>NC_056662.1:97476764-98934264 GCF_018350195.1 Panthera tigris | reverse complement strand
TTCTCTTTCCCTCTCCCTCTGCCCCTCCCCTGTCCATGCATACATGTGCACACTCTCTCAAAAAAAAAAAAAAAAATCTTAAAAAAAAAGTATATGTATATTCAAAGACATTAAAGGACTTAAAAAAATAATAATATCAAGTTCACAGAAGAGAAGGTTCAATGAAATGAAATGTCAATTCTCTCCAACTTGATTTGTGGATTCAGTGCAATTCTAATCAAAATCACAAAAGAAGTTTTTGTGGAACATGATAAGCTGACTCAAATTTTTATGCAAGTTACAAAGGGCCACAAATAACCAAGCTATTCCTGAAGGAAAATAAGATGGAGGGATCTGCTTAACATATCAAGAGCTATTATAAAGCTAAATTAAGACAGGATGGTATCAGCACAGACACAGATCATTTGACCAATGAGAAGAGAATTGAAAGCCCAAAACAGATACACCCATGTTGAAATCTGTTTTATGACAACAAAGTCCCCAGAGATCAGTGGGGAAAGGAGGGAGTAGTAGAACAGGTGATCATCCATATGTGGGGAAAATAAAATCAGATCTCTTCCACAGATCTCATACACAAACACCAATTCTGGATGGCTTAAAGAGAAATGTCGAAGGAAACTAAAATATACATATATATATATATATATATATATATATATATATATATATATATAATATACTTTATAAAATATTTATAATTATAATATTTATACTATTTATAATGTTTTATAAAATATTTAAAATATATAATAAAATATATTACATATTTATATAATAAAATATATTTTATAAAATATTTATAATTATATTTATAATATATTTTATAAAATATTAAAAATATATATATATATATATTTTTTAATTTAAAAAAAATCCCTCAAAGGCCATATAGGGAAATAATTATATGAGCTTGGAGTAGGAAATAATTTCTTAAAACACATACATATGGTCGAAACCAAAAAGAGAGACATTAAACCACATTAAAATTAAGACTTTTTCTTAATGCCCTAGAGTGATGGAAAGACAAGAAGGCCCTGAAACTGGTGATACGTGCAACATACATGACAGACAACAGTTTGGTATTCAGAATACATCAAGAATGCGGGCCTATCAGTAAGAAGACATCCAATAGAAAAATGGGCAAAATGGGGTGCCTGGGTGGCTCCGTTGTTTGAGTGTCCAGCTTTGGCTCAGGTCATGATCTCATGGTTTATGAGTTTGAGTCCTGCATTGGGCTCTGTGCTGACAGCTCAGAGCCTGGAGCCTGCTTCAGATTCTGTACCTCCCCCCCAACCCCACTCTCTCTCAAAATAATAATAATAAGGGGCGCTTGGGTGGCGCAGTCGGTTAAGCGTCCGACTTCAGCCAGGTCACGATCTCGTGGTCCGTGAGTTCAAGCCCCGCGTCAGGCTCTGGGCTGATGGCTCGGAGCCTGGAGCCTGTTTCCGATTCTGTGTCTCCCTCTCTCTCTGACCCTCCCCCGTTCATGCTCTGTCTCTCTCTGTCCCAAAAATAAATTAAAAAAAAACGTTGAAAAAAAAAATTAAAAAAAAAAAATAATAATATTAAAAGAAAAAAAAAAGAGAAAAATGGGCAAAGACTTCAATGGGCACTATAAAGAACAAACACAAATGACCGATAAATATATGAAAAGATGCTCAATCTCATCAGTCATCAAAGAAGTACAAATAAAATTTTCAGGAGCTATCACTTTACACCTACCAGTCTAGCAAAAACCTAAAAATCTGATGATTTTGAGTGCTAGTGAAGATACAACAGAAACACTTCTACTTTGCTAGTGGGAGCATACATCATCACAACAACTTGGAAAATTTTGTTCACATTCTAGTCAAGTTAAATATGCGCAATTCCAATGACTCTGAGGTTTCACTCTTACGTATATTCCCTGGGGAATCTTTTGTCCATGTGTACCAGAAGAATGGAGAAGAATGTTCACAGCAGTTTTTGCAACATGGTAAGGGAGGGGGGATGTTAACAACCCAAAGGCCCATCAACAGTCTATTACAGAATGAATTAGAAAATGCATCATAGCCATAGGTAAAGACTTCAAGAATCTCAGATGTATCAAAGAAAGTCTCAAAGAACACACATATATTTCTTAAGTTATTTATTTATTTATTTTTAGAGAGAGACACAGAGAGCGAGTGAGGAAGGGGCAGAGACGGAGGCAGAGAGAGAATCCCTGGGAGGTTCCAGTCAGTATGAAGCCCAATGCAGGGCTTGAACTCACGAACCTTGAGATCATGAAAGAGTCAGAAGCTTAACCGACTGAGCCACCCAGGCGCCCTGCAAAGAACATACATAGTTTAAAGTTCAAAAACAGTATCCAGTTTAGGAAATCAAACATGTAGTGAAACTATAAAAGGAAAATAGGGAATGATAAAATTTTGGTCAGTGGTTTCCTCTGGCGGGAGTGGAGTACTCAGCGATCTTGGAAGGTAAACACTTTCACATCTAGCAGAGGGGATCTGTAGTACCACTCTTTTCCTTTACATTTATTTGAAAAACGTCCTCAACTATCCCTCAATTTTTCTTCAAGTCTCCTCCCCCTTCAATAAAAAACAAACAAACAAACAAACAAAAAACAAAGCTTATAACAACCCTTGGGCTGTCAGTTCAAGACGGAAAACTAGCATAGTTTTGGCAGATTACAGATTCTCAAAAAATGTTTACTGAATAAGTTTTTATTTAAAAAAGAACATGGATTCTTGTTATTAACCATGGGCTCTTAGGCAAACCACTTATTGTACTCTACTACATTTCTTCATCTATTAAGTTTGCTGTGAGAATCATATGAGAAGAAAAATTTGAAGGTCTTAAATTTTATTTTATTAAAAATTTGTTTCTTTTTTTTTTAGTGAGCTCCAAAGTGAGCTCCACTGACAGCAGTGAGCTCGATGTGGGGCTCAAACTCATGAACCATGAGATCATTACCTGAGCCGAAGTTGGACACTTGACCGGCTGAGCCACCCAGGCTGAGCCACCCAGGTGCCCTTGAAGGTCTTAAATTTTAAAACAAATACTTATTTATTTTTAAGTAATCTCTACACACGAGCGGTCTTGAACTCATGACCTTGAGATCAAGAATCACACACATTCCTCTGACTGAGCCAGCCAGGCGTGCCTGAAGGTCTTACATTATTTTATTCAAATGTGGTAGGACTATGTTATCATATTTTCTGGTATACAATTTGATATCAGTAATAGTATAAACAACCTTTTATTTTTTATTTTTATTTTTAAAAATTTTTAAAAATGTTTGTTTTATTTTTTGAGACAGAGAGAGACACAGCATGAGCAGGGAAGGGGCAGAGAGAGAGGGAGACACAGAATGTGAAGCAGGCTCCAGGCTCTGAGCTGTCAGCACAGAGCCCAACGCGGGGCTCGAACTCACGAACTGTGAGATTGTGACCTGAGCCGAAGTGAGACGCTTAACCGACTGAGCCACCCAGACGCCCTTATTTTTCATTTTTTGAGAGAGAGAAAGAGTACATGTGCACACACACACACAAATAGGGCAGGGGCAGCGGGAGGACAGAGAATCTTAAGCAGGCTCCATGCTCAGTGCAGAGCCTGTCAAGGGATTCCATCTCATGACCTGAGCCAAAATCAAGAGTCAGAAACTTAACTGACTGAGCCACCCAGGCACCTTTATATACAACCTCTTAAATCGGTCCTCAAAATATCCTTCACGATTAAGATTTCCAGAGATGTACTGAGATCTCACCAAGTTACACTGAAAGCCAAATGATGGCATCAAGCCAGTAGTTTTCCAGCAAATTCAATAAATATCGAGTGCCTACTATGTTCTAGGTGGTGGGGAGACAGCAATAAACAACACAGACAGAGCTCCGCCCCTATGAAGCTGCTAACACTTTGGTGGGTGAAGACAGGTATAAAAACACATGAAGCTGTAAAGCAAGTTAGAAGAAAGTGCTATGGAGGAAAATAAAGCAGAAAACAGAAAAATTGTGTGGGCAAGAAAGCTTCACAGAAAAGATGGTATTTGAGCAAAAGGATGGAACACTTCAAAATTTGCTCATTCAAAACAGCTGCCAGGCATGATAATGCTTTAAACATAAAACATAAACATAAAACATAAACATCTTGAAAAGCAGTAAATAACTGCTTAGATTCACAAATGGAAGTTTAATCTAACTGGATACAATAACTTTGCCAAACAAATGTAGCATGAACTGTGCTAAAAAGATACCAGAAAGGTAAACCCAGCTTTGAACACTAACTTTCTGGTGTGTCCCATCTGACGTTACTGTGTAGGCCTGACCTTCCTTCCCATGGTGGGGATGCTGGCTGACCAATAGAACGTGAACAAACCTTACGGCAACCCTGGATGGTGACGCTACCAAACTCTGCATCCATCACGTTCAGTAGGAAGGTCTGCAGGTGCTTATCCCTTGCCTGTTTTACTCTTCTGATATAATTCAAGGCTATCTAAATCTAAATGCCCATGGATCTTGAGGTGCCTGCGGCGCTCAGTGAGTTAAGCAGCCAACTCTTGATTTCGGCTCAGGTCATGGTCTCATGGTTCATGAGTTCAAGTCCCACATTGGACTCTGTGCTGACAGTGCGGAGCCTGATTGGATTCTCTCTCCTCATCTCTCTCTGCCCCTCCCTGCCTCTCTCTCTCTCTCTCTCTCTCTCATCTCTCTCTGCCCCTCCCTGCCTCTCTCTCTCTCTCTGAGTAAATAAACTTTAAAAAATTAAGAAAGGGGCACCTGGGTGGCTCAGTAGGTTGAGCGTCCGACTTCAGCTCAGCTCATGATCTCACAGCTCGTAAGTTCAAGCCCTGCAGCAGGCTCTGTGCTGACAGCTTGGAGCCTGGAGCCTGCTTCAGATTCTGTGTCTCCTTCTCTCTCTGCCCCTAACCCATTCCCATTCTGTCTCCATCTCTCTCAAAAATAAATAAACATTAAAAAAATTTTTTTTTAAATAATAAACTAAAAAAATAAAAAAAAAAATGCCCATGGCTCTCCTAAGAGATAAGGGTATGAGGTGGTGGGAGGCTTCACCTACAACCAAGCTGGAGTTTAGTAACTGTCAGATCTTTAGGAAATAGCAGTGTTGGGATGCCTGGCTGTCTCAGTCAGTAGAGCATGCAACCTATGATCTCAGGGTTGTGAGCTCGAGCCCCATGTTGGGTGTAAAGACTACGTAAAAAAATTAAATCCTAAGAAATAGGGCTGTTGTTATTGTTTTTAAATTAATATTAACTATTTTTGATGGAGTCATTTCTAAAATGTATGTTTTCTAACTTCAAGTCGATAGACACAACTTTTATGATTCAAAGTTATAATTTCAAACACAAATATACAGTTCAGCCATACCATCAAACATTATGATAGGTAAGTTCTTAGCAGGGTCTCTTAAAACATAAGAGTTGCTTTATAAATTATCTATGGTGTCAAATATGCTATGGAGGATTTCTGTGATTAGAGGACTATGAATAAAAAATCAAGGAGGTGAAAATGTTTTGTATCAGTTTTCCACACAGCCTGCCCTTCTCATTGTAATAGCTCTGCCATTTAACACTTCTAATTTAATTCTTCAAATCTGTCAACATAAGCTTAAATCAATACCTAATTAAGTCAGTATCTTAAGTTTGTAGAAGATTCCATATCACCTTCTACTTGCAAGTAGCTCTAAATCTGCAAACAAAAGCACAGAAGCATACACAGGCTCTGCAGCAGTTTCCTGATAGCGACCATGTCTCCCTTTCCCCCCGCCCCCCACTGCCACTCTGAGTTACCAAATCTCGTTTAGCTTTGACAAAGAGCCCAGATTTCCCACTTAGAGTCCCTTCTGAGTATACCTGTCTGAATTCATTTTAATCACACAGACTAACAAAATTTGCTCCCTTAGTGTCAACTACACACAATCTATGGCTCCTACTAGAGGAAAAAAAGTTAGCTCTTTGCTGCACAGCCTCCTGGTTAGCAGTTGTGGTCGTACCTGGTACCAGGAGGCTCAGGAAAGTCTGAAACAGAACATATATGCGGCTCATGTCAAATTATCAATTCTTTAATAGAAGAATGGAGCTGCTTCTGATTAGATGTTAAGGATAAAGTTCCTGCAGAAAAGCATGATGTCACAACAGAAACAAGAGTTCAAATACTTACTGTCAAATAAAATATTGCCTTGAGAGGCAAGGCTGGAAAACCATTGGGTGTTAGCACTGAGATCTACTGGATTAACAAAATATGTTTAGGTTTCGTTTGTCCTATATTAAATACAGCTTACAAAAACTGAGTTAACCACATAATAAAATACGCAAACTCATCTTTGAATAATCTAGCTTTAGCCATATTGCAACATAAATTAGGATAAGCACTGGTCTGTAAAATGTAACTGCACAAACAGCATCATAAAGTTATGGTGGGATATTTGTGATCCCCCATCTAACCAAGCTCACTTATGAGGTAAAAATGCTAGGAAATATGGTTTGACATCAATTTTGATATTGGCACAGATGAAGCTTAAATGAAGAGAATGGTGTATTTCTGACAACTCCTATCTGTAAGAGGTGTATCTGAACACATTCATATCCTCAACATTTATCTATTAAAAAAAAATTTTTTTAACGTTTATTTATTTTTGAGAGCGAGCGAGAATGCAAGCGAGGGAGGGGCAGAGAGAGAGGGAGACAGACACAAGATCTGAATGAAGCAGGCTCCAGGCTATGAACTGTCAGCACAGAGCCCGATGTGGGGCTCCAACTCGTGAACCGTGAGATCATGATCTGAGTGGAAGTCAGACGCTTAACTGACTGAGCCACCCAGGCGCCCCTACATTTATCTTTTTATTTAGCAGTTCTGTAAAAATAAATATACAAAAGCTATGAATTAAAATCAGAGGAAAGAATGCCCTCTAGTGGGAACAGAAAATAAAGTTTTAAAAAGCCACTAACATAATATGTAAAGTCTTTTCTCCCCTTAATTTTCTAAAATGAAACAAAGAGGCTGCTATATTTATTTATGACGGTTTACTTATTTGTTTTAAAGATTTTATTTTTAAGTAATTTCTACACCCAATGTGGGGCTCGAACTTCTTTACAATGCTGAGATCAAGAGTCACATGCTCTACCAACTGAGCCAGACAGGTGCCCGTATTTACAGATCTTTAAACTTTTTTTTTTTAAATGTTTTTATTTATTTTTGAAGGAGAGAGAGAGAGACACAGCATGAGCGGGGGAGGAGCAGAGAGAGAGGGAGACACAGAATCAGAAGCAGGCTGCAGGCTCTGAGCTGTCAGCACAGAGCCCGACACAGGGCTCAAACCCATGAACTGTGAGATCATGACCTGAGCCGAAGTCACTTAACCGACTGAGCCACCCAGGCGCCCCCCTATTTACAGATCTTTAAAAAGGAAAAACCCAAAGGGTGATACAGCTTTTTCTTTTTTCAATAAATTTTTAGGTAGGGAAGAGCTGATGGGAAGGGAAGGTCAATAAAGGGCAGTGATCTGTCAAGGAATACAGTGACAAGGAACCCAAAAGGAAAGAACCCGCCTGGAATTTGAAGGCCTGGGATTATATAACATAGTATTTGTCAATGACAATTTATTTTGACTTCTAGTGCCAGGTAATTTGGGGAGAAGACCCTCTTTTTACTTTAGCAAAATATCTAAGTATTATCTCTTTAGGGCCTCTGTGTTTCTTTTCTTCTTTTTTTTAATGTTTATTTATTTTGAAAGAGAGAAAGAGCGAGCAAGCACACAAGTGCAAGCAGGGGAGGGGCAGAGAAAGAGGGAAAGAGAAAATCCCAAGCAGGTTCCACACTGTCAGCGCAGAACCTGACACAGGGCTTGGACTCACAAATTGTGAGATCATGACCTGAGCCCAAATCAAGAGTCAGATGCACAACCAACTGAGCCACTCAGGCACTTCAGGGCCCTTGCATTTCCAATAAGTGTGACTTAGAAAAAACAAAAAACAAAAAAACCCAGTATATTATATTGCAAATGCTATACAATAATTTTAATGTTGAGAACGGCACAGAGAACTATGTCATTAAAACAACTTTATAATGATAAGGACAATTTCCAAGAAAAGGTTCTTTGAATTAAGTGGTTGAAAAATCATGCAACCCTTTGAAGAGGATCTCAGATGAACATGGAAGCAATTCATGAACCACTTATTGTAACTCAGTGAAAAGCAGAAGTAGTCAGAATTAAAGAAGATGGTCAAAGGATATTTCCAGAAGCAAAAATGCAGGAGGAAGGAATTTAAGACAAATTTTAAAATGCTTCACAATCTGGGAGCTTAGATCAGGAGTGAAAAGCTTTCCTTCTGTCTATTAAAGAATCACAGAGGAAATTCAATCATGCCTTGCAAAGGTAAAGTAACTCCAGGAGTTTCCCACACACCACCACCAACCACCACCACCAAAACTCTATACATGTTTATTTTAAAAAATCTCTACGATGGTGAAGGGAGAAAATCAAGAGAAGAGAAAACTGGGTAGAGAAACTCATACAAACATATACCATTCAAGAAAAGACCTATAAAGAGAGTCCAAGGGCAGAGAAAGAGAAATGAGAAAGAGGTACACAGTTCGGGGGAGGGGAGGGGCAAGATTCAGAAGGAAGAGAACAGAGTGACCGAGAGGAACACTGAAGTATGGAAAACACCGAGGAGTTTGCAGTATGCTTGCTCTTCACACTTAGTAGACTCGCTTGAAACTGATACATTTACCTGGCAATTTAAACCAACCCTTTATTACCGAGACTCGGCTTTTTTACTTTATTGTTTTCAGGTAGAATTCTACAAGTTCTGTCCTATGTGACAACAAGGGGCATCCATGTATCCTTTCATTATTTACTGAGTATCTAATATGTGCCAGATACAGCAAGGAACAAAAATCTTTGCTACATAGAGCTATACTCTAGTGGTGTCAGTAGCAACTTCTATCATTACTGTGAACCAGAAAGCTTACCTATATTACTTTATTAATCCTCACAACAAAGTGATGAGGTATTTGCAAAGTGTGATAAATCTTCTTCTGTGGCTAAGGAGGATTCAAAGCCGGTTCAGATTTGCCCCAAAAAGCGGACAGAAAGGCAGGGGCTGGATGTTATATTACTGAGTTCCTTACTCATTTTGTCAAAGAGGGAAGTTAAATTCTCTACAATTCTCTAAAAGTTTTCAGTGCACAGGAAGTTGGCCCCTTTGGGAACAAATGAGTGGTTTGCTTGGTTTTAAAGAACTAGTCTACGCTCTTAGTTCACAGAAACACATCCCTGGCCTGCAAACGGAAACCCATCTTAGTAACAATGGACTTGCTCATTGATGAACAGCCTTTCAGAAACTCTTATCTGGAAACAGAGAAGATTCTATATTACTCAATCTATTATTATCTTCAGCCATGATTAGAGCTGTTTTCTGACTCACACATAAGATGAAGGAAGAGGAGGTACAGAAGGATTTCAGTGAATATCTGATGAATGAATGAAAAGAGAAGGGGACATTTTTCCTAGAGTAACGAGATAAGAGCTCATTTAAAAGAGAAGGGAAAAGGGATTAATGTGTGTCTATCATAGACTTCTTGACGTAAGAATGACTGAATGATGAAAATTGAGGGGGAAGAGAAAGGAACAGAACAATAGGGATTGGTTTCCCATAGGAGAAAAGAAAACGAATTAGGTAAAAATGCTGTGCCAAATACTTCTAGGCACCAGTTACCAGTCAGCCACATCAGCCCCGGAAAGCTTGGTTGGCAGCTGTAACAAAGGGCAGGGTCGGTGGTGGGAGAAACAGGTTACTGTCAGCCACGGTTTAATGTGTAAACCCAGGATTCTCACAGGTATGTATGTATAATTCAGTTTCTGCACAGAAACTACTCCTCTGTTTGAAAATCCTTCCCAGGCAGGTCTATGGTACAGGGCAGAGTGCTCCAGCCCTCCCAAAACAAGGGTCCTTAGAGAAGGTTATCATTTTTATGAAAATATCTAGTGCTTGCATTTTCCAGAGCTTTCGAAAAGTGAATACTAGTAAAAAAGACACTAAATCTCAAACCTGGAGGGGCTACAGAAATAAAACACTTAAATGGGCATAACACAACATAGGAGAATCTCCCTCGGCTCATCTCTACCCAGCAATGGTTCCTTCAACAACCAATCAGTGTTTAACTGACCCTGATGCCCCAGGCACCTGCTGAAAATGGTGTGGTCACTGACCTGTTGTTCTTTTACAGATGAATAAACTGAGGACACAGGCATTAAGTACCTTGTTCCAAAAGCACACTGTCATTAAGTGGCAAGCCAATGATTACCATGCAGGGTCATCCACTGAGGCATGCCTTCTGACAACAATAAATCCATTTTCGCTTGTTTGTTTCAGAAGTGGATGTCTTCAGTACTTTTTATTTGCTGTGGCACAGGGATACATTTAGTGTCGTGTTTACTATTTCTAAGAGACTCTAATTTTGTCAATCATATAACTTCTCTAAAGTGAAACCCTGAGGTTGAGGAATTACTTCTGAGACAGGTACCTATAGGTATTTATTTACAGAGGTTGATAATCAATCAAACACAGTTCTACCTAAAGTCACTATTTTACAAGTTCTTACTCTAGACTAGTATTTTGTTTTTTAAGACTAATTAAAAAAATACTTATTTTTGAGAGAGAGAGAGAAAGCGTGTGAGCAGGGAAGAGGCAGAGGGGGAGGGAGTGGGGGGTGGGGGGCACAGGATTCAAAGCAGGCTCTGTGCTGATGCAGAGAGCCCAATGCAGTTAGAATTCAAGAACTGTGAGATCATGACCTGAGCAGAAGTCAGACGCTTAACTGAATGAGTCACCCAGGAGCCCCTCGAGAGTAGTATTTTCCTAATTTTTGAAAACCTATGCCCTATCTTGGTAAATGGTTTAAAAACATTACCATCTCCTTTATTTAAAATCTCAGTAAGGTGGAAACATGTCTGGCCTCACTCCTTCAATTCACAGCAGAACAATAATCAATACTGACTCTCAAATATATAATTTATTTTTCATTTTTGGTCTTTTCAGACATATAAGGAAATCTGGCATACACACATCTTCAAACTTGGTAATTAACAGCCTATGACACAATACAATCATACAATGAAACGCTACAACACTGAGCTCCACACACCAATTCCCATCAGTCCTCACAGAAAAACAAACTGTGAAAGGATACATGCTTACTATTTTGAACCACTTATGTAAATTTAAAAATACACAACAGGGGGCGCCTGGGTGGCTCAGTCATTAAGCATCTGACTTCCGCTTATGTTATAATCTCACGATTCATGAGTTTGAGTCCCGGATTGGGTGTGAGCATGTGCCATGCTTCGGGCTAAAAAAAAAAAAACAAAAACATGAGCCCCGCTTTGGGTGAGCCTCGCTTCTCTCTCTCTGCCCCTCGCTCACTTGCTCCCTCTCCCTCTTTCAATAAATAAATAGATAAGTAAATAAATAAGATACACAACACAATATTCTATGACCATTTATGGACACATACATATGTGGAATGCATACTGAAAGGCAGACAGAAAGAATACATACCAACTGCAAAAAGTAATGCCTCTGGGAGGTAGAGAGAGAAGGACGGACATGGAATGGAATCAAGGAAGGATATAAAGTGGAATTCACCTGTATCTGCAAAGCCTTAATTCTGTGTTTAAAATTTTCTCTTCAAAAGATAAACAAACAAACCAACATGGATAAATTTCCCATGCCATCTCAACTTATAAAGTGATATGGAAGAGGACTTTTAGTGATAATGTCTGGTTTTGTGCAGAAGTATAAATGGGAAAAATAGCTGACCTAGTAAAATTATGAAATAAAACTCCTTTTTTTTTTGGCCCTAGAGATGGGGTCTACGTCCCATACTGGTTAATTCCTGCTAGAGTATAAATTAGTCACTGAGTTTCAAGCTAAAGCATTCAAGAATGACCTTTCCCAAGCACAGTATGTGATCTGGGCATGCTGAACAACTCAAAGGCAGTGTGAAGATCGTACTAGTGGACAGTGACCACAGCAGAGGAGTGGTTTAGAATGGCTTCCCGATGCCTTGGCCAATAAGCACAAATAGCAGTAGGGGACTTACTGCCTGGAAAGACAGATTGTATGTGTGTAAGAAAAGAGTGTCATTCCAAACAACTAAAGGGTTAAACGTACTTTAATGGTATTAACCTCCCACGAGCACCCCGGCCCTCAACTTGTGCATCCTGAACTTCCTGGCCTATGGTTTAAATATTTTGAAACTAATTTTCTGCAACTGTTTGAGGAAAGGAGAAGAAAACTGGAAATCCTTAATGTACCATACGACGGACAGGAAGGAAGCAGAAAACATATGATTTAATGATACCTATTTAATGATATTTGAGCTAGAAATGTCTGTGCATGCACTTGTGATAAATTCCCAGTCAAGCAAGGCACATGACAGCTCTTTCTATTGTGGAAAAGATTTGGCCTGGATCGATATTAGGAGCTAATTTTGCATTGACTTACCTAAACAACATTATTTCAATCAACAAAAAAATCTGAACACCTATAGTACCCATTTAGTGCTTAAAATTTAATAGGAAATAAAGATATGTAAACAAGCAAACTGCAGTATGAAGAGTGAGGGACAGACAACTATGGAAATGCATCCAACATAGAAACAAAACAAAACAATAAAAGATGAACTATTCTGGTTGGAGGGGTTTAAGAGAACCCAGTTAGCCTCCCTCTGACACAACTCTTGGTACCAAGCAGTTCCTGAAGTACCTTCTCTCTTCAAAACAACCTCAGGTCCCTTTCTTCTATGTTACCCACACATAGAACAGTTATTCTAAACTTATTCTCAGAAACCCACTACATAGTTTAAGACAAGAATTCAGTCACTGCCTCCTCTTGTCTAGGCTAACCAATTTAAAATCTAACAGGTCCTCAAAAATGTTACCTTCAACTGTTACATATTTTTCTTTATTCAGCTCCAGTTCCTTCACTGATTTTAAACTAAAGGGACCTACAGCAGACACAAAACTCTGGAGGGGACTAGGAATAATGAACACAAAGTACAGAGAATGCTCTAGCACCAGGAGAAAAGAGATAGTGTAAGTCTGGTTTAGGAAGCATACTAGTCTAATTTTAGACATTATGTATGAGATGATAATGAAACATACAAGTTGAAAGATACTGTAAACAGGCTGATCTTTGGGAGATTCCTTTTAAGAGAGGACATATCTTTGTATCAGGGACAGTGATATACAATAGTATGGACAAGAAAGAAGGAAAGAACAAAATGAGGAAAACGAACAGTGCTTATAGAGTCTGAAATAAGTCTCTAGGAAATCAGCTTAACTGGTATTCAAATATAAGTATATATCTAAAGCTAAAAATAAAATAAAAGCATTGGCTTTTAATTTAAGTTTATTTATTTTGAGAGAGAGAGAGCGAGTGCACACATAAGCAAGTGAGGGGCAGACAGAAGGAGAGACAGAATCCCAAGCAGGCTCTATGCCATCAGTACAGAGCTTGACGCAGGGCTTAAACTCATGAACCATGAGATCATGAGTCGGACGTTTAAGTGACAAGCCACCCAGGCACCCCAAAGTACTGGTTTTAGAAAAATGTTTATTTATTTTGACCGGAGGAGGGGAGGGGGAGAGAGAGAGAACACAAGCGGAAGAGAGGCAGACAGAGGGGAAAGAGAGATCCAAAGCAGGTTTTGTGCTGTCAGCACAGAGCCCAATGTAAGCCTCAATCTCATGAATCATGAGATCACAACCTTAGCTGAAATCAAGAGTAGGACGCTTAACTAACTGAGGCACCCCAAACCTTGTCTTTGATATAAATACTATTCATGTTTCTTCTTCTCTCTACATATGAACATTTCTAGCCATGATTCTCAGCAGTATGACCCTGAGTAGGGCAACATACAGAATATGCATCCAGGTTGACAACATATCAGTAATGACTTTGAAATGCAACACTCAAAAAAGCAGTTCACCCACTGAAAAAAGGTATGGTAATAACTCCAAGGTACAAAATTCTAGAGCAAACTTTAGGAGCAGGTAAACAAATTACTGGCAAAGATTTGAATCCTGCCTGACTGCAAAGTGATTGTTTTTCATCAATTAAAGAAAAAAAAAAGCATATAATAATCTTTCTATATTGCAGGGCTGTCACAGACATATTAACTTCTCTTCCCTTCCTTCACATTTCAAGGACATCAGGGACATCTGAATCCAAGAGTAAGGTACTGGTTATTACTACTATTTCTCAGCTTCAAGCCTACCCTTCTTTTTTTTTTTTTTTTTAATTTTTTTTTTTTTAACGTTTATTTATTTTTGAGACAGAGAGAGACAGAGCATGAACAGGGGAGGGGCAGAGAGAGAGGGAGACACAGAATCTGAAACAGGCTCCAGGCTCTGAGCTGTCAGCACAGAGCCTGATGCGGAGCTTGAACTCACGGACCGTGAGATCATGACCTGAGCCGAAGTCGGATGCTCAACCAACCGAGCCACCCAGGCGCCCCCTCAAGCCTACCCTTCTATACTTTGCTCTGCAATGCTGGGTCTAGGAGGTGGTTCTTAATCAGGGGCCATTTTGCCCTCCAAGAGATATCGGGCAATGTATGGAAACATTTGATTTGGAGGGAGGGAGATACCGGCATCAAGCCGGTAAAGGCCAAGTATGTTACTAAACATCCTACAAAGCCCAGTATAGTCACCTGGCCCAAAATGTTAATGGTGCTGAGATTAAGCATCCATGGTCTCGGGTCTGCAAACTCAATTATTCAGACTGTCTCGGTGGCTGGCTTCTGGTTTACATTCTGCCAATGGGAGGCCCTAGCGGGAGAGAGAAAGCATCCCTCCAGCAGCAGAGGGGCTCCAGCCCCAGCATTGCCATCACCAGCCAGTTGCATCCCACTCAGAAAACTAGTAACCCCACCTTTTCCCTTTTTGTAATGATGGAAATGTCTATATCTGTACTGTCCAATGCAACAGCCCCTAGCCATTAAAATACCTTATCAGCTGAGGGGGGTCTAGAAGCAGTGATGCTCCAGTAGCAATGAGCACACACAGCACCATGATCTTGGTTTCTAAACAGCACCCTCCACTAAGAGGAACCTGAGCTCCCTGGAAAGTTGATTTCAGGGACTGGGGCAGGGCAAGTACATGAGCCTGTAATATCTAGTTCTAGAATGAATGATGCAGAAAGAATGATGGATACATGTCAAAAGGATACAGAAGAAACTTTGAAGGGGTTTCCATTGGTCAAATCTAGGATAATCTGAGCACCAAAATAAATAATAAAAGTACCAGATTATAACCCACTGAATATAGGAATCCATGTGCTCATACTGATATAACAAAGGAGAAGAAAATAGGAAAAAATAATTTCCTTATGGTAAAGGAAATAGGAAAAATTTTTTTCCTTATGGTAGATATGTTGATTAGTCCTCCCAGGGGCACCTGGGTGGCTCAGTCAGTTGAGCATCCAACTTTTGATTTCAGCTCAGGTCATGATCCCAGGGTCATGGGATCAAGCCCCATGTTGGGTTCTGCACTGAATGTGGAGCCTGCTTAAGGTTCTCTTTCTCTTTCCCTCTGCCCCTCTCCCCCACTTGCATGCTCACTATCTTTCTAAAATAAAAAATAAAAAAGAACTTACTCCCAATTCTTACTTAATCAGCATTGGACCTGTGCTGTCTAGTCTGGTAGCTACTAGCCACATACAACTTTTTTATTTTTATTTATTTTTAAAAATTTATTTATTTTGAGTGAGTGAGAGAGAACCAGTGGAGGAGGAGCAGAGGGGGGGGGGGGGACAGAGGATCTGAAGTGGGCTCTGTGCTGAGTCTGACATGGGGCTCGAACTCACGAACCATGAGACCATGACCTAAGCTAAAGTCGGATGCTTAACTGACTGAGCCATCCAGGTTCCCCGCACATGTGACTTTTTAAATGTAATTTCTTTTTAAGTTTTTATTTATTTAAGTAATCTCTACACCCAATGTGGGGCTTGAACTCACCACCCTGAGATTAAGAATTGCATGCTCTTCCAACTGAGCCAGTCAGGCACCCCTAAATAGAATTGCTTACAATTAAATATAAGTTATTTAAAAAAATTTTTTTAATGTTTATTGAGAGAGAAAAACAAAACGCGATCAGGGGAGGGGCAGTGAGAGGGGGAGACAGAATCGGAAGCAGGCTCCAGGTTCTGAGCTGTTAGTCCAGAGCCCAATGTGGGGCTCCAACTCCTGAAATGCGAGATCATGATCTGAGCTGAAGTCAGACGCTCAACCGACTGAGCCACCCAGGCGCCCCAAAACTAAATACAATTTGAAATCCAGTTCCACACTAGCCACATTTCAAGTGCCCATATGGCTAGTGGCCACCAGACTGGGCAGCAAGGTACTGACAACTGCATTTGAGACTGAGCCATAATTTTTTAAAAATGAAGTCTTCTATAGAACAGGTAACAAGGTAAAATCTAATGCTGTTCTTTTCTGAAACTCTTTAGTAATGGAATTTAAAAATTGACAATTTCATAATGATAGAGTAAGAGTAAACAATAGCAACAAAATTTGGAAGATGGAAAGTAGACGGATGAGTGGTAATGGGCTTAGGAAATTGAAGACAGCTGAATCCTAGAATGGGTAAAGGGGAAAGCTAAGAAACAACCCAATTTACAGTGCGGATACAACAAAATGTCCAGGACTGGCAGCATCAGGTACCACTGGAACGAAAAGTCAGGGTGGAGAACTGTAGACAGATGTAATATGTAAAAGCTCTTTGAGAAAAAGTTAAATTTTTTTTTTAAGGTTCGATTTAAATCCAGTTAACATATAGTGTAATATTAGTTTCAGGTGGACAATACAGTGACTCAACACTTCCATACATCACTTGGTGCTCATCACAAGTGCACTCCTCGATCCCCATCACGTATTTAACCCATTCCCCCACCCAGCTCCTTGCTGGTAACCATCAGTTTGTTCTTTACAGTTAAAAGAGTCAGGAAGCATTTAAATTTCTAAGTTGTCTCTCCAACAGTACACTCCAAGCGAAAAGTAAAAGTTTATTGATTAAAGAGGGTAAAACAGAGGGTCTCGAACCTAGGGAACTCATGTAAAGAACATTTTTTACTGAAAACAGAGGAGCTGGAGTTAAGTAACTGAATTACTTCCAAGAGAAAGGGTGGGGGAGAGAAAGAATAGAGCATAAAGAGAAGAAAATTGGAACACTTGTCCGGAAGTTTCAGTATCCTAAAAGTGGGAAAATGGAGGGGAGGCAATAACCAACAAAATAACTGAAGAAAACTCAGAAAAAAAAGGATATTAATTGCCAGAATGAAAGTGCCCATAGAATACCCAACACAGTGGATAAAAGGAGACCTACCAATCACATTTCAGAAGAGCAGACATAAAAAAGAGATTCTAATTCTACTAGCTTCTAGAAGAGGGGTGGGGAGAAGAAGGGAGTAGAGGTTACACACAAAGATAAAGAAAATCTGATGTTTGCAACAGGTACACTTGGGACAGTAAAAGGTGATGCATTAATGTCATCAAAGTTCTAAAGGAAAGAAATTTCCAAACTAAAATTCTACACCAAGGGAAGTTATCGTTCAAGTGCATTTTAAGGTGGATTAGGTTCCTTTTTTTTTTTTTTTTTTAAGTTTTTATTGAGAGAGAGGGGGAGGGGGAGAGAGAGAGCGAGCAGGGGAGAGAGGAATCCCAAGCAAGCCCAACGTGGGGCTTGAACCCATGAACCGTGAGATTGTGACCTGAGCCGCAATCAAGAGACAGTAGATACTCAACCAACTGAGCTGCCCAGGAGCCCCATGTGTTGCCTTTTATAACCTCAGCTAGTAATGTGCACGGATGACCGTGAAAACGCTGCAAGCATTACTATATATGTATGTATGTATGTTTATACATATATATGAACAAAATGGAAAATTAATCTAGAACGTTAGAAGTCAAGATAGTGGGGTACCTGGGTGGCTCAGTCAGTTAAGTGTCCGACTTCGGCTCAGGTCAAGATCTCACAGTTCAAGGGTTTGGGCCCCGCATCGGGCTCTGTACTGACAGCTTGGAGCCTGGAGCCTGCCTCCCTCTCTCTGCCAATCCCCCACTCACGCTCTCTCAAAAACTAATAAACATTAAAAAAATTTTAAGAAAAAAAAAAAGAAGTCAAGATAGTCACTTGGGTAGTTACTAGAAGGGGCATGAGGAAGACTTCTGGGGCTTTGGTAATATGCTGTTACTTGATCTAGGTGCTGCACAGGATGTGTTCACTTTGTGAAAACCAAGCTGTGTTTATGATTTGTGTACTTGTCTGAATGTGTTAAACTTCAGTAAACAGTGTAAAACAATACTGTGGCCTAAGGATCTGGATGATGGCCACTTGACATGTATGGCTTTGTGAGTCACTGCTCTCACGTGGACTAGTGATTCTGGGGGTTGCCACTTTATCACCTAGCTTCCTAGTGATTTTTTTTTTTTTTTTTTTGAGAGAGAGAGAGAGAGAGAGAGCGCACGAGCGAGCCACAAGTGAGCAAAGGGCAGAGAGAAAGAGAATCCCACCAGGGAGGGGGAAAGGGGGAGGGGGGAGAGAGGGAGAGAGAGAGAAGCAGGGCTCACCCGAAGCGGGACTCGTGTTTTACCTGATGGGGGGCTTGTGCTCACCGGAAGTGGGGCTCAAGCTCACTCCATGTGGGATTCGAGCTTACCCAAAGCAGGGATGGAGCTCACCAGATGCGGGACTCGAACTCACAAACCGTGAGATCGTGACCTTTGCCAAAGTCAGATGCTTAATGACTGAGACACACAAGCACCTGCTTCCTGGAGATTTTTGTTGCTGCTTTCTCTCTTGTATTGGTCTTCTGATTCCTAGATTCCATCTTCCCATTGTTTTCCTCTCATTCTTTTGGTAGCATATACTTCTATAGTTTCTGGAGAAAGGATGCAGGGGAAGTAATCTTAAGAACTTAATGCACCTTGGGGTGCACTGCTCTGTCAATGCAGAGCCTGCTTGGGATTCTCTCTCTCCCTCGCTCTCTGCCCCTCCTCCTGCTCGCACACACACTCTCTCAAAATAAATAAATATTCAAACAAACAAAGGCAACACTCTCCCTTCTTGTTTCTGCCCTCATATTTTAAATAAGTGTCCTTTTCATGGCCTATTTAGTGCCATGGTTCTTACCTTTTTGTACTGTTTATAGGTAGTTTCACAGTTTAAAATGGCCCCTAAAGGTAGTGCTGTAGTGCTGTCTAGTGTTCCTAAGCATCATAAAGCTGTGATGTGTCTTACAGGGAAAACAGATATTAGAGAAGCTTTGTTCAGGCATGAGTTGTAGTGCTGTTGGCTGAGTTCTATATTCATAAATCAACAATATATATTAAGTAGGATGTCTTTCAACAGAATCACTTATAAAGCAAGACTGGTCTACTTATGAAAATGTGACCAGAGGCTTACAGGAACCTAACCCTGAATTTCCCCTAGAAGCAATTGCTCAGTATTTGCTAATTCAGTGTTCATGGAAACTTTACAGGACTACCACAAGTAATAATAATCAACCACACACACACACACTCATATAGTTTTGTGCATTTTCTTTTTAATCTGAGGAAAGAATGATGCCCAGGGAGTGTGGCTCAGGCTCAGCTGTTTGTCTGGACTTGGTTGGTCGTGGCTGTGTGCTGTTGAAGTTCCTATTCTCCCCTCCAGGACAGAGGTTCAGCTGGGGACCCTCATTTTACCCAAGTGTTCTACTCTGACCTGCTCACGGGAGCAAGAGGTGGGCCACAGTGAGCACCCATCCTATTACCACACCTCTGCTGGAAATCTACCCTGGTCCCACACAAGGGCCCAACCAAATCCCTCCATCTGTGGTGGCCCTGAGTTTCCAAAGTTCTCTCATGACCTCACCCAATGACTTCTCCAAGTTTCCTCACTGGAAAGTCTCAGTGAGGCTGAAGGCAGACTGGTCAGCTTCTCCTGTCCTCAGAGCTTTCCCCAACAGTGCAAACTGCCCTTTCTTCACACAGCGAGGTTGTTACTCCATGTTTCATAACTAAACAATATGTTGCTCAGGTAGGAATAGATACATTGAGGGTTAAAGTATAGAGAAGAGCAAGAGGATAATTAAGACAAGGGTCCCGACAGTGGTTACTGATGTGTGTGAGATGGTCTACTTTGTCATATGGGTGATGAAAACAAAGATCTATCTTTCTACTGAATACACATATTTTGTATGCTCTTCTGAATGCAAGACACATTTTCACACATATGTAAAAATTCATTTTTAAAGGACTGACTCTCTGGCCATAGATCTTAAAAATGATAAATATGGTTTAGGTTTTTTTGAAGAGCTAGAAAGTTAAAACTGTAAGAGGATATTTTTATTACCTGTTAATGGGCGAGTTAAGACTGTCTAAGCAACACAGGGAACTTGAAACCATAAATGGGGGAGAGCACACTGTAAATCTGATAATAGAGAGGTATGCAACTTTAATAGTGACATAAGATTCCATAAACAAAGTCAAATGATAAGACGAGGAGAAATATTTGCAGCAAATATAACAAACAACGATGGGCTCTTAAAAATTCAGAAAAAGACCAACAGGAAAAAGAAATAGAAAAATGGGAAATGATAAATGACCAGGCATTCCTGAAGAGGAAGTATGTGATTCAAGTACATCCTTGGTAATAAAAAAAGTATCTAAAGTCCTCCAAAATTTTCAACGCCATTCATAAAAAGGCCTAATTGAAGTTAAGGCTCATGAATATCTTAAAGTGGAAGATTCAGGTGAGACCAATAAAATGAAAGGTAAGCTATCAATCCTATGAATCACAACTGGCTTCATTCTTAGGTAAAACTGCCCCCCCTGCTACCAGACCTTCCTCTAAAAAATTCAACTGCTCTCATTTTGCAAGAGTTCTAGCTTAGGCACCACCCACAGTCCACAAAGAAGTAACACTGAATCAAGACCTTCACTCTTTGCTAACATTTTAGCTTCCTCACATAGTTACATACTTGCTACATCTTTTCACCTGCCACTTATCTTGCACCACTGTAAGGTCCTGTACTTGACCTCATTCTATATAATATTTTTAATAGTGACTTAGAAAATGACAGAAAATATACCTATAAAGCTTGTGGATGAAAGAAACAGCTAAAATGCTGGGTGACAGAACAGCAATTCAAAGAAAGGTGAATGGTTGTGCCAAAATAAGCTGAATTTTTAAAGGGAGTCTCATAAGGTTTTGCCTTTAGATGTAACAGCAATCCATGGGATAAAAAATTCTGAGTGAATTAACTAAGCAGAACTTCAGCTTCAGTATTAGCCTAAAATCAGATGCAGTTGCTAAAGAAGCCAGCAAATAAACAAGCTCAGGTCATAGTAGCAAACATATAAGATACATAACTACTATTCCCAAGATGTTTTACTCTTGGACTGTATGTGAAGAACTGCATTTAGGGGCACCTGGGTGGCTCGGTCAGTTAAGTGTCTGACTCTTGGTTTCGGCTCAGGGCATGATCTCACAATTTCGTGAGTTCGAGCTTTGCACTGGGCTCTGTGCTGACAGCGCAGAGCCTGCTTTGGATTCTCTGTCTCCCTCTCTCTCTACCCCTCCCCAACTCAGACAGAGACAGTCTCTGTCTCTCAAAATAAATAATTTTTTTATTTACAAAAAATTTATTTTATTTTATTTTTGAGAGCACAAGCGGGGAAGGGACAGTGAGAGAGAGTGAGAGAGAGTGAGAGAGAGTGAGAGAGAGTGAGAGAGAGTGAGAGAGAGTGAGAGAGAGAGAGAGAGAGAGAGAAAATCTGAAGCAAGCTCCAGGCTCTGAGCTGTAAGCAGAGTCTGATGCAGGGTTCAAACCCACAAGCCGCGAGATCATGACCTGAGCCAAGGTCGGATGCTTAACCAACAGAGCCACCCAGGTGCCCCACAAAATAATGAAACTTAAAATAATAATAATAATAATTATTATTTATTATATATTTATTTATAATAAAATAATATAATAATAATAATTATTATAAAAGAACTGCATTCAGTTCTGGGTGTCTTGTTTTATTTATTTTTTATAGTTTTATTTTATTTATTTTGAGAGAGAGAGAGAGACAGAGCATGGATGCAAGCACACACAGGACAAGTGCTGAGAGAGAAGCAGAGAAAATCCAAAGCAGACTCCTGTTGCTCTTAGCACAGAGCCCAATGCGGAGCTCAAACCCACGAACTGTGACATCATGACCTGAGCTAAGAGTCCAATGCTCAACCCAGGCGCCCCTTGGGTGTCTTGTTTTAACATGAGAAACGAATACAGTATAATGACAGAATGGCAAAGGATTTATGCACTCGTTCTCTGCAGCTACTGAAGTCAAAACTAGGAAGCACTAAATGCAATGTGCTACCCTATACTGGATCCTGTAACAGAAAAAGGCTATTAGTGGAAAAACTGGTAAAAATTCAAGTAAATCTCCAGTTTAGTAATAAACGCACCAATGTCAGGTTAGTAGTCTTGACAAATATGCCATGGTAACATGTTGACATTAGCAGAAATGAGTGAGGGGTAAATGGGAAATCTCTACACTATCTTTGCAACTTTCCCGTAAATCTGAAATTACTACACAGTTAAAAGGTTATTAAAAAAAAAAAAAAAAACCAAGGAGGCAGATGGTTCAACAAATGATCCTCAAATAGTGTAGTAAGTGCTCTAACAAGGCATGCGTGGGGTATGTTCAGAGATTAGACAAACTGAAATATGCCTTTGAAAGGATACCTGCCTATTTCACGGGACACTGGTATCATTTGTACTGGAGGTCACTAAAATCTACCTTGGAGTCTGAAAGCCAGAATGTAAAGAACAAAGCTAACTGAAGCAGATCCGTCAACACTAGGAAGTAATCTTACATTTCCAATACTGTTGCAATTGATTCTTCTGCTAGTTTTGAGGAAGATGCAAAAGCCTTCTGTGTTTTTCAAACTAGAGGTCATGACTCAATGAAATCAGTTTATGCACACTAGCTCTCCTTGGAGGTACCACTCCCAGGGGGCATACTGGAACTCTGTGGGGGTATTTTTTGTTCATCACAATGATTGGGGCTACTACTGAAGTTTATTGGGGGGAAAGCACCAAAGATACTAGGTGTCTGGACATGCAGTAAAGAACTGTTCAACAATCTCAATAAGCTAGGCCAAATTTCCCAGGAGACATTCATGTAGGAAATAAAATAACAATAACAACCTTTAAAATTATCTAATCATACTACTAAACTCCACTTTCCCCATAAACACAAAATATTTCTGCAGCTTTAAAAACACTGATTTTCCAGGTATGCCACCATCCCATAAGTTAAGAAAAGTCCATTTTGCTTCATTTATAACTTTACAAAACACTGTTTAGCATTTCAGAAAATCTGACGACGAAGCTGTTTGCAATGATGGAGCTTCTACCACCGCATACCTGTACCACAGTGCTTTTGCAGCTATAATTTTCAAATAGGTAATAGAGACTATTCGGGATACATTTATTTCCAAACATGATTTAGCAGGGACTTATGAAATAGAAGGTTCTTTCTAAATTGTATTAACATTAAACATATTTCACATCAAGGTTGTCCTATACATACTTAACTTTTTGTTGCAGAATGATTAGAAATCCATGTTTGTGAAAATTAAATGTTAAACTTTATCTGGGGCTGTTATTTTCTTTTTTACTCTAATAATGCCTCCCAAAGCCTCCCACACAGCCGCTGTTTCTTTTTCCAGGCTAGCCTCAACTCCGTATTGTTTACCAAAGAATTTGCTCCCCAGGTGGGGGTTGAAGACTAGAAGCTGATTGTAGGTTGCTAATGGTGGGTGTTCCACTAGGTTTTCCATGAGACTTCAACTTCCTGGTCTCATGCCAAGTCATTTCACAGGGAATTATTTTAACGCTATACTCATAAACGACAAACTCATTGGTGAGTATACAGTGCTACCCACCTCTCAACTGAGAGATCACGACCTGAGCCGGTATCAAAAGTCGGACGTTTGATGGACTGAGCCACTCACGTGCCCCTAATGATACTTTTATTTATTCAGTAAGATAGATAGTCTAATTTGTCTTATGTTATCCCTATATCAAGTAAGATTATTTCTCTCTTTATATTTTCCCTATTTTAAAAATTTCCCTCTTTCTCTTATTTCCCTTTTTATTTATTCTAACGGTTTTTATTCTACTATCTACATAGATCTCAACTCTTTCATTTTCCTATACTTTTTATAGGGTATGTTTTCTGATCTTATTTCTTGTAAATCCAAAAGTATTTACTGTAAGTAGATGTAGGCACTCAACAATGTACTTAACTTTAACATACAAGGTAGTTGATGACTTATCAATTAACTTTATTTTAGAACAATCAACAGTGTTAAAATATTTATTATACAAATAAATGAGGCACTGATAGGGTTGAGAATCACTGATCATAAGCACAATTTCTTGAAAAAGCAATAGAAAATTATCAGAGTGCAGTGCAAATAGGGTAGTTTCATGAAACTTGTGTTTCCATTACGCATGTGTTTTCTGGGTGTTATAAAAATCGATTTCTTGCTAAATTCGGGGTCAAATAAGCAAGCTGCAGTTAATAACCAAACAGGCCAGTGGTCAACAATTCTCCTACAAGGTCCTTCCCTTTCTGGGCTCTCAGTCTTACTCTGTGATGTATTTCCCACCTCTAAGTCCTCCTCCTCTCTCTAAAGCACATACATTCAATTTCCCCACTTCCCACATGTATGTGTTTAACTCACTCCCTCAATTTATTTTTTACCTTTTCTGTCTAAAAGCAAGCAAGCTAATAAACAGAAAATTATGGGCATGGCAAATGGCCAAAAAAGTGACCTCTTTAGGGGTGCCTGGTTTGCTCAGTAGGTAGAGCAGGGACTTAATCTTGGGGTTGCAAGTTTGAGCCCCATTGTTGGGTGCAGAGATTACTTAAAAATAAAATCTTAAAAAAAAAAAAAGTGACCTTTTGGGCCTTATGAAATCCAGAAAGCATAAAGAAAAGGCAGAGCAATGTCTTCTACAACAAAAATGAAAATCTTTTGGAGGAGCCAAGGCACCACACATATACAAGGCCAATGTGACTGGGAAAAAGTCCTATCATATCAAAAAGGTTTCATATCTTTAAGACTGACAATAATCAGGAAGAAGCAATGAGGGGGAAAAAAGTGCAACAGAATATGTTAAATGAAAATTAGTCATACCTTATGATCTAGCAATTCTCACTTCTAGGTATATAAACACTTACTAAATTATCTCATTAATTCTAATAATTTTTAAGAGTCCCTTAGGTTTGCCAGGCGTAAAGTATTATTAGCAAAAAGAGATGTATTTTATCTTATTTTCTTTTTTAATAAAAAAATTTTTTTAATGTTTACTTTTTTTGAGAGAGAGAGAGCGTGTGAGCAGGGGAGGGCAGAGAAAAAGGAGAAGAGACTCCCAAGCAGGCTCTGTGTTATCAGCACGGGGCAGGATGCAGGGCTTGATCCCACGAACTGTGAGATCATGACCTGAGCCAAAATCAAGACTCAGATGCTTAACTGACTGAGCCACCCAAGCGCCCCTATCTCTCACTTTCAAATGTTTACTCGTAGTAGTTATTTGATTTTCTGCCTTAATATATTCACTTAACGTAGATTCTTAAAGAGGGTAACATTACTTTTGAGAGGACATTTTGAAAATTTGGTTATCACAATGACTGGGTAATTTACCTCAACATGTGGGAGGTCAATGGCCAGGGATTCTAGAAACTTGTAATGTGATGGACAATATTACACAGTGAAAAACTGTCCCACTTTTCCCATGACTTTAAAATGTCCCAATGGAGGGGTGCCTGGCTGGCTCGGTCAGTAGAGCATGTGACTCTTGATGTCAGGGTTGTGTTCCAGCCCCAGGTTGGGTATAGAGTTTACTTTAAAAAAAAAAAAAAAAAAAAAGTAGGGGTGCTTGAGTGGCTCAGTTGGTTGAGCATCCAACTCTTGATTTTGGCTCAGGTCATGATTCCAGGGTCATGGACTCACACTGAACTCAGGTCAGGCTCTGACTGAGTATGGAACCTGCTTAAAGCTCTCTCTCTGCCCCTCTCCCCCACTTGCGCTTGCGCTCTCTCTCAAAAAAAAAAAAAAAAAAAAAAGAGGTTCCTTGGTGGCTCAGTTGGTTAAGCATCTGACTCTTGATCTTGGCTCAGGTCATGATCTCATAATTCATGAGTACAAGGCCTGAGTGGGGCTACGTACTGTCAGTGCAGAGTCTGTTAGGGATTCTCTCTCTTCCTCTCTCTCTCTGTCCCTCCCCTGTTCGTGCTGTCTCTCAAAATAAATAAATAAACAAACAAACAAAAAAGTAAATAAAATGTCTCAATGGAAAAACTGTTTATAATGACCTGAACTCAGAAGATAGGTCAATTTTACATATAGATATTAAGTACTTTTTGCATGATTTTTACACACATTGAAATCACCAGTAACACAATTGTTCGTGTAATTGTGTAGAACTTGACACTGTGAGTTGTTCAAAAAGGAAACGGCATCAACGGCAACATTGTTTAAGGTATCTGAACTGCCAAGATGTCTGTTAAGGATTTGCATTTGAAGCTGTCACATTCGCAGTGATTCTATATATTGGTACAAACTCCTCATTATTTCCTCTAATATAATTCTGCCTGAGCATTTACATCTTGAAAGACACATTATTTTATTATACATCATTTCATTTTTATTTTTCCTTTATATTACAGTGATTTCTTTAAAGCATATATGACTAAGAGTTCTTTACAGAAAAATTCCATTGAATAAACACATGAAAAATTGTAAGAGCTGGAAAATCAACGTCTTGCAACCACTATGAAGCAAAAGATCCAGGCAGCTTACATCACTGACAGCCAATGGAGGGACAGGCTGACATCTGAACCTACTGAGACAACCAGACATTATGGGCCTCTCAATGTGATATAATAAGAATTATTATGAAATATTTAGCACCTATGAAACGGTCTTATCAAAACAAACATACATCTGAATCAAGCTTCTAGAACTGAGTACCACATAAATACGGGGAAATGAAAGAATATGTTAAAAAGACATCATAAAAACGTGTGCCAGAATGTGAGACATACTATTAAAGAAATAATCTAGTTTCTTCAACAAATAAACAGCACTTTTAAAAGAGGAGAGGACTGTTACAAATACAGATTTTAAAGGACATACCAACCAAATGTAATATGTAGACCTTGTTTAAATACTGATTTTAACAAACTAACTTTAAAAAGACATTTTTGAGGGGCACCTGGAGTCAGTTAACCAACTTCGGCTCAGGTCATGATCTCGCACTTCGTAGGTTCGAGCCCCGTGTTGGGCTCTGCGCGGACAGCTTAGAGCCTGGAGCCTGCTTCAGATTCTGTGTCTTTCTCTTTGCCCCCCCACCCCCAACTTGCACTCTCTTTCAAAAATTGTTTAAACAAACATTAAAAAAAAAAAGACACTTTTGAGACAACTGGAAAAACTGAACATGAACTGGGTATTAGATAATATTAAAGAATTATTGTTTTTTCTGTCAAGTGTGATAATGATACTGTGGCTTCACATGCAAGCATGTATGTTTAATGCATCCCTATCAGCTAGAGATAAATGTTGAAATATTTGTGGGTAAAATGATATGCAGGTCTGGGATTTGTAAAATGTTCAAACCCTAAAAAAGAGAGGCGGCGAATATAAAAATGGCAAAATGTGTTGAAAACTAAGTAATAGACCAGGGGAACATATTAATAATTATGTGTTAATCTCAGTTGACTTTTTTAAAAAGTCCTAGAACATAAAAAAGATACAGAATCATCTCCTTAGTCCTGCCTTTAGGTTGCCACTAACCTATGGATCAACACTCTGAGCTACTCAACCAGTGAAAAGTTCCTCTTACATCCTCATCTAATAATATCTATGTAGCCTTCTTATTACGTACTCATTTCTGCCTACTGCCTTGGTTGGAATATCTTCTGCTTCTACTCTATCCAAGCAAGTCCCTTCTCCACAAAGATGGCTCAGATCCCTTCTCCTCAGTCTCCATGCCTTCATCGGACACTTTGATTTACAGAATATCAGAAAAGGAAGAGAGTATCCATAGCTTTCATTGGCCTGTAAGGGTAAGCTTTTGTTATCTCCTGTATTTTTATCCTTCCTTCTTCAATAGAATACAAATTCCTTGAGTGCAGGGACTATATCTCAAATAAGAAAATATAATTTGCATATTGTTAGTGCTCAAATTATATGCGAAGAATTTAGAAGTGTGAAAAACAGCTGTTTTCTACATCCAAGACACAAATGAAGGTGGCTCAAACAATTTTTTTTAATGTTTTATTTATTTTTGAGAGAAAGAGCACGAGTGGGGAAACGGCAGAGAGCAAGGGGGACAGAGGATCCAAAGTGGGTAGCAGTGAGTCCAACGTGGGGCTTGAACTCACGAACCATTGAGATCATGACCCAAACCAAAGTCGGACGCTCAGTCAACTAAGGCACCCAGGTGCCCCTTTATTTTTTTAATTTATTTTTTATTTGTTTAATTTTTTTTTAAGCTTACTTATTTTGAGAGAGAGAGAGAGGGAGGGAGCATGTGCACATAAGGAGGAAAGGGAGAGAGAGAGAGAAAGAGAGAGAGAGAGAGAGAAAGAGAGAGAGAGAGAGAGAGAGAGAGAGAGAGAGAGAGGGAGGGAGGGAGGGAGGGAGGGAAGGAGAATCCCAAGCAGGCTCTACACTGTCAGCATGGAGCCTGATGTGGGGCTTGAACTCACGAACCATGAGATGACGACCTGAGCCAAAACTAAGAGTCAACTGCTCAACCGACTGAGCCACCAAGGTGTCCCCTTCCCCCTTGCTTTTAGAGAGAGAGGGAGAGACAGTGCAAGCAGGGGAGAGAGGCAGAGGGAGAGAGAGAATCCCAAGCAGTCTCCACACTCAGCACTGAGACTGACACAGGGCTCCCAAGACCCTGGGATCATGACCTCAGCAGATATCAAGAGTTAAGATGCTCAACAGACTGAACCACCCAGGTGCCCCAATGAGTGATTATATGCCAGTCACTAGCCTAAATTTTTATATCTAATAATCAATCGACTAAACACCCTGAGATTAAGTAAACATTATGCCCATTTCATGAAATGATGCACAGAGAGGTAAACAACTTATTGACGTCACAGTGAGTAAGTGACTAAGGAAGAGTTTGAACCCAGGCAGTCTGGCTCCAAAATCCCATCCTTAAATTTACTATTCAGCATCTCAGAAAAAATTTGAGTACACAGGAAAATTCTATCTAATGCAGAAGTCTAGCCTCTAGTATTAGTCTACAAACTAACAAACTCTGAGCCCTCATCCCAGCAGCATATACAGTAGAAAATGGGCTGGAACAAGAGTCATGGGATCTGAATTCTAGTCCTCACTATGATCTCAAGTAGTATGACTCAGCCTTTCTAGAACACAATTTGGGAAAAAAATAGAAGGTTGATTTCCTTCTGGACCAAAAGGTCTATTATTCTATCTTCCTCTTGATTTATTGGCGAGAAAAGAACGAAAATAAACTAATTCATTACCCAGCTGCCAAACTGGCCTAATTCCCACAGTGAGCTCTCCTGTCTGGAACTGTATCACTACAGCACTGCCACAGGAGACATGGGGCTTTCTACCTCTGTGCTCCCTCTTTCTTGCTACTTTGAGAAAAAAGACAAAGGTCATAGGCTTCCAAACAGACATTTACCTACTAAAAGGTTTGGGGAACTCAAGCCCCAGTAAACTGGAGAGAAGAGCAACAATCACATCAAGTCTTGATTTCATTCACTCATTCAGCCAGTTCAACTCCAGGTCATTCATCCAAATGGCCTAGACAGCTCTGCCTGAACATCTAACAGACATCTCTAACCTAGTGGGTCTGAAACAGAACTCCTGACCTCCACCTCCAAACACGTTCCTTCCCCCCTGGCTTCCCTGTCTCAGTAAATGGCCTTCTTCGTATCCACGTGGTTTTGCCTACACTACACCAGCAAGTCCTGGTAGCTCGACATTCAAAGAATTAAGTTCAAATGTCTCATCATAGCCTCTAAGTGCCCCATATAATCTGGAGTCAGTCCATCGCTACCTCTTCTTCTCTCCTCATCCTCCCATCTGGTCAGCTCCAGCTACTCTGTTCCTCAAACAACCTACTTTACTCTAACCCCAGGGCTTTATACTTGACTAAGTCTCTGCTTCAAAGGAGCACATCCTCTGAAAGGCCCTCCTGAGCATTCTTTTAAAAATAGCTACACAGAGCACTCATTCACCTTCTACCACATTTAATCCTTATTCCCTATTCCCTCACTCTGCTTTATGCTCTTCAGAATATTTATCATGAACCAAAATTATATGATACGTTTCTTTTTTGCCCCCCTAATGAGAACTTATCTTTCATTACTCTATCCCACTTTTAAATACTATACTAGTAGTAGGCACAGTATTGAATGAATGATTTTCCCAGTCTCTAATATCTGCCAAAACCTGCTCCAGGTGCTAGAGATACCTTTCACTGTTGACATCTCTCCTTCCCTTCACAGTTAAATCTTTAGGGAGTATTCCTAACTTCTCGTGTTCTTTCAGGATTTAACACCCTGCAGTCTGGGCTCTAGCCCACTCCTTTGAAGGTGCACATCAAGTTCCACAACCTTCCTCACTCCAAGAGCTCCAGCCAGTGAACACTTCATTTCTTATCTTCTTGACCCATCTGCAGCAATACTGACTGAATCCTCCTTCCCAGAAAATCATCTTCCTAAGTTTCAATGCCAACATTCTCTCCTGGTTCTCTTCCTACTCTCCAGGCTATTCCCATTCAGTCTCCTGTTTCTTAAATGTTAAGTGTTTCCAAGGGCTTATTGATCAGTCTCCTCATCCTCTCAATGTCTATGTTCTCACCATCACTGAGCAACCAACTCTACTACTATGGATTACGCCCAAACTCATGAATTCTAGACCCCACATGCTCAACTGCCCCTGGAAATCTCTACCTGGATTTCCCACATGTACTTCAAACCCAACATGCTAAAAATGGAAACCACTTTTCTTTCCCCTGCTTTCCACCTTCTCCCTCAAGGCATGTTTCTTAGATATGCAGCTTGATGAATGGTGCTGCCCAACTAACCAAAACGCTATTTTCCTAGACTTTTCACCCCTCCATAATCCCTGTCTAATTAATCACCAAGTAGGTCTATTTGCACCCACTTCAGCAACTATCTCATCTTTTCTGTTTTTTTTTTTAATTAAAAAAATTTTTTTTCTTACTTTAGAGAGATAGTGTGAGCAGGAGAGAAGAGCAAAGCGAGAGAGGGAGAGAATATTAAGGAGTCTCCACACTCACTACGGAGCCTGACGCAGGACTTGAACTCACAACCCTGGGATCAAGACCCGAGCTGAGATCAAGAGTCGGACACCTAACTGACCAAGCCACATTAGGGGCCCCCAAGATATATTTATTAAATAAATGGATTAAAGCAGGGGTCAGCAAGGGTGCCTCGCTGGCTCCGTTGGTAAAGCATATGACTCTTGCTTTCAGGGTTGCAAGTTCAAGCCCCACACGTTGGATATAAAGATTGTTAAAAATAAAATCTTAAAAATATTAAATAAATTGGTTCCCTGGGTGGCTCAGTCAGGTAAGCGTCCTAGGTAAATCAATCATTCTAATACCTCACTCCCATAGCAGACATACAGGAGTCTTCTGTTCCAGAAACCCTGGTCTCAGTGTTGTCCCACCCACCTCTCTTGAGCACATCTCAGATTTGCGTAGCTCTGTAGTTTACCCTCTACCATTCTCTCACTTGGTTGACAGCCCTATTTCCAACTCTTGTTATAAAAATACGGTACTATAGCATAGAGAATAGTCATTAATATTGTAAAAACTTTGTATGCTGACATATGGGAACCAGACTTGTGGTGATCACTTCATAATGTATACAAATACCAAATCACTATGTTGTATACCTGAAACTAACATAATATTCTATGTCAATTATACTTCAATTAAAAATACCCACAGTATTTTTTCAAGTCTTCAGTCTAAATATCAAACTTTTGGAAATGCCTTCTCTGACACCCAAAAAACATTCTATTCCACTTGCTAATAACATCATGGAACTTGTAATAACTGATTTGACACTTACTGCTCCAGTTATACTACAGCTAGTTTATCTAATATACTTAGAACTTCCAATATCCCTCTCCAAGAGGAAAAATTGTTTTCCATTTGTCTCTGTACCTATCACAATACCTTGTACATAAGGGACTCCCAAGTTTTGGATTAGATAGCATTGGCCGTGTTTTTCAAATAGCAAGTCACAAACTGAATAGAATGGGAAATCAGTCTAGGAGGTCACAACTATTTTTCTTTTAAGCAGGCTTCACACCCAGTGTGGAGCCCAACACAGGGCTTGAACTCAAGACCCTGAGATCAAGACCTGCACTGAGATTAAGAGTTAGATGCTTGACTAAGCCACCCAGGTGTCCCTAGTATTTTTGTTTTTAATGAAATAACAGAAACAGAATACATCTCTCATAGTAAAGATAAGTACTGTTTTGTGAAACTTATTTCTTTACATATGTATGTAACTATTGGATAATATCAAATACACTTCTTACTATGAGTTATATTTTTTTAAAGTTTGAAACCTGCTAATATTGATGACCCAATTTCTAGGCTCAAGGGTTTTACATTCAAACCAGGGAAATATCTGATCTCTACCAAACCCCTCTATCCATTTCTAATGTACAAGAAACATCAGCTAAATAGAATACATAGATACATGGGGGCTGAGGACCACAAAGCTTAAGAGTAAAGAGTGTAAGGGAAAGTTTATAAAGAAATGTTTCTTAGAGATGTTGGAATGCATTGTAACACCAGGTATTTAATTTCCAGCCTTTGCCATTTGTTTAGCCAAAAAGACCGCTCTCTATAGAAGGGCTTTGAAAATGTTTTTCTCGATGTACTCACAGGTAAACAGTCTTTACTACAGCCCACAATACAAGGGTCTTCAGGATCTGGCCCTGGCTATGGCACTTTCCTATCCCTTTCCCCCCTCAATCACAGTCTTCCAGTCACAGTGGCCTTGACGCTGTTCCCAAAACATTCCAAGTTTCAGTACCTCTGCACTTGCTATACCTTCAGCCATATCTTTCCTTCTTTAAATATACTTCACTTACTTCAATTTTTTCTTTTAATGTCCCATCTTCAAGAAGGCCCTCCCTGACTACAGTATCTAAAGTAGGCCCCCACTCTCTATTCCCTTAACCCACTGAATGGTTTTTCATAATACCTGTCAACTCCTAACACTTTCTTACATATCACATATTTATTCTTTTATGGTCTACCCCAGGGACCCACAAGCTTTTTCTGTAAATAGCTAAATAGCAAATATTTTCAACTTTTTCTGTCACAATTGCTCAACTCAACCCTTACAATATAAAAAGAACTTAGACAATATGTAAATGAGCAGATGCAGCTATGTTCCAATAAAACTTCATTTATAAAAACCAGCAGCCAATTAAATTCTACTCCTGAAACCAATACTACACTATATGTTAACTTGAATTTAAATATAAATATAACTAAAATAAAATAAAATAAAATAAAATAAAATAAAATAAAATAAAAAAATCACAGGGGCATCTGGCTGGCTCAGTTGGTAGAACATGTGACTCCTGATCTTGGGATTGTGAGTTCGAGCTCCATGTTGGGTATAGAGATTACTTAAAAATAAAATCCTAAACAAACAAACAAAAACAAGCAACCAGCCAGGTTTGGCTCACAGACCATATACCCCTGATATATTCCTTCTAATAGAATGTGAGTGCAACAGGGACAGGAATCTTCTCTGTTTTGTTCACTATGGTATCTTTCAAGCCTCAAGTATACATTCAATAAATTCAGTAAATGTGTGTTGAGTAAATTTATAGTACTGGTCTAGAGTGGGGAGCCACACTTCTCTCTCACCTCCTCAGGTGACAGTAACATAGTGTTCAAGAAGAATGAAGTCAAGGGGCACCTGGGTGGGTCGGTCAGTTGAGCATCCGACTTCAGCTCAGGTCATGATCTCACGGTCTGTGAGTTCGAGCCCCGCGACGGGCTCTGTGCTGACAGCTCAGAGCCTGGAGCCTGCTTTGGATTCTGTGTCTCCCTCTCTCTCTGCCCCTCCCCTGCTCGTGCTCTGTCTCTGTCTCAAAAATAAATAAAAACACTAAAAAAAATTAAAAAAAAAAAAGTATAAAGTCAAGGTCAGCAATTGAATTTCTATTTGACTGGTACCATACCATAAAAAAATTGTATCACAACCATTGTGTGTCCCTGTCACCAGTGATAACCATCTCACACATAAATGCTTTTGGTCATAACTGGGTCCAGGTAAGAAGCTTGTGAAAACACAAACTCCTGGGCACCACCTCCAGAAACTCTGATTCAGTGGGTCCAGGGCAGCATCCAAGAATCTGCATTTCTGTCCAAGTTCCCAGGTGGTGCTAATAGCGCACGTCCTAAATTACCCTTTGAAAAACACTAGGTGAAAGCACCCAAGCCATACAATACTAGTATTTTTACACTATTAAAGAAAAAAAAGCCATAAATTCCTGATGTTTCAAAGATCTGGCTGTAGGGGGACTGAAAAAGAACAGAACCATAAAACCCACTGCTCTGTGGAACTGCTGCTTCAGTGAAATGAAGGAAAAAAAACACTAGGTCTTTAATTTTTAACAGACTATCTCTGAAACAGTCCATTTTTATTTGCAAATCTAGTTCTAACTGGCTAAACAGCACACCAAACAGGTAAAAAAGAGAAATCACCAGTGGCTGGCTAACCTTGACAATGGGCTGGCTATTAGCTCCATAATCCGTTTTCTTAAAATTACTTTTTAAAATTCTTTGTTTTTTTTTTTTTTAAAGTAACATAGGTTTAAAATGCTCAATGTGAGGCTTGAACTCACAACCTGAGATTAAGAGTTGCATGCTCTACTGAGCCAGCCAAATGCCCCAATTTTCTTAAAACTGCTTTAAATAAGAGTCATAACCATCTGTTTTTCTGTTGTTAGATGGCAAAGGCCTTTTCCAGATGGATACTAGAGACCCAATCTCATTACAATGAAATACACCTACAATAAATTACCAAGCCTGGATGTCACTTTCTTCAAATGATGAAAAGTCTATCCACACCAGATAGAACCCAAACAATCTTCGGATTCCACCATAATAGAACCTGCAATGGACTAGTAACAATTTTTATAAATTTTACATTTGTCATTACGGAGGACTTAAAATAACCCCACGAACTCACATTAAAATCACCCTGAGGCCATTATTTACTCTTCCAATCTGAAGGGCCCAGAGGGATTATAATTTATATACATTTATAGCTACTTATAAAGTAGTTTTCTATTGTAATGGTTAAATGTTGCTAATGTAGGTTAAAAAAATTTTTAAGTGAAAAAGGTAAAATCTGGGTTCTTAGGAAATTAATTCAAGAAGCAAAAATCCAGAATGTTAATGAACTCACCATTGAGCAGATGGCAATACTACATCAAAACGTACCTACAGAAAGAGACTATATATGGTCTATTAGCAGACTCCTAATGTACAAGTCTAAAGATGATTCTCAGATGATATGAACTAAAGTGTGCTAAGTGTAAAATATATACTAGAATTTTGTAACTTTGTAAGAAAAAAAGAATATAATAATTTTATCTTGATTGATTAATGTTAACTTGGATATACTAGGTTAAAGTATTAAACTATTTAAATTTAATTTCACCTTCTTAGTTTACTACTGTGGCTACCAGAGAATTTAAAATTAAATGTGCCTAGGGGCACCTGGATGGTTCAGTTGGGTAATCATTTGACTCTTGATTTTGGCTCAGGTCATGATCTCACCAGTCATAAGAATGAGCCATGGAGCCTACTTAGGATTCTCTCTTCTCTTTCTCTCTCTCCCTCTGCCCCTCCCTCACTTGCGCTCAGTGGCTCTCTCTCTCAAAAAAAAAATTACATGTGGCTTAAAAAAATAAAAATAAAAAAATAAAATTACATGTGGCTTGCACTTCTAAAAAGCTTGTAGAAAATGACATGGAGCAGTGAAAGAACATGAAGTGATATCATACGCCTAACAGGGAATGTCAGGAAAACCATGGGTCAAATGCTTACCCACTGTCACTTCAGGTGCTAATCACCATTTTTCCTATGGAAGGGAAGATCAGTCCCTCCTCTGCACATTTTACGTTAATTTCAAATTGCAATTTACTGTATCAGAGTCCCTAGCAGTGTTAATCAGGCTAAATATAAGATCTCAGATTATGAAAACTAGAAAACTATGTGGTTCCCAATACCCAAGCACCCCCAGCTCCCAGCATGTACTTATTTCATTCTTACAGAAGAGACACATCTGTAACAACTCCTTTAAATAATCCCTGCCTGTTTTACTGCGATGCCGTTAACTCCTAATTTAGAAAGATTCTCATTTCCTTGCACTGCCAAACCTCTACAACCATAGAAGACACCAAAGAAGAATAATGGTTGAGGAGAAATAATAAAAACAAGTACCATCTAGGTACTCCAACAGTTGCTATATAACCATTAGGCCTTCACACACAAACTATACTGAATACAAAAATTAAACATTTAATCCCTTGAGTTGTTTTCTAAGCATCAAAGATACTTATAAACCTATGAGTTTTACTTATAAACCTATAAACCTACTTGAACATACTTTCACATATGCAGATATGTGTTGAGACGTTCACAGTCTAAGGACAATATTAAGGAAAGAAATGTACTGCTGGGCAGAATTAGAATTGAGAAACTTAAATGAAAGTAGGCTTAAAAAGAGGGGCGCCTGGGTGGCTCAGTTGGTTGAGTGTCCAACTCTTGATTTTGGCTCAGGTCATGAACCAGGGTTCATCGAACCCCACGTCAGGCTCAGTGCTGAGTGTGGAGCTTGTTTAGGATTCTCACTTTCTCTCTCTCCCTTACTCCCTTGCCCCTCGCCCCTGCTAACATGCTCTCTCCCAAAAAAGGAGGGGTGGATGAATATTGTCAAAACATTAAAGTATTTACATGATTTAATTACCCTGTCATAAGATATAAATTTTAAGGACTAATTCCAGCAAATTGTAAAAGAACCACAGCCTGTGCAACAGGAAAGCATTTAATTCCCAAAGGTGTTTCAAACCCACTGAATATTATCAATGCTGCAGCAAGGGTCAACAACTTGCGGCAAGCTCTCGAGATGATTTTGAGTAGTACTCAAGTAGGAAGTCCATAAATACCCACTGAATGAATGAATGAATGAATGAATCAGAAAACTCACACATGGTGCAATTAATATTCAGAACCCATAGCCAGTTAATCCAAAACCAGAGACAGAAGTAGAACAAAAAAATAATACCTGAGTCTAATCCCAAGTCATTCCCCCAGGAGTCACCTTCCTTTAAGTTTTCACTCTATGTAGTTTATTCATCCCCTCTTACTTTTATGAAAGTTCCAAATCTTTCCTACCATCTCCCTCCTTCTTAACCAGCTTCCCAGATAAAAGCAGAAGACAGCAGTTTCTAGTCTCACCATTTTTTAGACAAGTAATAACATCTCTAACAATCACCCACAAGTGTTCAAATGTCTGGCCTCCGACAGTCCAGACATTGTGCTTGGTGGTAGGGTGTAAAGGTAAGTGTAACACTATACCTGTCTTTCAGGTAACTTGTTGGGGAGGCACACAAGCAAACAATTACGGCATAAAAAAATGCTTGGAGAATAAGGCAAGGGTGCCACTAGAGGGACCCTCCACTTTACTAGGTGGGAGGGGAGGGTGACAGTCTCTAAAAGAAACAAAAGCCAAAAACAAAAAATAAATTATAACTGATTATGCCTGTGACTGTTCTAATAGGTCCTCAAGTTAGCACTCTAAAGTGACTCTCCTTATGAAAATCCTCTTAACAGAAAAAAAAAAAAGCTGAAGTTCATGACACTAGCACTGAGAACCAGTGAGGGGGGGAAAAAAAACAAACCCACACAACTCAGTAGAACATAATGCTAAACCTAATTAATCATGATGTCAAGAGGCTTCACCCATTTATTGTCTGTCCCTCCTAGCTGAAGGTGACTTGACTGACCCACTCTCGTGATTTTAGTTGTTTTTTTCTAACAGCAGTGATGGACTTGCTGGGATCCATTCATACTTCCTCCCTGATACTCCTTACAGCCATTGGCAAGGTCTGCTGGACTGCTGGTTGGCACTGTGGCTGTGGAAGAAATAAATGGACCATGTACATGAACTGGATAGACCCATGTACGTGAACTGTCTTTCTATTCAGAAAGACAACAACTAAAAGCACGATTAACAAACACTGTGGGAGAGTGGTGAGACAGGTAGTAGGGATGGCACCCTGGAAGGTGCCTAACAAGGAAATTCATCTATTGCTAGCTTCACAGGAAGATGAATTTTCACCTCCTGGTACTCAGCATGAAAGGTGGTCTTCTGTCTCTAACTTCCTGTGGCTACAGATCATTTCCAAGCTTCATGTCCACCTTGCCTAACTTTCCTCTGACGGCACTGTCCTGTCCTCCTATCTTTACCATCCCAAGAACACCCTCTCTTTTCATGATCACTCGCTTCCTTCCTATGTAATCTAGGTAGTATGTTCCCTTCGGGAACTGTCTGCCTTATCCCCACTCCAACACGAATCAGGACATGACTAATACAAAAGTTACCACGTTTTAATTTTTTTATTTTAAAGTTTATTTATTTATTTTGAGGGGGAAGGAGCAGAGAAAGTGGTAGAGACAGAGAATCCCAAGCAGGGTCTGCACTGTCAGCACAGAGCCCAAGGCAGGGCTCAAACCCACAGACCGTGTGAGATCCTGACTTGAGCCAAAACCAAGAGTCGGAAGCTTAACCGACTCAGCCACCCAGGCACCCCAAAGTTACCACATTTTAAAAAAGTTCTGATCTGTATACCTCTTAAGGGCTCTTTCCTCAATTTAATAAATAACTTCAGCAATTGAAAAAACCATACCTTATCATTTAAAATAAAAACCTGAAAAACATCATGGTTCCTAGTATAACACTAAAATTAATATGGAATTAATCTTTCACACAGATTTTAATTACGGGGGGGGGGCACCTGAGTGGCTCAGTCAGTTAAGGGTCTCACTTCAGCTCAGATCATGATCTCACAGTTTGTGAGTTCAAGCCCCACATCAGGCTCTCTGTTGTCAGCACAGCACCTGCTTTGGATCCTGTCTTCCTCTCTCTATCCCTCCCATGCTCATGCTCTGTCTCTCCCTCTTAAAATTAAACAAACATTAAAAGAAAAAAAATTACTTACTTAAAAAACACAAAACAAAGATTTTAATTATAGGGGTGCCTGGGTGGCTCAGTTGGTTGAGCATCTGACTCTTGATTTTGGCTCAGGTCATGATCCCAGGGTCATAGGATGGAGCCCTGCATCAGGCTCTGCCCTGGTCAGGCTCCACCCTAAGAGTGGAGCCTGCTTAAGATTCTCTCCTCCTCCACTTGCACTCTCTCTCTCTAAAACAAAAACAAAAACAAGCAAACAAACAAAAAAAACAAACAGGGACACTTGAGTGACTCAGTCAGCAGAGTGGCCAACTCTTGCTTTTGGCTCACATCACAATCTCATGGTTTGTGAGATGGAGCACTGAGTTGGGCTCTGCACGGAGAGCACGGAGTTTGCTTAGAATTCTCTCTTCGTCTCTTTCTGCCCCTCCCACATGCTCTCCCTGTGTCTCACATACAAAAATAAATCAATAAACATTTTAAATAAGTAAATAAAAATAAAAAAGATTTTAATTATGAACAGGGTTTTACTTTTAACTTTTACAAGCATAAAATGTAGGAAATGTTTCCTTTGAGTTCATGCTCATGAAAATAGCTCCCCAGCAATATTTATAATGTAATTAAAAGACACACTATTTCTAGGATAATTCAACCACACTTTAACCTTCACTAGAAACAGCTTTTGGAGCCTCCAGTTTAAAACAACAACAAAAAACAAGCCTCAGCAAATGTATATGGTAGATTCTCTAAAGCTGATGTTTTTAAAATTATGAGTCGTAAGTGCATGGATTTCTTCATTTTTAAGATTTGCAAGCCTAATCGAAGGGATTTGTTTTGTTCATTTCACATCAGAAGTTTAAGTTTCTATCATAAAAAAGTTTTTCTTTTAAACAAGATTGCTGCTAATATTTCTTCAAGTTCTAAGACTGAAAGGAGTTTCTTCCAAATTAAATTTCTAATTTAAAACAAGAAAGTTTTATTTAATGACATTTTAACTTAAACACAAATGCCAAAAATATGGGACAAATGAGCTTCAAAATCAACTTTTTATGAAATGAAATCAAAGACCCCAGGAATAAAATATTTACATTTTTATCTATCATTTATTTAAAATCAGGGTAAATATAATTCATGACCTATTGAACTGAAAAAGCCTTAATTAAGAATGTCGTAATCTTTTAACAAATCATAGTTAAAGTAAAATAAATGGTCTGACATGTTAGCAAAAATCAAAATCTTTTCAGTGGGAGTCAATTTACTTCACTTACAGGAAGGCAAAAGTCATCACCTTACAATCACAAGCCAATTACCAATCCTGGCTTTTGCAGTCCCCAAATCCTGAAAACAAAATTCTTGCACTTCACTCTGGGATCATCTGCATGTGAGCTTTTAGGGTCAGATAATATTTTTAGAGACGAGGAAATGTAAATCTACTAACAAGAGCAGTACAATTTCAAAAAATGGTACAACTTTCAAAAGCTAGATTAATGGCCTACATACTTTTATACTTTACAGTCTGAAAATAAACAATATCAGATGGTTCTGAGAAAAACGTAACAATAAGATCACCTACCTGTTCACCTACTTGCTCTCACTTTTACATATGAAAGTCTTCTAAAAGCTAGGGGAAATATAAATCTGGTAAAGATAAGGACTCTATTTGAAATCTCATTTTTTCCCAAAATCAAGAGGAGCCCACAAAAAAGGAAAGCGCTCAAGAAAAACAGATTCCCTCTCTGAAGTGGGGCAAAACCCATTAGGAATAAAGTTGATAATGATTTTGTCCTCAATTCATTTATCTCCTTACGGTCTCCCATTGTGCTGTAGAAGCTGTATACACATGCATCTTCCCACCAGACTCAAGGTGAGGAGCCATGTCTCATTCATCTCCACACTCCTTGGTTCCTAGGAAAGTGCCTTATACATAGTAGCAACTGAAAAAAGGTTGACTGATTTAAGGCAATAAATGTGTTCCTAATTCCAGGGAATCAACTAGGCTCAAACTCATGCAAGAGCATTCATAATTTCATTTTATCTAATAAGCACTGAGTAACTTGAGGTTTTTAATTTGCCAAGCTATTAAATGCATTTTAAGCTCTGAATAACATACCTATATTTAAGAAAGTGTGTAGTGAATCATTAAAAAAAATACTCTTACAAATAAAAAAAGATGACTGATTTCACTGTGTAACATGGAACTAGATGGCGTTGGTATGGTGAACATAAAGTGACTGGGCACTGATGTAAAAAGTTTGATAAGATGACAAGAATGTTACAAAGCGAATTAAAAGACAAAAAAATGGAATTCTGGCTAGAAAAGTCATAATGGGCAAGCAGGAGACTTAATGTAGAGTACTGCCGACTCCATTCAGACATGGTCTGGGAAGGTGGGGAGCCTGTTTTTCACTCCTGAAGAACAATTACTTCTCTACCAATCTCCACGGTGCGGCTGGAAACTGAGGTACAAACCATGGACCAAACCAGTTACTCCCCATTACCATTACCCAAAGGAAATGATGGCATGAATACCAAGCACAGTGGGCCCTTTATGAGTTCCATCAACTCTCGAAAGCTCTAGGTGAGAAAAGAAGTAGGCAAATTATACCCCACAGGTCAAAGTGGGCCAAATTCAGCCACCTCCTGTGTTTGTACGCCTGCAAGTTAAGAATGGTTTCTACGTTTTTAAGTGGTAAAACAAAGAATCATATTTTACGACACATGAAAATTATACAAAATTCAAATGTCAGCATCCAAAAATAAAGTTTTCATTGGAACACTGCTGTGCTTATTCATTTACATGTTGTCTATAGCTGCTTTTGCACTACAATGGCAGAGATGACAGAGACCTTATAGCAAACAAAGCCTACAATATTTACTACCTGGCCTTTTACAGAAAAAGTATGCTGACCCCTGGCTAGAACATTTCTTTATGCTCCTGGTTGCATCTCCTTTCTCAGACGTGGTCCACTGCTTCACAAGGTAGAGACTCAGCTTGACATATGTCCACCTTGGGGCTGAGTTGTCCAAAGTTACATCATTACATATATCATGCAACTCATTAGGGTGGGCACAAAGACAAAGTAACAAATTACATGCATTCGGAAGGCACTGAAAAGGTAGCGCAATCCAAGTACAACAATACAGGCAGCACATTTCATATGTTTTACCAGACTACTACATCCAGTCTGGGTCACAGTGCAAAAGGAAACAAGAACCACAGAGAATGTGGAGGTGGGACAGATGATTAAAAGAACTCAAATATCATACCACTAAAGAAATGCTAAGAGAAATGAGATTTGCTTGCCCAAAAAAGAGAAAAGTGAGAAAAGAACTATAATAGTAAGGGTATCAAACTCTAAATTTGTTGATTAAATTTTTACTGATGAAAATAATGGCAGCCTGAACTAATAATCCACAAAACATATCTAATGAATTAAATGTGATTCTTAATGAGACTGCCACTCCTGCCTTAGGCCATAAACTAGCCCCTCAAAAGATAATCACTTGTCAAATATTGTACTAAAAGTTTTCAACTAATGGATTATATATAGCAATGTTTCATTTTGAGAAACATCTGGGATTGTGTAAGTTACCAGAAAAAGTGTGCTATTAACTTGCTGAGGTTCAGTAGTATTCAAGTAAGTAAAAGGTAATGTAAGTTTCAAAACCATATGCCTTTCCACAGGATCAAATAGGGGGAAATGGGCTTAAATTACAGAATTTGTGTTATATTCAAGAATGTTCACACTGTGGGACTTTAAAAGATTACTGGGGGTAAAGGAATCTTCCCAGGACATCATCCAATTAGAATGGAACTATCTGGATGTTTTCCTGAAGCAGGAGAATGGGTCTCAAACCCATTCTTCCATTGCTGATTCTGTAGTTTTAACGCTCCCAGTTCTTAAGAGTAAGAGAGCCTGCGGCCATGCTCCGTTTCATTTTGTCTTAAAGATGGTCTATGTACACACAGCTACATCTAATATAAACTTTAACATCCCAAATTAAAATTTAGTTGTAGCTTTAGTAACAACTTCTTTTAAATTACAGAGATAGAGAACACATTCCCATTAAGTAGGAAAAATTGGGAAAATGGACACAGTTTCTATGAGCCTAAGTCCCTTATTGCCTTACAATGTCCAACACTTGCCCACAATAAGTGAAGAAAAGACAGTATATTTCCTATTAGGTTTGAGCCTTTTAAAATACAGAATCCTTGAACACAAAGTGTTCTTTAAGTCAATCTCAACAGCCCAGTTGAGCAAATTCTGAAACTTGCCCTAAATATAATTTTAATCCATCTAAGTTTTTCGACCTCGAAATTCTAAGGCCTGCATTACCTTAAGAATACCCTTCCAATGGTGTGAAACACACTAATCTGACTCACTAAACTTTCTCCACTCCTACATCACCTATACAGGATTTTAAAAGCAAGAGTACATAATACTTGAAAGCCACTTCTACAATCTTGCATTAACCTTACCAGGATAAACTTTTCGCCAAGTATGTTAACACTTTTTATTTACTTAAAGACCTGTGGTAGCGAAACAAAGAAAACACAACCCCCTCCCCCTTTTCTAAACCATATGGCAGTAAATTGAAGTTAACTTATTTATTTATTTATTTATTTTTTTACCGGCTCAATGCCTATACATCGTTCCTAAACATGTTTCTCTTTGTGCCCTGGGACTGGGCTAGAGCTGTCTGCTTATCTGCAACTGTACCCCAATCATGCTTTTAGACCGAAAAACAAGTCCAAAACGCCCCTGACCACTAACAGACTACACCACGGTCATTTACCTAAACCTGGTTAGGTAGGGTAGTGCACGCCAGGCGAGGGGCCCGCGGCCCGCCGGGAGCGAGTCCCGCTCTGACCGGGTGATCGAGCAGGGAGTTTACTCGCCGGGGCCGGGCCGGATCCGCCCCGGGAACTTGGTTACCCGAGCCCAGGGACTCGCCGAGGCCTAGCCGCGAGGCCGGGGCGGGCTCCGGGTGGCGGGGGCTTCCCGTTCCCCGGCCGCAGAGCCTTCCCGCCCGCCCCGCGGTCGCCCGCAGGCAGGGGCGCTCGCCGTCGTCTCCCGGCGACCGGACGCGCCTACTGGGTCCACGGAGGGCTCCTGTGTCTCCTGCTGCCGCCTGGGGCCCCGTTCGGCGGCCGCACCGAGCCCTTCCGGGGCGGCGGGAGCGCTAGGCCGCGCCGGAGCCCGCGGCTCTGGGGCTGGCCGGGCGGGCCGCGGCGGCCGGTATCAGTCCCGAGGGCCCGGCTCCCGCCGGTAACGGGCCCCGCCGACTCCCCTCCCCCTCCCCCGCCCCATGACAGTGCAAACCCTCCGGCCGGCCCGGCCGCCCCGCCTCCGGCACCAGGCCCAGCTCAGGGCCGCGGCCGTGGTGGCGGCGGCGGCGCCGCGGCTCTCCGCTCTCGCTCGCTCGCTCCCAGGCCCGGCGCCTCGGGCCCGGCTCGGGCTCGGCCGAAGTCTCCTCCGCTTCCCGGCCGCCCTCCGCGGCGCCTGGCCCGGGCGGGGTAGGCCGAGGCCCGGGCGGTGGGGGTGGGGGCGGGGGCTCCTCTCACCTTCATGTCGGGACATCCTAGTTCAGACGGTGGCGGCGCGGCCCCTCCCGGGCTCCGGCTGCAGTGTCCCCGGCGGGGTCCCGGCGCTGCCCGCGCCGGCCGGCCGACTCCCACTCGACTCCCGGGCTCGGCCGCGGGGGCGGGGTGGGCAGGGGAGCGCTCCCGCGGCGGCGGCGGCGGCGGCGGCGGCGGCGGGGAGGCGGCGCGGGGCGGGAATGGGGCCGGGCCTGGCCGGGGCTGAGCTCCTCCAGGAGGCGGGTCCGACGCCGCGGCTCCGCCGGCGCCCGCCGTGACTCGGTCACTCTCGGGCCCGCCGGCTCCCGGCTGCGGCGCCGCGCTCCGCAAATCCCGCTCCTCCCCTCCCCCGACCCACCCCCCGCCCCTCTCCCCCGGCTCCCGGCCGCCGCCTCCTCCTCCTCTTCCTCCTCCTCCGCCTCCTTCCGCCGCCCGCACGCCGGCCCCGCCTCTCGCTGCCCGCGCCGGGCCCAGCTGCCCCGAGGCCCCGCGGCCGGCGGTCGTGGCGGGGGCGGCGCGGCGCCTGCCCGCGCTAGCCAGCAGGCCGCGGTCGGGCGCCCGAGCCGGGCCTCGGCCTGGCCTGGCCGCCGCCGCGCCGCCGCGCAGCGCGTAGGGAGGAAGAGGAAATGCCCAGCCGCCGGCGCCCGCTGCTCGCCGGTACTGCCGGCCCGCGTGGCCTGTAGGGCGCCCGCCTGCCCGGCCGCCCCAGCTCCGTCTGGGGCCTATCCGGGTCCGGGCTGTGTGCGCCTCCGCCGCTAGGCTGGGCTGGGCTGACCGCGGGCGGCGGGCGCTGCCCGGAGACGAGCTGCAGCCCCGAGGGTCTCTGGCCCTCGGGCGCATTTCTGTCCAGCCGACCCGGGAAGCGAGCTTCGGGCCCAGACCCCGAGGAGAGGCTGCGGGCTGCCTGGGGACATGTGTTTGTATTTCTTTTTAAACCAGCAGCTCGGAAGGGAGAGGCGGCAGCCCTCCGGTCGTCGTCGCGTGTTGCCAGGCCGGGTGACTCGCGGTCGGGAGAGGGCGTGGGCGCGGGAGGCGGCCGGACTTCGCTGCTGTGCTCCAAGGCAGGCTCCTCCGGAACCATCTCTTTGAAGACTCCGCGCCCGCCAGCTTGGGTGTCCGGCGGGACCCGAGCAAAGTTTGTTCCAGCACCTTGCCTCACCCTGAATGCGCTGCTTGGAAAACTGTTGGAGGGTGTGTTTGTATTTTCCTTTTTTCCCTTGCCCGTGAACTACCTTTCCATTTTCATTTCTCTTTTACATTTTTTTTTAACCCTCTTCCTTGTCAACTTTGTTTTCAGACTTATTAATTCAATGAATATTTATACTACCCCTTACCAGGTGTCCGTGGTAGTGTGGTTTGGTGGAAATGAACTATGCTTTGGAGTCAAGACAGATATGCCATCGGATTCTGGTTCTGATAGTCTCTCTGTAACCTTGGACCAGTTATTTAACCTTGCTGAGCCTCCGTTTCTTTGTCCTATGTTTGCTTTTGCTTATTTTAATTTACTCTTTTATATTTGAAATTGTTCTGGGCTTTTTGGTTTGTGTGTGTATCATATAGGAGTCTGTCCCTAGGCGAAAGCTGTTCTTAATCCTGTACACCCCGTTACTAGCTCTGTGACCTGGGGCAACGCATGACAGCTTTCCTAGGCCTTGATTTCCCCATCTTTAAAATCAGCCAGATTACAGATGGTAATATGGCTAATAATGATCATAACAGTTGGAATTTGGAGGATTTAGTGCTAAAATGTGTATAAAATATCTAGCACAGGACACAGTATAGTGTTGCCATATTTAATTAAATCTACTTTCAAACATATTAAAAAGCTTGTTTTAAAGTCAAGAAACAGGTATTGAGTCACTCAGATCTACCCAAGCACTCTATTTGGTAGTAACTAGTGATAAACTAGCTGTCAGCCGAATAAGGTTTAAACAAACGGGATTTAAACGGGGACTTTGTCACCAGAAATATTTCCATTGCACTCGTGGAGCTTTTGCCTAAATTAAGTCCAGCACAGCTGTTGAAGAAAGAGGTCCATCCAGGCTATCATTGGGGTTTGGTAAGTGGAGAGAACCCGGCTTCTGACAAGTCTAGCTAACACTTACTGAACGTGTGCCTTTCTAAGCACTTTACAGTATTGGCGTGTGTGATCCTGGGTACCAACACTAAGGAGCTTCTGGGTCTCGGGCTATAAAAGTGAGGACAACCACACCCTACAGTTTTGTGATAAGTAATTGATGTCTGTAAATATATGAAGGTACAGACATTAAGGCATTGTCAATAGTATACGTGGCTGGAGCAGGTAAGAGAAGCAACAAAAATAACTGGACTCCAGGAAGGAATAAGAGTAAGTATAGAGGTTTAGTTTGTTTCAGTTTGGGGAGTTGTTAGCTTATTCTGTTAAGGAGAGCAAACAGAAAAAGTGTCTAAACCTCAAGAGAATCTCAGACCTTTGACAGTTATTTCACTGTTTGCAATCAGTCAAAAGTAAGAAAATGAAAATGACTAAACATTTTTCTTCTTTGTATAAGCGTGAGAAGGAATATTATAGTTTTCTGGTGTTTTCATGGCTGAAGGAAACATTTCCTCAATTCGGTTAGAGGTCAGGCCCTTCGCTTTTTTTTTTTTTTTTTTTTAATTTTTTTTTTTTTTTTAACGTTTATTTATTTTTGAGACAGAGAGAGACAGAGCATGAACGGGGGAGGGTCAGAGAGAGGGAGACACAGAATCTGAAACAGGCTCCAGGTTCTGAGCTGTCAGCAGAGAGCCCGACGCGGGGCTTGAACTCACGGACCGCAAGATCATGACCTGAGCCGAAGTCGGCTGCTTAACCGACTGAGCCACCCAAGCGCCCCAGGCCCTTCGCTTTAAAACAACCTTCTGTTTGCTGTTCTGTGGTATGGGAGATGTCATTTCCAGAAAGATTAAGTGCTTGTACCAAATTGTCCCATCAGATGATTTCTGGTCTTCAGAAATGGTTCCTCTGGTCCTTTCCTTTCCCTGTACCTCTGAGTTCTTCCATTGTCCTTACCTTGCTAACCCATCTTTCATATTGTGGCCCAACTATGTTCTGTAAAACAAGCTAATGAGTGTAAACACTGGCGAAATCTGAATAAGGTCTGTAGCCTAGTTAATTGCATTGTGCTAACGTCAGCTTCCTGGCTTTGATAGTTTTCTATAGTTTTGTAAAATGCTACTACCATCGGAGGGAGCTGGGTGAGTGTACATGGGCCCTCTCTGCAACTTCCTGTGAGTGCATTATTATTTCAGAGTAAAAAATTATGGAGACAGAAATCATCAATAATTGCGGGCCTCAGAGGGAGGGTGGGACAGTGGGCGTTGACTACAGAGAGAACTTTTTAAGATAATGAAGATATTCTAAGTTTTGATTGTCTTAGTGTTTACTGTACACCCAAAAAGGGCAAAGTTTATTTATATAAATGATACCTGAAAACTGACTTGAAAAAAAGAAAAGCAAGCTCTTGTCACCCCAGCCTCCTATGGTCCAAAGGGTGAAACCTAACTTCTCATATAAGGTCCAACAAATTTTTCCTTTGTCTACCAGTGTACCCTGTGCTGTCTTGTACTATATTGATTCCTGCTGCTGGGCCTTTGCACATGTTCTTCCCTTTGCTTAAAGAGAACACAGGAAATTCAGGCCCAAATTTAAATTCCCTGTACTCTGTTAAGCCTTCCTTGCCTCTATTAGGCATACTAGCGCCTTCTTCTGTTCTCATTAATGCTGTGCTGTAATTTTTATTTTATTTTACTTTTTTTTTATTTTAGAGAGAGAATCTTCAGTGGGTTCCATGTGGAGCCTGATGTAGGGCTCAATCCCATGACCCTGGGATCATGACCTGAGATGAAATCAAGAGTCGGATGCTCAACTGACTGAGCCACCCAGGCGCCCCTGTGCTGTAATTTTTAATTAGTTTTCATCTCAGCTAAACTCCAGGGTAGGCAATCACATGATTCATTTCTATCTCCGGGATCCAGTAGTGTTGAATGAGTGAGTGAATGAATGAATGAGTGAATGATTTAAAACGGGAAGAATGCTTATTAAAGTAACTTCTGAAGGTGTAGTCCAGTGTCCTCAAGATCTTTCTCAGGGGGCAGTGACACTACTTGGATTTTCTTGTATACTTCGAACAGCACATCCCAATAGTTTGAATGTAGAGGCAGATGAGGGAATCCATCTGTCTTCAATTAAGCCAAATGTTAAAGGTATTTGCAAAGCTGTAAAACATTGTCACACCTCCAAATGTTTTTCTTTTGGAAAATTGTTATTTTTCTTAAAAATATTTGTTGCTGGGGTGCCTGGGTGGCTTAGTCGGTTAAACCTCTGACTTCAGCTCAGGTTATGATCTTACGGTTGATGAGTTTGAGCCCCAAGTGGGGCACTGCACTGACATTGCGGAGCCAGCTTGGGATTCTCTGACCCTCCCCCGCTCACACTCAAAAATAAACAAACATTAAAAAAAAGCTTACAAAAAATTTGTTAAAATTTGGGTTTAAGTGTGTAAAGGGGTTGTTAGACCAAAACGTTTAAGAATCCCTGCTTTTAGAGGCACCTAGGTGACTCAGTGGGTTGAGCATCCAGCTTCGGCTCAGATCATGATCTCACTGCTGGTGAGTTCAGGCCCCACATCCAGGTCACTGTCAGTGTGGAGCCTGCTTAGGATCCTTTGTCCCCCCTCTCTCTGCCCCTTACCTACTTGTGTGTGATCTCTCAAAAATAAACATTAAAAAAAAAAAAAGAATCTCTGCCTTTAGAGACTCTTACAACCCCTCATTGTTCAAATGAGAAATGATAATGATGCCAACATTTAAGTAGTGCTCTGGCCTTGTGATGCCTTGGTTTTTTTCCAATCTAACCATGTGCACCTATACTTCAGCCACCCACCCCCCTCATGACCATACCTGGAACTTGGTTATACAACTTCCTGTTACGACTTCCTATTTGTCCAGTTTTCTTAATCTAGCACTAAATGTATTCTTTGACTTAGGACCCCACTACCTTGAACCTTCCACTTGGCCTTTTGTTTTCCTTTTAACCCCATTCTCTTCCTGACCCAGTGGGTGCCACCATGGTCCACTCACTATTCTCCCTCATAACCTTTGACTCTTTAGACCCCCTCATTTTCAAGCTGCACCAGCTCTGCAAACTCCCAGCCCTGAATCCGTTGCGTGATTCTATTTCTGCTTGAAGTGCAGATCACAGCAGATCACAAAATGATGGAAATGTACAGATTGGGTGGAGGGGAGATGTCCCTCTTTTGGTTCATCCCCACCTCTGCTTAGGATCCCACTTCATCTCATCTTGGATCATGCTCCCTTAGCCTCCCCCTCAACATCTGTATTTCCAACTGCTCAGCCTCACTGGTTCATTTCTCTTGTCCAAGAACACTCCAACCCTAGGGGTGCCTGGGTGGCTCAGTTGGATAAGCGTCCAACTTTGGCTCAGGTCATGATCTCACACTTCGTGAGTTTGAGCCCCACATCGGGCTCTGTGTTGACAGTTCAGAGCCTGGAGCCTGCTGAGGATTCTCTCTCTCTCTCTCTCTCTCTCTCTTTCTCTCTCTCTCTCTCTCTCTCTGCCCCTTTCCCCACTCATACTTTGTCTCTTTCTCTCTCAAATATTAAAAAATAAAAATAAAAAAAAAACCACTCCAACACTATACTCTCTCCAGTACTGCCCTGTTTCTTTCTCTTCAGAGTCAAGCTTCTTGGAAGAATTCTCACTTCTCTTCCTCAGCTTTATAACCTGATTAATCTTATTGTTTGGTTTTTAATGCTGTGAGCCACTCCTATTCCCTACCATGTCTGTGCTCTTCCTATATCCCCTAGAGTTGAGCAGAGTCGCAACCTACTCAGACACCTAAGATGAAGTCAACAGTCATCCTAGACTTCCCTCCCATTTACCTCTCATGGCCTGTTGGTCACCAGAAAATTTTATCCATGAAACATTGGTCAAGTTCACCCCTTTCTCCATTCCCGAGGCAGCCAAACCATTTCAGGCCACTATCATCCATCCTTGAGACTCAGAGTGATCTTGACTCCTTACTACCAATCATGCTGTCTTCATTGTACCATTTCCAGTTAGCTATTTTTTTTTTTTCCTTTTTGACTCTCAGTACAGAGCCTGATGGGGGGCTTGAGCCCACGAACTGTGACCTGGGCCAAAATCAAGAGTCAGTTGCTTCACCAACTGAGCCACCCAGGCATGCCTCTTTTTTGACTAAATTTTTTAAACTGGCATTCTGGCTGGCTTTGTTGGTACAGCATGTGACTCCTGATCTCAGAGTTGTGAGTTCAAGCCCCACGTTGGGAGTGGAACCTACTCAAAAACAAACTGTAAAAGTAATACATGTTCATCAGAAAAATTTTGGAAAATACAGAAAAGCATAAAAAAGTTGCTTATAATCTTCACACCCAGAGACAAACATTGTTATATCTTGATCTGTTTCCTTCCTGGAGCTGTTATTTAAAATCACAGACTGGATCCTATTCCACTGCTTAAAGCCCTTCAATGTCTTACTTTTTTTTTTTTTTTTAATGTTTATTTATGTATTTTGAGAGAAAGAGAGAATCCCAAGCAGGCTCCATGCTCAGTGCAGAGCCCAATGTGGGGCTTGATCCCATGACTCTGGGTTCATGACCTGAGCCAAAATCAAGAGGCAGACACCCAGCCAACTGAGCCACCTAGGCATCCCAATGGCTCACTTTCAATGTTTCAGATCTCTTACAGATGATAACTGAAATGCCTACCAAGGTCCAAAGTCTATATAGGACTTGTCTATATAGACTTGTCTACTTGTCTACTACTCTCTGCCCTGTGGTCAGTGTTACGCACCATGTGGTCGGTGTTAAGTGGGTTGCCCTGGCTTTAGTCTGGTCTCTCTTTCTGCTTTCAGGGCCTTTGCATTTGCTTCTCTGGCATGTCTGTACCGGAGTCTTCATATGACAGGCTTAACTTAAGATCATTTTGGAAAAGCCTTTCCTGAGCATTCTAAGACCCTCCCACACACACTGATTGTTTTTTAATGTTTATTTATTATTGAGAAACAGGCAGAGCATGAGCGTGGGAGGGGCAGAGAGAAGGGGAGACACAGAATCCAAAGCAGGCTCCAGGCTCTGAGCTGTCAGCACAGAGCCTGACGCGGGGCTCGAACTCACAAACCGCGAGATCATGACCTGAGCCAAAGTCAAGACGCTAACCAACTGAGCCACCCAGGTGCCCCCTGATATTTTTTTAAGTCCTGTTTCTTACTATTTACCCATATGAATTGTTAAGCCATTGCAAAACAGGATTTCAAGAGGTATGCGTAGGCTTTGCCCATTCTTTGACACTGCAATCCCACTTCAAGACATTTAGCCTATCTGAATCATGATACATGTAAAGATTTTAGATACAAGGATGTTTATCATAATGTTCTTTTTTTAGAAAAAAGTTTTTGTGTGTTTTAATGTTTATTTATTTTTGAGAGAGAGAGAGTCAAGCAGGGGAGGGGCAGAGAGAGGGAGACACAGAATCCTAAGCAGGTTTCAGGCTCTAGGCTCCGAGCTGTCAGCAGAGAGCCTGACGTGGGTCTGGAACTCCCGAACCTTGAGATCATGACCCGAGCTGAAGTCGGAGGCTTAAGCGACTGAGTCACCCAGGTGCCCCGTTACGTTGTTTTTTAATATTTAAAACTGAAGACAAAGTTATTATGCTTTATATAAAACCAAAGCAGCTAGAAATATATCTGTGGTACATTTTCAGTGAAAAAAGCAGGTTTCAAAATATATTCTGGTCATTTTCTAAATGATGCCTTTTCTAAACGGCATGATGCCATTCTTTTTTTCTTTCTTTTTCTTTCTTTCTTTCTTTTCTTTCTTTTCTTTCTTTCTTTCTTTCTTTCTTTCTTTCTTTCTTTCTTTCTTTCTTTCTTTCTTTCTTTCTTTCTTTCTTTCTTTCTTTCTTTCTTTAATAAAGACTGGATAGATCCCAGATTCTTAATATGGTTATGAGAGGGGGCAATATAAATGATGTACATTTTTGTTCAATACATATTTTTTAATGTTTATTTTTGAGAGAGAGAGTGTGTGTGCAAGGGAGAAAGAGGGGCAAAGAGAGATGGAGAGAGAACCCCAAGTGGGGGCTTGATCCCATAACTCTGGGATCATGACCTGAGATGAAATGAAGAGTCGAATGCTTAACTAAGCTACCCAGGTTCTCCTGTTCAACATATACGTATTTATTGAGAGTCTTCTGTGTCCACCAAAGACACAAGGATGAGAAAGAAAACCATGTTCCCATTCTCAAGTTGTTCACATTCTGGTGACAAAATGAATTGAATTGAACTGGTGTTCTGATAAGTGTCAAGAGTATTTTGAGAGCATATGATACAAATGTGAAGGGACTTTTCCCCCTTAGTTTTGAAATTTTCTATAACGAACATAGACTAGCTTTGTAAACTTTTTTTTTTTTAAATTTTTTTAGAGAGAGAGAGAGAGAGAGAGAGAGAGAGAGAATGAATCTCAAGCAGGCTCCACGCTCAACGCCGAGCCCAACACAGAGCCCCATCCCATGACCCTGGGATCATGACCTGAGCCGAAATCAAGAGTAGGATGCTCACATGAACTGAGCCACCCGGGGAACTCCCCTTTTTCCTTTTTTTTTTTTTTTTATGTTTAAAAAAGATTGGCATTGAAATAATTGGGAGATAGAAGGTGGTAAGTGGAGTAGGTCCTCGAGTGAAGGGAACCGTTCTGATGCCAATTGTTTTTGAAATCAGGAGACTCCGGCACGTTTAGAGGCCGAGGGGAAGAGCTGCGTTCCTGTGTGTGTGTGTGTCAGTGTTCAGTGGGGCACGTGGAGGAGGGAGTGAGGAGGAGCCCAGATAAGATTTGCTTTCACCAGGAGGCAGGACACTTCAGTCTCTGCTGACAGTTGTCAATGGAGATAAAGCTGTCAGTTTGGGTAGGGCAGGAAGTTGTGGCAGTCCTACCCCTTGGCCTTCCTTTTCCCAAAGTGGAAGGTAAGGTCATACCACTTTGTGCCTCTGTGCCTAGTAAGTTTCTACTCCTTCCTTTAAAAATCAGCTGTAGGGGCACCTGAGTGGCTCAGTTGTTTAAGCCTCGGACTCTTCATTTGGGCTCAGGTCGTGATCTCACGGTTGGTGGGTTCCAGCTTTGCTTTGAGCTTTGCCCTAACAGCACAGAGCCAGCTTGGGGATTCTCTGTCTCCCTTTCTCTCTGCCCTCCCCTACTCAAGCATGTGCCCGTGTGCTCTTTCTCTCAAAATAAATCAATAAAAACTTAGGAAAAAAAGCAAAAATAAAAACAAGGTGTAGATCTCTGCCTTTGCAACCCCTTTCCTGACCCCTTCCTTCTAGAATCACCTTGGTGGGGTGGGGGGATGGGGGAAGGAAGGGGGCTAGTTAAGCTTTCAGAGTCCCTGAGCACTCTAAGACTTAAAGTTAGAATTTCTGAGCGGTGGCACGCAGGATCTACATTTGAAAGAACAGCCATGGGGAATTCAGGTGGCGCAATAAAGTTGGAGAACCACCCCACTAAGTGTTCCCAATTCATTTTACAACCCTCCATTATTGAAATTAAACTATTCCCTCCCCCACCGTGTTCCTCTTGGGAGGGAGTGTCTCTTCATTTCTGGGCTTTCAAGTACAGCCCTGCACTATGTAGGCTGGGAGAGTGGCCTTGGGTTCTTATTTGTGAAATGAATGAAATGTCCAGAGCTGGAGCCCTGGTGTCTTGACCCTCGTGACCCACAACTTCCCTACCCCATCATGGGTTATCTCCATAGGTCTCTGAATTCTTAATGAAAGCATTTCCTGCTTGGCTATGCCTGAACATCATATGCAAACTTAACCTCACACACCCACATGGAGAGATCCTGGGAAGAATGGGGCTTATGGAGGATTGATTGCTCTAAGGAAAGTCAAAGTGTAGGCCGCAGCAGGGGTGCCAGAGCACCTGGCTCCAGGGGTCCCAAGCTGGGTTTGGCCACTCCCCGCTGATAAAATCCAAAGGCAGAGAGATGAGTGGTGGAGAAACAAGAAAGGGATTTTATTTCAGTGAGGCAACACCAGGAAGACGGTGGACTAGCTTCTCAAAGACTGTTTCCAAAGTGCTGAAAATACTTCCAGGTTATGTAAGGAGAATGTGGGACAAAGGTTGGTCAATACAGGCAGGTGGGCAGTGAAGGTCAAGTCGTCATTGTCTTGGGGTCAATCCCAGGCGGGTGTTGCTGGCTCAGGGCTGTCTTGATTGCTTGAGGGGGTCCTTTTGTTCCCATCAGGGGATGCTTTGCCCTCAGGGTCTTTTTGCCTAAGTTAAGAGATAAGCTGGAAAGAACAACTTAATCAATTAGAAAGTGTGAGGTCAAAATGAGGTTAAGTCCCCCTTCAAACTTGAGGTGCTCTGAAGTCAAGGGAGTAGAAGGGCACCTGGCTGGCTCAGTTGATAGATTGTGCAACTCTTGATCTCAGGGTTGTGAGTTCAAGCCCCACATTGGGTGTAGAGATTACTCAAAAATAAAATCTTAACAACAACAACAACATGAAGTTAAGTGAGTGGAATCAACACGAATTCAGATGCACAAGACCTCTACAGCTGGTATCTGTTCTGAGTGTCACCAAGTCTCCCCCCAAACCTATCAAGGAGTTAAAACATACTCTGGAAAAGAACCCTGGAATGTAACAGTTAAGGTGGATGCTCGGGAGATAATGAGTCCTAACAGAAGGCTTGTGTGTGGCTTGTCTGGAGAAATTATAGGGTATCTCCCACACTACCCAAGGATAAAGATGCTCTGATACTATTGGCTAGTGCTGTTCGTTTAGAGAGAACTAGTCCAAAAGAATGGCAGTCATCTTAGAAGAAATCATTATATCTCCTAAGAACAGCAAATCCCCTTTCTTTAATCAGAGACTTTACTGACCACCTCCCGTGGGTCAGGGGCCTTTACTAGCTGCTGGAGATGTGACCGTAGGCTAACAGGCACAGTACTTGCTCTTAAGGAGTCAGTATTGTTGCCACCCAGTCACTCAAATCCCAGTCTGTCATTTGGTATGCTTTGTGGACTTGCCTGGCAAGGCATAGGACTCTGAGCAAGTGACCAGAGCCAATTATTTGGCCAGCGAGCCCTCCTGTTCGCACACTGATAACATTCCAGTTTTGAATCACCTGTGACTTGGGTGAAGTGAAACATTTCCCAGAGTGCGGTCTCCTCTGGATAAATGCCTATAAACCTGAGTCCGCTGGTGAGCTTGATATAACAGCCCTGCCCTGGGAAGGCCAGCAGCGGGCAGTGGCCAGCCTCCAGCGGCTCTCCATTGCTGCACTGCCTTGGCTCCTCCCACCAGCCCCACGTCTGGATCCCTTGCTTCCTGAAACAGGGCCTTCTATTACTCTAATTTTGCATTTCTTGCAGGTGTCCTTGCCTGCCCTGATGGCCCACTGAGAGGTTGCTGAGGGGATTCTTGGAGCATCGAATTCCAAAGAGCTTGGGTCAGAAGAAGCTTTGCAGCCCAGGGCTGACTTTGAAGGAAGAGGGAGCAGGGGTGGCTGATGGTAAGTGGAGGAGAGTGGACATAATGGGAACAGACATGGGATCGGCTACACTTGTGACTTTGAGGATGGTCCCCAGCTTCTTAGCTCCCCTGAGAGAAACCATGAAAGCTGAAACCAGGATCCTTAGCTAGTAATTCCTAAAAGCAGCATTTAAGAGACCTGGCTCTGGAAAACATTCACTCAAGGGTAGGACCACATTTGGGTGAATGAGACCTACATATTTCTGAGGGGCAACACTTAAGCAAGAAATATAAAATTAGACAGGGTAGGAGAAGACCCTGTTTCAGGAAGCAAGGGATCCAGAAGCTTTAGCCTCAGTAATTTCACAGTAACCCATCTTTGCATTCATGCTAGAGGGTAAAAGTATTGGGTGTCTCTGATCCCAGAGGATGCTTAAAGGAAAGAAGGAGGCAGGGATGAGAGCAACTTTAAAGTTTTACCTCCTTGTTACTACATTTTCTCTTCATCCCCCACACCCAGTTACAGGTCTAAATGTTGGACGAAGCTATTCATGGACAGGTATCATTTATTTAAAAAAAATTTTTAATTTGTTTTTAATGTTTACTTTTGAGAGAGAGAGAGCATGCACAATCAGGGGAGGGGCAGTGAGAGAGGGAAATAGGATATGAAGCAGGCCCTGCGCTGACAGCAGAGAGTCTGATGTGGGGCTTGAACCCATGAACTGTGAGATCATGACATGAGCCGAAGTCGCATGCTTAACCGACTGAGCCACTCAGGTTCCCCTGTCATTCATCTTGAATCCCCAGTACTTCACACACAGCACAAGCAAAGTATTTGTTGAAGGAATGAGTGGATGAATGAATGAAAGAATGAGTGAATGAATGAGTGAATTCTCCCAGGTCCTAAGAATTGAGAGTCCTGTATATCTTTCTTTCTTCCTTCTTTCTTTCTTTCTTTCTTTCTTTCTTTCTTTCTTTCTTTCTTTCTTTCTTTCTTTCTTTCTTTGTTTATTTTCAGAGAGAGAGAGAGCGAGCATGTGCACACCTGAGCCGGGGGGAAAGGCAGAGAGAGAGAGGGAGAGAAGGAGAATCCCAAGCAGGCTCTGCACTGCCAGCATGGACCCGGATGCAGGGCTCAAACCCATGAACTGTGTGAGTTCATGACCTGATCTGAAATCAAAGACTTGGACACTCAACCGACTGAGCCATCCAGGTGCCCTTGTCCAATTATTACTTTAGGTCAAAGGTGGGCAAACTGCAACCCATGGGCCAAATTGGCCCCACCACCTGTTTTGAAATTAAAGTTTAATGGGACACACTTTTTATTTTTATTTTTTTTTAATGTTTATTTTTTTTGAGAGAGAGACAGTGTGATCAGGGAGGGGCAGAGAGAGAGGGGGACACAGAATCTGAAGCAGGCTCCAGGCTCTGAGCTGTCAGCACAGAACCAACACGGGACTTGAACTCCCAAACCATGAGATCATGACCTGAGCCGAAGTTGGGTGCTTAACAGACTGAGCCACCCAGGTGCCCCGGGACACATGCTTTTATTATATGTTGTCTATAACTGCTTTTGTGCTACAAGGGCAGAATTGAGTAGCTGTGACAGAGACCATATGGCAAACAAAGGCTAAAATATTTACCATCAGACCTTTTACTGAAAAAGTTTGTCTCTGATTTAGGTCTTCATTACACCCAACGTGTAATAATCACCTCCTAACTGATCTCTTAGCCTCTGCTCTCTCTAGAGGTTTTTCTAAAATATAAATCCAGTAAGGTTGTACTCCCCCAAAACCCTTTGTTGGCTCCTCATTTTCTACAACTCCGTAATGAAGTTTTTAGGATTTGTCATGATCTAGCCCCAATCTTCTGCAGCCTCTTCTCTTCCTTCTTCCTCTCGTCTCTGTCTTGCACACCAGCCACAGCAGACCATGGAACAGGTCAGTGGCTCCCATCCCTTCTCTGGAATGTCCTCTTGTCTGTTCTCTACTGGCTTCTCTGTGAAGTCTGTCCTGATCTCCTTCCCCTATACTCCTATAAATCACAATAAGGTAAATTGTACTGCAATATCAAGCAACCCCAAATTTCAGTGACTTAAAACTACAAATCAGTTGAACAAGAATAAGGTATACACAGGTGCCCCACTTCCAGAGAGCTCGACAAGCACGTATGATGTTTTTGTTCCTCCCAACAATGGGAAAAAAAAGCCTAGTCAGCCCCCCCCCTTTTTTTGTAATATGCATGCAATGACTACCTTATTAACAGATATTTGTCATTTTGTCTGAAACTTGTCATTTTGGTGCTTGTAGAGGTTGTGGTTGATAAACAATTACAAAAAGAGAACTTCATTTAAGGAAGAAAGAATGGAAAGTCTGAGAAGATGAACCATAACTAAAGGGCCATGCTTAGAACTGCTTTTGGCCACAGTAAGAGCTCAGTAAATGCTGGCTCACAGCTTGCCCACTGCTACTTTCCATAAGTCCACTTATTGAGCCAGTCCCCCAGGCGGGGAGTGTGGAAGCAGTGAGGAGGGAAGGAGGACTCAGCCTCTGAACTGGAGTGATGCCTTCATTGGTGCCTTCTTCCCCGCGGGGTGTAAAACCATGTTTGATTTGCTCCAAGTGTCACAGGAAGTTTCTCCAGGACTGCCTCCTCTCTCTATTCTGAATGTACTTCCTCTATCCTTGTCCCACCTCCTGATATTTGGGTTTTGCCCAGCCCCTTCAGACTGGCTCTCGGGAGAGTATCAGCACCTGTTATGTAGCCCATCTACCCACCTTCATTCCGGGGAGCACGTTGGGAGCAGACTCCGCTCTGCTAGCCCTGGGCTGATCCCTGACCTCCTGTGTTGCCATTTCCACGTCTTTGCTTTATACTCTGGCCCTGGGACACCCACTAATCCTACGTGTTTCTGAAATCATTGTTTGCCCTACCTTGGCAAGCGAGGATTGCTTGTCAAGCCATCCTTGGCTTGGCCATTTGTTTGGGGTCCTACTGTTGTGTCTTGCTCTCTTCCTTGCCCTCCCTGTTGACTGATCGACTCTGAGCACCACCTGGAGCACTGGATCCTGCCCTCGTTCTTCCACGTATTGCCCTCTCTGAACCCACTGGAAAACCAGGCTTGGAAATCCATACCAGCATCATCCCTGAACTCCACAGCCATCCTGTGCCTTACCCCACACACACCTCTGGCCCTAAGAACTCTTTTTTTTTTTTCTTTTAAGTTTATTTGTTTTTGAGAGAAAGAGAACATGAGCAGGGGAGGGGCAGAGAGAGACGGAGAGAGGGAATCCCAAGCAGACTCCACACTATCGTTGTGGGGCCCAATGCAGGGCTTGAACCCATGAACCTTGAGATCATGACCTGAGTCGAAATCAAGAGTTTGATGCTTAACCAACTGAACCACCCAGGTACCCCCCAAGAACTCTCGATGTAGACCTGATTAGATTTATCATACCATACTGGGATTAGGTGTTGTAGCACCAGCCTCTCAGTGGGGTGCTGAACACTGTCCCCTTTTGGGAACCTACCTCCCACTTTGACTTCTTTTCCAATTCCAGTCTACAGCCTGGGTCCTGATTTTGAGATTGAGCTTGCTCCTCCATTGCTGGACACAGTCCCAGGCTATCCTCTACCAGGCTTCTGAGTCTTCTTTTGCTTCTTTTGAACCTGGAGCCCTGTGCTCTCTCACACCACTGCTGCCCACCATCCCCATGTTGGGGTCAGCTCTTCAGAACTCTTATGGGGAAACCTCAAGGATCACTGGTCTACAAGTATTAAGAGTGGCTTCTCCCCACCCATAGAATTTATTTACTTATATAAAGCACTCAGTTTAGTGTCTGGCCTAGAATAAGCCTTTCTAAGTGTTATTTGTTGTTGTTATCACTCTCTAATTAAAGCAGGCAAGGTTTGTTCCTCAAAGAGGAAGGTATACGTAACAGGTAAAAATAATAAGGCATACTTTAGTTTTAAAGTTTTTTTTTAATGTTTATTTTTAAGAGAGAGAGAGTGCACATGAGTGGGGGAGGAGGCAGAGAGAGAGGGTACAGAGGATCCAAAGCGGGCTCTGTGCTGACAGCAGAGAGCCGGACTTGGGCTCAAACTCACGAACCACGAGATCATGCCCTTAATCGAAGTCAGACTCTCAACCAACTGAGCCACCCAGGTGCCCCAGTAAGCCATACTTTAAAGGTTAATGGACACCCCGGCCCCTGCCATGTTGCCTCAAACCAGGCGCCCTGTAACCAGCACGTAGGACTTACCTTGACCTTTTGTGAGCTAGGACTCCCTCTTGATCTATTCCTGTGGCTGTACTCTCAGTTTGTGACCCAATTATCCCTTTCATCCAATCTCAAGCCCCTATGAAGTCACTTTTCCTACTCTTCACTACAAGTGACCCTTCACCTGAACGAAGGCTGAGGGTTGCTAATTGTCCTTTCCCTAATAACTTAGCGAAGTGTGAAGAGCTGGTAACTTAGACAATGTCCAGAACCTACTGGCTTCTTTCACTCTGAGTGAACTGTGGGCACTGGGCATCTCTTAGGTCAGGAATTAGATTCCAGTGTACATGGGCTTTGAAACAGGAAAATATAGGAGTGGGTTTCGGGTTGTCAGGAGCTGTACAGGTGTTGATCACAAATTCCAGGAACGGGGCTTCTGCCATCAAGGCTATGTGGTCACTGGGGAAAGTCAGGTGGGATGTCAATTGTGAATAGTGAAAAAGGAAGAGGAGCTTCACCAAAAGCAAGAAGGAATCTGAAAGAAAAAATATGTGGCTTCCTCAGGTCCTGGTCCTGTACCTGGTCCACTAAGAATAATGTATGAAAAACAGTGGGTGCCTGGGTGGCTCAGTTGGTTGAACACCCAACTCTGTATTTCAGCTCATGTCCTGATCTCATGGTTCCTGGGATCAAGTCCTGTTGGGCTCGCACTGACAGCACAGAGCCTGCTTGGATTCTCTCTCTCTCTCTCTCTCTCTCTCTCTCTCTCTCTCTCTCTGCCCCTTCCCTGTTCACACTCCCTCTCTCTCTCAAAATAAATCCATAAATGTAAAAAAAAAAAAAAAAAAGAAAGAAAGAAAAGAAAAAAAAGAATGAATGAATGGATTCAAGGAGGGAAGGAAAAAGAAGAAAAATTAAAAGACACTATCAAGCCAGGGGCGCCTGGGTGGCTCAGTCAGTTAAGCCTCTGACTTCTGTTCAGGTCATGATCTCATGGTTCGTGGGTTCGAGCCCCACATCGGGCTCTGCTGACAGCTTGGAGCCTGGAGCTTGCTTCAGATTCTGTGTCTCCCTGTCTCTCTGCCCCTCCCCTGCTTGCTCTCTCTCTCTCTCTCTCTCTCAAAAATAAATAAGCATTAAAACATTCTTTTAATAAATAAATAAATAAATAAATAAATAAATAAATAAATAAATAAAAACACTATCAAACCAATAAAATAAATAAGTCAAGAGTAAGATTTGGCTTTCAGTGACCTGGGACCTTCCTTCCCCACCTCCTACCTTCCCTCCCTCTCTTCTCTTTCTTCCCATCCAGTGGTGCTGACTCTTGTCCCCATAAGGGTGGCAGAAGACACTAAGTGCAGAAAGAAAATTGGCTAGGGTTACCTGGGCGGCTGACTCGGTTAAGTGTCTGATTCTTGGTTTTGGCTCAGGTCATGATCTCATGGTTCGGTGAGTTCGAGCCCCACACTGGGTTCTCTGCTCTCAGCGAGAAGCTTGCTTTGGATCTTGTGTCTCTCTCTCTCTGCCCCTCCCCCTCTCACACTCCGTCTCTGTCTCTCTCTCTCAGAAATAAATAACATTAAAAAAGAAAGAAAACCAGCGAGCTTGGTCTGAAGGGGGGTGCGGGGCCTGCAAGACCTATGGGAGAACACAGTCTGAAGCTGTCCCCTTAGCAACAGGGCCGAGCAGAATGCTTGGTTTCAGAAAGGAACTAGCAAGATTAGCTGGAATGAGGGCTTAGGTGAGGTGCACCAAAATGAAGCAAATGTTCTCTCTTGTACAGAGACAGCTTTGGGATGAAATGTTAAGGCAAAGCACTGATCAATATGGTTCACTGGTATAACAGTGTGTAACTGTTAAGAGAATTTTATTCTACAGGGTGAATCCAGCAGTTTTCAGTATATTCACAGAGTTGTGTAACCATCCCCATTATCTGATCCTAGAACATTTCATCACCCTGTATCTATTAGCAGTAACTTCTCATTTTTCCCTCCCCTAGCCCCTGGCCACCAATTTACTTTCAGCCTCTACATTTGCCTATTCTGGACATTTTTTAAAAACACAATCCTACAGGGGCATCTAGCTGGTTCAGTCGGAAGAGCATGCAAATCCTGATCTTGGGGTTGTGAGTTCAAGCTCCATGTTGGGTGTAGAGATTACTAAAAAAATAAATAAATGAAACTTTGAAAAGTGGAATCACACATTCCGTGTGTGGCCTTTTGTGTCTGTTATTTCACTTAGCATGATGTTTTCAAGGCTTACCCATTTCTTTTCAGGTTTATTTATTCACTTAGAGAGAGAGAGAGAGAGAGTGAGCGAGCGCGAGCAAGTGGGGGAGGGGCAGAGAGAGAGGAAAAGAGAATCCCAAGCAGGCTATGCACCATCAGCACAAACTGCTACATGGGGCTCGAGTCCACGAACTGGGAGATCATGACTTAGGCTGAAGTCAAATGCTGAACTGACTGAGCCACCCAGGCACCCCAAGGCTTACCCACATTATAGCATGTATCAGTGCTTCATTCCTTTTTATGGCTAAATAATATTCCATTTTATGGATATGCCACCTTTTGTTTTTCCCCTTTCATCATTTGAAGGGCATTTGTGTTATTTTCACTTTTTGGCTATTTGAATTAATGCTATTATGAACATTTGTGTCCGGTTTCTGTGTGGACATGTTTTCCTTCCTTTTGAGTACACACGTAGGAGTAGAGCTGCTGGGTCATATGGAGGGTAACTCTATGTTTATCTTTTTAAGGAACTACTCAACTGTTTCCACAGTGGCTGCACTATTTTACCTCCCTGCCATAAATGTCTGAGGGCTCCAGTGTCCACACACACATCCTTGCCAACACTGATTATTGTCCATCCTTTTTTATTTTTTTATTTTTTTATGTTTATTTTTGAGAAAGAGAGAGAACAATCGGGGGGGGGGCGGGTAGAGAGAGAGGGAGACACAGAATCCGAAGCAGGCTCCAGACTCTGAGCTGTCAGCACAGAGCCCAACGTGGGGCTCGAACCCACACACCATGAGCTCATGACCTGAGCTGAAGTCGGACGCTCAACCGACTGAGCCACCCAGGTGCCCCTGTCCATCTTTTTATTGTAGCCATCCTACTGGGTGTAAAGCTATACCTCATTGCAGCTTTGATTTGTACTTTTCTACTAATGATGTTGAGCATCTTTTCATAGGTTTGTTGGCCATTTGTATATCTTCTTTGGAAAATTATCTAAAACAATGTGATTTTAACCGTATACACACATAACCAAATTCCCCGGTACAGTCTGAGACTGTGTACGAGTTCTGATAATTGCTTATTCAAGTTGCCATCAGTGGTTAGAATGAAGAGGAATATTCCTGAGGCTTCCTCAAAGGAAGAGGAATTCTGTGTGGGTTGATGTTTTTCCTCAAAGGGCTTTTCTTGGCTGTCAGGTGGCATATTACTGTGGGGATTAAATTGAGTATTAAATATGGGCAGCAGGATATTCAGTGGCTCAGTTCAGCAGTACTGGTTATTTAAGGTCTGCATCTGTTCCGATTGGCTGATGCCCATGCCTTGATGTTTTTTTAACGTTTGGAATACCATGCCTACATATTGAGTGCCCAGCTCGTGTGTCTGGCAAGCAGTTGGTAATTGTTAATTTCTTTCCTTCCCTTCTTTTGTTGAGCTCCTTTATGTCCTGCCATCATCAAAAGTAGGCCGCTGATTGCTGGTATGTATATTTTATTTTCACCTCACCCTGGACCCAAGAGTGTTTTTTGATGCTCTTTGGTGGCTGTCCTCGTTCTTTATCATGAAGATCATATATCTCTGTGTGGCCGTTTGCTTCCAGGACTTTGGCAACTGCTCCTAATCCTGGAGTCCCCTCTTCAGACACCTGGTCTGTTAACCTGAAGACCCTTTTCATTTTATGTGTGTATGTATGTTTGTATGTCTGTATGTATTAGGCTCCACACCCAACCTGGGGCTTGAACTCATGACTCTGAGATCAATGGTCACATGCTTTACTGACTGGGCCAGGCAGGTACCCCCTGAAGACCCTTTTTAAAGGTCATCTTTCTGTGTGGACATATTGGGTTCACATTTGGTCATGTTCTCACACACTGAGAACCAACGGTGGTAATCAACTGGTGTAATGCTGACCAAAAAAATGTGTCAGTTGTGGAAGTGTTTGTAATACTGAGCAGAGGGAAACAATTTAAATTTTATTAATATGGGATTGCTAAAGAAAGCCTGGTACAGCCATAGATTGCAGGGGTTGGCACACTTTTTCTGTAAAGGACCAGATGGTAACGGTTTAGGCTTTGTGGGCAACAGAATCTCTGATGAAACCATTCAACTCAGCTGTCTTAGTGCAAAAGCAGCCATAGACAATATGTAAATAAATGGGTGTGGCTGCATTCCAGTAAAATTTCATTTAGGTTTTGGGCCATCTTTGATCTGCAGACCATGGTTTGCTGACCTCTGACATAACGAACTCCTTCCATGTGGCTGTTAAAGGATCTAATAGAATTATGTGTATTGACAAAGATGTCCATCAAGTTTAAATATTTATATATATATGTATGTATATTTTTAGGAAGAAGGAGAGCAAAATTACACACACACTTGTACAGGCCCGAAAAAGAGCCTTAAAAGACACACACCCACCTGTTAACAGTAACAGAGTGATTAGGATTGAGGAAGTGGGGAGTTTGGGGCAGACGGGTACTTTTCCTTACCTTACTTGACTGTTGTACACGGAAAGAGCCTTGGTTTTGTAATTTAAAAAAATTTGGGGCGCCTGGGTGGCTCAGTTGATTAAGCATCTGGCTCTCGATTTCAGCACAAGTGATGATCTTGTGGTTCCTGAGATGGAGTTCTGCATCCGATTCTGCACTGACAGTACAGAGCCTGCTTAGGATTGTCTGTCTCCTCTCTCTGCACCTTCCCCTGCTTGTGCTCTCTCTCAAAATAAACAAACAAACAAATAATAAAATTCAATTGAGATTTTTTAGATTCAAATGAGTTTTACTGGTCTTATTCATAAGGTGCATAACATGTATCCTACATAAAATGTAAGAAGTTCACAATCATAATGGCCACACAGTCAGCAATACACTGCGTCTGAGCTGCAGAATCTTACAGTTATAAGTGGGAGTCTAGATGGATCCATGGACAAAGGGGAGGCAGATTTGGTTGAGATGCCAGCTCAGAGCCTTGGTTGGGAAGCATGAGGCTGAATCTGAAGCCGGGTCTGAGGCAGAGTTGGGGACAGATGCATCAGCCTCAACTCAGGCCTTCCCTGGTCAACAGTCCCCTGCCATCGGCTCCTTCTAGATGTGGAGGGTGTCAGGAATGTTACAGGTCCTTAGATGCACTTTTGCGTGAGCCAGGAGCTGAAGGTGGTGGGTGGAGGAGGTCTGTACCCTGGCAGGTGAAACAAGACGCAGACTAGTAAATAGGTGAAGTGTCCGGCTATGGAATGGGTGCGCCACAGGGGGGAGTGCAAGTGGGAGGGGCTCTTTGTGGGATAGGTCACATCTGAGTCACATCTGAGTCACTCTGAAGTATGAATAGGAGTTTGCCACATCAGCCAAGGCAAGACAGGAAATTCCAGGCAGAGTGAAGAGCAGAGATGAAGGTTCAGAGATGGGAAATACTGTCAAAGTCATCCTAAGAAGTTTATGAAGAGAGAGGCTGAGAGACCGCGGGTCAGGAAGGGGAACCAGCAGAGGGTTGTAGGCAAGGGAGACAGGAAGTCACAACTGAGCTTTAGAAGATTTTCTGGTGGCCACAGGGAGTGGGGGAAGAGCCATCAATTATCTCTTGTCCAGGCCAGAAGTGACATGAGCCTGGATTCAGCTCATGAGTGCATTTAAACCATGTTGCCCTCACCTCTGGGCCATTCTCTAAGCTGTCCTTCTGCTTGCCATGTTCCCTCCTCTCCTCTTGGCATGGCCAGTTCTCCTTCAGTCTTTAAATTTTTTAAAACTCAGTCATTACCTCCACCAAGAAAAGTTCACTGACGTTTTAGGTCCTAACACTCCCAGCTGGGTCAAAGACCTCTGCTCAGGGCTCTATGAGGCTCTGTGTATCCCTCTGTCTCCGTGTGAATCCCATTGCTTTATGACTGTATTTTGATTTCTGACTTACCACTAGACTGTGATTTTCTTAGGGTAGAGGCCAGGTTTCATTAATCTTTAGGTCGTGATCTCACGGTTCATGAGTTCAAGTCCTGCATCGGGTGAACTCGAGCCCCACTTCGGGTAAGCCCTCTCTTGGCACAGAGAAAGGGATTAGTAAATACCTGTGACTGAATAGATAAAAGGATGAATGAAAGGTGAAGCGGGGAGATGAGACATGCTGGGGAAGCTGAATTAGGTTAACAGGTTGTTTTATTTGAGGCAGATTTGCCAGCAATTTATTTAACACAGGTTCACTGTGAGAATTTCACAAGCCAGTGGCATAAAAACCAATTATAGATTAATCACACTATTGTTCCAGGCAAGGGAGGATGAAAAGAATAAAGTCCAAATTTAGTTCAGGTATTCCTTTATAGGAGAGATGACTTAGCCAACCAGAGAGCTGACATCCGGGTGCCAGTATGGAAGTCAGAGTCCCCTGTTGCTAGAGCTCGTTTCTAGAGAATGCTGGTGTAGGTGTTGGGCAAGAGGTAAAGGAGTCACCTTTATGCCCCAAGGTCTTTAGAGAGCTACTTAGATCAGCAAAGAGTTGCCTTGGCCAGACCAAACACTGGGATGGTCCTCACAAATGCACAGTATTTATAGTCTAAATGTCCCGTTGACATAGTTGCTTCTTTGTAAGTTTTTACTTGATAAGCCCCCAGGGGTGCCCCACAAGAGCTGACCTACTGAGTGCTTATCAGTGACAACAGATGAGATGGTGACCTCCTGACGCAGCTTACTTTATTCTTCTATCAAAATGGCTTTATTCTTAAAAACAACCTCAGTTTTGTCATAATAAAACCAATACAGGGTACCTGGGTGGCTCAGTGGGTTAAGCATCTGACCTCCGCTCAGGTCATGACCTCATGGTTCGTGAGTTTGAGTCCTGCATTGGGTGAGCTCGAGCCCCACTTCGGGTAAGCCCCGCTTCTCTCTCTCTTCCCCTTGTGAGATTCTCTCTCCCTTTGTCTCTCTCTCTCTCTCTGCTCCTTACTCACTTTGGCCCCCTCTCAAAAAATAAAATAAAATAAAATAAAATAAAATAAAATAAAATAAAATAAAATAAAATAAAATACCCAATACACAACACTTGTCAAGTGATTGAGCAGGGCTAGTGGGAAGGTGGGCAGTGAGAGGGGTTTTCTGGTTTGGGAGTCAGGGAGGTCTGAACTGCTTCTACTCACAATACTTCTGACACCCAGTGTGTGTGGGTTTTTCCTCTCAGTAACCACTTCAATTCAATTTTGATACTCTCTACCTGGAGTTAGAGAGGCAGTAAGGAGGCTGGGTCCCACAAGATGCTCCCACATCAGATGCCAACTCCAAGTCCGGGTTCCCAACGGTGACTGACCAACTGGCTTTAAATTGGTGGTTTCCACAACCCCCTGTTCAGGTTCAGTAATTTGCTGGAATGGCTCACAGAACTCAGGGAAACGCTTTACTTAGATTTATCAGTTTATTATAAAGGATACAACTCAGGAGCAGCCAGACGGAAGAGGGGCATAGGGCAAGGTTTTAGGGGGTCGGGTGGGGTGGCATGGAGCTTCTCTGCCCTCTCTGGGTGCTCACTCTCTGAGTACTTCAATGTGCTCACCAACCCAGAACATTTCCAAACCCCATCCTGAAGCATTCTAGGAACTCCCAGCCCCTCGTCAGTTCATCAGCAGACAAAAGACACGCATTACTTTAGAGATCCCAACGGTTCTAGCCGCTGTGTACCAGGAATCCAAGACAAAAACCAAATATATCTTTATCCCAGGAAGTGATACTGGCATAAACCAAGGCAGGGGATAGGGGAAGAAAAACAGGTACGAGAAGGAAGATTGTGCAGTTATCTATTGTATAGTGACACAGAACAACAATGATCATTTATTTTATTTTTTTAAGTTTATTTTATATGTTTTGAGTGAGAGAGAGAGAGAGAGAGAGCAAGAGCAGGGGAGGGGCAGAGAGAGAGAGGGAGGGAGAGAGAGTCCCAAGCAGGCTTCCCACTGCTGGCACAGAGCCTGACAAAGGGCTCAAACTCACAAACTGTTAGATAATGACCTGAGCTGAAATCAAGAGTCGGACACTCAACTGACAGCCACCCAGGCACCCCAATAACAATCATTTATGATTATGTTTCGCCGTGGCAGGGGTTGAGTGACCACCCCCCAGTCCTACTCCTGGGCCAGGCTAACAGGCCCTAGATGTAGGCGTGGCTTTTGTCAGGCCTGTTCTGTGTCTTCTACATCTGTTGTGTCTCAGTGTAGTGTAGAATGCCCCTTAATGGCTTTCCTTAGCGTCTCCGTACCACCCACGTATTCCAGGAATCCTTTCTCTTAATCTTTGCAAGAGGCCTCTTTTAAATGCCCAGACCCCAGATGCTCAGGGCTTTGGCAGCCTTGTGAAAAAGTGTCTCTCATGTGATCCGTTCTCTATACTTAGAGGGGCCACATTTTAGGACTCTTTCTTGCATATAACTGGAAGCCTGGCAGGCATTGGTTTAAGCAAAAATGGGAATTTATTGGCTCACATAAGTGAAAATTCCAGGGGCTGGATCTAACGTTAGCCATGGCTGGATATAAATGTCAGGACCTTGATTCATTCATGATTTAGTTTTGCTTCCTGGCTCTAGGCTGTATTCTCAGCAAGCTCTCCCTGTGGGATGGCAAAAAGTGGCTGTAGCAGCTCCTGCCCATTCCTCTCCAGCCAAGCCCAGCCAGAAGGAGCAAGCCTTTATCTATAGAGGGGCCTGCAACAGCCCGAGAGTCATTCTAATGAGGCCAGTATGGTTGTTTGCTGGCTCCTCATGTTTGAGGTCAGGGGCCAGCAGCAATGTCTTCTGCTGGATAAGGAGGGATGGGTCCTAGGGAGTAGCGGAAACAATAAATGTTCACTATGGGTAGCGGGGGCAACACTCTGAAATCCCACCAGGGTGGAGCTTAGACCGCACAGGGCACAGTGCCTGGCATTTTGCAGCTCTGGAAATACCCCCGCATTTCATGAAAATGTGGTGCCACAAAGCCACCACCTGGGACTCTGGCCTTATGGTCAGTGTGGGCCCAGAGGATGGGGGTGCCTGCTGGCTGAGTCAAGATACTCTGGAGACCTGCAAGGCACAGGCTCTTTTCATTTTCAATATTTAATTGCTAATCTCTCTAGGGAAATACAGGCAAAAGGGCCACTACCCACCCCACCCCACCCCCGCCCTCGCCATACCCCCACAAATATTGCAGGAAATCAAGTCTTTTAAGGTTGCTATAGCCGTAGTACCTATTCTGTAGTTTCCAATTCTTTTTCCTAGGTGGAATCTAGGAACCCAATTTATTAATTTGTTCACTCATCTGCTAAGCATTTATTGATCACCTACTCTGGGCCAGACGTCAGAGGTACAAGGGTGTATAAGGCCCAGCCTTAGCTCTTGAGGCTCACAGGACAGAGCAGGGGAGAGAGACTGAAAAAATGACCATCCTGAACTTGATGATTCTGTATAATAAAGGAATAGAGGAAGAGCTTTGGAAGGAAGGCACAACCCTTCCTTGGGGGCCTGGAACCCACAGCCCTGGGGTCCATTCACCTGTGCAGTTTCTCAAAACAGTGGGGTTGACATCGCCTCACTTCATGCCTGGTGCACCGGCCTGTATTGCAAATGGGAGGGTAAAGTTGGCAAAAACTAGCAAAATATTCCCAGCATTTTCTCTTCTGGGAACATACCTTTCCGAGCACACGTAGGAAATTACACACATACAGGGTTTTTCACTCCAGCGCTGTTGGTAGTTGCAAAGGCTGGAAATAACCTTGAGGCTCAACATTAATAAAAAAAAGATGGTATAACCACACAAAGGAATACTATACAAACTAGAAAATCAACTCAGTCTGTGAGGATCTGGAACAGTCTCTGAGGCATACTGAGAAGTGAAAAAGCCAAGTGTCTGAACTGTGTTCTAATGTGCTGCCTTTTTTACAAAAAAAAAAAAAAAAAAAAAAGGAAAATGATATATTTTTCTTGTACATATATAAACTAGCTCTGGAAGGAAACAAAAGAAACTTATATTTTCTTTGCAGAGAGGACCTGGGCATCTGAGGGGACAAATTTTTACCACTTTTACTTTTTTTTTAATGTTTATTTATTTTGAGAGAGAGAGGGAGAGAGAGAGAGAGAGAATGAGCAGGGGAGGGGCAGGGGGAGAGAGGGGCAGAGGATCCAAAGCGGGCTCTGTGCTGACAGCAGAGAGCCTGATGTGGGACTCAAACTCACAAACCTGTGAGATCATGCCCTGAGCTGAAGTTGGATGCTTAACCGACTGAGTCACCCAGGCACCCGACCACCTGTTACTTTTTAATGTCCTATCTTTTTTTAAAAAAAGCACCCCCTTCCTTATTTTTAACTGAAGGCAGGAAGAGGGGGTGGTAATTTGTATCTCGGGATGGGGAGGGTGGGCCTGACTGATTGCATCTCAGTGATCCCTCTATCTTCCCCCAGAAAGGCCATCTTTGGGCATTTTTCTTCACGTTGACTTGGCATGAACTTTTAGTGTCACCAGTAGCTGCTCAACCTAATATTAGCTTTCATTTCCTTTTCCCCCGCCCTACGGAAGACATCGTGCTTTCACAAACCTCAGGGTTCGGTGTGCGTAAAGTCCTGAGGCTCTGACCTGACGGTCACCTGGTTGGTTCCAGCTGCTGGCAGCTGTGCGACACTCCAGCCGCTCACGCTTTATTGCTTGCAGGCAGCAGCTGTTTTCAGCTAAGTTTGCTCCTTGTTCTGCGACTGTTCCAGTTGTTAGCTCTTCCTGCTCCGCTGGGGAAAGTCCCTTTAAAAGCCATGTGCTTAAAACTGAAACCAAAGTATAACGGCCAACGGTCACCACAAAGCACCCCCTAAATACTCTCTGATGTCCTGGCTTGAGGAACCCAGCTCCTAAACCTAGTAGTTTCTAAATCTAGATTTTTTGTTCCCCTCCAGAGAGGGGTTTTTGTCCCCTGTCTCTCCCTCTCCACCATGCCTTTGCTTTTATGATTCATATTTTAAATTTAGCCAAGAATTGAAGAACGTTTTTTAAAGGCAAAAAGATGATCGGTCCCCTCTTTCTTTCTCTTCCAAACCAAAGGAGCAGGTATTTCTCTTAGAAATGTTTTTTTCTTAATTAAAATTTTTTTTTAAGTTTATTTATTTTGAGAGAGAGAGAGAGAGAACGCAAGTGAGGAAGAGGCAGAGAGAGAGGCAGAGAGAAAGAATCCCAAGCAGCCTCCATGCCAGGAGTGCGGATCTGGACTTGGGACCCGAACTCACAAATGGGAGGTCGTGACCTGAGCCAAAATCAAGAGTTGGACATTTAACCAACTGAGCCACCCAGGCGCCCCTTCCTTAGAAATCTTTGGTGGGGTACAGGGATTTACTTTAGGGGCCAGGCAGGTAAAGCAAATTCGACTGGCCACCCAGGAGTGAGGTTAGCAGTGGGGGTGGGGACACTGGAAGAGCCCAGACACCCAGGCCCTTACACAGGAGGCAGCTGCTGCTGTGCTCTGGCTCATATTGGTACATGGGATTTGGGGGAGGGGTGGTTGACTGAGGCGGGGAGGCATGCAGGATTTTGATGTGAAATTCCATGCATCTTTAAGACATGTGAGGGTCCCAATCCAGGGTAGGCCTCCCGTGCACATACTCTTCCCTAGGAAAAAGGCTGCACCTCTAGTTTTCTCCTGTGCCCCTTGGTTGGAAGCCTTCAGTGTGTTGGGACAGCCTTAGGATGGCTGCATTCATGCTACTTGACCTCTGTCACAGTCCGTTCTGTCTGCTATAACAAAATAGCGTTGACCGAATAGTTTATAAACAACAGAAATGTATCTCCCACCGTGCTGGAAGCTGGGAAGTCCAAGTTCATGGGGCAGGCAGATTCAGTGTTTGGTGAGGGCCTGCTTCTTGGTTCATAGACAGCTGTCTTTGTGTCCCCACATGGAGGAAGGCACTGGGGAGCTCGGTGGTGTCTCTTATAAGGCACTAATCCCATCCATGGGAACTCCACCCTTATGACCCAATCACCCCTAAAGGCCCCACCTCCTAATTTCATCACCTTATGGGGGTAAGATTTCAACCTATGGATTTTGGGGGACACAGACATTCAGGCCATAGCAATCTCGTACCACACAAGTCCATCATGCCCTGTGGAACCAAAGGCTGTTTGATTAATATGGTGACTCAAGGGGAGGTCAGTCCTAGATGCGAATGGTTTTAATAATTGTTTTGGTTGTTTTTGCTATTTAGTTTGTGTTTCTACTATCTAGCATTTCAAAATCATTTAAAATTGCTCACACCTTTTAGATTACTTAGAGTTTTTTTTTCCTATTTACTGTTTTTGGTTAACATCTATATTGAGACAGAATTCACATACTGTACAATTCACTCATTTAGCCTGTACAATTTATGGCTTTTAGTATACTCAGAATTGTGCAACCACCACCTCAATCAATTTTAGAACACTTTTGTTTCTCTCTCTTTTTTTTTAGTAATCTCTACGGCCAATGTGGGGCTTGAACACATGACCCCAGATCAAGAGTCACATGCTCTATCACCTGAACCAGCCAGGCGCCCCCTATTTTACTTTATTTATTTTTTAAGATTTTATTTTTAAGTAATCTCTACACCCAAAGTGGGGCTTGAACTCACAACCCCGAGATCAAGAGTTGCATACTCTTGAGTATGCAGACTGAGCCAGCCAAACGCCCCACCCCCGATTTTAGAACGTTTCATTACTCCAAAAAGAAATCCACCTGGCAGTGACTCCAAATTTACTCCCCAGGAGAAATGCTCCCCAGCCTCAGGCAGCCATTAATCTACTTTGTCTCTATGGATTTGTGTATGACAGTCGTGTCATATAAATGGAATCATGCAATGCATGGACTCTGTGTCTGTTTTTTCCCTTAGTATGTTTTCAAGGCTCATCTATATTGTAGCATGTATCAGTACTGTATGCACATTCAGTGCTATGAATTTGTTTATTTTTTATCTTTATTTTTTTTGAGAGAGAGAGAGAGAGGGCACAAGTGAGCGAGGGGCAGAGAGAAGGGGAAGAGAGAGAGAGGGGGAGAGAGAGAGAGAAGCGGGGCTTGGGGCTTGTGCTCACTCAATGTGGGGCTCAAACTCATGAACTATGAGATCATAACCTGAGCCAAAGTCACACATTAACCGACTGAGCCACCCAGGCACCCCTGTTTCTTTATTTTTTATAAAATTCCCTTTAGGTACTGCTCTCACAAATTCCTATTAAATTGCATTTTCATTTAGTTAAAAATATTTTACAGTTTTAAGACTTAATTTTGAGACTTTTTTGACCCATTTGTTATTTGTGAAGTACGCTGTTTAATACATTTTATATTAATACATCCATATAATGGTTATAATATATATTAATATGTCCAAATATTTGGGGATCTTCCAGTTACTGTTCTGTTATTGATTTCTAGTTTAATTTCATTGTGGTCTGAGAGCAGACTTAGTATGATTTCTATTCTTTCAAATCCAGTGAAGTGCTTTTTTTTTTTATTAAGTTTATTTATTTATTTTGAGAGAGATAGAAAGGAAGGGTCAGAGAGAGAGGGAGGGAGAATTCCAAGCAGGTGATACATTGTCAGCATGAGCCCAACACGGGGCTGGATTTCACAAACCCTGAGATCATGATCTGAGCTGAAATCAAGAGTGACGCTCAACCAACTGAGCCACCCAGGCGCCCCACTGAAGCGTGTTTTATGGCCCAGGTATGGTCTATCTTGGTGAATGTTACATGGGAATTTGAGAAGAAAGTATAGTCTGTTGTTGTTGGATGAAGTAGTCCATAAACGTCAATTAGATCCAGCTGATTGATTGTGCTGTTCAGTTCAGATATATACTTATGATTTTCTGCCTGATGGATCTGTCCACCACAGAGAGAGAGAGCTGAAGTCTATACCAGTGAAACTGTCTATTTCTCAGCTCAGTTCCATCAGCTTTTGTCTCTTGTATTTTAATGTTCTGTTGTTACGTGCATACGGCTTAAGGACTGTTATATCCTCTTGGAGAATTGACATCTTTATCTCTGATTCTTCCTGTTCGAAGTCTGCTTTGTCTAGAATTAATGTAGCAATTCCAGCTTTCTTTTGAGTAGTGTAAGCATGGTGTGTCTTTCTCTATCCTTTTACTTTTTTAAAAATATCTCATCAACTTTATTAAATAATTCATGAATTGGGCAGCATGCCATCTAGCAAGTAGAGGGGCACTCCCCCGTCCTTTTACCTTTAATCTGTCCATGTCTTCATATTTAAAGTGGATTTCTTGTACACAACATATAATTGGGTCTCTTTAAATCCACTGTGACAGTTTCTGTTCTTTAACTGGTGTATTTAGACCATTCACATCTACATTGATTATAAATATAGTTAGATTAATACCTACGATGTTTGTAACATTTTCATTCATAGTACTTGTTCTTTATTCCTTGTTTCTGTGGTAAAATATACATAACATAAAATTTACCATTTTAACCATTTTTATGCATACAGTTCAGTGGCATTAAGCAAACTCACAGTGTCGTATGACCATCACCATTATCTATTTCCAGAACTTTTGACAATCCCAAAAGAAAATCTGTACCCAGTAAACAAAAACTCCCCACTCCCCCTCATCATTGCCTCTGGGAAGCTCTATTCTACTTTTTGTCTCTATGAATTTGCCTCTTCTACCTACCTTATAAAAATGGTATCATAATATTTGTCCTTTTGTGTCTGGTTTATTTCACATAGTGCTATATACATACATATATATATATATGTATATATACACATATGTGTGTATATATATATACACACATATGTATATATACATATGTGTGTATATATATACATACACACATATGTGTGTATATATATATATATATATATATATATATATATATATATTTCTTTTTTGAAGATTTTATTTTTAGCAGTACCTGGGTGAATCAGTCAGTCAAGCATGCCACTCTTGATTTCAGCTCAGGTCATGATCTCAGGGTTGTGAGTTCAAGCCCTGTGTGGGGCTCCACACTGAGTATGGAGCCTGCTTAAGATTCTCTCTCTCCCTCTCTCTCTATGTCCCTTCCCTCCTCAAAATAAATAAAGATTTTTAAAAAAAGGATTTTATTTTAAAATAATCTCCACACCCAATGTGGGGCTTGAACTTAGAACCCTGGATCAAGAGTTGCATCTTCCACCAAGCCAGCCAGGTGCCCCTATACTATACTAAAGTATAATATTTTTGAGCTTCATTCATGTAGCATGCATCAGAATTTAATTCCTTTTTAAGGCTGAATAATAATCCATTACATTGATATACCATATTTTGTTTATCTATTTACCTGTTGATGGACATTTATTGTGTGGTAAATGTTGTCACCGCATTTGGTGATTGTGCATAAATAATGCTGCTCTGAATGTAAGTGTACAAATTGCCTGTTTGAGTCCCTGCTTTTCTTTCTTTCTTAACTTTCCCGTCTTTTCTGCTTTTTCTGGTTTTGAGTATTTAAATTAATTTAACTAATTAATTAATTAATTTTTAATTAAAGTTTTTAAAATTTACATCCAAATCAGTTAGCATTTAGTGCAACAATGATTTCAGGAGTAGATTCCTTAATGGCCCTTACCCATTTAGCCCATCCCTGCTCCCACACTCCCTCCAGTAACCCTCTGTTCTCCATATTTATGAGTCTCTTCTGTTTTGTCCCCCTCCCTGTTTTTATATTCTTTTTGTTTCCCTTCCCTTATGTTCATCTGTTTTGTCCCTTAAAGTCCTCATATGAGTGAAGTCGTATGATTTTTGTCTTTCTCGGACTGACTAATTTCATTTAGCATAAACCCTCCAGTTCCATCCCTGTAGTTGCAAATGGCAAGATTTCATTCTTTTTGATTGCCGAGTAATATTCCATTGTATATGTATATCACATCTTCTTTATCCATTCATCCATCGATGGACATTTGGGCTCTTTCCATACTTTGGCTATTGTTGATAATGCTGCTATAAACATGGGGGTGCATGTGTCCCTTCAAAACAGCACACCTGTATCCCGTGGATAAATGCCCAGTAGTGCAATTGCTGGGTCATATGGTGGTTCTATTTTTAGTTTTTTGAGGAACCTCCATACTGTTTTCCAGAGTGACTGCACCAGCTTGCATTCCCAATTTATTTTATTTTTTTAATGTTTATTTATTTTTGAAAGAGAAAGAGAGAGCGGGGGGGGGAGGGGCACAGAGACAGGGAGGACAGAGGATCTGAAGCTGATTCCGTGCTGACAGCAGAGAGCCCGATGTGGGGCTTAAACTCACAAACTATGAGATCATGGCCTGAAATCAGATGCTTAACCAACTGAGTCACCTAGGTCTGCCCCTGGTTTTGAATATTTTAAAAAATTTTACTTTTCTCCTCTTAACATATCAGTTATAGTTCTTGAAAAAAACTCTTTTTGGGGCACATGAGAGGCTCAGCCGGCGTCAGGCATCTGACTCTTGATTTCATGCAGAGCCTGCTTGGGACTTTCTCTCTTCCCCTCCCCTGCTCATGATCTCTGCCTGTCTCAAAATAAATAAATAAACATTAAAAAACAAAACAAAACACCAGGGGCGCCTGGGTGGCTCAGTTGGTTGAGTGTCTGACTTTGGCTCAGGTCATGATGTCACAGCTCGTGAGTTCAAGCCCCGTATGGGATTCTGTACTGACAGCTCAGAGCCTGGAGCCTGCATCAGACTCTGTGCCTCCCTCTCTCTCTCTCTGCCCCTCCCCTGCTTGTGTTCTGTCTCTCAAAAATAAATATTAAAAAAAAAAAAAACCACCCAAACTCTCTTTAGTGGTTACTCCAGAGTTTGCTGGAGTTTGTTACAATTAATCAAAGTCTACTTTTCAATAACTCTAGGGGCACCTGGGTGGCTCTGTCAGTTAAGTGTCCAGCTTCAGCTCAGGTCATGATCTCATGGATCGGTCTGTAAGTTCGAACCCCACGTCAGGCTTTGTGATGACAGCTCAGGGCCTGGAGCCTGCTTTGGATTCTGTCTCTCTCTCTCTCTCTGCCCCTCCCCTGCTCACACTATGTCTCTCTGTCTCTCAAAAACAAATAAATATTTTAAAAAATTAAAAAAAAAAAAAGGGGAGGGAACAGCAATGAGAACTTGGGATCTCACTCCTCTGAACACCTCTCGCGTCATTTGACCCACAGGACTCACTCTGACACCAGTCGAGGGATGAGAAGCTTCTTAGCACTCCTCAAGGAAGAATACTGCGCCCGGTGTGGGAGACAATATCAGAGCCAAGGAGTGACCCCGCACAGCCAGGAGTGCAGGACTGGTTTGGCTATGTTTAGGAGAGCACAGGAGGAAGGCATTAGCTACACTGGAACATGGAGAGATCACCTTTGAGCCTGGTCTCCGAGGAAGAGCAGGTTCCTGCCTGGAGGGAGAGAGGGGCATTCAGACAGAGGAATAACATTGGAGGGGGATCCGTGACAGGGGAACGGAGGGGAGGTCAGTTGTGGCCAGAGAAGAGGGAATGTTTTGAATTTGTCGTTTCCGCTCTGGCCGTTAGATACTGGTGGCCCTTAGGTACTCCACTACTCTCTGGCTTTTTTCTACTTTGCTCAAGATCTTGGGACAGAATCAGAACAAAATACAATGCATTCCAGTCCTCTGTGTTTCAGAAATGGCCACCAGATGGCATTCTTTCCCCCTTCCAAGGCACACTGGCTGCCACCTCGGCCCTTCTGTACCTGGAACCTGCATATGGCTGCCTGAGGGCTAGTGGTTTGAGTGCCTTGGTGTACCTCTGACCCTTCATGGGGGGAGGTCTGGTCTCCCTCTAAAACATCCAGTGCTTCCCTGAGGGAGGACAGAGTCAAAGAGAATGAAATCCTGAGCCAGGGAGGAAGAGGCAATCTTTAAAACAGAGGCGACCCAGACAGTGTTGATCTGAAGCAAGGACAGGAAGACAGTACCGCTGTGCCTCGTGTCCAGGGCCTGGCTAGGGGCCAGGGGGCGGCCTTTCCTTGAGAGCCTGGGCCTCTCATGTCATTACAGAGTGATGATGATGGGGGGGGGGGGCCAGCACCTGACCCCCGCCCCCACATCATCCAGTGTGAAGGATTAGAGGCTGATGTCACACCTGTGAGGAGTAAGTGAGATAATCCATTTTCAGAAATTCCAAACAAAAACTGTGCTGTCTAGTTAACAGTAGGTTTACAACCTATTGGAAATATATATGAAACCGCCTCCCCCTCTCCCCCCAGCGGAGTCCCAAACCCGGAGGCACTTCACTTCCTGGTTCTTTTTCCCCCTCCATCTCAGAGGCTTATTTTCATGGGCTCTGCAATGAGCACGTGCCGAAGAACAAAGGAGGGACTGAAAGTCTTTTTTTTTTTTAATTTTTTTTTTTTTAACGTTTATTTATTTTTGAGACAGAGACAGACAGAGCATGAACGGGGGAGGGTCAGAGAGAGAGGGAGACACAGAATCTGAAACAGGCTCCAGGCTCTGAGCTGTCAGCACAGAGCCCGATGCGGAGCTCGAACCCACGGACCGTGAGATCATGACCTGAGCCGAAGTCGGACGCTTAACCGACCGAGCCACCCAGGCGCCCCGGGACTGAAAGTCTTTAAGTCACCTCAGGAAATGTACATTTGTTCCAATTAGACTACTTTTTGCCTTATATGGGCATAGACAATGTCCAGGTAAGGCTGTCACCTCTGTAGTACTCAGCCAGTGAGAAATCAGGGGAGGGACTTGCATGTTGGGAGATAAATTGCCTGCTGTAACTGCCCGAGTATGCCTGTCCATCAGATACCCGCTCTTGCAAGAACGTTGCTTAAAGCCTCCCTTCACTGTGCTCCAAGTCTCTGCGTCCCTCCTTTGATTGGGTCAGTGGGCTTATTTCTCACACACCCTCCTGCCACTGGCAGTATGTCTCTTTTCTGTCAGTTCCTGGGTGTGCCATCTGGAACCAGCACCCCATGACCTTACAGGGTCATAAACGCACAGGCTTCAGGGGCTGGGGAAGTGGTGTATACCGATGAAGCTGAGGGTAGGGGCAGACGACAGGGAGCGGTGGGGTCTGGTGAGAGCACAGTGTCCTCTTGACAGCATTCCAATTCACATTTTCTTATAACACAGTGCTGGCCTGACCATGTACATCAGCATGCTACTTAGATTTAAAATGCCTGGCCCAGGATAAAGTCCAAACTCCCTGCCAGGCGCCCAGGCGCTGGGGACCCTTCACAGCTATTTCCATCCTTTTCCTCCCCATCTCCCACCTGGTCCCCAGGCACTTACACTCTAGCCACGGAACGTGCCAAGCCCCTCTACAACATTTGTCCCGGTCACATGCCCTTTGTCAGGAAGGCCCTTTCTCCCCTTCCTCACCTCATTCAAGAGCCAGCTCAGGGGTGACCCTCCCCTCCCCTGGGTTGTGGGTACCTCAAAGGCCGACAGAGTCAGGACCACAGCACCGCTTCACTCCAAGGGGCGACTTCACTTCAGAATCTTTGAGAATGGCTTCCCCTGGTGTTTTAGGAGTTGTGCGCTGCCGCCTCCAGCCAGGGAGCCGGTACTCAGCGTGATTTAAGTTACTGGGGTCACGCACACCTCCACGGAGCGCCACCAGATGGCGCCCGTCTAGTCCTCTGGGGCCTCCATATCGCAGGCGGGTGGTGACTGGGGAGGAGGGTTATGCACACATCTCTGGCACTTTTGGATCGCAAGCTTTTCTTTGTTCCAAATGGTCCTTGGATCTCATGAACCCAGTAGAGGCCGGCTTGAGGTGCATTTGTACCCCATTCTGCCCCCACAGCTAATTCCGAATACCCTTAGTTCCTTACCTCTCAGTTCCTTACCACATGGATGATGTTGGCTCAAGAAATTGCTGGCTGAGTCATCAGACCCTCTCATGATGCTTAAGCTGTAAAATAACAGCTCTGTGCATCCCACTTGCCTAGACCTGCCCTGGATCAGTCTGTGCACCCTCCTGGCTTGGGAAGGCCATTGATTAGGCCTGGGGTCTGGGTGGGCTGGACTCCAGGAGAGGTTCTGGAAAGAGCCCCCTCAGCACCCTGAGCCTGTGGTCAGAAGAGGGGGAAGCTGGAGAGACCCACCTACCGCTCTGGCACCTCCAGGAGGAGCTGGGCATTAACCATGAGAACAGCCGTGGCTAAAGGGCTATTCATCTGCCTTGTTTCTATCATTACTAGGGTCTCTGGAATTTTTTTAAAGGGCCTGGGGGAGCAATCTGGTTGGAAGAAGGTAGCCTGTGGGGTGGAAATGAGGGAGGCACCTACAGATCTGCTTTGTGCCTAGTAAGGACATTGCTTTTGCAGTTTAATAAAGCAGCAATAGTTTCTAGAGATCTCTTTATAACAGTTACTTGAGGATGTTATTATGATTGTTTATTTTATTTTTTAAGGTTTATTTATTTTGAGAGAGAGAGAGAGAGTGTGTGCATATGAGGGGGGGAGGGTCAGAGAGAGAAGGAGAGAGAGAATCCCAAGCAGGGTCTGTGCTGTCAGCACAGAGCCTGACACCGGATTTGAACCCACTAACGGTGAGATCATGACTTGAGCTGAAATAAAGAGTCCCATGCTTAACTGGCAGAACCAACCAGGTGGCCCTATAAGTGTTTATTTTATTTATGAGGTTGATGAAGATTATAGTGGGAGTTACTCTGTTTCACTGTTGAATAATACGTTGGCTGCTAGTATGAACCAGATATTTTTATATTCTATTAAGAAATAATTCACCTATTATTAGTTTACCAAGAACTTTTAAAAATCAGATATAGCTTTTGAAATTCATAAAAGCAGACTTTTGGGCTCACATCAAGATATATATATATATATATATATATATATATATATATATATATATATACTTTTTTCCTTTTACCAATTAACTTGCTAAATTATGACAATAGATTTCCTGATACTGAAATATCCTGGCATTGTTGTAATAAACTTTAATTAGCAGCATTGCAGTGGTACTATTTTAATGTACTTCCTGATTAAGTTTCCTGGTATGTATTTTATTTAGAATTTTGCAACAATATTCATAGTACATTTTGTTTTCAGGATCTTTTTGGCTTTGTAAAATGTATTGGTAGACATATGTCCTTTTCTAGCTACTGAAACAAATTTTGAGGTGTTGAAGTTATTGCTTTCTTTCAGCTTTGAAAGAAATCATCTGTGAAACCATCTGGGCTTGGCACTGTACTAAGTTATAACGATGTGCGAACTTTGTGTGTGTGTGTGTGTGTGTGTGCGTGTGTGTGTGTGTGCGCGCACGCGCACGCGTGCGCATGCATGCATGCTTATGATGTTATTCAGTGCATAAAAGCTTGTGGATGTTTTTAAAATAGAGACTGCCAATATTAAATAACACTCTTTAATTATTTACTGTTTTCTGGCTTGAATTTTACTTTGCTTGATATTCACACACCCTAAGTTCTTTCTGAGAACAATGTGCCTTTCTTGAAAAAATATGATTGAAAATGGTTTTGACCTCATCTGAGAGCCCTTCACAAAGATTTTTAAAACATTTATATTTATAGTAAAAAAATCTCTCTAGTCTTATTTCTGTCATCTTGAACTATGCTTTCATTAAAGTAATGCTTCATTCTTTCATCCTTTGTTTTTGTAAATGAGTTGTGTTTTCTTTATTTTTCTTAGGGTTTGTTTGTTTGTTTGGTCTTATATAGAATTGAGCTCAGCTGCGCATAACAGAAACACCCCTAAAATTCAATGACTTAAATATTATAGAAGCTTTTTCGTCTTCCTCATGAAGAAGTTTGGAAGTAGTCAATCCAAGCCTGATAGTGACTTGGAAGTCAATGCTCAGAGCTGAGGCCCCTCCCAGATTTCTGGTCCACCATCTCTCATATAGTTTCTCTCTTTCAGGTCATTTCCTGGCTGTAGGTCAGGGTGGGAACTGGACTCCTGCATTCTGTATTTCTTGCTGGAGACCATGCTTGCTGGAATCAAGTACCTGGGAGGATGACATCACAAACGACCTGAAGCACTGTGCTGGTTAATTTTATGTATCAACTTGGCTAGACCATGGTGCCCAGTTGTTTGGTGGGTGCCCACTTGGCCCACCATGGTGCTAGACCATGGTGCCCAGACACAGCCTGTTGCTGTGAAGGTATTTGGTATGTGATTAACATTTGCAATCAACTGACTTGAAGTGAAAGAGATTACCCTCCATCCATAGTATGGGTGGGCCTCACCCAATCAATTGAAGGCCTTAAGAGCCAAAATTGAAGCTTCCTGGATAGGAAGGAATTCTGTCTTAAGATTGTAACATGGAAGAACTGCTTGAGTTTCCAGACTGCTGACCTGCTGTATGGATTTTGGTCTTGCTAGCCCCTACAGTTGTGTGAGCCAATTCCTTAAAAATCTCTTTCTCTCTCTACGTGTACACACACGTATATATGTAGGGGTGTGTGTATGTGTGTGTGTGTGTCTTTAATCTCAGGACCCGTGCCTCAGCTCTGGATTTTGGTAAGAGCATTGGGAATTAGAGCCATGATGACAAAGAAGTCAGGTCTTCTCCACCAGTTCAAGTCTGTCTACACCAGGGGAAGACTCATGTAGTCCCCAGGGGTTAAGAGGTTAATATGGAGCTTTTATACATCAGTTTAGTACATGACAGTGGTGAACAATGATGAATTTGGGTGCTTCATATCCATTTACCCTGTTATTAATAATAGTTCTGAATTTGCATTTACAAATACACTCGAATTTTGTAACTTCGGATGGTGACAGATGGTGACTAAGTCTAGTGGTGTTCATTTCACAGTGTATGCAAATATCAAGTCATTATTGTTGTACACTTGAAACTAATATAATGTCATATGTCAATTATATTTCAGTTAAAAAAAAAAAAGAAATAGACTCCATCTCTACTCAATGTTCCTGTGATTCCAGTGAGGCTGACCCATCTGCTAACAACAAGGATGGCGTTAGACCTAGGTTTAACCCGGCTGTGTCCTGGCCAGTGTGATTGGGTCAGGGAGGGGCATCTGACCTAATTCTGGCTAGTGAAAGTTAGGTCCAACCTTTTTGTTCGAACTGGATAGAATAGAACTAGATGGTCTCTATTTTCTGCTGTTCTCATACCTGGGAAGAGTGTATTGAGCTGCAGCAGCTGTATTGTCACCATGAGCAGGGAGGCCAGCCTGAGAAGGAAGATGCAGAACTGAAAGATGGAGAGAGAGAAACCAGGTCCCTGTGACATCATTTGACTATCTCCATCAGCCACACCTGAAGTAAAACCTACTCCCTGGATCTCTCATTTACATAAGTAAATGTATCCTTTTTTTTTTTTTTTTTTTTTTTTTGCTTAAGACAGGTTGGATAAGTTTTTTTTTTTTAATCAAAAAAACTGAAGAATGTTCATGATACCATTGTATACGCTACTGATTTTTTTCCTAAGAACAAGCCAGATCAAATAACCTGGCATCTGAGTAGCAGGAAACAAAATAAGGGACTGCTTGGCATGAGATAACATTTGGATAAAAACAGTGACTCAAAGAACAGGTTCTTTTTAGCTACACATGCCTGAGATGAAGGTCTTGGGCTACATTGATGCAAAAGTGGGAGCTTTTTCCTGCAGAATTGCCTTCCTAGAGAATAGGATCTCTCTACAATAGAAAAATTCTTAGCTATGGCTTGGGGGTGCTTGACAACCTTAAATAGCATTCATGGGGTCAATGGTTTTTTGTATTTTTTTAAAAAAAATTTTTTAAGTGTGTCTATTTATTTTGACAGATAGAGAGAGAACAAGAAGAGGAGGGGCAAAGAGAGGGAGAAAGAGAATCCCCAGCAGGCTCTGTGCCATCAGTACAGAGCCCGAGGCAGGGCTTGAACTCACGAACTGTGAGATCATGACCTGAGCTGAAATCAAGAGTCAGATGCTTAACTAACTGAGCCCCCCAGGCCCCCCAGACACCCCAGGGCCAATGTTTTTTTTTATCTTCTAATTAATAGCCAAGTCTTTCTGATCTTGTTGACTTTTATGAAACACATTGATTTAACATTACAGCAATAGACATGAATGCTACAGAAATTCAGAGTAAATGCTGAATAACGCCAGGGCTGAGTCGACAGGGCCCTCTCTTAGTCTTCCGAATTTCACTGCAGAGACAAAAATTAAGCTTGATGCACATTTACTTTTAAATCAGAATACAGTATTCCATGATCCTGTATTTTGCCGTTAATCCAGGTTACCTGTTTATCTTACCTGTGACAAACGGAGGTCTGGGAGAATCCATTTTGTGCATCCTGAGCAACTACCTAGCCTAGGACCCAGTATGTAGCAGACTGTTACTAAATTGTGGGTGAATAAGCAGAGAAAGCGATAGATTGATGACTAGCGATGGCTTCTCCACTTTGGCTGGCCCTAACTAGCGTGTTCATTCTGGCCAACGCTGCTGCTTTCCTTGCCACGTGCTTCCACCCAGACTCCCTCCAGCGTCAGCTTCCAGGGTCTTGCCTATACGGGCTCTCAGACACTGTGATGTCTTGCATGTTCACCCTGCCTTTTCCTGGGCTCAGTGCCAGAGACACCCGCTTTATCATAGCTTCATTTTATTGCCTCTCTGTACAGTGTGTTAGCCATAAAATTAATTTATAATACTTCTTTGGGGGCTGTAGAATCTCTCTCCAAAGCAGCGCTGTGTCTCCTAAGGTACTTTCTGGGAAGTGTCCTGGTTGTGGGATGCTTCGGTCTTCCCCTCAAACACAGAAATGAAGTCACATAGACAAGTAAAATTTCTGTTTGCCTGTCAGATTACAACTTCCGTATTGCTCGCATAATCTGAAGTCTTACTAGTTCTCCTTCTGCGGAGTCTTTTGTATCTGCCCTGGTTTTCTAACCCCACAGCCAGCGGTGTGCTAGAGCCAACTGGCACCAACTTGCAAAGATCCAGTTGTCAAACTCTTGACAGCTTAAAATTGGCAATATTTACACTGTAGAAATCAGCAAATGCTACAAAACAGCTCGTACCTCCCTCCACCCTGACCGAGAGCTGGTTGTTAAACATTTACTAGCATAGCACCATGGATGTACACAGACCTTTCCCTAATTTAAGTCCTCATTACCTCTTGCCTGGACGGTTACAATATCCTACTAACCAGTATCTCTGCACCCAGACTTCCCATTCCACATGATCATTGTAGAATACTTTCAACTGCAAGTAAGAAAAGTCAACTACAGATTTCTTCAATATAAGAAAAATGCATTATTTCACACAAGGTGTTCAAACATAAGACACTTTAAAAAATGTTTACTTATTTATTTTGAGAGAGAGAGCGCGCGCGCAGGGGAGGTGCAGAGTGAGGATGAGACAGAGAATCCCAAGCAAGCTCTGCGCTGTCAGCCCTGAGCCTGATGCAGGGTTGGAACTCACAAACTGTGAGATCGTGACCTGAGCCAAAACCAAGAGTTGGATGCTTAACCAACTGAGCCACCCAGGTGCCCCAATACACTTTTAAAAAAAGTTTTTAAATTTATTTTGAAAGAGAGAGAGAAAGCATACAGGGGAGGGGTAGAGAGAGGGAAAGAGAGAGAATCCCAAGCAGGCTCCTAGCTGCCAGGGCAGAGCCCAACATGAGGCTTGATCTCACGACCTCACGATCAGGACCTGAGCTGAAATCAAGAGTCAGACACTCAACCAACTGAGCTACACAGGAGCTTCTGATAAGGCACTTTCAAGAAACCTCAGTGGCTCAAGAGCTCAAGTACTCAGATTCTTTTTTTTTTTTTTTTTTTAAGTTTTTTTTTTAACGTTTATTTATTTTTGAGACAGAGAGAGACAGAGCATGAACGGGGGAGGGGCAGAGAGAGAGGGAGACACAGAATCTGAAACGGGCTCCAGGCTTCGAGCTGTCAGCACAGAGCCCGACGCGGGGCTCGAACTCACGGACCGTGAGATCATGACCTGAGCTGAAGTTGGACGCTTAACCAACTGAGCCACCCAGGCGCCCCACTCAGATTCTTTTTATTTTTCCACGTTGCCACTCTCAGTGTGTTGCATTTTCCCTTCATGGGTTCAAGATAACTGTCATGGTTCAAAAACATATCACATATGATGTGATCACAAAAACATACACAATGATGTGTGTAGCTTTTTCTTATGTTTTTCTTAAAGAGCGAATTCTCGGAAGGGACTTCCCAGAAGTCCCTCTCCACAGGCTTCCTCTTGGATCTCCTTGGTCAGGATCGCAACCTGTATCTATTCGTAAGTCAATCATTGCAAAGGTAATAAAATTACCATGATTGGGTCAGACCACTAATTCCCAACCCCTTAGAACCAACATCTCCTTCTGTAGCATAACACTCCTCTCTCCTGAAGTGGAAATCAAAGAGAATATAATCTACTCTCACATATACTTTAAAAACAAAGTAATATAAGCCCTTATTGGAATATAAAGGTGAAATAAAGAAATATAATTTACAAAAAAATATGCATATGCATTTCAGTATATATGGTACATTGTATTATCATGACTCCTGATTATTTCCTGCCTTCTCCATCACAGAATTATACATGCCAACCTGATAGCATGTGGCTTGCAGCACCTCACCCAAGTGATGTCAGGCTTGCTTTATGATTTGCTTTGGCTAGTGTAATGTGAATGGAAGTGCCACACTCGGGCAGAGCTTGAAAAGCCATCATATGGCTCCGCCGTTCTTTCCTTCTGCCATAAGGAGAGCGTGTTCCAGACAGGGTCTGCTCCTTTGGCACTCAGACTAAAGACATGTGCATCGGGTTTCACCTGATGTACATATGAATAAAAAATACAGCTTGTTGTTGCGAGCCACTGAAATTGTTGGAGTTTGTTACTGCGGTACAACCTATCACAAGCTGACTAATAAATATTGACACAGCTATTTCTGCACCTAAAGAAGCAGTCTGCACTTTATGTGTGTTTGCACCTACACATAGCGTTACCAGGAATCCAGCAGCTTCAGAGGAACACTGACACAATTGTGTTGTATCAACAATTCAAAAACCAGGAAAAAGTATCGCTATCAGTGCCATGAACTCTTGGTGAAGCTCTGAGTTAAAAAACAAAATGAAACAAAAAAGCATCCCTCAATTTACAGTTATATGCTAGCTGCATTCTTGGAATAGGCAATGTATAATAAATTTGGGCAGAATTAGTTTTTGCTGGAGTCACATAATTGTGAAGAGATAGTTCAGCTCTGCAAATGCGTAGTGATTCATTTACAAGTCATGGGTCCATTTATGTAAAGTTCAAAAGTATGCAAAATGTATACATGCTGTTAGAAGTTAGGATAGGTATAGGACTCTCCTCAGCACTAGGGGGTGTTCAGTTCGTGGAGATTCATCGAGCTGTAACACACTTATGATCTGTGCATTTTTCTGTAATTGTGTTATACAACAATAAAGAACCTTTAAAGAGTCATGTAGGGCACAGTACAAATCTTTGATGTGTGGAACTGTCTAGTATTGACAGTTGTCTAGTATTCCTGATTCCTGTTTATGAACTGTCAGTGGGGGTCCCCTAATCATTATGATAGCCAAACTGAAACAAAACACCCTCACAAATTTCTATCATGCTGAACCCCTGGGTGCCTTATGTGAGTGGGGGAGAGGGGCAGAGGGAGAGAGAGAGAATCCCAAGCAGGCTCCACAGCTTGGAGCCTGACACGGGGCTCGATACCACAACCCTGGGATCATGACTTGAGCTGAAATCAAGAGTCAGATGTTCCCCTGACTGAGTCGCCCAGACGCCCCTATTCTGCCTTTTGTATTGTTGGTTGGCTCATGTCTTTTGTAGCAGCCATAGGTTTCGTACAGTGATAGGCACCCACTGGATACTCAAAAATGCATGCTGAATTAAACTGACTAAGAACACAGCCTCTATATCACAGAAATCAGCAATCCAACATCTAAAATCTTTTAACTGGTTGAGACCCACAGTTGCCATCTAGGAAACATACAGCTTTCCGTCAATAGCCTCAGTTGTGAATTAACTGTACTTCCCCTCACTGTAGTAGGATTGTATCCTGAACTGGGCTCTGGGAGGAAAATGAGGATGCTTGGCTTTCCTGAACCATGGTAACTTTCCCATACCCTCATGCTTGGGCTCTGTCAATGCACAGTAGAACCAGCAATACGACAGCGGTGGGGCCTGATAGTAGCCTGGCTTTAGCATGGCCAAGATGGAGTAGGTGAGGGCAGGTGATATTTCAGTTACAATTCAACAAGCGTTTATTGAGTATGTTATTATGTGCCAACTACTGTGTATTATGTGCTGGCTTCAACTAATAAGAATCCATCTCTATTTGGCCTAGCCAAGAAGGTGATGTATGTGTCCAGATACATAGGGAGGTACGGACAGGAGGTGAGAGGAGAAAGAGAACATCTTTGGCGGGGATATGTAGGAAGACTAATCAGAGAGAGTGGTGGTTGGGAGGGCCTTGTAGATGGCCAGTATTTGACTAATTAGAAAACCAATGGAGGATCACTCAAAGTGGGGAAAATATTCAAGGGGGGTTGTTTACACAATCTTCACCTCTTTCCTCTGAGTTAATAGCATGTGGCCTTAAAAGCTGGGAATTCTTAGCTCTTCATGGGATTAAAAGAATCTTTTCATTGAAATAAAATGTACATACAGTAAAATGCATATGAGTGCTAATCATAAGTTTACATCTTGATGATTTTTTACACATGTACACACCCATGTAACTATGACTCTGATCAAGGTATACATTTTCATCACCCTGGTAGGTTTGGCTGAGTTATATTATCAGAAAGCAGTTTTGTCTTTTCTAGAATTTCATCTAAATGGAATTGTAAGATGTTAGGTATCAATACTTGGTTCCTTTTTATTGTTGAGTAACTTAATGAATAACTGTGTGAATATATTAAATTTGTCTATCCATTCTGTTGAGAGACATATGGAATGTTTTTGCTCTTTGGTTAATATGAATAAAGCTGCCAGGAACATGTCCTCTGGTGGACACATGCACTAATTTCTCCGGGATATAGAAGTAGGAATGGAGTTGCTGGGTCATTGGGTTTCTTATGTTCAGTTTTAGTAGGTGCACGTTGCCAGGCTGGACTTGGGATTGGTGTCTGAAGTGGGGGTAGGGCGGCAGCCTTGTGGGACTGAGCTCTTCACCTATAGGGTCTGCACTAACTTCAGGCGGATAGTGTCACAATGAATTGAATTTTAGGACACCTACCTAGTGTCCAGAGAATCACAGAACTGCTTGATTGGGAAAACCTACACATTTGGTGACCTGAAGTAGAGTATTCTCTGTGTAGAGTGTCGTAGTAAAGGAGAAACCGATTTTTTCCTTTATGTGTGGTGTAAGTAGTGTAGTAAGGGTAGAGAGAAGAAACACAGAAGTGTTTTTTTCTCATTTTTTTTTAAGTTTATTTATTTTTGAGGGTGGGGTGGGGGATGGCAGAGAAAGAGGGAGAGAGAATCCCAAGGAGGCTCTGCACCGTCAGCACTGAGCCTGAAGCAGGGCTTGAACTCACAAGCCGTGAGATCATGACTTGAGTGGAAATCAAGAGTCAGATGCTTAACTGACTGAGCCACCCAGGTGCCCCAGAAGTGCTTTTTCTATTCCAGGGAAATGACAGGAGAAGGTGAGGAAAGGCATGGGACCTGACGCATCTGATATTGTCAGAGGAGAGGAGGTGTTTGCCTGAGGGGAAAGAGGGTGGGAAAGCCATCTGGGGGATTGGCAAGTGTGAGGAAGAGAGCTTGGCTCCTCCTTCTAATCTAGACCAGGTGCTCCCTAAGTGTCCTCCATCTGTTTTCTCAGCACGGTGAGCAGGCATTCAGCACATGCATGTTGAATAGGAGGTGGAGGGACGTCTGCAAGAATCCCTGAGTGGTCTGGTTTGACCATAAGACAGTGGAAAGGCCCAAGCCCTGAGGCCTAATTGTTAAAACTGGTCTTAGGAATGAAATAAGGAAACAAAACTAGAAATTCAAGTAGGTTTAAAAAGAAATGTTGTTGGGGTACCTGAGCGGCTCAGTCAGTTGAGCATCTGACTCTTGATTTCAGCTCAAGTCATGATTCCAGAGTTGTGGGATCAAGTCCCACCTCACCTGTGGAGCCAGCTTAAGATTATTCTCTCTTGCTCTCCCTCTGCGCCTCTCCCTGGAACATCTGCTCTCTTTCTGAAAGAAAAAAGAAAAACAAATGTTGCAGTTTTATCTTAGCTTCAGGGCAAACCTCAGTCATTTGTGACTGGACTAGTAATTGGTCCCTGAATTCTTAGATCGAAGGAAAAGGGATAAACCAGCAATTGACTATAATCCTCCCAAGATGTCAGTATTCCCATGTGGCAAGGGACAGAAAAGAGGGGGGAAGGAGGCGTGGGTGCTTCAGTGTTCTTCCACACTCCAACTCCCAGATCTGGCGCCGGGGCCATTGTGATTTCCAAGTGATCCCAGGGGACCAATCACTGCGAGAGAGGCGGGGCCTAGGAAGCTAGGCCTCCCTGCCAGTACTTGGCCTCTGGGGTCTGTCTTAACATTCAGGCCTCTGAATACCTAGATGTGTGCGCCAGTGTGCAGCTCAAGTGGGTTGTGGAAGGCAGGCTTACCTTATAAACTGATGCGGTGCTTAAGACTTCTGAAATGATTAAGCGACCCCCCTCCCCTATGCGCATCTCCTTTCCCCACTTTGTCCTGGCCACATCCGATCAGCTCATTATCTGAGGGTGGAAAAGCAAAAGTGCCTTAAGTCTCCCCTTGATTTGTGACTTAAATCTTAGAGCAGGGCTGTCATCAGCACCCTGCAACCTCAGAATAGATTTCTCAGGGAGGGGGTGAGAAAGTCATGGGAATCTTCTGAGAGTGAGGGGGCCCCAGGAAATGGGGCTCAGGAACTGCTCTCCAGGTGAGCTCACTGGGGTCAGAGAATCTGTGGGATCCAAAGGAAGGGAGCATGTGATTTGCATCCCAGAGAGGAGGTTGGGGCCAAAGAGGCCTTAGATGTGGCTGCCGGGACAGGATTCATAATGCCCACGAGGGGCACCTATGGAGGGAGGTCCAGAGGTGGAGGGTGCTTGGGGTGGGGGGAAGGAGGAACTCCTCAGCAACCAACCTTGTAACAGTTGCAGGTAACTTCAAATCTGCCTCCTCCATCTCCTGCCTTTTCACACCTCATCTCCCTGCTGCTTGCTCCCTCCACTCCAGCTTGTTCTTCCTCAGATCACCCAACACTCTTGCATTTGTGTTCCCCCTCCTGGAAGCACTTGTCTTATCCAGAGGCCTCCCTCGACTGACCTGTTGAAAACTGCAATGGCACTTACATGCCCTTTCCTGCCCAGCACACTTCTCCCCCCTACCCAGCTTGCCTTTTCTCCAGGGCCCTTCTCACCAGCAGGCATACTGTGTCACTGCTTGAAGGCAGTAGTCATTTCTTCTGGTCCCTTTTCTTTAACCTTCCAGCGGTAGACCCTAACAGGGTCCATTATGCTCAAGTAGTAAATGCTCATGAAATCTCATGAAATGTTTGACACAACAGATGTCCCGAACCTTAGGTTATAGAATCTCCAAAGCACAGCTTTGGCCCCAAATTCTGGCTCCACTACTCACTGGCTGTGTGGCTTTAGCAAATCCCTAGTCTCTTTGAAACTTAGCTTCCCCATCTGTAAAATGGAATAATAATCATACTGCCTTAATAGTTTCTGAGAACTAAAAATCCGAAAACAGTGCCTGACTCACAGCAGATATTCTGCTAAGGCCCCTCCCCACCGGGGCCTCCTAAGGTGTTTCCTTATCTACCCTCCCTACCCCCCTACCCCCACTTACCCTCCACAGCATAGGTGTCACTGTCAGAAGTCACTTCTTTGTGCAAAATGGGCAGCAGCTCCCTCAGCCTAGGTGTTCCTGCCCTTGTCTGCTGTGGCTGCCCCATCTCACCCGCTAGGAGTTTAAGTTCTTGTGGGCAGGGATCACACCTCATTGAGATTACTTGCCCTCACCCAGTGTCCAGTCCCTTATGGTCAGACAAAAATGTGGGACAAATCACTAAAGTGTCCTCATCTCCCTTTTTAGATTTCACCCCTGAAATCATCAGCTAGGGTCTTCTGTTCCAGAATGTCCTGCAGCCTCCCCATCCCCCCACCCCACCCCACTCTGGGATGGTCCCTCTCTTCCCCATGGGTCTAGAGGGTGTGACCCTGTGGGGCTCTGCTGCCAGCCCCAGCCCTCCCTCAGCATGCCTACCCTTCCTGCTGCTGCTCAGCCCAGCGCTCCCTCTAATGGCTAGCTTTTGTGGAAGGTTCCGCGCTAGGGTTGAAAGACAAAAAGCTAGGCTGTCCCCTAAGGCTCCTCTAGTTCCGATGTTCCTGCTGTGGTTTCCCTGGATCCCGCCTTTGTTTTCCTTCCAATGCCTCCTCTTTTAAGTTCCAAGAAAGCCTCTTGGAGAGTTTGTGACCTCACCCAATTTCCAACCTTCCAGATTTAGTCTCTTACCCCTTCTCTTCTCAGACTTTAAATCACTGTTCTCTCTCTGGGTGTGAATCAGAACCGTTAAGAGGCCAGGGAGACAGGGGGACGGTAAAAGCTTATCAAAAATCCTGCTCCCCTGAGAAAGCATTTCCCCAGCTTCCAGAAAGGACAAGGTGAGGTTAGTTTTTACATAGATTGCATTATAAGCACGAGCTAAGCAGCTAACAATAACGCACAAAATTCCCTGAAGAAGGTAAAGTCAAAATTTAAAATGGTCCCTCCAAACCGGCCCGTTCTGCGACCCCCTCCCGCTCTGCGGCAGCAACTCCTGTGCGTGGGGCTGTGCTGCAGCGACACTGCCCACGAGATTCCCAACGAAGACTCAGACCACGCCAGCCATGCCACGAGGTGTGTTTTATTTTCATTAATCATACAAATAATTTGCTATAATATCCCAGGGCAAACCGGAGAATTTGGCAGTCCGATTGGTGGGGGTCCCCTCAGAGACCCACAGGCCGGTGGCGTCGGCACGGAGTGCCCGGGTTCACAGTGCAGCTTGTCGCTCGTGTCCATCTTGCAGGTGGCTCTTCTTCCTCCACGACTAGGGTGTCTCGAAGATGACGGGGGTGGGGAATCCTTTAGGCTCTTAGGAAATTTCGCTCCGCTTCTCCTGCTCAATGGCTGTGGAGAGCAGGAAGCGGCACTGGCGGAGGAGGACACCTTGCAACCCCCCAGCCGAGGCACCCACGAGGTTTGGGGATTAGGAAAGAGGCTTGGGGCTGGGGAGACGTGCACTTCGTGGAACAGAAAGGGGGCCGGGGCCGCCGGGACCCGGCGCCTTGGCCAGGTGGGGGTGGGGCTGGGTTCGCGGGAAGGGCGGGGTGGGGGGGACCGGGCTGGGGGCCCGCGGACCCGGAGGCGGGGGTGCACTCACTCTCTTTGGTCGGCAGGGTGTTCTTCTCCTGCGTCTCCGTCTTCTTCAGCTTGGCCTTATCGAAGCTGGCGATTTCCCCCATGTCTGGCTTGTCTGCCATTTTCTTAAAGCGATCCTAGTGGGGAAAGCAAGGCGGTTGGCCTGCGGTCGGGGCCCGCGTCCCCTCCGCCTCTCCGCCGACGCCTCTCGACGTGGCACTCGGCCGGGGCGTTCCCGGCAGCCCCAGGCCGAGGATCTGGGCGCGGCCCGCACCCCCCTCCTAGCCCCAGGGCGTGGTCCGCCGGACAGGCGTCCCGTCGGGGAAGGGCGCCTGTTGCGGCCGCGGCGCGCGGGCCAGGTGCACCCACTTCGACCCCACCCGGATGGGGCCCCCGCCCAGGGCAGCGCTCACCGTGGAGTTCCGCCTCGAGCCCGGCGACTGGTGCTCCCACTCGCGTTGCTGCAGCAAGAGACAAAAGAGCGGCGCCCGCCCCTCGCCTTATATATGCCGCGCCCCGCCCCGCCCCTCACCCGCCGCAGCGGGGGCGGTGCTGATAGGCGAGGGGCGGGGGCAGCGCGGGCGGCTCGCTTCCCCGCCGCGCCCTCAGCCCAGGCTGCCTTGGGGGCTGGGCGCGGCACTTCCTGCTCCGGGGCCCCAGCGCCCCGCGCCCCCAGCCCGCGGTGACCCCGCGGTGGAAGCTGTCGGTGCTGCCGGGACGGGTGCTGGGCCCTTGCTTTCCGTTCGGGGCTGCGCTCCCCTCCCCAGGAATCTGCTGCTCCCTTCCAAAATAATGGGCGTGGGGGCCGGCGGGGGGAGGAGTGTGTGGTTGTGTGTGTGGTTGTGTGTGTAGTATGTAGTTGTAGGTGTGGATGTGCAGCGTTGCACGCTGGCTCTGCAGTCATCCCGGCTCGCAGGAGATCCCCCCCGCCCCGTCCCTGTGCAGTTCCCACGTCTCATGCCTTTGCCCTCCCCCCCCCTCCCCCAACCTCCCCTCTTCCTCTCCTTGGGGAGGCTGAACCCTTGCATAGACTCGCCCTAAAAGAATCTGAGCCGAGGGTTCCTAGAGATGAAGAGACGGGGTTTCCACTGCTCTTTGCTCGGATTGGGGGCCGGTTGCCCTCTCGTCGTCGTCTGCGTTCCCTGAGCTGGGAGGCTCTCGCGGGAGTGGTGGCGGGTGTTCCTTAAAGGCTTGTAAGCATTGTCTGAAGGGCGGTGGTGAGAGCAGGCAGTCCGAGAGGGCTCTCTATTCTTTCTCACACCAGGGCTCCAAGAACACTGTGTCCAAGGGTGTGGTTTTCCTCCTTGAAGATAACCTTGAAGATACCCTACAAACGTTCTTATTTTCCATATTAACCCATTATAGGAGGGGTATAATGCGATTGTTCAAATCTTTCTTAGAAAAGTTGTTATTTTCAGTGGTATTATCGAAAGATGTTTAGGTAGTAAGTTCCATAAATTAACAACGGGGGGGGGGGAGCTGGTTGTTGTCTTATTTGTGCAGAACTTTCCTTTTTCAAGTGCCAAGGAGTATTAGCAAGCTCTGTTAAAGTGGGATTTGGTGGAAACATCTAAATTCTGTCCACGTCTTCCCTATTTTCTCTGCTTGTCTTGCATTCTCTCAGTGTGTTTGGAAGAGAAGGAAGAGGATTTAGGCTTATGAATTTGATATCCCAAACCCCTTGTGTGACCTTGGGCAAGTCTTTCCTACTCCTCTATTTCTTCATCTGGAAAACAGCTTTAGCATAAAGCTTAAGTGAGCTAATAGAACAGGCATCAAGTGGAAGCCTAATAGGGCAGCCCCATGAGACTGCCACACTCTTACTTCCTTAGTGTATCAGTCATCTAGCTCTAGAGTATGCTGTGTAACAAACTACCCCAAAACCCAGTGCCTTAAAATATTAATCATTTATTTTTGCATGTTCATCTACAGGTCAGTCAGCTGCTGCTGGTTTGGACCAGGCTGGGCTTGGTTGCAGGTTGCCAGCTGAATCTAGGTCTGCAGGACCAGGAACTAGCTGGTGCTTATTCTTCTCAAGGTGATGGCAGAGCAGCAATAGGGTTGTAGCACAAGAGAGTGTAGAAGTGAAGAAGTGCGTGTAAAAGCATATCATGTTACCTCATGTCTGTGAACATCACATTGGCCAAACCCACTGTTAATGGAGTGGAGAATTATATTCTGCCCTTGGTGGGGGAGGGAGGGGCATGGACATTTCCTGAATAAAAATCCAACTTCGTGGTCAGGGTAGGCAAACAACTGTAGCAAATGGCCCCTATAGTGGCTTAAAGCAATAAGAATTTATATTGCACTCATGTGGCAACACTATACGTTGATGTTTCTGGTCAGGCAGCTTACCTCCATGTAGTGACTCAGGTACTCAGGCTTCTTCTCTCTTGTCACTCTGCCCTCCTCCAGGTCCTGGGAGTTTACTCCGTGCATCCGGGAGATAGGAAAAGAGGAAACAAATACAAGACTGCACTGGAGTTTTTATGGACCAGTCTTAGAGGTAGTCGCCATCATTTCTGCCCTCATCTCATTGGCAGGACTTAGTCACATGGTCTTACCTAACCACAAGAGAGGCTGAGAAATGTAGTCAAGCTGTGCACCCAGGAGAAAAAGAAGGCAGGTTTGGGCAGACCTGGAGCATACACTATTAAAGGATCTGCCAAACTTGAGTGTGAAAAAATGCAGACATCCTGAGACATCAACTCTTCATTGGGTCTCACTGGCACTTGATTCCTTTTCAGATGCAATGGCAAGCATTATTTAGGTGTTATCTTATGGGACCCCACCTTTGGCCTGAGCATTTGTCCCAGTTTGGACCCAGGGTGAACTCCAATTCCAATTTTTATTTTGAAAACAAAGGGATCTATTCCTTCTCGATACAGCTATAACACATGTTTCAAACACATCAAGCGCACAGGATACCTAAACAAAGGAGCCTACAGGGACTTACAGATATTCTTTATTCTCAGCTCTGTGGCCCGTCTCTAAGAAAATGGGTATCCTCTGTCATTTTTTGCCTAAGAACGCTCGTCAAATCTATTAGTTTCATTCAATCCCATGGGTAGTGTTTTTATTTTAATTTTTTAATTTTTATTAAAACTTTTTAAGTTTATTTTGAGAGAGACAAAGAGAGCAAGCAAGGGAGGGGCAGAGAGAGAGAGAGAGAGAGGGAGAGACAGAATCCCAAGCAGGCTCCACACTGTCAGCGTGGAGCCTGACACAGGGCTTGGACTCACAAACCGTGCGATCACATCCTGAGCTGAGACCAAGAGTCAGATGTTTAACCGACTGAGCCACCCAGGGGCCCCACTCCCACCATTTCTTGAGAATAGATTGTCCTTTATGACTTTCTTCTAGCGAGTGAAATGTAGCAAGGGTTATGCTTTTTAACTTCTATGGCTAAGACATAAAAGTCCATGGAGATATAAAAGGCCCGACTCTCTCTCAGGATACCTCTGCACTCTGAGAAAACCAAGCACCTACAAGGAAAGGCTGCTTGTAGGCATTCCAGCTACAGCCCCAGCTGAGGTCTGAGCCATCAGCTAGCATCAACCACTAAACAGGCAAACAGATGAGCCTCGAAGCTTTAAATTACCCCAGCTATTGCTGAGTGGAACAAACACAAGTTGTCCCTGGCCAGATTATTACAGATTCGTAAGCAAAATGAATGTGTAGTTGTTTTAAATCACTGAGTTTCAGGATGTTTTGTTATGCAGCAGCACCGTGAGATGGAAAAATCATAACTTAGTGGTGTCAGGGTCTCAGGTCCCGTTTGGGGATTTTTCCTAAGTATCTTCTGCAATACTCACACATATACTTAGTCAGTTGTCATTTATCAAATATCCATGAAGTTTCTAGCAGTGTTCTCTGGATGTGGAAGAGACAAAGATGATGAGACCCTTGAGTTACAAGTCTAGTGTAGTAAATGAATCGCTCTAAGTCAATCAACAAGCTCATGCTCATGCCTTGCATTTACTTATGACTTGGGTGTCATTTATGTCTGACAACATTTCAGCCTGCTGCTTGGAACAGATTGTGTACTGTTAACAGATGGTATTGAGAGAGCCGAACCACTCAACTCCAATTACATTTCCATTTTCTTTGTTGAGAAGGATGCTTTGGAAAATGTCGAGCTAATAAGAGGGAGCTAATGGAGTCTTGATGACTGTCAACTGCGGGGTGAGGAGGTGGGGAAGGCAGTGGAGAGAAGCCTTTGGAGGTTTGCTGTGGGGCAACATTCCTCAGGCCTGTTCAATTTGACATTTTTTTTTTTAATTCGGGCTTTGAATGGGGATATAGATAGAATGCTGATCATATTAGGAAGGATGTAGCTCTGTAAACACTAAGGCAAGGGACACCTGGGTGGCTCAGTCAGTTGATTTCTGCTCAGGTCACGTTCTGGTGGTTCACGAGTTCCAGCCCCACAGCGGTCTCTATGCTGACAACTCAGAGCCTGGAGCCTGCTTTGGATTCTGTGCCTCCCTCTCTTTCTGCCCCCTCCCCACTCATTCTCTCCCCTTCCGCACCCCTCTCTCAAAAATAAATGATCATTAAAAAAAACAAAACAAAACTAAGGCAAGCTGGATCCAGTGGAGATATAGACAAAATAAGATGAGATTAGACCTGATAGGGGCAGATGCGGGGCCTGCTTGGTCTGACCACAAACCCTACAAATACAGACAGACATGATAAATATGATTACCTCTCAAAAGAAGGTGAATTTTGTGGCTGTGTGAATAAGAAAGAGTTCAGTCCAGGTTTTCCTTGACCGCAAGGAAGACATTCACTTCTGCCTCAGGGCCTTTGCCCTTGTTGGGATCCTCATGTGAGATGCTGTTTTTACTCTAAATATTCACACTGTGCACCTTATTTCACTCAGAACGTTGTTTAAGTGTCCTCCTCTCAGAGAGCTTTCCTTAACCATCCATATAGAGTAATACCCCTGACATTCTCTCAACCTTTACCTTGTTTCCTCTTTCTTCATAGAATCCATCTCTACCAAATGTGTTATATATTCACTTATTTGTTGTCTCTCCCCCATACTAGGAAATTGAAGACCTCATCTATCTGGTTTACTACTGCATCCCCAGCACCAAATGCAATGCCCTGACACCTTAAGTGCTCAATCAGTGTTCTTTGAACAATACATAAAATTCTTTTTTTTTAAATTTTTTTTAATGTTTATTCATTTTTGAGAGAGACGGGGAGACAGAGTGTGAGCAGGGGAGGGGCAGAGAGAGAGAGAGAGAGGGAGACACAGAATCTGAAGCAGGCTCCAGGCTCTGAGCTGTCAGCATAGAACCCGATGGGTGGCTGGAACTCACGAAGTGTGAGATCATGACCAGAGCCGAAGTCGGACGCTTAACCGACTGAGCCACCCAGGCACCCCAATGAACAATACATAAAATTCTTAATCAAGATGAAATAAGCTATTCTGAGTGAGATGATGAGTTCCCTGTCATTGGAGGCATTCAATGAGAAGTGGATAGCCAAGTATGTGGACTATTATAGAGATGGTTCAGACCTTGGGCTGGAGTAGGCTTGCAGGCAAGCAAATCTACTTGTCCCTACAGGACCTTTCTGGTCCTTTTCTTGCTGTTGTTTTAGTTGTGAAACATCCTCCTTTTGGGTACCAGTTTTGCCAGCCTGAAGAATAGCTGCACGAGTCTTGCACAAAGGAGGTATGGGAAGCAAGGAAATCAGGAGGTGATCTCTGTATTTTCCATGCCATCAAAAGGCTGTTTCTCTTTGTAGGTCATGGAATTTAAGGACCTGAGATAAAATTGTGAAGAATGTAAAGCGGGCCTTTGAGGTTCAGCTCTGTAGATTGTTCTGCTCTGTAGATGTGTGGATGAACCCCTAAATAAAGCTTGGCAGCTGCTTAGCTCACCCAGGTGGCTAACAGCCAGAGTGCGAGTGCGAATAGTATGGCTCCAGTTTTCATTTCTGGTGCTAGAATAGCAGTGATGATGGCAACTAACATTATCGAGTGGCTGTTGTGTTCCAAGCCTTGTGCTAAGGACTTTTACAGGTATCATCTCACTTAATCCTGTTTTGATCATTTCTGCTTTACAGCAGAGGATCTTTGACTTGGGCAAGGTCACACAGCAGGTGATTAGTGTTGTTGAAATTTGAACCCAGGTCTGGCTGATTCTGAACCCTGAGCTCTTACCCATGGCACTTTTTTTTAAAATTTCTTTTTTTTTTTAACGTTTATTTATTTTTGAGACAGAGAGAGACAGAGCATGAATGGGGGGAGGTCAGAGAGAGAGGGAGACACAGAATCCGAAACAGGCTCCAGGCTCTGAGCTGTCAGCACAGAGCCTGATGCGGGGCTCAAACTTGCGGACCGCGAGATCATGACCTGAGCCGAAGTCGGACGCTTAACCGACTGAGCCACCCAGGCGCCCCTTACCTGTGGCACTTTTGCCTTGATCTCGCAGCAGTGTTTGCAAACCAGCAGTCTGGATCCAGCTGGCATATGTATTTTGTTTGGCCGCATTAAATTTCACATGGGAAGATTTCCACTTTAAGATGTGGATCTTCTCATGGCAGCATTGTGATTAACAGCTGCACCCTTGAAATGGGGCATGTTGTCTTCACTTTACTGATTCTCTACCAGTCCCTAATGTCTTCCCTGCATGGAGACCAGTGTCAGTTGTCATTTATCCTATCTTTACAGGTATTTTGCTCCCAGTGGAGAAATATTTCTTGTTCCCAGGCCTCTCTCTATGGAAGTCAGCTTTTAAGATGGTCCCCAGTGATCCTGCCTTTTGTTCCCACCCTTGTAAAGTCCTCTCCTCTATTGTACCAGGATGGGTCTGTGTGACCAATGTTATACGGCAGAGGAGATAGTTAAGTTATGAGTTAGACTGAAGTTGAGTTATAAAAGACTATAATTTCCATTCTGGTGCCTGGCTTTCTCTTTCTTTCTCTCGGGTCTCTCGTTCTGGGGGAAGCCAGCTGCCATGTTGTGAGCAGTTCTACGGAGAGGACCACGGAGTGAGGGAGCGCCAGTCTGTGGCCAACAGCCAGTGAGGAGCTGAGGCGATCAACAAGCGAGTTTGGAAGCAAGTCCTCCGGCCCCAGGTGAGTCTTCAGATGGCTGCAGCTCTGGGTGACAATTTGACTGTAACCTTCTGGGACACCCTGAGCCAGAACCTCCCAGCCAAGCCATTCCCAGAAACTGTGAGATAGTAAGTGTTTGCTGTTTTATGCTGCCAGGGTTAGGAATAATTTGTTAGTCAGCAAGAGACAAACTCATTCACTATCAAAAGTGGGGAGAACAGATAGGTCAAGAGTACCATGTAGTTAAAAAAATTAAGAAAGAGCTTATTTGTCTGTGGAAGTAAAGAATATTTATATCATTAGGAAGCCTGCCGTAGTAAGAACTATGGTATATGGGAAGGATGAGACAGTCTTCATGAGCCAGGCCGATTTTACTTCCTCACGTGCTCTACCTGGCCCCTTTAGGTCTTTAAGTCTTCCAAGCTTGCTATAAAGCAACGGTTTTCAAATCGTTTTTGACCTTGATGATTGACTCCCTCCCCAAGAAGTCCATTAAGTACACTTCACACTGTGATATGGTATTCACATGAGCGCACACAAATGAAACAGAAGTTCTCTAGAACAATATTCACTTTCACTATGAGTGATATATTCTAAGCTTCTCTGTTGTATTCATTTTCATTTTTTAAAGCATTTTCATTTGGAAATAATTATAGACTCATGGAAAGTTGCAAAGATGGTACAACTGAGGTCCCCTGTGTACTCAATGGTAGCATCGTGTATGACTATAGTGCAGCATCAAAACCAGGCAACTGACAATGGTGCAATCTGCAGACCTTTCTAGATTTCACCAGTTTATTATGTGCAGTGTGTGTGTGTGTGTGTGTGTGTGTGTGTGTATTTCTCTGCAATTTTATCACATGTACAGAGTTGTACAACCACTACAATCCAGATACAGACGTATTCCATCACCACAAAGGGAAATCCCTTGTGCTACACCTTTATAGGGTCACCTACCCCCACTCTTCCCCGACTCATAGCCCCTGGCAAACACAATCTATCCTCTGTCTCTAAAATTTTGTCTTTTGAGATTGGCTTTTCTCACTGAGCACGAGGCCCTTGGGATCCATTCAAATTGTGGAGTGTACCACAAGTTCAGTCCTTATTATTTCTGAGTGGTATTCCGTGGCATGAATGTACCCCTTACTGAAGGCCATTTGACTGCAGTTTTCAGCTATTAAAAATAACACTGCTGTGAACATTTGTGTACATTTTTTGGTGCGTGTGGACATAAGTTTTCATTTCTCTTGGATAATGTCTAGGGAAGTGTTTGCTGGGTCATAGGGTAAGTGCATTTTAGTTTTGTAAGAAATTGCTCAGGGGTCTGCATGGCTCAGTCAGTTGAGCATCTGACTCTTGATTTCAGGTCAGGTCATGATCCCAGGGTTGTGGAATCAAGTCCCATGTTGGGCTCTGCGCTGAGGATGAAGCCTGCTTGGGATTCTCTCTCTGTGTCCCTCTGTCCCTCTTCCTCAGCCCCTCTCCCCTGCTCTCTCTTTCTCTGGAAGGAAGGAAGGAAGGAAGGAAGGAAGGAAGGAAAGAAAGAAAGAAAGAAAGAAAGAAAGAAAGAAAGGAAGAAAGAAAGAAAGAAAGAAAAGAAAGAAAGAAAAGAAAAGAAAGAAAGAAAAAGAAATAGCCAAGAAATTTTCAGAGTGGTGATATTATTTTATATTCCCACTAGCAATTTATAGGAAATTCAGTTTCTTAGCATTCTTACCAGTATTTGGTATTGCCACTATTTTTAATTTTAGCTGTTCTAATAGGCATGGAGTTATTTCATCAAGGTTTTTTTCTTTTTAAGTTTTATTTATTTAAGCAATCTCTGCACCCAGCATGGGGCTCAAACTCATGACCCCAAGATCAAGAGTCGCATGCTCTTCTGATTGAGCCAGCCAGGTGCCCCTCATCAAGGTTTTAATTTGCGTTTCCCTAATGGCCACTGGTGTCGAACTATTCCTTTTTATTTTATTATTTCATTAAAAATATGATTGTGACCTATTAACTTGATTTTATCATCCACTAACTGGTTGTGTCCAGCAGTTCAAACTCTGCTGTAGGGGGATAATTTCAATCAGTGGCTTAGCGTCCATTATTCTCAAATCATCTCTAACTTCTAAATTCTCCTTTAGAGAGAATTTAAGGAGAATTTAGAACATCTCCTTCTCAGATGTTCCTGAAATTTTATGTTTAACCTAGATGTCTTCTGGTGTCTGAAAAAGATCTAGATAAGAATGATTCCAACTCCTGTCTGATGCTTTCCCATGGTTTCTCTGAATATTCTTATGGTTATTTCTGGTCTCTGAATTTTTGTGTCGCCACAGTGATCCCATCCAAACAGGGCCAGCCCTTGGCTTTCATTTCTTTCTTCAAAGCAACTGTAAAAATAAGGCTGGTCTGTGCAGTACAATTTTTACCAAAGGTTTGTGGGTGAAGGAGAGGGACGAACCTGTATTTTTAATGGTATATATATATGTGTATATATATATATATATACATATATATATATATATATACACATATATATATGTATATATATATTTTTTAATGTTTATTTATTTTCAAGAGAGAGACAGGTAGAGACAGAGAGCAAGCAGGGCAGGGGCAGAGAGAGAGGGAGACACAGAATCTAAAGCAGGCTTCAGGCTCTGAGCTGTCAACACAGGGCCCGACGCGGGGCTCAAACCCCTGAACCGCAGGATCATGACCTGAGCCAAAGTTAGATGCTCAACCAACTGAGCCACCTAGGCACCCCTTTGTTGATATATTCTGAATCCTGAAAGCCCTTTTGGTACATTGGGGTCTTTTTCTAGTTAGCTGGTAACTCACACTATGTCACTATCTCCTCATTTCCATTTTCTGATTCCCTCCTTCCTCTTTATTCTTTCCATTGAGAAATACCAAAGTCCCTTCTTTCTTTCCAGTAGAACAGTGTACTTGTTCTTTGCTACCCTGGTTCTTGCTAAAAGGAAATTTTTGGGTCTCCCTTTCTACTCCATGCAACTGATGGAAATATTTCCCCAAAGATAGTTCCTTCCTCAGTGGGATTTTGGTGTTAGTTATTAAGATAATACCACTTGTGTCTTTTGGCAGGATAATCTATCCTCTGTGTTTTTCTTTCTTTTAAATGATAAAGAAGTTTTTTTTTTTCTTTTTTCTTTTCCCTCCCTGCTTGGTATAGATCTCAGTGGAAAGCCTTGAGGTCCTGGATTTTGCCTGCCACCCATCTGTGCGTAAAGTTTGCTCTGTGCACCAGTGCTTGCTAATGTGTTCAATCCTTTATTGTCTACACCTTTTGTCTTAGTCATGAGGGCTGACATGACAGAATACTATAGACTGAGTAGCTTATAAACAATAGAAATTTATCTCTCACTATTCTGGAGGCGGGACAGTCCAAGCTGCTGGCAGGTTCAGTGTCTAGTCAGGATGTGTTTCCTGGTTCCTAACCGGCCATCTTCTCACTGTGTCCTCACCTAGTAGAAGGGGAAAGGCAGCTCTCTGGGGTCTCTTTTATATGGACATGAATCCCATTCATGAGGGCCCCACCTTCATGACCTGATCACCTCCCAAAGGCCCACCTCCTAATACCATCATCTTGGAGATGAGGACCCAAACATTCAGTCTATGGCACCAGTGTTCCATGTTGATAAAACTCTTTGAAGAGTCACTCTGATGCAAGAAAATTATACCTAAGAACAAATGAGCCTTTTTCCTTAGGTTGTGAATTTTTCGTCTCTAGGGCATGGTATTAGATAATGAGGAGGTACGGGTCATACCTGGGATTAGGAAATGATGAATAGAAGGATTACAGAGAAAATAAGAACATGTATTCTTGTTTCTCCATTAAGTCCATCGAGATTTGTCTGAGTATCTGTGCTACATCCTGCGTGTGATATAGAGACGAGTAAGCTGTGGTTCCTGTCCTAAGGATCATACAGTCTAGCAGACGACACGGATTTGAAAGAAACCTAAAATGTTGGTGGAATCAAATAGAGCCAGTGTAAGAGTAAAGACTGCGGACTCCATGGAGCAGGGATCGGCCGTCCCTGTCAAGCGCTGTCGGATTTCCTAGCCAACAGAAATTGTGACTCTCATACCTGGATGTTGTTTTAAACCACTGAGTTTTGGGGGATGATTTGTTATGTAGAGTAAACTGGGGCACACCAGTAAACTGGGGCACATCTCTCTCCCACCTCCAAGCCCCAAATCTCCCATTTCCTTCCTTGGGAGCAATCCCTGCTACTGGTCTTTTGTGCACTCTTTCAGAGATGCTGGCATTACATATGTGCGCACACATATTCTTTTAGTTTCACAAAAGATAATGTACTATCACACGGGATATTGATTTGGGGGTTACAAATGAATTTTAACAAGTAAGTGAATTCTCCAATAGGGAATCCATGAGAAATGAAGATTGGCTGTTTTCATAAAAGGTATCAGTTAATTTTAAAATGTTAAGATGTTCATATATATTTTAAACGATATTTTCTCTTAAAATATTATCTAGTATTCGAAAGTGAAGTACAAATAATTATTAATGAATTTCAAAATTGTAAGCCAGCATTATTTTTTATTTATTTTATTTTATTTTATTTTATTTTATTTTATTTTAATTTTATTTTAAGTAGGCTCCATGCCCAATGTGGGGCTTGAACTCATGACCCTGAGATCAAGAGTTGGATGCTCTACTGACTGAACAAGACAGGCGCCCCAAACCAGCATTATTTAAAAATGAAATATTTAATTAAACTATTGGCTATGCAGTTAAATGTGATGAATAATTTTTATAAAATTTAAAGTGTCTTCAATGTCTATCTTGTGAACAATATAAAGAATCTGTATATTGCTTCATATGTGTTATCTACGTATGTACAGGTATAAGAATAATATGAGCTATTTACTAATTGTGAAATATTTCTCAGCTGCCATACAATGCACTTGTTGGGAACACTGTGCTAATTTGTGAGTAATTCCTGTAGCTACCAGAATTTCGGCGCTAGCTTTTGGAGCCACAGACTGGAACAGGAAAAGGAGTGAGAAGATGGGCGCTTGGTACTCCTGGAAATCCTGGTTTTATAAGAATCTGTGAGAGAAAAGGTTTGAGTGACAGAAGCGCTGAGGTAAGTGCTTCTGTCTCCCCAGTCATCCCTAAACTCAGAAGCATCTCATCGTTGGTGCTGGCAGCAACACAGCCTAGAAACCTCTCTGGCGTTGAGGTATAGTCACCCTTTGCCTCCAGAATACAGAGGAAGCCCGTGCCCAGGTCTGCATGGTGTTCGTGTGTGCAGGGGGGGTCGTCTAGAGTGCCAGCCCCTCTTGCCTGGGTGTATGGAAGGGACACCTGTAAGCAATGCTGCCAATGAATTCAAACAAAATCTGTGCAAGTGTCTGTGTGGGATAAATTCTGACTGTTTCTTTGTCGTTTTTGACCAATTTTCATTCATTTCTGACTTCTTTTTAGTTTGCATAATTTCCAGAAAACTGGCCCCTTCTTGCATACTACATTTTTTATCTTCCTCCTTCAAGAATATGCAAAATTGCCATTTCCTTTCTGGTTAATTTGCTCATTTCAGAATTCATATTCTTTTTCTGTCTCCTTTATGCCATGTGTTGCTCTTTGGCTTGGAGCCAGATTACTAAGCTTCCCCCAATCAAGCCTTATAAAGAGACAATTACAAGCTCACTGGGGAAGGAGCAATAATTTATAACCGGCAAGTGGAAAGAAAGGTTTAACTTACTATCACTGCACCTCTGGAAAGGATGGTGGTGGATGTGTGCTTTCATGCAAACCCCCTCTTCTCTAATGAAAGTGAAGACATTTTTCTGAAGCACCTCACATGGCACATAGGGTCAGGAGACCTGGATCCAAGCACTGGCACAATTCCCTACCAGCCCTGGGCCTTTGGACAGTCACATGGCTTCTCTGAACTTCAATTTCCTCATCTAAGAAATGGAGATAGTAATTGAGCTGTCACGAGGATCTGTGAGATCAAGTAGCTGAAAGCATTTTGTAGGTGAGATGTATTGTGTGAAGGGGAGTGGTTCAACTACTTTGGTTTCTTTTTATAATTTCCCTGCACCATGCTAATTACCTCTCTGTAGTATTTTCTGAGCTGGTTCTATTGTTATCATGCCATGCTCCCCAATAAATGCTCCTGAGCTGAATATTAATGCTTCAAAAAGGGTTTCTGGAAATGTTGAAGGACAGGGTCATCTTGAAGGGACGGTGATAACGGATGGAGGAAAATGCCAGTTCTGAAATTAAGATCAGATGATGTCTGGAACTGATTGGAAAATGTTTGCCAGGAAGTTAGGGGAGGTTCCCACAGATGAAAGTCGGGACTGGGACTTCCCCACTCTATTGGCTGCCATAACAAAATGCCGCATACCACAGACTGGGTGGCTTAAACAACAGAAATTTATTTTCTCGCAGTTCCAGACCTGGGCAAATTCAAGACATGGGCAGGTTTGCTTTCTTCTCTCTCCTTGGCTTGCAGATGGCTGCCTTCTCGCTGTCTCCTTACATGGTGCATGCACATCCTGTCTCTCGGTGTGGTCATATTTCCTCTTCTTAAAGGGACACCAGTCAGACTGGAATAGGGCTCCACCCTAAGAGCCTGATTTTAGTGTAATCATCTCTTTAAAGGCCGTTTCTCCAAATACAACTATATTCTGAGGTATGGGGGTTGGTGACACATGACACTTGAGGAGACACAATTCAGCCCATAACACTCATCAACATTTAACTCACACGTCAGTACAGGTGCTGAGTTTAGCCCATTGCGTTCTTATCCCCAAAGCATGTACCAATACTTTTGACCAGTCGAGTGAACCAGGGAGCTTTCAGCTGGGAGTCCGAGTTGCACTTGACATGGCTCGTTCATTCATGTGCTCATGTGTTTATTCAACAAGCATCTCCTGGGTGCCTGTCAGGTGCTGAGTGCCAGGCCAGGTGCCAGGGATTCCAGGGCATCCTGACACCTGACCGTGAGCTGTTCATGGTCTGTAAGGGGAAATAGACACATGAATAAATAGATGTGATGCTGTATGATGGGTATAACAGGACAAGTTGACACCACATTCAGTGGTGGGATAGGGTGATCCACATGGCTGTGGACATTTGAGCTGAGTGTGTAATGCCATGAAGAATAATAGCTGACATTCATGGGATCTTTATCTTGACTGTGTGGTGGGCTAGGTGCTATATGCTTTACTTGGGCTATCTCAACAATAGTAATTTCAACCACAACTACAACCGGGTTGTTGAGCCATTATAACCCTGGGAGCAAGTATTATTGCCTTCATTTTACTGACGAGGAAATGAAGGCCTGGGGACCTTGTTATGGACTGAATGTTTGTGTCCCTGAAAAATACATATATGAGAGCCCTAACTCCCAGTGTGATGGTATTAGGAGGTGGGGCCTTTAGGAGGTAATTAGGTTTAGATGATGTCATGGGGGGGGGGAGACTGTCATGATGGGATTAGCGCTCTTATAAAATGGGGAAGAGAGAGGAGGGCTGTCTCACTTCCTCTCCACATATGCCATGAGGAAAGGCCATTTGAGTGTACAGTGAGAAGGTGCTCCAAGCCTGGTCTACAAACCAGGAAGAGGGCCCTCACCAAAAGCTGAAACTGCTGGCACCTTGATCTCGGATTTTCCAGCCTCTAGGATTGTGAGAAATAAATGTCTGTGGTTTAAACCACCTAGTCAGTGGTGCTTTATTGTAGCCGCCCAAGCTGATGAAGACAGAACTAAAGGAACTTGCTCAAGGTCTTATGGTCCTAAGTGGCAGAGACGGGGTTAGAGGCTACGTTGGTGTAAATCTCAGCAGAAGCAAGGCAGGGAGGAACAAGGAAGAAGCAAAGAGGGACAATAGGGGGTGTCCTGCCTTAGCCCCTCTGTGCCTCTGCATCCTCATCTGTAAAATGGGACGACAACAATAGTACACACGTCTTAGGAATGCAAAGTGTTTAGAACAGCACCCGGCACGTAGGGAAGGCCAGGCATGTGTTTGCTCTTATCACATTGTTGATGGATTTCACAGATGCAGGGAGGTTAGTTAGGAGATTGTTACTATGATCCAGGTAAGAGATAATGAGGGTCGGAGTCAGAGTGGCAGTGGGGAGAAGAAGCTGAAAAATTTGAGAGTTAATCACCATAGACAATAAGCAGTTGGTGGATATGATGATATGATGTAGTGGGTGACAGAGACAGGTCTCCAGCTGGCTTGGGTGACATTGTGACATTGGCAGAAATAACTAACACTATGTGCTAGGCTCTGTGCTAAATGTTCCTCCCTATGTATCCAGAACCTCACCCAGCTTGATTATTTTTTCATAACATTTATCAAACCACCGGGCATATGTGTGTGTATATATATATATAGCATAGTTTACAGTATGTACTATATATTTATGTAGTATAATAAATAGCTGGGCACTGTAGCCTAGCCAAGATGACACATCAAAAAAGTCATCACAGAGACCTACCAGCTTGGCTTTAGAGAGCACACAGTCCTTAAGACTTGCTCACAGAGTTTAAGGCGTCCAGGAATCTCCCTTGAATCCCAGGACAAATATAGAAGTTTTCTGAGAGGTTGGCTGATAAGTTTGCAGGGGTGAGGGTGTCACCACAGTACGGGTGAACTGGCCCTATGAAGAGGATCCCAGGGAAGGCTGCCCAACCCAGAGATGTAAGGAAAGTGGAAGTCAGATCTTAGTTAATCTGCAAAGTCAGGAAGATCAGCCAAAAAACAGACCCTGAGTTACACCAGCAGCCGGTGCTTCATGGGCAGGGCCAGGTTAGCTTCTGGGTCTGGGATCTCCTTGGGAGAGAAGGAAAGAGAACAAACCCCCAAAGACTAAGTGTTTCTCCCAGAGGGGTTGCATGGACGTTGAGCAGGAAGAGACCGAGTTCCCTTTAATGTGCTGGAGTGGGATCCCAAGTACTCCCAGAGAAATAGAGAAGGCTGTACCCCTGCCCCCACGGGCATATTCCCTGGACACATACAATGGAGAAGTCTGTCCCATTTTTTTGTCTTTCTTCTGTCCCAATGTCAGTACATTTTTTGTGAATGGGCCATGGTAACCATCACAGCCTCAATATGGTGACCCTTGGGTGATGGTGTTAACTGTGCTCTTTAGATTGCACGTCACTGGGACTTCCTTAAACGAAGGGGGGTGTTTTGGGTTGCATTTCCAGGGAAGCAGACTCTGAGCTGATTTCACGTGCAGGATATTTATTAAGGAATGCCCTAGGATGAACTCCTATGGAGGGGGGAGGAAGAAAGTGAGATGGGCAGAGCGAGAAGTCAAGCTTGGACAGCCTCAGTAACCCCAACACCCTAGGGGACCTCTGGAACTAGAGTTGTCCCAAGATGGACTGAGATGGCCTTCAGAAGGGCGAGGTGGCTCTCTGAGCCTGAGACAATACTGAAGGCCTGGCACCTGTCTGTCGACAGTGCCCTAGCCAGCTGGGGCAGTAAGGAGGATGTGGGCAGTGCCTCTCAGTGTCCATCACAGGGGATTTAGAGTAAGAATACCTTCGGGCTGGAAGTCGACTACTGCCAGCAGCCCTCAGGAAGTCTGAGTTTCTGCTCCACTCCCCACACCCCCCACCCCTGACTTTTATGACACACATGCTTCCCTCTTATCTACTGTCTGCTTCCTCTGTGGGTCTGGCCTGCTCTCTCCTGGGCACCACCTGTACCGGCCTTAGCATGTTCTGATGAAGTTCTGGAAGAGTTACTCACGTTGACCTAGGACTGTAATTCCCAAACTCTTCCCTGGAACGCTGGTTATGGAAATGTTAATGTGTCTTCAAAAGCTGGGTGATACCTATATGCAGGTTCATTGTCCTCCCTTCTTTTGTGTATGTTAAAAAGAAAAAGAAACCTCCTTAATAGAAAATGTAAACGAGCCTATCTCCTTAAAGAAAATGTTAGCTGGTAATGAGAGGAGGAGGTATAAGGAAGTGGGTGAAAGTCTGGATTCTGAAGTTAGAATGTGTGAGTTTGAATCCAGCCCCTAGTGCACGTATGACCCCAGCAAGTGACTTAGCCTCCCTGGGCTGAGCTCTGATTTCCCAGCAAGTGCCGTGAGCAGGCTGGCCCCTGATAGTTGGGGGCGTTGAGTGTCTGGCATATCCATGGCAGTTATTTTACGGGAAAATATCAAGTATGAAGCCCAACATGTATTTTTCTTTTTTAAGAAAAGCTTTTATTTAAATTCCAGTGAGTTAACATACAGTGTAATATTAGTTTTGGGTGTACAGCATAGCGATTCGACGCTTCCGCACATCTCACGGTGCTCATCACAAGTGAGCTCCTTAATTCCCATCACTCATTTCTCCCACCCCCAGCCCCTTTTGGTAACCATCCGTTTGTTCTTGAAGTCTGCTTCTTGATTTCCTCTCTCTCTTTTTTCCCTTTGCTCATTTGTTTTGTTTCTTAAACTCCACATATGAGTGAAATCATATGGTATTTGTCTTTTTCTGACTGATTTTGCGTAGCATTATACTCTCTAGCTCCATCCACATCATTGCAAATGGCAAGATTTTGTTCCTTTATACGGCCGAGTAATATTCCTTATTGTATATATATGGCAAATATTCTTTATCCACTCATCCGTTGATGGACACTTGGGTTGTTTCCATCATTTGGCTATTGCAGAGAATGCTGCTATAAACATCGGGGTGTGTGTATCCCTTTGAATCAGTGGTTTTTAAAAAACGTTCATTTATTTTTGAAAGAGAGTGAGTGGAGAGGGGCAGAGAGAGAGGGAGACAGAGAATCCCAAGCAGACTCTGCACTGACAGCCCCTATGTGGGGCTTGACCTCATGAACTATGAGATCATGACCTGAGCCCAAATCAGGAGTCAGATGCTGAACAGATTAACACCCCCACGTGCCCCTGAATTGGTGTTTTTTTTTTTTTTTTTTGTATTCTTTGGGTAAATACCTAGCAGTGTAATTGCTAGATCGTAGGGTAGTTTTATTTTTAACTTTTTGAGGAACCTCCATACTGTTTTCCCCAGTGGCTGCACCAATTTGCATTCCCATCAACAGTGTAAGAGGGTTCCCCTTTCTCCACATCCTTGACAACACCTGTTGTTTTGTGTTGTTGATTTTAGCCAAAATGTATTTTTAAAAAGTTGCGCATGTATGTATACAAGGACCAACTGGAAAAAATAATTTTAGTGATGCCTCATTTCTGGGAGAGTATAAAATACATTTTTCTCTGTAGGCCTAGATCTTCTTGGAGTAAGTGTGTGCATGCACACTTGGTGAAAAGCTGCTCTTGGGCTAGAATTTCTAGGCCCACAAGGAGGTGCCACAGGGACCTCAGGAAGAAAGAAAGAAGATCTCTGACCCTCTGGCCAGGATGGCTTATGGCTTGCTGGTGGGAGGGGATCTGGGCCGAGATTCTCCCTTACTGAGGCTACTGACGTTAGTCTGTGAGGCCAGGCCCCATATGAATTGCCATTCATGTGGCAAAAAGAACTTACTATCCCAAAAAACAACAGCTCTCTGGCAAGGAATGAAAGAAGCAGAAACGGAGATGCCTCCCCACTCGGTCATAAAAGTATCAGTTGCCAGATGCCAGGGCGGCATTCCAAAGGCCGGTGGGGTTTCAGGGGCCAGATGGGGGTCACAGCAGACAGTCAGCGGAGAGATGGTGGCTGGGGCTGCTGGCTGCGCATTGCATCTCTCAGAGACCGGCCAGGCCAGCAGCACTCCAGGCCACTGCTCCTAACAAACAGATTGGAAGAACAAGAATGATAATCCCGATGGTTTCGTCAGCACTGATTTTCTTCACTGCATTATTCTCTGAATGTTCATAAAAAATGGCATTTGGGGGGCACCTGCGTGACTCAGTCGGCTAAGCGTCTGACTCTTGATTTCGGCTCAGGTCATGGTCTCACGGTTCATGAGATCAAGCCCTGCATGGGGCTCTGCACTAACAGCATGGAGCCTGCTTGGGATTCTCGCTCTCCCCCTCTCTCTGCCCCTCCCTCTCTCTCTTTCTCAAAATAAGTAAATAAACATTTTTTAAAAAATGGCATTTGGCCATGCTGTGAAGAGCTGGGTAGCTGGTAGGAAGAAGGAATAGATTGTTGGGTTTGGAGTGCAAGGCACACTCTCAACTGGGCTAGTCAGAGAATACGTTCTCAGGAGGCATTCAGTTAAAAAAAAAAATCATGACATTAAAGACATTATAGAAGTTGTGATTTTTGTTAAAAAAAATTAGCAATAGGAGGTGCTTGGGTGGCTCAGTTGGTTAAGCATCGGACTTCAGCTCAGGTCATGATCTCACTGCTCTTGAGTTTAAGCCCCGCAGGGCTCCTTCTTGGGATCCCCTGCCCCCCTTTCTCCCTGCACCTCCCTGGCGTGCGTGCTCCCTCTCTCTCTCTCTCAAAAATAAATAAACATTAAAAACATCAGCAACACAGAAGCATAATGAGTAAAAACAAAAGACCCTCTTTCCTTCCCTCCCCCACCCACACCAATCCCACTCTCTCCCTAGAGAAGTTGTCAGTTTGGTGTGTGTTCTTCCATTCCAGAACATAAAAATGTGCCTTATTCCTTCAACTGGGCATGTATCTTTTCATTACAAGGATTGTTTGATATTTTTCACTGTGATAATGCTTCAGTGAACCTAGCTTGGTGATTCCCAAACTGTGGTGTGTGTGTGTGTGTGTGTGTGTGTGTATGTGTGTGTGTGTGTGTGTGTTTTCACATATGTGTCAATATTTCCTTGGGACAGATCCCTACAGTGGAATTTCTAGGTCAAAGGGCATGCACATTTTAAATGTTGCCAAACTGTGTTACAAAAAGGTTTTATTTCCATTCCTACTGGATATTGCCATGCTTTTATTGTTGTCAGTTTGAGAGGTAAAAATTGCACCTAGTTGTTTTAGTTTCCTTTATTAAAAGGATATTTATTCTATTTTTTAAATTGTGGTGAAATATACCTAACATTTACCCTTTTAATCATTTTAAGTGTACACTTTGGTGGCATTAAGTATATTCACACTGTTGTGCAACCAACATCAGCATCCTTCTCCAGAATTAATTTGCTTTTATTGGATTAGCTAGTGAGGATCTTTTTGTTTATGGACTAGTATATTGTTCCTTCTCTTTCCTTGTCCTGTTTTCTCCTTCCCTCCTTCCCTTTGTTTCTTTTGCCTTTTTATGATCTTTGCAGATTTTCTAACTAGGTTGATGTCCTTTTCTTTCTTTTTAAAACTTAAGAGCTTTCCTGTATTATGAGTATTATCTATCTTCAGCTTTATATTTCTGGCTTGGCTCCTCATATGTTATATTGGTTTTAATTTTTACGACATCTCTGCAAGATAAGTATTATTATTCCCATTTTGCAGATGAAGAAGCTGAAGTTTAGAGAGGTCATGTGACTTGCCTAAGGTGACATGACTAATAAGTGGCAGGAATGAGATGAGCTGGCTCTGTCTTGCTTTTCCACAGTCTCAGGCCAAAGGGAAACTACCTGAGGCATTAAGACTCTGATGGTGTCTGGGAAGGCTGGGGAATCTCAGGAGACTTCAGGGGGAGGCTGGGAGGATCTAGAAGCTGGCGTTGCTGAGCATGGAGGAAACCAGAGAGAGGATCCTCTCTTCCCCTGTTGTTCTTGCTGCATGAAGGGCCATCAGAACACTTCTGGCGTTTGGGTCCGTGGGTGTTCAGTCCCCCCTTATTACTGTGGCTACAGAGCAGAGGCCAGAGGGTGTGGTCTGGTCTTTTCTGGGCACTAATTCCCCACAGTTTCTTGTTCCTCCTCTCTCCCACATCCAATCAACCACCGAACTGGGTGGGTTTCACTTCCTCAGTGTCACTTCTCTTCTCTTTGTCCCCTGCCAGAACCAAGCCCAGGTCCCATCGTGTCTCCGAACGGGTCTTACCATTCGTACCCTGGCTCCCTCCGGCTCTCCTCCGTGCTGAAACGTACATTTGATTGTGTAACTCCTCTGCTTAACATGCTTGCACGGCTCACTGCTGACAGTGTGGAGTCTGCTTGGGATTCTCTCTCTCTCTCTCTCTCTCTCTCTCTCTCTCTCTCTCTCTCAAAATAAACTTTAAAACGCTTGGATGGCTCTGTAGTGCCTCTCAGTCAGGCACCGAACTCCTCAGCCCAGCTCACAAATTCTTCACCTTCTGGTCCCTGCTCATCTCTCCCTTTCCCACCCTTTTCTGCTTGGGTCTCTGTGTCAATCAGACTAAATTCTGTGAACTTAGCTAACTCTCTCTTGTGCCTCAGGGACTTTGCCTATACTGTTCCCTCTTCTGAACTGTGGAATTCTGTTCCCTAACTCAAGCTCAAATTTTATGTCTCTGTTTAGACAACAGTCCACTGGGAAACCCTCCCTGGAATGATGGGCTCGGTTATGGGCTGTGTTGTTGTACACATCTTACCACCTCGTGATTTTCTTTTTGTCAGTCGTCTGTTAATTCTGACTGCATACAAGAATTACCAGAGCTGGGGCGCCTGGGTGGCTCAGTCGGTTAAGCGTCCGACTTCAACTCAGGTCACGATCTCGCGGTCCGTGAGTTCGAGCCCCGCGTCGGGCTCTGGGCTGACAGCTCAGAGCCTGGAACCTGCTTCCGATTCTGTGTCTCCCTCTCTCTCAGCCCCTCCCCCGTTCATGCTCTGCCTCTCTCTGCCTCTCTCTGTCTCAAAAATAAATAAACGTTAAAAAAAAAAAAAAAAAAAAAAAAAAAAGAATTACCAGAGCTGCTTTTAAAATGCTGGTGCTGGGCCACATGCCCCTGAGATTCCAAGTTAACTAACCACCAATGGGGCCTGGGCTTCGGTTGTTTTAAAAGTTCCCCAGGTGATTCTAGTGTGCAACCAGGGGTAAGAACAGGGCCGCCTAGGAAGCTCCACAGGCCCAGGTGTCCTCTCTGTTGTAGTCATCATTTTAAACTCCTCACTGGGCCCTGGGTGGCTCAGGTACTTAGTAAGTGTGTTGAATAAATGAATGTAGCAGTATCTCTAGAAGGGATGCAGGAATCAGTAAGGACAAAAAATGACACATACCAAACGCCTATTGGATAGCAAGTTACTGCTTTTTAGTGTTTCCAGAGAACAATCAGCAAACTGTCCTAGAAAAACTCCTCAGTTGGGGCACCGAGGTATCTCAGTTGGTTGAGCCTCTGACTCTTGGTTTTGGCTCGGGTTGTGATCTTGTGGTTGGTGGGATCGAGGCCCAAGTCGGGCTCTAAGCTGACAGAATGGAGCCTGCTTGGGATTCTCTTTCTCCTTCTCTCTCTGCCCCTCCCCACCCCCCAAAAGTAAATAAACAAACCTTAAAAAAATAAAAATAAATAAAAACTCCCTGATCATTCAGGTCATTTTTAAAAACGTGCACACTTTTGTCTACTTTAGAATCATAGTAAAAATTACACATTTAGTCACATGTGTGATGGTTCCCCTTTGGAAGTCTCTCTTCCCCAGGCCTCCTTGAAGCCAAATGCTACACTATCAGAGGCCCCAAAACCCACCTCTGAAAGATTGATGTGTAATTTTAATTTCATGAAAAATTTCTTGAAATTTTCATTACTTATGAATAGTAAAATACAATAAAAATTCCCCAGTCAACATCTCTGCTGTGTTTCTCTTTTCTCTGCCCGGGAGTCTTCTGCAGTTTCCTTGTCTCCAGTTTCTTCTTCTTTCTTCCTTCTCTAAAAAAAACCAAATTCTCATGGACATCCAACAATTCAGCTTTTTCTCTCTGCTTGCATGATCTGGGTCAGGAGGAAGCCAGAAGCCAGCTGAACAGTGACCAGAGGCTAGCTCCATCACTCTCCTCAGTTCATCCTGACATGCTGTTACGTGCTTTCTGTCAGGAATCATTCACACAGACAGCGGTTTTGCACCAGGCTCCCAGGAGCAAGGTACCGTTCACCTCAGCGCAGCCTTACCCATGTGGCATGTGGGGAGGGGGGTGGGCAGGAGAGCAGGCACAGGGGAAGAGAGTAAAAACGTGTCAACATAAGGAGAACTTCTCTCCACGCAAGGTCTGATGTAAGACCATTGGAAGCACAAGGGATGGCTTAGGGGCTGGCCAAAGTCGCCCCAAGTAGACAGACAGGTATCAGTGCCAAAAGCCAAAGGCCACCAGGGACACACCTGAAGGTGAATTAGATGGACTTACTGCTCTTTGCAGAGAGGAAGAGCTCATACCTTGGGACATCTCAGTGAGAAGGTACTGGGAGGGCTTGTTTTACAGTTTGACTCGTTTCCTTAGGTGATTTGGGGGAAGGTTCAAGGAAGCAGGGCTTAGCTCTGGGTTGGGTGTTCTGAGGAATTGGGTCTCATTCCGATTGGGCATCTCTATTAACTTGCTCGGGTTACCATAACAAAATACCACAGACTCGGTGGCTTAGACAACAGAAATTTATTTTCTCTCAGGTCTGGAGGCCTGGAGGTTCAAATCAAGGTGTCAATGAATGTGTTTTCTCTTGAGCCTCTTTCCTTGGTTGGCAGAGGGCTGCCTTCTTGCTGTGTCCTCACATGTTTGTCCCTCCATGCCTCAGTGCTCTTGGTGTCCCTGTTGTGTGTCTAAATTTCCTCCTTTTACAGAGACAGCAGTCAGATCAGAGTTGGGCCTATAGTAATAGCCCCATTTTAACTTAATCACTTCTTTAAAGACCCTATCTCCACATACAGTCACATTATGGGACGCCTGGGTGGTTCAGATGGTTAAGCCTGTCATGATCTCATGGTGTGCGGGTTTGAGCCCCGCGTCGGGCTCCGTGCTGACAGCTCAGAACCTGGAGCCTGCTTCACATTCCGTGTCTCCCTCTCTCTCTGCCCCTCCCCTGCTCATGCTCTATCTCTGTTTCTCAAAAGTGAATAAACCTTAAGAAAAAAACAACAACAAACAGTCACATTCTGAGGTACCAGGGTATGGGCTTCAACATCTGATTTTTTTGGAGAGCCACAATTCAGCCTGTAACGATACATTCAAATATCTTCAAATATCTTGTCTATATGGTAGGGGAAATAATAAAGGCTAAAGTAGGGATTTGTGAAGAAGGAGCAGTCACTCATTAGCCAGGATATGAGGATGTCTGGTCCCTTTTGTGGTTTGGACCAGGTTCATGTTTTGTCTGTGTTGAGACATGATTATGGAGTCATCTGGATTTTGTCTTCATTACAGTCATAGAGTGGCCTTGTCCAATGTTGATCTACTACAAAATTGTTTACGTTCAATGGGGGAACACCACGGCCTGGCTGTGGATAGTGTCAGCTTGTAACAACACCAAGGCGACACCCATCGAGCTAGACCACTCCCTGCTGTCAGGGGAGGTTTCTTCTTGCCCGTTATCTAGGTACACACAGTGTACTTGCTAAACAAAGGCAGCTGTGGGGTAATTGCTACCCTTTCCCGCCAGAAATTCTGGTGCCAATACTGGGTGACCAAGAGAGAGTGGCAAAACTCTGGTCCCCTTTTGGGCAGGCATGGGGCCCGAAGATGTGGAAGTGCGGGAAGTAGGTCTGTTGCTCACTTTGAGCACACCCTCTGATGGTGTAGACTCTGTTGGAATACCTGGGTATTCCTTGGTGCTCTATTTCACTTGGTGTGTTATTTTTCTTTTCTTTTCTTTTCTCTTTTCTTTTATTTCCTTTTCCTTTCCTTTCCTTTCCTTTCCTTTCCTTTTTCTTTTCTTTTCTTACTTTCTTTTTTAATTTTTTGTTTATTTTTGAGAGAGCTCCAGCCAGGAGGGGGAGGGGGACAGAGGATCTGAAGCTGGCTCCACGCTGACAGCAGCAAGCCCAATGCAGGGCTCCAACTCACGAACTGTGAGATCATGCCCTGAGCCGAAGTTGGAAGCTCAACCGACTGAGCCACCCAGGCGCCCCTGGTGTGTTAGTGTTCTGTTGGCTGTGTGACAAATCACTAACTCAGTGGGTTAGAATAGCACATATTTATGATCTCACATTTTCTCTGGGTCAGGAGTTCAGGCTTAACTGGGTCCTTTGCTTAGGGTAACCCCAGACTGCAGTCAAAGTGCTGCCCAGGACTGGGCTCCCATCGGAGGTTCTGCTGTGGAAGGATCTACTTCTGAGGTCACTCAGGTGCTTGGCAGAATTCATTTCCTCCTGGCCGTAGGACTCGTGGCAGCTCATTTAGTCAGAGATGGCAAGATAGAGACTCTAGCGAGATTGGCAGCACACTCTTGTGTAATCGTGTACAACCCATCATCTTTGTCACCTTCCATTGGTTAGAAGCAAGTCACAGGTCCTGCTCGCACTTGGGGAGGGAATTAAACAAAAATGTGAATACCAGGAGGCAGGATCAAGGGATCTACCCTCCACCCCGGGGCTGCCCTGATCATTTTGGGAAATCTTCAGTGTGTTACGTGATTCAGGATTTAGATGGCTGCAGGTCAGTCAGGCCGGCCAGCCAGGCAAGGCAGGTGCGGTGGAAGCCACAGCAAATCCTCTGGGCATCCTGAAAACTTTGTTTTTGAGGGAAGATCTGATTTGGGGGAAAGGACAAAGAGGACTCCAGGGTATGATTTCCTCGGGTGACTGCTATGAAGGGGACAGGCTTCACAGATTTGTGTACATTCAGGAATCCATTGTAGGGGCACAAAAGGAAGAACTAAGAATAGGTGGATGTAGGAAGGTTGCCAGGGTATCAACTGTACATGAAAGAGAAACAGAAAGAAGCAGGGAAAGGTTTAGGGACATCCAGGTCTCTGGCAATGGGCTAAAAGAACAATACCCAAGTGAGGGAGTTGAACTGGATATTGAAACTGTGAGATACCGAACTAGATACCGAAAGGCAGAGAGGAGGCTAGGGGAACATTTAGCATCTCCTTCTTTTTACCTTTTTTTTTTTTTAATGTTTATTTATTTTAAAACTTTTCAATGTTTATTTTTGAGAGAGGGGGGGCACAGGAGGGGCAGAGAGAGGGAGACACAGAATCCAAAACAGGCTCCAGGCTCTGAGCTCTGAGCTGTCAGCACAGAGCCTGAGGAGGGACTTGAACTCAGGAACCGTGAGATCATGACCCGAGCCAAAGTTGGCCGTGAGCCACCTAGGCACTCCAGCATCTCTTTCTTAACCACAAAGTGGAAGCCAGGAAAGCCATCAGCCTAGAAGATAGGTAAGGACCAGGGCATGCTGGCCTGCCTGTCACCAGGGGTAGCACTGTGAAGTGATAGGGGCCTCAAGAATGTCTGTACAATGTATATAGAGTAGATGTGATTTTATTGAATGTTTGGACATTGGGTGTCTTACAGAATAAATTCTACTTAATGATGGGTCTAAGGCAGGCAGCTCCACCTAAAAAAATATTAGAGCTGAAGAAAATTGTTCATGCACTAGACATTTCAAGTCCAGTGTATGGCCATATCCTGGACCGTGAAACAAGTCCCAATTAATGTAAAATTATTGTGCAGTCATACAGACTATGTTCTCTGATTGCAGTGGAGCTAGATCAGAAATCAGTAACAAGATGTCTAGGAAAAATCCGTAATTTGCAAATGAAGCAATATATTTCTAAACTATCCATGGTCAAAGAAAAAAACAAAACCACCAGAGAAATCAGAAAGTATTCCAAACTGAATGACAATGAAAATACAGCTTTTCAAAAATCTGGGCAATGCAGCTAAAGCAATGCTTAGAGGAAAATTTATAGCTTTAACATGCTTATATTAGAAAAGAAAGGCTTAAAGTCAATGACCTAGTGTCTCACCTTAAGAAGCCAGAAAAAGAAGAGCAAAATAAATCCAAAGTACGTAGAAGGAAATAATACAGGTTAGAGCAAGCATCAATGGAATAGGAAAGAGAAACGATGAAAGAAAACAAACTCAGTCTCGTTTTATTTTTTTTTTTAATTAAAAAATGTTTATTTTTGAGAGAGAGAGGCAGAGCACGAGCAGGGACGGGCAGAGAGAGAGGGAGACACAGAATTCAAAGCAGGCTCCCGGCTCCCAGCTGTCAGCACAGAGCCCCACGTGGGCTTTTGAACTCCCCAACAGTGAGATCATGACCTGAGCTGAAGTCAGATGCTTAACCGACTGAACCACCTAGGCACCCTTCAGTCTGGTTTTATGACACATTTTCCCTCCCCTCTTCCTCTGGCCCCAGCTGACTGATTGAGACTCCATTTGGAGTGGGGAAAGAGTACAAAGTAGTAATAAGTTAATTACTTCCTTTAGAGTTCCGGGTGCTTTCATCTCACACCTGGAAAGAGCATTTTTGCCAGTAGGCGGCAGCATTGGCAACCTGAAAACCCGGACAGGTTGCGCTGCGGGTCGGCTTGTGGTCCAAGGCTCGCTGACAAGCTGAACGGGTGTCGTTTGGAGACAGGAGAACCAACTCCGGAAAGCAACCCCCCACTGAAACTTAGAACAGGAAAAATCTAGCGATGTCACAAAAACACCTGAAGCCTAAACGTCTGTGAAATCAAAGCTGGAAAAACGTGGCTTCTAAAATACTCTTTACTGGAGTATTGCAAATGGGCGTCTGAGGCTCAGAAAACTCCCCCCATTGCGTGTAAATCTGGGCCTCTGCGTCTCCTCATTACCTTATGGCTCACAGTTTCCATCCGAGTCTCAAAATGGACAGGGACTTAACAATTAAGAACCCCTGCTACACCACTCAGTGATCACTCTGCTGATTTACGTTCAGTCTGGGCTGAACGTAAAGGTTGGTAAAGTGCACTCAGGGCTTGGGTAGGAGGTGGCAGAGGCTGGGCACAGCTAGTGGCTTTGATAATTTTTTCTTCCTGAAGGCTCAATGCTGTGAATAAGGCTTTAGGGGCAGAAAGGGAGCAAGTCCATTTTGCAGGCCTCCCATGTGTACCAAACAAGATGCTTTCCATAAGCATCCTTTCCATAAGCATGTCCTCACTTAACCTTTGAAGGAGTCCTTCGAGTTTGGTGTTCACATCCTTAATATTATTCCCCAACCCCCTTAAGACGACACCTAATGGAGTACTGGCTTTTGTGGTCCCGGATTTTAAGTGTATGCACACACAGACTATTCCCCTCTTTTAACAGACAAAACTTGTAGGCGATTTCCTTTGTTTAAATGAGCTTTCCTTTGAAAAATAGCCTGTCATTTGTTTCTTTGGTCTGCCTCTTGCAATCAAGAGCCACTCTCAGAACTGGCAGCATAAATACAGAGGTAAGGGTAGGAGCCAATGGGATTTGGCGGGGAGGTTGGAAGATAGTGCTGGGACTTCACTTTACCGTTCTGGTCGGCTCACGAGGTAGCCTGCGGCCCCGCCAGGATTTGGGCGGGAGAAGCCTGGCCCCGGCTCCCGAGGCTGTCTCCGCGCGGGGCGGAGGGGCGGCGGGGTGGGGGGTGGGAGGTCAGGGCCCGGCCCCACGTGGCCGCCGCCGCCGCCCGCTCCCCGAGCCCCGCCCGGAGGCGGCGGAGCGAACTGCAGACGGAGCAGACGAGAGGCGCGGGGCTGCCGGCGAGCGCCCCGGTCCCCCGAGCCCCGAGCGCCATGGTGGGCGCGCGGCTAGTCCGCAGCTCCGCGGCCGCCGGCTAACGGGCGGGGCGGCTACCGCTGCCTCACTCTGTCCCTCCGCGTGCGGGGCCTCCGAGCCGCCGTGGGGAGGATGAGTCCCTGGGGCTGGTTCCTGCTGCAGACCCTCTGCCTCCTGCCCACCGGCGCAGCCCCGCGGCGTGGCGCGCCTGCCTCAGCCAACTGCGAGCTCAAGCCCCAGGTAGGGCGCGCGTCGGGTGCGGGCGAGGCGGCTTCCCCGCACCTCCCCTGGGTGGTTACCTTCCCAAGCCTGCGAAGCACCGAGCCCTCGGATCCCGAGCCACCTCCCCCGGCCGCGTCTTTTTGCTGGCGCGTCCCGCCGCACCCCGGGGTCCCCTTTCTGGAGGGAGCGCAGTCCCTCGGCCGCGTGAGACCCTGTCCCCAGCTCTCGCCATTGGTCAGTGCAGCCGAAGGGAGTCCCGGCGGGGTGTCCCGGGTCTCTCCAGCCTGCTTCGCGGGCATTCGGGGACCTTGGGTGGATGAGCTAAGACCGAGCGGTGCAGGAGGGACTTTGGCACATTTACTTTGCAAGTTTGTTCTGCCTTCTCATCCTTAGCGTTTAATTTCTCCTGCTCTTACCGAAATGGTAAGAGCGCCCTGCAGCTGCTTGCTTTAACCTTCGTAGAGTCAGTGCCTGAGTTAGAAGGGATTGCGGGGAGCTGAAGCCATCCCCCTTGTTTTACCGATCTGGGAAATTGAGGCTCAGAGAGGGACATTTGTGCCCCTGGTCACAGAGCGCATTCGCGAAGTAGCCACATCTGACAACCTCGCGTTCACGCACCGGCGCTTCCTTAGACATTCTCAGGGGGCGTTTTGCAAGTGAGCGGAACCCAGCCGAGGGAGTCCCAGTGACCTGCCCCGGTCCACCTCACCCTATGGGAGCAGAAGCCGAGCAGAAATCGGACAGGTCTAGCCTGGCTCTCTTTCGAGACCAAGGTTTTCTTCTCCTGATCAGTTTTCTTATGCTCGAAATTTTCTGTCGTTCTGAAGTTCTTTTTCTGAGCTCCGTGGCGGTTGAATTTTGTGTTTGTATTGGTGGGTCTGATTGCTGGGTCCCCGGAGCCGGGGAGGTGATCCTAGGCCCGTCCTTCGGGTGGTCTGTGCGCCCTCGGACACCAGGGTCGCCCCACCTTCGGTGACACCTGCGCAGCATCCGGGACTGTGTCACCTCTGGCTAGTGGTAATTTTATTCATCGTCCTAACCACAGGAAAGGAGAGGGTGACCTAATTGAGGCTTCCTGGTGCAGGGGGCTAACTGGGGAGCCACACTGATTTCCTTAAGGCATCCATCCTTCCCAGCTTTCCCTCCGGCAAGCAGGAGGCGTGGTGGCTGGAGAGGGACGTCGACACCAGGGAGAGTTTCGAACTCTTGCGTTGTGGCAGCGGCGCTCGTGTTATACAAAGCAGAAAGCCATCCTTTCCTATGAAAGCAAACGTTTTTCACTTTTGCAAAATCCACTCCAAATTGTAGTGTGACGAGTGAGTCGTGATAAAGTCTGTTTCTCTTGACTCTTGAACTTGTCCTCATGGCCTTTTTATTCTCTCAGTCCTCAAACTTTTTGGTCTCAGCACCCCTCCACGTTTTAAAAAAGTACTAAGGACTCCAAAGAGCCCTTTATGTATGTGGGTTGACGGACACATTAGTAAGACACAGGAATACATAAGCACACGTGCCATTAACAGTCACAGCAGTGACATTGGACACACCTGTAGCCTCTAGAAAGTTCTACGTGCACACCTGTGAGAGAATGACAGCGAGAGAGGAAAATACCTTATTATTATTATTTAAAAAGTTCTGACTCTACAGACTGCTTTGAAGGGCTTTGCGGACACCTACAGGTCCCGGGACCATATTTTGAAAATCTCTGAACTACTCTGGGAGCAAACGGTGTTATCCGGTGCCAAGGTCAGGTCAGTCAGTGGCAGGGCTGTATGCTTGACCTGCGCTCTGGAGAGGGCACTGTGGGTGGGTGCTCCAGGAGGTTGTGGTCTTGAGATTGTAGAGTAAAGCTCTGGAATCCAGCCTCTAACCCACTATGTAGCATTTTGTGTCCTGAGAGCTGGTTTCAACTTTCGTTAATCATTATAGAGAGAGATCTTCCACACTGGCCTGTAACATGCTTCTTCCCATACTTCCACCTGATCTTTGCTCAAATTCTTTCACAGAGACCCTTCCTGATTATCTATGAATGATTATGTCAAACCCCTGACCCACCTGCCCTCTTACCTGCCTTTCCTGCTTCATTTCTCATTGTAGCACTTAACTGATAAAAATGTGTTTGCTGCGGCTCCCCTAGCCCCTGTAATCTTCATTGGGGTTGGAATTTTTGTCTGTTTGTTTTGCTGCTGCATCCCCAGTGCTTAGAAGAGTGCCTGGCCACCGTAGATGCTCGATAAATATTTCTGGGATGAAAAGTGTCACCTGGAGCCCACTGACTCACTTTGGTATCCATTCCAGCTGGTCTGCTGAACTGTACTTTAGGAAAAGTGCCATTACCACAGGTCGCGGGAGGCTGGGACGGGAGGAGCTAGCTGAGGGGTGCGGCCCTAAGGGACTTAGCCCACGTGACATAAGTTGTCACTGTGCTCCTTTGTTTCACTGCATGGATTACAGACGTGTGTGTTAAAATCTCCAGTGATTCAACGGACAGAACTCGTAGCTTCTTGTGTCTGTCATCCATGGCCACCCATGCCTTTTTCTTTTAGGTTTAGAAGGGACATGTTGATAGTGTTTTTATTCTATTGAATCATAGTGTTAAATCACATGGCTTCATCCGTCTGGTAGCACGTGGTGGCCACAATTATGTTGAAATGAGGTAGTAGAACAATTTTGTTCTTTTTCTGTTGTGGAGACAAGACAGCCCTACCCCTGAGGGTGTCAGTATAAGGGGGACCGGGGCAGTGGCACCCATATGACCGGTGCAGCGGCCCGGGGGCTGGTGGGCAAAGGCAACGTGAGAGCTCCTTGGCCGTAAGCCCTGAAGACTTTTCTTTGAGCTTGTGCTCTACCCAAGGCCTGCCTGGTAGGGCACTGTCAGTGGTCGTCGGGGATGGTTGCTGGTGCAGAATGGGAGAGACAGTGCCTACTTGGTCAGAACAGAACTCTATTTGTTGAAGGAGCTCTACAAGACGAGGAGCATTTCCTTCAGAACACTTTAAAACCCCTGGCTTGAAAAAGCGGAAAAGCACCCCCCCCTCCCCCCCACCGCCCATGTTGTGTTACTTTGAAAAGACAGGATGGGGAAAGGTGGCAGTCTGAGGATTTAAAAATGTTGGTGTGGATCTATTTGGGCAGGTCCTGGGGCTAGGGAAGGGGAGCTGGACAGAGCCTCTGTAGATTCCGAGTCAGGGAGCACTCCTGTGCAGCTGTGCACCCATTAGGGTATTCATGGAGAAAGAAACTAGGAGACCAAGTAAAGTGTATTGCATGTTAAGGTCACATAATGTGATGTTTCAGACCCAGGGCTCAGGACCCAGTCTGCCTGGCTTCAAATCCACTTAGCCACTGCGGGACCTTGGGTATCATCATAAACCTCTCAAGGGCTCAGTTTCTGCACGTGGCAACGGCTAGCATCTTAATTAGTCGAGTATCTTCTTAGTGCCTTTCTTCCCATTTGCTCCTGAATGGGCAGGCTTTCGTCCCCACCGTGCCACTAAATTGTTCTTGCTTCGGCCCCAGTGTCTTCAGTGTTGTTCCATCCAGAGACCAGTTCTCAAAGCCTTGACTCATTTGGCTCATCAGCCACACTGAACCCCTTGCTTACATTGTCCTCCTTGAAGCACTGTCTTTGGTTGGCTTCCTACTCTTGATTTGCCAGCGACCTCGATGACCACATCTCTCATTCTCTTTTGCTGGCTGCTCTTCTTTCCCTTGACTTCGCAAGGTTAGATTATTTCTAGACCTTTTCCCTCCTAAATTACACTGGGCTCCTTGGAGATCTCATTCAGTCCCATGGCTTTAAATAACACATCTAAATGGTGACAGTACCTTGTTTTTAACCTCTGGCGCAGGCCTCTCCCAAAGTCCAGATTCATGCATCCGTCTACCAGCTCGACCTCCCCACTTGGTTGTCTGCTTCACATCTCGACTCAGCAGAGCCCAAGCCAGACTTCCAACCTTCCCCTCTGATCCCGTTTCATCTGCTCTCTCCTCTATCTTGGTTGATGGCAACTTTGTCCTTTGAATTAACCAACTCATCAGCAAGTCCCATTAGCTCTAGCTTCCAGACTATATCCAGAACATGATCACATTTCAGTTCTGTCACAACCACTGTGTTCTCATGCTTGGATTGTTTTGGTAACTTCCTGACTGACTTTCTTTCATTTGCCCTCATCCCTCTCTAGTCTGTTCGTCACGGTCGCCAGGGTGACCCTGTTCAGGATCAGCTCACACTGCCCCTCTCACAAACAGCTCTGGTGTGGCCTGGCCTTACTCACCACTCTGACTTCTCCTCCTGCTTTCCTTTTCCTTCATCCTGCTGCAGTTCTGCTGATGTCCTCGCTAACACCTTTCTGCTTCAGGGCCTTTGCACTGCTGTTCCCTCCTCTTGAAGGGAAGGCTCTTCTCTCAGATAGATATCCCCCTGATTTGCACTCTTACCTCTTTCACAGCAAGATAAATCTCCTACCAGATGTTCAGTGATTTTGTTTATTTATTGAGAGAGAAAGAGACAGAGAGAGAGAGAGAGAGAGAGAGAGAGAGAGAGAGAAAGTGTGCACATGACGAGAGAGGGGCAGAGAAAGAGGGAGAGAGAGAATCCCAAGCAGGCTCCATGCTGTTAGCACAGAGCCCGATGTGGGGCTCGAACTCACGAAACCATGAGACCATGACCTGAGCTGAAAGCAAGCATTGGAGGCGTAACTGACTGAGCCACTCAGGTGCCCCCATTCAGTGATTTTCTGATCACCGTATTTAAGACTGAGTATCTCCTCCGCCAGTACTCCCTGCTCATGTTCTCCACAACAGATATCATGGACATACCCGAGGCGGATACCTGTTTTTCACTCACCGTTGTATTTCTAGTGCCCTAGAATGCCCCAGTGCCTCATGCCTACAACAGTGGCTGGCATGTATAAGCACAGCCTAAAGAATTGTGGAACGTGTGCACGTTGAACGCATGTTGTAGGAGCATTCATATGCAATGCTTAGATCGTCTCTGGCGCACAGTGAATATGTGATAACAGCCGCTGTTCTTAGTGTCCTTACTGTTATTACATGGCTGGATGCCAGCACCTGAGTCTTGTTTGTTTGCTTTTAATTTTTTTAATGTTTATTTATTTATTAAAAAAATTTTTTTTGACATTTATTTATTATTGAGAGACAGAAAGAGACAGAGCATGAGCATGGGAGGGGCAGAGAGAGAGGGAAGCACAGAATCGAAAGCAGGCTCCAGGCTCTGAGCTGTTAGCACAGAGCCTGACGCGGGGCTCGAACTCACGGACCGCGAGATCATGACCTGAGCCGAAGTCGGCTGCTTAACCGACTGAGCCACCCAGACACCCCTGTTTGTTTTTTAAATATGAGCTGTTTTCGGCAAAAAGATCATACAGCAACTCTATTTCTAGACTAATACTAATCGAAAAGGCAGCAATAAATAAATAAATAAAAATGGATACATATAGTTGAATAGATTTTGTTTAAAGAGAAGTGTAGATATTTTGAGGTAGGATGAGACTTTAGGGAGACTAAAGGCAGTGGGTAAAACAAAGCAAAACCAAACCAAAATGAAATCACGCCTTCCACTCTGCCTACCCCCCAATCTCAGCCGTGATCTTGCAGTATGGACTGGATTTTCCTGGGAATATATGTATTTAATATCAAAAGCTCCTAGCAGATGAAAATGAGTTAGGTGTCCATGGTTTTAATAATAACATTTTAGCTCTTGACTGTGTCTCCTGGTTGGAAAGTGGGTATACGTCCTTTGGGAGGCGCTGTAACTTGTGTGAGCAGATCCATTGTATAGGTTTGTGGTGCCCAGACATATCACCATTTAGGGCCCTTCAGTTATCGTTTCTTCCCAATAAAGTGAACAAATAAACCAAACTCCAAACTAAACCTCTACCTGGAAGGCTGCCTCTACCAAACCAGTTACATTTACAGGTAATTATTTTGTTATCAATTTTTTTTTGTTTGAGAGAGAGAGAGAGAGAGAGAGAGAGAGAGCACAAGCCAGGGAGAGGGGCAGAGGGAGAGAGAGAGGGAGAAGCAGGTTTCACGTTCAGCTCATAGCCCAATGTGGGGCTCAATACAGGGCTCGACTTGGGGCTTGATCCTACAACCCTGGGATCGTGACCTGAGCTGAAATCAAGAGTTGGATGTTCAGCCAACTGAGCCACCCTGGTGCCCTTTGTTACCCGTTTTAAATGAACCAAAGCCATAACTGTCAGTCTCGGCTTTTGATTAGCATCTAGTTAACCAGTGTTTTTCTACTGGCTTGATGTAATTCTAACAGTGAGACACTGGACTGCTTAATTAGTTTTGGCAGCCATTGTTTTAGATGTAGAGTTTCCATTTGGCTTTTTGATATGCTTAAATAATTCTGGGACATTCGTTACTCCATAAGCAGATGCCTGAGGGTTGGCTGGAGACCCTGGACGCGATTCCTCTCCTAATATTAATTCAATCATTAATAGGTATTAGAAATACATTCTTTCTCTCATTTCTTCATTCACTTAACAATTACCTGCCTAGTTTGTTTATTCCCATAACCTATGACAAGTTCTGTTATCTAACTCCTAAAGATGAAGAAATTGAGGTACAGAGAAATGAAGTGGCTTTTAAAAATCTCGGTGGGGTAGCTGAAATAGAAGCAGAATTTAGGCTTCTTTCACCCATTTGTGTGTTTTTAAAAAGGTGGGTGTGGGAGTAGAACTGTAACTTAAATACTTAAAAAATTCTTTTTAATGTTTATTTATTTTTGAGAGATAGAGAGAGAGAGAGAGAGAGAGAGAGAGAGAGAGAGCGAGCACAGCAGGGGAGGGGCAGAGAGAGGAAGACAGAGGATCCAAAGTGGGCCCCTCACTGACAGCAGAGAGCTCAATGGGGGGCCTGAACTCACGAACCATGAGATCGTGACTAGAGCCAAAGTTGGATGCCTAACCGACTGAGCCACCCAGGCACCCCGCAATTTAAATACTTAACGAAAAACAAGGTCACAGGCTGGGGACTAGTGAGATATGTTCTGTTTGGGTTGCATGGTGTATAAGAAAATGGAGGTTCCATTTTCCAATTGGAATATTTTATTTAAACTCAGGATTTCTAGTTGCTTTTGAAAAGCCCATTCTGGAGCACCGGGCCTATTCCCATGTGGCTCAGGCTGCTTATAGCCAATCGCCTTTATCCAGAGCTGTGAGCTCATTTGCTACTGATCTTCCCTGCCCCCCGCCCATTATCTCACCCCCAGGCCTTGTGTTTACCTGTCCACCTCTGCCTTCTGGGTGGTCAGAAGGTGGCAGGGGAATGGGAGGAGAAGAGGTTGAAGACTGTGAGAATGGGGAATGGGGCCCCTGTATCAACCAGCTCTCATCTGTCTTAGATTTTGAGATTCTGTGTAACATATCATTTGAAGACAAGTTGCTGTAGCTTCAACAATGAACATACAAATGCAAACACACCTGATCCTCATTGTTTGCAGATTTCACATTTGTGAATTAGGCTACTTTCTAAAATTGATCAATAACCCCAGTGCCTGTGGCACTTTCATGGGCAGACATGTGCCTGATGCACACACTGCCAGCTGAGGTGGAATAAATTGATACAGTGCTCTGTTTCAGCTCTCAGACAAGTTAACGAGTGAGTAAGTGTCCTTTTGGTGATCTACTTTATGCTACATTTTTTTTTTTTTTGCATTTTTGTGGCGATCTCTCTGTTTAAAATAACCAGGCATAGATAGTATTGAGTGTTCCTAAGCACAAGGAGGCTGTGACGTGCCTCAGGGAGAAAATGTATGTGTTAGATGAGCTTCGTTCAGGCATGAGTTGTCATGCTGTTGGCTGTGAGTTCAATGTCAGTGAATCAGCAACACGTATTAAATAAGGTGTTTTTCAACAGAGCACATATAAAACAAGGTTATGCATTTATCTGTTGATGAACATTTTGTGACCAGAGGCTTGTAGGAACCTAACCCTTGGATTTCTCCTAGGAGCAGTGCTTCATTGTTTGGTACTTCAGTGTTTGTGATGACTTTGTAGAACATAACGGTGACAATAACGAAAACTGATTGTGAGCTGAAACTCCACAGTACAGGAGAACATCACACTTAAAAGACTGCTGAAATTAAAGCCTTTTGTAAAGGGAATGTATTCCATTTCTTTTCTGTAAACCCGGATTTTCACATTTCTGGGTTGCTTGGTTCATGGTTCACTTCATATCTGATTTTACGACTTGAAGTCCTCGAGGGCTACCCTGTGCCCTTCTTTGTCCAGGGTCTGTTACTAAACAGACACTTCGTAAATGCCTGCTGTTGAAACTGAGCTACTCAGGGGCAAAGGGCACGATGGCTTGGCCTCGGGTGGATGTGTACCACTGCTCAGCCTGGAAAACCACTGGGAGAGAATGGGCAGCCGTGGAGAGCCACTGCTTTTGGGAATGTTGGATTTGAGATCTGAAGAAGCAGACACAATAGGTCTGCCTGCCCGGGAGGCAACAGTGTCTCCTCAGGTGTCCCCTCATCGGTACCAGCTGTGTCCTCAGAATCCCTTGAGAGTCCCCGCCTTATCTCCTGCCCCGTTCATTGCTAGGGCAAAAGTAAAGACTGCTATCGCTTTTTCGACTTTAATCAACACTTTGGGGGGACAAAGGAAAAGGCTGCATGGAGGACTCCTGCTGCTGGCAGGTGAATCTACCTGGACTCCAAAGTCTAAATCATACTTTGATCATTTTCCTCTCGCAGTGTGACTCGTCTCTCCCGTTCGTTTTCTCCTCCCAGCTTTCTGACTCTACATATCATGGCTTAATGGCCTTTCTTTTCCCTTCAGCAGAGTGAATTGAATTCCTTCTTGTGGACCATAAAGCGAGATCCGCCATCTTACTTCTTTGGCACGATCCACGTTCCATACACCCGGGTTTGGGACTTTATCCCGGACAACTCCAAGGAGGCTTTTCAGCAGAGCAGCATTGTGTACTTTGAGCTGGACCTCACGGACCCCTACACTATCTCGGCCCTCACCAGCTGTCAGATGCTGCCGCAGGGCGAGAACCTCCAGGACGTGCTCCCCAGGGACATCTACTGCCGCCTCAAGCGCCACCTAGAGTACGTCAAGCTCATGATGCCCTCGTGGATGACCCCAGACCAGCGTGGCAAGGGGCTCTATGCGGACTACCTATTCAACGCCATCGCGGGGAACTGGGAGCGGAAGAGGCCCGTCTGGGTGATGCTCATGGTCAACTCCCTGACCGAAGTGGACATTAAGTCCCGGGGGGTGCCTGTCTTAGACCTGTACCTTGCCCAGGAGGCTGAGCGGCTGAGGAAACAGACTGGGGCCGTGGAAAAGGTGGAAGAGCAGTGCCATCCACTGAATGGGCTGAACTTTTCACAGGTAAGACTCTCTTTGCAAGAAGGACTTGGCATTTGATTGTGTGTGAGTTCACTGACTTATAATATAGGAGATGGTTCAGAAGGACAGTTGATCTGAAACTTGTCTTTGCTCAAGAATGTTATTCAGAGGATTAAAAAATAAGCCATAGAGCCAGTTATATCGTTTGTGTGTGTGTTACTGAGAGAGAAGAGGGTTTTTTTTTTTCTTGTCATCCCAAAAAGTATTGACATACCTTTGTCACTTGTTTTAATTCGGGTCATTCATTAAGAAACTGCTTTGATGGGCATTGAGGAGGGCACTTGTTGGGATGAGCCCTGGGTGTTGTATGTAAGCGACGAATCATGGGAATCTACGCCCAAAACCAAGAGCACACCGTATACACTGTATGCTAGCCAATTTGACAATAAATTATTAAAAAGAAAAAAGAAGCTGCTTTGAGGGACACCTGGGTGGCTCAGTCAGGTAAGCACCCGACTCTTAATTTCAGCTCAGGCCATGATCTTGTGATTTGTGAGTTCGAGTCCTGTATGGGGCTCTGCACTGACACTGTGGAGCCTACTTGGGATTGTCTCTCTCTGCCCCTCCCCCCTCTCAAAATAAATAAACTTAAAAAAAATCTATTTTTTTAAAGTTTATTTTTAGTGTGTGTGTGTGTGTGTGTGTGTGTGTGAGAGAGAGAGAGAGAGAGAGAGAGAGAGAATCCCAAGCAGGCTCTGTACTGTCAGTGCAGAGTCTGATGCAGGGCTCGAGCCACCCAGGTGCCCCTAAAATATCCATCCTTATTTATTTATTTTTTAAAAAGAAGCCGCATTGAGAGTATGTGGACAATGTGAATGTCAGACTGACTATCACAGGGTATGGCCTGGTTTGAAAATAATACTGGGCATGGCTGTTTTAGGTCACATTGGTCCCTTTGAGATCATTGCTGTCCCTGTTCAGGACCCTCCCCCCAGGGTATTCCTTTTGTAAGGCAGAGTTATATTCCTGTTTTCTGTCGTTTATAGCCCCTCCCTCAGGACATTGGAATTTAGGTTCATATTCAAGAAGTTCTTCATTTCTCATAAGACAAGTAGCACTTTATTAAAGTGCCATTGTTTAATCGTTTTGGTGAAATTTGTTGTTGATGTTTTATAGCAGATTAGATACTTCTGGGGACAAATGAGAATTTTGCAATATGAAATAAGTATTTTTTACTTTAAAAAAATTTTTAATTGAAGTATAGTTGACATATAGTATTACATTAGTTTCAGGTATACAACATAGTGATTCGACAATTATATATATTACTAAATGTTCACCCCAATAAGTATGGTTACCATGTGACCATACAAAGTTGTTACAATATTATTGACCATATTGAAATAAGTATTCTTGTTTTGCAGATATTCTCAGTGGTTGGCCTTGGGATGTTGGTCCTCAGAATAAAAGGACTTAGCATATCTAGGTCTTAGCAGATCTTGAAATGCTGAACTTGGGTTGTTACTTAAAGAACTTAAGGACATTCAACAGCCTAAAAATAGTGTTCCTGAATTGATAATAAAATTTGTAGGGAATTTAACTTACCTTGCTAAGAGTATATATTAAAAAATACTCAGGTACTAAAATATAGTATTTGTTTGGCACACTGAGATTTATAGACAAGATAAGGGACCAGTAATTCTCTGTATCTATCTCCTGGGGGAGTTTTCTCACATTATTTTGGAAACCTAAGAAGCTGATATTCTAACTTTTTCAATGTTTGCATTTATTATTATTTTAAAAGTTTATTTATTTATTTTGGGGGTGCCTGGGTGGCTCCGTTGGTTAAGCATCAGAATTCAGCTCAGGTCATGGTCTCCTGGTTGGTGAGTTCGAGCCCCACATTGGGCTCCATGCTGACAGTGTGAAGCCTGCTTGGGATTCTCACTGTCTCCTCTCTCTCTGCCACTCCCCTTCTCATGCTTTCTCTCCCCTCAAAATAAATAAATAAACAACTTTTAAAAAGTTCATTTATTTTAATTTTATTTTACATTTATTTATTTTTGATAGAGAGAGACAGAGCACAAGTGGGGAAGAGGCAGAGAGAGGAGACACAGAATCCAAAGCAGGCTCCAGGCTCCGAGCTGTCAGCACAGAGCCCGATGTGGGGCTGGAACTCCCAAACCGCGAGATCATGACCAGAGCCGAAGTCAGATGCTTAACTGACTGAGCCACCCAGGAGCCCTATTATTCATTTTGAGAGAGGGAGAGTGTGAGCAGAGGAGGGGCAAAGAACTGCGAGGGAGAGAGAGAGAGACAGAGAGAGAAAGAAAGAGAGAGAGAATCCCAAGCAGGTTTCATGATGTCAGTGGAGAGCCAGACAAGGGGTCAACCTCACCAACCGTGAGATCATGACCTGAGCTGATATCAAAAGTCGGATGCTTAACCAACCAAGCCATCCAGGCGCCCAATGTCTGAACTTAATACAATGTTTTGTAAAAGGATAGTGCTTTGATCTAAAGTCTTATTGATTTTGACCATACAAGTTTGGAATCTATGACCATTTTTGCTTGGGCTTAAGCCCTCTTTCAAACTTCAAACTGGGAGGGGAAAAGGCTTGGTGGTAAATATATATCTGCTTGGCAGATAATATATCTCAAGATACCCTCAAAGGTATCTTTGAGGGAAGGTGTGTAGCACCATCTCTTAAGATAATACATTTAAGAGATATTTTAGGGCATGTAGTTATATACTAGAGTCATTTTGATTTCATAACACCTTCTTAACGTTCAGGTAGGTATTTAGTATTTATAAACTATTTTTTTTATAAGAACTTAAGGTTAAACTAGTGAGGTTAAAGTTGTTTAAATTTAGGAGGAAAAATTATGACATTCCTAAAACTTTTTTTTTTGGTTGGGGGTGTGTAACTTCCTGTGTTTCATTTATAAACAGTAAAATACAACCTTAGTGAACAGATCAATGACACTTGACATATACCTATATCCACTACTCAGATCAATTTATTGAACATTTCCATCACCCCAGAAAGTTAGTATCAAGTTTTTCCTGCAGCATAACTATACAGAAAAGTGCACCTGCTGAATTTTCACAAACACAGTCATGTGCCCAGCACTCAGGGCCAGGGCGGGAAACAGCAGCACTGGCTCCCCCGAAGCCCCTTGACCCCGATGTCTACTCCTCCCCCACACACCCCCAACCAGTCCCAGAGCCATTGTTCTGAAAGTCCTTGAGCATAAATTAGTTTGACTGTTTCAGAATTTCACATAAATGGAATTACGCAGTATGCTTCCTTTAGAGGTCTTGGCTTCTTTCGCTTAGCAATACCCTTGTGATTCACCATGTTGGTTGCTGTGTGTAGTTAGTTGTCCATTGTTCATTCTCGCTTCTGTGAGGAATTGAAGAATTCCAGCAGAGGCTTTGGGGTGGAGCCTGCTGGAGTCTCCCTTCTCAGTAAGTCCAGAGAACAGTAAGATCATCTGCATTCAATTTGATAGAAGACGAGCCTAACTCATTCCTTTGTTCCATTTCTTCTGCTCCATTTGAGGAGTGGTTGGTTCCTTCCTCCTTGTTCTCTGTAGCTCTGAAGAAAGACGTTGGTGCCTGATTGCAAGGTGAGAGGGGGAGATGGCCAGGCCCACAGGCTCCTGAGCTACCTCTCCAACCAGCTGCCAGGAAGATGCAGAGGAGAGCGGGTCTTCCTTGAGGCCTGGGAGGAGCCCTGTGGACCTCAGCTTCAGAGCTCCCACCCTCCTCTTGGATTGTAGGTTAGAGGCAGCTGGAGACTGAGGCATGGCTGAGGCTGGAGCGCTGTTCTGTGGGAGAAGCAGTGAACCCAGAGCCAGATGTGCTGGGGTGAGAATTCCTGCACCATCACCAGCATGAGACTTTATGCTGTCCCCTTAACTTCTCTGAACTTTGTTTTCTCATCTTTAAATGGGGAAAATAATATTTGCCCTCCCATCCTGTTGTCAGAAGCAAATAAAACAGTAAATTGGAAAATCATAAATACTATACAGATACAGAGGGAAAGAACCAACATGCAATGCCTTCTGTGAGCCAGGCCTCATTGGTAATATTGCATTTAATCTTCAGAACTTTACAGGATGGGTAGTGTCATCCTTGTTTTATAGATGAGAAAACTGAAGCTTAGTGGGATTAAGAGACTTGCCCATGATTACATAGCTAACAGATGGAGGAATTTGTGTTTGATTCCAGAAATGTGGAAGGTCATGGTGACTTTGAGTCTCCAACAGGTGTGGTGGTCAGTGTGAGACTCTGGGGTTTGGAGTCGCAGTGGAGGATTCTGGACTTCCATTGTCTAACTCATTAACAACTGGCCACATGAGGCTCACTTTTGAGCACTTGAAATATGGCTGTGACTGAGGAAGTGAATTAAAGTTTAAAAACTGATAATTGATTCAATTATTATTCTAATAATTCTAATAATTGTGTTTGGAACAACTTGGGCATGTGGATCTCCTTTCTCGACTATAAATTTTATGAAAATGAACTACAGATCAAGTGTTTTTGATGAAAATTTAGTGTCCAAATTGAGATGTCAATTGAGTGGAAGATATGTAACAGATTCTGAAGACTAAGTATGGCTAAAGAATGAATAACTTTTTCTATTGATTACAGGCTGAGATGATACTACTTTGGATGTAAAGTATTTCTTTTTTAATGCGGCTGCTGGAAAATTTAAAATCAGATGTGTGGTTCACACTATCTTTCTGTTGGACAGTGTTGATCCAGACTGATTCTGGATGAGTGTGTCTGAGGCTGATCCACTTGGAGGCCATGCTGCCTATGATGGGTCCCATGGCTGTTCCTTTGCCTGCGTACCTAGTCAGGGCTCGACACTGGGGAGCTTCTAAATGCCTATGGCTGCCCCTTCTAGTGTAACTGGCCTGGGGTCAGCTTTTTTCTATTGACTTGTGATGCTCTGTGTTTTTAGCGTATCAGTGCAGACACATATGTACACACGGACCCACGCCCGTATGCACGTACCTTCTGTTTCTGCACTTTCTATTTTGTTCCATGGATCTGTTTGCTTGTTTCTGTATCAATATCACATTCTTAGTGACTGGATTTAAATCTTTGATAATGATGTCACTTTCTTTAATGATTTTTAAAATCATTTTGATTATGATTTTTTAACTTCCAGATCAATATGGGAAGAACTGACATTTTTCCTCATGTTAAGTCAACTAATCCGTGGACATGCTAGCCTTTCCATTTATCTGATTATATTTTAATCTTTTCTTATTTTGTAGAATTCTTGATTTAGATTTTGCTCAAGTCATAAGTTTATGCATTGTGTTTAATAAGAATTTTGCTGGTGTAAAGACTCTCTTTGCAATATATTTTCTATCTGGTTACTAAGTTTTATACCAGTTTAACTACTGAGTTGAAATCGTGTATTCTAACAATGGTAGTTGATCCTCTTGCTTTCGTAGTGACCAGAAATAGAACTGATAAATAATTATTTTGTCTCCACCTTTCTGCAGTTGGTCTCGTTTCTTTTTCTTGCCTTGATGTGTTGGTTAGGATACCTAGGACAGCATTAGGTAGTAGTAATAAAAAAGGACATTCTTTCTTTCTCTAACTTGAAGGAGAATGGCTTTACTATTTCACCATTAAATATGATGCTGGTAGTTGATTAGTCTTTCTGATATGAATGAAATGTCCTTGGATTTCTGTTTTACTAGAATTTTATCAGAAGCACTTGTTATTAGTGGAAGCAGTTTTTGAGTTTTATTAAGATCTTTTTTTGTCTGATTTTTTTAAAAAATTGAGATGTAATTGACATGTAACATTAGTTTCAGATGTATGACATAATGATTCAATGTTTGTAAGCACTGTGCAACGATCACAATAAGTCTAATTAACATCTGTCATCGTACATAGTTACAAACCTTTTTTTCTTGTGATAAGGACTTTTAAGATCTGTTCTCTTAGCAACCTTCAGTGATGTCTTGATCTTATGGCTTTCTTTGTTCCTCTATCTATAGACTTATCCCTGCCCAGCTGGCCCTAAACTTCAAACACCAGGGTGTGAGTTTACTAGGAGTTATTCTCTTAAGCCACCCGTTCCTATATTCATTTAGTCAACACATCTATTGATTTCCTGCTGAGCATGGTGCCATGTAAAAAGAGTTAGATGTAATCTGGTTGTTGCTTCCCAGAACTTGAGGTCTTTATGATAACAGGCGATCAGCTTCTCGAGGCAGGATTCATCACTGTTTTCCTAGGACTTAGCACCATAGCCTGCCCTTAGTAGATGCTTAGTGAGCTTCTGTGTGGAAAATGACCGAAGTCCTCTCTCTGTTCTAGATCCTTTGACTTTTCCTACTTCTCCCCCTTCACCTCTCCCTTACTACCTGAGAGCTAATTGTTCCCTTCAGCGATCTGGATTTGGCATAAGGGAAAGGATGCTTCCTTCCTGTCCGTGGATTTGCTTTTGCCATCTCAGGGCAGATGCCTGCTTCCCGTTTCAGTATGGAGTCAGGTTACGATGCCTGTTCTCGTTCACCCAGAGTTTGTGTCTGCTTGGTGTTAGCAGCTGCACTGCCATTCCTTATGTGCAGAAAGCAATTGAACTTGCAGCCGGAGGCTTAGTGATGCAGGGCTCACCTGTGAGTCCCCTCCCTTCCTTCCCAGCTGCAGAGGTGGGTTCACATTAGAGACTTAAAGAATTCCCTAGAGAAATGATCTTTCTAAATCCTATTTCCACAGCCACACACCACCAGGCATCTGTGCACAAGCTGTAGGCATAGGGTGCCGTCTGTCTGCTTCCTTTGAGGGATTGACCAGAACAAATCTGTCTGACCACAGGATTCTTCTGCCAACTTCCCAGTGATGGACTGGATGTCACTGTGGACTGGGGTGGGAATTCGGGACAGCCCCAGTCTTCTCAGCATTAGAGTCTGTCCCTTGGGACCTGGCCACATCTGTGTTTGGGGTCTGAGTCACAGAATCCAAGAGTTAATATGAGCCAAGCCCGTAGGTCCGGGTTTGCCCTCTGCTTCCACATGTAAAGCCTGCATCTTTGAGCTTTTCGTATCCCGACCTACTGAAGTCAGTTGGATGTAAAAGTCTGTTGTAAACCCCAGAGTGCTCTTCAGATGATGCATAAGCATGCTAATGATCTGAATTGCTGTTGTACAGAATCATTTCTGTTACTGTTTACTCTTGCCAATAGATGGCACTAACATATTTCATATTTGCCTTTTCACCTGTCACTTCCGCTGTCCCTTTCAGTAGTACGTGTCACTGCTGGTTTTTGCCCTGTACCCCTAGGACCCTAACAACTCGCTTTGCTAAAAAGCCTTTCTTCCCCCCCCTGCCCCCCCCCCCCAAAAAAAAAGTGAAACCTTAAACAATGGTTTGGGCCCAGTGGTTTTTCGAGTGTTATGAAAAAGTGCATTTCTTGAGTCACAGTTTTGGGGTGTTGGGAAGATGGGGATTTTTCTTCTTTGGAGCAAGTTCTCTTTAGGTGGATCAGTTACAGGGTGCCTGGATGGCTCAGTTGGTTAATCATCTGACTCTTGATTTCAGCCCAGGTCATGATCTCACAATTGTAAGATCGAGCCCCCAATTGGGCTCTGTGCTGGGTGTAGAGCCTGCTTAAGATTCTCTCTCTCTCTCTCTCTCTCTCTCTCTCTCTCTCTCTCTCTCTCTCCCTCTCTCTCTCTCAAAAAAAAAAAAAATAGATGGATCAGTTATCTAATAGAAGAAACCATGGCTCTAGGATGGGGCTCTGTCCCAGGCAGGGCAGAGTGATGGAGGCAGCCCCTGGCAGGGCAGATTTCTAGAAAGATGCCATCCATGTGTCTCCATCTCAGGCTATTAAGGGCCAGGTGGATGTAGGAGAGGTATGAGCTGGGGAGGCACTTGCTGGTCTGAGAAAGCCTCCTGAGGATGTAGGGTCAACATTCCTTAGGAGGGTGTGGACCTGCCAGGGCTAGGATAGCCCAATCCTAGGAAAGCCTGGGGATACCTTGTTTTGTACTTTGTAGGCCTCTCCACAGGTCCCTGTGCCCAGAGGCCACGGCAAGAGTGCCATGGTGCATCAGCAAGCAGAGGCCCCGCTGGGGTCACTTTCCTGTTGGAATAAACCTGGTGTAGGGCCAGGGGTCTTGTAGAGACTAGGCAGGGCTGGCCTGGGCTCCCCAGTTTCCTGTTTTCTCCCCCTAAGTACTAACCAAGCCCAACCCCGCTTAGCTTCTGAGATCAGATGAGATTGGGCGTCTTCAGGGTGGTATGGCTGTAGACTCTGGTTTTCTAACCCAGTTCCGCTGAGTGCTAACACCTGCCAGATTCACAGGTCTGATTTGCTGAGGGAGTTCCTGCTCCCTAGTCATGAACCGCAGTAAAAGCAGATGGTTTCATCTTTGAAACTGATCATGATAATGATGGGTGACTTTCCTGCATTTTCCATAATCGAAATGGAATGTGTTTGGACTGGCATGTTGGAGGGGCTCATGAGTGGTTATAGGATAATAGGTGGGCTACTGCTGAACATGTCAGTGAGGCCAATGCGAGACAGTGAACTTGCAGGTACCGTGGCCAAAATGGGATACAACATGAGTGTATGCTAATTACTTTAAAAATTAAATACAGCCTTTCTGTGTCAAGACCAGCATGTTAAATTCACATTATGTCCAGTCTTTTGTGCTTGTGAGATAAATCAGTCTTTTGCTTTTTTACATTCTTTTCCCAATTCTGTTCTGTAATATTTTCATGTTCTTATGCATAGCTGGGCGAAGTGCTGTAGTTGCTGTAAATGCCCTAGGAGCCTGTGACATCTAGTCCCTGAGTCACCCTTGTGCCTGCTTGCACACAGGGCATCAGCATAGCTATTGTGATGGGCATGGTCTTCAAACATTTGAAGTCCAGGCTGGGCCATTAGCTCTCCCGGGCGGGGATCTTCCATGGCATTTCTTCACCTTGGCCATTTACTGGCCATTTAGTAAAGTCTCCCTTTACTTCCTTATTTCTGGACCAGGAATAGGAAATTGAATCAACTGTGTACCTTATGGCTGGCTGTGATTTTCACGAACTTCTAGACGCAGTTTCCACCTGGGAGCAGGCCTGCTCAGGATTTGAGTCTTTTTTTTGTTTTTTTTTTATGGCTAGTCTTTATTTGGGACACATTTCTTTCAGCACTCAGCATACTCAGTGTGGGTTGGGCACTCTGTTTCTTATTTTAGGGACCCAGAGATAAAGCTGGTGGTGATCCTGCCATCCCCTGGCTCTGGGCTGCTTCTCTAAAGTCCAAAGTGAACTTTAGAAAAATTAGGTATTTTTGTACACCTGCATGGATACCGCATGTGCTCCTGGGGTTCTGGCTTCAGCCGGCTCTGACCCTGCTCTGCTGCCTTTGGAGTCCTAAGAGAAGCACTTCAAGGGATGCTGCAGCCTTATTTTGGCCCCATGTCCCTGCCTCCTGCCTGGGAGCAGGGAACCCCTTTGACACCCAAGAAGCAAGTTCTTCCGTGGTGGATCAGCTCCAGGACACCCCTAGACTCTAGGAATGATTCCCAGCATGCCACTCAGAGAGTGTGAGCCCTGTCCCTCCTCCAGAGTCCACCTCCCAACACGGCTGGGTCAGGCAGTCTACCCTGCTTGGAGAAGATGGGGGAAGGAGGGGGGAAGGAGCTGGGTGGAACTGGACGAACTCTTCCCCGGGACGATCCAAGGAGCCAGTCGAAGTCTCAGTATGATGAGGTACTCTGTGGCCCAGCGATGAAGCGAGGCTGCCCTGGACTCTGGAGGTGGATGTTGGTGGCATCGTGTAATGCCACACCTTGGACACTATGGCACTTCTCTGCTTTTCCTATATCCCTCCTGCCACGTTTTGTGCTGTCCTTCCTCCCCACACTCTTCCATGAGGCCCTTCCTTTCTATTCATGGTCAGTCAGGCCTTGAAAGGGACCGAGTGGGGCTTTGGTGGCAGCCTCAGCAAAGGCTGTGGAATCATAAAACGTGGATGACCACACGAGAGAGCTGAGGGGTCTCATTACCCCATCCCTGCGTCCTCTGCATGTACCCTGGTATGTTGGGGGCCCCACTGAAGTCCCAGACAGCACAGAGTGTCCCCGGAGCTGTCCCTTCCCTGAGAAGTCAGTCAGCAGCACCCCACGAGGGTATTCTCTTCAGTGATAAGCAACCTTGCCCACCCAACATACCTGCCAAGAGCAGAGGCTTACCTGGAAGGGAGTAGGGAGGCAGGGGCATGGGGCAGAAACGAGTCTGCAGTATCCCTTGAAGTATTAGAGTATCATTGACTATAGTCCTTATGCTGTGCCCTTCATCCCCAATGACTTATTCATTCCATAATCGGAAGCCTGTATCTCCCATTCCCCTTCACCCATTTTGTACCTCTTCCCCTCACACCTTTCCTCTGGCAACCATCAGTTTGTTTTCTGTTAGATGTCCTGGCTCTTGGTAGGTAACCACCTAAAAAATGAACACACTGTGTCGTACAAATAGGACTTAGCTGTGAGGCAGGCAGGTCACCAGGGCTACCTGTTCCTACTACTCATGTAGCATGTTCAGGCCAAACTAGTGGCTCTCAGAGTGGGGCCCTGGGCCAGTAGCATCGGCATCATTAGGAACTTGTCGGTAATGCAACATTTCGGGCCCCATCCCAGATTCCTGAACTGGAAACTCTGGGGCTGAGGCTCAGCAATCTGTGGTCTAACCAGCCCTTCAGGCGATTCCGATCCACACTCAAGTTTGAGAACCTCCGTTTCTGTTCTTGGTCACCATTCTGGTCCGTATTCTTGAATCACCTCTGGAAGTTACCTCAGGTTGCAGAAGCTCCTTTTCTCCTGAGGTAACTGGGCAATTGCTCATTTGCTACCTTGTGGCAGCTGTTGAATGATCAGATTTATGCTGATTTAATTTTTACAGTGGTATTTAGCTTTCCATGTGTTTATCTCATGTCCTGAACTCGCACAGAAACTCCTAGAGAGCAAGGATCTTGATTTACCTTTTTAAAAATATATATTAATTTATTGATTTGAGAGAGCACAAGTTGGGGAGGGGCAGAGAGAGGGAGAGAGAGAGAATCCCAAGGAGGCTCTGCACTGTTGGCATAGAACCCGGCGCGGGGCTTGATCTCACGAACCATGAGATCATGACTCGAACTGAAACCAAGAGTTGGACACTTAACTGGCTGAGCCACCCAGGTGCCCATGGTTTACCTTTTTTAAATGAGTCTAGCTCAGCGTCTTCCAGTGACAGTTGCTAATCACTGGCTGCTACTTGAAGGCTGCTGTTTTCTCATCACTCCAGCAGGCCAGACTGCCTGAAGCAAGTGAGCCTTGGCATTAACTCGGCTGCTTGTTTCCATCTTTACCCTGACTTTACCCACTTTGTTCATCCTCCCAGAGTAACTTCCTTCCTGCCACCTGGGCAGGGATGCGGGTCACATAGTAATGGCAGTGTGCCTCTCCCAGATCCCCCGTGAGTGAGTGAGAAGTGCAGGTTAAATACACCTCATGAGGGCCGCGTGGGCGTGTGTTTCTAGGCTGTGGGGTGTCCTAGAGGGCCTCCCCTTCCTTTCAAGAGGGGTTTCCAATTCTGTGGTGAGGTTTTATAGCTTCTCTCCAGACCAGTCTTGAACTTTAGGGAGAACCGTAGAGATTGAAGAGCTTAAAAATGAAGGTGCCCTCCCGGCCCTCAGTTGCTGGCCGCAGAAGTGGGCCCACTGCAGGTGGCGTGGTTTCTGGACGTGGCCTTGGCTAGAGGAGACTGGCCTTTCTCCTCCCCTCTCTGGGGCCATTGTGGTGAAATGGTCACCAAGGAATGTGATTGATGTGACTGATTATTTGCTAAATGTTATCCGGGCGACTTTGATATTGAGCTGGATTTTTCAAGGGGAGGCAAGGATTCAGACAGGCAGCGGAAAAAGGGAGATGTTTCTTTTTTTTTTTTTTAAGTTTATTTATTTTTGACAGAGAGAGAGGCAGAGAATGAACAAGGGAGAGGCAGAGAGAGATGGAGACACAGACTCGGAAGCAGGCTCCAGGCTCTGAGTTGTCAGCACAGAGCCTGACGCGGGGCTCGAACTCACAAACTGCGAGATCATGACCTGAGCTGAAGTCAGATGCTCAACCAACTGAGCCACCCAGGCACCCCAAAAGGGAGATGGTTCAAATGGGCCAAAGGTGCAGGCAAACCTGGGGAAAAGCAGGCTGTGTTGGCCCGGTGGTGGCAGGGTGGGCGGGCTCCGTGCGCATTTGTGTAGGGGTGGGACGGAAGGCGAGGCCGCAGAGGGTTTGCGTGTGAGGCTGGGAAACCTCCATGTACACTGAGGGGTTGTCAGGAGGAGGTGGGAGCACCAAGAGGAGTGTCACAGGTCAGCGCATCTGGCAGCTGAGTGTGGGCTGGAGAGGGCTGCGACCCCCCCGTCGCTACTGCGGGGTGTTAGAGTTAGCCTCTTGGCTCAGAGCTTCAGCCGTGTTGGTCCGGGGCCCTGGGCCATCAAGAGGAAGACACTGTGAGGCTGGGAACTGTGGTCTCTATGGACTAGAGTTTACTCTACAAGGGAAAACTGACATGGAGCTGGTAACGGATATTGGAAAAAATACAAAATAAGAGAACGTCCAGGAGCAGGCCAGACTCTAGAAATAATACGGCCTGTAGCCATTTAGATGAAGTGCTTACCACTTATGCCTAATTAGCCTCAGTAACAGTTCTGAGTGTGGTTAAGTGGGTGCAGTTAGCTTTATTATGCTTTTAGCTGGGTTCTTCATCTGATTCTTCTTGAAGCTTGTTTGTTTTGTCAGAACTTAAAAAAAAATTTTTAATGTTTATTCATTTTGGAGGGACAGAGCACCAGTAGTGGAGGGGCAGAAGAGAGGGAGACACAGAATCCGAAGCAGGCTCCAGGCTCTGAGCTGTCAGCACAGTCTGATGTGTGGCTCAAACTCTGACCGGCAAGATCATGACCTGAGCGGAAGTCGGATGCTTAACCGACTGAGCCATCCAGGTGCCCCTGTTTTGTCTGAACTTTAAAACACATAAAGGAAAATTAACTTCCAGGGCAATAGAAGTAAAAAAATGGAGATTTCTAGGGCGGGGCTGAGATAGTCTGGAAGTGCTTAGCAGAGGTGGTAACTTTCATTAGGCCTTGGAGACCAGAGGTTGGTATTTGTTCTTATTGTGACCTCAGCATCGTGTGGGATTTGGGGGAAGGAGGTATAGGAATTGGCTTGGGCTGCCATCCCAGAATACCGCACACAGGGAAATTTAAACAGAAGAAATTTATTTTCTCGCAGTTCTGGAGGGCCAACGTACCAAATCAAGGTGCCGCCCAGCTGGTTTCCGGTGAAGCCCCTGTCAGCTTGCAGATGGTCTCCTTCTTGCTGTGTTCTCACATGGCCTTTTCTGTGTGTGGGGAGGTGGGTGTGTGGGGTGTGGTTGGGGAATTGCTCTGGTGTCTCTTCCTGTTCTTATAAGGACTCCAGCCCTATCAGATCAGGGTCCTATCCTGATGGCCTCACTGAACCCTAATTACCTCCTTAGAGGCCCTGTCTCCAAATACAGGCACATTGGGGGTCAGGGCTTCATCATGTGAATTCGGGGGTTGGTGGGTGGGTCACACAGTTCAGTTGTAACAGGAGGCCCGTGTTGCTTAGCCATCTATCTGGCATCAGGGCAGGATGTGGACTGGGTGGAAAGGAGAGAGCGGTCAGGAGACCTGACCAAGGATAGGAGGAGAGGAGAGGCGTGGAGGACGTTGAGAGGGTGGCCGCCAGAGAAGAGAGGGAGGGCCTGGTCGGCCTGGTGCATTCTTTCAGGTCTCTCCATGTTCTCTCCTGGTATTCAGGAGCCAGCATCATTTACAAAAGGATGCTTCTTCAGGCTGGAGTGTCACTGAAGTTCAGTTTCTTTTGTCCTCATGCTTGAGTCCTTTTGCTGCAAAGAGCTCACATCCAAGTTCTTAGAATCACTTCCCCCCCCCCCCCCCCCCGGAAAGCAGACTTCAATGTTCAAAGAAGTGTGTGGAGGCTTTACCTCCTACGTCAGGCAGCATCTATTAACATTGACAGGAAAAGGAGCAGGATTTCTCACCATCTTCCTTTGAGGGACCAGTCTAGACTATTCCATGGGAATAGTCCCCTTTCAGGTAAAGAAGGAGGAGTTTTACGGAGTGGCTGGGAAGGGAGAAAATAAATGAGCTTGAGGAGGGCGTCCCCACTGCCTCCATACCCAGGTGAGGTGAGAGAGGCAAGGACCAGAAATCCTCAAGGGGGCTCGAAACAATATCGGGGCGGAATGTTCTGAGGACAAGGAAGACCTTCCCCTACTGCTCTCCAACTATACTTCAAGGAGCTGAATGGCTCTCAAAAGTGAGCTAAGAGAAAAGACACAACAACCCACCGCCCCAGAAGGTGAGGCCTGGGCCTGAACAGATGCGAGCCCCTTTGTTCGCAGAGCTGGGAGGCTGGTGGGGTGGTGCGGGGCTAATGTGAGCCGCATAATGGGCGGTGCCTTTCATATGCAGAGCAGCCCTTTGATCTGAGGGGGATGAAAGTGCTGAAAAGTGGAGAGGCTCGATGGGGGACCTTTGTCTTTGACAATAAAGGCATCTGCCGGACTCGAACCCCCTCGCTCGCTCCTTCAGCCCATGGGCTCCCGCAACAATGCCTCAACTGGGACCTGGGTCTCCTCACAGCTGAAGAAGTCTCAGGAAAGAGAAAGAAGCATGCTGCAAATGTTGGACAGGGAGCTTAATCGATTCTTTCCACAGCCCAGAAAGAAAGGAGAGAGAAGAACTGTAAGGACGCAAGGGGAGAGTGGAAGGGGAGACGTGGGGGTGGGGGGGGTAGATCTGGGGGGAAGAGGGGGCGGGTGGGAAGGAAGGGTGGTATTTGAACACTGGAGCAAACTCTCTGGTAATAAGCTTGTTACTTTTCCGAAGACAGTGCAGATGGGGTGAGTATGTGTCACTGGAGGGTTGGAGAGGAGTATTCAGCTAATAAGACATGTTTTGGGGGTCAACTGACACTTTAAAAAAAAAAGACAGTATAAGGCAAGCCCTAATATGAAAGCAGACATCCATTCAGATGTTTCCAGAGGGGAAAAGAAAGTCCTTTTAAGTCTGTACACTGTCAGAAACTATGTTAATTGGAGTTTTACTAGAATTGTAATAATTTCCAATAGTTCTTTCTTTCTTGCTGTCTCTTACTCTTCTTGAAATCTTAACCAAGACTCAAAACAAAGCACTTGGCATTTGGCCTAGAGACGTTCTGCTTGTGGATGGTTTTTGAGTCTATTCTGTGGGTAGATGTACTCCTTGGAAGTAAGCCTGATGGTTCAGCCAGTGCTATATCATGGAGTTGCATGTTCATCCAGGCGTCATGGGAATGGCTTGGGAGGGAGTGGATAGGCATGTCCTGTATAGGGCTGTCCCTTCACGGGCTGTGGCTTTCGGTAGGGGTTTGGGAGAGGAGGGAGCATGGTGGTTTTGGCATCTCTCGTATGCCTAGCTCTCTGCTATTTCAGAAGAGTCTGAAGGGTCTGAAATAGGAGTATGGTTTTGTGGATGTTTTCCTCCAGAGGTGGAAATTGACCCGATATAGTGATCTCTGAGTGAAGGGTATTGATTAACAGACACAGAGGGTGACTTTGAGGCTGTCTCTGAATCTTTTTACCTGAGTGGCACTGTTATAACCAGGATAGGGCATCCAGGAGAAGTGGGTACTTAGAGGAGGGTACTGTCCTTTCTTAGAGGTGCATGGGTCCTAATCAACTGGGACTTGCTTTGGAAGAAGTAGGCTTTAGACACCTTGGAGAGGTCAAGGCTGGTCTTGCTGCCCATCCTGCTGTTCTATCCAGCTTCTTACTGGAAAGAGCATGAACTTTGGAGGCTGTGAATCTGGGTTTGAATCCTGGCTCCCTCATTTCTTCTCTTTTTCATGTGGGGCAAGATACTGAACCTTTCTGAATCCATTTCCTCCTCTGTAAAGAACCTTTGTAAAGGACCCAGTGCATAATAGACATTTGATGGAAGCTGGTGGTGACCTTTGCTCATGCCACTCTAAGTGGTTGGGCTTATCACTACCTACTCAATATGCCCTAATGCCCCATCCCTGTTGACACATCTTTACACCCTCGGTTCCTCTTGCCTTGCTCCATTTCTTCATTCCTAGGCATTCTTTTCAAACTAGCAGGAAAAACCAGGACAACCTTGGGGTTGAATTTTATTTCTTTTTTTTTTCTTTTTTTTTTTAAAAATGTTTATTTATTTTTGAGACAGAGAGAGACAGAGCATGAACAGCGGAGGGGCAGAGAGAGAGGAAGACATAGAATCTGAAACAGGCTCCAGGCTCTGAGCTGTCAGCACAGAGCCCGATGCAGGACTCGAAATCATGGACCGTGAGATCATGACCTGAACCGAAGTCGGACGCTTAACCGACCAAGCCACCCAGGCGCCCCTGAATTTTATTTCTGAATCCAGTAGTTTGCCACCTTACTTGCCTTTACTCCAAGTGTCCATCTTGGAGTGATTGGTTCAGGAGGCAGTCTTGTCAGTGATTGTCTCAGGATCTGGTTTTAAGCCAGTCAGCATGCAGAATTCCTCTGGCTATTCTCATTGGTGTAGGTGTGAGCATGTGTCCTAAGTTGGTGCAAATCAATGGAAGAGACAGAGAGAGAGGTTAGAACAGAGGTTTTCATTTACCCTGGGTAGGTTTGAGTTTTCTAGTTATAAGGGTGTCCAAAAATAAAGCAGTTACATAGATCAGGAGAGCCCTGAACTTCCCATGCTCCTCTGCTTTGGCCTTTCTGCTGTGTGAGAGTCTGTTTCCCTTTGGTTTAAACTAACTTAGGCTCTGTTCATCCTGACTCCCACTGTCCCTGTGACTGCTCCATATAAACCCATTCCTTATCTGAAGTCACCATCTTTCTTTATCAAATATGTATTCTAGACAATGTAGTATTTTGTCTTGCTTTCGAATTATTCTATAATGAAACTGGATTATGTACATTCTTCTGTGTCTTGCTGGTTAAGCAAAATTGTGTGATATTCACTCACACTAATGTGTATGGCCGCGATTCATTTTCGTGGTTGTGTGGCATCTACCACAATTTTTCGGTTCTCTTCTTGATGGACATTTGGGCTGTTTCCAGGGTTTTGCTGTTTCAAATTATTTTGCTATAAACATCATCATAGTAGTCTCCTAGAACACATATGTGAGAGCTTCCTTCCCATATGCTATGGTTTTCCTCTTTATTTAATTGAACTGTAGTCAGGAACACTGGGATGACTCTCTAGGGACACTTTTCTGAGCCTCGGTCTTCCTGCTTTGACTCCTCTTTAACCCACTTCAAAGGCTACTGTCTCCTTGGTCTCAGGAATTAGGTACCTGTGATCTCCAGCCACTTTCCACCTTCTGCTGCCTCCACAATGATCCCCTCACTGCTCCCTAGCACGGTCTTAGACATGCTATTCCCTTCTACCAAGAGAGGAGACCACCATTTTTGGTAGTAGGACAGGCTTCTTCAAATTCTTTGAGAGCCAACCCAGCTGTGTCTCTCATGTGGAGAACCTGAACTAGCCATGGATTGGCTCCTCCTGTTTGTAAGATGCCCTAGATCCTTCCTAGTGGGGCTGTGGTGAGGGCAGGAGCTGGGGCTGTCGCCCTCTACTGGTTTGTAGGGCTACCCTAACAAAGTACCACATACTGGTGGCTTAAACCAACAGAAATGTATTCTTCAATAGTTATGGAGACTAGAGGCCTTAAGTCAAGGTGTCAGCAGGGCCGTGCTCCCTCTGAAAGGCCTGGAGGAGATCCTTCCTTGCCTCATCCAGGTTCTAGTAGTTACTGGCAATTTTGGCATTTCTTGGCTTATGGATGCATCACTCCAATCTCTGCCTGTGTCAGTCATCACATGGCTGTTTTCTCACTGTGTGCCTCCACGGTATCTTCTCTCTGTGCATGTTTTGTCAGTGTCCAGATTTCCCCTTTGTGTAAGGATACCATTCAGATTAGGGCCCACCCTAAAAACCTCATCTTAGCTTGATTACATCTGCAAAGACCCTATTTCCAAATCAGGTGAATCACATTCACAGGTAACAGGGATTAGGATGAGCTTGTCTTTTTGGGGGAACAAAATTCAACCCACAACATCCTCTTTTTACCTTTTCTGCTGCATCTATAGCTGGCTAAGGAGGTGACTTTTGGATTGACTTTTCTTGCCTGACCTGTGGGGACTTTCGCTTATCGTGTGGTGATGGGAACTCCTTCTGCCAGGAGCTCTATCCTCTGTTTTCCTTCTTTCTTTCTGCGCTTCAGCATGAACCTGGGAAACTCTGGCTTCCATCCCAGTCACTCATGGAGTCTTCACTGTGACCAAATGAGATGATCACTGGACATTAGCTGTTTGTACATTGGGCTTACTGGTTGTCTTTGCAGTGGCCACATTCCTGCTGCCCTCTGGGGAGAGACTGGCTTCTGGTGACATGCTGGAAGCACCCTCCTGGGACAAGGTTGCAGTACTCTCCTCCTCCATCTTGTTCATACTCCCTGAGGACATGTTGTGTCCCACAACCCCCTGGTCATGCCAGCTGTGCCTCTTCCTGGACCCTTGCTGGCTGTTCCTGTCATGCTCCATCTGTCTGTCCTGGGCTTATAGACTTGGTTGCTGCCACACTCACAGCTCTTGCCGCAATCCTGTGGCTGCCCAGGCTGCTGCCACTCCTGTCGTTGCCCCTTTGTCAGGTCCTGGAGGCTCCATTACTATAGGAGAGTATGTGCTTGGGATAGATACACCGGCCCTTCCGTGAACAGAGGTCTCTTGGAGGTACATTGGATTCCCTCACCCCAGCATAACCAGAAGAGGTGGCTCAGACACCACAGGGACCATATGGAGGCTTCTGATGAACACCTGACCTGATTCCCTTCTCCATGGAGCCCCATGGCCTGTACCAAGGGGAGGAGAAACAATTGAGGGAGAGAAGACCCGAATGTGAGACCAGAAGGGTCTGTTCCCCTTCTTTTCTGAAATGGAGAAAATCAAATGCTTCCAAGTGGAAGAACAGTATGTGCAATCTCCCATTTGATGCAGGAATGCCCTCCTATGGACATTCCAATTTTGCTTGAACAGTCCCAGTGCCAGGGAGAGCAATATTACAGTCTCCAAGCCACATCCTTGTACACTTACATATTACACACTCGTGCTAGTGTTTCTGTAGGAGAGATCTCTAGGAGTAGGACACACACATTTTCCATTTTGATGGCTGCTAACAAATTGTGTGTGTATGGAAACACACATTGTATTGATGTATACAAAAATGAGTACATGGCAATTATGGAGAGACATGGAACTCCAAAAGAAGGAAGGACTTTCTAATAGTTAAAAATGTTGCACAGCAGAGCACCTGACTTGAGATAGAAAGCATTCAAAAAGAAGAGCTTGGTACACTGAGAACCTCTCCAAGGTGGTAAATCCCTTTGCCAAAAAACCACTGGTGGTTTATTTGGCCCTGAGTCCTTCCAAATGTAACACATCTTCCAGGTGAGTCTCCAGGAACAGCAAACGTTTTGCAGGACGTGTCTCAAAGCACTCTGAGCCCGTCTCTTTGTGTGTTTGCACACTGGGGGTGCCACTGGGCTCTGCTTGTCCTCTGTCATAGACACGGGCAGGTCCTTTGTATCCCCAGCAGGGTTGGCCTGAGTTCTGCCAGGACCCTCCACTGATGGCTTCAAGAGATATACGAGTTTTTTCCCAACAGGAGAGAAGTCTTCCTATGGATCTAAAGGGACACCCTGAAGGTAGCAGGAATGGCCAGTTGCAAGCTTCAAGTGTAGCTGCTGTTTCACGTGGTCAAAGACAAAAATCTTTACAGGTTTCAAGGGAAGTAACCTGGTTGGCTCTGAGGTCTTGGGGGGCCTTTGGTTCCTTCCTCTGGTGGCCTCCGGTGACATGTGTGGCATGCTTTTCATAACGTGTGGCTCGTCAGGCCAGCAGCACGGCGTTGGGGTGTGGAGGATGGGCTGATGAGTGCCATGCCCGTGGTCCCCATTGTGATGTGTTGTGCACATCAATCACTTCTCTTTTGCTGATCAGGATGATGTTGCTCTAAACAACCTTATGCCCTTGAGTACATACTCTCCTTGTATTCTTGTTGCTGCAGGCCTCCCGGGAGGTGCTGAGCTTGCCCACTGTGTGGCTGCTGTGGGCCAGGTAATGCTATCGCCCAGGTTTGCTGCTCCTGGCACTGCTTTCAATGGCAGGGAAAACTGGAGCTCAGGGGCAAGGTAGTGCCTGTGATGGCCCATCCCTTTCTGGAGCTTCTGCTTCCACCTAAACTCCCATGGGGTGTTTGTTTCTACCGGACTGCCCTCTGTGACCTGTTGCCATCAAACACCCTTTTGTTCTGTCCCACTCCCAACAGCCACCCCCTTAGGACAGGGATAGAATCTTTTCCCCCAAATGCAGCTCCACCTCCCAGAGGGCAGCCTGACTCAGTGGAGTGGGGAGGGGAGGGGCTCCTGTTATTATTACAATTATAATGCAAATACATCATGCTAATGACTTTGCTGACCCCCTCCGGGTGCTCAGAGTTCTAATATTCTACCATCCCCACCTTTTGTCCTCTTTCCCCTAATGTGTCTTGCTTTGCCCTCAGGTGAAAAGAGTGACGGTGAGTGACAGGGATCTATGTAAGGCATCTGCCACTCAGGAATTTTCTAAGAGACTTGGTTGCCCTACATCAGCACAAGTAGCTTGGCAAGATAGTAACCATACAGGAGGCATAATCCGTGGAACTTTCCCGTGCATTTCCAAAAGCTAGACTTGAGAATGTAGTATGTGGACTTCTTCTGAAATGATGTTTTGGGTGGTGGTTTCTAGGTTCGGCCACACATAGTTTTGTCTGCATGGAGGAACTGTAGAAGCAATTTTGTTTCAGAAGCATGCTGGTCCCAGAGCCCACATCCTTCCTGGTGAGGATATGAGTCAGACTTCAAAAACTATGGTGTAGAGAGACGTCATTCATCCGGGGTCAGAGAACCGAGCCAGGGATTGACTGCAGGGCAGCGCATACCAGCAGCTCTGTCTCTGGAGACAGTTCATATTTGAAAGAGTTGGCTGTGTTAGCTCTTCATTTCTTCAGGTTCTTGAAGCTCTAACCCTGACTTAATTCCCTCGGTGACTCCCAGCCCCGCATTTGGCGTCACCTGTGGGTGAATGTGGGGCGGTTCATGTATTTATGGGAGGTGCCCATAAGGGGGCTGCGGCACAGGCTCGGCATGGTTTACGTGCGGCTGTTACAAAGCACGGAGCAGCTCTGGCTGCAGTGTGGACTGATACCCAAGATTAAAGGAAATAAGCAAGCTACAGAGCAGTGGGTAGACCATGCTGAGATTTATGTCAGCCGTGAATTGGTGGATACTGGGCTGCAATCCGTGGTTTGGAAGACACTGGCTTAGCAGGTTCGTGGGAAAACCAAGCCATTTGGGTGTCTGGTAGGAGAAGGCTTATCTGAGATCTTGGAGAAATGAACCTGAGTCTTTGTAGGATTGTCTGAAATCATCTGTAGAATTCTGCCTGGATTTCTCCTTGGGGCCTGCCTGAGTCAGCCTGAGCCCAGAGCAGAGGTCCTGGTGACGAGGGATAGAAGCAGAAAAACGTTCACCTGTAGCCCAGAAGGTTGACCTATGCCTGCATAGTTTCGTAAGGATCAGCTATGTGCCGGTTGCTACATTCATAAAGGGTCTCATGACTGCCGTAAATCTCACCGATAGTTAATATCAAACTGAATGACAAACATTTTAGAAACCTGTGCAAGTAGTTTTATGAGTAGAATTCGAAGAAGACATTTATGACTTAAAACTCCCTGCACGTCCCCTTCCCCCTTGAGCACTAAGCATATAACCACCAGCTTCATACAGCGAAAATGCAGCTCTCTGTGCCCACAGGGTCCTGTCCCGTGCAAGCTAACTACTCTAAGTTGTACTGTACAACGTCTCAAGGATTCTTTCTTGGCCATTGTGCTCAAGGATCTCGCAACACTAGTGATGTGGGGGGAAAAAGCAGAAGAAAAAAGATTCAATTTCCTTACAACTTACAGCCTATTGACAAGTCCCTGAGACAGGCAGAGTGACTGACATTCCTCTGGGAGCTCAGCTGTCTCGGTGATGACACTTTGCTAAGGGCAAAAAGCAGTCTTAGCTTAACATTATCCCAACCTTTAGGATCCTGTAAGTCTACTTTAACATATAAAAATTCCTTTGAAAACTTCCCTTATCTTCCCCCACCCCCCACCCCAGGATATAGGTTGGCAAACATATTCCAAGCTTATGGTCCACTCATGTACATCTGAAGGGTCTCATGACTGAGGTTTTATTAGACAGTAAATGACCTTTTCCTAAAAGTAGCTAGCCCCCTCAGGATCCTGGAAACCTTGTTTCCAAAATACCTTAGAGACTTACACTATCCCTGACCCCCTGCAACCTGAAGGTATATAATCAGTCACCTGTCACAACCCCAGTGCAGCTCTTTCTGCCCATGGGTCCTGTCTCCCTGCTTTGATAAAACCACCGTTTTGCACCAAAGACGTCTCAAGAATTCTTTCTTGGCCATTGAATCTGAACCCCAATGCTTCAGACCACATCACTAGGACAGCTTTGGATTGGGGGTGGTGGGGACACCTCTGGGGTGCCTCTGGGCTCCTGCATCCAGCTTGCTTTCTCACTGGCAAGGCTGTAGGAAACCTTCATTTGTCCCTTCTTGTAGTCACAAATTTCCCTTTTTCTTTTCTATGACTTGCTGTAGTCATTAATGTTATCTTATGGATAAGGAGGAGGATTCAGGCTGCCTGTGCTTCAAAAACAGTGTTTGCCAAACCCTGGCTTTTAATTCCACAATCCTCTTGTCTTACGGTATAATGTATAACTTTAGTATTAATTCATGGAAAGGCATTTATTTGAATCCTTAAGGGTCAAAAGAACACAAAGAAAAAAGCGGAGGAGATATCTCTACATCTGTCTATCGTGTCGTCTGTCAGCTTTTACACACAGAGACTGTCCATGGACGGATACATAAGTCACTGGAAGTGATTGTTTTTAGGGAGGATGATTCAGGTACAGGAACAGGAAGGAGTTCTTTTTCTTAGTACTGCTTGGAATTTTTACCATATTCATATGAACTATTAAAAAAAGGGTAAGCTGAGCCTGACACGTTTTAACTTGTGTCTCCAAACGCTTCCCTTAAAGTCCTAACCCTCAGGACCTGAGAATGTGATCTTATTTGGAAATGGGGTCTTTGCAGATGATTTAGGATGAGGTCATTGGGGTGGGCACTAATCCAATATGACTGTGACTGTGTCCTTATACAAAGGGAAAATTTGGGCATACCTGTTCAGTTGGTGGAGCATTGGACTCTTGATTTGGGCTCGGGTCATGATCTCACGGTCATGAGATCAAGCCCCGCATCAGGCTCTATGTTGGGTGTGGAGCCTGCTTAAGATTCTCCGTATCCCTCTCTCTCTGGCCCTCCCCTGCTTCTGCATGCACTCTCTCTCTCTCAAAATAAATAAATACCACTACTGCTACTCTTTAAAAAGTAAAAAATAACAAATAATGAAAACAAAAAATAGAAAGGGGAAATTTGGGCACAGATATACGTGGGGAGTAAGCCATATGGAAACTGGAGTTATGTGGCCACCAGCTAAGGAATGATCAGAAGCTAGGAGAGAGATCTGGAACAGATACTTCCCTAATTCCTTCAGAGGGAACATGGCCTTGCCAGCACCTTGATTTTGGACTTCTGGCTTCCGGAACTGTGAGACAATACTTTCTGTGGTTTAAGCCGCCCAGGTTGTGGTACTTTGTTATGGTGGCCCAAGGAATCTAATACAACTCGTGACTAAATGTTAGCAGAGGCTCCAAAGAAAGGGATTGGATGGAGAGGAGAAGGCGGTGGGTGGCACAGAGTTGGTTAGGGAGGAGGTGAGGGGGGCCGCGTGCATAGCCTGGGCCACTCAGCCAGACCCCTGTGCTTTCTCCTTTGCCTTGCCTTCCCTTCCTGGTTGTCTGCCTCGGCTCTCGTCGGGGCAGGCTGCCCGCTGTACCTGGGCTTGTTGGCTGTCCAGGAACAGTGCCAGGTGTGATTCCATAACCCTAGGAGGCTAGGTCAGTGACAACGCCCCATCAGGATAAACCTCTTGGAAGGTGTCTCTGTGGTCACTGTAACCAAATACAGTTATTTCTGAGGAATTTACTAATCTGTGAGTCACATCCTGAAACTCCAAATTTGTCAGACTGACTCAGGCTTTGCCAAGCACAGCAAGGAGAGTAAATTGCATAAGAATGACCGACAATCATTAATCTTGTCAGACTGTGGGGCTTCTGAGATGCCAGAGTAGGTCTCTAAGGAAGCTGAGTCTGGACCACCATGGTTTTAGTTGGGTGAGTTTGGGGCTTTGTATTGTTTTTGTGGAGCCCTCATGTGTTCCCTGACTCCTGCTCTGGGGCCCTCGAGACTTCCTGCAGAGCACCGGGGGGTGGTTGCCTCCTCCAGCTGCCAAGGCAGACACAGAGGGCCACCCCTGGTTTGCCCCAAAGAAGGCACCTCCAGCAGTGCCTCTATGGCCCTGCCCCTGGTTGGATGGAGCTTGATCATCAAAAGTAAATATAAGAAGCAAAGACAAACATCCTAGCAAGGCTTTGGAAGCCTGTCATGAACAGATGAAATGTCTTCAGGATAAATGACATTTGACTACACTGAGAAGGGACTGGATAAGGCCCACTATGTGGGCCACACGGTCTTCTCCACTTTGCAGACCCACCTGTCCATTAGAATGCGTGGCTTGATCTTCTCCAAATACCAAGAACACCTTAAAAAAAGCATTTTGAAACTAATGGAAACTCTTGGAGGAAGGTCTGCTAGTTACAGATTCCTGGGCTTGTCCTGGATGCCCTTAGGGGAAGGGCAAAATCCATCAGCATGTATTTGTTGAGAACTTGGTGTCGATTGAGACAGAAAGTGTGAGACCTTGGCCTGGAGCCTGGCATACTGCCCCTCCCCCTCCTCTCCAAAGATCTGTTCCTCCAGCTAATCTGAAGTCATTTAGCAATTCCCAGTGGCGGTGGACAGGTCTTAATTGTGTGGCTTTAGAATCCAGGGGCTTATCCCCATGGAAGACTGAATTTCCTCATTTAGACCATAATTTATGGACATACACCTGGGTGTATCTGCCTCTTGGTCAGCTCATGTCACCAGTAGAGGGCTGGAGACAGGGCATGGTCCAGAAGGTCCAGGCCCAACAGACAGGAGGGGGATGTTTTGAGAGAAGAGGGGAGGAGGGGACTTTTCAAAGAGGGGCAGGGCCTCAGGACAGGTACAGCCAATACTGGAGTAACCAAGGGAGACAGGGCCATGGGAGGAGGGCATACAGCAGGCTTGCGCCGCAGTGGCCTGTGGGAAGCAACTCAACAAGAGCCTCTGCCACTCAGAATGAGGAGAACGTGTGACGGGAGAAAGGAAGGGGTCGTTTGCTGACTTGAGACATGTAATAGGTTGTCTCCGGAGAATCAAAAAGTTCTGGCTGAAGACCTCACGGAGTGCTCAGGCAGACCCTGTCTGTCTGCCTTCCAGCAAACGGCGAGGGAATTTGCTGCTGCCTTCCAGCAGACGGCAAGGCAGTATCTGTATACGGATTCCTGGGGTAGCACGTGGAAGGGCAGCCGTGGAAGGTGATGATATGTCTGCATCCATACCTGGAGAGAACGTGAGAGAAAATGCCACAGCATCTTCAGTGTTGTCAGGAGCCTTGTGCAGGATGGCCAGCTCCAGTCCCACCCGGTGCCAGAGTCCCACCTTCCCCTCTGACCCAGTTCTCTGGGCCCACGGAGAATCTACTGTTTTGTAAAATTCCTTGAGTCTGGATTTTCCCAAAGGGTGTTCTAGTGAAGCCTTCTCTTGTGGTGCGTGCCTCAGATAAATTTGGGAAGCCTGGCACACTCTCCCTTCAGGAAGAACCACAGCACACATTAGCGTGTCAGAGACTCTGAGAAACTTGCACAGACCAACTGGCTGATTTTGTCTAGCCCTCGTTTCTCCCCTTTTTCCACCATAACTTTATTAACACCCTGCCGACCCAGTGAATCCACTAGTCAGCAGACGCCACACTGATGGTTAGAAGATGTCGTGCGTATATTCCTGTCCAGTCCTTCATGTGAGTGAAGCCTTCGGTAAGTGTCTGTCTGTGTGTCTCTGGCTGCTTCCCGACCTTCCTCCCCAGCTTCTTCACACCTTCATCTGCAGCCATTCTCTGGTCTCTTTACCTCTTGGTGACTCTCATGGGATAGCTCCAGGTTGTCTGTGTCCCTCTTAAGGTACTTCCTCCCAGTGTGACCCACAGGGGACCAACTTGGGCAGGACTGTCCTCCTTTTCTTTGGACACCATCTGGGGATTTGTGTTTCCTTTTTTAGCGGCAGCGTCCATGTCCTTATGCGACAAACCCAGAGGTGAGGTCATTATCAACCACGGACAAAAGATATAAGATGGAGGCTAACGATTGCTGTGTCAGTGAACTTAAAAGGGCCTTGTGTTTTCTCCTCTTAGGTCATCTTTGCTTTGAACCAGACCCTCCTGCAGCAGGAGAGCCTTCGAGCAGGCAGCCTTCAGATCCCCTACACGACAGAGGATCTCATCAAACACTATAACTGTGGGGACCTCAGCTCCGTCATCTTCAGCCATGACAGCTCCCAGGTGAGGGCCCTTGTCCTCTGCCCAGCTCAGTGTGGATTTAAACATGAGAACAAAGGCATTACCTGCTGACACCTGAATCTTCCGTGAACAAAGGATTGAGGTCATAAAGGGCTCTAAAAATAAAATTGGGCAGGTTTAGATGTGGAATGAAATGCTGCAGCTAACAGAGCCATTCTTTATGATACGTGAGAACGGAGGGGGTGTTGATGAGAGTTAATTCCAGGATCCCAGGCAAAGGATGGAGCTAGGGATCCAGGGGCAGACCTCACGGCCTGGGCAACAGGCAGCACAAAGCCGCCTCCCGAGCAGGGAAGGGATCTGAGTCTGAAAGCCCCTGACTGACTTAGGAAGCACTTCTGGGAAATGGTGGGACAGAACTCCGGCTGCAGCTTGCAGTGGCTTCTGGGACCACGGGAGCATGATGGGTTTGGATGTGTTCATGGCCGCACTGGTGCAGCGAGTGACACACGGGACAGGTTTTACCTGTGGGCCATCAAGGGGAAGGAAGCTCAGAGGAATGCAGCCTCCCTATGGCAGGGATATTGGTTATGCTTTTATCAATGAGAGTCCCAGAGGACAAGCCATGACTTCCTCCCCTCCCCTCACCGAGACCACATGGCAGCGGCAATGCCAGCTGAGCTTCTGAGATGGGGCATGTGTTGTCTCCTCCACCAGGACCACTGTCCTCATGCGGTAGGGGGCTGTGAGTGATGCTGGGGTTGGGGGGGGAGTCTGTTAGATCTGGGGACCCTAAGGAACCGTGAGTGAATGGGAGAGGTGAAAAAGGAATGGCAGCCTGGGGAGAGGAACAATAGGGATCCAGCGTCAGCCCCACAAGTGTCAGAAGATACAAGGAGCTTTCCAGAGAGTCTGGAGCTGGAGGAAGTTAAACGAAGGCAAAGCAAGCAAGAGGAAGGGAAAACAAGAAATACCCAAAGAAAAGCAGTACAGTTGATGGTGATGACAATTCTTGGTGGGTGTGGGGGAAGTGGGGAGATAAGTCAAGATAGATGGGGAAATTAAAATTTGAAATGGCAGAAAAAAGCTAATATGGGTGGGAGGATTTGGGAGTTTTATGGGAAAATGGGAAGGCTGGTAGCAGTCAGGGACAGATGTCTTATGTAACCCTTTCCTGTGGCCCCTTCATACCTGTTCTGCTCACAGGGCCCGCCCATGGTGTGGGGTATTGGGAATGTGCCTGTCATGGTGCCAGGAAGGCCAGGCTGGTCAGACCCAGGGGTGCGGGTTGTAGGTCATGTTTGGCATTTAGCTGTGGGAGGTCACCCTGCACGGGCTGCCTGCCCGTGGGGAGGGGCTGGTACAAAGGAAGCACTCTGCTGAAGAGAAGGGACTTGAGGAAACGGATAGAAGGATCTCACATAAAGGACATGATTTTTAAAAAGATGACAAAGGAGGGGCGCCTGGGTGGCTCAGTCGGTTAAACGTCCGACTTCGGCTCAGGTCATGATCTCGCGGTCCGTGAGTTCGAGCCCCGCGTTGGGCTCTGTGCTGACAGCTCAGAGCCTGGAGCCTGTTTCGGATTCTGTGTCTCCCTCTCTCTCTGACCCTCCCCCATTCATGCTCTGTCTCTCTTGGTCTCAAAAATAAATAAACGTTAAAAAAAAAAAAGATGACAAAGGAGAAGATGAGGGCTTTGGATTTGAAAATGAAAAAAGTATCATTTTGAGGAAATGGCTAAAGGGGATCTGTTGTCCTTAAAGTGGCAATTGATGGCTCCGTTACAGGGTAAGGACTTCTGGAAGGTCTTTGAGAGGCTACTGCACGTGGGAGAAGCAGCCAGGGTAGATATTCTGTCTTATATTTGAGTGAAGTAATGGTTAACCTCGTTAAATCCCTAGGTAGAGGAGAGAGCACGCGCCCAGGAGGAGGGAATCCAGAGGGGTGGGGAGGGAACTCGGTGTATCACCTCACCGACAGCCCCTGTTCTTAGCCAAAATACTGAATTTGGCTCACGTGTGCACCAGAACCAGGTGAAATATTTGCCAGGAGGGCAAAGAACATTGGAGAAAGCAAGAGGGAGACTTGGGAAGTGGAGAAATAATTACAATTAAAATTGTATGGCATTTAAAAGACAGGTGAATGGTTATAGACATGCCATGTATTCAGCAGTAGAGTCATCATTATTGATTCTAAAATATGTAATTATGTAAAATTATTTTTGTAGAGAAGGCATGTGTGAATCAGACAAGTGAAAACGATGGACGTGTTAGGCAAAGACACGGTCTCCGTATATAAACACGTGGCAACAGCACTCTCGTTTGAATAGAACAGAAGTCCTGTTTAAAATAGCCCAAGAGTTCTTCCAGTCCACTTCATCGACTATGTTTTCACTTGGGTTACAGAGAATGATAGCACAGCTTGAAAAAGTAGTAGGTGGGAGACCCCAAGCGTGGTGGTGCGTGCTCTTTCCCTGACAGCTTGACCCTCTTGGCTGGGTGATTTGGGGCTCAAATGAAGCAACTTGGTCAGTGACACCGTTGCCCCTGATTTGCTTTTTTCTTTTTCTTTTGGCGGAGGTTCCCAATTTTATTAACGCCACGCTGCCACCGCAGGAGCGCGTCACCGCCCAGGAGATCGACAGCTACTTCCGCCAGGAGCTCATCTACAAGCGGAATGAGAGAATGGGGAAGCGGGTGAAGGCCCTTTTGGAAGAGTTCCCGGACAAAGGCTTTTTCTTTGCCTTTGGAGCTGGTGAGACATAGGTTATCTCTGCTGGGAGGCTGGGCTCCGTTGCTCCTCCCACGAAGGGACCCCCGGAGGTGGGCTGCTGGTAGGAGGTGAGATGAGTGGCACCTTCTTTGACTTATTTCACTTGCAAAGTGGCTCCAGCTGATGCCTGAGTATCCAGCACTGTTGAACCTTTGCTGGGCGGGCTAGTACCTGTGACATCACCATAGCTCTCTCTCCACCTGGTGTTCAAAACACACTCCCCTGGAAGCTGGGAAGGCCTTTCTCTCTCTTCCCAATTTGGCACTTAATCCCAATGGCTTTCTGGTACCCTTCACTTTTTTAACTTCCCCTAAAATTTGTCTTGTCTTCTCTCTCCTCTCTGACCATGAGCCTCCCAGGCATAAGACTTGGTGCTGATATGTCAGCCATTACCAACTGTTAACAGTGTACATGGAAACAGACTGGGAAAATTATTTCCTTTTGTGGACTTTTTGAAATAAATTATCTCCTCTTCTTGAGTCATTCTAGCACAGCTTTGCACACTCCAGAATTAAAGACAGAAATGACAACAGGCTTGGGGCACCTGGGTGGTTCAGTGGGTTAAGCATCTGACTCTGAGTTTTGGCTCAGGTCATGACCTCACATTCATGAGATGGAGACCCTTGTCGGGCTCTGTGCTAACAGCACAGAGCCTGCTTGGGATTCTCTCTCTCTGCCCCCTGCAACTTGTGTGCATGTGCGCTCTCTCTCTCCCAATAAATAAACATTAAAAAGAAGAGAAAAGGAAAGAAACGAAAAGGAAAGGAAAGGAAAGGAAAGAAAAGAAAAGAAAAGAAAAGAAAAGAAAAGAAAAGAAAAGAAAAGAAAAGAAAAATGCCAGAGACTGAGTAGTGTGCAGAAGGAGCATTTGCTGCCCTTGGCTTTTCCTTTCAATTCTCCATTAGCTTCATAAGTGTGGACAAGTTCCCTCAGTTTTTTTACTGGTAAAATGGGGGGGTGGGGGTTGGAGAAGAGCACTTGCAGAGTGGCAGAGTGAGAGGTCAAGTAGAATCACCCGATCTCAAGATCCTTAGCTTAATTACATCTGCAAAATCTTTTGTTTTCTTTTTATCCCCAGATAACATTCACAGGTTTCAGGGATTAGGATGCAGATGTATTTGGGGGACCATTACCACAACATCTGAAAATCAATTAATATAATCCCCCATATTAGTAGAACTCAAGGACAAGCACCACACGATGCTCTCAACAGACATAGAAAAAGCAAACAATAAAGTGCAACATTCTTTCATGGTGAACATACTCATCAAACGAAGGCTACAAGGGAACTTACTTCATCAGCCTGTTGAAGGGTCACTTTAACATATTAAATGACAAAAGATGAAATGCTTTCCCCCTAAGATGAGGAACAGGACAAAGATGGCTGCTCTCACCACTTCTCTTCAACAGTGTGTGAAGGTTCTAGCCAGGAAAGTTAGGAAAAGGAATAAAAGACATTCATATTGGAAAGGAGGAAGTAAAACTATCTCTTTTCTCAGATGACATGGTCTTGTGCATAGAAAATCCTAGGTAACCGACCAAAAAACTCTTAGAACTAAAAACCCAGGGTACAAGGAGGCAAGATAGAAGATCAGTACACAAAAGTCCGTTGTGTTTCCATACTCTAGCAATGAATAATTTGAAAATGAAACTAAGAAACTAGTTCTGTTTAAAAGCGTAAAAAAAATACTTAGTACGAGATGTATCAAAACGTACAACGGAAAACCGAAATCATCAGAGGGAATTAAGACCTAAGTAAATGGAAAGACATATGGTCATGAATTGGAAGGCTTGAACAGTGTTAAAATGACAATATTCTCCCCTGTTGATCTAGACATTCAATGTAACCGTCATCAAAATCTCAGCTGATGAAAATGCTTTAAAATTAGATAGCGGTGATGGTGGCACAACTTTGGGAATATTCCCCAAATCACTGAATTGTGCACTTGAAAAGGATGAATTTTAGGGGTGCCTGGCTGGCTCAGTCTGCAGAACATGTGACTCTTGATCTCAGGGTTGTGAGTTTGAGCCCCATGTTGGGTGGAGAGATCATTAAAAAAAATCATAAGCTTTAAAAAAAGGATATTTTTATGTTGTGGAAAAAATGAGAGGTTGGGCTCCTACATCTTGTTCACAAATGAACAGTTTCTGCCTTTGGTGCTCGGTCCTCTGTGAGTTGTGTGAGTGGTTTTCCTCTTCTCCAAGTCTCACATTCCATATTTGGGTTGTGCACAGTGCTGTGTGGCCCAGTGCCCATGTCTGGCCTGTCTCAGCAAAGCTGTTAGCTCTGGTTCTGCAGCACCCCGAAAGGGGTTAGGTACCAGAAGCCCCCCGTGGCACCTGGTAGGGGTGACGGTGGCCCTCTGTTAGAACACAGAGCTGGTGCTCGCTTCGGCAGCATATATACTAAAATAAGACACTGAGCTGGTGGCTCGGTCCCGGCGGCTGTGTCGGGTCCTCCAGGATGGAAGGTACCAGCCCCTGAGCGTGGGCTTTTGCCTTCCACTCCTGCGAGACTCAGCTGATCTCTCAAAAGCTTCCCTGACGTCCGGTGGCGGGATGGCGGGGCACTGGGTGCAGGGGAAGGGTGGGCGCTTTGAGATGACAGTGGCCTACTGTGTGGCGCGAGGCTGGGCAGCGGGTTGGCTGGCGGCCAGATGGCAGGTTGATCTGAGCAGCTGGGAGGGCAGGCCCTCCAGATGGCGACTGCTGGACCGATGGCCCAGGTGAGATGTAGCACCTGGGCTCGCCTGATTCTCCAGGCACAGCTCATCATATTGCCGCAGCGCTGGGCAGAGGCCTCACAGCTGGGTGCTTTGGGGGCCAGGGGTGCCCTGGACAGTCGCCAGTGCCAAGTTCTCTTCCTGGCGCTGCTTTCTCCACCGCAGGAATCCGTTTCTTTCTGAAGGCTGTGTTGACCAGAGGGAACCACAGAAATTGCTCCCGACACTTAGCCTTACCGGTTAAAAAATTTTTAAGTCTGTGGTTAGCAAACTTTTAATTGCAAAGCGAAGGTAACCAAAAACTAAAAGCTGCAGAGTTTCTTTAAAATTTTTTTTTAACGTTTATTTATCTTTGAGACAGAGAGAGACAGAGCATGAACGGGGAGGGGCAGAGAGAGAGAGGGAGACACAGAATCCAAAGCAGGCTCCGGGCTCTGAGCCGTCAGCCCAGAGCCCAACGTGGGGCTCGAACTCACGCACCGTGAGATCGTGACCTGAGTTAAAGTCGGACGCTTAACCGACTGAGCCACCCAGGCGCCCCAAAGCTGCAGACTTTCAAATCAAACAACAAGTTTCATTGTGGGGGTCTGGAGAGAAAATTTAGAGATGAGAAATGGAGCTCGCCTTTGTGGCAGGAAAAGTCAGTCAAACAGAATAGCTTGGTTCCGTGCTGAGAAAGCACTGGTAATAGGGGCAGTTTGTTCACTTGACAGATACGGTTTTTATTCTGAATTGCTTGAGAGGGTGGACCCTGGAGCCAGACCACTTGGGTTTGAGATGCAATCTGCTTCATCTCTCTGTGCCTCTTGCTCACCTGTAAAATGGAGACAATAATACGCCCACCTTATAGGGCTGTTGGCAGGGGCGGGGGCTGTCAAATGATGTGTAAAGCATTGTGCCTGGTAATGCTCAATGACTGTTGGCTACTTTATTTTTGTGATCACGCCCTGCTGTGTGGGCTTGGTAATGGCTGGGGGAGTGAGGGTTGCTGCAGCACTCTGTAGGCTCAGTAGCGCCCCCCCGCCGCCCTCACCCCCAGTCCAGGCAACATCTGTGCATGAGTTAATTGCACTTGTGCACCAGGGCTAATCTGGGCCTTGCCAACGTCCCTTTCATCTGAGCCAGTTGCCCCTCAGCAATCTTGGGGTCACAGACTCTACAGTTGAACCCAAGAATGTGGTAGAGCCCGGTACCTTCCGCCAGTCACCGCCCTCGGGCTCCCCAGGCTCTCAGAGGCTGACCCAGGTTCACCCTGCTTTCTAGAGCTGTGGGAACAGGACACGAGGGAGACCCACAGACTGCCCGTTGCCTGGCCAGCAGCTTGGATGTACCTTAATTTGCTGTCCCGGTCTCTGGTTATTGACTATTGACGTGTCAAGATTGTACAGACCCTGGAGCCAAATGGCCTGGCTTTTAGATTCTGCTATGTGGCTGCTTAGCGTGTGAAGCCCTGGACCTATTTTACCTCCGTTTTCCAATTTAAAGTGCAGGTAAGAACGATACCTCTAAGGTTCTGCTCAAAACACAGGATGGAGTGCTGCAATTGAATCGTCCATTTAGGACATTAAAGTGCCATATACTGTCACAGAGAGGGACGTTGTGAGCCTGGATGATCATGTCAGTTCTGAGCATCAAAACCTGAACGGAAAGGAGGTTGATCCCAGGATCTGCTCTTGGCCTCGAACATGTCTAGGATGTCATTGTAAGCTTACCTGGCTGATCTTTGTTGATCCCAGGATCTGCTCTTGGCCTCGAACATGTCTAGGATGTCATTGTAAGCTTACCTGGCTGATCTTTGTTTTTCATGAAAAGGGAGGAAGTGAAATAACATTCAGATTGAGGTTTCCAGCTATGGTGGCTTCTGCTAGATGCAGGCAGGTGTTTCACTGTGCATGTATAATTATGTGTGGGACAGAAGGGGGCTCGGGTCTCAGAGGTGGTTGGATTGTGTAAATGATGAGAATGGTCGGGACTGTTGACACTGCATTGAGACCTGGAAGGTTGGGATTTGGTGTCTAGGCTCTCCCTTCGCTGTGCGACTCTGGGCAGCTCACCCCACCCTTCTGATCCTCTGTGTCCTCATCTCTGAAACACTGCTTGTCCCTCCCTGCCTGCCTGGAGGGCAGTTGGGAGACCTGACTACAGAAGCTCTTAGGAACTCTACTGGGCTGGACAGAAAGGGATGGAGGGCTGGCAGGGTTATTTCTTTGTTCTGGGCTGTGTGTCTGGGGGTGTGTTTAGTGGTCACGGGAGCTGCCGTATTTCTGATCATTTTTCTTACTGCAGGTCATTTCATGGGCAACAATACAGTGCTTGATGTCTTGCGGCGCGAAGGCTATGAGGTAGAACACGCCCCCGCTGGACGACCCATCAACAAGTAACCTTCCTGTGCTTCTATCCTGGTTGGGGAGCAGCTAGCAGAGCCGAGACCCCCACGGGGCTGCCCCGGCACCAGGGCGGGCTCTACCCTGAGGGGCTCCAGAGGCCCCCAGCACGGCTATTACCACCTTCCCTGCCTGGCCGCTAAATGGACACTTGGCACCCGGCTCCGCTGGCATCCTGTTGTGGCTGGGGCTGTGTCAGACGGGGGTTGGCTGGCCGGGCACTTCGGGCAACAGAGGCCATTCTGGCTTTTTTCCTCAGTGGCCTTGGGGCAGAGAAGGAGAAGGGAAGATTACCCCATGGTCCCAGGGGCCCCAGGAGAGGTCATTGGGCTTGATGCTTAGTGCCTTTCCAGTGGGCATTTGGGAAGTTTCAGGGAGGCAGGTGGTGGAATCAGTCATAACACAGGGTCAGAGGGGCTAGAAGCGCAGGGCGTGGCTGTGAGACCCTTCTGGGGACAGGAGCAAAGCCCTTTCTCTTTCCCTGGGCTGTTCCTCCCCCCAGGTCTGTTTCTCATTTTGATGGCTCTGTGGACCCCTCCCTCCCCTCCAAACTAGTCAGCTTGGGCCACCGTAACAAAATGCCACAGACTGGGCACTCGAACAGCAGAAATTTATTTTCTTACAGTTCCGGAGGCCAGAAGTCCAAAATCAAGGTGTTGGTAGGTTTGATTTCCCCCTGAGGTCTCCCTTCGGCTTGCACGTAGTCTCCCTCTCCCTGTCCCCACATGGCCTTCCTCTGTGCGCACACAATCCTAGTGTCTCTGTGTGTTTAAATTTCCTCTCATAAGGATACTAGTCAGATTGGACCAGGGCCCACCCTAACGACCTCATTTTATCTTAATAACCTCTTTAAAGGCGCTGCCTATGAATGCAGTCACATTCTGAGGAACTGGCTATGGAGGCTCCAACATAGGAATTCAGCCCCTAACACACGCCTTTCCTCCCCCACTCCCTCCCGACCGCGCTCACCAGCGCCCCCTCCTGGCAGGGATCCCAGCGGTAGTGAGGAGAAGGCCCATCCCTTCTACAGAGGGGTAGAGAGGGGGGTCAGCTGTGGTGTCAGCTTGATGGCTGCCCTTCCCCAGGTGCCCTCTTTCTCGTCAGAAGGCCCACCTTCAGCTCGTGTTGTTTCAAGCTAGGGCCTCTCCCCAGCCCCTCACCCCAGAGGGTTCTCCCTAGCGGTCCAGTTTCCACCCGGGAGCCAGGATTCTCCCAGTCTGCCTCCTAGCGGACAATCGTGGGTACGTCCTGGGCTGTCTTACCCCCACCTCTCACGCCCTACATCCAGCGCGTCAATGATAATGGTTCTTCAAATAGCACTTCTACTCTCTAAAAGCCCTTACCTGAGACTTCTCATTTCTCACCTCCATCACACCTCTAGCTTCCTCTCCTCTTGGGTTTGCTCCTCTCCTTTTTCATGGCTCTCATCCTCTGGTCCATTCTTCGCTCTCTGTGGGACTAAATCTTGCGAGTGCCCCTTCCTCAGAAACCTTCGGTGCTTTCTGACTCTTCTCTTCCAAAGTCCAGTTTCTTCCTGCTGGTGTCTTGGCGGCCAGACCCCAGCACAGGTGTGCTTCCTGCATCAGAAAACCTTCTGTCTGGGTCGCTGCCGTCCATCTTCCCCCGACAGCAAAAATCCTGCCCCTCCTTCAGCTCTGCTCACTGCCCAGGTCTTGATCCTTCTCTCTCTCCTGTTCTCCTTCAGCCCTGGAGGGAGAATCCAGCCCTTAGTGGTTCTCTGCCTGTTTCGGGGGGACCGTGTTCTTCTGGAAAGCGGGTGCTTTGTCCCTTCTCAGCTCCCGCCTCAGGCTGACTGGGCTGGTATTTGGCACACAGTCCTTGCGGGTGCTGGAGAGGACCCTTCCTGGAGTGTGCGTGTGCATGCGTGTACGCGTGTGGATGCGCATGTATGTGCACAGGCATGTATATGTGTGTACACGCACGCACGCATGTGTGCACATACATGCATGTGTGCGTGCACGTGTGTTGATGGTTATGCTCAGGCTTCCTACTTCTGTCTCTAACCCTAATACCTGCCTGTGGGAGGAAGTGAGGTCAGGAATCAGTATTTTAAAAATCTCTCTGTGATTCTGGTGCACGGTGAGGGCTGAGAACCAGTGCTGACATTCAGCTGGGCTGCTCACATTCCCAGGGGAGGAAAGAACATTTATTGACCGACTGTCAGGTGGCAGCCAGGTTCACACGGACTGTCAGTTAATCCTCAAAGCCAGCCTGTGGGGTGGGTGTCTCTTCTCCTTTACTGATGGAGAAACTGAAAGATCACACAGCTAATCAGAGCCAGGGTACAGTTCAGGCTCCTCCGCCCACACATGCCTTCTCTTTCTGCCCTTTCTTCTTCCACGTTTTACTTCCTGGATCCTTTGTCTTTGTTCGTGCAGCTTCCTCGGCCAGACATTCATCCCCCATCCCCGCCCCTAATTCTATCAGAATCTGTGAGATCCAGCACAAACGCCCCATGTTCTTCTCTGCTCCGGCCCGGGGCCACCCCCTTGCATGATCCCCAGATATTTGGTGTGTGCTCTGCAGTAGCTATCCTGGCGTCTGGCACACAGTATGTGCTCCATTAGGATAGTGTCTATGAGTTTTTAGCGGCGAGCCGTGCTCCAGGGGAGGCCACGAGGGAGCATGAAGTCTGGAATGGAGCTCCAGTTAGGGAGAAGAAGGGGTGAGGGGATAAGGGCCCAGAGTGGGGGAAACGACCGCACTGAAGGTGTTAGCAAGGGCCAGTGCAGTGGCTGTGGAGACACCTGCTTCCTTCTTCCCCTCCTTGGCAGCTGTGTGATAATCCCTGAGGGATGATACTGGGACTTGGATCTTGGGCGGGCTGTGTGGGTGGGGGCAGGAGGCCTTCTAAGTGGTGACCTAGCTCACTCTAGGCCTGCCAGCCCCTCGGGTCTTGGGGTGGCCCAGTTAGGTGGACAGTGAGGGGAGGGCTACCGGCAGCTACCGGCAGCCACTACCCTCCCGTATTCAACAGGCTGGAATACACAGGCAAGGCCCTGGCTGTGAAACTGCGCTTCCCTGGGCAGCGAAGAGGAAGGGACAGGGGTCCTGCTGGGCTGATCCCAAGTGCGTTTACCCAGTTCCCCAATCCCACACCTCTTCCCAGGATAACCGATGCTGTATTAGGGTTTTGTGGATTTTTTTTTTTTTTCCTGCCACAACAAATTATAAACTCTGCCCTCAAGCACTTATTTTACGGTTCTGTAGATCAGAAGTCTGACACAGGTCTCAATGGGCTGAAATCAAGGTGTTAATGGGGCCACATTCTCCTCTAGGGCTTCTAGGGGAGAACCTGTTTACTTGCCTTTTCCAGATTACAGAGGTTGCTCACCTTTCTTGGTTTGTGACCCCTCCTTCCATCTTCCAAGTGACTGCATTTCCCCGAAGTTCTTCTGTAGTCACATCTCCCACTGGCCACAGAAAGTTTTCGGGCTTTAAGCACCCATGTGATTAGATTGGGTCCACCCAGGTAGCCTGGGGTAATCTCCCATCTCAAGGTCCTATATCACACCCACAAAATCCCTTTTATCAGGAAAGGTAACAAACAATAGTATTCACAGGTTCCAGGGATTAGGACATTGACATTTCTGAGGGTCAGTATTCTGCCCACCACAGCAGAATAATACCAATGAGGATCTGGTGAATGTCCATTTGGCTTCACAGTGGGGTGCTCCAGGTTCCCCGTCAGCCTTGCTGGGCTACATACACTGTCACTCATCCCCAGACAGTGGGACTGGAAGAGAGGGGCATCCACATGGAATGCATCCTGGGTGCTCAGCCCTGTGTGAAGTATGGTGCACGGGTAGTTTTAATCCTCGCAGCAACCAGGTGAGACAGATCAACTTTATAGAAGCAGAAGAGGCTCAGAAAGTATAATTATCTTGTTCTAGTTTCCAGTCCTGGGCTCCTTCCTGGATACCACATGTCCTCCTGTGGGTGTGTGCCCAGGAGACAGGCCATGTCAACCAGGGTGTTTCTTTCTCGCAGACTTCCACGAAGTGAGTAGATTGTGTGAAATGCTGGCAGGGGACTAGCAATCTCTCAGGCACAACAAGAGCCCCATATTGTGGCCAAAATGACCATGGACTTAGGTTTCATAAGTAACTAGAGGTTTCACTAAACTTTGGGAATTCAGATGGACCGAAACAGGACAACCTAGAACCTCAACCTGGGATGGGATGCTTAGGCTAGCCCAGAAGCTCTGGGGTGAATTAGGCTGTGTTCAACAGCTGGGATTTTCTGTTCCTGGCAGAGAAGCAGCCACCTCTACTGCCCTAGGTCCCTTAAGCCCATGAGCATTTGTCTGTAGGATCTTTCCCTGGAGGTAATAGTGACACTACTCTATATTCTCCATATTTCCTATGGTGAAAATAAGTTAGCTTTATAAACTGAAAAAAAAAATCTTGGTGTATATTATTTGAAAATGGCACTGAATCCTTGTTGGGACCTAGGGCAAGGAAATTTATTTCCCTGGTCCTCAGTTTCCTTAATTATAAAGTGGGTGTTATGAATCTACAGGACATCTCAGCTGTGAAATATGAGAAAGATAAAAATCAGGAGAGGTAAAATTAATTTCTTCTGGATTAATGACCCCCCCCCCAAGAGTAATTAACTAATTAACTTAGTTCTCAAGCTCTGGCCTCGCCCACCTGCAGTAACTGAGCTGAGATCTTGTGTCTCTTGTGAGTTGAACAGAACCAAAGCTGTGATTTGCCCCCACTGTAAGGATCCACTGCTTGAAGCCATAAGAGCTGAGCCCTAGTGAATTTGAGTCCATGCTCTTTGCAGCAGACTTTTTTGAATGCCTACGGTGTACCAGGGCCTGTTGGGTTATATGGAGGTCAAAGATGACATAGATATAATCTCTGCTGGGGCAGAGGGCCTGGGCATGGGGGCTGCCTGACCATCTGATCCTGAATCCTCTAGGAGGCCACTGGAATCTTAGCCTTAGGTGGAGCACTTTCCCCTCTCTAGGCTCCAGTTTCTTTGCTGGTATAATAAAGAGATTCATCTAAGTGGTGTCACACTTGTGTGTCAGGCATCGTGCTGGTCTCTGGACACAGTGATGAATATGGCAGGTCCTGTCCTCCAGGGGTCTTTTCACTGTGACTGTATGTTGCAGAGGTTCCCAGCCTCAGGTTCAGAACAGGGGCCTTTCTTTGCCACTTGAGGAATTCCCTTCTTTTACCTTTTTTGCCCAACCTGAGTCTTTCCCATGTTCATGTTCTATCTCTTATACCTCCCGCCTTCCTCACACAGGGCCATGAATATTAATTGACATCTCAGGTTGTGTCACATTGTGGGTCAGAATTGAGCCCTGCTTCTGACAGGTGGGCTGTTCATTAAGGCTGAATCAGGGCAGAACGACGGAGTTCTTATATATGCTGGTCTGCTGTGCCCACATGTCAAAGATGCACATAACACAGGCACTGCTTCCTTCCCTCAGGTGGATGGGAGCCTCAGGGCCCTGCCTGCCTAAGTCAGGAAACAATAGGATTAACCTCTAGTGGCAGGATTCTTCTCTTACTGCCCCCTCCTCAACCCCAACTAAACTCTTGACAAAAGTCTTGTTGTAGCAAGAAACTGGGTCCTTCTCATGGCTTATTTCCTCACTGGAAGATATTTTTGGGGAGCAGGGTGGAGGGGCGGGAGAAGGGGGAAGGCTAGAGTCACCTTTAGTGGAAAACTAGAAGCAAGTTTCAGTTTCTCATCAGTTGTGAAAAACATGTTGCCTTTGGGAAAGATGGTTTATGGTAGGACCTGGGTTAAGGTGGTTAGAAGCCAGCCCTGTGAACACTAGCAGTCATTCATGTGGGGGGTTGGGGCTGCCACAGCCTTTTTCTGAGAAGAACCCTTACCAGGGTAAAGGAGGGGTTAACATGGTTAAGGGTTACTTCAATTGTTCTAAGTAAATGGCATTTAAACTTTTTTTTTTTTTTTTAATGTCACTTTCAATGCTGTAATCTTCAGTGACTTTCTACATAGCTGTGACCCCTTGTTAGGGAAGGGCAGTAATTATATGCAATTAAAAAGAAATCTTCTATTTCCTCCCCAGGGCTGGGGGATTTGGAATGACTACTGCAACAGTATGTGAGGGAAAAATTAAGGCATCAAAGTGATCAATTCTGGAGGTGGCTTGGAGGACGCTCCCTAGCCAGCTTGAACTTTCACATTATCCCCCCCCACCCCCACCCCGTTCTACGTCCCTGAGCCCTGAGAGCTGTGTGACTGTCCTTCAAATCCATCTTCCCTCCACCCCTGTTCACAGGGAGACGAGAAGTCCCTTGTCGGGGCCCGCCTCCTCTGCCATCTTTGTTCCGGAAGTGCCTGCCTCAGAAGCGCGGGTACCGGAAGCTGGGTCTGCGGTGCGCTCGCTGTGGCCTCCCCACGTGTCCCTGCCTGGAAGTGCCCACCTGGGAGGCGGAGCGGAGCGGAAGTTTCGGAAGAAACGGAGGCGGCAGCGGCCACAGCGAAAGCAGCGGCTTCGGCAGTTCAGCGATCTGTGGGTCCGACTGGAGGAGAGGTGAGGCGGTGATTTGGGCCGGGTCGGCCGGCCAGGAGCCCACCCCCGGCATCCATCCGCCCCACCCGGAGTTCCGGTGGGGAGCAGCCCAGGAATATTCCTCACCCTGCTTGAGAGGGGGAGGTTCAGGGCCCTGGTGGGGATGAGCAACCCCCTTGTGGACCAGCCTTTCCTGTTGCTTAGAGCCTTGGGCACTGAGATGAACCCAGTAATTAAAGGCAGTTGCTTCAAGCCAGAGTAAGGGCTTTGTTATCTTTGTTTATCTTTGTTAAAGGAGGAATGGGGGTGGTGGTGGTGGGCATGCATGGGTGTGCGTTGATTTGCCAGCCCTTTCTCCACTGCAGCTTCGGGAAGATTTCATAGTTCTGCAGAGCTGGAAGCAACAGGGAACAGGCCTGTTCAGCCCCCACATTTTACAGAGAGCGTGGTGACCACAGAATGCACTCCCGGAAGATGCTTAGGAGGTGGATCAGAGGTGGATGGAGGAGTCAAAGGTGGTGACTCAGCCTGGTCTGCAGGGCATAAGGCTTCTGGAAGAACTACACCAGAGAGGCCTGGGATCCAGGATCCAGTTCAGTTCAGCCCAAATGTATTGAGTTCCTCCTGGGTGCCTGCTGTTGTGTCGGGTGCTGTGGCTTTGAAGTACACCAGACGGGCATTAGCTCTCTGCCTTCATCGAGTTTGCATTCTAGGGAGGAAGCCCAATTTTGATATCTGCAAAGGGTGCTGTGGGAATGTGCTTGTGTATGTGTTGGAAGTTACTATTTAGGGTTGGGGGAGTAGTCAGGAAAGGCCTCCCTGAGTGAAGGTACCTTTTGGCTGATGCTGAGTAGAAGGCTGACAAAGTGAAGCCCAATGACCAGAACTTTTGAGTCTGGATCAGGAGATTCAGGGATCCAGTACCTGCATAGGTGCTTGATAATAAATGTTGAATGGATAAATAGCTGAGCAAGGAGGGGAAGGAATTCCAAGCAAAGGGAACAGTTTGAAGGCCTGGAGAGAGTGAGCATGTTGAAGAAACCAAGATGAAATAATTATGGTTGGAGCTGGGTGGGGGGAGGGGGGAAGGGGAGGAAGAGTCAAGTGGGGTGGTGTGGGTCCAGACAGGAAATGGAGTGGAGTGACAGAGAGTCTCATGCCTGTGGAAGTGAGGAGCCACTGAAAGGTTCGAAGCAGGCGTCCGGTGTGCTCTGGGATTGGCATTTTTTAACAGATGGAAGCTAGCAGCCAAATGGGACCCGGAGAACAGGGATCCTGTTGGTGTCCATGTTCCACATGACCAAGGGTAGCTCTCCAACCATCCTTCATTGGTGGAGGAATAAACTGACCGGTTCAGTACTTTTTCAGTTTGGGCCATTTCCTTTTAAGGTGGCCTGGAGTTGGCCACTTTACACCAGAGCTGAGCTGAAAGGTCCGGGTGAGCCTGAGATCTTGGGCCCCTCAGCTCATACTGTCTTGACCTGGGATGTCTGCATGGTGTTCACACCGGATGTGAGCTGGGGTAGGGGAGAGAGCCAGAGACCCAGGGAGGACACCTCATGGCCTGGATGTGCCTCTATGTGTGGTCAGTGAGGAGGGGCCCTGCCTGAGATTGCCCAAAGGCCAATGATAAGCAAATCTGAGTTGGGCCTTCTTACACCTAGAGTTTTAATAATCTTTGAACCAAGAACCATGTAGCCAAGGGAGAGTTGTCTGTTATGCTGGTCTTAGCACCTGTATTACTTGGTTTTGTTGTAGTGGTAGTATCGAGGGACAGAGACACAGGAAGCCTATTAACATACTAAGATCCATTCTCGTCTTTAAAGAAGGGAGATGAAAAGAAGCTGTGTGGGCGTTTGGGGGCCCTGGAGTATCCAGTGGCTCCTGCTGTGCTCTGAGCTTCTGTTTTTTTCTTTCCCTCCTAGTGCTGAGGTCCCACAGCTCCAGGTCCCTGTTCTGGATAGGCACATCTCTGCCGAGCTGCAGCTCCCTCGCCATGGGCATTCCCGCCACAGCCAGATGGTAGCCAGCAGTGCCTGTCTGTCTCTCTGGACTCCTGTGTTCTGGGTGCTGGTGCTGGCTTTCTAAACAGAGACACCCCTCCTGCAATGACGGGAGGAGCCAGGCCAGGCCCCTGACCCCTTGGACTTGAAGGATGGCCATTCCTGTACTCCACACCCTGTTCTGGCCTTGATAGGCCCAACCCAGGAAAAGAGAGAATAAAAGTTGATTCTTCTCTTTCCAAGGAATGACTCTGGGTTATCCAGCAGTGCTGGGGGTAGGTGTACAGTTTTGTAACATAATGACTGGTATGAAAATAATTGTAAATGAATTACACGGAAATAATTAAATGTCTTTTCTTTGTAGATTTTTCCCCACAATGTGTATACGTTATGCAAACAACTCTTGCTCACACCCTCTGAATATTGTCACTGCTTTACCCCTGGGCCCTACTCATACTGGTCCTACCTGCCACTTTGGATCCTGACCCTTTTCTCCTTCCTGCTGCTCCTCTTCCTACTCCTGGTTATGGATTCGGGGGAGAGTAGGCCATAGGAGCTTTGTTCTGTTTCCTGCGCTCTGACAAGTGCTTTAATTATGTATGTGAGTGTCTCACCAACATGCTGAAGACTGGATGAATGGTAGGCTTTGTCAGAGGTGCTGTGTAAGAAAGTGGGTTTCAAACGCTCCCCCTTCCTGTCTTGTTATTTATTTATATGCTGATGCCTTTTATAAATAAAATCTTATGAGGGAGTCTATAAAATGAGTAAGAGTAGAATTGTCTCAGTTGAGTCTCAAATGGGAACTTTTGGCCCTACCTCCCACCCCACCTCCTGTTCGGTCACCACACCCACCCCGTGACAAGGTTTCCTTATGGGCCTTCGAGCAGCTCACAGAAACCCAGAGGGTCTGCCCAGGACTTGGAAGTAGATGTGTTTGTTTCTAATCTGGTTTATGGTAAGCTTGACTGCCTGGGCTTGCAGTTCTGTGGTCTTCCCTTCCTAGACTTTCTTGGGGGTGCATTCTCAGTCCAGGGCCCAGAAGGTCTTCCGGGTCTACTTAAAGAGTGGTGCGATGGTACTCAGGATGCATGTCCTCCACCTTTGCTCCATTCTGTACTCTCTGTATTGCAGGGGGAGAAGGGCTAAACTCTCCCAGATTCCCTTGCTGCTATGACTGAGATTCTCCTAATGGCATAGACTTATGCGAGACTTGGAGGGTTCAAGGGGAACAGAAGACCTTTTTCTTCAGTAGTGGTGGCAGTTTACGGGTAGGCTCCAGCAGACAGAAGTTTGTGCAGTGGCCAGGCCGTGCGTTTCCCTGTCCAGTCACCTGCTTCACGAGCGTGTTACAGTTGTGAGGTTGGCTCAGTTTCCTACAGCTTTCTGACCTGGAATTACAGCTGCTGTGGTGCCGGATGTCAGCCTCTGACTTCTGCGGCTGCAGCCATTCCCGTGGCTTAGTAAGCACCTGTTCCTGCTTGGAACGCCAAGAGTCGTCTCGGTTCCTGCTCTGAGCTCTAAGTAAAAGAATTGTTCGCTGCTACTCTGCGACTTGAGTCTGTTCTTAACTTTGATAGCTATGGGGATGAAGGCAGAGGTAAAAGGGGAAGGTGGGATTGCTGGGCCTGATTCAGTTCTTCCAAATTTCTGGAAGGGGGTGGTGTGTCTTTATCCAGAGGACCACATGCTAGCTGGGTGGTTCCCGGTTTTGTGACTCATATTATGGCTGAGGACATAAACAGACCCTTGTTGGCACGGCTGACACAAGGTGGTTTGCCACAGGTGACTGCTCCATCTCGGTACTGGCCCAACCACCTCTGCTTTTGAGGTGGCAGGGGCTCTGGTGCGCCTGGGTGGGACTTGGATGCTTTCTACAGGTTCATCCTAAAGTGGAAGTGGAAATTCTGTCCTTGGGCAGGGCCAATCTCCACTTCTGTGAAGCACAGCAAGCTCTTCTAAGGATGGTGGGATAGGCCCGTAGAGTGGGGGAGCTGGCACCATGGGGTCATGAGCTTGTTGTCCAGCTCACTTGCTCATCTGCCTCCCATATGTTGGGATCTGAGCCTTAATCTCGTCTAGAAATGGAAGCACCTGGGGCCGTGTGACTGAAATGTACACTGGGCCTTTTATGTCAGCGTGAAGAGGAAGGAAGCCCATCTGGGTAAGGAATTGGTGAATTCTGACTCTGCCCAGGCACCCCCTCCCTCCCCCCAAGTTACTGATGGGAAGCTGCCTGACTCTCGTATGGAGGAGGGGGAGCAGGTTTAAGAGGTGAGTGCTGAACCCACTGCTTTCGCATCAGAGCTTGAATTACCAACTGAATGAAGCACTCAGACACTTTATTTTAGGTTAGAAGAGAAAAGCCACACTAACCATCCTTAAGTCAGACCAGAAGTATAGCTGTTTTGCTTGCATATGTTACACGGACCTTTGTCCCCATCAGGAAAGACTTTTGGCCTGGTTCTTTTTTAGCAGGAGGTGGCAACTTCTCACTCATTTAGTTGGCAGAGCAAAGCTGACCCCTTGGCAATCCAGTAATCTTTGGACCGCTTGGAGGGTAAGAGCACAGTTACCACAAAGTTGGTGGAATGACCTAGTAAAGGATACAAGGACAAAGGCTTGTTACTTAAAGAATAACCCCTTGATGCAAAGAGCAGTGTACTGAGAGTCAAGACACCTGGGTTTCAGACCTGACTCAGCCTCTGTAGATAACGGGTAAATAGTCCTCTACGTATTTCAGTTTTACGCTCTATAGAATGAAGATGTTAGAACAAATGATCCTTTAGGACCTAACTTTGACTTTGTATAACCTTGTAAAGTATGTTTCAAATTCTCCGCAGTCTGACTGATGGAACATTGGAATAGATTCAGCCCTGAGCTTTTAGTGGGACTCAGGATGCAGTTGGTAGGTTGGGCATCCATTCATTTGTCCATCTGTCTGTCCATCCGTCCATCCGTCCATCCATCCATCCATCCATCCATCCTCTGTTCTACCCTGCAGTTAGGCACCAGTGCTCCTGAAATGACCGAGTGCAATAGCAGATATTTTGTCCTCAGCTCTGGGACATCTGAAATAAGAGGTCACTTTTGCACTTTTTTTTACTGTGGGCCTGTATGAGGGGCCAGGATGAGTGTGAGAAGAAGAGGGTTCTGCCCTCAAGATGACACTGCATTCACAGCAAACCCAGTCTGTGTAGAAGTTGGGGAAAGGTGGTGGTGTCCCCAGCAGAGAAAGCCTATATCTCCCCTTTCCTTACCTTTGTATGCCATGCCCTGCCACAGTGCCTTGGCAGGGACTTGAGTGACATTTTCTAGTATAAATGGTATATAAATGGTATACACACACACACACACACACACACACACACAGAGTGTGTATACACACACACACACACACACACACACACACACACTGTATGTGTATTGCATTAGTTTGATTCAGGATTCAAGTAAGATCCGTGCCTTGCAATAGTGATGTGTCTCTTAAATCTCCTTCAGTTGGTAGGTTACCCCTCTGTTCCTTTTGCCACCCCCTTGTAATTGTTGAAATAACAAGACTGTTTGTCCTATAAAGTTTCCCAGAGTCTGGACTTTGCTGACAGCATCCCTGTGGTGATTTTAAATATGTTTCTCTGGGGCGCCTGGGTGGCTCAGTCGGTTAAGCGTCCGACTTCAGCTCAGGTCATGATCTCGCATTCCGTGAGTTGGAGCCCCGCGTCAGGCTCTGGGGTGATGGCTCAGAGCCTGGAGCCTGCTTCCGATTCTATGTCTCCCTCTCTCTCTGCTCTTCCCCCGTTCATGCTCTGTCTCTCTCTGTCTCAAAAATAAAATAAACGTTAACAAAAATATTTAAAAAATAAATATGTTCCTCTATTCATGTAAAGGGGGTGGTTAGATCTAGAGACATGATCATATTCAGGTTTGAGTTTTTTGGGCAAGAATACTTGAAGAGGTGGTGTGTACTTACATCAGGAAGTACCTTATGTCTGATTGTCTTTCTTGGCATGTTAGCAGATGTTGATAATTATTACGTAGAGCTATTATTTCATTAGGGTTAGTAATAATTTTAAAGTTTGGTGATGACGGGTGCCTGGGTGGCTTAGTTGGTCGAACATCTGACTGTTGGTTTCAGCTCAGGTCATGATCCCAGTGTTGTGGGATTGAGTCCCATGTTGGGCTCTGTGCTGAGCATGGAGCCTGCTTAAGATTCTCTTTCTCCCCCTCTGTCCCCGTGCCCCTCTCCCCAAGTCTCGTATGTGCACATGTTCTCTGTCTCTCTCAAATATAAAGGAAGAAAGAAAAAGAAAAAAGAAAAAGAAAGTTTAGTGATGATTAAGTGTAAAGAATCCACCTGTGATTTACTTTTCTCTGTAGTATGAGATAGGGTCTAAGTTTGGTTGTCAGCACCATTTGTGGAATAATTTGTCTCTTTCTCACCAATTTTAAATGATGCTGCTACTCTCAACAATAGATAAATTATGGAAAGAGCCTAAATGTCCATCACCTGATGAATGGATAAAGAAATTGTGGTTTATATACACAATGGAGTACTACGTGGCAATGAGAAAGAATGAAATATGGCCTTTTGTAGCAACGTGGATAGAACTGGAGAGTGTGAGGCTAAGTGAAATAAGTCATACAGAGAAAGACAGATACCATATGTTTTCACTCTTATGTGGATCCTGAGAAACTTACCAGAAGACCATGGGGGAGGGGAAGGAAAAAAAAAAAAAGAGGTTAGAGAGGGAGGGAGCCAAAACATAAGAGACTCCTAAAAACTGAGAACAAACTGAGGGTTTATGGAGGGTGGGAGGGTGGGTGGGTGGGTGATGGGTATTGAGGAGGGCACCTTTTGGGATGAGCACTGGGTGTTGTATGGAAACCAATTTGACAATAAATTTCATAATAAAAAAAATGATGCTGCTATTATATGCTGAGTTCCCACATATACACAGTGTGTTTCTGGGCTCTCTCTCCAGTGCATTTGATCTATCTGTTGAGTCTTGTGTCAGTACAACATCATTTTAATTACTACCTTTTCTTGGTTCCTCTTGCCAAAAGGATAATTTCTGTTGGAATTTTAGCTAGCAATAAGACAAATGACTTTTAAAAAATGGGAAAAAGACTTGAACAGACAGTTCATCAAAGAAGATATAAATAAGTACCAGAAAAGATGGCTAATGTCATTAGTCATTAGAGAACTGCAAAGTAAAAACACAAGAAGATACCACATATTCTATCATCTAGATAGCTAGCCGGCTGTCATCTAAAATCAAAAAGGACTGATCATCCTAAGTGGTAGGAAGTGGAGGAACTGGAGCCCTTATGCACTGCAGGTAGGAATGTTAAATGGTATGGCCTCTTTTAAAGCAGTTTGGCTGTTTCTTAAAAAGTTAAACATGTACATACCACATGTTTAGTCTTTCCACTCCTAGGTATTTATCCGAGATAAATAAAAACTTATGTCCACATAAAAACTTGTTCATGCCATTAATTTTAAAAATACCTTCTAAAATGTTTTTAGATTTGTCATGGGAGTGGGAGATCGAGACATGATAAGTGTCTATTGTAGTTCCATTCTGTATGTTACTCTTTGAGAATATACTTTAATTGAAGATTTTATTAGAAAAATATTTATCAGTATCTGTATTCTCCATTCAAATGAGAAAGTTTAATTCTTTCTACCCTGTTCCCTCTCCTATATTTCTCTCATCTGGAAATTTAGTTTCAAGTTATTATTGAAATCATTTTTATGGTCAAAGTATTACAGATTTAAGTGTGTGTGTGTGTGTGTGTGTGTGTGTGTGTGTGTGTGTTTTAGAGGGCCAGTGGTGATTAATTTAGAGCCATTGTATGTCCAAAGAGATCTTTATTACACCTTTCCTTTTAATAATTTGATTGCTTTTGCAGTTCTGGTGCAAAGTTATTTTCCCACAGCCTTTGCAGGTGTTTGTCTATTATCTTTTTATGTGCACTGTGTAGATAAAGAGAGAGATGTCTGATGTCAATCTGAGTCTCATTCTTGGGAATTTTAGTCCCAGTGTATTAATATATTTTAAATCTTTACTTTGAGGATTTTATCACTGATAGTGTTAAGAATCACTTTGATATATCTTTTCAAATTTAATTATTTGTTGTATGCTTTAAAAAAAATCATACCTGCCACTTTGTGAGACCTTATGATCTGAGGACTTAAGTGTTTGTTCAGTTCTGGGAAATTATCAGCCATTATTTTTTCAAATATTATCCCTCTTCCATTCTCTTTCTCCTTCCAGATTGCCTACTAGATAAATATTGGAAAATTTGGCTCCTTTCACAATGTCACTTTATTTTTTTATTTTTTATTTTTAATTTTTTTCACAATGTCACTTTTTTAAAAAACTGACTCCTCAGCTCATTCTCTGCTCACTCTTCAGCTGTGTGCATTCAGCTTACCTGTTGATATGGCTTTCTTTCTACCTGGTTCCTTTTGTCAGGGCTGCATCTTAGTTTCAGACCCACTCAGATTTCCCTTTTTGCAACACGGCATTCTGTTTTGGGTTTATTTTTATTTCATGCTATTTTATTTAATGCCATTTTAAAAAATGTTTATTTATTTTTGAGAGAGAGAGAGAAAGAGAGAGAGAATGAGTGGGGAAGGGGCAGAGAGAGAGGGAGACAGAATCCTAAGCAGGCCCCAGGCTCTGAGCTGTCAGCATAGAGCCTAATGTAGGACTTGGACTCATGAACTACGAGATCATGACCTGAGCCAGAGTCGGATGTTTAACCAGGCACCCTGGGTTTATTTTTAAATCTGTTTTCTATGATGAGTCTCAGTGACTTTGGTGAGAGACTCCTGTCTACTTAGTCCATCATTTTGAAATTAGAAGTCACTGTTCAATAAGCTCTATTTTCTACTTATTAGGTTAATAGAAAGAAAGCATTTGTTTTATAATGTCAGCCCATACTTAGTGGTAAAAGAAGGAAAACATAAAATCTATAAATTAGTATATTATAAGTGGCCTCATTTTAAGTCTTGCTAATTGGCTTAAGATCTCCCCTCGCACATTATGGCTTTGTGTTTGGACTTGGTAAGTTTGCATTTTGTCATCACTTTTTTTTTTTTTTTTTTTACCAATCTTAGCACATCCTTACCTGTGGTTGAGAGTGTTCCTGCCCGGGCCCCTGTTTTATAAAGTGGGGAATGGTAAAGTGTTGGGCTTGGCACGTAATTTTGTTGAGGTTCAAAATGCACCACAGGCAGCATTGGATTCATCTGTCCTGGCAGTGCATCTTCTATCACCATCTCTGTATTGTCCCATCGAGAAGCATCCATAAACATTCCATGAACAAGAACACCATCTTCAGGAGAGGGCAACTGGAAGATAACCAGAAGTTTAAAGGTGAGAAGAGGAGAAGGGGATTAGCTGTTGTGGGCCATTTCCCGAGTCCCACATCCTCACCAGTTAATGCTAAGAACCACTCTAGAGATTGCTGTTATTACATTTTATTTTTATTTTTTATTTAAAAAAATTTCTGTAATGTTTGTTCATTTTTGAGAGACAGAGCATGAGTGGGGGAGGGGCAGAGAGAGAGGGAGACAAGGAACCCGAAGCAGGCTCCAGGCTCCGAGCTGTCAGCATAGAGCCCAACGTCGGGCGCGAACTCACGAACCATGAGATCATGACCTGAGCTGAAGTCGGATGCTTAACCAACTGAGCCATCCAGGTGCCCTGCTGTTATTACATTTTAGAGAGGAGAAAACCAAGACTCAGAAAGGTAAAATAACTTGCTTCTGTTTGACACCAAATCTCAAACTTTCCACACTCTACCAGGATCTTTAATAGGGGATACCATTTATGGGCTTCAGACTGTCTGATACGGTGTTATGACTTGCTCCTTTGCATGGGAAGCAGATAGGATAGGAGGGCTGTGATTATCATGTTCTTTTTAGCAAGGTCTTTCAAGGACCTGGGTGCCTCCTAAAGATAGATTGTATATCTGTCTTGATACCTGCAGAGTATGGACTGTTGCAGACTATGGAAAGTTCCCTTTTTGTTTTTAGAAATTATGCTAGATTCTTGTTTCTATTAAAGGGGGAGAGAGAGAGACAGAGAAAAACCTTGCCCTTGGTGTCCTGTGATTGGAGGCCACCACTGGTATACAAGTTCTGCCAATTGTGGGCTTCTGTGTCGTCCTTCCTCAAACAGTGAATTTGGCCACTTGTGGAGCTGATTATCTTTTGGAGAATTGGAGCCGCTCACCTGCAGGCAGATGGCCAAGCGGTATGGACACAGGCAGTATATTTTTATAGTGAATAAAAGGACAGTAAGCTCTTTTTGGCTGCTCTTTACTTTCTGGTGTCCTGAACTTTGTCTCTCGGCTACGAAGGGTGGGGCAGGCCTTCCTGTTTTGGGGGCTGCTATGCACACTTGTGCAGGTCTGCCTTAGTGGAGGCTGGAAACGATCCTGCTACCCCCTTGCCAAGCCATGTGTGGGAGCCATCTGGGCATCTACCCAGAGGGAGTGTCTTTTCCTAAGCTGTGCAAAGGTGGCAAATGGGCTAACAGTGGCCCTGCTTGTGTGTAAAGTTATGTTTCTAAGGTGTGGACGGGTGCTGTGAGGCAGGGCTGCACTCCCCCATTGCATCTCAGCACATCGGAGTTGGGTGGCTCGGATGGGCGGCAGGGGTTCTCATCTCTGGTGGTGCACTGGAGTCACCCGGGGGAGCTTTGGAAAATAATGATGCCTAATGATATTGGGGTGATTCTGATGTAAGTGGGATGTAGTCTGGGCATTGGGATTTTTTTTTTTTAATTTTATTTTAGAGAGGAGGGGGGAGGGAGAGAGGGAGAGAGAGTGAGAGTATCCCAAGCAGTCTCCATGCCCAGCTTGGGAACTCAGTGCGGAGCTCAATGCAGAGCTCAATTCCATGACCCTGGGATCATGATCTGAGCCCAAATCAAGAGTCAGATGCTCAACTGACTGAGCCACCCAGGCGCCCCATTGGGTATTGGGATTTTTAAAAAGCTCCACAGGTGATTCTAACCTGCAGTTAAAGTTGAGAATCACTGATATTCTAGAGCAGTGGTTCTCAAAATTTAGTGAGCTAACAGCCCCATGTAGGACTTGTTACAGTACAGATTTCTGGGTCTCAGCCCAGAGTTTCTGATTCAGTAGATCTGGAATGGGTCCTTGGAATTTGCATTTCTAGTAAGTTCCCAGGTGATGCCAATGCTCCTGGTATTGGAACCACATTTTGAGAACTTCTGCTCTAGAAGGAGGAAACTATGTAAGGAAAGAGTTTAAACTGCTTCCTTAGTGCATTCCTATTAGTTATGCCATGTATTTATGGTTATATAATGTATGAAGTTAGTATATCAATTCCACTAGGAGGCAATTGAGTGAACAGCAAATACATTCAGCCTATAATAATAGTTATTTATTGTGGGAGCACTATGTGCTAGTTCATTTACACTGCATTACAGCTCTGAGGTTGGTGGCATTGGCCACATTTTACAGATGAGAACACTGAGGTGCAGACATGTTAGTCACCATTCTAGCACACACAGCTGCAAAGGGGAAAGTCAGAATTTAAACTCAGCCCTGCCTGATTCTGAAACCTTGTTTTTAACATCTTGCTAAAGCCCTTATTTAACATCATTCTCCATAAGAAAGAGAGAGTTGCTGTAGGTATCTAAAGAAATAAACAGTGTTGCTTTAAAAAATATCTCTACAAATTGGACTAATTTAGGCACTTCCTATCGAGTCACTGCAGACCTGGGGAGCTTGTCTGAGGGGTATGAGTCTCGTCCTGCCTCTCATGCTGCTGCATGTGGGAGGCAGTAGGGGAGTGGGGCAGGGGAGGTTGGCTGAGATATCAAATGTGAGTGGGACAGAGCTGCTCTGCTGTAACTAGTCAGGGAACGGTACCTCCAAGTCCATGGGCAGTTCTTGTCCAAACTGCACTGTCTTGGCAGCTTCTATAACTGCCGCTTGATCCCGATAGATAGGAATCATGTTGTACTTGAAGCTCAGCTCGTCTATAGGCAAATTGTGTTTCCGAGCATGATTTTGAAGAGTTCCTATAAAAATGAAAACCAGAAAGCTGGGTCCTCCAAACGACATTGCCGCTTCTCAAACATGGCCTCAACCAGGCTGCTCTAGCATTTGAGAGCTTCCTCCCCCTCGAGAAGTCCCAACCATTAACACCTTATTCTGAATTAGCTCATTAGACAGGAAGCCTGTGGTGATGCTGGGAGGGGTGGAGCCATGGCACAGCTGGGAAGAGAGGGAAGAAGGTCATGGCTCTAGTGCACTGCTCTGCCAGTGAGTGAGAGACAAGCCAGTGCCGGAGATTTGAGGGATTCAGAAGGCAGATTAGGCCTGGGTCCTCTAGCTGGAGTCGAGGGCCGATGGAAGGTTGACAGGAATGTTCTTTTTTTTTTTTTAATATGAAATTTATTGTCAAATTGGTTTCCATACAACACCCAGTGCTCATCCCAACAGGTGACCTCCTCAATGCCCATCACCCACCCCTCATCAACCCTCAGTTTATTCTCAGTTTTTAAGAGTCTCTTATGGTTTGGCTCCCTCCCTCTCTTTTTTTTTTCCTTCCCCTCCCCGATGGTCTTCTGTTAAGTTTCTCAGGATCCACATATGAGTGAAGGAATGTTCTTTAGAAAGAAGGAAGCTGCTCTGAGGTGGGGCTGGGGCAGGTGGAGAGCAGCATGGAGACCCGTCCAGCATGGGTCACGTGGGGAACTGGGGCGTGCCGTGGGCATTCATGTCGTATCGAGTGCTCGAACTTGCACAGCCCAAGAGGGGCAGGGGTTAGGCTGTTGGGGAGCATCTGCTATTCCTGCCATCCTTTTCCCCAGCAAGTGCGAAGGAGCAGGGCCTTATTGAACTGCCCTATAATCAGTAATCCATAGTTAGGTCATTAGCAGCCCTGCCTTTCCCCCAGTTCCTAGAAACCCAGCATGATCTTTCGTGGGATTTTTCTTGGGAAAGCACTGGTTGTTACCTGTTAGAAATCCTTGAGGAAAGAAGAAACCGGAGATCCAGAAGGACTTAGGCTGCCCTCTTTTGAGCCACAACTAAAGGAGAAACATTACACCATTATGTATTGTTTTTCTGAAGTGGAGCTTGTCATTTAAGTCAAAATCATATTTTGGAGGGCCTCTCAGGAGACAGAATCTTAACCAGCCTGAGTTAGTCACCAGTCCCATTCTCCCTACCTGTCTGTCTCCCTCCTCACCCAATAGCCTGACCGTAAATCCAGAACCTGGTTATTATAGGGGGTGTGGAAGAGAGGAGACTGCAGCAAGGTCACACCTAGAAGTTTGGACCCATGTCAGATTGGTTCTGTGCCTCACAGTGGGATCCCATGAATGAGATCTGAAACTCCAAGGTTGGCCTGGAATTAAAGTGGGATACAGGGATAAAGGCCAAGGGCAAAGTACCTTATAATGAACATGACTTTCAAATTGATGCCATTCTGGAAGTTTCTATTTCTTTGGGCTCAGATGATCCCTCAACAGTTGTTAATATTTCAGTTAGCTAGGGCTTCCTAAGGACCTTAAGGCCTACTGTGTTCATCAAACCCAAAGAAGTGAATATTCTTACATCCACAAATGCAGTCCTCAGGATCAGGTCTTTGACCCACGATCCTAGTGGCTTCAGGGATGGGTAGGCTGTGGTGGACCACAGAGAGGGAACTTGGTTGTTGAGGAAACTGTTGTACACCTTCTCCATTTCCTCAGACATCACCACAAGGCCAGCAATAGCTTTGTTGAGTGTCTCCAGAGAAGTCTGAAAGAACAAGAATGAGTAGGTGCCTTTCACAGATGTAATTATCAAGTGAGAGTGCCACTCATTTGTGTCAGCAGTACTGCCTTGGGCCGAAGGGCCCCCTTGCTCCATCCTCTCTGCACACTGTCTGTTGGGCCAGACTCTTCAATCTTTCGCCCATTTTTACAACACGTGACCATAGGGGTGTAAGGCCTGGGGGTGGGGGATGGTTCAGACTGTTAATGGCAGAATCCAATGAAGTAGAAAGAGGGAAGGAAGAGAAATATCCCTTGAAGCCTAGAGAAGTGGCTTCAAGAAATACCAACGAGCAGCTCTCCTCCAGGCTGAAGGAAAAATGGGCCTGATAGTTATTTGGGAACCATGGGGTTGGTAGTGGGAACTGCTTCTTACCACTGGTGATTTCTGCCCAGGGGCTTCCCATGGCCTCTGAAGTTACAGCAGAGAGGGGAGATTCTTAGGGGAGACCAATCTTTCAGCTGGTACCAGAGTCCCCTTGTTCTAGAAACACTTCCTTAAGACATGACCCTTGCCCTCCCCTCCCCACAACAAAAGACAGAGGCAGGCAGTAGTCCCGGGAGATGCTGGGCTGGCAGCAGCCCTGGGAAGTACAGGGTAATATTTGTTACTTGGCTAAAGATGAAGGTGGGGCATATAGATTGGTATGGTCTGCACGGTTCTGGTTTTGTGTAAACCACTGCAGTATACTGGGAAAATACTATAGAAGGATGTTAGAGGCCAAATTTATGTTGATTCAAAACCAAAATAAGGTCCAGGACCATATGCACATAGTTCTAGAGATAGGCGGTATGTGGATAAACAAGGTTAGTCAGCCTTCCATTCCTTCCATTCCCGTCTCTGTTCATGAGAGGCAATGAGTGGTAGGAAGAGTTGTTATTCAATCGCCCTTAGTTAGGGTCTGAGGAACCATTTGCAGCCTTGTAGAGCAAGGAGACCCTCAGCCAGGGCGGAAATAGCACTCCACCTTAGAAACCGAAAATGGAAAACGGTGGCAGAAGACTCACAGAGAAGACTTACAGAAGGTTCCAGAGAGGGAGGGATTAGGCTGCTAGGGTCTTCTAGGACTGGGCAGAGGTCAGGATTGGGGGGGGGGGGGCAGGCCACCATCCCTCCCTCAGATAGAAGTGCTCGGCTGGGATTCCTGATTGCTTTGCAGGCTGCTTCTTCCAGGATTCCTCCTTTTTCTCCTTCCTGTAGGTGGATTCCTTCATTATTGGTACACAGTAATGTTTGACCAGAAGTCATGACCACAAGGAGACCTCAGAGCCACACTCTTTCACTCGCACATTCAAAGATTCATGAAGATTTAGTATGTGTCAGGGACTAGGGGATCAAAGATGACTAATTTAACTAGTTTTCTTCTCTTTAAGAAGTTCATTGTCCTACGGGGGAGCCATCCCCATGGAGGGGTAATTACAAGGTAATTTGGTGAGGACAGCGATAGACACAGACATCCGAAATGATGGAGCCCTGAGGAGGGTTCCTTAAGTTATCTGATGGGGGAGGGACGGGCTGGTGTGTCAGGAAGACTTTTTGGAGGAAGTGACAAGAGGATTTGTCTGTCTTCAAGTGGGTGCAAAGTCATGACGTGGAAGAGGCAAGACATGAGCAAGGTTCGTGTCTGTCGTCTGAACAGTACTTCTTTAGTTTTAGCTGGGCACATAAGGGATTTAGCAATTTCATATAGAGACTGTATTTCCCAGCCACCCTTGCACCTGGGGTATGGCCATGTGACCACATTTTGGCTAAAGGGGTGCAAGAAAAAATGATGTCACAGTTCTGGGTCACAGTTTTATGAGGAACCTGCTTTCTGTCAGCCCTCTCTTTCTCCTGTCCCCTGTCCCACTGGCTGGAAAAAGGGGACAATAGGAGCAGCCACCTTGGGCCCAGAGGTACAAGCTCCCTGTCGAGGCTGAAAGAGCCAGCCCTCCAGCTGGGATCCCTGGATGAGCTCACAAAGCAAGATTAAATATCTGCCCCATAGGGCTTCTTCAGGGCTGTTAGCAGAGAGGGAAGTGAATTTTTATCTTGTTTTGGCCATTGCATTTGGATGTCTTCATCCTAGCAGCTTCATCTCTGTCCTGGCTCATTCTGTATAGGAGGTGCTGACCCCTTACCTGGCTACCTGGCCTGCTGACACTGGTATAGAGCGGACTAGATAGCATAGTCCCCAGGTGGGGACTCTGCATATTCAGCTGACCCTGTGCCCCCTAGCCCACAACCTAACTATTGCTAGCCAATGAGCAACACTGGGAGACTGCTTTTCTAATAAGGAGACAGTCTTTGGCTTTAATAAAAGATTTGCCCCAGTTGTCCTCCCCAATCTTCTCACTGAGCCTTGACTTTGTGCTAGGTATTTGGTCCTTGCTTGGCAGCAAAACTTTTCTGGTTAATGCTCAATATTTGGTCTCTAATGGGTTGTGTGTTTTCCATATCAAAGTAATGCACAGCGAAACCAGGGAGGCCTTCAGCTGGCATTATAAAGGCAAGGTTATCCAGAGTATTCCTGAGCAGAAGGCAAAGGCCCAAATAGTTGTTCTCAAATTTTAGTTGCAGTGAGTCATCTGGGGGAGTTTACTTAAAATTCATAACCCCAGGAACTTCTCAAGGAATTCAAACTCAGGAGGTCTGGAGTGGGATTGGGGGATCTACATTTTGAACATGCAGCACAGCCGATTCTATCTCAGGCATTTTGTGGCCCACACTTGCAGAAACTCTGTTTTCAGTGTCTTCATAAAGACTGTTACTACCTGCAAACTAGACATTAGGAACAAGCACTGAATCTCTCTGAGATCCAGTGAGATCTCTTCAGAGATCCAGAGAGATTCAGTGCTTAGGTCCTTGATCAAAGGTCTAGAGTCAGTGCTAATCCTAAGGGCATGAGTTAGGATCATGAGACTGGGGATCTATAGTGTCACATACCGATGAAGGCATTATTAGAGAAAGGGAACAGACTCGTTAGAGGAGGGTACGTACGTTCAATTTTAGACAAGTTGCGTTTGAAAACTTATTAGCATATTCAAACAGAAATGTTGAACAGGAATGGAAAACTCTTATTATGATAATTTCTCTACAAAGCTTTGGTACCCAACAGCAATGCTGGCAGGAGCACTCATACATGTATTAACTTCAATAGCTGGTTAAAGCGGTCCACTTCTTGTCCGAGAACGGTAGTCAAAGAGTTAAGGCGTCCTTGGGAATCCTTGGTGAAAAGGCTCTCAGATGCACTCTCCATTTCTAGTGTTTCTGAAACACACACATGCTGATTCCTCAGATCCATTATCATTGATTTCTGTCCTCGTAACATTGCTATTGTAACACACTTATCTTAACTTTTAAAAAGCCAACTTCTGGGGTGCCTGGGTGGACAAGCGGCTGCCTGGTGGGCGAGGGCCATCTCTGAGACCAGAGGTGCAGGGACCCTGAGTTTTCTTTGCCATGCAGGTATGTAAGCCCCCCTCTTCTCTGCACACCGCATTGCATCTCAGAGAGACGGGGGTTGGAGGGGGAGAACGAAGGATGAGGCAGACTAGCATTTATCTTGTTACTGAGCATTACTCAAAGGGACTGACTCAGTTATTAGGCCCATGGTTCAAGCTGGATTAAAAATTTTGCTCTTCCTTTTCCCTATAATCTAGCAAATGGAGGCTCATATAAGCTATAAAAAATGAAGGACCAGCATTTCCCCTGCATATCTGAGTAGTGTTAGTGAGTGGCTCTGAAGTATATGTACCAAATTCCTTCTGAATTTGCACTTCCACTGCTATAGAAAAATCACACAGCACTGTGGGTTGGTCCAGTCTGGGGTCATCCATGTCCCAGTCTCCTATTCCAAACCCTCAGTTCTCTTATTGAACCAGTCATATCCCTGTCCTCTCAGCCTCAGCAGATGCATTGCTTATTTCAGTGAAAGTGTAAGTTTTATTAATCTTGGAGAGAAAAATTTCCTAGGTGTCAGTGGCACTCTATGAACCAAGTACACCGTCTTCCAGCCATCCGTCTCTGCATCCGTTTTCCAGCCAGTTCTCTATCTTACATTTGTTAAAAATTGCTTCCTAAAATAACTGACTCAGTTTTCCTCAACATTAACAGAACTCTCTACTCAGGAGGTATTCTTTTGAGGGCCTGTTTTGGGAGGAGATAACTGGTTTCTGAGGTTGCACCGGCTTTTTTCTTCTGGCGGGGGGGAGGTCTTCAGAGAATTTGCAAGAATCAGTCTCTGGAACTGTGATGTTATAAAAATATATATTTTTGTCTTTGCCCCAGGTTCTTCCTGGCTGGAGTCTCCAAACCCTTGTAATTTCCTAAGTAATAAGAGTAATAGGAACATCATTTTTTATAATATTTATTTGGCCTTGACCCCAGCTCCTGGAAGAGCTCCTGAGTGTTAAGAATGAAAGGAGCATCTTTCATTATTCATAACATAAACCTGACTCTATGTTAATGAGGTGACTTTGGAAAGCCCTGAAGGGTGGGGGGCTCCTTGTCAGGGGAACCAACCATGTGATTAGAAGGTTGGAACTTTCAGCTTTTCCCTCTGACTTCTTGGGAGGGGAGAGGGGCTGGAGGTTGAGTTCATCACTAACAGCTAATGATGTAATCAATCATGCCTAGTAATGAAGCCTCCATAAAAACCCTAACTGAAGGGGTTTAGAGAGCTTTTATGTGCCAGGAGGGTGGCATACCCTGAATCCATGGGGACAGAAGCTCCTGCACTTGGGACTCTTCTAGACCTAGCCCTAATGTACCTCTTCATGTGGTTGTTTATCTGTACCCTTTATTATATCCTTTATAACAAGCTGGTAAATGTGTTTCCCTGAGCCTTTCTAGCAAATTATACACCTAAGAAGGGGTTTGTGTGAACACCTGATTTACAGTCAGTTGATCAGAAGTATAGGTCACAACTTGGGACTTGAGATTGGCATCTGAAGTGGAGGGTGGTCTTGTGGGATTGAGCCCTTAACCTGTGGGGTCTGTGCTAACTCTGGTTAGTTAGTGTCATAACTGGATTGTCAGATACCCTGTTGGTGTCCAGAGAGTTGGAGTGTTGCTTATGTAAGGGAAGAGCCCACATACTTGGTGTCAAAAGTGTTGTGAGTAGGAAGAAACACAGTTTACTTTTATAGTAGACTTAAGAAGTGTAAATCTACCGTCACTGTAAGAAAAGTGTGAGAGCACATCTTTGTGATCTTTCGGGAAGATAACTTTACTCACCAGAAAACAAGATGATATTAATTTAGCCATTTCTCTTGAATGGAGAAAAAAATGAGAGATTCTAGAGCAAGGCTGTCGAATGGAACATTTTACAATTTGGAAATATTTTTTATCTGCGTTGTCCAATATAGTAGCACTCAAAATGTGGCTAGTGCAACAGAGGAAATTAATTTTAAATTTTACTTATTTAAGTAGCCACACGTGGCTAGTGGCTACTGTCTTGGGAAGCACAGGTCTAGAGACATGAGGAAGTTCAGGAAGGAGTCTAGGTAAAGTTACATGGGGCTAGAAACCAACTTGCTCCTCATGCTTCTGGAAGTTGGGTTGTTGAGGTGCTCAAAGTTTCCACTCTATAAATGGAGAGCTCCATGTCAGAAGCGCTCTCTACGTAAAGAAAAGTCTATGTAATAAAGCAGATTTGGACACCTGCTCATCACTCAGCTTTCTGAGTTTATTCCTAAAAGTCCTATGATATACAGAAGCCAGGGAGTATTTGTTACCTGGAACTCTGGTCTGGACTGAAGCAACAAGTTCTTGGACAATTTCATCATTGCTTTTTCCCTCTCCACCAGAAGATGACCTTGGCTGAACCTCAAGTATGGTGTTGATTAAAGTGTTGGTCTCTTTGTACTGTAATGGTGGAAAGAGACAGAGCAGTGAAGACTGGAATTCTCAAAAAATAATGTGCAGCACAGTTTACTTAACATAAATATAATGGCAACTGTCAAAAAAAGGAAAATTTTCTGTTGAAGATAGAATTGGTAAAATGTACTCATTCGAAATGCATAGTACAAATGACCCTTGAACGATGTGCAGGTCAGGGGCATTGCCCCTCCTGGCCACTTAGTTGAAAATCCACATATAACTTGATTCTTCAAAAACATAACTAATAATAGCCTACTGATGACTGGAAGCCTTACCAATAACATAAACAGTTAACATATTTTGTATATTATATGTATTATGTACTGTATTCTTAAAGTAAACTAAAGAGAGGAAAATGTTATTAAGAAAATCACAAGAGAAAATGTTTATAGTACTGTAGTGTATTGAAAAAAATCTGTGTATAAATGGACCATGCAGTTTATGTTTAAGGGTCAATTGTACATGGTGGTCAGTGTGCATTTAAACATTTTTGGTTGAAAAAGAATCTGAATGTTTTTCATGCCACCTACCTGTATACTTAAAATGGTTAAAATGGTGAATTTTATGTTATATACATTTAACTCCAATAAAAAATGAATAAAATTTTTTAGCTAAAAATGAAGAAGAAATAATGAGGATGCGGTTTTGGAACATACTTTTATTTAAATAACATTTTTTTCAATTAGGAAAAGTATGGGGTGCCTGGGTGATCAGTCAAGTGACCTACTCCTGATTTCAGCTCAGGTCATGATCTCATGGTTCGTGAGATGGGGCCCTGTGTTAGGCTCTGCACTCTTTCTCCTCTCTCTCTGCCCCTCACCCCACATGTGCGCTCTCTCCTCTCAAAATAAATAAACATTAAAAAAGGTATTATGGTTTATTACTGAAGATTTAGAAAATACAGGAAAGTATAAAGAAAAAATATTCATGATCCTGCTTTCCGGAGATATTTATAATTTTAGTTTCCCCCACTTGGATATTTTCTCTGTATATGTGCTTGTAGTTTAAAAAATTGAGCCCATACATGGATATTACTAGAGTGTATTATGCTAAGCAAAATAAGTCAGTCAGAGAAAGAGAAATATCATATGATTTCACTCATATGTGAAACTTAAGATACAAACAGATGAACATAGGGGAAGGGAAGGAAAAATAAGATAAAAACAGAGAGGGAAATAAACCATGGGAGACTCTTAAATACAGCGAATAAACTGAAGGTTGCTGGAGGGTATTGGGTGGGGAGATGGGCTAATGGATGATTGGTGGGGGCGTGCCTGGGTGGCTCAGTAGGTTGAGTGTCCAACTTCGGCTCAGGTCATGGCTCAGGTCATGATCTCCCAGCCCCCTGCGTCGGGCTCTGTGCTGACAGCTCAGAGCCTGAAGCCTGTTTGGGATTCTCCCTCTCTCTGTGACCCTCCCCCACTTGCACTCTGTTTCTTCTTATCTGTCAAAATGAATAAACATTAAAAAAAAATTTTAAAAAAGGAGGACACTTGTTTGGATGAGCACTGGGTGTTAAATTTATTTAAGTGATGAATCACTAAATTCTACTCCTGAAACCAATACTACACTATGTGTTAACTAACTTGAATCTAAATAAAAAAAGAAGAAAAAAATTGAGCCCATACAATTTATGTAGATTCATTCTTTTTCAATTTCATGAACATTATATCACTGAAAAATCTTCATGAATCATGCTTTAAGTGACTGTGTGACTGGTATGAAATGTGCCATAATAATTAATATAGTTGTTTATCTACTTTTTTTGGACATTTCTAGTTTTTAGATTTTATAAAACGCTGAGTAGAATATCTGTATACGAATTTCACCCACTATATTTGAAATTCTTTTTTTTTTTAAATTTTTTTTTTAACATTTTATTTATTTTTGAGACAGGGAGAGACAGAGCATGAACAGGGGAGGGGCAGAGAGAGAGGAGACACAGAATCTGAAACAGGCTCCAGGCTCTGAGCTGTCAGCACAGAGCCCGACTCGGGGCTCGAACTCATGGACCGCGAGATCATGACCTGAGCTGAAGTCGGCCGCTTAACCGACTGAGCCACCCAAGCACCCTGAAATTCTTTAAATGATATATTTCCAAAAGAATATATTTTTAAAAATTATTTATTTATTTTTGAGAGAGAGAGAGAGAGAGAGGCAGAGAGAGAATCGCAAGCAGGCTCCACACTGCCAGAGTGGAGCCCAATGCAGGGCTTGAACTCAAGAACCGGGAGATCATGACCTGAGCTAAAACCAAGAGTTGGAGGCTTAACCAACTGAGCCATCCAGGTGCTCCTTCCAAAAGCATATTTTTAAACTGAGTATTACTACATTGATTTCTAAACATTGTACCAATTTATACTGCCAACAATAGTGTATCAGAGGACCTATCTATCTTTGCAAGAACTAATATTGTTGCTTAAAAAGTCTTCAAATTTAATAGGCAAAAAGTTTCTCATTGTTTTGCTCTTCTTGGAGGGTTATCAGAGTTGAGCATTTTAAAAATATATTCATTGGTCATCTGTATTACATCTTTATAAATTATTTTTGCATTTTGCACACTTTTGATTTTTAGTGTTTTTATGACTGATTTATCAGATGTAATTCTATGATAAGATTAATATTTCCCCCCAATTCCTTTGTGTTAAAATACAGGTAATATAAAAATATCATCTTAGCTATCTTTAAGTATACAGTTCAGTGGTAAATACATTAATAATGTTGTGCAACCATCACTACCATACATCTACATAATTCTTTTCATCTTATAAAATTGAAACCCCTTATCCATTAGACAATAACTCCTCATTCCTCCCTTTCCCTAGCCCCTGGCAACCACCTTTCTACTTTCTGTCTCTGTGATTTTGACTATTCTAAATACTTCGCATAAATAGAATTATACAGTATTTATATATCACTGGCTTATTTCACTTAGTATCATGTCCTCAAAGTCTATCCATGTTGTGGCATACTGCAGAGTCTCCTTCCTTTTTAAGGCTAAATAATGCTCCATTGTATGTATATACCATTTTTTGCGTATCATCTGTCGATGGATACTTGGGCTGCATCCAAGTTTTAGCTACTGTGAATAATGCTTCTACAAACATGATGTACAAATATTCAGTCCTTTTGGGTATATACCTAGAAGTGGAATTGCTGGATCATATATTAATTCTATTTTTAATTTTTTGAGGAATCACTACACTACTGTTTTCCACAATGGCTCTACCATTTTACATTCCCACCAACAGTACACAAGGGTCTCAATTTTTCCACATCGTTTCCAATACTTGTTTTCTGTTATTTTGATGGCAGCCATACTAATGGGTATGATGTTTTATTTCATTGTAGTTTTGATTCGTGTTTAACTATGATTGGTGATCTCGAGCATCTTTTCATGCGCTTATTGGCTATTTGTGTATCTTCTTTGGAGAAATGTCTACTAAGTTCTTTGCCTATTTTTGAATCAGGTTGTTTGTTTTTTGTTGTTGCTGTTGAGTTTTAAGGAATTCTTTAAATATTCTAGATATTAACCCCTTATCAGGTATATGATTTGCAAATATTTTCTCCTATTCTGTGGGTTGCCTTTTTGCTTTTTTTTTTTTTTTTGTGATAGTGTCTTTTGACTCATAAAATTTTAAATTTTCATGAAATCCAATTTGTCTGTTCTTTCTTTTGTTACTTGTGCCTTTGGTGTCATATTTAAGACATCATTGCCAAATTCAAGGTCTTGAAGCTTCTGTCCTTTGTTTTCTTCTAAAGTTTTATTGTTTTAGGTCTTACACTTAGGTCTTTTATCCCTTGAGTTAATTTTTATATATGGTATTAGATAAGGGTTCAACTTCATTCTTTTGCATGTGGATATCCTATTTCCCCAGCACCATTTGTTGAAAAGACTGTGCTTTCCCCATTGAATAGTCTTGGCACCCTTGTCAAAAATTATTTGATCACAAATGTGAAGGTTTATTTCTGGACTCTTTATTCTATTCTATTGGTCTCTATGTCTGTCTTTATGCCAGTACTACACTGTTTTGGTTGCTAGAAGTTATACTGACTTCTGCCTTTATCCCATTGTGGTTGGAGAACACACTTTGTATGATATATAAGATTAATATTTCCCCCCAATTCTAAAACCTGTTGATACTCACCTTGTGTTCTAACATATGGTCTTTCCGTGTGGACAGTTAACTTTTCAGGTTTCTTTTTTGTTGTTTTAAAAATGCTTGCTTTGTCATTACTCTTAATTTTCTTATATTTTTGAGATAGTCATATCTATTGGCTTTTTCTAATGTTTGTTTGTAATGTTGCTATGCTTTTTAGTGTATAGAAATTCCTATTCCAAGGTTAGTTAAATATACAATTTTCCTAGATTTTTCTTCTATTCAGAAACATGGTATCTTTCTCATGTATATTTGTTGGAACCTTTCTATGGCTCTCACACAGGTCTTGTGAGGGCAGTTCTTTTAGTTCTTCATGTTTAGATGCCTGTGTACAAGCACATATCCAGAATGTATGGAGGGGTGTTCCATGGGATTGCCTAAAGTCTTCCCAATCTATCCCTCCCCAATCTCTAGTCCTTGGCTTTGAAACCTCCGTCATAACACTCATCATCCACTTACCTGAAAGAGGGGCCTCAGGACCTGGGATTTTAGATCATGAGTGTTAAAATTATATGCTGCATGATAGACATTCTTTCAAATATGACTTTTGACATAGACATATTCATTAGGTCCTAAGCACATATGAAGTTATTTACTTAATGCTATAGTTAAATAGTTTGGTTTCCTTGCTCAGTGCTAATAATTAATATGGCTTTTCTATTTTATTTCTTGACTTCTTGGTTGGCTAGAAGAGTCCTTAAGTATTTAGTATAGCCAGTCTGGCATCCTTCATATATACATGTTGGCCTGTTCTTGGATTCTGGCTTTTTCTTTCATACAGCTTAGGTCTTCTACCATATCTCAGATGCCAAAACACATTGTTTATTTACATACTTTTTTGTTTTTACAGCAGATGATTTGCAGAGGGCAAGTCTGTATCTTTTGGATGGTGTTTTCTATCCTCTATCCTTCAGTATGTTTTCTTCCTCCACATATTTACTCAACCTTTGTTGGTTTTTAACGTTCATTTGTTTTTGAGAGACAGAGAGAGACAGAGTGAGAGAGAGAGAAGCAGAGAGAGGGAGACACAGAATCTGAAGCAGGCTTCAGGCTCTGAGCTGTTAGTACAGAACCCGACGCGGGGTCCAACCCACGAACCATGAGATCATGACCTGAGCTGAAGTCGGAAGCTCAACCCACTGAGCCACCCAGGTGGCTCTGTCCCTCTGTTGGTTTTTCCTTTCCATTTATTCAGCTTCTAATGAGAAGAGAGATAACAGAGATATGTTTGTGCCTAGACAGAGACAGTCTATACAGATGGCGCCTGACTTATGCTTATTATTTTCTTGGGAGGCACTTTCTGCCTTGTATCTCCAATTGATATGCACAGGCCAAGGTCCAATTTTCTTTACTAGTTTCTAATAAGCATCTATGTAAGTATAGTTTGCTGGACTGAGGAAGGAATCATTTCTGTCTTTTGTGTAAAGACTCTGTTGATGACAGGCAGAATTATCTAGCCTAAATCAGCTAATCAAAGAAAAGAAATCTGTGGGCTCATACACTGGGAAGGGAACACAAGTCACATGGGCCTCAGGCATGAATGGACCTAATGTTTTCTCTCTTATACATGCTTTGTAGTTTCTCTCATTCTTTCTTATGGCACATGAGTTGCTTCCATGTGGTAGGGGGAATGGGTTGGGTGTCAACGGTAAGGCCACAGACAGCTACACATATATAGTATTCTAGCCAGTGATTCCAAAGGAAAGAGAAAGCCTTCCCCCATCCTAGCATCTATACATACTATGTCTTAGGGAAGAACTCCCTCTCACCCAACATTGTCCATGTACCTGCTCCATGGACCAATTTGAGTGACGAGGTGATGGAGTGCTGCCTTTGGCCAGACCTGAGTCACGTGTCCACTTCTGAAGGTAAGGGGTCTTACCAGAATTTCATGGAATGAGGAAGGGGCTGTTGTCCCAAAGTAAAGAGATGGGAATAAGGCACATAATATCAGAAAAATGGGGAAAGGGAGGCTAGACAGAAAAGCATACCACGGTGTTCACTACCTGCTTGCTGTCTCATTCTCAGTCATTCTGAACCAATGGAAAACACAAAACTATACTCCTAGGTGCGCATTGCCAAGAGTGTTACCTCTACCAACAGTGTTATATTTTTCACAGGATGCCGCAAGTCTTACTATATCCACACTCCCCTTTCCCTTCTTTCACCCCTTGCCCCAGGCCCAACCCACTCCAGAGCAAACAGTCAGATATAAGTAAATATTAACACTTGGTTTGGTCACTTCTTTTTCTTCTTGAAAGTATACTAATGAAAAACAAGACATTATTGTAACTCTTTGCTGAGTAGCAAAGCAATTTTAATGGTAGAAAATCATGACATAAGGTGTCAGAGCATTGACCTCCTGGAGTTTTTTTCTGAAGTTTCATTGTTGTTTTGTGTGGATTCATTGATATCCAGGTAGATCTCGCCCTCTAACACTTGTATGGGCAAAATTTAAGTTGAAAAGGAAGATGATTCCCTTTAGCCTTGTGAGCCAAACCTAGTCCCCTACCTATATAGTATTCCAGAGCTGTACGGGACATACCTTAGTTCATGGCTTTGGTTCATCCACAGATGCCTGACCATGGAAGGTGAATAAACTGGAAAGGTATGTAGTACATAGGTCATGGGGAAGCCTTGAGTGCCATGCTGAGGAACTTGGACTACCCCTGGGGTAATGGTGGGGCATCATAAGGTCTTAGAGAAATTATCCAGTTTGCTCTTTGGGCCTACTGTTGGGATCTGGTACTGTGACCTTGATGAACCACACTTTTAAACAACACTGTTTTATTGGCTTTTGATGTTTGTTACTATACTTTTGTAACTTAATCATCTGTGGATCCATAAACTTTTGTGTAATATCATCCAGATTTGTTCAGCATGGGGGGAGAAGGACGAAAGAGAAAGGACTGTCTGGATCATTACCCAAAGTCCCATGTTAAAGTGGACTAGCAGGTAGATATGGAGTAGGCAGAAGGCCAGGAAATGAGGGAGGCGGCCAGTAACAGGGAAGAAAAGATGATGATCTTAGGATTTTGTGAAGGATCCAGAGGGAACAGGCTAAATTGGAATCGAATGCTGAAATTGAGGTGAAACATTTACTTTGTTTATTTAAGGATATTATCATTTACAGAACTAGTGAGGTGATTATTGATGTTTCAAGTTTATATACACAATATTGAAACGTATTTTAAGTTAAAAGCCACATACCTGGAAAACTAGGTTGGCATTTTCATGCATTCCAAATATTTCTGGATCATCTATTAAAGGCAGATTTTCAATGTAGTCTTTAAACTCTTGTAGGGTATCAGCCAATGGTGCAAAATAGATGCCTGTTTATTGAAAACACAGAAGGCAAATCTATTTCAAATAGACAAGCTTTGTACCACCAAGTTTGGTCCTTTTCTGCCTGTTCAGATGGTGGCTATAATCAACTTCCTTCCACAGAAAAGGGGATTGTTTTTCCCACCCTCCTTCCTTTCATTACTGTGCCTGGTCCTCTCCCTTTTCTTGGGGCCTTGAGCATGTGATTAGCGTCCTAACATTTCTGGGTGACCTCCAGAACCTTTCAAGAATCTGGGAATCCAGGGGTGTGCTGCTGAAAGCCATGCCTTATGAAGGGCTCCAAATTTATATAACTTTGAAAATACGTTTAGACCAAATACAACCCACTTTAGAACAAACAATTCAAAGTGACATTTTTGTGCTTTCACTGCCAAACCAGTTTTGGAGGTGGTCAAGCAGGGGGATGGGGTGGGTGGGCGTGAGGACTGGGTTGTGCTGACTGGACACCGAGAGCTCCTAGATGGAAAACTGAAAGATGCTGTTGATGACTTCTTAGAAATGTCCTTTCCATAATATTGAAAAGCCATTCACCTGATTCAGAATATTTATAATCCTCTTCTAATGTTTCAGGAGAAAAAAACCTTTTTAAGACAGTCCGAAGGCATCTTTGATCCCAGGTGTCTGTAACTCTACCACCATATGTAATTTCACCTGAAAAGGAGGTTGCATTTTAAAACATATTATTTTTGATTGATATGCATATACCCAAATTCTAACAGGTGTGTGTGTGTGTGTGTATATATATATATATATATATATATATATATATTTGGAACCGAAAGTGAAAAAAGCATGTCAGAGTTTCCTTCCACTACTCCCCCAAAAGAGCATAAAATTCGATTTTTAAAAAGCAGAAAAAAACCTAGTATATGTACCCTAGCTTAATTATTTTGCTTTCCCTAAATAACCAAAACCAAAGTCACTGAGCTTTATTTACATATTTCTTCCTTCTTCCTTTTTTTTCCCCCTAAAATACTGATTTTGGGTCTTACCCAATCATGGATCATAGTATTCTAAAACATGTACACTTTCCATGAAATAGTGCTTCTTTTCAAGGCCAGTCAATAAATGGAACCAAAACATTTACAACAAGGCATTCAAACTGTATACATACTTTATCAGCTAGGAAGGAAAGATAGATCCAAGGTGAAAGGACAGTGTGCCTCACAGAAATGATGTTATGGGGAATTAAAACTTATTGGTATACCATCTTTCTTTTCACAGAGAAGCTACTTTCAGCATGCTCCACTGTCATCCCAAAATTATAAGTAGGAATGCATCGGAATGATATCTGTTGCTGATATAATTCCTTCGAAAAATTCCAGATCCACTGCTGCATTATTCACTGTGGTGTGTGGTGTTCCTGGAAGGAGTTTGCTGACTTTGTCAGCTTCTGAATCCTCTAAGTGTTCATCTCTTCTCATCTCCATATCTTCCATTATGTCAGGAAGAAATCTTTTTCATTATCTTTCAAGCTGAGATGGTTGGTTGAAAGGAAGTTATTTCAGTCTTTGGAATCTCAATGATTTATTTCTTCTAAGACAGCAATGTCTTATAGGGGCACTTATCTTCCCTCTCCCATTGAAGCAACTTCGGTCTGTCTTGGTGGATCAGCCACTCAGGGAGAGGGGGGAGGAAGTAGGTATTACAGCTGATGGTCAAGTAGCTAAATCTCTGTATTAGCAATTCTAAGAGGGAGGAAAGTGATGCTGCTGTATTGTCCTGGGTATATTCTTCAGTCACTTTCTAGGAAATCTTGGGACACGAAGTTTGGTTACATCTTTGTAGTGTGTCTGTCCAGGCTTGGCCTAAGTTGAAGCTCCTCTTGGACCCTTGGGGCTAGATGGGAATGTAAGCTCAAGTTTCTCCAATTGCATGGTGGGGTCTGGAAAAGGAGGATGGCCAGGAAAACTAAGACTTCTATAGTAGTGGTGAGAGGAAAGAGTTCCCCTAAAGTATTTTTTTTTAAGTCACAAACTACAAATCTGCATCTTGAGAAGCAGCACAGAAATATTTTCCATACATACCATGAGACTTTGTGCTTCTCCATCCAGATTGAGTTTTATCCTTTTCTTGGATCAAACTGTGTAAAAAAAAAGGAGCTCCACTATTTTGATTCACAGTAGATGACCCACTTTTTAGGCTCACTTTTAGGGAGGAGTCTTCTGGGTTTGGTCTTCCCAGAAAAGGGACCTGGGGGAATGTGTCCACCATAGATGCCTACTACCTGTCCTGGCCCTGACATCACAGTTCCCGAGGGTCTCATTGCAGATCCCAGTGTGGGATCTTTTCTTCCTCTCCTATCCCCATGGGCTGGCTGGGGGATGGCCTGATACAAACTGGATAGGCCTTAGGTTTGGCTTTACCCTTGCCCATTGTGAGCTCAGATCTGTCTCTTGGACTTAGACATTGCTATACCTTATACTCTAAAATTTTAAGTCCTCTCCATACATCCAAATACCTTCTCATATTTAAAGTGTCCTCAGCATTTCTGTTTATTCTCTCCTGTTTTAGTCTCCGCACTGGTGTTGCTGTATCTTCTTGTTCAGTCCTTCATTTTACTTTTATTATAGCTGTATAAATTATTGCGTCCCTTTACAGCCAAAGGGCTAAGATTGACCACCATTGATTACAAAGTAGAACCAAAGCTTATTAATGACACACATAGGCCTTTTGGGATGTGCCCCCACCTTATGTTCTGTAGCTTTGTTGAGGATAGAGCGGGTCCCCTCCATGCACATCCCCTCTTCATACTATGCACCAGCCCAACTGAATTGCTCACAGTTTCTATAGTCAGGCCACACCTCAACTTGTTGGGCTTTTATGTCACTTTCCTCTTGCCCAGTGTCAGTTTAACTGTTAAGCACTTATCTCAACCATCGCCCCCTGGTGGAACTTTTCCAGATTCCCCCAGGTAGTACTTAACTAGTTGCTCCTTCTGAGTTCCCACAGCACTACACATACATTCTGCTGATTTCGTAGTTATCCTAACATATGGTTTATCGTTATTTCCACCCTCCACGCCATGAGTTAGATTTTTGACAGGCAGGGTCTATGTCATCTTTGTATTTTTAGCATCTATTCATAGTCATACTAGGTAGCATTTCCTGGATGAATGCATAAATGACTGCCTAAAATACCAGCCTATGAATAAAGCATTGCCTTTTTGCCTCTGTTTTTTTTAAAAAAAAAAACAGCTATAATTAATAAAGAGCTATAATTTAAAAATCATAAAATCCACATAAAAATTTACATGTATAATTCAGCAATTTTTAGTAAACCTGCAATGTTGTGTGCAACTGTCACCTCAATCTAATTTTGGAACATCTGTTTCATCCCCGAAAAGAAATCTTGTGCCTCTTTTCAGTCACTCCCCACTTTTACCCCTGTTCTATGCAACTACTTTCTGTCTGTATAGATTTGTTTTTTCTGGAAATTTCGTGTAAATGGAATCATACAATGCAGTATTTTTGTGTCTGACCTCTTTTACTTATCAGAGTGTCTGAGGGTTATCTGTGTTGCAGTATGTATCAGTACTTTATTCCTTTTTATGGCTGGTTGTTACATTGTATGGACATGCCACATTGTTTATCCATTCACCAGTTGACAGACATTCAAGTTGTTTCCACTTTTTGGCTATTATGAAACAATACTGCTATAAACATTTGTGTACAAGTTTTTGTGTGGGCCATTTTTCATTCATATACCTAGGAGTAGAATTTCTGGGTCATATGGTAATTCTATTTAAAAAATTTTCCAAAGCAGGGGCACCATTTTACATTGCCACCAGCAACATATGAGGGTTCCAATTTCTCCACATCGTCACCAATGCTTGTTAGTTTTGTTTGTTTCATTTTTAAATTATAGCCATCCTAGTAGGTGTTAAGTGGTATCTCGTTATGGCTTTAATTTTCTTTTCCTTAATGTCTGTCATTTCACATGCTTATTGGGCATTTGGAAATCTTCTTTGGTGAAATGTGTATTCAAGTCTTTTTCCCATTTTTATATTGGATGATTTTTCTTTTCACTGTTGAGTTGTAAGTGTTCTTTTATATACTTTGTATACAAGTGCCTTAACAGACATGATTTGCAAATAGTTTCCCTCAGTATGTGACTTGCCTTTTCATTTTTTTTAAACTTTGTTTTTAACGTCTCTTCATTTTTGAGAGAGAGAGAGAGAGAGAGAGACAGACAGACAGAGAGAGAGAGAATGTGAAGCAGGCTCTAGGCTCTGAGCTGTCAGCACAGAGCCCAACACAGGGCTTGAACTCACGAGCCATGAGATCATGACCTGAGCTGAAGTTGAATGCTTAACTGACTGAGCCACCCAGATGCCCCTTGCCTTTTCACTTTCTTGACGGTGTTTGTTGAAAGTGTAAAGGTATTAAATATTGATGAAGAGGATTTTTTTAAATTCTTATTATTTTCTTTATTGCTTGTATTTTTTTGTGTCATATCTAATAAGTAATTGCCTAACCTAAAGTCACAAAGATTTGCTTTGCTCTTTGGTTTCAGCTCTTACGTCAATCATTTTGAGTTAATTATTGTGTATCATATGAGATAAGGATCCAAATTCATCCTTTTGCAGATGGATACCTAACAGTCCCAGCATCATTTATTGAACAAATTATCTTTCCTGCATTGAGCTGCCCCAATGCCTTTGTTGAAAGTAAGCTGGCCATCAACAAAAGGTCAACTAACCAGCACCATTTTGTAAGCAGTGTTGGCCCCACTGGAGTGCTGGCATGCTGCAGGCAGGAGTATACAGTAGCCTCCTAATTCCAAGACCACTCCTTTGGGTCCACTCTGAGGATGGGTCCGCATTCATTTTCACTATTGTTTCACTGCCCTCTATTTCCAAGGTTTATTTGCCTTTCCCAGCTCTAGATCACCTGATACCTCTCTGTCCTTCCCCATTTCCCTTACTCACCAGTGAAGACCACCCATTCCCATTTTGCCCCTTTTCAGAGTACTCTTCTTCCCCCACTCCCCAGGGCAAATCATTTCTTCATTGCTCAGGCTTGGCACTAAGGTTCCATGTGGCCACAATTAATATCTGCTAAAAATTGTAATTCCTGAAATATATTTTCCTTTTTCACAAGTGTACCTGAATCAACAGGTCAAGCAGTATTCAGATTTTTTTGAAATTAAGAGCACAGACCCTGGAGGCTAGACTGCCTGGATTTCAATCTTGGCTCCACCATTTATAAACTGTGTGCCTCAATTTCCTCATGTATAAAATAGGGATATAACAGTCCTCACCTCATAGGGTTGTTGTGAGGATTAAATCTACTAATTCTTGGGAAGTGCTTAACACAGTACTTGGCATGCATCAAGAGAGTATGTTTTTGCTATTATTATTTGGGAAAACATCTGCCCATTTTTCATGTGTAAATATCTTCCTGATATTCTTTTCATGGTCTTATCTTCACAAAGGGACTATCACAAGTCATCATTACCACCATCGACTCCCACTGGGGAAGGACACCATCTTCATATGGGCCCTGCCCTGCCCATGTGGGCATACTGACCAGTAATGTAAATCAATGCATCCCAGGGAATATTTCCTTCTTGACAATAAAGGTTGAGGTTCAGCAAAGCACATTCCCTGTCACTGTCATTAAATTCATAGCAGATATTCCAACCAAGAGGGCCAAACTTTTTTCTCTCCTAGAACGGAAGATGAAAATGGTCTTACCTAAAATTCAATAAAGTTAATTTTGTGTAAAATATTGAGAAATAAAAGGTTTCTATTGCAGTCGGGCATTTTCATTCTGTAAAAATAGTTAAGATCATGCAGTTCAACTTCATCTAGGCTTTCAGTTTGGCTTTCACCAAACATGGAGGGCATCTATCCCTCTAGTCCTGGCTCCTCTCCAAAATTTCCAAAAGAAAATTTGACATCACTGGAAATGTAATACACCTGTCAAAAGGACATTTGTCCTTCATGGTAAAATAAAATGTTTCCCCATCAAAATAGGGGAAAAAAAAACACACTAATCATCCATCAGGTAGACAGAGTGACTCCCTGATGTTTTAAGGAATCTCTCACCTAGGCTTTTAGTCATGTCACGATGTGCTGATTACATACTGACTTCTCTGCAGGGACATCTTTTTTTTTTTTTTTTAACCGGTATACAGAATCATAATCCTTGTTTCATGATTTCACATGGTCGTTATCTCCCTATCCCACCTTAGTTTCCTAACTCTGCTGATTATACCAGAGGTCTCATATTTCCTCCTCTTGACCTCAAAATTTCCCTAAGTCTTAAGCTACCTCTCCATCTCAGCTGTCTTTGTTTGTACAACAAGGACCTCACACCTGGAGCCCCTAGTCCCAGCCTCTCGGATCTCCTCTAGGACCTTGTTTACTTATTTATCTCATACCTTGCATCTTTAATCTTTGTTTTTTCTTTACAGAATCTTTCTCTGTAGACCATACACAGTTGAAACGCAGGCAGCCAATCTAACCAAGACACCATTTAGAGATATGTAGTTGAAAAGTCAGAATTTAAGTGCAGGGTCATGGGATGGACACCAGACCACAGCAGTGAAGTAGGAGCAGACGGAAGCAGAAAGCAGTACTGAGTTAAAGGTCATCTTTCAGGGGACTTGGGGCTCTGATCACAGGGAAGATGTAAGGGTGGTCAGCCCACTCAAACAGGAATAGGTGAGAGTGAAACCACTGTAAGAAAAACAATGACTGACATGATATGTGTGTGCAGAGAAGGAATAATAAAAATCCTGAAGTTTTGATTGTAGGCGACTGAGAGATGGGACCACTGATTTCAGGAGGAGAGTGTGGAGGGGAAGCAGATTTGGGAGTGAGACATAGCTAAGGAGATCAATTTTGTGCTTTTGGGTTTGACCTTGTGCATCTACTCAGGTGATGGCATCCCTTAGATCAGAGTAGAGCTGGGAGGTGCAGCTGTGAGAGGCTGAGGGGAGGGGAGCACAGAGATCCGCCACTGAGTGAAAACAACTTGGGTTCAGACACGGAACGGGGCCTCAGCACTTCATAATGTCACCTGTTAGCTTTCATGTAATTCCTACTTTTTACTTATTTATTTATTAACATAATGCACTTTCTTGTTTCTATTGAAAAGCAAAATTGAGTGTACCTGAATAATTGCATGGAAGAAACAAATGCCAAATATTATTTGTCTCCATTTTCTTCCGAGTATATTTTCTTCAAAAAACGAAGGTGTCATTTCAGTAAATGCTCGTCTGATATTTGCACGTAAACCTTTTGGAGGCTCATTGGTTACCTGAATTTGGACACATATGTGGCACAGAGGGTGATTTTATAGATTAATACTTATAGACTGAAGCCATGGAAGGTTGGAGATAACTGATGCCCAAGGCGCATTCCTGGCATTCCTGCTCTGTGTCTTGCTCAGCCTCAGTCTCTGGAAAGTAGGGCCTGGTGGGGTCTTCAGACCTACAGTGGGTAAATCATCTCCACCAGAACCTCATACTATTTTCATTTGGAGTCCATTTTTCTAAATATGGGCCAGAAAGTATGCTCAGGCCTTCTGCATTGGATTTTCCACTCATCTCAACATACTGCAGTCCTTGATGACATGGGACAGGGAAGGAAGAGGCATCTCTTGTTCCTGAGCGATCATTCATATGCAGAGGCTTCCCATATGTTGGAAACTTCCAGCACTGAAATCCAGCAGCCATACTACCCATAGGCCTTCCTTCTCTCAAATGCTGAAACATTCTCTTAACTCTGGGAGGGGACCCATTCTCACCATTCTGAATCTTTGACATTTTCTTATAGAGCTGAATGGTCAACAGACTAGGGCACACAAGGGTGGCAGTGTCTTGGGAAATCGTTTCCCTGCATGCTATCAGGTACAGCGATACTGACTTGCTCCTCCCCACCTTGGCCACATGGACTGTGACGTGGTCCTACACATGGGGACTGGGTTCCCTGGACGCACTTGGGAACACTCTGAGGCCATTTTGTGCCGTTCCAACCATGTGCATACATTACCTTGACAGAATTTTGAAGAACTGTAACAGGAAATGTACTACTAGGCATGGAACTTAAAAAAAGTCGAAAAGTGTCCTTGATGATAATGTCTGTTTAAAACAAAGATAAAACAACAAAAAAGGAAAATGCTTAAATTATAATAATACTTTTATATAACTTTTATATAACTTATCATGGCAAAAAGACTAGTTTAAGTATTTTATGTTGTAAAATGTTCTAAAATGTAGGTGGGAGGAATCTTTATAGAACCCTTTATAAAAAAATTATTTATTATTATTTTTTAAAATTTACATTCAAGTTAGTTAGCATATAGTGCAACAGTGATTTCAGGAGTAGATTCCTTAATGCCCCTGACCCGTTTAGCCCATCCCCCCCGCCCCCCCCCCACAACTCCTCCAGCAACCCTGTTTGTTCTCTATATTTAAGAGTCTCTTCTGGTTTGTCCCCCTCCCTGTTTTTATATTATTTTTGCTTCCCTTCCCTTATGTTCACCTGTTTTGTATCTTAAAGTCCTCATATGAGTGAAGTCATACATTTGTCCTTCTCTGACTAATTTCACTTAGCATGATACCCTCTTGTTCCATCCATGTAGTTGCAAATGGCAAGATTTCATTCTTCTTGATGGTCGAGTAATACTCCATTGTATATATATACCACATTTTCTTTATCCATTCATCCATTGATGGACATTTGGGCTCTTTCCATACTTTGACTATTGTTGCTATTGCTGCTATAAACATTGGGGTACATGTGCCCCTTCGAAACAGCACACCTGTATCCCTTGGATAAATACCTAGTAGTGCAATTGCTGGGTCGTAGGGTAGTTCTATTTTTAATTTTTGGGGGAACCTCCATACTGTTTTCCAGAGTAGCTGCACCAGTTTGCATTCCTACCAGCAATGCAAAGGAGATCCTCTTTCTCCGCAACCTCGCCAACATCTGTTGTTTCCTGAATTGTTAATGTTAGCCATTCTGACAGGTGTGAGGTGGTATCTCATTGCGGTTTTGATTGGTATTTCCCTGATGATGAGTGATGTTGAGCATTTTTTCATGTGTCGGTTGGCCATCTGGATGTCTTCTCTGGAGAAGTGTCTATTCATGTCTTTTGCCCATTTCTTCACTGGATTATTTGTTTTTTGGGTGTTGAGTTTGACAAGTTCTTTATAGATTTTGGATACTAACCCTTTATCTGATATGTCATTTGCAAATATCTTCTCCCATTCCGTTGGTTGCCTTTTAGTTTTGCTGATTGTTTCCTTCACTGCGCACAAGCTTTTTATTTTGATGAGGTCCCAATAGTTCATTTTTGCTTTTGTTTCTCTTGCCTCCAGAGATGTGTTGAGTAAGAAGTTGCTGTGGCCAAGGTCAAAGAGGCTTTTGCCTGCTTTCTCCTTGAGGATTTTGATGGCTTCCTGTCTTATGTTTAAGTCTTTCACTCTTTTTGAGTTTATTTTTGATGATAGTGTAAGAAAGTGGTCCAGGTTCATTTTTGCTTTTAATTTCCTTGCCTTTGGAGATGTGTTGAGCAAGAAATTGCTGCAGCTGAGGTCAAAGAGGTTGTTGCCTGCTTTCTCCTCGAGAATTTTGATGGCTTCTTGTCTTATATTTAGGTCTTTGATCCATTTTGAGTTTATTTTTGTGTGTGGTGTAAGAAAATGGTCCAGGTTCATTTTTATGTATGTCGCTGTCCAGTTTTCTCAGCACCACTTGCCGAAGAGACTGTCTTTATTCCATTGGATATTCTTTCCTGCTTTGTCAAAGATTATTTGGCCATACATTTGTGGGTCCGTTTCTGGGTTCTCTATTCTGTTCCATTGACTTGAGTGTCTGTTTTTGTGCCATATAGAAAGCTCTTAATACATAAGAGTTTGGCAATCTAGACATGGGCACATTTGAGTAAAGAAATTAAGGATACATTAATTTTCAATACTTGTTGGAGATTTTAAGGGCTTTCCCTCTGAAATGCAGAAAATTTTCTTTTTTTTATAATTATAATTTTATTTAATGTCTCCAACATTCAATTTGAATTTCTTTTTTTAAAATTTTTTTAAAATTTGCATCCAAATTAGTTAGCATATAGTGCAACAATGATTTCAGAAATAGATTCCTTAGTACCTATTACCCATTTAGCCCACGTCCCCTCCCACAACCCCTCCAGTAACCCTCAGTTTGCTCTCCATATTTATGAGTCTCTTCTGTTTTGTCTCCCTCCCTGTTTTTATATGATTTTTGTTTCCCTTCCCTTATTTCATCTGTTTTTTTCTCTTAAAGTCCTCATATGAGTGAAGTCATATGATTTTTGCTTTTCTCTGACTAATTTCACTTAGCATAATACCCTCCAGTTCCATCCACATAGTTGCAAATGGCAAGATTTCATTCTTTTTGATTGCCAAGTAATATTCCATTGTGTATATATACCACATCTTTATCCATTCATCCATCTATGGACATTTGGGCTCTTTTCATACTTTGACTATTGTTGCTATTGCTGTTATAAACATGGGGGTGCATGTGTCCCTTCGAAACAGCATACCTGAATCCCTTGGATAAATGCCTAGCAGTGCAATTGCTGGGTCATAGGGTAGTTCTATTTTTAGTTTTTTGAGGAACCTCCACACCGTTTTCCAGAGTGGCTGCCCCAGCTTGCATTCCCATCAACAACCTAGCATTTTCTTCTTAATTATAATCCTAATCACCAGCAACCCCTGAACAGTGGTGAATTCCTTCTGGTCATTTTTCTTTAATTACTTAAATGGAAATTACTTAAGTGGAAAGACCACTTTTATTTGTATTGCAAAAAGGTGAAAAGAGTGAATATTCTGGGTGGTGGATGTGAAGGATTGTATATCCTTGCTGGAGGCAGGCTACAGAGGTAAGGAGCAGGAACTGGAAGTGAGGGGTCCTTAGGGGAAGGCTGCTAATGCTAAGTCTTGGCTTTGTGGTAGTATCCTGTGTAGGCTGGCCACTCTGTAAAGGAAGAGCTTTTCACCTTAATAGGCAGCAGTAAGTAAAGTCACTCATAAGACTGGCCGTATAGCTCTCACCTTCCCAGACAGCTTCCCAGAAAGCTTCTGTGGTTGGGCACAAAGGAAGACCAGAGAGAAAGTGCTCTGGATATCCTAGGTTGATAGGGTGGCCTCCTGACAGAGTGGTAAAGTAGGGCTCATCCTGCTTATTACCAATCATACAGTTCCTGAGGTTTCAGTTATTTTTATTATTTTTTAAAAAGTGTATTTATTTATTTTGAGAGAGATGGATAGAGACAGAGAAACCCAAGCAGGCTCTGCACTGTCAGCATGGAGCCCGACCTAGGGCTCGATCCCGTGACTGTGAGATCATGACCTGAACAATAAAGTTCCTCTTTATCCCAAACTCTATCTTCTGCGTTATATTTTGGCTCCAAAAGTGGAGTTTGGTTTTTGACAACATGGCTAGGAGGCACACATGAAAGTTAGTAGGCATAGGAGTTACAGAGAATAATAAGTGGTAAAACACGACTCTAAGTGGGTTGTGGCAATTTGAATCTGTTCCTTAACTTCTCTCATTCTTTAGTGAAAGATTTAATTTACTTTCTTTGTCCTAAGTCCATTTTTCTATTTCTTTTATCATGCCTCTGTGTAATCTATTCTGAACTCAAACGGCCTCCATAGAAGGTAACATGAAACAGAAGTGGTCCAGTGGATCATGCCCCCAACTTGGAGTCTGAAGATCTTTTTTCAAATCTGGACTGTGTAATTTAAGTAACCTCTCTAGATTTCAAATTTATCCTCTTTAATATGGGGAAACACAATGCCTACAATAAAAAAATTCTTGTAAGATTGGATTCAACAAAGATGACTACATAAAAACAGTATTATTATGCAAATGATATGTGTTCGACATACTTGGATCTGTGAAGGTTTTAATTAGTTCTTCCATTGCCAACATCCAAGAAACAGCAAGATGGCAGTTCTGCAAAAACACCCAGTTTCCTGATTTCATTGCATCTTTGATCATTCTTTCAGCAATGGGTCCTTGTCCTTGCCCCAGTGAAATTGCTTGCACCCTGAATTCAACAACAAAAAATGCTGTTTTATGTTATTTTTAGGTAATGAGATTATGAAGAAATGTAAATTTAGTAGATTCTTGCCTAAAATATGCATACATTTCAAATCCTCATTCTAGTAGATGTGCAAATATTTTTCTATTATTTTCTTGTTTTTAAAAACTTTTCTACTGTAACACATATGGAAAAGTCCAAAAAACAATAAATAGCTCTATGAATGATCACAGATGAACACCTGTGGTTGAGAACACAAGTTTGCCAACATCCCAGGGACATCTGTCTCATGCCCCTTTCCATTCCAATCATTTTCCCTTCCTCCTTCCCAAAGGTACATGTTATCCTGATTTCCAACACTATAGATCAGTTTTTTAAATTAAAAAAAATTTTTTTTTTTAATTTGAAGTCTCACATCCATACAGAAAAAGAACGTAATCATTAGTGTATGGCCTAATGAATTCTCCCAAAGTGAATGTACAGTTGTACCACCACCAGGACAAAAAAAAAGAGCATTACCACCACCCTCCTAATCAATATCCTTCCTCATTCTCAAAGGTGAAAACTACTTTGAATTCTAACACCATAGAGTAATTTTACATAAATGGAATCATATAGTATATATATAGTTTTTATTTGGTCTGTTTCAATTAACATTATTTTTTAGATTAATTCATATTATTGTGTGTCATTATAGTTCATTCATTTTCACTGCTATATAATATTCTATGGTGTGATTATACCAGAATTTATCCATCCATTCTGCTCCTGATGGATGTTTGGGTTATTTCTGGTTCTTGGCTATTACATACAATGTTGCAATAAACATTCTTGTGCGTGTCTTTTGGTATACTTACACACCCTATTTTGTTATGTATATTCCTAGGAATAGAACTGCTGTTTGACACAGTATGTGTATGTTAACTTTATTATAATTTCAAACTGTTTTCCAAAGTGATGCCACCATTCCACTCTTCTACCAGGAGTATTTATTTTTCCATGTACATGCTAACAACTGGTGGATATATATATATAGTGGTGTCTCACTGAGTTTTAAATTGTTTCTCCTTTTCATAGGTTTATTTACTGACCCTCTGGCTGTTCCCATTTTCCGATTTATATCTCCTCTCTCCCCTCCCACCCTTCCCCCACCCCACCCCCCATGGATTACCTACCTTTTATTGATTTCTAAGAGTTCTTTATATTGGATGTAAACCCTTTGTTAAATTTTTACTGTCTCCATAGTTTTGCCTTTTCCAGAATGACATATAGTTGGAATTATAGATTCCAGATTGGCTTCTTTCACTTAATAGTGTGCATTTAAGGTTCCTCCATTGTCTTTTCATGGCTTGACAGCTCATTTCTTTTTAATGCTGAATAACATTCCATTTTATGGATGTACCACCGTATATTTACCCATTCACATATTGAAAGATATCTTGGTTGCTTCCAAGTTTGGGAATTATGAATAAAGCTGCTATAAATATCTGTGGGTAGATTTTTGTGTGGACATGACAAAGTTTTCAACTCCTTTGACTAAATACCACGGAGTTGATTCCTAGATTTGTATGGTAAGAGTATGTTAATTTTGTAAGAAAACACCAAGTTGTCTTCCAAAGCACCTGTACCATTTGCATTCCCACCAGCAATAAATGAGAGTGCCTGTTCTTAGTATACATTAATACAATCTGTTTTTCATATAGAGTAAACTTTTACAGATACATTAAAATAATGTCTTAAATAACAAATACGTTTTAATCACTATTCCACTAGATTATTATACATTTTGGACAATCTTCCATTCATTCAAATGAAGTTTACATCTGCTTTTATTATTTTTGACCCCATTTTAACAACATACGTAGCTAAATATTAATGTATCTTATTATTTAGTAAGGGATACCTAAGTGTAGGAATTCACACTCCACAGAGGAAAGAAAAAGGGGCAAATTTTAACAAGGAGATGTTCACATGAATTATAAAAACGACACAACGTGGACCTTACCGTTCTGAATACCCGCTGTCCCGGGCAAACCTCTGGAATGCCCCCATAGGATCCGAGCCTGTGCTTAAGATGAATACCAGGGGAGTGTTATACGACATGTCTTGATACAGAGTGGGCAGGTCCACAGGGGGTGTCTCTATAAAGCGTTTTCCAAGACTTTCTATTACAAAGTCTGTAAGAGCAAAAACTATCTGAAAGTTGAAAAGAAAAATATTAAAAAAAATAATATGTTGAAGATCCTTCATAATTCCATCCCGTTTCTCCCCTTCAACTTCTCAGAGGGTGGTGCCCTGTTCTACACTCATTCTCTCTTGATTAGGTATATTTCTTCCTACTGGGTTTGTGCACAACGGGTTTCTGCACCACGTAACTGCCAACAGCCATGGTTCTCATGACTTCCCTGAGTAAGATGACTACCGGATGAGAGGAAAAGTCCCTTGTCATTCCCTCCATCTATAAGCCTGCTCCCCCATCCTTGCCTCTTTCTGTCCCATCCTTGTGCATTCCTTCCACATTCTCATGGACTTTACTTTTAGTCTATCCACCATTTTTTTTTAAATTTCTTAATGTTTATTTTTGAAAGAGAGAGAGAGGCAGATAAAGAGGGAGACACAGAATCCAAAGCTCCAGGCTCTGACAGCACAGAGCCCTACGTGGGGCTTGAACCACAGACTGCGAGATAGTGACCTGAGCTGAAGTCGACGCTTAACCCACTGAGCCACCCAGGCACCCCTGTCCTTCCACTGTTTCTTTCTGCACTATTGATCTCTCCTCTCTCCTAGATTTTATTATTGCACAGTTAGGATCTACTGTGCACAGTTCTTAAAACCAAAAGTTTTCCCTTGATTGCTGCCCCTTCCTAGCTATTTTTTAAAGTTTATTTATTTATTTTGAGACAGAGGGAGGCAGAGAGAGAATCCCAAGTAGACTCCGCACTCTCAGTGCGGAGCCTGATGTGGGGCTCGAACTCTTGACCTATGAGATCATGACCTGAGCAGAAGTCAGATGCTTGACTGACTGGGCCACCCAGGCACCACATCCCTCTCAGTGATTTCATCTCTTTGATTCCCTTCATAAGCCAGCTTCTCAGAATTGACTGCATATCTTGTCTCCCCATCTTCCGTTCTCATTTTAGTCTTCAGCCTCTTCTGACCTTTCTTGGGAATTAGCCTCAGCTTGGATGATCATATCCTTGCCCCACCACTTCCTACACCAATGTGTTGCCTTCACTGATCCTATCCTAGCCTGCTTACCCTACTCCTGCTCTTGCAGACCTTCTCCGTCTCTAGCCTGTATGGAGCCTGTGTGTGAGATCCTAAGGTATTTGTGCCAGAAGGCTGTCATGATAAATATACAAACCTAACCTATAATATCTACAAGGCAAATGGCTCCCTTAAGGCTTATGCAGTGCGCATCTGGCACAACTATAAGCAGCAGCCCTTCTTTAAAATTAACCCTCCATTAGGTATTCACATCACCCTGTCCAAACAATCCTTGCATGTTTTTTTGTTATTGTTATCAGGAGAGGGGATATCTCAGTCTGGGTCAGGGCCATGACCCTGATTGTACCCTTCTGTGGCCAATCTGGGAAAAGATGTTTACATGCTTGCCCACTTACATGAGGCTATATTGGGGCATTTCTTATCAGTTCCTCAGCTCCAGCTTCAGAGCCCTCTGTATCTATAATATCCTTACTTTCAGAGTCCTTATCATCCAAGAAAGTCTTTTCATGGTCTTAACTCTGGGTATTTGGGGGTCTTTCTCTATGTACTTCCTGCACCATCCTCCAGTAGGTTCTGAGATGATAGGACCCACTGACCTGCTTGCTCCTCAGGTTCCTTCCATAACACAGGCTGGAATGCATCTACTTCTGTGACCCTTCTGGACTTATGCTGTTTTATTCTCATCAAGATCTTTATGGCAATCCTGGTAAGAATTTGATGTGAAAATGCTTCAGATTTCTCATACCTATGATCTAGAGAGTTAGGCATTTCTTAAAGACCATCCTCTGAAAATCCCATGTTTGGTTGCAGGATCAGTCTCTTCCCTCTTTATCACCAAGTTCTTTTCTAGGAGCTCCTCTCACTTGCTTTTTAAGTTGAGTTTCCCAATTCTGACATATGTGACTCCATTATGTCTTGCTTAGAACTGTTTTCCTGGCCTGTGGCTTTATAGTCTCTGGCTGAGACCTTCTGTGTATTTTTAAGTTCATCTTGTCTATCAGAATCCACAGAGAATTGCTGAATTTAGATGAATAGTGCACAAATTCATTCTTGAGAGACTCTGTGTTTGAGAATTCCCTGCCCATTGCTTTCACTGTGATGAGAAAGGAAGCTTAAACATTTGGGGATCATGACCCCTGTTCATCCCTCTTGAGTGACCAAACTTAATTTCAGCTGTAGTATATTAGATGAAGGATAAAGATCCTGGGTGGCTGTCAAACTGGGCATTATATTAGAACAGAAGTACTCACACTTTTCTCCAACATGCTGAAGTTCTTCTTTTAAAAAGTTGTGGTAAAATGCATATAACATAAAATTTACCATCTTAACCATTTAAAGTATGTAGTTAAGTGGTAAAATTGCATTCATATAACTGGTGTTTCTCAAATTGGAAGAGCTGTGCAATTGTTGCTCTAAGATTTCATCCTGGGTGACTTTGTCTACAGTATGGCTTTTTTTTTTTAATGTTTATTTATTTTTGAGACAGAGAGAGACAGAGCATGAATGGGGGAGGGTCAGAGAGAGAGGGAGACACAGAGTCCGAAACAGGCTCCAGGCTCCGAGCGGTCAGCACAGAGCCTGACGCGGGGCTCAAACCCACAGACCGCAAGACCATGACCTGAGCCGAAGTCAGACGCCCAACCGACTGAGCCACCCAGGCGCCCCAACAGTGTGGCTTTCAATAGAGAGAAAGCCTGGCTCTCAAAGAGCCTGCCACCTTCCTGAGGTAGAGGAAGGATGGATTGAAATACCAGGACTGTCAAAGTTGGGGTTCTCAGTAGATTTAGCCTTGGAAATTAACAATGCTGCATGTCACGACATATGTCTTGATGTCCTCATTCGTCTGCTTTGAGAATAATGGTTTCTTCTTATATATGTTTAATCATATTAAATCAGGGGTTCACAAAGTATGGCTTCAGGATCAGCATCAGCATCATCTGAGAAGTTGGTAGAAATGCAGAGTTTTAGCCCGTTGGTCAGACATGCTGAATCAGAAACTCTGGGAAGTACCCTCAGGTCTCTGTGCTTTCCCAAACTCTCCAGATGATTCTTTTTTTCTTCAGATGATTCTGATACATGCCAAAATTTGAGAACACTGGTATACAGGACTTTTCTTAGCTTGGTGTGGTCACAAATTATTCTCTGTCTGGCAGTCTTTATTCCTCTCTGATAATTTCTTTTTACTCTTTCTAGTTCAAATTGCTAACAACCTTGTCCTGAGAACTATTGATAATATTGATGACAGAGAAAGAATTGTTGGAACGATAGGCATTCTACTTCCTGTTGCAGTTCTAATGACTCAATCACCTGGTTTACTTAGAGTTTTTTGAAATGAAGTTCCATCTAGGTCCAAATATGCTATTTCTGAAGGACGCTGAATTTTGTGCAAGATTGTAGTACCTCACACAAGCCACTGTATTGGAACATCCTCTTTCTCCCAAAGGAGCAATTGACTCTACCATGTAGAAACACTGGACACCCAATGGGCTCTGCCTGTGAACAGACCTGGGAATAGCAGTCTCTCATTGTACAAATCTGGTCTCTGGTCTTGTCCCTGTTATAAGGCTTCCTCAGATTGTCTTTTTCTCTGGCAAGGTAATCCAGATCTTTGGAACATGAATTCTTTACTCTGGAACCCAAATTTCCTTAGTAAGTCATTCTCTGGAATCAGTACCAGAGTAAAGGTTGCTCCCAAATGCCTTGGTCACTATATCTGATTGAGAGGAGGTGTAGCTGGTATAATATTGCCATACTTGGATATTCTCTTCAGGGTAATTTTGTTGGTGGTCTTGACTGATTCAGGTCCCTGTCCTCTCTGGAGTGCATATCTAGCTCTTCATTTCTGAAACCTAATCCAAATTCCAGACTCCTCTGTGTTGATTTGTAAAGCAAGTTTTATTTGATGGTATGACATAAGGAAGGTCTTTGGTTCAATGTATTAATAAGAATTTTCAATTGATCCTCTGTGAATTTGGTATGGCTGTTACCATTTGTGGCTTTGATCACATTTGGAGAACTTTTCTGGGACATGTTGCAAGAGTCCTGGAACTGTCTGCGATGCTTCATTTATTCTATTGATAACTTTTGCTGTATTGAAACTCTATACATCCTTAATTTCCATGTCACTTTTTTCTCCTGGTGTTCTTCTTGCCCCTATGACTATTCCTTCTCATCCTTTCTTTCTTCCCTTTAAAGTTGGTGCCCCTCAGGGTTTCATCCTTTGCCCACCTGCCCTTTTATTGTATTATGCATTATTCCTATCTGATTCCAACAACTCCCATTTGATATACTTCCCAGCTTGATGCTGATAATATGCAACTCTCTATTTCTAGCCTATGCTTCTCTCTATAGAGTTTCCTACCTACATATTAATTGGTCTCCAGGCTGCTACGTACTCTGATAGCTGGCAGATACTGCAGACTCAGTGACAGCTTTCTGTGACATACTTCTCCTTTCACATTTGCTCAGTTGTTGTTACATTATCCCCTCTGGCACCCAAGCAGAAACTGGAAGCCATACCAGTTGCCTCATCTCTACATCCCCCTCTATCTCTTCCATCTCCCACCTCTATCCTTTTTTAAAAAAACTTTATTTATTTATTTTGAGAGAGTGCATGTTTGCGAGAGCAAGGGGAGGGGGAGGACCAGAGAGAGAGGGAGAGAGGGAATCCCAAGCAGGCTCCACACTGTAAGTGCAGAGCCAAACATAGGGCTCAAACTCATGAACCGTGAGATCATGCCCTGAGCCAAAATCAAGAGTCAGACGCTTAACTGATTGAGCCACCCAGGCACTGCATCTACAATCTCTATCCAATTCTGGCTGCTACAGCTTCTTACAGAGACCAGTCCAACAATCTTCAAACTGGTCTTGGTGACTGTGGTTTTGTTCTCTTCAAAAGACTTCTTCCCATTGTCGCCAAGATCTGAAAGGTCTATCAATTCTCCACTACTGCCCTGTGGTGACCGCTGTCCTCTCTGGAGAGCACAAGTCCCTAATGGTGCATGCTAGGAAAGGATGACTAGGTTCCTGGATGGCTCTCTAGCCTTTTCTTTCATTTTCTGCATAAAACATTATGGTCTATTAATGACACAAAGTCTCTATTTCTTGCAGTCTCCTCCCAAACTTGGCCATTGTTAATCTCTAAATAAATAAATCTAGTCAGTTATGAATCATAACTGGCCGATGAGCATTAGTAGAAATAACTGTAACACAGACCTCTAATTAAAAAAAAAAAGCAACACCCTACCTTCTCTTCTTTGCAACATTTAATGAGAAGTAGCTTTTGGAAAGAACTCAATACTGGATGCCAGGAATTATGGTTTTTGGTCTCTTTTTCTTCTGTCATGAATTCTTCCTCCTTACTTTTAGAATAGCCTTCCCATTCATATGGATTGATATAAGTCTCAAACGATCCTAGAAACACAATTTAAAAAGATGCTTTAATTAGAGTTGGTTTGACTTTGAAATTAAATAAATGTATTTGGTAACTTAAAAATGTCTACATTTACTATCAGTTTTTACAACAAATGAAAATATATTAATCTCCCCTTACCCAACCAACCTAATTAAAAATAATTTAAAATTGGATCAGAAAACAAATCCAATAGCAAATCACTTACAAAAAGCAAAGCTAAAACAAAATAAACAAAGGGTTAAAAATAAAAGGATGCGTAGAGAAACATTAATCAAATGTGAGCAAAAAAGAAAATTGAAGTGATAAGAGTAACATTGAATAAATTAGAATTCAAGGCAAATATAATTAAATGGAACAAATAGGTCAAGTTATATTAATTAAAATATATAATAAAAACAATAAAATGAACCTATGTGTCAGATAATAGTGAAAGAGTACATCAAGTAATCACTGCTGGAGGTAAAGGAAAAAGCAGAAAAAAGATAATTGTGGTAGGAAATAACACATAATTATCAAGTCTGTGATAGATGAAGCAGACTGGAAGTTCTGACATATATAATTTGAACAATCTAAATAACATATGGATAAATTGACATATATAGAACTTTATGCCCTAATAAACAGAATATATTGCTCCCCTTTCCCCATGGAATATTTATAGGAAATGGGCTTGCATGTCACATGAGGGTTAGGATCCTGATTAGCCGTTACAATTGTTTTAAATATTTAGTGTTTATTTTTGAGAGAGAGAGAGAGTGTGTGTGTGTGTGTGTGTGAGAGCAGGGGAGGGGCAGAGAGAGAGGGGAACGACAGAGGATCCAAAGCAGGCTCCACACTGACAGCAGTGAGCCTGATGTGGAGCTTGATGTGGAGCTCAAATTCAAGAACCATGAGATCAAGACCTGAACCGAAGTCAGACGCTCAACTGACTGAGCCACCCAGACACCCCACCCTTTATAATGGTTTTAACATGTGGCAAGAGTTAGCACTGAAATTCCTGTAGGCAGGGTATACAGTGCGCTGTAAGCCTCTCAGCAAGCCAACACAGCCAGTTTGTCCTCTAGTAATGAAACAGGTTCCTTTGGTTGGACCTTGGGCAAAATCGTTGGCTTGAATGTCAGGCTAGACAACCTCTTTCTCCAGCTGGTCTGCTGGGGCTCTGTTCTGAGGGTCTAATAATAGCAAAAATGTGGTGACAGCAATTCAGTGACACTTGAGACTATTCTGGAGGAGTGTGCACCTCTGCAAGACTTCTAATTTCTAGATGGCATAAAGACAATGACATGGTATGAGACCACAGGGCACAGCACACAACTTTGGTTGAAGGTGGTTGTGTTACTCTGTGGACCAGATAGTAGAACCATTTATTCCAAAAGGACTTCCTTTTTCTCGAGGTTCTCATTACTTATTGTATATTCACTAGGATTCTGGCTAACGAGAGAGGATAAGAGCATATTTTAAATAACTCTCAATTATTAGGACATGAAGCACTTAGAAACTATCAAAGACAAAAGATTAAGCAATTAGGAAGCTTTAGAAGGTAAGAATGCCATTGGAATTGATTATTAAACTTCACCTGCAAAGATCTAAATTTCACATTTAGAACATAAGCCCTCCTATCACACATGTACAAACCTTCACAATTGTATAGGATTTCCAGAATAAACCTGAAATTTAACAAATGAAAGCAGGAAAGTAGTTTTAAATAGCTGAAATTTTAGTCCCAATCAACAGGGATAACACATGGTGCTTTTTGTCCAAACATGATGAGTTGTTTCCAGAATTACTTTGCCTTCTAGCCTCTACTCCTTCCCTCTTTCTTTGCCTGTGTGTTTATTAGGCTCCATCTAGTTCTTTCTGCTTTGGGTCTGTCCCTAACTGGCCATCTCTAGCCTTCCCCTATGAGTGTTTTCCTTTTTGTGTTCTACTTCTATCTCTAGGTGTCTTGTTTAACTGGTCCTCAATATAGAAACATAATTTCTATTTGATGCATTTATTGAAGAGCATTTCATTTTTTTCTAGTCTTTATTTAGAAATCAAACAAGTACATTAGGATTCCAGAAGTTCTGGTCCATGTACATTTTAAATCATTACACTTACTGGTTAAATAAATATTCATATTACAAGTAGAAGAGTGATTATCAAAGGGTAGAAATAGAACACAGAACTTCAAATAAGTATGGGGTAAATAAAAGAATGGATAAGCCACCTGAAGGCAAGAAAGAAGAAAACAAATGAAACAAAGAAAAAGGCTGCCAAGAAAAAAAAAATCCCCACAAAATAAGGTGATAGAGGGGCGCCTGGGTGGCTCAGTCAGTTGAGCGTCCAACTTCGGCTCAGGTCACGATCTCATGGGTCCCGTGAGTTCGAGCCCCGCGTGGGGCTCTGGGCTGATGGCTCAGAGCCTGGAGCCTGCTTCCGATTCTGTGTCTCCCTCTCTCTCTCTGCCCCTCCCCCGTTCATGCTCTGTCTCTCTCTGTCCCAAAAATAAATAAATGTTAAAAAAAAAAAAATTAAAAAAAAAATAAGGTGATAGAAGTAAGTCTGAACAGATCAGGATTTCTCAGTCTCACCACTATGGACATTTTGGGGCAAGTGGTTACTTCTTCTGGAGGATTGTTCTGAGCATTGCAGAATGTTTAGCCACATTCTTGGTTTCTACCTACTAGATGCCAGTAGCACCATACAAGTTGTGACAACCAAAATGCCTCCAGACACTGACAAATGTCCTCTGGGAGACAAAATATTCCCCAGTTGAGAGCCCTTGAAATGGAGCAATTATTGTAATAAATATCATTGAATTAAAACTTTCCTGTTAAAAAAGAGAGACTCTCATACTGCTCAAAACAACAAAATTCCACTTAAGATACACCAAAAACATGATGATGACACAAAAGAGTTAAAATTAAGAGTATAGAAATATATAGAGGCAGAGCCCTAACCAAGATAATTGCACTTTAATTACATTAACATTAGAAAATATATTTTAAGGCAAAAAAGAACTATTTAGAGTAAAGGGCATATTATTCAAAAAAGGAATAATTTACTAGGAAGATAATAATCCTAAGCCTAGTCATAATGAACAGCATAGTTTCACAAGATATGATGGGAAAAATTCTGGAATTTCAAAGAGAAACTGGGAATCATAGTGAAATCAAGAGTCAGATAGATGCTCAAATGACTGAGCCACCCAGACGCCCCAATTTCTATAACATAATTATGTTATAAACAATACAAAGATAGCTCCTCCAGATCCTAAATGCTTTCAAACTAAAAAAAATGTACTTTTCTTTTTTTCAGGGCTTTTCTAATCATCCTTTTTATTTATTCTTTTTTTTATTATTTAAATTTTAGTTAACATAAAATGTGTACTTTTAAAATTGAAAGGGCTGCATATTAAAACTTGTGAGAAAAACTAACATAGAATATTATAATTCAGAGCAAGCATTACTTCTGGGGAAGAGGGAAAGGATCCTGTGAGGGAGTATGAAAGGATAATGGGAGTCTGGTATTATTTTAGTTCTTGATTTGGGCTCATAAGTACAGTTAATTTTTGATAATATCTAGTTGTACAATTTTGATTTGTACAAAAAAAAAAACCCTATGGGGTGCAGCTAAGGCAATTCTTAGAGGTAAGTATATCCCTTTTAAATGGGTATAATAGTAAATATAAAATATTGAAAATTCATGCGCCAAGCATTGAACTCAAACATTCAACTGGGAGAGCAAATACTTCACAATTTCTTAATAATGAAGAAATTTCCTAGTGAAAAATATTGATATAGCAGAAGAGATTAAAGGAAACATCAAAGTTAAGATTCACGAGCCTAGGGTGCCTGGGTGGCTCAGCAGCTTAAGTGTCGCACTCTTGGTTTCCACTCAGGTCGTGATCTCACAGTTCGTGGGTTCCAGCTCGCACTGGGCTCTGGGCTGACAGCATGTCTTCTGCTTGGGATTCACTCCCTCTGCCCATCCCCTGTGCGCGCAGGCTCTCTCACACTCTCTCAAAATAAATAAATAAATAAATAAATAAATAAATAAATAAATAAATAGATAGATAGATAGATAAATAAATAAATAAAATAAAAGAATGCCTCAAAAAAAAAAAAAGATTCACAAGCTTGTTTACAATCCCTTTATAGCAGATCCTTTTTGACATATTACCTATTCGTATGGAAATAGGATGTAACAGTATGTATTGTGTAAGTCCTTTAAAAACTGGAAATGATTCTTCTAAGTCACAGCATGCGAACCACATGGCATTATGCAGCCAGGGAACTTCAGGCTTAGGTGGGCGTTCCTATTAGAAGACAGAATGAAAATGAGCAATAAGTCACAAAGACAACCACAAAATATACTTTCACCTTGTCCAAGTGAAAAAGCAAGCTTCAGTTGCATGTTAAAAATAACCATTTGCTGAGGCCAAGTAGTAATAGGTGCTGAATCAATTCTACCTGTACACCTTTGCCCAGAAGTGCAGCTGGGGAAAGCTTTCCAGGTTGACATTTACAAGAAGCAGTTGATCTGGTGAAGGGTTAAAATTAAATCTGTGAAGTCGACTTCTAGCCTGTTCCCCAACATGTTGCACCAGTCTCTCCCCACTCCCCAAATATTATGATTTTATTCCCCTCAAGACTAGTTTTCAGATCTGATTCCCAGATGTTCTCACCTCTAGGAGACGGGGAAAGCTGAGTAGTATAGCAATATCAGTAGCAAGACAGGTGATGATCTCATTTCAGCAGGGCTGAGTGTATGTTATGTCCAATTATTATTTCCTATATCCCTAGAAACTTCTGGGAAAGGTATTATGCCATCTGGAAGTATTCCCTGAAGGTGGGTAAGCAGTTTTATTTTATTTTATTTTATTTTATTTTATTTTATTTTATTTTATTTTATTTTGTTTTGTTTTGTTTTATTTTATTTCACTTTGTTTTATTTTACTTTACTTTACTTTACTTTAATTTAATTTTATCCTGAAGGTGGGTAAGCAGTTTTAAAAGAGAGAAACAGCTGTGATTATAGACTGAAACTAATTCTTTGAAAATTCATGAACATTCGCCTGAGGTTCTATACTACATTTTAAAATAAGTTTATTTATTTATTTTTGAGAGAGAGAGCGAGAGAGCAGGGGAGGGGCAGAGAGAGAGAGGGAGAGAGAGAGAATCCCAAGCAGGCTCTGCACTGTCAGTGCAGAGCCCAATATGGGGCTTGAACTCATGAACCGTGAGATCATGACCTGAGACGAAATCAACAGTTGGGACGTTTAACCAACTAAGCCACCCAGGTGCCCCTATACTACATTTTTAAGTAGCTTTATTGAGATACAATTCACTCATTTAGAGCATACAATCCCATGTATTTTAGTAAATTCACAGGTTGGTGCAACCATCACCACAGTGAATTTTACAACATTTCATCTCTTCAAAAAAACCCCCAGGTATTCTTTAGCTATTACCCTTCTATCTGCCCCTGGCCCCAGCCTAAACAACCACTAAACTGCTTTCTGTCTCCATAGATTTGCCTGTTCTGGACACTTCATATAAATCAAATTTTATAACATGTGGTATTTTGTGACTGACTTCTTTTGCTTATTAGTTTAGTGTCTTGAAGATTTTACTCATGTCATGGTTTGTGTCAGTACTTCATTCCTCTTTATGACCAAGTAATATTCTGTTGTTATGAATAGACCACATTTTGTTTATTCACTCACCAGGTGATGGACATTTGGGTTATTTCCACCTTCTTGGCTACTATGAATAATGCTGCTATGAATATTCACGTCTAAGTTTTTTGTGTGGACATGTTTTCATTTCTCATACATACCCAGGAGTTGAACTGCTGGATTATACACTAATTCTATGTTTTGTCTGAGGAGCTCCCAGACTGTTTTCCAAAGCAGCTGCACCAGTTTTGACTCCAGGCAGCAGTGTATGAGGGTTTTTCCACATCCTCACCGACACTTGCTATTATCTGTCTTTTTGATTCCAGCCATTCTAGTGTGGATGAATGGTATGTCCTTAAGGTTTTGATTTGCATTTCCCTGATGAATAATGATGTTGAACATCTTTTCACATGCTTATGTATATCTTCCTTGGAGAAATATTTATTCAGGTCCTTTGCCTATTTTTAAATTGGGTCATTTGTCTTTTTATTGTGGAGATGTAAGAGTTCTTTATGTATTCTAGATACAAATCCTTTATCGGCTATGATTTGCAAGTATTTTCTCCCACTCTGTGGGGTTGTCTTTTCATTTTTTTTTTCATTTTTTTAATGTTTATTTATTTTTGAGAGAAAGGCAGAGCATAAGTGGGGGAGGGGCAGAGAGAGAGGGAGACAGAATCTGAAGCAGGCTCCAGACTCTGAGCTGTCAGCGCAGAGCCCGATGCGGGGCTCGAACTCACGGACCGCGAGATCATGACTTGAGCTGAAGTCTGGCACTTAACCAACTAAGCCACCCAGGTGCCCCAGTGTTTTCATTTTTCTAATAGTGTCCTTTGAAACAAAAGCATGTTTATTTTTGATAAAGTCCAATTTACCTATTTTTTTCTTTTTGTGCTCATGTTTTTGATATCAGATCTAAGGATCCATTGTGAAATATGCAGTTATGAAAATTTACTCCTACGTCCTCTTACAAGAGTTTTGGTTATTACATTTAGGGTTTTGGTATGTTTCAAGTTATATATGGTGTGATTTAAGGGTCCAGTTTCACTATTTTGCATGTGGCTGTCCAGTTGGCCCACACCATTTGTTGAAAAGACTTCTTTTCCCAATGAATTGGCTTGGCACCCTTGCCAAAAATCAGCGACTACAGACACATGGTTTTATTTCTGGACTCTCAAATTTGATTTCATTTATCCATTTGTCCATCTTTGTGCTGGTGTCATACAGTCTTGGTTATTGCCGCTTTGCAGTAAGCTTTGGGATCTGGATTCTTTGTAATTCCATATGAGCTTTACAATAAGCTTGTCAATTTTTGCACAGAAGTCAGTTGGGATTCTGATGCGGATTGCACTGCATCTGTAGATCATTTTGGGGAATGTTGCCATCCTAACCGTATTATGTCTCCAATCCACGAATGTAGGAATTTTCCCACTTATTTAGGTCCTCTAAGGTCTTTCAACATGTTTTGTAGTTCAGAGCATAAGTTTGAACTTCTTTTGTTAAATTTATTTCTAAGTATTTTATTCTTTCGGTTGCTATTATAAATTGACTTTTTTCCTAATTTCATTTTTCATATTGTTCATTGCAAGCATATACAAGAAATACAAATTTATTTTGTATGTTGATCTTGTATCCTGCAACCTTCCTGAACTCATTTATTAATTCTAATACTTAAGTCTTTTTTTAAGCAGGTTCCTTAGTATTTTCTATATACAAAATCATGTCATCTGTAAATAGATATATTTTTACCTCTTCCTTTCTAATCTGGATGCCTTTTATTTCATTTACTCGCCTAATTGGCAAGAATCACCAGTACAATGTTGAGAAGAAGTGGTTAGAGCAGATATCCTTGTGTTGTTTCTGATCCTAGGGAGAATGCATCCAGGCTTCCACCATTAAGTATGTTGTTAGTGTTGGTTTTGGTCCATGCCCTTTACCTAGTTGAGGGAGTTCTCTTCCATTAATAGTTTGTTGAGTGTTTTTATGATAAAAAGATATTGGGTTTTGTCAAATGCTTTATTCTGTGTCTACTAAGATGATCATGTAGTTTGCTTTTGTATTCTATTGATTTTATTGATATATAGCATTTATGATAAAAATGGGAAATACTAGTATTAAAATATGAGTAACTAAATAAAGTGACTAGATAAAAGATGTCCTCCAAACACATTTCTAAAAAAAAATCAGTCAAGAATCATTCTAATTTCCTCGTGGTAGAGGAAAAGAAAGTTTAATAAAAAACTTTTGAGAAGTTTCTTAAGATGATTTCTAATTTTAAGTTTTGTGTTTTTGTCTTTCTTTTACTTTAGAGAGAGAGAGCATGAGTGGGGGAGAGGGGCAGAGGGAGAGGGAGAGAGAGAGAGAGAGAGAGAGAGAGAGAGAGAGAGAGAGAGAATCTTTTTTTAAGATTTTTATTTATTTAATTTGAGAGAGAGAGTGCATAAGCAAAGGAGGGGCAGAGAGAGAGGGAGAGAGAATCCCAGGCAGGCCCTGCACTGAGCCTGGGGCTTGAACCTATGAACCATGAGATCATGACCTGAGCTGAAACTGAGAGTCGGACGCTCAACTGACTGAGCCACCCAGGCACCCCGAGAGAGAGAGAATCTTAAGCAGGCTCCATGCTGAGCATGGAGCCTGATGTGGGGCTTGATCCCATGATCCTGGGATCATGACCTGAGCCAAAATCAAGAGTCAGATGCTCAACTGACTGAGCCATCCAGGCACCCCCAATTGTAAGTTTTGTGTTTGATGCTATTTAAACATATTTTATATTTCTTTTCAAAATATGTTGTTCATGAGAAGTAGCAGGTGGTACTGGAATGGATATGGGCTTTAGAAACTTAGACATAGGTTTGAATGAGACTCTGTCATGCATTAGTTATCTGATTCTGGAAAGTTCTTTAACTTTTTCAAGCCTCTGCTAGAGAAAACTGTAAACAAGGCTGTTAACAGAGTGCCATGAGGAAAGAAAGACAATAATGCACTGGGAAGGCCTGGCTGAGTGACTAATAGTCAGCAGTAGAGTGAAGTGGGCAAGAGTGCAAGCTCTACAGACTGACTGTGAGAGTTCCAGTGCTGGTTCCAAATCCTATTAAGTATGTGAACATGACAAATTAATCTCTCTGTGCTTAATTGTCTATCTGAAGGCTGGAGACAAAATTAGGAACTCACATTAAGAGGAATACTAAGAGGAATAAATTAGCTGATATACATAAAACACAAAGCAAGCCCTCTGTGTGTATTAACAGTGATTATGAAGTTAAGATAGCATTAAGAAAGCATTAATAGAATATGAATGCATGCAAGATGGGTGGGGAGTGGGGAGGAAGGACCTCTGGTGGAGAGGTCTTGTCTGGGTTTGTCCTGGGAGCGTAGGGCACTGAAAGTCAAATAAAAAAAGCATGAAGTTCAACCTCCCATCAATACACTGAGGCTCAAACACTGGCAAACAGGTGCAGATGTCATGTCTGCAGGGACCAAGGGTGGGGCTCAAGATTGGGAGGATAGAGCTAAGAATTTAAAGTGGGGTTAAGATGGAACTTCAGTCAAGAGTTGTGGGGGCATGGCTCACTTCTGTGGCTGACCAGGTGTGTAGTATGGAGGTGACATAGTCCAGCTGAAGGGGCTGGAGAAAGTTCCATAGAAAGATGAATGCAAAGAAGGCAAGTGCAGCAGAACTCGTATTACGGTATTGCAGGTGACAGTCCAGTTATATTACGTCCTGTGCTTTATAATGAAAGCTGTGTCCAGGGAAGAGAGAGTCATGATTGCCCAAACAGTATTTCCAAATCTATGAGTTACAACATTATTGAATTTTAACTCTTCATATTTGTAAGATGGTCAACTTTTCAAAACATGATCACATCTACTAGTTCATTGGTTACTCCCCGCATCCCAGGACACCGCTGCATAGAAATTGCATAGACATTGCTGAGTGACAGCCTGGCCCATTAGACCCTCAGTGCCCACATCGCTGGGCCACACAACCAAATGTATAACCTTCAGCCACTACAGAGCATTGGTAGGTGCTTGTGGGCTCCAGTTAGAATAACATTTACAACCCAAACGTGAAACACATACCTTTTCTAATCCTGCAGAACCTCGGAGAAAGAAATTCCACTCGGCATCAGTTAGGCTTTCTTGCTGACGCATGATCTCTACACACAGCATAAAGCTGTAGATGAGTTTATGTTGCTCAAAGAGTCCTCTGGAAACATTGACGTAAGCGGTTAGAAGTGTTTGTTCCAGGAGTATTTCCATGCGCTGCTCTAGATCGTCTGACTTTACAGATGTTTCAATTGTTGTATTGAACAACTGTGTGAAAGAGAGCTCTATCAATGTCTTGGATTTAATTCAATTCCTGTAAAGAAAAAAAAAATCCCTGCTCCTCACTCCCGCCCTTCTTGGCCCTGTATTTTGTGAGTCAGTAGCAGCACAGGAGACGAATAATGTACTATGAAAAAGCCAGAATTCATCCCAAATTGATAAGTGATATTTATTTTCTGCATTCTCCTTTGTTCCCCCCACCCCATCTTTCAGCAATGAACCACTGCCAAACACCTAACAATATTCAAAAAGGCATCATCTTGATGTGGGGCAGAAAACTGGAAAATGGAGGTGAGCTGGCAGAACCAGTTTTTTCATGTCCTTAACTCAAATTTGATAATCATTTTGGGGTGAGAGATGTAAGGGCAAGGGAAGGTCATGTGCACTTCTTGGCACTTCTCCAACATAATTGTTAGGATGTGGGAAGAATGTGCTAGAATCTTCTCTGAAATTTAAGGGAAAGCCCTTGTTAACTCTCCCCAAAGTTTGGTCGACAAAGGGGAATGGAGTTGTTACTGTAAAACACTTAGAAGAAAAGAGGATGGAGCTTTCTTTAACAACCTAATGAGAAACAGAGAAGTTAAAATCCAGTGGAGATGTGATGTTTAGTGCCAAAATAAAACACAGTGAATCTTGATACACCCTAAATAATTTCAACGTGACATGCAGTTATGAATGGCTTTGGGAGATGATGCCCAGGCCAGTTTGGTCACGTACAAATATGTTTAGGGTCTCTAGTTTCCCTTCTAAACAGAAAAACCCCAGTGCATTGATGATTCATCCCATAGCCCTTTTTCTGTCAGCCTGAGATATTCTCAGAGCATCTTCATTTTTATTTCCTGAAGGAGATTTTAAAACCTTGAAAAGCATGAATTCCAAAACCTCCAAAACCATTATGAAAGTCATTTAGGTGGAATTCAAGGATTTTCTCATCCTGTGACCTTGCTTAGTTTAATACCTGCCAACGAAAGGAAGGAAGCAGAGACATGAGAACAGCAAAGCCCTGTCTTTAGAAGCTGAGATCTGACCCCAGAACAAATGGTTTTTAAGGCTGCTAAAGCAAATGCACATCTTGTGGGAAGAGAGCCCAGGCACGTCTAAACAACATGCCTCTCATTTCTTCCAATTATTCATTTCCATTCTCTCCTGCAGCTCCTCTTGCTGCTGGACCCTTAACTATAACCTGAATTAGACACTTAGAGGCAAAACCAAGTTCGGTCTAATGTCATAAAAATTCAACTGCTCTTTTGTGGAGGGATGGAAACAGACTCTTTATTCATGAAACACTAATTACGTAGCAGCACGGTGGGGAGGCAGGGATGGCTGAGGCTTCATTTCTGCCTTCTGGGAGGTCAGAGACCAGTAGGTTAGAGAAACCCACCACCCAAGGCAATGTGGAGGAACTGCCAAATAAGACATAGCGAATGTTTTCGGTAAAAGACTGGTGCAAATTTTTTGCTACCCTTCCCACTGACAAGCAGAGTCTAAATGGGTTAGTCGAGGAGGTCAAGAGTAAATCTTTCCTTTCTTCCTCTACAGTTTTCTGTGCATGCTGAGCACTTGAGTGTTGAGAAGACATGGCAGGTGGGTTGCTCTTGAACCAAAAGACTGAACCCAAACTCCTAGAGGGTTTTACCTGATAAATAGACTCATGATTTGTCTGAGTCAAAAACGTAACTCAATGGGGTTTAAAGGGAAACCAAAGACATAGATTTCACAGACAAAACAATGTACTTACCTGTTTAAAATATTTTAATGAATACTGATACATAGGATCTATTTCTGAGAGGCTTGCAATAACAAAGTACATAACAGAGCCTTGAGTGGCTACTGGACGATACTTCTCACGAGCAACATTTATCATCAGTTCAGTGGACTCAGCTTCCTTTAGCCTGATTTTAATGGCACCTGAAGTGATCTGAATAAAGATACAAAAACAAGTTCTTAGGTTCCATTTTTTAAAAAAATGGTGGGATTTTTGGCATATACCCAATTAGGTCTAGGACAGAAATAAGGATATGGTGACTTAGTGATTACAATAATAGAATAACTGAATCTCAGGACCAAGCTAACCACTGTCCTTCCAGAGAGGGGGGTAGGCAAATGGGAACAGCTGACAAAACCAGAGCAGCACTTCTCTGAGATTCAAATCTGACGTGTTTCTGAAAGGGACACCTGACAGAGTACTCCCAGATGCTTCTTGATTTCCCCCTGAGCAGTCCTGAAATGATGCAGGGTTCACATAACAGAAGAAGGTATGAGGGGAGAAGGGGCATCCATGAAACTGCCCCAAAGAGGGGGGTGGAGAGAGGCTGGAAGGAAGTGGTGTCATATCCCATTCTGGAATAACAAGGAAGACTAGCATTCTTTCTTTCCCTAGCGTTCATAGGTGTGAGGAACATAAGGAAACCTGGGGATAGTAGCTGTTGTTTGGGAAGGATTATAACCTAAGTAAGTTGGAGATATTTTCAAGGTCTTTGCTGTTCTTTGCTGTTCTGTTTCAGGTTAGTGGTTCTGGAGAGCCTTTTGGCCAATGGGTTTTCTAAGATTCCCTTCTCTGTCTCCCTCAGTCTCTCTATATTGCTATCTGTCTTTGTCGTCTTCTCTCAACCCCCATTTTTTTCAGCTGTGGATATCCCTGGGTTGGGAGGTTTGTGTCTAGAAAGTCAAAGAGTCTAGGGCAGGGACTAGAAAAATCACTATGTGAACTGCTGTTTAGTATTTGCTCTATTGACAGGAGAGCTAAAAGGGGGTCTAACAGGCTTTCTGTCTAGACCCCACTGCCCAACGGAAACCTAATGTGAGCCACATATATAATTCTGTCTTTTCTCAGTTTATTAAAAGTAAAAATAAACAAGTGAAATGTATTTTAACAATAATTTTATTTAGCCCAATATAACCCAAAGTATGTTGATTATAGCAGCATAAAATCCATGTAAAATTACCGAGATATTTTTACTTTTTTTTTTTTTTTTTAGATTAAGTCTTCGAAATCTGGTATGTAACAACACATCTTAATTCAGGTTAGCAACATTTCAGGGGCTCAATATCCACATGTGGCTAGTGGTTAAATTAATTCTAGACTGTCCACCCCTGTCCTCCAGGAAAGGGAAGGGAGGGACTCAGCTTTTTCCAGAAACCAAAGGCTCAAACTCTCTCTCTGTGTTGACCCCTTAGGAACCTGAGCGGACAAGAAAGAGCAGGGCTGCATGGGAAGCCTCAAGCTCAGTACTGGATTCAACTAGAACATTTACATATGAGTAGAAAGAAGGAAGTTGATATGGAAGCAGTTGGATCAAGGAGACCTACCTGCAAACAATTCTTTATTTTTGGGGGAGCTCGAGGCCCTGATAATGAAGACTCCACCAGGGCTAAAGAGAAAACAAAGTGGACTATTTTCTTCTTTTTGCCAGAGAGTATTAGAATTGTTTGTATATATTTCAGTTGAGTTTAGTAACTACCTATAGGTATTATGCCCAAGAGACTTGAGGTCTCAGCAGTAATCAGGGAATATGATACATATTTTAAAATGAAGGGTCTGGGAGGTGCCTGGCTGGCTCAGTTGGGGGAGCATGTGACTTTTGATCTTGGCTTCATGGGTTTGAGCCCCATGTTGGGTGTAGAGATTACTAAAAATACACGAATAATAAACAAACTTTAAAAAATGAAATAAATTGAGGGCTTTGGGAGGTTAGGGGAGTATAAAGTACAGGCAAGAAATGGCAGGAAACGTGGCCCAGGAATAATCGGTCCTACCTCTGCCCTGTAGAAAGGATATCTGTAAGGCAACTCCCTGCAGACACAGAAAGAAACCAGCTTACAGAGAAAGAAGGCAGTCAGAACACATGTATCTACCTTACTCCCTATTGAAACCACAACAAAATTATAGTAAAGGGATTTTTAAAAACAGTGCAAACTCACAAAGATAGGAAGAATGGAAGAGGAAATGTCAATACAATTTGAGAACCAGAAAGCAGAGAGTAGAATGGTAAATGACTTAGCAGACCCAGGAAAACAGTTTCCTAGGCTGCAAAGGGGAAAGCCAAGAAGTCACTCAATTTGTAAAATACAAATCCCCTTCAAAGGCTTAAGAGGCGTCCAAACACTGGAAGGGGGAAGGGCCTAAAATAAGCATTGGTTGATAGACTCCCAAGTCATCTCCCCACCACCAGTCAGGGGATTGCCCTTAACCCCACTCTGACTGGAAAATAGAGGTTTCATCCCTGGGGAAATTAAAAGAGAGGCTTAACAAAATTTTTTTTTGATGTTTATTTATTTTGGGGGGGGGGGCAGAGAGAGAGAGAGAGAGACACAGAATCCGAAGCAGACTGTCTGTGCTGACAGCTCAAAGTCCGACATGGGGCTTGAACTCATAGAGGGTGAGGTCATGACTTGAGCTGAAGTCGGACACTTAACTGACTGAGCCACCCAGGCACCCCTAAAAGAGAGGATTTTTTGATGGAAGGAAGCCAGGCACAATTGAGGCCCTGGTTCCGCAATGAAAACAGAGATTTGGTAAGTGTATACATGCTGAAGGGTGACGCCCTAGCCCTTCTCTCCTTAGCCCCTGCAATACTCGCAGCCAGAACTTCGTATTTCTAGGCAATGTAAACATTGGATGTTTAACTATAATCAGGATAGAACTACGGTGGGAGGCTGGGGGATGGGAGGAAAGGGTTGTGGGGGGGTATGGGTGTGGTAGAGGTATAGACAACCGTGAATGTATAAAAGAAAAACTCAAGAAGTAGCAATATGAGTCTATTATTTGAGGAAAAGATGTAAAACTCCAAATAACCAAAACAAAAAAGAGATGAATGTAGCTGTCTTTATGGAGGAAGTCGTGGGGGGGGGGTGGGGGTGGGGGTGGGGCACACCAAGAAGGCAGGGAATCCTATCACAAACCTTGTACAAATAGCACATTCTTTAAGCAATTTGTGTGTAAAGTTTTGATGGCAAAAAATAAATGGGTTAACCACCAACTTCCAGAAGCTAAAAACCCGAGGAAGAATGAACGGCAAGAGGATAAAGAGACTGACAAAGAGAGGAAAGAAATGGGAGTGCCAGAATTACTTGTTTGTTGTTTGAATACGGAGATCGTAAAGAGACTGTAGGATGTAAAGCAGTAAACCATTTCTGATGTCAGTGAAAGACAAAGAACGTACCTTCTGTACTCCCTGTCAAAGGGTTTTTAAAGTAAATTATTTTCTGTTTCTCACGAATGGATGAAAATCATTTTACAGGCTATATTCTCAGTATACTTTTAAAATTGTGGTTTGAATCTGCCAAACAATTCAGTGCAAGATTATGCGTTTAATGTAGAACTTCATCTTACTAGCAAGACATTTTTACTGAACACCAGTTATACGCGAAGCACCATGGTGAGCCCTTGGAGAAGGAGTATCAAGCTGAACTATTTGCCGATTCGACACCAAATTGAACAGCCTAACACGAGAGATGAGACATGTAATTAGATCATGGTGACATAAGGTAAACAGTGTCAAGTGCTATAAAAGAGAGTCGGATGAGTCGCTACTGGTGTTCTAAGGAGGAAGAGATTAATTCCAGTTGGGGATACCAGGGAGGCTTCCTGAAGGGGTGACATTAATGTGAATATAATTGTTTTTCCTTTCAATTTACACCTTGTCCCGGTTCTTTACATGCTTTGTTTTAAAAATGCAGACAAGATGAGAGAAGCTATTGTGTACAGTTTCCCTCCTCTTCCACTGGGGGGTGAGGGACCCTGCCAGTGGGACACACTCTGGTGCTACCCCAGCAGCCCAGGTGCGGCTGCCATTCTTGCTGAAAAGACTTTGCAGAATCCTCAAAAGCTGCAGGTGTAACTTTTGCAGCAACACATTTTTTTAAATGTTTTTATTTATTTTTGAGAGACAGAGAGAGACAGAGTGTGAGCCGGGGAGGAGCAGAGGGAGAGGGAGACAGAATCCAAAGCAGCTGTGCTGACAGCTCAGAGCCCGACGCAGGGCTCCAACTCGTGGACCGCGAGATCATGACCTGAGCTGAAGTCGGATGCTTAACCGACAGAGCCATCCAGGCACCCAAAAAACCAAGACACTTTCTATAAATACTCAAAATATTTTACTTGCCTTTGAATCCTGGAGTGTGTCAATAAGTTCTTCATTGTCCAGAATATTTCCTTCAGATGTAAAGAGCATTTTCAGGATTTTCTCTTCGATAGTTTTCAGCTGGTTTTTATCAGTGTTTATTCTCACAATGAGCTTGATTCTTTGTTCTTCCAACTCGGGTTTCTCAAGTCGTACCACATCACTGGAACCAAGGTTTGAATGCTTAAGTTATGACTTTATTATTGCCCTAAAGTTGCTTCTCTTTTTCTTTGCTACTTAGCTGAGTACTAATGCTACTAGCCATGTCCTAATGCACAAGGCCCCTCTTTTGCTGGGTTTATACAGTGGCTATTCACTGAATAACATGTTAGTTGTGATTCTTTAGCTTGTATTTCAAAACTGACACCCTACCACAGTCCCCATGGCTTCTGCTCATCTTCTCTCACCTGCTCAGTGCATGATCTTTCTAATCATTCAATTTCTGTTTCTAATGCTTGCTTGTACCAGGCTGAATATGGTGCCTGGAATATTCTTTTTATGGGAGATGCTGAAATTTCACCACCTCCATGAAACGAGTCTTAATGGTGTCTAATAAAGGGGCCTTACCTCCAGCTCTGCCCCTGCCCAGACATGGGAACTTATGTCTCCCTTTATTTGTCCATGCATAATTTGCTCCCAGCCCCCTGTTTGTAGGAGCTCATCTTCATTAAGCATCACTATGTGCCAGGCCCCCTGCTCAGAGTTTTATGTGGATTCTCTCTTTTAATCTTTCGAATGCTCCTTTGAGGTAGGCACTGTGGTTACCACCCCAGCTTGCAGATGAGGGAACAGACCCTAGTGGGTCACTTTCTGAGGTCATGTGAGTATGAGAGGCAGGGCTGGGCTTGTAGCTGGCTTCGCTGACTCCAGGGCACATGCTATCACCCACTAGGATGAACTGCCTCATAGAATAACCCACTGTTCATTTGATACGTACATACTGAATTCAGAAACTTTAAAAATTACAATATGGACACCATAAGAAATAATCATCTCAAATTCATTTGTTCAAATAACTTTTTCAGAAGAGAGGGGTATACAATATAACCTGGAGATTTTGTACTCCATGACCAAGTCTCAACATTTTCCCTTCTCTGAGCACTTCGCTTGTCTCAGACAGAGTAATGTGTTGACAGCTGGTCACGCAACTAAGCTTAACTTTTCACGGGAATACACTGGTATGAGAGTGTTCAGCCATGTCCTTATAACATGTCCTTAAAATATGGTGAAATGCCCTTTGTCTGCCTAGCAGAAGTTAAGCAAGTTAGCAGTTGGCAGGATAAATTCTTAAAATAAACAAGGAAAACAACACTTAAACTCAGTGATAATAGTAATCAATCAGGATGATCTTGACTCCGTTTTTTAAAAAAATTTTTTTAATGTATGTTTATTTTTGAGAGAGAGAGAGAGATAGACAGACAGAGTGCAAGCAGGGGAGGAGCAGACAGAGAAGGAGACACAGAATCTGAAGCAGGCTCCAGGCTCTGAGCTCTGAGCTGTCAGCACAGAGCTTGATGTGGGGCTTGAACCCACAAATCTTGAGATCATGACCTGAGCTAAAGTCGGATGCTTAACCGACTGAGCCAGCCAGCTTGACTCCATTTTGACTTGACTTGATGAATTTGACTTGATTTTTTTTTGAACATGGGTCAAATTATATTTTCCTGTAATGTATGTACACACACACACACACACACACACACACACACACACTCACATACATATATACACATATATCCTCATATACACATATAAAATTCATTGTTAAGTAATATCAATATTATTATTTCAATAAATATTAAATGTTTTTTGTCTCCTAAGCCTCTTGGCTAATTCTGACAATTAATCAATAATTCATAATCTCATTTTTGGGAAATGGAGACGAATTACAGAGTATACACTGAAGGAGGGTATTTCATTTTTTTGAGGTGGACAAATGCAGGTAAAACTGTACAGTAAGAAAACACCTAGAGACAAGTAAAAATAGGAAAGATCTATTTGGGAGTAGCGTTCTTCCCCACAGGTGCGGAGCAATGCATCTCTAGGAGCCACAGGACGACTGACTTCATTCACTTGTCCAGGACTGGAAAGCCCAGCAGAGGAGAAGAGGCCGGGCTGGGCTGCAGGCCTGGCCCAAACTGTGGCTGAGAATTAGGGGCACTTTCCTGACCTCCTTGAGAAGACTGTGGACAAGCGTGGCAGCTGCAAAAGTGACAGGAGATACAGAACCTGGCCATTTCCTACCCTCTTTATGACTGAGGACTCATGACTGCTGCTTCCACACATTAAAATGTTTTCTTTGTCAAAATTTCTACAAAATATTAGCAAACCTTTGCTCCCCCCACCCCCGCTTTTTTCTTTACCTTAACAGCTGATCCTCCAGACCTGATTTGGTTACAGTGAAATTGATGATGGTGACTTTAATGCATACCTGGAAGAGAAGTATAGGTTTACATAAAAATGCTTAAATTCATACAAATAAAATAAGAAGTGCTTTCTTTAGTGGAAATGGCCCATTTTTACCCAACTGGATGTATCTCAGGTCTAACTGTGAACATACCCACCCACCCACAAACCCACCAAGCATATCGTGTCTTACAAAAATCCTAATACGGTTTTCCCTGCAGTGTAAGTGACAGTCTTGTTCGTTACAGGCCACAGATCTTAGAATCCTACATGGTGCTTTAAGGAAAGGTGAGCCAGCAAAGGGTTAGAAAGGTTGGGTTCTGATTCTGGGTGCCGCTTTCGTGTGTGTTGGGCAAGCCGCTCATCCATGCTGAGCTTCGGTTCCTAATACTTAAAAAGTGGGATGCTAATAGTTACAAGTCATAGGGTAACTGCGAAGACCAAATGAGATAATAAAATCACTTAGGCGTAGTGACTTGTGCATAGTTTGTGCTTGTTAAAACGAAGCTATTATTGATATTAAATAGAGCTTTACACATTATATGTCATCATAACATTTCAATAAAAAATTATTGCTATAATATTACTTGAGTAAGTTAACAGCTAAAGAAAAAAAGTGTTTGAATGTCCTGTATGTTACATGCTATCCTTATCTAATCTAAGCAAATCCTGAAGTAAGCTTTCTCTCCACTTGGGGCTCCAGAACACGGGATCACTGGCCCACAGCCGCAGAGCTAGTGTTGGGTAAGGTGTGCGATGCTCCCTCCCAAAAGTTAAATGCGTGCGGAGGCTGTATGTTGGCACAGTGGTCGCTTCTCTGCACTTTACAGTGGCACTTGGGACACGGGCTCTGGCAGCGGCTGTGTGAATGAAACCCCTCAAGGCTGACAAGGAAAGGCCTACCTGGGCTTTTGGCGGCATTTCCCTCCTCTTACTCAACAAGTGTGCCAGTTTCATGTCACCTGAGTGTGTTCAGTAACAGGCCGCTGTGACAAATTCAGTAACTGAGGTGAACATGGCACTGTCTGGAGGGTTTATGCAAGGATTTTATTGTTAGGGGACCGGGGTGAAGGAGTAAGTTCCCATTTGTGAAGCTGCTTCCCTAACTGCTCTGTCGGAGAAGGGGAGAGGCACCAGGCTGGGGGGGACCCTGCAGCGTGTGTGGCTGTGCCTGGAGCTGTGGCAGTGTGGAGGGATGGCAGGGGTGGAGCGAGCCCTTGGAGCCCTTTGTGGGAAGGGAGAGGAGGCCCAGCTGTCTTCATTTCTGCTGCAGCTGCCTTGGGCTCTGCAGCACCAGAGTAAGGGTACTTCTGGATCCTGTCGTGGCTCAGGGACGTTTGTATGGAAGTGAAGTGCACACAGACCCCCTCAAGGTCTAAGGGCATGAGGGAGGACAACATGCTCCCCGCTCCAGAACTCTAAGTACAGACACCCTGGATGTTTGAGTCCTGACTCTCCAAAGTGCCAGTCACCAGATGTTTCCAGCAGGCAACTTCTTTATTTGGGGCTGTATGCCAAGGGTATTTGCACATGTAAACACAGGCATGTCCCCCCTCCCCACAGACTCTCAGTGAAGCCCTGGTTCATTTATGAGCCACCACAAGAGGGGCACAAATGGCCTTGAGCTGAAGGAGGGAGAAGAATGGTTAGAAGGCAATGCTTCCCTGTGTTGTGCAAGCAGCTGTGGGCAGGGAGGGAGAAGGTGACAGTGCTGCAGAGGTGCAGAGGGCAGCACACCGGGCAGTGGGCAGGGTGGCAGACAGGGGAGCAGCGCCTAGGGACCAGGTGGGGAGAGCTTGAGTCCAGCTGAATGGCGAGCAGAAGGGCAACGGGAATCAGAATCAGGACTCAGAAGGGAAGCAAGAGTGGAGGACAGTGGAAGGAAGGGGAGTGGCAGAGCAGAGGGGGAGGACAGAGCTGGGAGGACCCAGCAAATGTCAGACACCCTCACACATAATAGTCCGCTCAGGCTGGGAATTCCAGACCTGCAGCTCATACCTCGGGCAGGTAGTGGGGATTTGGCAGTTTGGTTGTCATGTAGAACCTGAAGTTTTTGTCGTAGTCAATGTCTGAGTCTCCGAGGCGAATGAGCAGCCGCCCACCGCTCATGAAAGTCTGCTTCAAAAGAATGGGTTCTAGAGCTGGATCCAAGGTTTCTCTAAGCTTAAAAGTTAAAACACGAAAAACAAGCCATTAAAATGGATGGCATCAACCTTTCCAAGTTCCTTAGGCCTCAAAATCTACTTTGAATGAGTCACTTTTCAGGGGCCGGATAGATATTTCTTACTGTATGCTCGCCTAAGAAAGTAAGAGCATGTGAAGGCAATACAGCTGTTTAGACTAACTGTGCCATTCATCCCCATAAGGAAGAATCCAAGAAAGGAGGGTCTCTGCAGGTGGTCTTCCACGGGACCCAGACAAATGATGTGTTCACTTTTGTGGCTGTTCTAAGGCAAGAGATAGCAGTCTACCACCCGCAGGCCAAATCTCACCCTCTGTGGCTTGTTTTTCTTTTTTTTTTTTTTGTTTTTGTTTTGTTTTTTTTTAATGGCGCTTAAGCTAAAAATTTTCACCCTGTTAGAGGGTTATAAAAACAAAACTCTAAAACCAAACCAAAATGAAGAAGACTATTTGAATGATGTTTGCAGAGACTGTATGTGGCCATCTCCCCAAAACTAAAATGTCTGGCTCTGTACAGAAAAAGTTTGTGGACCTCTATTCTGTATGATAGTTACTTTCTTTCCCTCAAAGCAGATTTGATGGTTGGTAAGAACCTGGGCATGCAGACACTGCTCTCGGACCCCACGACAAACATCTTTACGTCAGGATGTATGTGGTAGGGGCCCATGGCCTAGGAGCTGTCAAAATTTGATTGTAATCCACAGTTAACAAATCCATTTCATACTGTGACATGATGCCCAAGGATGTACGTTTTCTTAAAACAAAAGTTTATGAGATAAAATTTCCCTTACTACCCATGATACAATTTTGTGCTCTTAAAAATCTATCCTATTTCATTAAAAAATGCTGGTTGAGATCGGCTAACCTGATTGCACACCCACGGAGGGGTGAAGACAAAGTTGGAATATTCCACCTTACAAATGTAGAAAGCAGCTAGGTGCATAAGGCTAATGATTCCAAGTCACAGAAAGCAGGAAGGGCCTGGTCAGAGTATCCTGTTCTAGCTGGCGTGCTGACCAAGGGACCACCCCCTGCTCCCCAAAGCACTCAGCTACAGTTACAAGGCTCTGCTGTTCAGTGGCAGAACATTATTGAAAGTCTTTTGTCCCTTGCCATGAGAGAAGAAATTCCCCAAGGGCTTCCTGTGTTACCAGGTAAACTGGGGTTTAAGAATCCAGTTTGGGGCTAACATAACTGCATCAACGATTTTGGGAGACTTTGCCCTCCCCTGTAACTTCAGGGTTTGAGTGAGGGCCTAGGACCCATTACAGAACCCTCCTGTGTTGGCCAAGGCCAGAAGGGTAGAAAATGATATTTACACCCATTGGAGTGTTTTGTTGGCTTCACATCTTCAGCGTGTGTGGGTGGACAGTCCCTGATGGCCTGATGGCATTACTGTGTTGCACTTCCATGGCAGTCAACCATCAAGGGCTGCAGTGAGGTTTAAGAATCAGCAGTGTCAGAAAACAGAGCCCATCCCACTTAACACCAAAACATTGTCTGGAATCAGAAAAATCATTCAGTCAACAGATTGCTCCCCATGTGATAGTATATGGTTTCGTAGGCAAAGCAATTGGTTTGACCAATTTGCCAATGGAACTGACTGGCATTTCCAGGGCAATGCAAGTGTGACCTGTGTAGGATTTCAGATATGGTCTATAAGTTGGGGACTAACCCAAGAAAAGTGAAAAGCAAACCTCTTCCAGTAAGACAGGTAAACCAAGTCGGATTGAATTTTCAAGGGTACGCAAGAAATTAGTATCCGTAAGCTTAATGATCTTTAAACCACTTTTGCTTTCCTTGTTCCTTATCCAACGGTTTGCCTGTATGAGAAAGCACAGAGCAGGATATTTGACTTAGAGTTTTATAAATGACTAGAAAGCGGAAGTTTTTAGACTAAAGTTTAGAAATTTTGCTCAACCTGGAAACAGGTTTGAAAGATAAAAAAAAGAAAAGAAAAGAAAAGAAAAATACTATCCTGCCCCCTACAAATAAAAATGCCCTTTAAACTGCAGTGTTTTGGACTCTTCCTTTCATTCAAATTTGGAACAAATGAAGAACAGACACATCTAGGGGAAAAGTCCATCCCTGAGGTATTCAAGCTTGTCTTCCTTGTTCTGACAACAGTTCCCTTTCCTAAACTCCACTTAGAACAGTATGATCCATGGACTTAGGAGTCAGATAATGGGATTCTGTAAATTCCAGGCAGGCTTGCAGTAAAATCTATCCTACCCTGCCTTCATCCTGATTCTTCAGACCTCTTAGGAACAAGGACTCTATAGGAATGAATTTCTGCTCCCATAGAAACCAGAAAACGAATGGTCAACCCCCTAAACAAAGCCAATCAAAATCAAGTATGTAGAGCAGCTGGACTCTTCCCCTTCCCCTTCTGCCAACCCAAGATGAGGAACTTGGACTTGAAGTCTTCCAAATTCCCTTCTAGATCTAAACCCCCAAAATCTTGCAAGAGTGTTCAAGTCCACTTTTAGAATTTGGAACAGACAGCACAACATTAAGCGGAGGTGGGAGGCTGCTCTTCATCTGAAGCATTTGTTACACACCTGATCCTGGGGGTCAATCATCAAAGGCCATCGTCTCCCTTCAGTAACCAAAATGCCATTTTCTGTTGATATCATGTCACGGGGCAGCCCATCAGTGTTCCACTGCCGTATTTTGTAGGGATCACCAAGAATGTTAATGAGACTGAAGGAAGGATTGATTGGGATCTCCAGAGACAGACAGTCCTGGATCCAGTATTCTATAAGCTGTGGGAGGAAGAAAGGTTACTTGTACAGAGTCAGGAACACTCAGTAAATGAGGATACACACAACATGTCACGGTTAAAAGTAAGTTCTACCGGTTTCCACATGCATCCTGGCATCAAAGCACAGGACACAAGAAGAAGACCGACAATCAGGAGACCTGGGGCCTAGAACTATACCATAAACTAGCTGTGGCTTTGAGCACGTCACTCCCCTTGTCTGAACCTCAGTTTTCTCAGGTATAAACGACAAATGTTGTCACAGTAGTCTTCAACCAGGGGTGTACTGTCCCCTTGGGAGAGTCTGAAAGCATGTGAAAAAGTTGGAGTTATCACAATGGCTAGTATCATAATGCTACTAGCAATTAGAAGATGGGGCAGAGGGTTGTTAGCATGCTACCTCCTTCCATGAGTGGGACAGTCGAAAAGCATCATTGGCACCACCCACATGGTACCAGATGACCCCTGAGCTCCTGTGGAATCTACGGTCCTACACTGATTAGGTTTTAGAACCCACGGACAAGGGTGAAACCTTTATAGGAAGGCATTTCATAAACATGGCCTGAAAATCTCTCCAAATAATTTAGTTTCCTGCTCCTTCCCATTGCCTAGCCCATTGTAGCAGTCGTGCCTGTTCAGAATACTTCATCCTGGCTGACTTTCCATGCTGCTTCTGACCATGAAGGGAGGTATCTCCCTGCCCCTCTCTTTTCCCCCCAGGTTCTTGAGCTATTAAGGAAGTGATGACTAACTTTCTAAGGAGAAAAGGAAAGGAAGGAATGTGTTCAGGAAATCCTAGGGGTAAACCATTGCTGGCTGACGGGGGAGGTGGAGGGCTGTGGAGTGTGTAAGTTTCCAACATGGAGAACCTTCACAGTGGAGGGCCCCCTATAAAATCAGAAAAATGATCCCCCCAACTCTGCCTCTGCCAGTTTCAGCTGCTTCTCACCTCCCAGAAAGGGAGTTTACTCACCGATTGCCTATACTGGGCTGTGAAGGCCCCATAATAGGCTACACAAGCTGCTGCTATAAACACATTCCCAATGATATTTGATATCTCCTCATTGAATTTCTGGATGCTTTCTTCCCATCGAACTTGCTCATCTTCTAGCGCAGCCGTCAGCTTTCCTGCACGTATCAGACGTGCTTTTGTCAGGGCCATAGTTTTTGCTAGAAAATTTTAAGAAAATCAACTTATGTTATTCAGTATTTTCCTAAAATATAAGATGTTTATTCACCTGCTTTTGTTTATAGTGGCATTGTCAATACATGTCTATGAAACCTCACACCAATTCAGCATTATTTTCCATTTCAGGGCCAAGTCCAAGTTTGCCTCTTCTAAGCAAAGAGATCCTTTTCATTACTCCATTACTCTGGCTGAAGATGGCTCTCTCTGTGTCAGCGTAGTATTTCTCTTCAGGATCAAATTCATATGTTGCTTGTGTTATAATGTAACATGTCCCAACAAGCCTTCCATACAGGAGCTGAACGGATACAATATATGCAGTTCTTCTAATTTTGCACTAGAAGGGCCAGTGCAGTACATCGAGGGCAAATACGTCCTCTATGTTGGGTGGAAGCTGAGATCTAACTACCCAAAAACTCCTTCTATTTTTAAAAATCAGGCATTTCCTGGGACGCCTGGGTGGCTCAGTCAGTTAAGTGTCTTGACTTCGGCTCAGGTCGTGATCTCGCGGCTCATGGGTTTGAGCCCTGCGTCAGGCTCTGTGCTGACAGCTCAGAGCCTGGAGCCCGCTTTGGATTCTGTGTCTTTGTCTCTCTCTGCCTCTCCCCCGCTTGCCCTCTGTCTCTCTCAAAAATATATAAACATTAAAAAAGATTCTTTAAAAAATAAAAAAAGCAGGCATCTCCTGACGAACATAAATTTTATGTTACTTACCCAGACTTTCTTTCTCGTTCACCCCTTTGTCATATTTGTCTTGTAAGGCCTGTATTTGATCTTCCACTTTTTTTAGCAAGGCTTGCTTTTCTCTCAGAGTAGCCATTGTGATATCAAGTTCAGCCTAATAAAATTAAGTAAATATTTAAAATGAAAATCCAAGGTCTCCAAAGAAGGTAAAATTTGTCCATTTATAATAGATTCTTAAAAAAATAGGATTTGTGTTCTCTTTTTTGTGTCTCAAAAGATTTGATATGTATACAAAGTTAAAACAAATATAAAACGAAATATATGAGTGGAAGTAAACAGAACCAAACCAAAACCCAATAAAATAAATCATCGAAGGAATAGAGAAACAGATGAACTGCTGTACTTTAACCTCCAAGCATTTGAGATTAACTAGTTAATACAATGGATTAACTTTAAATGATGAAATGAATGAAATATTCACACAACAGGGAAAACTAATCTTTCCTGAATAGTTCTCTAGAGCTGGGTCTGCAAACCAGATTCAGCCTGCTGCCCGTTTTTATACAGTTAGCAAGCTCAGATTGGTTTTACATTTTTAAATGGTTGGGGGAAAATTAAAAGAAGAACATTTCATGACAGATGATAACTGTATAAACTCAATTCCTGGGTGTATAAATAAAGCGACATAGGAACACAGCCATGCTTACTCATGTATGTGTTATTGATGGCTGTTTCTGTGCTGCAACTGCAGAGTTCAGTAATTGCAACAGAGACCACATAGCAGCAAAACTTACAACATCTCCTATCTGTATCTTCATAGAAAAATTGGCTGCCCCAGCTCTGTAGCCATGGTCCTTTCAGTAACCTGCTCCATCAATGAGCATTCTTCGTTCTGCTTGGGACCTCACATCCAACTGTAGCTTAAGCAGGTTTTAGAACCTCAGATGACACCATAGAGTTGGGGGGGGGGTAGTATTAGCAAATGCAACACAAAGCATCAGATGCTAGAGCTGAATGGCACCTCAAAAATACCATCAGACTGATGATATGAATATACTAAGGACTCATTTTTCTTCTATGCTGCGGAAGGGCTGATTTTAGAGGTCATTCCTGAAAAAATAATCTTCACCAGCTATTTTTTACAACAAAAACTAATTTTCAAGAGCACTGTTGTCTATATTGTGTAAAGTCACAGGAGCTAGAATGATTAATGATTATGGCCTTTAATTCTATTAAATATTACAACACAAATAATATACCTGTGCAGCACGGAGTTTTTGTCTCTTTGGTTCGACTTCTTTGACTACCCTAGAGTATAGATCCATCGCTCTTACCCACATGCACATGGATTTACATGCTTTGGACACTTTCTCTACTTTTTCAGGCACAAAATCAGGATTGTTAATATACTTCTGAAGTTTTGCCAATATCTGAGGCTTTATATTTTCCTTATCATATTCTAGAAGTCTTCTTAGAAAGTTAGAGTCACCAAGAAGTTGCTTTGCTGTTGGCCAATCAGGTCTGAAAGACAGACATGATGTTAATAGCACTGTAATAAAGTGATTTAAGAACAAAAGAAATGTGTTCTTCTGAGAACACTAAGATATTATCCTAATTAGTGGGTAGTTTTAATCTCCATACTCTAATTCCAGTAATTGGTAGTTAAGTATACCACAATTCCTGGTGAGACAGTAATTGGTTGACTCATGTTTCAAACAACCCAGTTTTCGTAGAGAAAAGAATGATCAAATCATAGTTTTAGAAATGTAAGACATTATGGAAATAATAGTTTTATTCTTACAATGCCCTGGCACTCACATTCTTTTTACCTCATTTGCCTTAGTTTAGACCCTTAAAATCTCTTGCCAGGACACTACAATCACCTTCTAAATGGTTTTATGTCTCTCAGCCAAACTTGCCCCTTGTGAGCTTTTGCCAAGTTGGTCTTTCTCACAAGAAAATCCAATCATGTCGAAAATATTCAATGGTTCTCAGTCCCCTCTGGTTGGAGCTGTTCATCCATGCTTTGAAGAACTCCCAGGCCCTACTGAGGTGCTGGCCAGAGAGTGAGCAGGGAAGCTGGGCGGGGGTCCTCTGGGTCCTCTACCCTTGCTTGGTCGGTTTTACATAGAAATATTTCTTACAATTTTTATTGGAAAAAATGTGTATTAGTAAAGAAGGTTTGAAAACTACCTATCTTCAGGTTGAAATACAAGACCTTGCATGATGCAATCACTGTCTCAGTCCATTCCATGAGCATCAAATGTCCCTGAGCTCTCTCCATGGTCTCACTCTCCTCCTGAGCATCTTCTCCCAAAAACCTGCTCACACCTCTCCATGAGCACTCTTTTTTTTTTGAACTCCTACTACTATGCAAATCTCACATGTCTTGAAATTATTATTTTTCATGTTTGTCTCCCCACTATACTATATGTGCCTCAGAGAGAAGAGCTTCAGATCTTCCATCATCTAGCACAAAACAGATGTTCCAAAAAATGCTTGTTGAATCCATTTGTTGAATGACTGACCACATCCATGAGAAGGTGGAAAAGAGAATGAGAACATATTAATGACAATGTAGAAAAACACCAAGGAAATTCCACCATACATTCTGGGAACATGTGACTCTGAATTACTCACTTGGCATTCAAGAGAATAGAAATTGCTTCCATAACAGTCATGACCATATCTGGGGGCTTTGTAAAAACTCTGATCTCAGATATATCTGCTTTATCTAAGGAATCCAGTGCTTTATTAGCAGCATCAAGTGCAGGTAGAGCTTCTTCAAGGTCTCTTTGAGCATCATCAGCTATTGCTTGGGTCTCTTCAGCTTTCACTTTTGCCGTCGCTTCATCTTCTTGCACAATGCTACGGACCTAGCCATTGAAACACATCTACTTAGGTGGGTTCAATATTTGTTTTTTTCTTAATTTTTAAAAAAATGTTATTATTTATTCTTGAGAGAGAGAGAGAGAGAGAGAGAGAGAGAGAGAGAGAGAGAGAGGCAGAGAGAAAGGGAGACACAGAATCCGAAGCAGGCTCCAGGCTCTGAGCTGTCAGCACAGAGCCCAACGCGGGCTCAAACTCACAAACTGCAAGATCATTCCTTGAGCTGAAGTTGGATGCCTAACTGACTGAGCCACCCAGGCATCCTTCAATATTTGAATTTCAACGTTTAAAAACAAAGCCAATGATAATGAGTCATATTTGCCCCTTTGGATTATACCAATAATGAAAGAGAATTTGCTATGTTGCATTTTATGCCCTCCTTTGTCCATCTTATACGTTGATAGGATAACTGAGCTGAAATTATTGGAACAAACAGTTCCTTCTTTGGAGATGAGTCTGTTCCTTTTTATTTGTGGGGGGTACTTTTCTCACCATCCTCTGTCCACTCATTGGGTTCTCTCATTCTCAGGGAGAATGTATTTATGGAGGGTAGATTTTTTACAACTTAAAAGCATTGCTAGATCTATCACTTAATTATTTTCATTACATATAAAATTAAAAAAATCCAATCTCATGCATGATATATAAGTGATAAGTTGGTGGTCAAAGCCTTCTCGCCCACAATGTTGGTTAACGTAGCATACCTGATCGGCATTTTCTTGATCCACTGCCAATTTTTCCATCAGGGCTTCAACATCTTGTGATTTTTGAAAAAGGATAGGCTCTAAAGCTGAAAGCTCTAATTTCATTTTATCTACTAGTACATTGGTTTCTAATAGCTTCGTGAGACCATTCTTCACCCGGTCACGTGCCTAGATGACAATAAAAATATCTGTTATTAACTATAACTACAAACTGTAAGTTTCCTGGCATCCCTTACTCATGTACTAGAATTTTACATCTACAGAATTGGTAAATCAGTTTGTAATGCTTAAAACTGTGAACATACAGAAATCTTCAGGTAACAGAACTCTAGGAAATGAGCGTGACATTCCCCATGGTGAGTCTGGACCCACGCCCCCTAGTCACAGCAGTTGGCATGTCACTGGACTGTGGGCTGGCTGAGGGCCCCTACTGTATTATTTTTATCCCCTCAGCTGGGCAGCTTGGCAGCATGCTGAATGAACGAGGGACAAATTCAGACAGGAATTCCTGGAGGCCACATATCTAGGAACCTGTTTCCTCAAGATGGGTGGACAGAGCTGAGAACTTGTCAGTGTTCTAGGAGACAGTGTTCTGGGGACTTAGCTCTGGTTGCTGGATCTGAACCCTACTTCCCAGTGGTAAGGAAATTTTGACTAGGATCAATGGGTGGTACCTGGTAGAGGAAACACTGGGAATAACTAGTTTTTGAAGGTGAGTCAGAAAGTCTGGTTCAAACTGACAGGTTTCAAAGTATTTATCAAGTTGTTATACAAAGCATGCATTTATTTACCAGGTAAAAACCCTCTGAAAAATATTAAAAATATCTTAATGGTATATACTTCTATTTTTATTTTGTTTGAAGTGTTGAAAATTTCAGGTTAATAGCCTGAAAGTGGTGATGATGATGGCAGCCACTATTTCCTGAGCACCTCATGTGTGTCAGATCATATTCCAAGTACTTAGCAAACAGTATTTTATTTAAATTCCACAACAATCCAAGGGGTGGATATAGATATTTCTTATTTTATTTTATTTTATTTTATTTTACTTCATTTAAATCCAAGTTAGTTAACATATAGTGTAATAATGACTTCAGGAGTAAAATTTAGTGATTCATCACTTACATATGACACCGAGTGCTCATCTCAACAATTGCCCTCCTTAATGCCCATCACCCATTTAGCTCCTCTCCCCACCCAACACCCCTCTAGCAACCCTCAGTTTGTTCTCTGTATTTAAGAGTCTCTTATGGTTTGCTTCCCTCTCTGTTTTTATCTTATTTCCTTCCCTTCCCCTATGTTCATCTGTTTTCTTTCTTAAATTCCACATATGAGTGAAATGAGATGATATTTATCTTTCTCTGACTGACTTATTTCGCTTAGCATAATACACTCTAGTTCCATCCATGTTGTTGCAAATGGCAAGATTTCATTCTTCTTGATCACCGAGTAATATTCCATTGTATACATATACCACATCTTTATCTATTCGTCAGTTGATGGATATTTGGGCTCTTTCCATACTTTGGCTATTGCTGATAGTGCTGCTATAAACATTGGGTTGCATGTGCCCCTTTACATCAGCATTTTTGTATCCTTTGGGTAAATCTAGTAGTATAATTGCTGGGTCATAGGGTAGTTCTACCCTTATTTTCTTTTTTTCTTTTTTTAAATGTTTTTTAATGTTTATTTATTCTTGAGAGAGAGAGAGAGAGAGAGAGAGAGAGAGAGAGAGAGAGCGCATGAACAAGGGCGGGGCAGAGAGAGAGAGGGAGACACAGAATCCGAAGCAGGCTCCAGGCTCTGAGCTGTCAGCATAGAGTCCAATGTGGGGCTTGAACTCATGAACTGTGAGATCATGACCTGAGCCAAAGTTGGATGCTCAACTGACTGAGCCACTCAGGCGCCCCTCTATCCTTATTTTCTACTAAGACCTAGTGAAGTTACTAGGTCAATGTGCTCAAGGTTGTGTAGCAAGAAAGAGGCAGAACATAAGTTGTATATAGCCTGGCTGACACTGAAGTCCTTACTCTTTAAAAAAAAAAAATAGATATCTATCTATATCTATCTATCTATCTATCTATCTATCTATCTATCTATCTATCTATCTATCTAGAGAAGACAGCAAGCATGACCAGGGGAGGGGCAGAGAGAGAGGGAGAGAGAAATAATCCCAAGCAGGCTCCACACTGTCAGCATGGAACCTGATGTGGGGCTTGAACCCATGAACCGTGAGATCATGACTTGAACTGAAACCAAGAGTCAGTTACTTAACTGACTGAGCCACCCAGGTGCCCCTGAAGTCCTTGCTCTTAATGGGAAATACTGACACACGATAGATCAGCAAACTCCATCTCTACTGCTTAACAAAAGGTTCTTATTAAATACTACAGAGATGTCTAATTCACTGCTTACCTTTGATGCTCACTACTACTGAGGCACACTCATGTAAATGACAGTACAAAAAATATAAATATCAAGGAAGGGGAAGGTCTTTGGGCTGACAGCATGAGACACTTTTTTTGTCTGCTGTGGGTTGGTAAGGGCACATGTCAGGATAGAGAAGGCTCCAGCGGGTAAGATGGTATGTAGATCTTCCACTCATTCTGGCAAGTTTTGACTTCAAGCAAAAAAAAAAAATTTTTTTTTGATAATATTAAACTTACTGAAACCAACTGCTTCTTTTTTTCACTCAGCATAGTCAGGAAAAGATTGATGAGTTCCAGGTAGGAGGTGGGCGTTGTGTAGTACCGTCTCCGGAGCTCCATGTAGTAGCGTTCTGCCATATTGGAGACGCTCAAGTGAATGTTCACACACATGAGGGAAAGCTTTTCTTTCATTTCTTCTTTTCCAGCATCAACGCTGGAGAAAAATGTCTTTGATACAGAAAGAAGTGCTTCTCTAGGCCACTGTAAATAAAGATATAATTTGGAAAATCGGTTGCTCATTTCTACAGTGTACATTTTAACAAGTAAGAAAATGTATTTCTTTGGAACTCTTCCTTGCTTTGTCCCCCATTTTACCTAACTAACTCCTCCTCATGTCTATAATATTTAATGAACTGAATGGCTGGGTTCACTAGAGGGGGGTCTGGGTCTGCATTTTCTATCTGCACACTGCCTGGCACTTGAAAGTTGTTCAACCAGTATTTGTTAATTGAATGAATATATGATTGGGTGTATTCGTAATAATTCCATGAATACAATCACATACAATACGAGGACCTCATGTCCTTACTCTGTTTATTACGCAGGTCCATTACATCATGCAGGACTTCGGGTCCATCATTATAATCACCCTCCTCTTCGCCTCAACTTCTTTGCTTCTTTCTTGTTTCTTTGTGCTCACCTGAAACTTGGTCAAATACAACTCTCTGTTACCCCATGTCTGTGACTGTGTAGTGGAGCATGGCTAGAGAGAAACACACAACCATGCCGATTGGCCTCACTTTAAATTTGTGACAGCTGGCTTGAGTGGGTTCTTGGTGCAGCCCATAAGTGCTTCTACAGACTGCTAACACTTCCTCTTTCCACTTCATTCCCAGCTGATGACCTTGCTTCCCACATCACCAAAGGAAACAGAAGCAAAGAAAACAGAACTTAAGCATGCTCTCACCCCCACATCTATCCATCTCCCTCTCTCTGTGCTCATATACTCTGCCCTCCTTCCTGTTTCTCTGGGCTACACTGTGCATGCTCCCTGCGGAGACCAGCCCCTGCACTGATGACTCAATCCCATCTCTTCTTGCCTACGCATTGGCATTGGCTCCATCAACAGATTTCTTTTCTGGATCGTTTCTAGCAGCACACATATGTGTTATTTGTGTTTCCCACTTAAAAACACTTTTCACTTCATGTACCCCTGTAGCTACTAGCCATCTCTTGGTGTTCTTTCGGGGAAAAACTCCTTGAAAGAGTTGCCTACGTTCACTGCCTGATTCCTCTCCTCTCTTCTCTCTTGAACCTTCTCCTCATCACTCCACTGAAACCGCTCTTGTCAAGATGACCAATAATTTCTACATTGCTAAATTCAATAGTCTCCTCTTCCTTTAGAAATTCTGTTTCGCCTTTGTTCAATGACTATCATAGTTATCCCTTGTATATGAGTAAATTCCTAGTGGGCTTTAAAGCCAATGCAGGTACACCTGAGTTATTCTTGGACAATGTGTTACCCCTTTAAAACCAAGTGAATCCATCTTCCCAAAGAGGTATCCTGGGATGTCACCAACCTGGACAAACCAATCAATAGTGCAGCAGTTCACAAGGGATGGGAACATTCGGCACCGGGACCGGAAGGCCTCCCCCACAGGGCTCATACAGAGAACGATGTGCAGCTTCTGACGGACTCTGCTGATAAAGTGCTGAAACACCTAACAAAAGATATTTTTCAATTTAAAATAAGGGTGAAGTAACAATGACAACAAGTGTTAGCTACTGCCTCTGGGTCTACCAATATCAGATAAAACTGGCGTTAGTGTAGTAGATATGTGAACTGTTTTTTTCAATGTCCGTTCCGACCCCTCTGGAAAGATTAAAAATGACATTTTGCGGACTCCATTGCAACTAGGGTTCTGGATGTGATGTAGGTCCTTCTCATCAGTGTATTTAAGGAGGCTCCTAGAATAAAGTGGAGAGAGGTATTCATACAGGTTTTTGCTTTGGGGTAGAAGGCACGGGAAGAAAGAGAGACGGGGCAAGGTAGCCACTATGTGTGCAGGTGCAGAGTCTAGCAGAAGGGGCGTGGACCCGGAAAACTATCTCTGATGTGGCTCCTTATTTCCACTGCTTTCTGACCTGGCTGGGGTCACGTGGCTTTGGAGCTGGCAGCTGAAGCAGCAACATGCTGATCGGTTCAGTGGCTTCCTGCTTCAGCAGCTTCCCTGACCGCTGACATCTACCAATTGCATCTCATGTTCGTTCTGAGGAATTTAGCCTAGAGTCCCTCTCTTGGGCTCTCAGTGATTCTGTGTTCCTCAGATAAAGCCCTTTCTGCTTACGTCAGCTGAAGTAGACCCTGCTGTCTGTACTTAGAAGCCCTGACCTAGCAGAAGAGATCTCACGAAAGGATACAGAAGAAAACACATAAGAATGGTCAAAAAAATTAAAGGTGTAGAAGCAAGGGGAAACACTAGGGTAGACCGATGGCAGTGCACAGAATCTAGCACCGTGGTGGAGAAACGGGAGAGGACAGGAGCTGGGTTGTTTCTGAGATGGGGCTGGCTGGGGAGAGGTGGGGGAATCCATTTCTGTTTTAGGTGCTATAACCTTGCGAATAGGCAAGGGGATCCAAAATACTGGATTCCTCAGGCAGGGCACTGAGGACGTGTGAAATACATCTGTGTTTAAAGAAGGATAAGGCAAACTGTCCTGTTTGGACAAGGCTCTGACATCCATGGGGCAGTAGGGATTCTATTTTCTGCTTCTCACTGATCTCTCTGGAAGTCTGGTGTAGCAATGCTTCGAATGTAGGAAGTAAAATACATAGAATTACAAAGGAAGACAATTATATTCGGGGCAAAAATCCATCCATGGACTCCTCAAAGGGAGATGTAGATCATTAAAAGAAAAAGAAAAAAAGGCTAACACAACTTTGTGTTTTAGTAAAGCCTATCACCATTGTGTCCTACCTCATCTCTATTCCCCTCGGAAATTCCTACTTCTTTCGCTCGTGGTCTGGTGGCTGCTAAAACCTGTTCCAGCTCATCCTTTTCAAATAAATTGGGCACTTCACCGGAGTTCAGGATGTTATTTATATCTTCTAGGAATTCTTCTACTACAATCTGTGGAAGAAAGCAGAGTGATCGTTGTAATTCACTCAACCAGTTTAGATTTTTTATTTATTACTTGTAAATTGTAAAGCAAATATTCAATCAAAATCCACATTGAGTTAATTTTATCTTTAAGAGAAAATAATATTAAAAATTAGAATCTTAATATTTTAATATAGAAGTAATTGATTTTTCCTTTTTCCTTTCTGTTTTGTTTCTTAAAAGGCATTGGTCTTTTACATGGTTCAAGTAATACGTGTAAACATTTTATATTCTGCCCTCTTTCAGCTAACTTTTCTCATAAATATGTATCCATGGCTCTGTACAGTACTTATCGTATAGCATAACATACTATAGAGCTGATGTGCCACATTTTCCCATAGACTTAAATGGTCCACAGTTTTGTTTACATTTAAGAACATATGTAGGACTATAATTTTCCCCAGTTGTGTTATTTCCTGGGGATAAACTCCCAGGAGGGAGACTAGCCATTAAAATGCATGAATAGTTTCTGGATTTTGAAAGATTTTAAATTTCTCATTCAACTCAAATGATTCATGATTCATGAACCTTTAACATTTATTTTTACAAGGTTAGGGAGTATAAATGTTTGCTTTGGGAGAATTTAATTTCCATTTCTTTGATTATTAGCAAGGGCAAATGTGATTCCACATTTACCATTTTCCATTAAAATATATGTTCAGGGGTGTCTGGGTGGCTCAGTTGGTTGTGTCTGGCTCTTAGTTTTGGCTCAGGTCATAATCTCACAATTTGTGAGATCAAGCCCCATGTTGGGCTCTGTACTGACAGCTCACAGTCTCGCTCATAAAATAGATAAATAAACTTTACAAGATCGGTTCAAACTGTAATCATTTATATATTGGAGTTTACTTTTAAATTTGAATGAGTAATTTTCATATTACAAAATAAACCTTTGCCTCTAATAATTGATGCAAATATTAAAAATCTATCATTTATCCTTTTGTTTTAGTTAACTTTTTAGTTTTAAAAAAGTTTGGGTCCTATTATTTAACTATGACAAAGTATCTGTTACTTTATTTTCTTCATTTGTAACTTTTTGTTTTTTTCTTAAAGTTGGAATAATTGTGTCTTGTTAATTTTCCCCAAGAGCAAACACTAGTTCTTTGTCATAATTTACTTATTTCTACCTTTATCTTATTATTTGCTTTTTTTATTTTTGCTCTTCCTTGTGACCTTTATTTTCCTAAAATTTTAAGTCAACTAATTTAAGTAGCTTCTTTTTCTATTTAATGTTTATTAATTTATTTTGAGAGAGAGAGAGAGAAAGAGTGCATATGCACATGAGCCACACGAGTGGGGGAAGGGTAGAAAGAGAGGGAGAGAGAGAGAATCCCAAGCAGGCCCCATGCTGCAGGACAGAGCCTGGACATGGGGAGGGCTCAATCTCATGAACTGTGAGATCATGACCTGAGCCGAAATCAAGAGTCAGAAGCTTAACTGACTGAGCCGCCCGGGTGCCCCTAATTTATGTAGTTTCTAATTTTTTATTCAATTCTATAAATTTAATCCTAAGAACTGTTTGGTTGCATCACACAGATTTCTATGTATATTAAGTTCATTTCCTTGTTCTCTAAAATAGAGATTTAAATTCTGATGTTCTTGACTCAGGAATTCTTTATATAAATGTTTTAAAGTGCTGAGCCACATCATTAATTTCCCTTTGATTAGAGCATGGACAAAGGATGTTATCAGCACAGTTTATGCTTTTTTGAATTTATTGAAAATCTGTTTAAACCTAACATATGGCCAATTTTTGTAAACCTTCAGTAGTACTAGAAAATATTTACTTTCTTTGTAAAATATAATTATAGTATATAGCCATCAATTCCAGCTTAGAAATTATATTCTTCATATTATTTAAACATACTTATTTCTACTTTGTATTTGCTAGAAATAGCAAATTAAACTCTATTTTTAACATCTTGCTTGTCTCAACTTCTCATATTTATAATAGTTATATATATATATATATATATATATATATATATACATGCATATATACACACATTAATTTTAGTTATTATGGTTATGTTTACTCTCCATTAGCATAGAACATTTGAGATTGATTGGGGCTTTTAACAGAGTGTAATAGCCTTTTGTTTGCTTAAAGTGGAGCAAGACAGTCTGATCTTATTTTTGGAGTTTTAAAAGCAACATTAAGCTTATATAAAAATATTTTAATATCAGAGTAATAAGAAACTACTGATGAGCACAACTAAGAAAATAAAAAACAATAACTCACAATCCCATGACCCAGACAGTTTCAAATTGTATATATGGCATATTTGTTTAGATATATATTAAAACAAAGAACCTATATGGTAGATGATTTGTATATGTGTTATGATGTAACAACACATCATAAACGTTTTTCACATTAATTAATGTGTATATTTCTATAAAGTAATTTTAATTTTTTTTACAGTGTCCTATTGTATAATTATACCACAAATAACTTGTGAATAATAAGGCTATTTCAGATTAACTGTTATTTTATTTTATTTTAATTTTTAAAGTTTATTTATTTTGAGAGAGAGAGAAAGCATGCACGCACACATGTACAAGCAGGGGAGGAACAGAGAGAGAGGGAGAGAAAACCTTAAGTTGGCTCCATGCTGTCAGTGTGGAGTCCAATGACTCACTCAGTTTCGCCTATCATGAGATCATGTCCTGAGCAGAAATCAAGAGTTGGATGCTTAAAGACCAACTAGGCCACCCAGATACCCCATTATTTTAAAATACTGCAATAGATATTCTTGCACATACAACTTTGTATGCAGCTGTAATTATAAGTAAGAGTAATTTAAGGAATTTATCTACATATTGCTACTACCTTCTAGAAGATTTTGCTAATTCACTGGTGAGTTCTATGCAAGGCCTGTTTTCCGACATCTTTGTCAACAATGAATATTATGATTTTTAACCTTTGTCAATGTGCAAGGCCAACCCCTGGCATTTATCTTTACTTAAATTTCTTTGGTTACTGGGAAGGCTGAACATTTTTCAGGTCTTTAAAGCCCTTGAATTCTTTTTTTAAAGGAACTTTCTATTTGCATTTTATTACATTTTTATATTTCTTCTATTGATGGGCTTGTCTTTTCCTTTTCATTTGAAAAAGACTGTATTTGTATTTATTTTCCAGCTTTATCGAGATTTAATGGACATATAACATAGTATAAACTTAAGGCATACAATGTATTGATTTGTTATATTTACATATTGCAACATGATTACCACTATAGAAGCGTTAGTTAACATTTCCATCACATCATATAATTACCATTTCTTTGTTTTGTGGTGCAAACATTTAAGATTTACTCTCTTAGCAACATTAAAGTACATAATACATTATTTTTTTAAATTTTTTATTTTATTTATTTTTTTTCAATATATGAAGTTTATTGTCAAATTGGTTTCCATACGACACCCAGTGCTCATCCCATATAATACATTATTGTTAACTATAGTCACCATGCTGTACATTAGATCCTTAGAACTTAATGCATCTTATAACTGGAAGTTTGTACCCTTTGACCAACCTCTCACCATTTTCTGCATCCCCCAGCCCCTGGTAACCACTATGCTTTCTGTTTCCATGAGTTTGGCTTTTTTTACATCCTCATGTAAGTGATATCATAGAGTATTTGTCTTTCTCTGTCCACTATTTCATTTAGCATAATGCCCTCAAGGTTTATCCATGTTGTTGTAAGCAGCAGGATTTCCTTCTGTCTCATGACTAATACTCCATTATGTGTATGTGTATGTATATGCCATATCTTCTTTATCCATTCATCTATTGATGGACACTTAAGTTGTTTCCATATCTTGACTATTGTGAATAATGTTGCAATAAACATAGGAGTTCAGATATCTCTATGAGATCCTGTTTTCATTTCCTTTGTATATATACCCAGGAGTGGGATGGCTGGATGATATGGTAGTTCTGGAACCTCCATATTTTAAGTGTTTGAGGAACCTCCATATTATTTTCCATAGTGACTGCACCAATTTACATTCCCACCAATAGTGCATAGGGTTCCCGTTTCTCCACATCCTTGCCAATGCTTGTTCTCTCTTGTCTTTTTGATGATAGCCATGGTAGCTATCTTTGTATGTTTCTAGGATTTTATCCATTTCTTCGGGGTTATCTAATTTATTGGCATAAATTGTGTGAGGTGACATCTCATTGTGGTTTTGATTTACATTTCCCTGATGATTACTGATGTGGAGTATCTCTACTTTTCTTTTAATTTTTAAAAATGTTTATTCATTTTTTGAGACACAGAGAGATAGAACACAAGCAGGGGAGGGGCAGAGAGAGAGGGAGACACAGAATCCATAGCAGGCTCCAGGCTCTGAGCTGCCAGCACAGAGCCTGATGCGGGGCTTGAACCCACAAACTGTGAGATCATGACCTGAGCTGAAATTGATGCTTAACCGACTGAGCCACCCAGGCACCCTGGAGCATCTTTTCATGTACCTGTTGGCCATGTGTATGTCTTCTTTGGAAAAATGTCTATTCAGATCCTCTGCCCATTTTCTTAAATTGAATTTTTTTTGCTATTGATTTGTATGAGTTCTTTATATATATTTACTTATAATGGGTCTCAGAGTGGCCCTGTTTGGCTTTAACCTATTGAATCTGGATGTCCATTTCTCTCCCCAGGTTTGGAAAGTTTTCAGCCATTATTGCTGTAAATATACTTTCTGTTCCTTTTTCTTTCTTTTCTTCTGGAATTCCCATGATTGGGAAATTATTTCTTTTCATTATGTCCTAAAGGTCTTGTAAACTTTTTCATTCTTTTTTCTTTTTGCCTCTCTGACTGGATAATTTCAAACATCCTGTCTTTTAAGTGATTGATTCTTCTGCATGATCAAATCTGCTTCTGAAGCTCTCCATTAAATTTTTTTGCTCAGGATTTGTTTGGGTTTTTTGATGGTTTCTTTTTCTTTGTTCACCTCCTTGTTCTGTTCATGCATTGCTTTTCCCATTTTTGTTTAGTCATCTGTGTGTTCTTATAGTTCACTAAATTTCTTTAAGAGGATTATTCTGAATTCTTTGTTTGACAGTTCATAGATCTCCATTTATTTAGTATTTAGAGTCAGTTAGTGGGGCTCTATTCATTTTCTTTGGTGTCATGATCCTTGATTCCTTACTTTGGTATCTGCACATTTGAGTAAGTGGTCTCCTCTTCGAGACTTTATAGGTTTGCTGTGACAGAGGCAGTTCTTCACCACTCTGCTTAGTTTGGGTTTCTGGACATGTCAGCTAGTAATCCTTGAGCAGGTGGGACTTGCTGTCAGGGTCTACTTGGGGGCAAGGCCACTGCCCAAGCTCTGAGGTTGGGGGTGGGGTGTTGCTGGGTGAGAATAGTTGGATAGGACGCTGACTTGGTTCTCTGCCCAAGCAAGGCTGTAGGATGGGCTGTGTGTTTGCCTAGATTCTGTGGTCTGGCTTCCTAGATGGTTGGGACTGTATACTATACTCAGCAGCAGGTAAGGCTATGAATTAGCTTCCTCTCCTGGTAGGGCCGCAGAGTGGGTCCCAAGGCTTGCATGGCTCATTGTTTGGGAACCTAACTCAAGCAAGGCTGTGTACTGACCAGATGAAACCACTGGTTTTGCTTTGTAGACAGGGAGCAGGGCTGTTGGATGGGCCAGGCAGGTTCCCTGGTCAGGTGGGCTAAAAGCTGTGTTCAGCAATGGGTGGAGGCACAAATCAGTTTCTCCACCAGGGTGGAGCAAGAGAACTGGCTCCAGTGCCAGAAAGGCACTTTCTTTGTGGTCTTGACTCAGGCCAACCTGTGCCCCCAAGTCCCCTTTCTGTATGGGGCCACTGGCTTTGCTCTGCGGATGATCAGCTCTGCTTGCTCTACTTTTCACTTGATCGTTGCTGGTCTATACAACTTCCCAGGCATTCAGGCCAAGCTTTCCAGTTGGGCAGGGGTGGGAGTTACACCCCAGTGGTGTGTAGGGCTATGACTCAGCTCCTCTGCCTGGGTGCGGTGGGGGAGCTCCAGGGCCAGCAAGGCTCTTTGTTTGAGGACCTTGAATCAGGAAGCCCTGGATTCTGCTGAGTTCCCTGGTCATACTGCACAAAACTGCTGGCTGGGACTACTGTTTGGGCATTGCAGGTAGGAACTCAGACTGCCAAGAGCCAGGTGTTGGGGGTTGCAAGCCCACGCTGCCTTCTCCACCACAATCTGATTTTCTGCGGTCAAGTCCTTCAGGTTTCCCTGAGATCCCTGTGATGTGAGACTGGAGTGGAATACACAAGAAGTGACCCACAATGCAAGGGGAGCTGGATGTTCCCCCCAGACTCTCTCTTTCCACTGGAGGAACTGTAGGCTCAGGGGAGACCTCTTGGGGTGGTGGTGTGCTGGCTTGGGGGAGGGGAATGTGATCAGTCTGTGGCTGCTCCACTTACCCTTCTAATGTGGTCTGTCTTGGTCCCTGTGGTGCAGGGAGTGGTTCAGCCTCTGCCCTGTGTCCTAGGGTTCCCTCAGTGGTGTCTTGTCCATGAATAACTATTGTAGGTTGTTCATGTGAGGGAGAGTGATGTCAGGAATGACCTATATTGTGATCTTGGTGATGTCATTCTCCATCATTTTGTTCATGTATTATTTTCCTGCTATAGTTAAATTGTTTACATGTGTTCTCTTGTAGCTCTCTGAACATCTTTAGAGTAATTGTTTAGAGTTCTTTGTGCGACAATGCCTGGGTCTCCATATCTTTGGGGCCGGTTACTGGAGGCTTACAGTATTTCTTTGGTGGGGTCGTGTTTCCTTGGTTCTTCATGATATCTGTAGCCTTATGTAGGTGTATGCATGTTTGAGGGAGTTCCCTCTTCCAGACTTTATGGACTGAATTCAGTAAGGGCAGACTTTCACGTGTAGGTGGGGGCACAATGGAGCATGCTGTAGCCCCAGGTCTAGAGGAGCAGGGCACCAAGTGTGGGGATGGGTAGTGGTGCTGGGCCTACGAGTGTGTTATGTTTCTTCGGCTGAGGCGGCTGCTGGGATCCACAGTATGTGTGCCTTGGTGAGCGCTGCAGGGGGGGTCACAGTGGCTGCAAGGGCTATTGGCGTCCCCAGCGGTGCCTCCAGGTTGAGCAGCTAGGGACCAGGGCAGGCACTGCTGGTGGCCAAAGCTGGTGGAGTATATACATTTGACTCTGGGTCCTTTCTCATTTGTAAAAAATGTTAACATATTCAGGTATAAATTCACTGCATGTCACTGATGTTAAAAATACTTTCCCATTTTATGATTGTACTTAATTTAAAATAATTTAAAATATTTACGCATCAGATCCATTACTTTTTTATTGCTTGGCTGATTTCTATAGAGGTTTATTTTCCCTCATGTTAAAATGCCTAAGTGTAGTCAATGTAGAAAATTTTCTTTAGAACAAATTCAAGAACAGTTACATTTGTTCTTATAGACATAGATAAAATCCCATTTTAATTTTAAAGTTAATTTAACACTAAAACAGCCATCGTTATTGTTATTTTCCTTTTCTTGGGTAAAGCATATTTCCCTAATTGATTTCAGTTAGGGTATAATTTCCTTATACTTATTGCTATAGAAACAATTTATTACTTTTTGTTATCTATGTCCTTCTCAAAGAAAAGTTCAAACTTCTCTTACCCCCTTAAACTTTGCTCATATTTACTTAGAATTTAAAGGGTGACACAACAGTTGGTAAAATAAATGAAAATGTATTATAAAAGTCTTTTACAAGGTCCAAGACATCTGTTATCTGAGGGAGCAATTCCTTGCACTGTATCATACAAACTATTCAAAGCACACTTGTGATCATAACACTTGTACTTTAGCTATTTAAACATGTACCTGGGTGTCGGTGAAGAGGAAGACCATATTCTTGTTATCCACACCAGCCAGTTTGTACAACTTCCTCAGGTCTTCATGAAAGCTGTCATAATTATATCCTCGGCTCAGTTCAATTTGCAAACATCTGTAACCACATATGTGAGCTGCAAGTCTTGTAAGAGACTGTTTTCCAGTGCCTCCTACTCCAACGAGCAGCGCATTGCCTCTTTCCTGACGAATCATGCGGGCAATCCTGCAGGTAACAAAGCAGAGAAAGACGTATTTCAAGTGTACAGATGTGGATCAGAGGGCCTGACCCAGTATGGACCGCTAGTGGCCAGTGGGGAATACTCCCTGAACAAAAGGACATCGGAAAGAGCAGGTGTGGCTAAAGTTCATGTCTGGGGGTGGGGGTGGGGGGGCACCTGGGTGGCTCAGTCAGTTAAGTGTCCGACTTCGGCTCAGGTCATGATCTCACAGTCCGTGAGTTCGAGCCCCGTGTCGGGCTCTGTGCTGACAGCTCAGAGTCTGGAGCCTGCTTCGGATTCTATGTCTCCCTCTCTCTCTGCCCCTACCCTGCTCACACTCTGTCTCTCTCTCAAAAATAAATAAACATCAAAATAAATAAATAAATAAATAAATAAATAAATAAATAAATAAAGTTCATGGCTGGGAGGAAAGACCTGCTGAGCTTTCATTGTGTCCATCTCTCCCATTTCCCACAGGCTGCTGGCCTTGGTCATGCAAATGTAGAGTAAAAGAAAATCTCTTCTCCTTTCTCTAAAGTGTGAAGGATTTTGTCAGAACCTTGGCTGATCTAAGCCACTGCTTATATTATAACCATTGTATTAACAAGCCCAGGGCTTCATTTATAAGGAGGAGCAAGCAGAAATACAGAAATACTGCTGGGTCTAGGAAAAGACAGTGCGGTTCAGAAGGGGAGCTCAGTGGGAATGCCCTGAAATGAATTTAATCTAAGATATCGACAACATTTTAGAAAATTTCTGATTCACGTTGACAACAAGAATATGAAAAGCACTGCTATGGTGATACTAGAGTGAACACTCGGGGGAAAAGCTGAGTTTAGCAAAAATTGGAGATGGAAAATCTGATGAACAAATTGAAAACCTCAGTGGAGGGGCACCTGGGTGGCTCAGTCAGTTAAGCGTCTGACTTTGGCTCAGGTCATGATCTCGAGATTCCTGAGTTTGAGCCCTGTGTCGGGCTCTCAGCTGTCAGTGTGGAGCCTGTTTCGGATTCTCTGTCTCCCTCTCTCTCTGCCCCTCCCCTGCTCACATGCTCTCTCTCTCTCAAAAATAAATAAATATTAAAACAAATAAACAACAAAAAACCTCAGCGGAACACGGGCCTTGCAAATAGGAAAATGGGAATTTGAAATAGGTGGAAAATTCAATAGGTGAAGTAGAAGACAAACTCAAGGAGTTTATCCAGAATGCAGAGAAGAAAGATAATGACATTACAATGACAAGAGAATAGAGATAAGGAGGACAAATGTAGGAGAAACAAGTGCGATCCCAGAGGCCACACAAATGGAAGTGCAGAAGGAGAGACAGGAGGGGACAGAACTGATGTGACAGCTGATGAAACAGTAGGAAGAAACCCCTGAGCGGAACCCATAGATTTGAAGTCCCTGAGGGTCAGGAAAGAAAACCAGAGAGGAGAGGCAAAACATTAAAGATTTTCTAGGAGATACATAAATATAAAATAAAATACGGGTGCATGCATACATATAAAATAGAAATATAGAAATCTATATTTTAGACATAATTGAAGAGACTGTGAGCATCTAAAAGGCAGACAAATTACTCCCAAAGGGACAAATAATTTCAGGCTGGCCTTAGGTGACTATTTTATAAGATGACATTCCATAAGACAATGGTTAGAGGGAAAGCTGTCATGTTATTGCTCAGAGCATAAGCCATCTAAACCTTCCTAAAAGATTTCTTGAAGATATATAAAGAAGTATAACTAAAGAAAAAATTGTTTAATGTTCATTTATTTTTGAGAGAGAGGGAGAGAACATGAACAGGGGAGGGGCAGACAGCAAGGGAGACACAGAATCCGAAGCAGGCTCCAGGCTCTGAGCTGTCAAGGACAGAGCCTGATGCGGGACTCAAACCCATGAATGGTGAGATTGTGACCTGAGCCAAAGTTAGACGCTTAACCAACTGAATCACTGAGGTGCCCCAAGAAGTATAGATAAAACTAAAAAAACCCAAGAAAGGGAGAGAGATGTCAGTATAAAGTGAGAAGTGTGTATGAGTCGAGTCCACATACTATTGTTAAGATGATAAAAAAGATGATAGTATCGATAAATTCCTCTTAAAAAGAAGATACAAACTGTAAAAATAATTTTTTTTTAATTACATCACGATTTATCTAAAATTTCAGACTGGGTTATCAGAAACTAGGAAAGCATGGGAGAATTATAACGGTAGATTTAATTTCTCTCTCCCTTTTAACAGGAAGTTTGCCTGTGTGTCTGAGTATCTATCTTAATTTTATTCAAAATTCTAATAATTAGAAAAGACTAGGTTCAAATATTTGAAAGTGATAATGGCCTTATTATTTTTTAAATTATGAAAGTAAAACACAGTCATTGTAACTGAGGGGAGAAAACAAGTGCTAAGCCTTCCCCATTTGTAAGCTCTATCACAAGGGCCTGGGTGTTCTTTAAAAAAAATTTTTTTTTAATGTTTATTTATTTTGGACAGAGAGAGAGACAGAGCATGAGCGGGGGAGGGGCAGAGAGAGTGGGAGACACAGAATCCGAAGCAGGCTCTAGGCTCTGAGCTGTCAGCACAGAGCCCGACGTGGGGCTCGAACTCACAGACCATGAGATCATGACCTGAGCCGAAGTCGGATGCTCAACCGACTGAGCCACCCAGGTGCCCCAAGGGCCTGGGTGTTCTGATCTCTGAGAACGGTGCCTAGCATAGTAGGGGCTTCATCAGCATTTGTTCAGTGAATTTATGTATGTTGACTTGTATGTGTGTATTACAAAAATGGGATTAAACTCTAATTACATTTTGTTTTATGATTGTTTTGCTAGATAATGTATTATGGACATTTTCATGCTAGTAAATACAGCAACAAATATACCATACTTATTTAGCCAGTTCCCTAGTGATGGATATTTAGTTCTTTCATGTTTTTCCTATCATACTAACAATATTAGAAAACAAAACTTAAAGCTAGCTGCAAATAGAATCCTTTCAGATCGTTAGAGTGAGAGAGAGGGAGACCATGAAACAGAAAGAAGTTGCATTAAAAAGGAACAGAAAATACGTTAGGATGTCATAAATGTGGCCATTAAAGCCATGTTTTAAAATAGTATTTAATTATATAGGATTTTGGAGGCAAATGTAATATAAGTGTTAAAGGCATGATGTTCAATAATATGTGCCATAATACAACTTTGTAAAAATCTCTATATACTTCCAAATATATTTGAAAGAAGCATACAATTTTAATAGTGGTTGTCGCTGGGTGAGGAGGTGAAATTATGAATGTTTTTCTAAATTCTATAATGAGTATGTTTACCATATGATCAGAAAAATAATCACAAAGTACAGTAGTTTCCCCCCTCAGTGATGGGGGATACATTCTAAGATCCCAGTGGATGCCTGAAACTATGGGTAGGATCAAACCTTAGTTTTCCTATACATACATACTTGATAAATTTTAATTTATAATTTAGTCACAGTAAGAGATTAACAACAATAATAATAACAGAACAATTATAACAATATGCTATAATAAAAGTTATGTGAATGTGGTCTCTCTCAAAGTATCTCATTGTACTGTACTTCCTGTAATGATTTGAGATAAGATGCCTATGTGATGAGATGAAGCGAGGTGAATGAGGTAGGCATTGTGACTTGGACTTAGGCTACTACTGACCTTCTGACGAATCATCAGAAGGAGGGTCGTCTGCTTCCTCACTGAGGTTGACTGTGGGTAAGTAAAACTGCAGAAAGTGAAACTGTGGATAAGGGGAGGACAACTGTAGATGTAGTTCTGCCTCGTAGGAAATACAAAGATGCCTTTTTTTCTGCAATAGTTCTATCCTCAAAAAGATCTTGGTGATATGAATTTTTATAAATAAAATTACACTTCTAAGAAAAAGGGAGACAAATGTCATTTCTTAATCTCCCTCTGAAATTCAGTACACTTTTACCAAATCATCTATATTGAAGTAACCAACTTCTACTTCCAGATCTTAAACACTATGACTTAGAAAACATTGATCAAACAGCTCCTATGCACCATTATCTTTGGTGGCAGGGGATAGGAGCTATGTAGCATGAGCATAGAACAGGAAGTCTACATTGAAAAGTGCTCCTCCAGGGTGAAGTAGACTTCTAAGTCATTATTTGGGATCTTCTAAAATAAGAATTAAACCTTCAAATTTGTCTCTTTCAGTTTCATACCTTCTTCTGTCCCTCAGGCCAGTCTGCTCTTTCCCTGCCCTGACTGCCTCGATAACACAGCTTTTTCCAGGACAGGGGTCAGCAAATAATGGTGTGTGGGCCAAATCCTGCCCCTTCACTGTGTTTTTAAAGTTTATTTATTTATTTGGGGAGAAGGAGAGGGAGAGGGAGAGGGAGAGGGAGAGGGAGAGGGAGAGGGAGAGGGAGAGGGAGAGAGAGGGAGAGAGAGAGAGAGAGAGAGAGAGAGAGAGAGAGAGAGAGAGAGAGAGAAAGAAAGAGAGCACACATGCACAGGGAAGGGGCAGAGAGGGAGAGAGAGAATCCCAAGCAGGCTCTGCACTGTCAGTGTGGAGCCTGAGGCGGGGCTCAAACTCACAAACTGTGAGATCGTGACCTGAGCCGAAATCAAGAGTCCCATGTTTAACAGACTAAGCCACCAAGGAGCCCCTTAAAATTTTTTTTATGGCCTATTAGCTAAGAATGTTTTTGTAGTTTTTAAGTGGCTAACAAAAACATCAAAAGAAGAGTAATATTTTCATATGTGAAAATCATATGATATTCTAATATTAGTGTCCATAAATAAAGTTTTATTGGAATGCAGCCATGCTCACTCATTCATTTACTGAAGGTGGCTGCTTTTGTGTTTCAGTGGTAGAAATGAGTCGTTGTGACAAGGTCCATATGACCCACAGAGTCCAAAATATTTCCTATTGGCCCTTCTCTAGGATCCTTTGCCAACTCCTCCCCTTGAGTAAGCAAATAGATGATGTAGGCACTATTTCCATGGTTGTCTCTGTCACAGTGCACACTAAACAGAAGACACATCACATCATCTGTTTATTTCTCTTCAGTCACCTAGGTTGGTATAATATTGAGAGGTAAAGGGATATGTAACAATGTTTTGCTGTTTTTTTCCATAATGTGCATGTGTTCCACAGTGGATGAAATATTGACTGTTAAAAAATCTTGCACTTTATATGTTACTCTTTCCTTGTTTCAGGTACAGTACAGTATTTTGATTATTTTCATCTGATATTATTGGAAACAAAAAATCTTACAGCACTTAATAACAAAAAGCTTATAACTTAATAACACTGCTTCCCAGTGTTATTTTTTCTGCCAACCTACATATCAATAGATAGAAAAGTCCCTCCACTAGGAATCCCCCAGCATTCCATTTTCTCTACTGCAGTAGGCAAGAGATGGCTGTCCTAATTAGTAGCTTACATTTTCATTGAGATCTGTTTTACCATCTTTGTACTGTGGTGACAACTCTGGGCATATGTAATGGGTGGAAATACCCAGGTGCAAATTGCCCTTTGAAAACACAGGCTCTAAAGAAAAAAAAATGTTTGTGGTTTGGGAAGGCTTTTATCTACTTATCCTATGCAAAAAATTAAAAAATAAAAAAATAAATGTAAAATGTCACCAACAAATGGAAATGTAGTATCTGCTAAATTACTGAATTCTCCCATAACTCATGTTCATAATGAAGCCCTTTCTGTTGCTCTTCAGCAGTAGGTATTTGAGAGCTCTTACAAGTAGAAATTTGTTTACTCTAATTCCTACCTTCTGATCCTCCCTAGAAAAAGAAGACGTCTATGCTGTAATTCACATGGCAGCCCTTTGTGTATCTGAACACCAAGTCTCCTCCATTCTACAAATGGCTTTTCATTTCCTCCTGTAATATTTTAAGCAATCCTTGAGTGGCCTGCTGATTCTCTTTCATAAAAATAACAAAGATTATAAATGCAATTAAGCAGACTTTGCCTATAGTCTGGTCTCTTCTCCAGGAAGTTTCTCAGACCAGAGTATTATTAGACCATTATTTTTTTTTTCCAGGCTTAGGGCCAGTGTGAGCTATAGGATAAAAGTTGTTAGGAGCTAGCATGCGGGTATGTAGGCAGGGGGAAGGATAAGAAGCAAGTGGTATCTCAACAACCCAGTGACAAACTATTGTTATAACACTGGAGTTGTGACAAAAAATAGATTCTCAAATTAGAGTTGATTAAACAGCAGAAGTATAGGAAAGGTAAAACAATTGATTGCTTATGGTTTATAGAAAAAAAATCCTGAGGATTTAACTGTCCAACTTAACACGATCCAACACTAAAATGTAGTTGACGAGGGAAAAAAAAACAAAGCCGTGAAAATCTTGCTATGGTAGCAGACTGCAGGAAATCCTGTCCTCACACACACTTTACACTGCGGATTGCACAGAATACTATATCAAATCTGGGCATCACGTTTTAAGTGGAACATGGAGAAATTATCAAGTGCTCAGTATGTGGAGGCTGAAAATAATCTCTAACAGGCAACAGTGGAGGATCTGGGTTATATCTGCTCAGAGAACGGAAAGCTAAGTGGAGCCTAGTCACAATTTTCAAATATTTGAGGGCTATAATGAAAAAAGTGGATCCATTTTGGGTGGAGGCACCCGCAGCACAGTTAGAGCCAAAGGACTGGATGCGATTCTCAGTCTGTGACTCACCAGCTAGGGGACTTGGGACAATCCACCTAATCTTTCTGTGGTACACGGGACTGTCCAAAAATGGCTGCAGTAACGTTTCTGGCCCTACTTGCTCTTTGATCCTGTTAAGGGACAGAGTCTCTGACCCTTTGTTGTCAACTGGGTAGGCCTGTGCGACTCCTTTGACTAACAGTATGGTATAAGTGATGTTATGTGACTTCCGAGGCTGTTGTGAGAGGGCATTTGGCTTCTGTTGTCACTCTCAGGGCACCGGACTTCGGAGCCCTGAGCCATGGGAGAAGCCCAGACACTCTGATGCTGCTGTGCTAGAGAGACACAATCCGTGCACACACAGGCAGAGGTGCGCCATGTGCTCCAGATGCTGTGTGACTTTGACTGCATTGAGACACCCAAGACAGAACCCCTGGGAACCTGAGATCAGGAAATAATGAAGCTACCAAGGGTCACGGTGGCTTATCATACAGCAACAGACCACCGGAACATTCTCGGAGCCTTATCTGTAGAGAGAGTATGATACTGGGCCGCAGAGAGCTGTTATCACGGTGAAACGCAATACTCCATATCATTGTTTCATACTCACACCGAGCGCCATTATTATTACTGCTCCACAGGATGGAACTGACAGCAGATGTCACAGGCAGCAAATTGTGTATCATCCTTCAAGTGTCATTTTAATACTTAGAATTGTCAACAGTATACAAAAACACCTAAAAAAGTGGTGTATCATAGGATTTCCCTCATATGTGGAATTTAAGAAACAAAACAAATGAACAAAGAAAAACAAGAGACAAACCAAAAAACAGACTCTTAAATATAGAGGACAAACTGATGGTTAGCAGAGGGGGGTCCAGGGAGTGGGAGAAATAGGTGAAGGGGATTAAGAGTACACTTAACGTGATAAGCACTAAGTAATGCACAGAATTGTTGAGTCACTATATTGTACACCTGAAACTAATACAACACTGTATGTTAATTATACTGGAATTAAAATTTTAAAAAGGGGGTGTATTCCCCAAGGACTGTAGATATTCAGGCTGGATACCTATTTGTCATGGGCATCCCTTAAAGGATACTTGCAATGGGTAAAAGTCAGGCTTATAAGCAGATGGAGTCTACAATACTTGGATTCCACTCATTTTATTATAATCTTGAACCCCTTATTTCTTTAGGCATACACATAATCAGCCTTTTTATACTGTACATGTATCTCTGTAAACTACCTTACATCCTTTTTTTTTTTTTCTTATAATGAGACAGGGCATTTAAAACAAATAAAAACAATCTATTAATATTTAATCAAAATAATCCCTGGGTTCCAATTCATGCAGTTTATATTTAAAATATATAAAAAATAACTTTTACATTATAGCAAGATTTTCCAATAGGCCTTTGTCCATCTGAAAATCTATTTAAAGTCTTTTGTAAAACTTAATTCTTACCTTTCAAAAAAAATTTTTTTTTAACATTTATTCATTTTTGAGAGACAGAGACAGAACGTTAGCGGGGGAGAGGCAGAGGGAGACACAGAATCCAAAGTAGGCTCCAGGCTCCAAGCTGTCAGCACAGAGCCCGACACAGGGTTTGAACTCATGAACCCTGAGATCATGACCTGAACTGAAGTTGTACACCCAACCGATTGAGCCACCCAGGCACCCCATTTCTTAACTTTTTCTTAAAGATTTTTTAAAGTTTATTTATTTTGAGAGAGAGAGAGAGAGAGGGAGAGTGCACATGCACAAGTGGGGGAGGGGCAGAGAGAGAAAGGGAGAGAGAGAATCCCCAGCAGGCTCCACACTGTCTGTGTAGAGCCCCATGTGGGGTTTGAACTCATGAACTGGGAGATCATGACCTGAGCTGAAATCAAGAGTTGGACATTCAACCCACTGAGCCACCAAGACACCCTAATTCTTACCTTTTAATACAATGTATTATTGGACACCCTATAGTACTATACCTTGAAACATGTTCTATAGCATCCTGGAAGAAAACCAACTTTACTTCTTTGGGATTTATAAGGTTATAATCGTCAAGATAGTCCTGTAGAACATTTGCGATTTTCTCCATATCAGGCATGTCATTGTAAATCCGATCAGTCTTATCTGCTCCAAACTATAAGATGATTTATGGGAGAGGGACAAAGTTAGATCAATTATGATACAGAAATACACACATTCATAATCTTAGGAGGTAATATTCTTTCACCCATGTTGCTATTTAATCATCTGCATGCATATATATGAATATGTGTTATATATTGTATTATATAATGTACATATTAGCAAGGCTTCAAAACCAAGGAAATGGGACTAAGAAACTCAGATTTTCATGGATAACTGAAAATCCATTTCATTTGACTTCAAATGGCACATTGGAATTTCAGCAATCTTTGCTATAAAATCCACACAGGAGCTCAGAAATAGGTTTTCATACTTTCTCACTGTATCTTATTGTGGTTTCATATTTTTGCTCTCAGCCTGTTGATATAAGAAAAGCTAAATGGGCTGAAAATTATGCATGCCAGACTGTTAGGGTTATAAAAAATCATGCCAGAACTACATGTAGTTTTTACCAGTGGTCATCTCATTAATTAAACCATTGGGAATGAAATTTGGTGTAAACTATAAGGAATTGAGTTCCTGTGTGAGGTCCTGTTTGGACCTGTTGATGACGTCTTTTCTTTGCTGTAGCAACTGCCCTGGGGGCATTTTTATTTGGAGCCATTGATTAAAATACTCATAGGTAATGCAAGAAGGGTCCAACTGCTCTTTTCCTATTGCTTTACTCCCCTATTTGATAATTAGATCAGTAGGAACACATAGGAAATATAATCACCACCTGGAAACAAACTTTGGACTTTGTTTTTAAATACATTTAAATAGATCTGTTTCACACAAATTATCTTTTTTATTTCCAGGGGTTACAGGGTGATGAGGTAATTGCATACTTGTAATAGAAAGACAAGTTGTTCATTTGTTTGAAAGCCTGCTGTATACCTAGCTCTATGCAGGAAGCTAGAGATTTAGAGTGAACAAAACAGACATGGCCCCTGCCCTCTTGAAGACACTAGGAATGTTGCACCCAACAAGAGTCAACTTGGAAAAACAAGATGGTTATCAATGAACACAGGTAGGATGGTTAGATGGAAGGCTTATTGGAGGTGGTTCTAGAGGGTTGGTGTGTACATGTTATTGGGGGTACAAACTGAGGAGGAAGAAAAATTTTGCAATTAATGAGAGTTACCCTGAAATGAAGAGGGCAGCACTGGTAACCTAATTAGCTTCCACTGCTGGAAGCATTTAGACACAGGCTGAACAGCTACACAGAATACAGTAAGGGGGATTCCAGTCCTGAGTTAAGAAACTAATTCTCTCTTCTTCCTTCCAAATCGAAAACCTGATGGGGCTCTGATTCAAACTATTGCCAAAACGAATGTGACTAGATCAGGAGTCAACAATCTGTTTCTCTAAAGGGCCAGATAATAAATATTTTAGGTTTTGAAGGTCATTATAGCCTTTGTTGCTACTACTGCACTCTGTCTTGTGATGCAAAAGCCACCACATAAAAATACAGTGCACAAATGGACGTGGCTATGTTCCTACAGAATTTTATTTACAAAAATGGGCAGTGGGATACAGATTTGACCTATGGGCCATAGTTTGCTGACCCTTGGTCCTGATCTTTAATCTTCACAGATGTAGCAAAGTTCTTGCTGAATATGAAACTGGACTGTAAAATAGTAAATACTTTATAATCTTCAAATGTAGTCAACATACTTGCCTTAATAAAGTCTCCAAAGATGATGGGTTTTGTCAAAAAATATTCCAGGCCAATTGCAATTCCAAAATGTTTGTCTATTCAAAAAACAAATCAATTTTTAATATATGATAAGCTTGAATGCAATACTTCAATAAGATATACAGAATAATATCAGCTGTTACTTTACGTAGAAGGCTTAACTAGTATGAATGAAACTGAGAGAAAGCCATGTTAACACCATAACATTTTAGTTTGGTTGATAATCTCCTGAATTTAAGATTAAGAATATTTAATGTTAATAGACATTTTATTAAATAATAGATATTAAATATGTATTTAATAGGGCGCCTTGGTGACTCAGTCAGTTAAGCGTCCAACTTCAGCTCAGGTAATGATCTCACGGTCTGTGAGTTCGAGCCCTGCGTTGGGCTCTGTGCTGTCAGTTCAGAGCCTGGAGCCTTCTTCGGATTCTGTCTCCCTCTCTCTCTCTGTCCCTCCCCCACTCACACTCTGTATCTCAAAATATGAATAAACATTAAAAATTTTTTTAAATATGTATTTAATAAATAAGAGGTACTTTAGAAATATCCTAGCTTCTTACCAGACAAAATGCTGGTTCTCCTAACTTTCCCTTTTCTACTTAGAATTCCCTTTCTGAATTTAAAATATTAACTTTTCCTGAGTTTCAACAAAAGGATTTTTATAATATTTCATATACTTCTACATATTTGAATCATTGAAGAGAAAAACGTTTTTACACATGAATGACTGAAACCCATTTTGCTTTACCTTATCTAAGCTCATTTTAATTTTTCTTTATGGAAATCAAATGGCTTTTCCAGCCCCCCACCCCACCCCACCAAAAGAAAGAAAAAGAACAGCTACATAACGAGTGATATTTACTGGCCATTTCTGTCAAAATAGCATGGAAATAGTGCTTATCTTCATTATTAATCAAACGGTCATGGAAGACTCTTTGGCATTCATGGCAAAAGAGTCTAAATATCTGTATTTCTTCTCTTACTGTTCCTGGATCACATTGGAGGATACCTGTTTGTTTAAGAGAAGGGAAAAGGGAAAATTCTACATTTGTGGAATATCTAGTAACAGGTTAATTAACTAGAAAAATCCTTAAGTCCAACTTTATCCCCACACCACCAGAAATGGGTGCTTCCCCAATGGGTATACACACATAGAGTAATGGTGATTTCACTTTTTGAAAGCAAAATTGGACACATTATCTGGCAAACCCCTTTTTCTTGTTTTGTGATGTTTCTTTAACTGAACACATGAAGTGGTCAGACTTCACAGTATAGGCAACGTTCATCTCATTATTACGTTGGGTTGCAACATGTTAAGTGAGAACTGTCACAGCTCTTTAATATACATATATATTCATCCAGGCCGCCCCTGCCCCGCTGCCCTGACCCCTGACCTTTACACTGTTTTTCAGAACACCAATTCCCTCTCTCATTCTCTCCCAATGTTCAGTCCTCACCAAATGCCCTTGGTCCTTCTGGCTTCTACTCAAATTACTCTGAGTACTCCGAGTATTAATATAAATTGTAATTGTAAACATAGTTGTAATAATACCAAGTTACAACAAAAGCAGTGATGTATAGCAATCCTCCAAGTGTTCACTCTATGGGGGACCCTTCACTTCCCACAACACAGTGCCGAGAGGGTCAGGGAGCACATTTACTACACGCACAGGTGTAGAGAGCAGACAGGATGAGTCATACAACAAAAGAACAGAATCCCTGAGTAGGCTGGAGAGGATGGGATCCAGTGTCAGAGAGAGTACTGGCACGTGGTCCGAGTAGGGACACGTCAGCCATTGCAGTAGGAGGGAAGGCAGATGCAGGTTGTCTAGGAGAGTTGGAAGATGGGGCAGTCTGGTTTGATTTCTTCTATTGTTTTCAGTGAAATAAGAAGACAGGTCATCAGCTGGGAGCAAGAAATGGAAAGGGATGCTGGTGGCCTGAGGGAAGCCATGAAGTAGTCAGTCTGGGGTGGGGTTTGGTGGGGACCTGAATAGGGAACATGTAATGAGATTTCTGGGTGTGGCACAGACACTCATGTACATACAATTCTACTGAGAGACTGGGGTGAATGGAAATGAAGGGAGGGTGCAGGTCAGAGAATGAGGGTTCCATACATTACCTTGTACACATTTGGATAAATCCCTCAAGTTAAAGATGTAATGGGACTTGGCTGGTGTTGGCAGAAGATCAACACTCATTCTGTTATAAATCTCAACTGCAGCCTCTACAATGTTTGATGCGGTTTGCTTTACAGCTGGTGGGAAGTCACTGAGGAAGCCATTTAAGATGGCCTAGAACAAGAAACATAATGTGAGAGGGTTAGAATTTTTTTTTTATGATGATGCTTTTCCTAATAATAACTAGAAAGTTGGATTCCAATGCAAGGACATATGGGTGATAAAACTTTTCCATTCACTTCAGAGTATGTCCCCTAGAGTGGGCGCACTCCTGTCTTCTGAGATTGGTGATCCCTGAGCCACATTTGTATCTGACCAGAGAACGGACCAAACTTACTCTCCATGTAATTTAGACTTCTGCTTACTGTGTGTCCAGAGGGTCATTGTGGAATGCCCAAACTCATCTGGAAAAAGTCCTCTCTCTGATTTTTATGGGTGAATTACTAAGAGTTCCATAGACTTCGTCCTCATGTATGTTTAAAGTACAACTTACTCATAACAGCACCTCTTCCCCCCTTTAGCGTCCCCAGCATATGGCCCCACCCTGTGATTAAGATCAGGAACACAGAAGTCTCCTTTGACACTTCCCATTCTCTGTCCTCCCCCAGTCAAGCTTGAATACATTTCTTGAATGTCTGCTTCCCTGACATGAGCTCATTCCAGCCCTGACTCTTTCATGGGGGCTTCTTTCACCCTTTTCTTCTCTCACTGGCCTCTCCATTTCCGCTCCTGTCTCCCTTCAGGCACTGCCTCCCCTGTCAGTCCAGGCTTACTGTACCCTCTTCCCCATTGCTCAGCGTGACCCAGCCACATTGGCCTAACCACCCAGGCTCTCTTCTCTCTCAGGGTCTCCACGCATCTGTCCCCCTTCCACCATCTGCTGCCTCATGGCTCTCTGCTGGCAGGGACTTTTTGATTCTTGTGTTTTCGGTTACTTGTCATCTCTTTAGAGAGGCCTTCCCTGACTCCTCCTGTCAGTGTCTCTTATGGCTCTCTGATCTTCTCATATGTTGCCACAATCTCAAAGTTCTTATTTACTAGCTAGCCTGCTGCCCCCAGGTGCTTGGGACAATCATAGATTTTTAAATAGATAAGTTCCCATCACTATTAACCTTGGAGTTACTCATGGGAGAAGCCACCAGAATACACACCAATGCTTGTAAGTCAGTCCTTGTGACTTTAGACTTTTGGCTCATATAAGACATATTTTAAAATAAACCCAAGTATTTGTTTCAATGAGCTTCCTTGTTAAACATTAGTTTTAGCAGCTTATGAGGGCTATCTTTTGAGGTACCATCCTTCTGGGACCCCAACATGAGTTTAACATGCTCCATATGGCCCACATTTTGAGTAGGACCATCCCAACATATATAAAATAAAAATTTTACTATACATATTGTATATAAATTATATATTAAAAAATTAAAATTGTAGTCTGTTTATTCTCCATCACACAAATTATATAGTTATAGATAGTATTACTATAATATATATTAGTTCATTCGTCTGTTTATTATCTGGCTCCATCGTGGAAGCTCCGTGAGCACAAGGATGGCATCTGATTTGTTTAAAATGTAACACCAACGTCTGGCACATGGGAGCTGCTCAACAAATATTTGTTCAATGAATGAAATTAAGAACTACTAAACTGATATTCATAAATTACAATTAGCACGTCGTTATAGAGTTTACTGAGGACCAGGGCGTGGTATTCTATTTAATGGTCTGCCTTACATGGCATGTCTAGCAACTTTGAAAAGCTTCTACTAAGAATACGCACACAAGACTGAGCCAGAATTCCCACAGTTTGGGGGAAGGACGTTTTGGCCTGAGGACATTGTTAGTACTTCACGGAGTTGATCTTTTTCTCTTTAAGTTTATTTATTTATTTTGAGAGAGGGAGAGAGAGCGAGCATGAGCATGAGTGGGGGAGGGGAGAGAAAGGGAGGGAGAGAGAATGCCAAGCAGGCCCCACACTCAGTATGGAGCCCAGCCCATGCAGGGCTCTATCTCACCACAGTGAGATCACAACCTGAGATGAAATCAAGAGTCGAATGCTCAACTGACTGAGCCACTTAGGCACCCCGTTCATCATTTTTGATTACTGCTGTTACATCTTTCTAATTAGAAATGACATCTACATCATCAATCTAATTTGTTGTGTGCTGTTTAGTTGACCTTTAGGATATATAGTGATGCACATTTTTTGTGTATAAATTTCCAGTAAGTAAACATGAAGATGTGTATGAATGTGGCTCAAGGATGAGTCAGTCACTCGTAAACACACATAATCCAAATCACAGCAAAGCCATCCTTAGTGGTTTGCTCCCTGCATATGTGTGCTGTTTGGCTAACTTGCAACAGACTATCCAAGAAAGTACAGCGAAACTACTAATTGTTTTCCAAATAATAGATGGTTGAAAACATTATGTGCATCCTATAAATATACTATACATGTACTATGTAGACTCATCAGCTTCTTTCATACAGTGGAAATAAATCAGTTATTCATGTTGCTAACGACAGATTTACTTTAATTTATTGATTTGCTTTTCTTCAGTTCTTGGTGGTCCCTCAAGTTCTTTTTCCTCGTACAGTGACCAAGGACAGGGAAAGTGGGGTATGAGGTCTTGGGCACTGCTTAGATGGGTTGTGATGAACGTAGAGCTTGGGATCCATGGATCTAGAACAAATTCTTTTCTTCTACAGGTAAAACATCCTGTCTATTCTGACAGTGAGGAGTATAGGCTTCCCCACCTGAATCTAGTCCAACCCAGCAGCCCTGGGATCTCTCAGGGCTGGAGAAAGAGGGCTGGAAATTTCATTTCCATTTTCGCCCCCAGTTAGTGCAAGTTTTAAATATTCGCCTGTACGTTACAATGAAAGGAAACAGTTCCTGCCTGTTTTCAGCTGGGATGTACTTGCCAGATGATGTCCCTGTGAGTGACACATTTCCCATGGACGTGACAATCCTACAGGGAGAGGGAGGAGGCTGAGGGTTGGGAATCGTTTCATTTCCAGGAGGCCAGATTCCACATTTTCCTTCCCATCCAAGAAAACATTGTAGGATAATTAAGAATGACATTTTTTGTTGGGATAGCCTTGAATTTGCTCTCATTTATTGAAATATGAAAGAATTAGCAAATTCAGTACTTTATCATCAGGCATAGGCTACCTGGGACATACTTCTCTGCTAATCATATCACAAAGTGTGTCAGGATAGTATGTTTGGGAGTCACTCATTTCAAACTTCAAAATATATACACAGGGTTTCAACAAAAGAGGGGGGGATTCAAAAAATTCTTCTAATGCCTGTGTTGGTCCCTGTTACCCACTTCATGTTTTGTTCTACACTTTGTCATAGGAGATAAGCTCCAGCCTTTCATATTTGAAAGTATTCTACCAAACAAAAGTTTAAAAAAACAAAGTTTTTTGAAATGTGGGGGTTCTTATGTGTCATTTTGGCATTAGCTCCTAAACAACTTACTGAAACTACCTCAAATTTTTTAAAAACAATTTCCCATGGATGTAAGCTGTTTCAATATGAAAACCACTTTCCATCTACTAATCATTGTGTACATGTTGGCTCTGTCCTTTTTCTCCTCGAAGAGGGTCCCATGGGAAGGAGAGGCCAATGCTGGAGAATGCAGTGGCTCACTTACAGCCAGTGTCACTGCCCCTCTTTGGCTTCCAGGTGATTTACCACCAAAGTCAGCTTCTCCAAACCAGTCACCAGTCTTATCCCACCTGTATGCCCACATTACCATTTCTTGCCCCTGTGACTGCATTTACCCGTGAGCCTTCTGTTCCCAAGATCTGTTCCTCCCTGTCAATTCTGGTCCCCCAAGACTCAGCTCACCATCTTCTCTATGAGCTTTTGCTGGTTGGTGATGGCATGCTGTCTCATGTTCTCTCATCATCCTACTCAAAATAATGTTACTGAGCACTTACAGGGCAGGCACGGTTCTATTCCCCCATTTAAAGGATGAGGAGTGGCCCCATGGGAAGTTTGTACAGGTGGAAGAAATATGGGTGGTTGTTTTTGTTGGAGGTGGTCGTGGCAGTGAGGTGATGAATTCTAGATTAGGTGTGTTATGCTTGAGGTCCTTGGGGTATCAGGGACTCTGATGGGCAAGTGGGCACAGGGACCTGGTGGCCAGCTATGAGAGGAGCACAGAGGCGGGGGGTGGGTGGGTAGTGGGCAAGATCTGGTGACTGCTGGGAGGCAAGGGCCAAAGATACAGCCTTCCTTAAAGGAAGGAGCTGTGCTTTGACAATCTTTCTGCATTCCTAAAACTGTCTCTGAGATCACAGACACAGAAGGCAGTGATGCAAATGCCTGCCAGCTACTGCCCAGTTGCCTCTGGGTTTACCTGGTTTCTGCTCAGGAAAAGGGACCGGTGGGCTCCCCAGAAACACAACAGCCTATTTTGACTGTGGGAGTTTTAGAACAAATATATTTTCTTTTTCTCTCTTGCCTAGGTTTAAATTCATATTTACCTGAAAAATCTGTTTCAGACTGTGCTCTGAGGGCGTCGGAAGGCACAGCATGCTGAAGTGTCGGATAAAACGGGGAGTCACAGGGTTGCGGCCACCACCTGGAGGTGCACATGCTGAGACGATCGTTACATCCTGTGTGGGAAGAAATCCACGTGGGTCACCCAGCAAAGAAAGAGATGAGAGCTGCCCATGCCAATGGGAGGCCTCAGAACCAACACTTTTTTGAGGACCTACCATATGATAGGATTACGTTATGTTTCCCCACACATCATCTGGCTTCATCCTCACAACAACCTCGGGAGATCACTACTGTCACCCTAATTTTGCAGATGAGAAAGATCAAGACCCTGGGTGGTTAAGTTGTTCAAGGTCACTCAGCTATCACATCTATCTGTATAAACACACCTATGTAAAAATTTAATCTTAAAAAATTGTTAACGAATTGTATCTTGGGTTAAAATATATTCACTTGACAAATATTAAGTATAGTTTATTCTTATTATTTGTGGTAGCTTTGTTTGATAAAATCAGTGGAACACTGAATTAAGATACTGATCCATGGCTCCTTTGGGAAAAACAGGGTTATGAGCCTTTGGTCATAACATTTTCAATGGGCCAATACATGATATCGTAATTGCCTCTGGTCTTGACCCCTTAGACCACCCCTCCTCTGCAGCCAAGGAAATCTTTCCATAATATTTCCTCTAGAGACAGAGCACCTCTTAGAGGATAAATCCACATTCCTTGTCATGGCAGCATGGCCCCCTGGGCTGATCTCTGCATCTCCTGCCACTTTGGTGCCCACATTCCACACCACCATGGTATTCTACACTCCCTGCTTTGAGATGCAAAATGCTCCCTTTCCTTGCTTTGTCACGCACGGACTGCAAAACCCTTTTCCAACATCACCTCTTCTGGGAAGGCTTCTCTCATCCTCAGCCCAGTGCCCAGCCCTGCCTACCTCCAGTCTCTCTCCACTCATCATCCTGCATTATAAATACAAGTCCAACTACCCCCTGAAGCTGAGCCCTCGGGGAGGTGGGCCTATCTCACTTGTCCATGAATCTCCTGAATAAAGGGGCAAGAATATAATATAGATTAAATAACTTGAGTCACATATTAAAAACACCAAGTCTATATGTTAGAGGCTGAATTGTGTCCTCCTATTCCCCCTGGCCAATCATATGTTGAAGGCCTAGCCTCTGGTATCTCAGAATGTGACTATATTTGGAGATAGGGTCTTTAACGAGGTAATTAAGTTAAAATGAGGTCATTAGGGTGGGCTCTACTCCAGTAGGACTGGTGTCTTTATAAGAAGAGGACATTTGGACACAGACCGACACAGAGGGAAGATCATGAGAAGACACAGGAGAAGATAGCCATCTGCAAGCCAAGGGGAGAAGCCTCAGAAGAAACCAACCCTGTCGACATCTTGGTCTCAGACTTCTGGCCTTTAGAACTGTGAGAAAATAAATTTCTGTTGTTTGAGTCACCCAGTCTGCGGTATTTTGTATGGCAGCCCTGGCAAACAAGTTTTAAACACAGAAAGTAATTTAAAACCTAAAGCAACCTGTATGTCTTTCCAAAAGAGTTTGTTTCTGTCATAAAATCCACCAAAATCTTGATACTGCCGAAGTAATTCAATTGGAGGCTGAGAGCCATAGCGGTCCAGTCTGGGCATGTTTAAATCATCAACAAAAATCACAACTTGTTTGTTTCCTGGTGCTCCTGCGGAATAAAATGAATTTAATTTAAGAATTAAGATTTGCCATTGGAAAATGTAAGACAAAGCTTAGGTAAGGCTTTGGACTCAATGAACACCCTGTAGGTCATAATGAGCTCAGTTTGTCTACGTGAGGAGCGCCCCAGCAGGGAGAGGTGGACAGGGCCGGGACACCCACACTGTCAGGTGGGTCCTTGCCCTCACTCCCAGAGGTGCAGGATGATGTCAGCTTTCCAGTCAGGACTGGATCTTTCTCAATACAAGGCACTGCCACTTCCCTCACCAACTGTGTGGCCAGGCATGGGGTGAGGAGGGTCATTTTCTTTTCAGGGCAGGAGACAGAAGCGCTCCAAAGTTCCCTTACCTAATTGCACCACCCTCTACAGGGAAAACGGGGCTGGAAAGCATCATGGTCTCACCAAAGGGAAATCCAGTACAGTGGAGTTTCAGAATGCCATATTTAACTTAAAGAAAATCGATATACATACCGGTAGGAAAAAAAAAAAAAGGAGTAATGACTGAGAAAAGAGAACAACTTAAGCAGAGGAGGTGACTCCACCCACTCTGGCATCCAGCACTTGCCAATAATGAAGGAGTCGTGGCAAACTCAGTGCCCCACTCCATCCTCCAGATCCCTGAAGCCAAGAAGCAGGACAGGAGTGGGAAGGGGCTCCAAGAGAATCATTCACAAAAATATGGTCTCCCACTACAGAGATTAGTATTCGTTGCCCTGTGCCTACCAGAGTACGAAAAAGGAAATAGAGAGGGGGCAGTAAAGCAGCTGGTATCCCCACAGCTTGGCACAGCAGGGCCCATTAGATAACAGACAACGTGGAAGGCAGCTGGGGTTGGCTAGTACTCCACCCAGGAGGGCTGTGGGCCAGCCAAGTGGACCCAGTACCAAGGACTGCAGATATACGGCTGGAGGGTGGGACTGAGTGGGGGCTAAGACCTTGATTGCCAACATCAGGGGACTTTCCAATTGGGAGGCCAATCCCTGACCTATACACATCTTGTTGGGGAGTCCCTCGCAGAGCCTGCTCCTAGAAGCCTGCCACACAGACAGCTTTGACAGTCATTCAGCACCAGCAAGAGAGGTAGGGACGATCCACACAGAGGCTCATCTAAATGCCAGTTAGGGAGAACACTTGTCCTTTCCTCTCCTCCTCCCATCCCAACACACCAGAGCCTCTTACAGAGAGGGCCAGAAAGGGCAAAAGGGCATCCCATGCCCCTCTCTACCTCCAGCACCATGAGCCACAAACCAGGTCTACAACAGAGGAGAGGAACAGCTTAAAATTAGGTTTGGGATCAGAGCTTTACATGAGACCTGATTCAAAATAGCTGCAACTGACCAGAGAGGTATACTATTTATCTAAGCAGTTAATATGGGATCGTGAGGGAGATCCCACAAAGCCTGGCTGAAAGCACTGGCTAAAGAAGAAACGTAGACAGTTTCATGCCAATTCCTTGCTCAGTTCAGGTAACTCAATGCACCAGATACAAAGTAGTTGTTTGCTGGTTTGTTTTAAATAAAGGGAAATCCATGCAGGTTTGACAGTAGAGCATGCATGGAGAGGGAGAGCCACAGACTAAAGGTGTTCTGAGTTGAAGGTGATGATAGAAATAAACTCCTTACTCACTAAACAGTAAGATACATGGATATATGGCACAGGAAAGAATGTCGTTAATAGAATCACCTTTATAAATACATTAAACAAAGAAAATATGCATTTGTAATTTTATTACCCATTTTGTTTTTGTGATTAGTTTAATAAATAATTTGTGTAAGACAAATAAAACTGGCTAACACTTACCTAGTATGTTTTTTCTTTTCCTTTCCAGTTTTGACTCAATGATCTCTTGTGTTCTTGCAGATGAAGTTTGAGCAGAAAAGTTTAGATAAACAGGAACATAGGCAGCTGATTCTTGAATTCGATTCAACAATCCTTTTGCAATGACAGACTTTAAATTTAAAAATACGTTAACTGATTTAACATTCAATATACCTTTCAATTGTCTACATCAGTAACAATCCAGTACAATGAGTAAGAAACAGGATAAAAGGAGATAGGTCAAAGCCAGATCAAAATGTCTGCTTTCTTCTTCTTGGAGATTCCATTTAATTATATTTATCAGAGCCAAAGAAATATTTTAATCAGCAATCTTAGCAAAAGTTTTAATTTTAGTTTTATACCAGAATCCACCTTGGCTCCTATCCAAGTCTCAATTTGATAGCACAAGTCACAGAAGAACCCAAATTTCTTCTAGAAATAATTTAGAAGGTCGCCAGTGAATTTCTGTTTATGTGGACCCACCCCTGAAACCCAAAAGACCAAACCATCAACATTTCCCACTAGAGTCCACTTTTTCCAAATCCAAGGGATACAACATAGAATCCCCCAAACCCACAATATTGGTCCTTAGGGTCTTCTGGTTTATGTGTTATCTACACCAAGGATTTATTCAGAAACTGGCAGACCTTGGAGTAATTCCCAATATAGATACAGATTCAGCATAGTTACATTCTTCCTGAAAAATGATCAAAATTCAAAAGAATTTCCTCTGAAAAATAATATGTTATTTCTGGGGCTTACAATTCTAAGTCCACCACACCCTCATTTTTGGACAGACCTTGTTTCAGGTAGGTTTCCTACCTTGCCAACTCCAGTTATTCCAGTAAACAGCACTGAATGCCTGACTGCCAGTAGTTTTTCCATTAGATATCCAAAGCGCACCGTGTCAGTTGTGGGGACTAGCATTTCAAAAAAAGGAACATCTCGGCTGTACTTAAAGGTGGGTATGATTCGTTCCCAGGGATCCAGTCGTTTGGTGTCGAAGTCCATATGAATGCTCCACAGATCACCAGAACTGGGAAGCTAGAGCATAAAATTAAGTACCACTTTCAATAGGATTGATACACAGCAATAGAAAAATTCACACATAAACAAAGGCAGTCATGGAATATGAATCTATTTGTTTTTTTTTTTCCCCCTTTGTAGAGAAGTAGTTGTTTAGGTATCAGAGTCCAATACTTTAAACACAACCATGCGACACAATGCATAAAAAAAATCTGATAGATTGATTATACTAAAACCTTAGATTAGAATTGTATGGAACTAGAGAGTGTTATGCTAAGTGAAATAAGTCATACAGAGAAGGATAGACACCATATATTTTCACTCTTATGTGGATCCTGAGAAACTTAACAGAAGACCATGGGGGAGGGGAAGGAAAAAAAAAGTTAGAGAGGGAAGGAGCCAAACCATAAAAGACTCTTAAAAACTGAGAACAAACTGAGGGTTGATGGGGGGTGGGAGGGAGAGGGGGGTGGGTGATGGGTATTGAGGAGGGCACCTGTTGGGATGAGCACTGGGTGTTGTATGGAAACCAATTTGACAATAAATTTCATATTTAAATAAATATATAAATAAATAGAATTGTAAAGCATTTTCAATTCAAGTCAACATTCAGGGGCTTACTCCTTGCTGACTAATGTGCTTGGGGAGATGGAGGCGAGTGCTGAATGAGAGCCTCTGCCCTCAATGACCTTGAAATTCACATGGGGGACAAAAGCATATCAGTTAATATCACAGAGAAGTGGGGTTCTAATGGAGTTAGTACACTTACAAAGGCAGGACAACTCATGTCTACTTGCAGGGAGTTATGGTGGTGGCTAGAGATTCAGGAAAGCTTCCAAGCGGTGGTGATGTTATAGTTCAGACTTGAAGGAAAAGCAGGAGCCCACAGGCAAGGAAGGAATGAGATGGGGAAGGGGGGTGAAGACAAGGCTAAAGGCATGGAAAGTGCCATGCATGCTGGGAAATACAAGAGCAGTATGTACAGTGAGAGATGAATGTGAAAACACAGGCAGGGGCCAGGTTATGAAAAGCCTCGCTTTTCAAAGCAAAGTGCATGGAGCAAGAATTTAGGCAAGGATTCTAAGCAGGTGGGTGACATGATTAGATTGCATTTCAGAACGCTCATTCTGGCAGCTGTACAAAGAAGCTGTGTTTCAAGCTCATTTGACAGCAACTCTTAATAAGAAATCCATTTTACATGGTGACCTAGTACATTCATAAATATGTGTCTACAAATATGTATAAATTTTACCCCTACTATCTGCAATTCACTTTGGGGACAGCATGTGTGTGCATGTGAGCAGGGGACGGGTGGAGAGAGAGAGAGAGAAAGAGAGAGAGAGAGAGAGAGGACATTCCAAGCAGGCTCCACACTGTCAGTGAGGAGCTGGCTGTGGTGCTCAAACTCAGCAACCTCGAGATCATGACCTGAGCTGAAACCAGGAGCTGGATGCTTAACTGACTGAGCCATCCAGGCACCCCTACTCTATTTTCTATTTTATTCTATTTTTAAAAAACATTTAAGGTGTATTATTTTGTCTGATTTTACAAGGCCAGTTTAAGGTGTTCTTGATATGTAAATATCAATGTAACTACCCTTGAATCATGATGTAGAACATATCCAGAAAATATCAGAAAGCTTCTTTCTTCCCCTTCCCCATCAATACCAGCCACACCTCCATCCTCCTCTGAGATAAGTCACTGGTTCATCCTCCTCTGAGATAAGTCACTGGTCTACCTGTCTGGTGTTATTTGTCTACCCTTGTGCTAAAACCATAGTCTCTTTGATCACTTGTGTTAGCCCCAGAAACAGAATGGGGCCTACCATGTAACAGATTTTCAATAAACATTTGTTGAAATGAGTACTGAATGCTTGTTTTGCACCTTCTCCTACTGCCCTCCGATGATCCCAGATCATTTCCCTTGACCCGGAGGGGTCTGTCTGTACCAAATTCCCAGCTGTCCTTAATAATCTTATCCAATTATGATACAATAATCTTGAGGATCCAGGAGGGTTTCATATCTACTAAAAGGTCCTAATCCATAGGGCTCATATTCTTATGGATTTTTTTCTTTTGATAACTTTTAACTTTTATATAATTTAAAACTTACAGAATAGTTAAAAGAATAGTGCAAAGGACTCCATATATTCTTTATCTATATTAATTGTTTACATTTAGCCTCATTTGCTTTATTATTGTATTTTTCTACTCTTTGAGAGTTAATTGTATACACTATTCCACCTTATCCTAAATAACTGAGTGTGTATTTCCTAAAGAACAAGAATATTGTCTTATATAATCACAGTAAAATGATCGAAATCAGGAAATTGAATAGCGATATGTTATTATCCAATTTACATTCCATACTCAAATATTGCCAGTGTTTTTTTTTTTTTTTTTTTTTTTTTTAGAGAGAGAGAGAGCATGCCAACGGAGAGAGGGGTAGAAGAAAACAGAGAGAATCCTAAGCAGGTTCCATGCTCGGTGCAGACCCCAATGCAGGGCTTGATCCCATGACTCTGGGATGATGACCTAAGCCAAAATCAAGAATTGGACACTCAACCTACTGAGCCACCCAGGTGCCCCTGCCAGTGTTTTTAATAATGTCACTTGCAGCTAGATTTTCCCCAGTCTAGGATCCAATACAGGATAATGCATTGTATTTAGTTATATCTCTTTAGTCTCTTCATCTGGAAAATTTCCTCAGCTTTCTTTGTCTCCCATGATGGACATTTTTGGAGAATATAGGCCAGTTTATTTTACAGAATGGTCCTCCATTTAGGCATTCCAGATGTATTCCCATCATTACATTTAGGTCATGCATGTTTGAAAGGAATACTTCAGAACTGAGGTTGTGTCCTTCTCAGTGCACTATGCCAGAAGGCACAGTTTTGTCCTTACTGATGTTAAATTGATTTCTTAGTTAAGGTCATGTTTGCAATAATTTGAAACTATGTAAGTATTGTTTCTCATCAAACCGTCACCCACTAGTTTTGGCATCCATTGATGATTCCTGCCTAAATCAATTATTACTATGACAGTTGCAAAGTTATGATGTTCTAACTCCATCACTTCTCCTATGCAGATTACTTGGTATTCTTTTGTGAGATGGAGCTCTTCCTTCTCCCCCCTTATTTATTTATTCATGTATATTTTTGAGTATGGACTCACAGGTTTTTATTTCGTGCAAAGACTTGTAATCCCATACCATTATTTATTTTGATGCTCAAATCTGCCCAGATTTGGCCAGTGGTAGCCCTTCATGAACTGGCTCCTGCGTTGACATCATTCTCTGAGAACTTCTTTCCTATCTGACATAAGAAGATGTTCTAGGCTCATTCTGTACATCCTTTGTCTCAGTGGCTGGAATCAGCTATTTCATTAAGGAGCCTTGGTTTCCTTTCATGGAGAGCAGTATTTAGAAATTAACATACCTATGCTAATTGCTCTTGAGGTGTCCTTGCTTCTAGTTCCTCTTAGCACACAGGACTAGGCAATTTATGTATGTATGAATATATGTATTAATTTTCATATATATATATATATAAAATCCATGAAAACCATTACTTCCAATTACAGTTGGAATTCTTGGAATTGCAAGAACACAGGTGCCTTCTAATCTTTCCCCTTCCATATTTGTAAATCCCTTTTCTAACAGTGAGAAACCTGGTTGGCATTATCCTCAATATATTTATTTGCTCAATCTTAGAATGTACAGAAAGCAATTTCTGAATTGTCAAACCATAACACTGTGAAGAATAAGTGTACTAACTAGAATTCAATATATTGTTTATAGTAGGGAGTTTTTATATAATTTTTTTGAGAGAGAGAGAGAGAGCACAAGTGGGAGAGGGGCAGAGAGAGAGGGAGAGAGAGAATCCCAAGCAGGTTCTGTCACACAGAACCTGATGCAGGGCTCAAATCCATGAACTGTGAGATCATGACCTGAGCTGACACCAAGAGTCAGGTGCTTAAACAACTGAGCCACCCAGGTGCCCCTACTTTTATACCTTACTTTCTTCATATGGGAGAGAATTATTAAAAGTTTTAATACAATAAATGCTATCTATGGTTTTAAAAAGGTAATAATTTTAGGGGCGCCTGGGTGGCGCAGTCGGTTAAGTGTCCGACTTCAGCCAGGTCACGATCTCACAGTCCGTGAGTTCAAGCCCCGCGTCGGGCTCTGGGCTGATGGCTCGGAGCCTGGAGCCTGTTTCCAATTCTGTGTCTCCCTCTCTCTCTGCCCCTCCCCCGTTCATGCTCTGTCTCTCTCTGTCCCAAAAATAAATAAAAAACGTTGAAAAAAAAATTAAAAAAAAAATAAAAAGGTAATAATTTTAGAAACCCTTATAGTGAAGGATTTTTATATTTGCAGTAGAACTAAGTCTTTTAAAATTCTAGTCTTGAAATTTAATTGTAATGGTTCAGTTATTATTTTAAAATTAAATGCATTTAGCTCTTACCCTGGCATCGGGATTATCATCAAATTGTGTTCTAATAAATGTATCAAAGGAATCCCAGTAGTTTTCAGTTAGATTTCCACCCAAAGACCATAAATAACAGAATATAAAAGTCTGACATAGTACTGTATTCAGTTTTATTTGTTCCTGAAAGAATAAAGAGAAAGAATTTTAGTATTTTACTTGTTCACATAAAAAGGATTCCTTAAATTGCAAAGTCTAAAGATTGTTTTCTTTTGGTTAGACTCATGCATTTAAAAAAAGGGCATAGTATATGTTTCTTATAGTTGACTCAACAGTTCAAAGAGCAACGCTTTATAGTAGTGCATATTTAAATACTCTGATGAAAACACAAATGACAAGGAATATGTAGAAAAAAGCTCAAATATGTCTTTCAACTGACTATTATAACTTTGTTTATACCTGCATGAAGGTATTTAAACAGCTGCTAGACAGACACATATACCAGGAATGCATTGTAGGTATGTTGTAGACTGTAAGGAATTTAAACATTGAGTAGAAGAATAAACTATAGGTTTTTTGATATTCCTTGCAACTTAGAGATTCTATGAATCTATTCACAATCATTACTTGCCTGGAAAATTAACTTGAAAATCAAATGATCATTTTATAGAAAATTTAGTGTTGTTTATTTGCAAAGCATCTATATAACAATTTCATTTTTATAGCTATATAGCATTGAGGAAAACTTTCGTACCATTGTCAAAGTAACTCCATCTTTCCCAAATATCAAAGACTCCAATAAGCAACAGAGTGTAGTAACTTTGCTGATGTCCACTTGTGGGATTGCTTGGCTGCATTTTTTATTGACAAAATATAAACCATCATCAACATAACGTTGGAAAAGGTTCAATATGTATTCTTGGGTTTCCTCATTTAGCTGAAAATCATAAAAACAAATGTTTCAGTAAGACTAGATGAAATATATAATTAAGTTTAGAAATGGGTTAGTTTAAATCTGTGTATTGTAATATATTCTGTGTCTTTTAATATTTATTATTTATTTATTTTTAAAAGTTTATTTGTTTTGAGAGAGAGAGAGAGCATGAGCCTGTGATTGAGTGTGTGAGTGGGGGAGGGGCAGAGATAGAGGGAGAGAGAGAATCCTAAGCAGGCTCGATGCTGTCACTGGGTAGCCTGACTTGGGGCTTGATGCAGGGCTCAGTCTCACAAACCAGGAGATCATGATGAGAGCCATCTGAAATCAAGATTCGGACACTTAACTGACTGAGCTACCCAGGCACCCCTATTCTGTGACTTTAGGTTAAAGGGTATAAACATAACAAGATATGAAACAAATTGAAATTTTAAGAAAACCTTCTATAATTTGGAAGAGACATGGGGGAGATTCTGGGTAGCGGACAATATCCTACATCTTGATCTGGTAATGAGTACACAGGTGTTTATTTTATAGTCATTTGTTAATTGTCAACATAGATTTCAAGCAGCCTTATAATTGGGAACAATAAAAAACAAGAAGCAAAAAACAGCAATTTAAATATCTACGAAAAGAGAGGGAATAATTCCCAAAGATTTGAAAAGAATGCAATCCCTCTCACCATTCCTATTCAACATTGTACTATAAGTCTTAGCTAATGCAGGAGGACAATACAAAGAATAAAGAGTACACAGATTGAGAAGGAAGAAAAAAAAGTCTTTGTTCACAGATGACTGGTCTATGTAGACAATACCAAAGAATTGACAAAAAACTCCTGGAACTAACAAGCTGTTATAGCAAGGTTGCAGGATACAGGGTTAATATACGAAAGTCAATTGCTTTCCTATATACCAGCAATAAATGAGTAGAATTTGAAATAGAAAATATAACACCATTTATATTAGCACAAAAAATGAAATACTCAGGTATAATTCTAACAAACTATGAACAAGAGCTAAATAAGGAAAACTACAAGACTCTGATGAAAGAAACCAAAGATGATCTAAGTAAATGGAAAGATATTCAATGTGTATGGATAGGAAGATCCAGTATTATTTAGATGTCAGCACTCCCTAACTTGATCTATAGGTTCAATGTAGTTTGAATCAAAATACCAGCAAGTTAATTTGTGTATATGCACAAATTGATTATAAAGTTTATATGGAGAGGCAAAATACCCAAAATAGCACAATGTTAAAGAATAAAGTTGGAAGAATGACACTATCTAACTTCAAGACTTACTATAAAGCTACAGTAATTAAGACAGCATGGTATTGGCAGAAGTATAGACACATAGATCAATGAAACGAACAGAGAATCTAGAGATAGACCCATACAAATACAGTCAACTGATCTATGACAAAGAAACAAAGGCAATCCATTGGAGAAGGTGCACCTCTGTTTCATTTTCATTCATTTTTAACAAATGGTACTGGAAAAACTGGACATCCATATGCAAAAAAAAAAAAAAAAGATGAACGTAGACACTGATATTATACCTTTCACAAAAATTAACTCAGAATGGATCACAGACCTAAATGTAAAAAGCAAAACTAAAAAAACTTCTGGAAGATAACAGATGAGAAAATCTAGGTGACCTTAGGTTTGGAAATGGTTTTCAGATTCAATGCCAAAAGCACAATCAATGAAAGAAAATTTGCTAAGTTAATTTTAAAATTAAAAACTTGTGTTCTGTGAAAGGTTATTAAGAGAATGAAAAGACAAGCCAAGCTGGGAGACAATTTTTACAAAACACATAACTGACAAAGAACTTGTATCCAAAATATTACAAAGAACTCGTGACACTCAAAAATAGGAAACAACCCAATAAAAAATGAGCAGGATTTGAACAGGCACCTTACCAAAGCAGATATACAGATGGCAAATAAGCATATGAAAAGGCATTCATGATCGCATGAAATGCACATTAATGCATGTTAAAACGAGGAGACATACTTATTAGAATAGCAAAAATCGAAAACATCAATAACACTAACTGCTGGTGAGGATGTGCAGCAAGAATTCTCATTCATCGCTGGTGGGGATGCAAAATGGTACAGCAATTTGGAAGACAAACTGGCAGTTTCTTACAAAGCTAAATAAAATTTTACCATATGATCCAGCAATCACACTCCTAGGTATTTTACCCAAATGAGTTGAAAACTTAAGTCTATATAAAAACTTGCACATGGGTGTGTCCAGGAGCTTTCTTCATAATTGCCAAAACCTGGAAGCAATCAAAATGTCTTCAGTAGTTGAATGGATAAACTTGGTAAATCCACATAATGGAAAATATTCCATTCAGAACCATTCCATTCAGAGCCAAAAAGAAATGAGCTATCAAGTCACGGAAAGACATGGAAAAAACTTAAATGCAAATTATTAAGTGAAAGAAGCCAATTTGAAAAAACCACATACTGTATGATCCCAATGACATCACATTGGAAAAGGCAAAATATGGAGCAGTAGGGAGGGGGTATGGATGGATAAATATGTGGAGCACAGGTTTTAAGTCAGTGGAACTATTATGTATAATACTATAAGGGTGGATACATGACATTACGCATTCATCAAAACCCACACAATTGTACAACACATTTGTAGAACACATTCATACATGAATCCTAATGTGAACTATGCACTTTAGTTAATAATAATGTATCAATATTGTTTCATCAGTTTTGACAAATCACTTTCAACAAATGTACCACACAAATGCAAGATGTTAACAGGAAAAACTATGTTTGGAGGAGAGGGAATATATCAGGACTCTCTGTACTTTCTGTTAAACTTTTATATAAACCTAAAAGTACCCTAAATAATACATTCTATTAATTTAAAAAGAAAAGTAAATTTGGGAAGTTTTAAAATCTTACAGTAGTACATGATACATTCTCAATTCTGAAAATTATTTTCTTTAATAATGTACTCTGAAACTAGAACACATCATTGTTAAAATGTTGATGCCTAAGAATGAAAAAACCAATATTTTTTTAATTCATCTTTGGAGGGGAGAAGCAGAAAGAAGATGGCTTTCTTGGCGGGGGGCGTGGGATGGGGCACAACACTGCAAAAGACCCCTTGTTAAGCTGAGGCAAAGAAAACTCCTATTTTAGAAGGGCGAAGGTGCAGAAGATGATATAGAACTGAATTGTTCCATATAATAACGTAAAAGCTTTCCCTCACTTTGGGTGGAACGTTTCCTCTGAGGTTAAAACACATCTTGGGTCACAGACCTAAGACTGGGTGGGAGGTAAACTGGTTTTCTTTTCTCTCAGCGGTGTTAGGGTCTTCTACAATCTAAATACAATGACAGAGCCTGGACCGAAATGTTCTTTTTCTTCATTGTGATTCCCTCTCACTATCCCCAGCCTTCTGCAAAATCTTTTTTAATGCGGCAGCCTGTTCTGTGTTTGGGGGACTCAGGGAAGCAGTTTGTGCTTGTACTGGAGAGGAACCAACCTGGGGAGGATCCAGGCAGAGTGGGCAGGAATCGGAGCGGCTAGGTAGCCTGGTGGGCTGAGCTTACAAATAATGGGGACAGATTTGGGGAGGATATAAACATTTCTGGAAGATCCCAAGAATTCTTAGGGAGAGGCACTAGGTACAATGCTGGAATTCTCTCCACAAAGTACATGAGGTCTTTGTTAACTTACTGAAATTTGGGCAAGCAAGAGCCTCCATCCATCCTGACAGATGGATGTGTTGTGGAGTATCTGGTTGCACTTACTTTTTTAGAAATATTCTTCATCCATGTTTTAACATAAGGCATCCATTTCAGTTCTTCAGGATCCACAAACACCATTCCACATCGACTGACTGTTGCAGGAGAGGCAACTCTTAGGTCTTGCACCTAAAATTGAAGGGAATTGAACAAAAAAATAGCTAACATAATACTTCCTTATTTTTCCATTTTCAGTGTTAATGAGTCACATGTTTAAAGTTAACACTGAAAGGCTTTATATAGAAGAGAGTGTAATCAGAAACGGAGAAGGTAAGTTAAGTGAGGCATTAGGTGAAAAAAAAAAACCCACACAAAAATAAGAGGATAATGTCAAATCCTTATGGGAAGGTATAGGTATTTCTTTTTCCTCCTTTGCTTTCCTCTTTTCTCCATTTTCATTCTTGTATCTCACACCTAGCTGAACATAGGACATAGTAGGCATTCAACCCATGTTTGATGAATGAATACAGCAGGAGTGGTATTTTCAGAATATTTTATAGCCATACTTGGTCCACATTCCTTTTCCAATCCCTTCACTAAACATTCACACTGCAGAGGGGTAATTTTTCATAGTAAATGTAACTTTTTTTTTTTTGCTTAACTTAGAAAGCATTTCAAATCATGTAATGTCATCAATATATACGTTAACTACCACCAAAGGAAAGGAAACAAGTGCTGAGGAAGATAGAATTTATTGCATTTCCATTTATAGACAAACAGGAATATTTGAGAGCCTTTGGTTCTCGGGATGCACACTCTACTATAAAAGGACAATTTGATAAGTATGTAAGCAATTTAGTATGTGAACAAAACACCATGGGACGCCTTATAGATAGTAAATGCGATATGGGCAAGAAAAAAATTGATGATGGCATACCAGTCTAATGAATGCTTTTGCACCACACTAAGGCATATATATTTACCTCAAAAAGCATGTGGATTTGAGGTGTGAGTTTGATCCTCTCACTGTTAGCCAGGCAAAGCATCTTGTTATCATCCAGCACTGTATTCATATTTTCAATCCAAAGAGCATCCACGGGCCCATCACTGATGATCCATTTATGGTCTTCTGAAGTGTCATTCACAGCTGCTCGGACACTTAGTGCCATCAAACCATCTTTCCACTCCAAGGTTATGTTATTAACTTCACCATATAATTCACCCATTGTAATTGATTTAGGATTAAGAACGTATGTTTTAACTGGTTGGTAAAAGGGGTTGTCTAAACCAAGTTTTTGCAAATTCCCTAAAGTTTCTGCTAGTATTTGGTAAACTGTGGTCTTGCCACCTCCTGTCGGCCCGACTAACATAACACCGTGTCTTACCAGCATAGTTTCATAGAACTGTATCACTTTTTTAACCATACATGTCTCAGGCTGAAGATTTTTTTTATTCATGACATCTATAATTGTTGACTGCAATATACCATAATCATGTTCTGGAATTTGGACTCCAGGAAAAAGGTCAGATATAATTCCACTGAAAAAACAAAAATAAAATCATTGGTAATTGATATTTCCCAATATTTATTACAATAACTTATTATAATCATTGATTACAATGAGTCTTATTTTTCTCCTTGATCTTTTCTTCTGAACATGCATAGTACTAGTTTGTCCTATATGTTATAACAGAATCTAACATTTCCCTGATACTGTGTATGCTTTTTTTTCTTGTACCGTAGATCAATGTTCTTAAGTATATTGGGAGCCTTTTGAGGTAAGGAATATCTCTTATGTGTTTGTATTGTTCGTAGTACATTGCATAATACCAAACATATACAAAGTGATTGATTTTTCAGTTTATTCAAAAAAATATATTTAGGGGTGCCTGGGTGGCTTAGTTGGTTAAGCGTCTTACTTCGGTTCAGGTCATGATCTCACGGTTCATAGGTTCGAGCCCCGTGTCTGGCTCTGTGCTGACAGCTGGGAGCCTGGAGTCTGCTTCGGATTCTGTGTCTCCCTCTCTCTCTGCCCCTACCCCCACTCATGCTCTGTCTCTTTCTCAAGAATAAATAAACATTTAAAAAATTAAAAATTATATTAATATCTCAACTTTTTCCAAAAGCATTTATGCATGCTTATAACTATATGGATATTCAGAAAAATAAGATAGAAATAGAAACTAATAGTAGGTAAAAAAAAAAAGGGGGGGGTGGGGAGTAAAGGAAAAATTAACTGTTTCTGTGGGAAGTACTTAATATGGGATATTTCTATGGGTAAAAAAGAAGCTAAATCCCTACCTCATACTATATACACAAATACATTTGTGACACAGTAAAGACTTTAATATAAAATGACAACAAAAATACTAGATGAAAATACAACAGATATGTTTTGTAATACTGTGGTTAAGAAGGTCTTTCTAAGGAAGACAAGAAATCTACAACTATTATTTTAAAGGTAAGGTGAAAAAATAAAAATAAACAAGCAAAAACCCACAAACTTGTGTGAGATAAAAGGCTTTATATATATAAACTTAAAGAATGATAGACTTAGTGCTGCCTGGGTGGCTCAGTCAGTTAAGTGTCCAACTCTTGATTTTGGCTCAGGCCATGATCTCATGGTTGTGGGATCGAGCCCCAAGTTGGGCTCTGTGCTGGCATGAAGCCTGCTTAGGATTGTCTTGCTCTTTCCCTCACTCTCTGCCTTTCTCTCTCTCTCTCTCAAAAAAAATGAATGATAGACAAGTATTTCCAACTTTTATACCAGATAAAGTTTGTGATTTCCTACAAATCAATAAGAAAAAGGACACAACAGAAATATGCTCTAAAAATAATAAATATAAATGATTAATGAACACAAGAAATAATGCTCAATGGCACTAATAATTAAAGAAATGCATATTAAAGAGGATATAACTTTTGGTCTCTCTCTAAAACATTTAAGAGGCAAAAGGTATAGTAATAAAATCATTTATATAAAGGGGCGTCTGGGTGACTCAGTCAGTTGTGTCCAACTATTATTTATTTCAGCTCAGGTCATGATCTCATGGTTTGTGAGTTCAAGCCCCACATCAGGCTCTGCGCTGACAGCATGAAGACTGCTTGGGATTCTCTCTCTTTCTCTTTCTGACGCTCTCTCGCTTGTGCTCGCCCTCAAAACAAATAAATAAAACTTAAAAAAATAAAAGAGAAATCTTTAAAAAATAAAATCATTTATATAAATATAAATGTCTTTGGACATCTTAATAGAATCTATCTAAATTAAAAATGCCCATGCTCTATAAAACCTAGGAAACTTACTAAAACTCATTTATAGAAGTATCACATGTGTGCAAAGATAAATGCATAGGAATTTTCATCACTGTGTTCTGTCAAAAGGGAGTAGACATGTGTTCTGGAAATCAGAAGATCTGACAGAGGACAAAAGCCAAGGGAACTCCAGCATAGTCATAAATGGACATCCCAGGATGACCAGTGCTCACCAGGGCAATGGGCAGGTAGTCCAGATTAGAGCAGGAGGACAGGGGCTCCAAGGAGACACATTTGATAGAATGTTTTATATAATTGAAGAGGTTTTTTTTTTTAAATTTTTTTGTTAAAAATTTTTTTAATGTTTATTTTTGAGAGGGGGGGCACATGGGGGAAGGCGCAGAGAGAGAGGAAGACACAGAATCTGTAGCAGGATCCTGGCTCTGAGCTGTCAGCACAGAGCCCGATGCAGGGTTCAAACCCATGAACCGTGAGATCATGACCTGAGCTGATGTCGGATGCTTAACCGACTGAGCCACGCAGGAGCCACAGAAGAGTTTTTGTTTTGTTTTGTTTTGTTTTTAAGGAGATTTACACATACCCTGGGAGAATTTGAAAATAAATTATTGATAGATTTATACAAAAGCAGGTAAAAGATTAAAAAAATAAAAACTAAGGCAATTAACAAATGCAGGGATAAGAAAAAAAAAAACAAGAGAAACATAGCTCAGCTGTGGATACTATTTATATAGCTATAATAAATTATCGAAACCCTGAGGGCGGCTGGGTGGCTCAGTCGGTTGAGTGTCTGATTCCTGTTTTTGGCTCAGGTCATGATCCCAGGGTCATGGATCAAGCCCTGTGTTGGGCTCCACGCTGAGCAGGGAGCCTGCGTAACATTCTCTCTCTCTCCCTCTGCCCCTCTCCAACTTCTATTTTCTGTCTAAAAAAATTTTTTTTAATTATGGTAACCCTGGACATTTAGCTCAAGTTAGACTGCAATATAACTATGGATAGGATGGGTAGAGGGAAAGAGGTGTATGCGCATATCCTCATCTCCCATTTACCAACTTTACAGATCATACCTAAAACTGAAAAACCAAGAAATAGCATAAACACGGTACTAAAAAATATGGGGAAATAACATAACAAGCAAACAAACAAAATAATTGAAAAATGATTGCCTTTGGGAAGTGGGAGTTGGTGAAGGGCACAGAACTATTGTTTCTCATGAGACTAATTTATGATGCTTAAAAATTTTTTTATGTTTATTTTTTTGAGAGAGGACAGAGGAGAGAGAGAGAGAGAGAGCACAAGCAGGGGAGGGGCAGAGAGGAGAGACAGAATCCCAAGCAGGGTTCACACCATCAGAGCAGAGCCCGATGTGGGGCTCAAACCCACAAACCATGGATCATGACCTGAGCTGAGATCAAGAATCAGGTGCTCAACTGACTGCACCCCCCAGGCACCGCTGTGATGCTTTTTAAAACTACATACACATATGGCTTGGATAAACATAAAATTTAATAGTAAAAGTAGAAATAGATAAAAGTTCAATCACATTTTATGTTAAGCCCCGAGTCTTATGTTTTGGGTTCAAGAGTTTTTCTTAGGTCAGGAATTTGTAACCGAATGCTAATTTGTATAACATATAGCCTAGTGACCAGTATTTTGAAAAATAAAAATAAAAAAGATTGGATTGATGCTTAAACTTTACTATCTTTATTTTAAATTAGTGTTTTTTAAACTGCAATAAGTATCTCTAGAAAAGATGAGAAAGTTATTACCTTGTTAGAGACAGACATAACTGAAGAGAAGACTATCCTTTATCTCTACACAGCAGCTATGTTTTATCCTGTAACATCTAGAAACTTACCTGAACAGAATAGCATCATCTGTTAGGAATTTTGGCAAGTTGGAGTCTCGTAAAGCTCTTATCAATACCACATCTTCACTTAAGTGTGGATTCTCCCTTTTTAAGGACCTAAATTAAAGGAATAATTCAGATGATGTTTGTGGGAACCTGATACTGAGCATGATTTTCCAAACCTGTGGGTCAGGGATTTCCCTTGCAAAAAGCTGTGGAGGGCACCCCCCTGTGGATTCCTGCTGGAAAGAGAGGATCATTTTTCCTTGCATGGCCAGCATCCACATCCACCAGAGAGCAAGGACAGGTCAGGAACTGGCTACACAGCCTGGAGAATGAGAAGGTATTTTTTCAACTTCCCCCCATCAATCCAGACTTTATCCAACCTGAATTTATAGTTCCCTGAATGCATCATAATGATTCACAGCCCTATGACTTTCTTTTTTCTCAGCCCAGAAGGTTCTTCTTTGCTCTTTTGACACCCCTTATTTCTCCTTCAAACTCCAGCCCAGTTACTCTCATCCTCCAGATACTTCCTCCATGACCCTCCACAGTGAACCTCGGGCATGGCCCTATGGTTGCCCCATTCATGTATCCTAGATGACTGCTCCTGTGTCTGTCTCACCCACTGGTCTGTAGTTGTATTCTTGGGAGTGCACGAGTATCTGAACTCCTTAGTGTCCTTGGTCTTTACATGGCACTCCTGTAAAGGGGAGAAATACTGTATCTGGGAGGTTGAAAGAAAGAACAGAGAAGGGCAAGGAGACGTGGGTAGAGCCCAGGGATACAGGGGCTAGGCAGAAAAGGCCCTGGATGTGTGGAGCCTGAGCCAGTGAGTCTAAAAAGAAGAGACAGATTCCCTCAGAGACTCTGGATAAAGTAGGGGTTTCAGAGGTAGGAGCCTCAAGAAGTTACAAAGGGAGAAGCCGGGGCCTGAAAAGAAGAAACCAGAAAGTTGCTTTACTAGAAACTACAAAGAAGCTCAGTCATGGACCATGCTGTAAAAGCAGAGGCAGAGGCTAAGATATAAGCCTCGAACAAGGGCAGAAAAATGAAACCAAACTTCCTCTCAGAGCTTTGGGCTTTGTCAGGTGACACATATAACTTAAATTACTGTATATGCATAACAAATGGTACCTTTTAAGTCTAGTCATCCTACCTCATAGTGGTAAAGGCTTCTGTACTCTAAACACAAATGTATGTGATGAGTTCAGGGGAAATGAAAGCTAGTGGAAGCCTCATTGAGACTCAGGTTCAGTGTGGGGCCAACCAGAACTGTCAGGAGATGAGGAGATGCCTCCTTTGACTGTGGCATGGGAGTCAAGGTAAAATGATGACAGCGGCTGCTAACATTTACCACTCTCTACGTTGCTTTAAGAGCCGTCTGTGAATTAGTCATTTAATGCTTTGATTACATGGTTTGGAATTTCACTCTTGACCACTTTGGTTTCTTACCCAGCCATGACCAGTACAGACTTCACAGCTCTCATGCCAAAGTCATAGTGATCCTGCTGAGAGAGCTGTTCACTGCAAAGCTTATACATCTGAGTCATTTTTCTGGCTAATATTTTACTGGATTCAAATCCTTCAGAATATAGAATTACCTAGAATAGAAAAGAACAATGCAATACTTCTTATATTGTATGGAGAGCAATAGATTAGCATAATACCAATGTGTTCAAAATCTACTTTAGGCATTATACCTCTCCAAGTTGTTATATCGTTTAACAAAGAAATGTGACGATTGAAGGGAAATGGGTTTTCTGTGTTACAGGAAGGCAAAAGGTGGGATATCCTACAGGGATGTCGGGGCACTGATTTTGCTTTCCTTCTATGGATGAAGATGTGGTTGGTGACATTTGGTTCAAGAGGCAGCAGAACCCACTGCTTGAAAATGCTCACATCATGGAGGTTGGATGGTGTTGTAAGGTCTGAGTACAAAGGCAAGACTTGAGTTTCTCTGGTCTGACAGGAACTCCACCCTGTAGACAGAATCAGTGATAGCTGTGTTCTCCCTTTAGACTCCCTGAATATCAAGGGAAGCTATGCAGATTTGCAGCCTCTCCTCTGCGATAGGAGGCTACCCTGCTTCTGACAAGTTTCTGCATTCTTGGTTAAAGAAATTGGATGACGACAGTCTAGGGGAGTGTGGACACTTTCTTCAATCCATAACCTACTCAAATCACTGTGGTTGGCTTCAGAATCAGGATTTGAAAAGATGTAGACATTTCTTTCTTTATTTTTTAATTTTTTTTAACATTTATTTATTTTTGAGAGAAAGAGAGAGACAGCATATGAGCAGGGGAGGGGCAGAGAGAGAGGAAGACACAGAATCCAAAACAGGCTCCAGGCTCTGAGCTGACAGCAGAGCCCGACGCGAGGCTGGGACTCATGAACTATGAGATCATGACCCGAGCTGAAGTCGGACGCTTAACCGACTGAGCCACCCAGGCGCCCCATGAAATGATGTAGACATTTCTTACTGGTGTCGGTTTTGCTTATTGCTCTATCACTGTAAATGAGCATAGTACTCTGCACATTGCAGGTAATTAAAAATATTAAAAATATTTATTGTGGACATACCCTGATTCATTAAAATCTGTAGCAACAGGAGTAATAGCACTCAGAAGACTGGATTTTTAAATTTCTCCAGTTGATTATTGAGTAATAGAACAACAGGACAAAGAATGAGATGTGAACAAAATTTTGGACTGAGTTCTAAACCTGGTTTTCTTCCTGCCAGCTCTGGACAATGAACAAGTCATTTATTGTCCCTGTCTATACATGGTCTAAAGGGAAGACAGCACCTGCATTAACTACCCACCACCCCACCATACCCACAGGGGGTGCTGGAAAACCCATGAGATTCTGTAAGCATTATACTGGGAAAAGTTATAGGATCTGGTATGCTCTATTCTATTCTTAGGTAGTTACTTTTACTTCATATAGAAGAATACTTTAAACTAGCTGTTAGTAAAGGAATTTATTAGCCACACGAGTAATCTGTGCTTTGTGAGAAATTCCATTCTTTTTTTTTTTAATTAAAAAAATTTTTAATGTTTATTTATTTTTGAGGGAGAGAGACAGAGTGCGAGCAAGGGAGGGTCAGAGAGAAAGGGAGACACAGAATCCAAAGCAGGCTCCAGCCTCTGAGCTGTCAGCACAGAGCCTGATGCAAGGCCTGAACTCACAAACTGTGAGATTATGACCTGAGCTGAAGTGGGATGCTTAACAGACTGAGCCACCCAGGCACCCCAAGAAATTCCATTCTAAAGCCAGAGACTGCATCAGATTCCACAGGTTAAGGGCTCAGTCCTACAAGAATGCCTCCCATCCTCCACTTCAGATGCTAGTCTCAAGTCCAAGGTGTTATCTGTACTTCTGACTGACTGTTTACAGTTTGGAGGTTCCAACGACCTCCTGCTTAGGTACTTTTAATTTGCTAGAGCAGCTCACAGAGCTCAGGAAAACATTTACTAGTTTATTCAAGATAAAGGACATGAATCAATAGACAGATGGGAGAGATGCATAGGGTAGGGTATGGAGTCAGGGCTCAGAGCTTCCATGCCCTGTCCAGGTGCACCCCTCTTCCCAATCTCCACGTGTTCACCAACCCACAAGCTCTGTGAACCCAGTCCTTTTGGGTCTTTATAGAGGCTTCATTACATAGTTATGATTGACTTAAGTCAATGGCCTTTGGCTGATCCAACCTCCAGCTCCTCTCCCCTCCCCAGAGGGCAGGGCATGGGACCTGAAGTTCCAACCCTGTAATCATAGGGTTGGTTGCCTGGTAACCAGCCCCCCATCCTTAGGTTGCCTAATGGCTTTCAAAAGTCACTTCATTAACATAAAAAAATATACTCGAAAACCCCTTATCACAGGAAATTCCAAGGCTTATAGGAGCTGTGGATGAAGCCAGGAGCTGGTAGGAGCCAGAAAACATGGATATTAGCCATTTGAATGACTAAAGATACATTTCTTATAAATCACAATATCACAATAGTATTTTTAGAATGAATCCAGACATTTTAGTTCTTAGACATTAACTGATAAGCTCCAATGAACTGGTTAATTAAATTCATTGATTCATTCCAGTTTTAGGGGTCTACTGTATTCCAGATACCATTGTGGAATATAGCAGTTACACACACACACACACACACACACACACACACACACACTAGGTGATAACAATCATACCTACATTTCAGAGCAAACAATAATGTGTAACTTTTGCCAGGGTGCAACCATAAAGGAAACTTTCTACCTCAATAGAATCAAAGGGCAAATAAAACATGATTGATTTTTTTCTGCTTTATAATGTGAAGCTCACCTCTGCAATCAAAGCATAATTTGGAACCATCATTGCAAAGGGTCTAAACAGGGCCTTCAAATTATCTGGCAATTCAGTTCTGCCTGCGTATCCAGGATTCATTGTGATAAAAGCTGCACAAGTCATAACCAACTTTATTTCCCGGCCCTCAAACATGAATCTAGATAGCTTTTAAAGAGAAGAGAAAATATAAGTGAATATTGCTCCAGACATTTGGAAATTCTTTCACATACCACTTGAGTACAAAACTTGTGTATGGGACATTCAAGCAAAGACAACTAGCCCAGGGAATCCTGCTGTTGGACAAGAGGGAATGTTTCTCTCCTGATCCTATCCTACCCCCTCCCAATTTCTTTTGGGCTCGGTATTTCCTGCTTTCTGCCTCCCTGTCCTTGCTTTGCCCAAATGGTCTCTTCCTTTCTGGCCCAGTCCTGCAATATTTGAGGCCTCAACCTCTTTTGCTGAGACTTCCCAATTCAGGTTAGATTTCATGGCTCTTAAACCTTCTCCACCCCTACTGTCTGGTATTCCCCCAGAAACTCTAATGGGATCTTAGTCCTTGGGTGTTTGAGGCCCCACTGATACTACTGGCACCACCCCTTCACATTTACTCAAGGCCAAACACCTGTTGAGCATCTGCTGCAGGTGAGGCGAGGGGTTAGGTATGGAGGTGGCGAGCCGAAGACTCACTCCTGAGCCCTAGAGAAGCTCCCAGGCCTGTGGTGTGGAGTCAGATGTGGAAACTGTGACCATGCAGTGTTACAGATGCTACGCTGGAGGTGTGTGTAAAGTCAACAGGAGAAGCAGGGTAGCCTGCTTGGGACATGAAGGAGGGCATTTCATGTGCACAAGCAGGGGCAGCCATCTGGTCAAAGGAAGCAGAAACAAGAAGCAGCATAGTGTGTTCAGGAGAGGACCAGTGATTCACTTTGGTAAAGGGTAAAGTTCCACGAGGAAAGCATAGCTAGACTGAGGCCTGAGAATCAAGAGTGTTATATGCCAAAGGCAAGAACAAGAAATGGGAAGGGGAAAAGAGGAGGTGGAAGGGACAGGGTGTGGGTGCACGCTTGCCTCTGTGTGTGTGTGTGTGTGTGTGTGTGTGTGTGTGTGTGGTGGGTGGGAAGAACAGAGCTCTTCAAGGGTAGGGACTGAGTCTCAACATGTCTGTATCTGTAGGTCCCCACATAGTGTCTGACATACTGTGTTTCCTGGATGAAGAATTAATTCACTCAAACTAAGTCTTATTGCCTTTGGACTCACCAGTTACACTGGAAACATGGGTAGACATGTTAAATCAGCACTGTCCTTACTAAAATGCAACATGCTGTCAGTTAGTTACAGACTTAAGAAATGCTACCTCCATGGACAATTGCCCCAGGGCTTACCTTTGCAGCTTTGGCATTCCTAATAGTAATGAGCTGCTGTGCGATGACCGACAAAACTTCTATGTCGATTCGATTAAATTCATCAAAGCAGCACCAGGCCCCTGATTGGGCCAGACCGCTGAAGAAGCGCCCCATCATCTGAAATGAAGATAATGCCATTCAACTTTGTGTTGCACAGCTGAACACCTTCAAAAGTTAAATTCTGAGCAGAATATTAACATGAGGTGGTATCTGCAAATAAACAATATTTTTATATGAATCCTGGGCTATGTTAGAAGTTAGTGCCTTTACGTAAGAGGTCCAGAGTTTCTGAGTCAGCTGGTCTGCTTGTAGGGCATTTCTAACAAGTTGCCAGGTGATGATAATGCTGGTGGTCCAGAGTTAACACTTTGAGAACCACTGCTCTAGAACTTGGCTTCTCAAAGTGAACCGGTATCAGTTGACATCACCTGGGAAGATTTTAGAAATGCAAAAATCTCAGGCCTTCCCCTTGATCTCCAGAGTCAGAATATGCACTGTAATGAGATCTTCAGGTGATTCACCAGCACATTAAAGCTGTTCTAGAAAAACAGTGAAAAACACAGTTCTAGAAGAAAGTTGAAAAGGAACTGAAAAACAACCCATTAATCCTGATGCTTGGAATGTGTTCCTTTGTCTTTTTTTTTTTTTTTTTTTTTTTAGTTTTTATTTAAATTCCAGTTAGTTGACATACAGTGTAAGAATATTTTTGGGTGTACAATATAGTGATTCAACACATACAACACCAGTGCTCATCACAATGCGCACACTCCTTAATCCCCATCACATGTTCCACCCATTTCCACCCACCCCCCACATCCCCTCTGGTGACACATGAGTTTGTTCTCTACAGTTAAGAGTCCGTTTCTTGGTTTGCCTCGCTCTCTCTCTTTTTTTCCCTGTTGCTTATTTATTTTGTTTCTTAAATCGCACATATGAGTGAAATCATATGGTATTTGTCTTGGAATGTGTTCCATTGAATGGCAAAGGCTTCATGACCCATGTATTGATCCTTCTCTATGAGCCTGATTATGCCATTAAATTCCATTATGGAAAAAAATTAGAAAAAAATAAATTCCATTATGAATCATCCTTGATACTGTAAGTGGTATATAATGGGTTTATGTTTTTATATTCACCACCCCCCCCCCCGCCGCCGACAAAGCAAAGAAGGCATAATTGTAGGTATAGAATAGCACAACTTCATAAACCTTGACATGGTAAGACAAAATTATACAAACCAATGAAAATCAGAAAGTGAAGTTGGAACAGAAAGTTGGAAGGTCATATCTAATAAACTCTTGACTTCATAAGTTGGCAGATAATGTCCAAAGTTGATATATACAAATATAGTAATAAACACATGTTCTTACAGATAATAGCAATCACCAGAAGTAAAAACAAATACAATCAGAAAACTGGTCTCTGGAGGGTGGAAGTGGGTGATGTGACTAGGGACAAAATCTGTTATTTTTAACTTTGGATCCTTCTGTTCAGTTTCAATTTTTCCACATGTAGATATTTAATTTTAAAAAGTTAGTTTAATAAATCCTTATGGAACAAGGTGGAGTATAAAAAAGAATAAATAAATACTTAAGGGGCGCCTGGCAGGCTCAGTCAGAGGAGCATGTGATTCTTGATCTTGGGGTCATGAGTTCAAGCCCCACGTGGGGTATAGAGATTACTTAATCAATAAAACTTAAAAAAAAAAAAAGAATAAATACTTAAACTTTTTATCATTGGATGTAATTGGTACTTCAGGGATCATCAAACTACGGACCACAGCCGTATCTAGCCCGACACCTGGTTTGTGAATGGAGTTTTACAGGAACACAGCCACATTCATTCATGATATATTATATTTGCATTTGGTCTGTGGCTGCTTTCATGCCACAACGGCAGAAAAAACGACGAGTTGCAAGTCCATAGTATTTACCACTTGGTCTTTTCCAGAAAGTTTGCTGACTCCTGCTCTAGGGTCTAAGATAAATGAATCATGTATTTATATCCTGTGGCTTTAAGTGTCTCATAGCACACACTCATGCCTTTGGGAGTGCACATCTCCCAGGAATGACTGAGCCTAACTGATGACTGAAAAATCACTGAAAAATGGATTTGGATGTATAAATCCAAATTTTGAATTGAGAAGATCTAAAACAATCAGAATTATTATGTCCCAAATTAAAAAAAAATCATCACTATCATAAAATCTGATGCATCTCTGCTGAGATAATGAGGTCACTTAACATAGTGGGAACAGATCCCCATAACTTGGAGATGTTGGGGAGCATAAATTCTTCCACAGATTACTGATGGCAGTTTCCCATATTCTTTCCTGGTGTACCCAGAGGCCCCCTCTGTCATCCTGCTCTGAAGGTAGAGGGGTCACCTTTCCTGATTACCTCTCCCAAGGTTTAGTCCCTTGTTGCTCTCTTGTTCTGCTACTGTGAAACAACTTTCTGCCTGTATTGGACTTCCATTGTTTTTTGTTGTTGTTGTTGTTGTTGTTTATTAATAAAAAGACATTTCCAGCAACATCTTTTTTCTCCTAAATTTTAAAAAAGGAGCAGGGTTTTTAAAGAACATATCCTATGAAACACTATTTTCTGAAGATGCTTCTGAAAAATAAGTATGATTTACTCTGTAAAAATGAATGAATTATGGGGCACCTGGGTGGCTCAGTCATTTGAGCATCCGACTTCACCTCAGGTCATGATCTTGTGGTTTGTGAGTTCAAACCCCATGTTGGGCTGTGCACTGACAGGTCAGAGCCTGGAGCCTGCTTCAGATTCTGTGTCTCCCTCTCTCTGCCCCTCCCCGACTCACACTCTGTTTCTCTCTCTCTGAAAAAAAAAAATTAAATAAATAAATAAATAAATAAATAAATAAATAAAGTAAACATTAAAAAATTTTTTTAAATTTTTTTTTAACATTTATTTATTTTTGAAACAGAGCATGAACGGGGGAGGGTCAGAGAGAGAGGGAGACACAGAATCTGAAACAGGCTCCAGGCTCTGAGCAGTCAGCCCAGAGCCCGACACGGGGCTCGAACTCACAGACCGCGAGATCGTGACCTGAGCCGAAGTAGGACGCTTAACCACTGAGCCACCCAGGCGCCCCTAAAAATTTTTTTTTAAATGAATGAATTACAATTTATTTGGACAATTCAAATGATTATATTCTAAATTTGGACAACATACAGGTATTTGTGTAACTTTCAGAAAAAGGAAACTAATAGCTCTGTGTATTAGTGACTAAAAGGCACTTTGGTCAAATATATTTAGGATTTGCTGAATTAAATAAAGCTAAACAGATTTCCTGACTGTGGGACTTCATAAAGTGTTAAAATACTACTTTGTGTTGTGAAAACCTGGAAGGAGAATAAGGCATAGGGGTCCTGTGACCCAAAACTTTGAGAAATACTATACTGAAAAATCTTACCATGAATTTTCACCTCCTACATATTTCATTTTTAGGACTTATTTTGTGTATTAGAGTAGGTTCTATGCCCGACGTGGGGCTTGAACTCGGGGCCAGGAGATCCAGAGTCACATGCTTTACCGACTGAGCCATTCAGGTGCTCCCACATATTTTATTTTTAGTACATAACTCTCTGCATTGCTCTTCTCTTCCTGTAAGCATATTCCTTGTTCCTAGATTTCCCTGCTATTGTATCTTATACCTCATCTCTCTTCTTTCCACTTAGTAACATGACAGATTTTTTTTAAAGTTTATTTTGTTATTTATTTTGAGAGAGAGGGAAAGCACGACTCGGGGAGAGGTAGAGACAGAGAGAATCCCAAGCAGGCCCTGTACTGTCAGCATAGAGCCTGATGCAGGACTTGAACTCACGGACCATGAGATCATGACCTGAGCTGAAGTCGATGCTTAAACAACTGAGTCACCCAGATGCCCCCATAAGCAGATTTTTTATTTTACCACCATTTGATAGATCCTCTTGTGGCCTTGGTTCCTACCTGGACCACTCAGCCCACCTTGTGTTGACTCTTCTCCTTTGCTCTATTTATCCCACTTTGACCATCCTTTGCCCTATCAGCTTCCCCTTGCTTGCCATCACCCCCCTTCTCCTTTTTTTGTCATGCCATGTTGCAAGTGAGAAAACCCATAAAGCACTTAATGTCAGTGTTAAGGTGCTGGGACTGTACCTTGTAGTCCAAACCATCGGAGCAGTTGAAGACCACACACTGGATGGCAAGAGCTTTAGCTAGGTCTTTGGTTGTCTCTGTTTTCCCAGTGCCAGCAGGACCAGCTGGTGCACCTCCCAGGTCAAGCTGCAAAGCCCCCATGAGGCAAAGGTAACAGCGATCCTGAAGAAATGCATACATTGTCATTATTGAAGGGAACTGACTCAAGCCACACATTTATAAGCCCCTTCCCTTCTACAGGAGGAGGGTCATTATTTTCCATGAAAGGTTTTACAGCAATTGAGATATACTCAAAGATCCAGGTACATGATTAATGATGCAGATCTCTGCTTCACAGAGATGTATTCACGGCAAATCCTTTCAAGAGTTAAGGTTGGATGAAACTTTTCAAGACTATTTTAAGAAAGCATTTGTGTCATGGTTAACCTAAGTCATCAGTAACTTACTGTGAGAGGAGTAATGACTAGTCTTGGGCATGCACCCAAATACTCGTAGCCATAGGTGTACTGAGAGAGCGCCATCCGAGCCACGCAATTATCCTGATCTATGTCCCAGTAGTAGCGCAGTTGTCTCTGCCAGTCAAAGGAATCCACTTCCTCTACCTACGTAAGTGGTAACAATGATACATATATTAGATGCACTAATTTCAGGAAGAAATATATGCTGTCACTTAAATAAAAGTTACCTTGGCTTGAACAAGTTCGGTGACTATGTCTCTTGCATGTACATCAATAGTAATTAAGGCAGTTATGATATTTCTGTGTAATTTTGGAAGACTGCCTCGAACTGTTGCTGCCAGGGCATTTAATCTCTACAAATCAAAAGAAAAATGGTCATAATGGATTTTCAAAAATCAGCTTACATATCTATTTTTTTAAACTATTTTTCTATCTTTTTACTATTGAATTTGGAGTAGACATTTGCCAAAACTAATTTTAAGAATCTATAATTCCATGACCAAACAGGACAACAGTTTAACTTGCTTAATTCCTAGATTCCTAGATGACTTCTATGAAGTACATACTATCTTTACCCTCATTTTATATTAGAGGAAACTAAGTGTCAAAGAGGGTAAGTAACTTGATGGCAGCCACACAGTTATGAGGTGGCAAAAATGAGACTTGAGTAGACATCTGCCTCGCAGAAAGCCTATGCTCTTAACCACCATGTGATAATGTCTCTAGAGAAGACTGTTTTCCCTAAAAATTAAACATGATTAAGGCAGTACTCCTCATTTTCAGGGGTAATTTTTCCTTTGTAAGCAGAAAACCTGAGCATTTAAAATGTTTTTTACTGTTTATTTATTTTTGAGAGAGAAAAAGAGAGAGAGTGTGAGCCAGGGAAGGGCAGAACAAGAGGAAGACACAGAATTGGAAGCAGGCTCTAGGCTCTGAGGTGTCAGCACAGAGCCCGTTGCAGGGCTCAAACTCACAAACCATGAGATCATGACCTGAGCCAAAGTTGGACGCTTAACCAACTGAGCCACACAGGTGCCCCAAGAAAATCTGAGTATTTTAAATAAGCCAATGATTGATTAAATGAGAGCATCTTTGTACAGACTGTGCTCCTAATTCTCACATAAATGGTTCAATCTTTTCTAAGGAGAGTAGTGCCTCTGAAGGCCTTGTACTGCTCTGATGAATTTTCTCACATGCTGACCTTGATCAGGGACCATCTCTACACAGAGGTCAAGGGAACTTTCCATACAGAGTCTTTTCTCTTCTCTGGGGCTGTGTGGCATGACATTCTATGAGGTCCTCAAGAGATAGTGTTCTCTCATCTCAAGAAAGTTGTTTCTTCCCTTTTCTGTTTCAAAGGTAATTAAAAAAAAAGCCACCTTGTTTGGAAGTAGAACTAAATTTGGAATTAAAGATTAGGCATAGCTGTAAAATGGCATTTCCAAACTATAGCTTAAAAATTCTTGTAGAATGGTATTTGGATTCAGTTATTTATTGTTTTATTGATGGCTGCCTAAGGATTCTCTAGAATAGTAGAAAAGCACATCTTGAGCCTAAGAATAGAAATATCACAAATCCTGGAGTTTTCCTGGATTGAATAAAAGCTTCTGTGAGAGTTATCCAAGGCCTAGTAAACACAAAGTCTCCTTAAATCTTGCAAACCATCATAATTCTGAGATTTTCCTCTTAAATTCTTTCATCCAATTTTATAAGTATTCGTATAAATACTACACAAATATTAAGATAGTATCCTTAAGAAAACCTGAACATAAATGGTTTTAGTAAGAACCCCCAAAGCTCTGTAAGTCATGTCAGAGCATTAAAATTTCTGAAATATGTGAATTTGCAGTAACCATGTAAAAACAAAAAAACAAAAACAAAACGACTGAGACCATCCTGCACAGCAATATGTTCAATGTCACCCTGTTAAAAAAATCCTACCTCAAAGTTTACTTCTTCAAAAGCTTCCAGGGCCTCTATATGATTACCACCTTCTCTTTCCAAGCACTCAGTCAAATCACGGCACCACATGATTTGAGAAATGGTCAGAATCACCTACATGGAAACATCTTTCTTAAATGTGTGTTGCATGTCATCAAAAATGGATTCAGAGATGGAAAATTTAAGGGGTGTAAGTTACTTGAGAAGGGTGGCCAGCAATCACCCAGTCTGTCCTTGGTTTCCCCTGGTAGTCAGCGATGGCGGCTTTGCAAAGGCGACGCAGAGATGTGAACATGGCTTCTTCCACTTTACCAAGCCAATCCTCCACGTTGCCTCGGGCTTTGAGGCCTTTTCCCAAGCTAACCTAGAAGACAATCAGAGCAATGATAACATGTTCAGTATGGGACTTGTCAGCTATACAGCCTCTGTACTTCTATATCAGACCCCAGAAACACCGAAGCCTGACTGCAAATACTAGAACCTTATATTGATATCCCACTCTACATCTCTCTTTACCCACCTCCTTTTTTTTTTTTTTTTTTTACCTGCTTCCCTTTGGAACCAAATCCTTGGGAAAAAGGAGTATACGTGACTATATGGATTCCTCCACTTTCTTTTCCTACTTACTGCCATTTGATTTTTGGCCCCAACTATTCCTCTAAACCTGTTAAGGTGATTAAAGTTACAAATGTTCTTTCAACTTTCAAGTCCAATTGATACTTTTCAGTCCTTCTCATATTTATTTCTTGGACTTCCAACGACCTGATTGCCCTGCTTATCTGGGTCTCTTGGTTCTTCTTCTACCTTCCCTTTAAATTTCATGTTTTCCCTAGATCTTAGCCTTGGTCCTCCCCTTTCTCCTCTTCTGCACTAGTGATGAGCAAATTCTGTTGTAAGAGGGTCAAATCAGGACAAGTAAAATGTTTATAGGCTCTTGCCACTCCCACAGATACATCTCTTGCTCTAACTGGACTGATAACCTTGGCATTTCACTGCACATTTCCCCTGTACAGAATGCCCTCCCTCCCATGTCTCCTCTCCATCTTCCTTGGCTGCCTCTGTGTGTGTGTGTGTGTGTGTGTGTGTGTGTGTGTCAGAGAGAGAGAGAGAGAGAGAGAGAGAGAGAGAGAGAGAGAAAGAGAGAGGGAAGGAAGGAGAGGGAGAGGTAGAGAGGGAGAGAAAGAGATTTATTCTTCTCTGTGAAGTCATGTGTTTCTCCACAGTTTGTTAATGCATTCACTTGCTCAGTGTTTACTGTATGCCAGGCACTGTGTGGTGTCCTAGAGAAATGACAACTAACACTTTCATAGCACCCACTGGGTACAGTTCTAAGTAATTTACATATAATACTACTAAAAATCCTCAGCATCTCATTAATCAGGCACTATTGCTATTCCTCGGTTTATAGGTGAGGTTAAAGCATAGGACTTGAGTCCAGGTGGCCTGGCAGTAGAACAGGTACTCTTAACCAGTACACTCTCCTGCCTCTTCTGGAGAGGTGAGTAAGACAGGGCTCCAGTCATCTCCACTCTGTTCCCAAAAACAAAGCACATGCCTCTGTTACTGCACTTACTGTGGTGCTTTTCAATCATTTGTTTGACGCTGTCTCCGCTAGAGCTCTTTGCGGGCAAGAATTTCATGTTGGTTATCTTTGAAACTGCTAAGCCTGCACAGTACAAGTACACAGTGGCACTTGATGAATGCTTAGAGGGACTGAAGAGTAAACTTTTACCCCCAATCCCAGAAGGGTAACAAAGTTTCCCTATAAAGAATTATAAACAAAAGCACCTCACCCGTTCTCCTTCTGGTGATAGCATTGCTAAAATATCATTAGTGTAAATCTTTTCTGGCTCTCCTTCCATACCAGGAATTTTTCCTTCAGTAGGAGGCATGAGAGCAAATTCGAGCTTTGAAATGGCGTCAAAGCATTTCCTTAAGTGTGGCTGCACAGCTTGGGGATTTCGTGTCTGGGCCAGAATCTCCAGAAGTTCATCGTTCGACAAGAAGTAAAATCTGGATTAAAGAAAATACTTAAAATATAACTTGGAAGTCAAAGGAAAGCCTTACATACACATGAAAGATAAATCCCCTAGCCATATCTCTTCTCCAGTTACTGATTTCCTGAACCTCAAACCTACTGGTCCTGGGTTTCTGGGAGACCACATGTCTCTAAATACAATTGTTATGAAGACTAGTGTGGATGCATCTCAGACATCTAGAATCAGTGCCTGATACATACAAGATAGATATTTTTCATGAAATTGTAAAAAAATGTTAGTTCTTGCTATGACACTGATTTGTTCTACAGTGAAAATATATTATTCATTTTCCCTAGAATATAGCCTAGTGCCTTACACCTACCTGCTTTCAATACCTAATGTGTTGGATGAATGGATGGATGGATGGATGGATGGATGGATGGGCAAATGGATGTGTGGTTATAGAAGTTTTATTTAGTTCTGTGAACATCCACATGTGGGCCATGCCAGTGTGATTCTGCATGAGATTTTCTTAAATCTTGCCCACCAGGACCATTTAGAGGCACGAATAGACTGTAGGAGGAGAAGGGGCATACTTGGACACCCAGGGATGAGGGAGAGGAATGAGGGCCTGGCCAGAGAAGACATTTTACTTCTGGAGTGGAGGAGGCTGCCTATAAGAGATCCCTTGGGATTGGAGGGAATGGAAAAGAGCCCATGGAAGGCCCCATGTGGGAAAGAGGGGACCAGATATTCACCAGCCCACTCAGAATTCTCTGCTGCTTTGACTCTCTTCTCCTCTGTGTCCCAAACCTGGAGACTTCAGAAATCTAAGAGGGAGTGGGAGGGTTGATCACCACATATTCTCACCATCACTAAAGCCTTCAGAACTGCCACAGTTTTGGGTAGGGAATGGGGAAGCTTTCACTTTAAAAGAAGTACAGTTTTATTATTAAAGATCATTTATTTGTAACAAGAGGTTTTGTTTGCTTGGTTGCATTATTATCTGAGAATGACTAGAAAATTCATGAGGTCTGCTTAAGACTTTGTCCAGGGGCAGGAAGAAACTAGCCACCAGCAGGGAATGCAAAGGCAGTTATTAGTTTGAAATAAAGATGCTTTTGATTGGGCTTTTATCAGTTCTCCTTCTTTACCATATAGTAATAATTAATTTGTGCCCATGCCTTTTTTTTCAACTAATGATAACTATAAACATTGGGCCATGAGCCATGTGAGATCAGGAACAGTATTGTATTCATCTTGTGTCCCTAGGACCTAACTTAGGATGCAGCTCATAGTAAGTCTTTATTAAGGCCCACAGGGTAAAATCAACACCACATAGAGCCTTCTGACATAATATACATGTTGCAGACCTAGTTCATGCAGTTCTAAGCAAAAGAACAAATAAAACCTGATGCTTTTTGGTGTTCAATATTATCACAGGTAAATTTGTTTCTGTGGTTTTTGTTTGTTTTTTTTAGATATCAAATGTAGTGTATGGACTTCCTCTGGCTTTGGGAGATTCAAGTTGGGAACCACTGATCTTCTGGATCTTGGATTTCTCACATACACACATACTCTGTCCTGGTACCCAACAACAAACCCTCTCAACCAAGTAACCCAGAGAAGCACCTAGCCTTGGCTGCCATAGTACTTGTCCTAGGACAGACCTTAAATGGCCATTTCCTTAACAACTAACAGGAAAATATCATGAAAGATAAACCATTTTGTCAATGTCCTCTGTGTTACAGTACAGTGTGCCCTAATAACTGAAGTTGGCTACCATCAAGTAGTTTATTCTGGTGTTATATAGGTATATTATAATAGTTTATTTATATGACTATTCACCTGTTGACCATGAGCCCCATTGGGGCAGGGATCCAGCATTTTCTTCTTTGTATCTTTAGCACTTTAACATTTGGTATGCTTTTGTAATAAAGAGATGAGTAAACAATTTAATTTGGAGTTTGTGAAATGACCTCTTGGAAAGCTTTTCCACTGACACTCTTAGGGCACTGATTAATCCAAAGAAACCTGCTCAGGCAACACAGGGTTCTCTGACTTTTTGCGTGCACATCTGTGGACATGCACACACAGGCAGGCACATACATGCACACCCAACAATGGAACAATGCTGAGACCAAGAATCCCTCCAGCACCTTTACCTCCTTTACCAAAAACTGTATCCTCAAGATTTATGCTCCCCAATCAACATGCCAGCTGGATCACCATTATCACACATCTTTCTTGTTTCTTGCTCTGGTTCTCTGATGTTATGGGAACATCACCTGGTTTTGATGTTATGATTTGTTTTTAAGTATGTCCTTTTAAATTTATGAATAGTCTTCACTACTAAAACTATCATAAGTTGCTTTATAAACTTACCTTGGAAAGATAACTCTTTTTGATTCTAAATATGCCTCTAGACACTTTTGAATTTGGTCAAGTAATGCATTATTATTTTGAAAAGTCTCCAGAAGTCCTGTTTATTAGGGGGAGAGGGGAAGGAAAAAGGTACTGGTAAAACTGTGTTAAAAAAATAGAAAATATAGTTTTAATTGGAAGTAAAATATGATATTAACATTCTTTAAAGCTTTGGTTTTATTTGATAAAAATGGTAAAAAAAATTAAATTTGGGGGGTTGGCTAAGAATGTTAACTATTACTTTTAATAACATTATTTCATACTAGTCTTAATATTTACCACAGACGAACAAGTATTCAACCTGAAACATTCTTTTAGCTGGCGCACCCCCCCCACTTGGGGGTGGGGCTAGGAGTGCACGAACCATTGTGCCTGCTGAGTGCGTGCTCACCTTAGGGACTTGGCCTTTGTTCTTCTCTCTGCCTTTAATAACTCTCCCGTAGTCACAAAGGTGTCTCATTCCCTCATGCCTCCTGCTTTCTGCCTAAAAGCCACTTTATCAAAAAAAGTCTTCCATGTCTCTCTCTCTCTCTCTCTCTCACACACACACACACACACACACACACACACACACACACACACACGGCAGCCCCCAGCTATTCTCTAGCCCCCCTCTTTATGCTGCTGAATTTTTCTTCACAGCTTTATCATAATGTGAAATGACAAATATAGGTCCACACTTTTTCATCTGAAATCCCTAGGACCAGAGGTATTTTGGAATCATGTATTTTTTCAATTTAATTTAAAAATTTTTTTTAATTTAAAAATTTTTAAATTTAATTTTAATTTTTAATTTTTTTAATTTAATTTTTTTGATTTTAATTTAACTTGTTATAGAACAAGTCCAGTAGAGACTGGGGCAACACTCTATTTTCAAACACTTGACTATTTTGCAGCAAAAGGTTTGAATATGCATGTGGTAGGAAGAATAAAGTTACGGCCATGTCCTAATCCCCACAACCTGAGAATACATTAGTCCATATGGAAAAAGGAAGTTGGTAGATGTGAGCAGTGATCACGGGAAGGGAGATTATCTTGGATCATCTAGTGGGCCCAATGTAATGACAGGGGTCCTTATAGGAGGGAGGCAGAAGGGTCAGAGACAGAGGAGAGGTGAAGACAGAAGCAGAGGTTGGAGAGAGTTGCTGACTAGAAGGTGACTAAAAGCCAAGGAGTGTGGGTGATCTTTAGAGACCCAAAGTTTAAAAGTTTTCAATTCTATCACACCATATAGTTTTTCCTTTCTGTTTCTGTTTTATGTAAGAGTCTTTGGGCAAAGAGCATAGCCCAGCAGACTGCCTCTGCTTGACAGGGAAGCTGTCTGGAGGTATTCACCAGGAAAGGTCATATGCTGCCATTTGCAGAACAACAAGCAAGCTTGCTGAAGCTTTGATAAAGTTCAATAACCATGTGTGTGCACGTACTAATGCTTTGATTCCATATCCCTAAAAATAGACCTTATTAAATAACATTTCAATCTTGAGATTTAGAATTATAATTCATGGTAATATTTTTAAATATATATTTTTAAATACTTTAGAGGCAGAGAGCACAAGTGGGGCAGAGGGGAGAGGAAGAGAGGGAATCTGAAGCAGACTCCATTCTCAGCATGGAGCCTGATGCGGACTTGGTCCCACGACCCTGGGATCAGAAATGAGCCGAAATCAAGAGCTGGACACTCAACTGACTGAGCTATCCAGGTGCCCCAATTTTTAAATATTTTAATGAATTAATGAAAAATAAGATGTGGAAAGTTTTCCAGTCATACGTCTATGAGAGCTTTAGCAGAATGGGTCAACGGAATGTGAATATATGTCTTGTAGTCAAATTGTGACATGTAAGCATCATTGATACTCTGTGGCAGCATCCCCAAATTATAAAAGCAGCAAAAAAAAAAATCAGATTCTTGGGTGCCAAAACTATGAACTAAGCTGAGAGGTAATAATAACAATGATAACAACGACAACAAAAACAACAACAGTGTTCAATTCACATCGTTCAATAAGAGTATCAAATATTCCTGGTCACTAATACTGACAAGAATCAAGGATTGAGTGTACCACATATTGTTAGAACGTTATAGGCGTTAAACAGTTTAGATGCCTGTAAAGTCTTTTTGTGTGTTTTTGAAATTGTGTTTTATACCTGGTTGAGTAGCGGCTCGAAGAGCATTAGGCAACCGGTTCACCTTCCTCATGATTTCCTTCCATGACTTATCCACTTGAAGGAACATCTTAGCCTCGGCAGGCAATTGCCTCTGAATATCTGGAGCATTAAAAATACTTTCTAGGTAGAGCCAGTTTCGCTGACAGTTCAGCCACTCTTCCTAGGAGAAAAATATGAGCATTATCAATTTTTAATCCTGAATTAAAAACACAGTTACGTTAAAAATAATTACATGGGGACTCACTATATCTTTCACTGGGGGAGCTTCACACAGTTTCTTTGAGATGGAACCTCCTTAAAAGGTCCAAGACTCACTGCAGCCTAATTTCTACCCCTCTTCTACTGAGTAGAGTTATAAGGAATCTACTGTACGGTAATCAGAAGGGACCCAGAGAAAGAGGATTAAAATGCTCAGAGCAGACAGTCTCAGGGGAAGCAAGATGCTAAAAGAAATATGAAGGGTTGGGAAGTGTTATTAAGTGACTATTTCCAAATATAGACAAGGCTCTCCAAAAAAAGGTGTTTTTTATTTTTGCCTCAATTTTCTCTATATTCTTCCCTCTCTTCCTTTTTAAAAAAGAAACAGGATTTATTTTCTTCAATCACAAGAGTAAAATCTGCTTGTGACAGAGCATGTGGCAAACCCAGAGGACTGGAGGAAGAAGAAAATCACCCATTGCTTCTCCCCTTGGAGAAGCATGGTTAATAAAAGAAACCAGAACTGCAGTGTTGGGGCTGTAGATCTCATGGTCTCCTATGCCTCCTGCCATTGCATGCATAGGCTCAACATCTGTGAAAGAGTTTCTCACTTCTCACTGCAGATTTGGGGGTTATGCCTAAAGCCTAGTGTCACAACCACTCCCTGATTTATCGCAGGTCTCATACTTTCTACACAGTTAATTCTGGCTTGGCTCAGCCATCAGTAGAGGCCAAACAGGGGTCAGATTGTAAAGTGTTCATCCAAGAGGGTGGATTCCTGAAAAAGATCTCTATGAATCAAAATTGGAACAAATTATCGTTTCCTACTTAGTGTATTATTTCACAGATAACTTTTCATATTAGAATATATAGAAGCTTAAATATAATTAAATCAAGCTAAAAATCTTTAGTCTAAGAGAGAGATTGGATGGGAACAAAGATCAGTATAAGTGGGTTCTTTGTTTCACTGTGGGATAATCTGAAGTAGAATCAAATAAAAGGGAAGGGTGTACCACAAGGAAGGGTACCAAGGAGACTTCAAGCAACAGTGCATGTTTTTCCAGTAAATGTGAAGTTGCTGCAGCACTGTGAGAAGCTGTTTAAAAGCTGTGAATGCCTGCAGCTTATAAACCAAGGTGCTCCCTGCCTGAGCTTAATTCTGCTGCCAGAAAAGGTCTAAGCCAGTAAATAAGTGACCAAAGCCCCCTGCCATTTTGGGATGGAAACTGGTTGAGGAGGGAAAAATCTTTTATTGGAGTATATGCATAGGCAGATTGCTCTGTCTTAGAGGTACGAAGTCTTCAAATTGACACGAAGACCCTTTCTTTCCAATCATTTAGGTTATAAGTATCAGCTTGTCCATCCAAGCCACTAGCTGAAGTACTTAGGGAGGGGAAGAGGGTGGTACATGGGGAATGACAGTAGGGAAACACAAGGGCTCATGTTCTTAGAGTGAACAACTCCTGGAGCCTCTCTGTTTTTTTGAACTTTGAATTCTGAAACCATTGGTGGCAGGATTCAGTCATGCTGTGTTCTCACATGTGACAACACATGCTTATTGAGTCATTTTAAGAGCTGAATGATTTCAAAAGCCCGGGTCTTTTGACTGGGGCAGTGGTCACTTTAAAACACACACACACACCCACACGCACATACACACACAATTTTTTTAATCTTAAGATTTAACTAATACCCAAAATGCTATCTTGAATCATGATACCCATCAGTACTTGACCCCATCTAGACCGGCATCTAGAACTCCATTGTAAGGTCTTTTCAGGCATGTGGTAGGTTGCTGTGAAAACTTTAAATGTAAACTTCACACCACACTGTCAGTTTTTGTTTCACTGAAACTATAGACTTACAAATAAACAAAAAACGTGGGGAACATGTAGGAGCTCAGGATGAATCCAGCTAACAGCCAGCAAGAAACTGAAGCCCTTAGTCCCAGAGTTGCAAAGAAATGATTTCTGCTAACAACCTGAGTGAGCTTGGAAGGGAACCCTCCCTGAGCTGAACTTCTGATGTGAATTGAGTCCTGGCCCACATCTTGATTGAACCTTTGAGACCCTAAGTAGGAGACCCGGTTTAAGCCACATCTGAACTCCTGACCCACAGAAACTGTGGGCTAATAAATGTACACTGTTTCATACCATCAAGTTTGTGGTATTCTGTTTCATGGCAAAAATAACTAATACAAGGAGATGGCATAATCATCTAAAGAAGAGCTTAATATATTGGCATTTTCCTTACATTCTGAACATAAAAAATATTGACAATTAAATCTTGTATCTAAACTACATAATATTTAAATGATTGAAATGACTTCTAAGGTTCTGTGGCTCTCCAATTTTCTGAGTGCATGAATTGAAATTGTCCTCACTTACCAGTGTTTGATTAAATAAAGCAAGTTGTTTCTGCCAGTCATCCACTCGAGTTTTCAGTGGACCAACGTAACGTGATGAGGCAATGGTTGCGATGTTGATGGTGCTGTCATCAAGAAGGACCTTTAAAGAAAGACGAAAACATGCAACATCATGTGTTTGTGCTCTCAATGATAATACAGATATTTAATCCCAAGAGTCTACTTAGAAGCTTTTTGAATAAATAGCTTAGTACCACCTACTGTTTCCTACCCATCCACTTCCCTTCCTTATCCACTTTACCATGATATTCTCTCAAAAGTCACCGAGAAGAAAACTTTTGATTGCCAAATCTTAGCCGTTTCTGTAATTATTAATGGCACATGTTTCTGTTTGGCTCAATACTCTTTTCCTCACTTCCCCTACTTTTAGGTATCTGGTATCTTCTTTATACCATTTGGTCATGCAGGCTTTTATTTCTCAAAGTACTCAAAACTTGCAAAATAAGCTGTCTCCTCTACCAATGAAACATCACTTTCTCTCAATTATCTTGAGGAAGAGGGAAACTAGCTCAGAATGACTACGAACAGTGTTCCCTCTACCTTCTTCCCCTACTTCCCCCACCTTACACTACAGCAACCCTCACAAGACATGTGCATTCAAAAAATGTGTCTGTGAATCTAAAGGCTTTTAATTGCTCTATTTAAGTTGTGAATTTCTTGAGAACAGAAGTGCCACCACCTAGCACCACTTGGCCTCATCCTGCCTGATTTTCATCTTGGGTCTGCTCTGCCATCCACTGCCCAGAGTGACATCTGGCCTTACTCTTCCAACCTACACCCAGCAAAGCCATTGCATCCCTAGTTCTGACCTGGGTACACCCTAATGGGCCAGGGCTTTGCTTTCTATATTTAGGCCATAAGACACAGATCCTTTGGTTAAACAAAGGTGCCCTTGGATTTTAAGTCATTAAGAATATTCCAAAAACATGGATTAGATTTATTTTCTTTTGGTATTCATAGAGTATGGTCATCTATTTCCCATCTCAAAAAAATTCAAGTGAACCTAGTTTCCTAGTGTGCTATGAATTTGAAATGCTTGTTCATGTTTTGTTTTGTTTTGTTTTGTTCTGTTTTTTTTTTTTTTTTTTTTGCCTCATTTAAATGGTTTGAAATGCCCTTCATTCTCATCTATGTCTGTCAAATCCCATTTACTCTTTCAAGTCCAGCATGTCTTGGCTGGTCTAGGAAGGGTTGTCTGATCACTTCAGCCATAAATTATCTCTGGCTTTTCTAAATTCCTCAACAGTTAAATGCAGGATCATAATTCACACACACACACACACACACACACACACACACACACACATGATATATATATATATGCCATATTTATTGCTTTGCTAGATACTTCATGTACAAGCATTCATGTCATTTATTCATATTCATATTTTGCCTTTCCAAATAGATTTTTTCTTATTTAGTAACTCTCATATTTCATTTCTCCATCATAACCTCCTACAGAAGATTCAGGGGTAGGTCTGACTTAAAAAATCTTTACCACAGGTTTTCAATAACTCAGTTACCCACCTGTATGTCATCTGTGCCACCCAGGATAAACACATCTTTGGAGTCACGGTGAGGGAGAACGACAAATTCAGTTGTTTTCCAAGAATCTTCCACCTTAGAAATAATTCAAATCTTAGAATACCTAAATTCATTTGTGTTTAAGCGCTCAATAAATGTATGTAGAATGAAATAAATGAAGATGGGCATTGAGGAGGGCACCTGTTGGGATGAGCACTGGGTGTTGTATGGAAACCAATATAACAATAAATTATATTTAATAAAAAAAATAAATAAGTGAAAAATCCATAATTATCCCATTCTCCTCCTGACTGCCTTTAAAACTCAATATTTTCTTCTTGGTTAAAGCATACTGATAAGCTAAATTTTATTGACAAACATTAATACCTAAGAATAACTTGTGATACCTTAATGTGTATCCTTACCACTTTATGCTTTAATATAAGGGAAATATCAAAAAACTATAAGGAAAATATTTTTTTACACAGGTGATTTGTAGGTATGTGTGTATTTTTAGGATAAGGAGGTAAGTAGCCTAAGTAGGGAAGTTTCTTCAATGTCTTTTGTAGCATTTCACAGTTTTGGTTTTTTTTTTTTTTTTTAGTAGTTTGAAAGATAATGTATTTTGCTATAAAAGATCTTCCTTGGTATGTGGTTTTTTAAATAAGCATGCCAATTTCAAACTTCGTTGTTAACAAGTTCCTATTGGGCTTGAAGCTAAGTAGAAAGAGGATATTGATAAAAGTGCTGATGATAATGATAATGATAATAAATGTAGGGAAAGAACAGAAAGATGGCTGATAATGAGAGGGTGAAAGCTGCAGAGTTGAAAAATCCATCTAGATGAATCAAAAGTTGGTGATCTTCATGCTAAATATGAAAACCTTTATATTCCCTGATCTTGAGAATATATATTTTTCAGGTTTACCTTTTTAAGAATTATTTCTAAGGCAGCTTCTCCAGAAGCCTGTCCAGAAATGTCCTGGATTTCTTGGCCAAAATCGAAAACATGCAACTCAGAGAGCTTCTCCAAGGTTAATGGAATGTCAAGGTCCACTAGGGTGGCGTCAACTGTTTGTTCAATAGCTGCCCAATGTCTTGGCTTCAAAGTTGGATTCCTCAAGTCAATGATAACTGGAAGCTGGAAAGCAAACACTCTCAAAGGCACCTTGCTTTTTATCTTAAAAACATAGCTCAAGGCTTCTGGTTTTAATTCAGGAATGTAGAGAATTGGAATGAACACTACTTACACTCTTACAAAAAGAAATATCTGGACAAATGAAAAATTAATGACTTCTATCGAGCCCACCAAAAAATTAAGGTTGCAGGGCAACCAACAAACTCAAAATTTGGGGAGAGACTGGTTTCTCTACAGCAAAAAAACAGGACCTGAGAATTTGCTTACCAAAGACAGATGCCTTGGGTTGTCATTTAAGCTAGTAAGAAGATTCAGCTAAATTTTACAAATAAATTGCTAAAGAGTGAGAGTAGGGTAGCATGAGAGTGTGAAGTCCCTGGGGGCTACAAATATAGAGGTGTTCACAGGGAAGAGTGGGGAGAATCCTAAGAATGCCTACCTGATGGTACTGGCTGGGGAAGGAAAATAACAGCTACTATTATAACTCTAACCAACCCATTTCTCCTAGTTTCTTTATGGAACAAAAGACTTAATGTCAGGGAAGTGAGCAACAAACACTGTCATTTTAAACACTGGTAATAACCCATTGTAGATTTCTGTATATAACTGGAGAACCAGAACTGGAAAAATAAAAGCTCTACTCATGGGGAATAGAAAGAAATACATTCTAGGCTCATTACTACAGCTAGAGGAGGGGCAGAAACACCTGTGAAGGTCAGAAGTCTAAGCACAAGGGACTTAGTGCCTTGCTAAGATAGAGGCTTAATCAGCACATGAGGGAATGCCCCTCCTCATCTCTCCCATCAGGCTAACAAATATTGAATAAAAATAACAGTACAATACAGACTGGTTAGCTGTAAAATACAGATTTTCTGTGGGGACAATAAAAAGGGAGGACCCAAGGTCACAGAGAAACAAAAGTTGAAAAAATAATCTTTGGCAAACCATAAACACAAGTTATCAAAAGAATAATTTGAAGGCTGTAATAGACTAAGGGTAACCATAGCAACATCAAACCTCAAATCCAGCCCAACTCCTTACTATATTTAAGATAGCATGCCATACAAAAAAGCCAAGTAGAAGGAAAGACATAAAAATTATTTACTCTAGTATCTACTGTACCATATAAGATGTTTGCCTTTCAGTAAAAAATGTAAGAACTGTATAAAAAGTGAAGATAAACATACATTTAAGAGACAAAGGAAATAGAAAGATAGAATACACACAATGTTGAAATTAATAGAGAATTCAAAATAACTGTAATTAATATGTTAATGGCTCTAATGGAAAAAGTAGGCAACATACAAGATCAGATGGGAAATGTCAATAGGAAGGGTGAAGCTATAATTACAAATTAAATAAATGTTAGAATTGAAAAAGGCAGCAAGAGAGACAAAGAATGCCTTTGTTGAGCTTGACACAGCCAAGGAATCAGTGAACTGGAAGATAAGTGAGTAGAAATTCCCCAAACTGGCACATGAGAAAAAATAGTGAAAACAAAAGAAACCCAAGCAACCAAAAACAAAAACAAAAACCACAGAACAGAACAGAACATCCAAGAGCTATAGGACAGCAATCAAGTGGTCTAAAATATGCAATAGAAATCCCAAAGAAAAAATAATGGCCGCATTTTTTTTTTTCCAAAATTAAAGACAGACACCAAACCACAGATCCAAGAAACTCAGAGAATGCTAAGCAGGATAAATGCAAACGGTAAACAACGACAACAACACATACCTGGGCATATCACATTATACACTGACAAAAACTAAGAAAACGAGATCATCTTGAAGGCAGTCCAACCAAAAAATACATATTATCTACAGAAGAACGGGAACAAGAACTAGAGCAGATTTCTTGTCAGAAACCATGCAAGCAAGAAAGCAATGAAAGGATACTTTTAAATTGCTGAAAGAAAAAACAAAACCTGTTGACTTAGAATTATATATCCAGTTAAATTATCATTCAAAATAAAGGATAAAGACTTTTTCAAAATGGAAATTTAGGGAATTCATTGTTAGCATACCTACTCAATAAGAAATATTAAAGGAAGTTCTTCAGGCAGAATGAATATGCTATGAATCAGAATCTTAGATCCATACAAAGAAATGAAGAACACTGGAAATGGAATAGAGGCAAAATAAATTTCATTTTGTTTCCTATTTTTATTGTCCTGAAAGATGATGATATAAAATAAATTAGCAGCAATATATCATGCTTACAGTACATGTAAAGGTAAAAGTACAAAAAAAAATGAAAATGATGGGGTACATCAAAGGGACACAGAAGTCAACTGAGAGAATCTTGATGGCCAAAGTGGTAATGATTTAAGCAAACAATAAAAATGTAGTATTGCATTATATATTTATTATATTATTATATTTATTATAATCTAATAAAATATATATCCACAAGTTCATATTGACACAAATAAACAACTGAATGAATGGACGGATTAGTTGGCAGACAGATAGATAAGCAGACAGAGAACAGACAAATCTATATAGAAGATACAAATGACCAACATCAACAATGAAAAAGACATCACTTCTGATCCCACATACTTTTAAAGGATAATAAAGAAATACCATGATCAACTCTATGTCTATATATACAAAAATACACTATAAAACCCCTCAAGAAAAAAAAGATAACCCAAATAATTCAATATGTATCAAGGAATTCAATTTCTAGTTCAAATCCTCCCAATAAAGAATATTTAATGCTGCAATGGCTTCCCTGGTGAATTGTGCTAAAAATTTAAAGAAGAAATAATGTTAATTCTACACCATCTCCTCCAGAACACAGAAGAGGAAGACACACTTCCCAATTCATTTTAATGTACAAAAATCTCCTAAAATTAAAAAGTGAATTTAGTAAGTTCACAGGATATAAGATCAGTATACAAAGGTCAATAGTATTCCTATATAGCAGCAATGAACAACTGAAATTTGAAATTAAAAACAATATTATTCAGGATAACATTAATACTTAGTTATAAATCTAATAAAATACATGCAGAATCTATGTATTGAAACTACAAAACTTCAATGAAAAAAATAAAAGAAGACAACTAAATGAAGAGATATGCTGGTAATAGATTGGAAAATTCACTCTGGTTAAGAAGTCAGTTCTCTTCAAATTGATCTATAGATTCAACACAATCCTTCAAAACTTGCCAACAATTTTTTATACATATCAACAACCTAATTCTAAGATTTATATGGAAAGGTAAAGGAATTAGAATAGACAAAACAGTTACGAAAAAAAGAACAAATTTGGAGGACTTATGCCTACCTGATTTCAAGACTTACTAAGTATAGTCATCAAGACAGTGTAGTACCAGAGAAAGAATAGACTCAGAACAACAAAACAGAATGGAACCCAGAAACAGACTAAAAAATATTGCCAGCTGACTTTTCGCAAAGGTGCAAGGATGGTTCAATGGAAAAGGATGGTCTTTTCAAATAATGGTCCTGGATCAAATGGATATCGATATATAAAGAATGTAAACCTTGACATGTATGTCATATTTTATGCAATATAACTCAAAATAAATCATAAACATTAATGTAAAAAAAAGTGTAAAACTACAAAACTTCTAGAGGAAAATACAGGAGAAAATCTGTGTGACCCTTAAGTTTGGCAAAACATTTTTAGGTACTGTACTAAAAAGATAATCCGTAAAAGCAAAACATATAAATTGAATTTTATTCGGGTTAACACAGTCTGTGCTCTGAAAGTCACTGGCATCACTTCTTGGCCTTTTGGCTAAGATCAAGTGAAAGTCACTGGCAAGGGACTAAAGAGACAAGCTGCTGAGTGGGAAAAAATATTTTCAAGTTACATATTTGAAGAAGGACTTTGATCCAGATTAGGTAAAGAGCTCTTAAAACACAGTAATAACAAAACAAGCAACTAAATTAAAAATTGGGCAAAGAGCCAAACACATATTTCAGCAAGGAAGATAAAAGGATAGAGGAGAAGCATTAAAAAAAAGATGCTCCACATCATTAGTCACTAGCAAAATGCAGGGTGACCACTGTGAGCTATTCTATACATTTACCGGAGTGACTAAAATGAAAACCAAGCCACACCACACAAAGCCCTCCCCAATGAGAACAAGTGCTGGGAGGCTGAGGAACAGCTAGAATTCTCACACGCTGCTTGTGGGAAGGCAAATCGTTACCTTTGAAATACAACTGGGGGAATTTCTTATAAACATATACATACACATACTTACCATGCCACCTAGTAATCTCACTCCTAGTTATCTACCCCACTGAAGCAAAACCTCATGTCCACTCAAAAAGCTATACATCACTGTGTATAGTAGCTTATTAATAATCGCTTTAAAACTGGTCATAACCCACATGTCTTTCAATGGGTGAATAGATAAACCGATGGCAATAATACTACCCAGCAATAAAAATAAACTGTTGATTCACGTAACAACATGAAAGAATCCTTTTTTTAGATATTCTAATTCACAGAGATTGTACAGCTATCACCACTATCTAATTTTAGAACTACCACTATTAACTACCTATCACTATCTTATCACCCCAAAAGGAAACCCCATACCCATTAACTCTCACCACCCACTTCTGCTTCTCCACAGTGCCCGGTAACCACGAATCTACTTTCTCTTATCTATGGATTTCTCTATTCTGAACATTTCCTATCTATGACACCACATGTTATGTAGTCTTTTTGTGACTGGCTTTTTTCACTTAGTATAATGTTTTCAGGGTCATCTATACTGTAGCAGGTATCAGTACTTCATTCCTTTTTATTACTGAATAACATTCTATTGTATGGATATATTACATTTTGTTGATTGAGTCATTAGTTGAAGACATTTGCGTTATTCTCACTTTTAGCTATGATGAATAATGCCTCTAAGAACATTCATGTGCACATGTTTGTGTAAATATATGTTTTCAATTCTCTTAGATACATGCTTAGAAATGGAATTACTTTTGAGAAACTGCCAAACTGTTTTCCAAAGAAGCAGTACCAGTTTCTAATTCCACCAGCAACATGTAAGGGTTCGAATTGCTCCAGATCCTCACCAACACTTATTATATAATCTATCCTTTCGATGATAGCTATTCTAGTGGGTATGGACTGGTATCTCATTGTACCTTTGGTTTGCATTTCCCTGATGGCTAATGATATTCAGCATCTTTTCATATATCTTCTTCAGGGACCCGTCTATTCAAATCCTTTGCCCATTTTAAAGGGTTATTTCTCCTTTTATTTTTGAATTATAAGAGTGTGTTATATATTCTGAAGATAAGTACCTAGATGCATTTTAAATGCATTTTTCTAAGTGAACACTGACAGACCCAAAAGGCTGTATATTGTATTATTCCTTTTAAAATTCCATTTATAAAATGAAGAACTTTAGGGACAGAAAACAGGTCAGTGGTTGCCTAAGACTGGGATGGATGGAGGGGCTGATGACAAAGAACATCAGATGGGAAATTGGGGGGTAATGGAATGATTCTGTAGAGTCCTGTTGTGTTGGATACATGATTTTACCCACTTGTAAAAACCCACAGAACTATATACCACAAAAAGTGACTTTTATTATATACAAGTTAAAAAAAATCCACTAGACCTTTGAAGGAATGCAAAATGGAACAAAGACTGTGACAAATAGATTTGTTTACAATTGTACGATATAACCACACTAAGGGCAATGGAGAACAAAGAGGCTGACGTAAGTAACTTTGGAAAAGCGTTTTTACTACATACTGTAAAGTGAAAGAGGGAAAAACTGCAAAAACGCTCTTCTTGGGGAAAAACTGCTTCTTGTTGTGCCTGAAGTTTTGCTTACTTTTCCTACCCATGTCTTCTTTCAGCCCTTTCTCTCATCTTTTTTAAAAAAATCTAAAACTGCTTAAAAGGATAAAATCATACTCCCGTTCTTTCCCATTTCAAGTACTCGTTTAGCAGCATTAGGTTTCAAAGAGCCAGCTTCACAAACCCACTGCTGGGCTTCTCAACCCTCACATCGTGGCATGTCTAGAAAATGGCATGTGTGTTTGGCGCGGTGGTACAAATGGACAAGACTGCACTAGCTTCATCTGGCTGTCTAAGGGCTGAGTGGGTCAGCATCTTGCCATCCCCTCCAGCCGATTCCTGCACTAAGATCCCTAACACAGGGGATGGGGGGGGGAGGCGGGGGCGGGGGAAGCTCTTACTCTGAATGCCCCTGAACCAAGGTATTCAATTCATGATTTGGCCAATTGAAGATAAGGATGCGGTCTGTCTCTGAAAAGATTGAATTGGTCTGTTCTTTCTTTTCTCTCTGCTAAGCTAATTTAAACAGGGGAGAATTCCGGACTTTGGTCTCATTAGCATCAGGTAGTAATGGATGGACTGACCTGGAGTTTTTGAAATAATTTCTACCAAACTTACCTTTTCTTTCATTTTTTCCACCTTACATTTTAGCTGAGGAACTACACTGTTGGGTGGCAAGCCTTTTTCCAATTGAGTCACAAATTTGGCATATTTAGAAACTTGACTATTTAGGACTTCTGGATCCAGGCCATCAAATTTGGACTATAAAAAGTAGAAGAAAAAAAAAAGTTAAGACATATGATAAGGGCAACCTTGAAACAGTAAAATTTTTTACTTTACTCAGATTTTCCAGTAGGTAAATTGTTAATCCAAGTTAACTCTATACTTTTGGAAATGGTTTTACTTATTAAGATTGCCAATAGTGTATCAGGCCTCGCTTATTTATTCCTTTCATGTTCTTGTCTCCCACATCATCAAATGCAGTATTACAATCCCTGTAATTTATTCCCGAGAGCTAACTCTTGTAAAAAGACAACTAGCTACTAACTAGAAATTTCTCACCCAGTAGTCTTCTATTATTTGATTATGTACACTTTTAATATATATGATTTAAAGATGTACCCCAATATATACACGTATCTATAAATATATTTCTCAGTTATATAAACAGAGAGACAAATACTGTATGATCTAACATACATGTGCAATCTAAAACAAAACAAAATGAAATGAAAAGAAACATATATAGAGAACAGATTGGTGGTTGCCAGAGGTAGAGGTGGGTGTAGGTGAAATGGGTGAAGGAGTAAGAAGATATAAACTTCTAGTTGTAAAATAGATAAGTCATGGAGATTTAATGTGCAGCATGGTGACTATAGTTAACAATACTATATTACATATTTGAAAGTTGCTAAGAGATCTTAAAAGTTCTCATCATATGGAAAAAATTGCCAAAATTATATATGGCAATAGATGGTAACTACACTTACTGTAGTGATCATTTCACAATATACACCGATTATACATTTGAAATTAGTATGTTATATGTATTTATAAACCTTCCTTTTCTTTTTTTCTTTCTAGGTTCAATATTTCCTTTCTGTCCCCTAATGGGTTTTTTTTGTGTGTTTCCTCTGATGAAATCATCCCATTTTTGAAGTTTCTGTTCCAAAGTATGGTGGTAATGAGAAAACTCTCAAGCTTTTTCTTTACTCCTCAGGAACATTTTCTACCTCTGAGATAAGTGATAAAGGAGTTATACAGGAGCACTTAAAATCTTTGATATTGTAGCATATATCTGTTTGTTTTCTGTTTTCCTCACCAAAAGATAAGTTCTGTGAAGGTTTGGACTCTGTCCTTTTTATTCTCTACTGGTATACCCAGCACTTAGAACACTGTCTGGCAAACATTTTCTGTGTCACTGGTGTTTAACCCAGACATGTGACTTCTAATTATAGGTATTAGCACAAGTAGGCTGAATGAGCAAGTGTAAAAACAATATTTGTAAAGTTGATGGTATTTCTAACATGTCTATATCACATGTAAAAGAATAGATGGTCATCTATTCTCCCTTCTAGAGGGCTGACCCTTATCAAGATTTGAATTTTTGGTAGACCCTAGAAACCAAATTCTATGGTGGCTGTTGGTCCTTGGCCCCCTAATTAATTTACTGTTGAGCTCGGAACTCATTACTCTGATTCTATTCCATCACAGTGAACAAAATGGTTTCCTTTGTTGTCAAAAGAAGAACAGAAACCTAAACTAACAGAAATCTAAAGTGTGTAGATCACAAATAAAATTCTACAATCCTCAAGAACACTTTGGTGGAGTGTATCATGACAACACTGTATTCAGAAGCCACAAAGCAGTTAAGCTTCATGCAGTGAGGTCTTTTGATGCTTCCTTCATTTAGCCTTCTTAAATGGAGGACTCAGGAAGCCTACCTTACAAGAATGCATTCTGCTCTGTGGTATACAGTGACAGAAAGACCTTTGCACATTTCACTGGAAAGCTGATAATGATTCTCATAAAATTATAACATTGCATATTTTACTTAATTAAGACTACTCTGGATTGTTAAAAATCATAATTCATATTATTAGGATTTTAAATTTAATTAATAAAAAATGATTTCAGGATTGAGAGGGTTTTTTTGGTGTGTGTGTGTGTGTGTGTGTGTGTGTGTAGTGTGTGTGTGTGTTTTACCTTTAACCATTCTTGTTGGAGTTGATCCCATTCAGATAAAGAATCCCAGAGCAATTGTTTGAGCTTCAACTCAGCACTAACTTCTTCCAAAGCTTCAAACTTGGATACTTCTATCTTTAAAAATATAATAAGCAAAATGCACTATTTAGTTTTCAGATATAAAGATCTTATGTTACCCTCCTATTAGTAATTCTTGATATAGTGACACTTAGCAGAATGTGGGTGGGTCCTAAATGGGGAAAGAAAAAGAGAGATAGAAACAAATGAAAAAAAAAACAAAACAAATCACACACCCCATGTATGTTCAAATTTCCAGTTGAGTGACAAAATATAATGCTTTATATTTCCTTAAAACTTAAATATTCTGCAAAAACATAAATATTATGAGTACCATGGGCATTCTTTTTCAAGTTGGATCATATATGCCTGGCCTTTTTAGGAAAACAAATGAGTCTTCAGAGGTACTGATTTTCTTTGGGGCATGTATACCTAGATGACAGAAGACAGAGATATCTGTGAAGTAGCTGGTGGAGGGGCTGGGGAGCTTTAAGATGGAAAGAACAGCCTAGTTTCTTACTTCCTTCTGACCCTGTGGGCTGTATATGAACCCCATAAAGAGAAAGACTGCAAGAAAATCTGAAGAAGCTGTTTTCATGAGAAGTGTATTAAAACTGACTTGGCTTAGAAGTGGGCAAACCCCCAGGGGGGTTGTTTGCACAGAAACTGAGCCTTGTGATAAGCTAAGGCTTTGAATATTCCATCCAACAGCAACAGAATACACATTCTTTTCAAGTGTACATGGAACATTCCCCAGGACAGAGCATATGATAGGCCACAAAACAAGTCTTAGCAAATTTAAGATTAGAATCATACCAAGTATCTTTCTCAAACACAATAGTTTGAAACTAGAAATCAACAAGAGGAACGCTGGCAAATTTACAAGCATTTGGAAAATAAACAACATACTCCTGACCAACCAGTAGGTCAAAGGGGAAATCAAAGAGAAATTAAAAAAAAAATCTTGAAACAAATGAAAATGGAAACACAGGATGTCTAAACCTCTGGGATACTGGAAAAGCAGTTTTGAGAGGTAAGTTTATAGTGATACATGTATATATTTAAAAAAATGGAAAGATCTTAAACAACTCTACACAACAAGGAACTTGAAAAAGAAGAACAAACTAAGCCCAAAATTAGTAGAAGGAAGGAAATAAAGATCAGAGTAGAAATAAATGAAATAGAGACTAGAAAAATAGAAAAGATCAAAGAAATTAAGAATTGGTTTTTCAAAAAAGATAAACAAAATTGACAAGCATCCAACTAAACTAAGAAAAAAAGAGATTATACTCAAATAAAATCATAAGAAATACCATACCTGATACCATAGAAATACAAAGGATGATAAGAGACTACTATGAACAATTTTATGGCAGCAAACTAATTCAGTTAAAAGAAATGGACAAATTCCTAGAAACATATAATCTACCAAGACTGAATCAGAAAAAAATAGAAAATCTAAATAGACCAAAAACAAATAAGGAGATTGAACCAATAATCAAACACCTCCCAACACAGAAAAGTCCAAAAGCAGATGGCTCCAGGAGCAGATGGCTTTACTGGTGAATCCTACCAAACATTTAAAGAATTAATGCCAGTCTTTCTCAGACTTTTCTTTTTTATTTTTCAATATATGAAATTTATTGTCAAATTGGTTTCCATCCAACACCCAGTGCTCATCCCAAAAGGTGCCCTCCTCAATACCCATCACCCACCCACCTCTCCCTCCCACCCCCCATCAACCCTCAGTCTGTTCTCAGTTTTTAAGAGTCTCTTATGCTTTGGCTCTCTCCCACTCTAACCTCTTTTTTTTTTTTTCCTTCTCCTCCCCCATGGGTTTCTGTTAAGTTTCTCAGGATCCACATAAGAGTGAAAACATATGGTATCTGTCTTTCTCTGTATGGCTTATTTCACTTAGCATCACACTCTCCAGTTCCATCCACGTTGCTACAAAGGGCCAAATTTCATTCTTTCTCATTGCCACATAGTACTCCGTTGTGTATATAAACCACAATTTCTTTATCCATTCATCAGTTGATGGACATTTAGGCTCTTTCCATAATTTGGCTATTGTTGAGAGTGCTGCTATAAACATTAGGGTACAAGTGCCCCTATGCATCAGTACTCCTGTATCCCTTGGGTAAATTCCTAGCAGTGCTACTGCTGGGTCATAGGGTAGGTCTATTTTTAATTTTTTGAGGAACCTCCACACTGTTTTCCAGAGTGGCTGCACCAATTTGCATTCCCACCAACAGTGCAAGAGGGTTCCCATTTCTCCACATCCTCTCCAGCATCTATAGTCTCCTGATTTCTTCATTTTGGCCACTCTGACTGGCGTGAGGTGATATCTGAGTGTGGTTTTAATTTGTATTTCCCTGATGAGGAGCGACGTTGAGCATCTTTTCATGTGCCTGTTGGCCATCTGGATGTCTACTTTAGTTTCTCAGACTTTTCGAAGAAAACTGAAGAGGTGGGAATACTTCCAAACTCATTTTATGGATCCAACATCACCCTGACATTAGGGATCTAGCCTTGTCTTAAATAAGAATTAGAAATAATTTCTTAGGCCAGTTAGGTCTTCACTCCTATCTCCCAAATGATTGAGAGCTGCAGAAAGAAGGTGAGACCTGAATTGATCATGAAAGAAGAATTAATCAAGTATAGATACAGAGTGTAGAAAGTGGGGGACACACTTTTATTTCAGGCTCTGTCTCAAGCAATGCTATCCCTTCTGAGCCAAGAAGTGCCCACCTGTTAGTTATAACTTTTTATCAAGCAGTGTTTCCTTGGTACCTCAGTTCCTACTGTATACTATCCTATCTTGTAGATTAGTTAACTTAACCTGGGAACAATTTTGAATCCTAGTTTTCCAATGTACAAATCTCAAGTACTGCACCAGTCACATTGTCTAGTGCCACAGTCATTATTCTGCAGATTGCCTCCACCAAGCCCTGGGCTCTGGAGTGGAGAGCTCCTCAGAAACTTGCTGGCCATCAATTTGGGGCTCTGGAAAATAGGTACATTCCCATGTGAGGTCCAGTCATTCCTCCAAGACTATTGGGGAGACTAACAACACCTCTCTCACTGCTGGTGGTTCCCTGGTTTTGACCCTAGGAATCTTTTCTTTTCCATTCCCTTCTTTTTGGTCTCTTTGGCACTTATAGCTTTTAGTCATTTCTCTTCATTTTTTGAGGCATATCATTTAGCCTTTGAAACCTACCCTTTTTTTTAGGATCCTATCCCCTGGCTTAGCCAAAGTCTCTTGTTTCACTAAACTGGCACATCAAACCAGGGCAATTCAGGCAATATTCATGGAATCCACACCCAGGAATGTAAAAGAAGCTCGATTATTACTTAAGAAAGACTAGAAGGGTTTTAACTGACCACAATTAAAAATCTACATACATATATTTAAAAAAAATTTTGTTTAACGTTTATTCATGTTTTGATAGAGACAGAGCGTGAGTGGGGGAGAGGCAGAGAGAGAGGGACACACAGAATCCAAAGCAAGCTCCAGCTCTGAACTGTCTGACAGCACAGAGCCCAACATGGGGCTCTAACTCACAGACCGTGAGATCATGACCTGAGCCGAAGTCAGATGCTCAACTGACTGAGCTACCCAGGTGCCCCTACATATATTATTTTTTTATTGTTATTTTAAAAAAAATTTTTAATGTTTATTTATCTTGAGAGATAGAGACAGAACATGAACAGGGGAGGGGCAGAGAGAGACACACACACACACACACACACACACACACACACACAGAATCCGAAGCAGGCTCCAGGCTCTGAGCTGTCAGCACAGAGCCTGATGTGGGGCTCGAACCCATGAACCATGTGATCATGACCTGAGCTGAATTCTGATACCTAACTGACTGAGCCACCTGGCGCCCAGAACATACATATTTTAACCTAGAAACTGTAGTCCCTGGTCTGAGAGTTTATCTATAATTCATCATTATTTTATATTAAGAAAGATATTTTATCTCTCATGTGTACTAATCTTTAAACACTTCAAATTCAGAGAACACTTCATATTTGCACTTCAGACCATTCCAGCACAGTGCCTAGCACATAGGCATCCCAACATTGAATGTTTAGAACTACATTGCTGAGGGTGTTTGTGCATGAATGCCATTTCTATGCATATGTTTTAAAAACAGATGTGTAGAGCTGTTCTTACCTTAAAATTCTTCTGATAGGATTTATATTGAAATGCACGTTTTTGAAGATCATCTAGAACCAACTGCAGATCGTGCAACATGAGCTTTATTTTGTCTTGGTCAGCAGTAACATCTAAGATCTGTGGATCCTGTAAAATTAAGATAATTTTTGATTAGTCATTCCTACTTTTTCATATGGACCATTAAGTGAATTCATAAACACTTCCAAAAATATTTTTTCTAATTCTTTTCACTCTGATTTTTAGAAAATGTTAAAGTGGCTGTTTTTCTTGCATTTAAAAACAATATATGTACATCGTGAAAAGTATAAAAATGTATAAAGAAGTGTTATGGGGACACCATTGGTTTTCAATAGGACCTAATATATTTTCCCTCTTCTACTTCATTTCCTACACTTCAACAAGACTTCAGGTAAGGAGAGATGCACGCAATAGGGGAAAGAAGGAAGAGGACATTATCTAAGGGAAATTTTCTTTTTACAATAACAGAAATAGAAAGCCCTTTGATTTCTGAGAGGTAGGAAGAGAGAAGATAAAGAATAAGTGGTCAGACGTAAGTTTTCTGCCTGACCTGTTGGGGTTGAAAGTCTGTCCAGTGAATGGGAATGAAAAGGTTCAGATGCAAAGAAGAAGCACCTAACTAGGTTTGGGAGAATCTGAGAAATTGGAAGAATCAGAACCATTATAGCCACAGCTTGGGAGGCTAATTTCTGATTCAGTATGATACTGCACTCAAAAGGGCAACATGTTCTAGAAACAGCTAAGGGAAGTGTCTAGGCAGACGGGCCTTGTGTTGACACTCTGGTGCCTCCTAGCTTGGTATGGCACGTAGTGGATCATGAAGTTCTCAAGTGCTTGAATCTAGTGATGGGAACTGCTACAAGGACTGGTGGACCAGAAGCAGTCTGAGGTCAGGATAAGAAGGTGATAGATCACTTGAGACTGTAGACTATGGTAGAAATGATGGACTACAGCAGCAGTGGTCAACATGGTACCTAAAGAACCAAGAAAGAGCCTCAGCTAACAGCTGCCTGGGACAACCAGGCCCAGCCCAGCCAAACTGCACTGGAAGTCCTGTGGTCCAAAAGGCAGCAAGAGGACTGGATGCCCCTTCCCTCCATCCACCAGGAGGAAATTCAGACTCCCACTTCTGGAGCAAGAGGTGGGAGACGCTGAGAGCAGGGGTGAAGAAATGTCTGAGAGGCATTGTGAATTGAATTAAAATCTATCAAAAAGAGACCAAGCTAGAATGAAATGGACATTTCAAACTGAAATAAACTGAGTTATCATCAACTGTCACACTTAGGTTTTTTTCTCCAACTCCCTCCATCAGCAGGAGTAGAGGTCTTGACAGCAAGATGGTGTCATTCATGAAAATACTAAAGTTGTAGTTCTTTGCTCAAGAGTGATAATGAATTCATTCCAAACCCTCTATGAAAGAAGCACTTGCTGAGAGAACCTCTGCTGTCACTTGTGTGTGTGTGCATCATGCATGATCACACAGGAAGCACTTGCTGGCACTTGCTCTCTCTAGCAATCCACATGCATTTATATAGTTAACAGCAGACTATCAACCATTGGAAGTAGAATGTCTAAGCTTGAATCCTGGTTCCTCCCTCTGTTATTTGTGTGACCCTGGGTAAGTTACTTAACCTGTCCCTGTTTTCTTCTCTATAAAAGGTAAATGATAAAACCTTATAAGTGCTCTGAGCATTAAATGAGTAAAACATGGAAACATATATAAGAGTGTTCCAAGAGGCATTATTCATTATTGTCAAAAACTGTGAACAACCCCAATTTCCATCAACCATGGAATAATTGAATTGTGGCATAGAACGAAATACTATTTATTTTTTTTTAATTTTTTTAATGTTTATTTATTTTTGAGAGAGACACAGAGCATGAGTGGGGGAGGAGCAGAGAGAGAGGGAGACACAGAATCTGAAGCAGGCTCCGGAGCCTGACGCAGGGCTTGAACCCACAAACCGTGAGATCATGACCTGAGCCGAAGTTGGATGCTTAACCAACTGAGCCACCCAGGCGCCCCTAAAATACTATTTAGCAACAAAGGTAGATAAACTACATCCAGTCACAGCATCACAGATGAATCTTAGGACTGTAACAAAATCAAATAAAGGGCATACTGTATGATTCTATTTAATTGAAGTTCATAAACAGGCAAACTTGATTTATAGCATTAGAGTTGAGGGTAGTGGCTGCCTTTGGAAAGAAAGAAAGGGCTAGTGGTTAGAGGGCATCCTAAAGGTAGCAGTAACATTATGGTTCTTGACATGAGTAATGGATACTTGGGTGTGTTCCATTTTCTGATAATTCATGAAGTTGTAAAGTCATTACAGTTTTTTTTTTCTGGTGAAAAATACAAGACTGTTTCCATATAAAAATAAAAATTATAGCAAGTCCTTAGAATAATACCTGACACATAGTAAGCGCACAATAAATGTTAGCTACTTTTATGTTTCCATGTCAATATGTATAAGTGTATATCGTAATCTTTAATGTCTGCATTGTATTTCTTTGAGCAAATGTACCCTAACACATTTTCTTCCTCCTCTGTTGATGGACATTGAGATTTTCCCAGTTTTTCTTATTTGATTATAACTTTATATGGTTTATACTTCTGTGATAAGATTTAGTCAATGTTAATAAGCAAAATAGTAGATCGTTACAAAATTATATTTTCATGCGTGCTTCTGGTAAGAATCACCCAGAAATCTCTTAAAAATTCCCCTTGTATCTTTTGGGTAGTAAAATTGTTGCAAGTTAACCAAATATTCTTCATTATGCTTCTTCCTAAATGGGAATTTTCTAATATGTAGCAAAGCAAACTTTAAAATTGCGACAATAGCTACAAAATATGTTAAAAAGTTATAAAAGCACTCATTTCAAAATAATGAATACAAGTCAGGAAAAAGAAAATATATACACTTTACTTGCAATGTTCTGGAGTTAATTCAGTACTTAGAGGTTCAGAAACACATTCAATTTTAAATAGCTCAAAGACATTGTTACTTGGTTAGAATGAAACCACAAAAAAATAAAAGTTAAATTGGATTAAAATGAAATATAATCCTTAAATAGTTTAATTAAAATATAATAGTCAAATTTTACACAGATTATTTTTTTATTTTTACTTATTTAAAAAAAAATTTAATGCTTATTTATTTTTTGAGAGAAAGATAGTGTATGTGAGTGGAGTAAGGACAGAGAGGAAGACAGAATCCGAAGCAGGCTCCAGGTTCTGAGCTGTCAGCACAGAGCCCGATGTGGGGCTCAAATTCACGGACTGCAAGATCATGACCTGAGCTGAAGTCAGACGCTTAACCGACTGAGCCACCCAGGCACCTCTCACAGATTTTTTTTTTTTTTTAATCCTGCTTTAGTTTACCTGTGCGTGTAGCTTTACTTCATTCACTTCATTGGTTAGGTCTTCAAGATCTCTGCCCAAATGCAGAGAAAACTGCTTAATGCTTGTTTCTCTGTCACCCACAGATTTATCAATGGCATTCCGAACTGCAACAATGGATGGCTTCATAGTAGCGAAAACAGCAAAGTCTTCAGGAGGTGTGGGAACCTGATACTGTTCAATGAGCTTGTACATTTGAATCACTACATTCCCTTCATCTTCAAGGCTTTCGATCTAAATAAACAGAAACACTAGTTGCTTATTAAATATATCAGAGTCCTATATTCCCTTTCAGCTTTATCTAATAGGAGATAGCCACTGTGCACTATGAACATCACACATTCATAGCCAGCACCTGAGGCATATGCTTAACATTACGATCAAACTGGCTGAACCCTGCTGAGTGATAAATACAGTGATTGCTACAATACAAGTAATCAGGCCCAGGAGGTAGGTTGTTCAGAGCTGACCACAGTTAGTATTACTCTTATAATACTTAGTATTACTGTTTATTTTCTCTCTCTCTCTCTCTCTCTCTCTCTCTCTCTCTCTCTCTCTTTTCTTGCCAAGCATTAAACAGTAAAAAGTGCCAATATTTAGTTTTCAGAGACAGCATGTACCATCAGGGTGCTTAGTTGTAACATTTGAGCTTCCAGACATGTGTGCTGAGCAGGGATTGTCCAGAGCAGCTCCTGAGGCGTGCACAGGTCATGGTTCTGACTGCGTGTTCCCCACTATCCTTTTAATAAATACTTCAAATACCTTCAACTGACTATTAAACATCTTCGCTTTGATGTCCCACCTTCAGTGGACAGTGCCTTTCCTAATTTTGTGGGAAGGGACTCTCCGGTTTTGGGGGAAGCCTTCTCTTTTCCACTCCGCCACATGGTTATATGGGGAGCAGCCATGTTTGGACAACTTGACCCAACCTCCTGGCCACAAGCTGAACCAAGCAGCACGAAACTGGGACTTCATGAACTGGGCTGAGTCTGCCCTCTCTCTGAACATGGGAAGAATTAGACAGTAGGTGTTGGCAGAGGCCATTTGTTTCCATGTAGAAACAAAGCATGTCGTTGACATGAGAAGAGAACTGCAGAGAGGCTTTTAGAGAAATGGTTCCCAACCGTTAGCTTGAGATTCACAATCACCTTGCTCAACAGATTGTTGACCCCTTCCCCTGAGCTTCTGATTCAGAAGATCTAGGGTGGAGCCTGAGAATATACATTTCTGAGTTTCCTGCTGATACTAATGCTGCTGATCTGGGCCCACCCCTCCAGAACCAGCATTCTAGAGAGGAGCAGAGATGAGAGATGGAAAGAGAAAGGCCTTTCTGGTGTATTTATGCTTCTCTAGTTCTAAGTTCCTATCCTCTTTTAAGGCTAGGCTCTATGCATGCCTTTGGATTCCAGAAGATAACCCTGCAAACGTAGAATAAATGTTCTCATCTTTCCAAGCTAACTATGTGAGTTTTTGTTACTTACAACCCAAAGTTGAACATCTTAATAACATCTTAAACAAGTAATAAATAGAACTAGGTTTCTGTACACCAAGATCTGTTCATCTCCCTATGTTTCCTATACTTGGCATAAACATATGTCCATGTTTCTCTGAGAGCGTCTTGGTTTACACTTAATATCCTGGCAGAATGATTAATAGTGCCTCATTCACTCTCAAAATTGGCCTGGTCAGACAGTGATTATGTGGCCTACACTACTCATACTGGTTAGTGATACCTGTTCCCTGCAGAAAGATATCCAAGAGTAGTCATAGACTTCTCTTGCTGTCCCCACGTTCAGTTGCCCACTTAGTCCTTTCAATTCTACTAAGTAAATTTACTAGAATCCATTCCTTCTCTCCTATCCTTGAAAAATATAGCTTTAGCTACAATTTATCTGCTTTCTCTACCAAGCACCCTTTCTCCATCGTGTACCAATTGCCACATCCTGCTCTTGTCATGCTGCCTCAGGTCTTTGCACACAATTTCCCTTTCCTTGGAATCCTACCTGAGTAGATGTATTCTAGGACATAGCTTGAATATCCCATCTTCCACAAAGCCTTCTGTGATTCATAGCCAAGAATGACCACAACTCCTCCCAGTCCTACAACAGTATCCTGTACCTATACATATTATATAATAATTATCTGCTTTCATTATAGACTCTGAGCTCCTTGAAGGCAGGTTTACTCATTGTTGTAACCCCTGTCCTCTGTAAGTGGGTGTTCACTACACTTTCTGAGTTCCAAAAAAAACTGTTCATGTATGGAGAACGTCTCCCTAAGGGAAACTGCCTCCCCAACACAACACCCAGAAATGCACACACAACTTGGTGGGGATGGACACAGTCTGGGTTTTCTGCATGGCGCATCAAGTCTCCTGTTCAGGAACAACAGAGTGAGAGCAATTTACCCTCTGCAATGTGATCCTAACTTCCTGTCATAGTTTATATAACAGGATGGAGGTGGGAAGCTGAATGCATTTAATAGACATTGAAAATTAATATTGGGGGGGAGAGAGAGAGAGAGATTCTCTCTCTCTCTTGGTGGCTGGCTAGACTTGCAGTATGTAACTTGGGAGCTGCTGTCAGCCATGTTTGCTGCTGTGGGATGAAGAAGCAGAAGCAGCAAGTCTGTAGAGAAAGAGAAGCAGATCAGATCTGTAGAGAGATGCAGAAAGAAAGGCTGGAGAGAAAGAACTACCTGGATTTCCTACAGTCTTCTCATTACTGGTTCTGGTAAATTCCTAAGCCTACTTACCTTTTTGATGAAGGGGTAGGGTTCCATACTACTGAATCCTTAAATAGGGCCCCCTTGGCCTAAGCTAGCTCATTGAGGTTTAGTTATTTGTCCAAAGCACCTTAATGACTACAAATTGACTACAAATTGGCATCTCTAGACTCCTGAGATAATATATATGTACATCTGAGGGAAAGCCACAATACCTGCCCTTTTGTGAAGATGAGCTTCTTTAAATGAGAAACAAAATTGTTACATTTAAATTAGTGAATCACTGGGTTATACACCTGAAACTAATATAACGTTGTGCGTCAACTATACTTCAATATAAAAATAAATTCGAAAATGTCAAAAATGGTTACTTTTATGGGACCATGAAACAGCCTTTGCTGTTAAAAATATGTAACAGACTATCTAGTGGTTAATGACTTATCTTACTCAGTGCACATTTTTTATTTGTAACATATCTTCAATTTCCAGATATTTAAGAAAATAATTTACCTCTATTTCAAATGTCAATTGATATGAATGAAAGCTTATGAAAAATGACAACTGAAATTAAATGCTAGGTTGCCTGTCACAGGGAAGATCCTGTGAGGAGGAAACCAAATTTCTAGAGAGAAAGAAATAAGGGAGACAAAGGTCTAAGTGTGTGTGTGAGAGAAAGAGAGAGAAAGAGCCAGTGGGCTGATCAACAAAAGAGTAAGTGTGTGTGTGTGTGTGTGTGTGTGTGTGTGTGTGTGTGTGTGAGAGAGAGAGAGAGAGAGAGAGAGAGAGAGAGAGAGAGAGGGAGGGAGGGAGGGAGGGAGAGAGAGAGAGAGAGAGAGAGAGAGAGATGACCCTACCACCGGCACCACTTAAGTCCCATATCTACTCTTCTCTCCCAACCTCCACCTCAAATTCAAACTATGTAAGCTAGTTTGAATTGGGTTTTATTCCTAATGGTGAGGTTCTTGACTATCATGCAGATATGGGTTAAGGGTCAAGACTTCCATTATGACCAATGTATAGATTACAATTCCATGATCATTGATCACAAAGAAGAATTGCAATAAACCATGATTGAGAGCACTGACTTTGCAGTCAGAGACCCAGAGCTGGGTAGACCCAGCTCTACCATGTAACAAGCTTTGCGATCTTGGACAATATAACCATTTTTAGTGTCTGTTTCCTCATCTATGGAATGAGAATAAAAATTATCTACACTTCTTAAGTTTTTGTGAGGATTAAAAATGTAATATATATTTAAAAAATTAGTGCAATTCTTGACTAGTGGTGAGAGTTTGATCAGTGTTAGCTGCCATTATTGCTGTGATGTAGGGTATTCAATTATATTGTCTGAAAGTGTTCTAATATTTTGATAGCTGTTGTTGACCTTCAGTCCCTCAATTTTTATTTGTTTTCCTTACCTACCACAAGGTCTGGAATGTTGAGTCATATAAAAATCAACCTACCCTTTCCTGAATTTCATCAAGAAATACTAAGCTGTTAACATATTCTATGGTGGTAGTTGGAACAAATTCAAGTTTATACTCTGCATCTTGTGCCTCAGAGATAATGGCATCCACTTTTTTCTTGCTTTGACGAGGAAGCATATAATTTAGCACCTAGGAAAGAAAAAGGAAATGTAAATCATAACTATTTAAATATTGCCACTTTAATAAATATTTTAAATAAATCCTAATTAAATTAGCAGATATTGGCTCTGTCTTCTGTCATTTACACTAGGGGTCAGCAGAGGCTTTCTGTAAGGATCAGATAGTAAATATTTTAGATTTGTAGGACATACCATCTCTGTTACAATTACTCAACTCTGCCCTTGTAGTGAGAAAGCAACCATAGGTAATACAAAAGCAAACTGTCATGGTTGTATGTACAAAACAGATGGTGGACTGGATTTACCCTGTGGGGTATAGTTTGCCAATCCCTGTTCTATACCATTGTCTCACTGGAGGTATTTGAGAATATTATAGGCATACCCTGGCTCCAAAGGAAGACATCAAAATTATTTCAGGATCAGTACAAATTTCCTCACCTCTACAAGTCACCAAAATATAATCAGATCTTTAGGGACAGTTTCAGAGCAGGAAATGATGTCCTAAACTTGACCTCAACCAGCATTCCCATGGGGACACTGAGCTGTTATAGTAATATCTCTTCTGCAGGAAGTGTTGAAATGCTCCAACAAAGAAAAACAGAATGGGGAATAAGAGGCTACTCTGAGGCCTGTAAGTGCCCTTCCTTCCCTCATTTGAAAGCCTACTATGCTTGGGACAGAGAGAATATGAGACCTTTCCTAGATATTAAGGATGCTCAGTAGGTTATGTTAATTTTAAACATTTGCAATACTACAAAATAAAGATAGGCTATTTGTGGTGGAAAAATTATAAAATAATTATACAGACTACAATTAAAATGTTTCCTAGTTCATAATTACCTCCAAGCATCGCAAAGGTGATGGAATTAGTTTTTCTTTTAGCAGCTTTGTATCAATGAGCAGCAATCCTACATTTCTGGTGGGTCTTAGAGCTATTGCGTCCTTGTGCTGTCTGTGGTATTTTTCCAGTTGTTCTCCAAAAAACTTAACATCTACATGAAATTATAATATAAGGCATAAAATATATCATATCAAATTTTAAAGGGTTATTATGAATATGGTAAAAATCATTGCATTAATAAATTTACATACATATTTATAATGCTATTTTCCTAATGCAGAATTCCACGTATAACTTCAAAATGTTAATTCATAATGCTTTATATCTTATCTTATACTAAAAAACTAATAGTCAATAATGTAAATATGTTTTATGGCTCCTATTAAGAGATGGAAGATAAAAATAATTTGTAACTGCATTAGAGGGTCTAGTCTGGAATGGACTGGATTTTTGAGTCAGGTTGGTTTGAAGTTGGGCTTACTGGAAGGGTTCTTCCACATGGCACCTCCATGTAAACCATTTTGAGGACATTTACAACAAAAGTTTAAAATACAAGAGATTGAGCATAGCTGAAGTTATCTCCATTCCTCTTCCCAACACTTGTCTGCCAACCCTGTTCGTACATCATGGTTGAGGCGTTTGTTGATGTGAATCTGCCATACGCCACAGCTGCAGTTTGATAATCTTCCCATTTTCATTTTCTCCCTTCTCCAATCTATCTAGAACCACTGGAGGACTGATTACCTTTGAATACAATTGTATCATACTGTTGGTCAAAAACAGCTCCTTCTAATACATATGCAATACTAAACTACTTTGCTTGTCTTTAAAAATCCTGTATGCTCTGAGCCTGTAAAAAGTTAGCTAACTTTATATCCAAGTGCTTCTTCCACCTGAGTCAGAATGATTTCCTTACTATTCCCTGTTCTCTCTATATAACCCTTTTCCAAAAAGAAAAGGGTGTTGATTCTTGTCTTTATTCATGTCAATTACTCTCCTCAATATAAGGGGAAGTTTGACATAGCATAAAGAACATGTAGTATTAGAAAACCTAAACTCAAGTCTTTAACCCATATTTGGCTTTGTGTAAGTCACTTAATCTTTCTGAGCTTTAGCTTCCTTATAACACAAAAAGGGTCAACAATTATCTATCCTACTCATTTCAGAAGGTTTAGATGTGTGTATTTTTGAGAACTGACAAAATGAGATATCAAGTAATCTGAGAAGTCCTCTGGTAAGGAAACCTGTATGATGTTGCTTGGTCTAGTATTTTCCAAACTTATTTGAACACAGAGTCTTTTTTCATGGTATCATGTAATTATCGTTCAGAATAGTGATCCAAGCATTAGAAACAGAGTAGACTAGAACTGATTCAGGTGGAAAAGGAGAGATAACTCCTAAAATCCTAAGACGTTTAAAAAATGAAGAAACCCTATGAGTATTGTTAGACTCTATTTGGAGAGTCAACAACAGAATAATGGGTACACCAGAAGAAAAGAGGAGGTAGAGAGGTTATTTAAAGAAATAATGGCTGTGAACTTCCCAAACCTGGAGTAAGAACTAGACATACAAATCCATGAAGCTAATAGATCACCTTACTATCTCAATACAAAAAGACCATCTCCAAGACATATTATTACAAAACTTTCAAAAGTCAACGATAAAGAATCTTAAAGGCAGCCAGGCAAAAAAAGAAAGTAACCTACAAAGGAACTACTAGATTCATTAGACTATGAGCAGATTTCTCAGCAGAAACTCTACAGGCTGGGAGAGAATAGAATTATGTATTCAAGTATTTGAGAGACAAAAATTGCCAGCCAAGAATACTCTATCTAGCAAAGTTACCCTTCAGATATAAAGAAGAAATAAAGATCTAAGACAAATAAAAGTGAATGGAATTCATCACTACCAGACCTCCCTTACAAGAAATGTTGAAAGGAGCTTTTGTCTACCTGAAATGAAAAAATACACGAAACTTTGAGTAAGGTGATAAATAGAATCAGAAAACTGTAACTCTATTTTAGAATAGGGTGTTAAACAATTATAGTATAAAGGTTAGAGGAAAAAAGCATTAAAAATAACTATAGCTACTATAATTTGGCAACAAACTCACAGAACATGAAGAGATAATTGTTGCAACATAAATATAGAAGGGGAGGAGGAAAATAAAAGAACCTGTATAGGCAAATGAAGATAAATTACTACTAACAGAAAAAGGACTATTTTATCTATGAGACATTTTATACAATACCTCACAGTAGCCACAAAACAAAAATTTAAAGCAAAGACAGACACACACACACACACACACACACACACACACACACACACATGGGAGAAACAGGCCAATTCATCATGAAAACCACCAAACAAAAAAGGTAAACAGAAAATACAAAGAAAAAAAGAGAGAGAAAGAGATACAAAACAACGAAAAAACAAAAATAAAATGGCAGTAGTAAGTCCTCATATATCAATGATCACCTTAAATGTAAATGGATTGAACTCACCAATAAAAAGGCACAGAGTGGGTGGCTGGATTGAAAAATAAGACCCTACTATATGCTGCTTTCAGAAGACTCATCTCAGCTGCGAAAAACATAGACTCAAAGTGAAGAGGTGGAAGATAATACTCTAAGCAAGCAGTAACCAAAAGAAAGTGGATGTAGCCATACTGATATCAGACAAAATAGACTTGAAGCCAAAAATCGTAAGAGACAAAGACCATTATGTAACGATAAAGGGGCCAATAGATCAAGAAGATATAACAATCATAAACATATATGCTCCCAACATCCAAGCACTGAAATGTATTAAGCAAACACTATCAGCTCTTAAGAGAGAAATCAACAAGAATACAATAATAGTAGAGGACTTTAATACCCTACTATCATCAATGAATACGTCATGCAGACAGAAAACCAACAAAGAAATGGAATTGAATCACATTTTAGAACAAATGGACTTAACGGACATACATAGAACATTCCATCCAACAGCAGAATATACATTCTTCTCAAGTGCACATGCCACATTCTCCAGGATAAATTAAATCTATCTTAGTAAATTTAAGATAATCTTAGTAAATTTATCAAATCATACCAACTATGAGGATGTGGTAAAAAGTAATTCTACAGAAAATAAGCCAGAAATGAATAAACTTGTCTTTTATCAGGCCAACTTTTTTTGGTCATCATTTCTGTCTCTATACACCAATAAACAGAAACTAGACTACTATAAACCTCGATATCCCTCTCAAAAATAATTAGTAAGGACAAATGGAAAACTTACCAGGTTCTTGAAGTTTAAGAGCTTGTAAATCAAGACTTTCATTTTCCTTGAAGAATATATGGAACTTTTCAAACGTAGATGCATATAATCGGGCAGATTCAAATGCTGCTTGTATGGTTTCCTAAATGTTATAAATAAACAGACAAATAAAATTATTTTTTTTCCTGAGCAGAATTCAACTCAATGTAACTAAAATAAACACAAATGCCTTCTCTGTGTCCAACAATATGCTTTGACCTAGGGATACATAAGTGAGGTAAGATACCATCCTTGATGTCAAAGAGCAGTTAATGGATTCTCTTATGAAGTAAAAGAAAAAACACATCTTAAAATCTGACTTCTGAAAACTGTTCTTTATGATTAAAATGAAGCATACTTATAATTTTTTAAATCTGAAACAACTCCTCAACCCTTGTCTTTTTTTTAAATTTTTTTTAACGTTTATTTATTTTTGAGACAGAGAGAGACAGAGCATGAACGGGGGAGGGTCAGAGAGAGGGAGACACAGAATCCGAAACAGGCTCCAGGTTCTGAGCTGTCAGCACAGAGCCTGACGCGGGGCTTGAACTCACGGACCGTGAGATCATGACCTGAGCCGAAGTCGGCTGCTTAACCGACTGAGCCACCCAGGCGCCCCAATGTTTATTTATTTTTGAGAGAGCATGAGCGAGGGAGGGGCAGAGAGAGGGAGACACAGAATCCGAAACAGGCTCCAGGCTCTGAGCTGTCAGCACAGAGCCCAACGTGGGGCTTGAACTCATGGACCGCGAGATCATGACCTGAGCCGACGTCGGCCAATTAACTGACTGAGCCACCCAGGCACCCCTCAACCCTTGTCTTTTAAGGGTTTTACATTTTATAAATGACCTTTACATTTTGAAGAGTATCTCGTGTGTGTGTGTGTGTGTGTGTGTGTGTGTGTGTGTGTGTGTGTTATATCTTATAATGCATAATTTCAGTTATACATTCTTGGTAATAATACCACAGAAATGATATATGTTCTCAGTGCATCACAGAAGAAGGCACCTAACATCAATTTGTCCCCGAGATGTTAACATGTTAGTTAAGGTAGCGTCTGTCAGGCTTCATCACTGCAAACTTACTATTTTCTCCCTGAAATCAATAAATACCTTATATACAGACAAAACACTGTTTTGAGACAAAATACTGTTTCTCACTGAACTTTTACATACTCATTTTAGTATGAATTGGAGATTCCTTACTGTTTCTATGATAGCCATCATGATTTTTCTTTATGTTTTCTTTCTACATTTATTAGTTGACATTCTGCTCTAAGGAAAAGCTTTCCCCTCTCATTCAATTCATTTCTTCATTCACAATATGGACTAATGTGTTTCCATTTTATTCAAGGATTTATGATACTTTTATTTTTTTAAAAGTATACTTATTTATTTTGGGAGAGAGAGAGAGCAAAGACAGAGGGAGAGAGAATCCATAGCAAGCTCTGCACTGTCTGCGCAGATCCCAACACAGGGCTCAGACCTACGAACTGTGGGATCATGACCTGAGCCAAAATTGTGAGTCAGACACTTAACTTACTGAGACACCCAGGTGCCCCAGAAGGGTTTATGATACTTTTGTAATCAGTATTTATTTTAATGGCCAAATTGTCCCAGGGAGACCCTTCTATGGCCTTGATACTTGAAAAACTATCTTGAATAGATAAAAATTATTGATTCACACTTTCTTCCCTTGAGTTTCATTAAGAAATGCTGTTTTATTATTGTCTTGCTTTATACACTGTTTCTGAGAAGTCTGATGCTGGTCTAATTCTCTTACTTTGTAAGTTCTTTGACCTTTGTGTGTTGAGCTTTAAAAGCTAATAGTTTTAAGAGGAAATATCACAGAACTGATTGTTCTGGGTCAATTTTCCAAGGTACTCTACAGGCCCTCTCAGTACAGATTCAGGTTTTCTTTTCTTGGACTACAGTTATAAATGTTTGCTCTACCCTATGTTTTCTTGTCCTCTTTGGAGACTCCAATTAAATGTATATTATTTCTTCTTTGCCTGTTCTATTCCAATTATTTTCTCTCTGACCCTTTTACTATCTCTAGCTTATTTTCATTCCCTTGTTTTTCTGTCTTTCCTCCATTCTCATTTTTCTTATCATTCTTCTAATTATTAAATTTTCATTTGAGTTTATCCTCCCTTGGTAACCACATAATTTAGGCTTCATTTCTGAGATGATTTTGTCTTTTTATTTCCCATTTCTGATTTTGAATTTTTTATTCAATGTGATTGTACACATAATTCAAATGCTTGTTTGAGGATATCTACTTTAGTTGGTAGCATAGCTTTTGTTTCATGTTTTTTTCGGAAGGAAAGGAAGGAGCATTCATGAGATCTTTTAATCTTCTCTTTCTGTTTTCTTCCTGTAGTAGTTTTACATGAATTTAATATATCTTCATTTCTTCAGGTTGTGGATCTGAAGTGATTTATAGGATTTATAAGTCAAGGGTATTCTATTCTGTCAGTGTAGCAATGTACAGATTTTTAAATTTTTTGGTGGTGGGGAAAAATTGGGTATACTTTGATTTTTTTGGTTCTCTTTTGTCTTGTAGGACCTTAAATTTTCACCAGTTGCTTCATTTCCCCTATGCCACCCAATGTTTAAATAACGCCTCTTCTTCCTTCTTAACCTTATTTTCTCCCCTGGGAGTGAAGCCACCTCAGATAATTTGTACTTCTAAATCCTTTCCTATAGTCAGTGCTCTGATATACCAGGGCTTTAAAAAGAAATACTTTACTATGTAGAAATTAAGTAGCATTCAGTTTAAAGATAAGAAAGGAACTATATTACTCAATTCCTTAAAAATTGAGACTATAATAAATTAGTTTCAGTAAAAGTAAATGTACCTTTATTTGAAGGATAATTGTATGAAAATTCTTATCATCATCAAATACTGCTGATAGGCTTGGACCAAATCCACAAGTTTTTTCTTCAAGTTTGTTGTTAATGTAAGGTCTGGTAAAAGCGTCAAAATATGTATCAGGTACAAGATTAGGAACTGATAGCACAGTGTTTTGAAATTGATTAATTGCATCTGAAATACCATCCTGTTAGACAGAAAAACATAAACATAAATGTAAGCATATATGGTTATATTTATGAATAATTTTGAATTTTCTGAAATGCTAAAATAAATAACTCATTCAACCATGCCAAATACTGTGTTGATTCTGAGTACATACAAATCATGTGAAGGACATGAGTCTTCTGGCCAAGAAGGGACCTAAGAACCCAGTGTCTCCACAGGAGCTTCTGAGTGAGGTCACAGCCATAGGGACCTCAGCAGTCTGCTTGTCCATGTAAATATCCTAAAATAACCTATCTGATAAATCACAGAATCATGGACTGCTGGAATTGGAAGCAACCTTAAAACTCATCTGCCTTCTCATCTTACAGATACATAAAATGAACCCTAGAGAGTTAAGTGGATTCCCTAAGGTCAAATAGCCATTAACTGTTAAGTCAAGACTGGAATCTAGAGATCCTGGTTACTAGTGCCATTGTGGTACAGTATACCAGGAAACATAGGTCCTGATAGGTCTACTAATCTATACGTATAGACAAATGTGGAAGGCAGAATTCCGTGATGGCACCCAAGATTCCCTCCCTCTGGTGCACATGCACTGCATGATCCCTTCCTCTTGAGTATGGAGGGATGGAGGGCCTGTGGATACAATGGGATGCCACTCTCCACAACTGGGCTACATTATATAGACACTTAAAGGAAGAGCACCTGGGTGGCTCAGTCAGTTAAGTGTCAAACTTCAGCTCAGGTCACGATCTCAGGGTTAATGGGTTCAGGCCCCACATTGAGGTCTGTGCTGGTGGTGTGGAGCCTGCTTGGGATTCTCTCTCTCTCCTCCCCCCCCCTCCCCCCACTCTGCCCCTTCCCTGCACATGCTTGCTTGCTTTCTCTCTCAAAATAAATAAATACACTTAAAAAAGAGAAAGTTAAAAGAATTTTGCAGATATAATTAAGGTCCCAAATCCATTGACTCTGAGTCAATCGAAAAGGTATATCCTGGGTATACCTGACTGAACCAGGTGAAAATCCTTAAAAGAGGGATTGGGCCCTTCCCAAAGGAGATTTTCCAACTGGTGTTGAAGAAGCAAACATCCATATTGTAAACTGCTTATAGAGTTGGCCACATGGTAAGGAATTGCAGGTGATTTCTAGGATCTAAGAGTAGTCCCCTGCTGACATCCCTCAAGAACACAGGAACTTCAGTCCTCTACCTGCATAGAGGTGAGCTGTTCCAACAACTTGAGGGAATTTAGAAGTAGATCCTTTTCTAGCCAAGCCTCTAAGAAGACCTCATCATAGCCAATACCTGCGTGGCAGCCTGGAGAGACTTTGAAGCAGAGGATGAGCCCAGACTTCTGACCCATAGAAAGTTGAGAAAACACAAGGCTGTTGTTTTAAGCTGCCATGTTTGTGGTAATTTGTTAAACAGCAATAGATAACTAAAATAAACTTCACAGATGTGGCACACCTAAAAATATTTCAAAAGTTGTCCTTACCATAGTCAATGCTAAATTTTGTATAGAATATGTTCTTTTGATGGTACACCCTACCAAGCCCCCAATCTGTCTCAACTTAAAGAAAACATGCTAAACTTTTAGATCTTTTTTATGTAGATGTAATGCTGTGCATAGAACAATACTTTCTCATTTTCTTCTAATCACTTTGGAAAAGTGACAACAGCAATCCTGCCAATCATTTGACAGTGAAACAGTTGCTTCATTTTCCAAAAAGTTATGTATGCATGGATGCTATCTGAAGAAACACACACCAGGAAGTCTTCCAAAGAAGGCTCGAAGAGTAATGATTGGACTGTCAAAATCAGTTCTGTGAGAAACATAGGGATGAGAGACTCATCTTCTTCCTGCTTTTCCACCACAGAGGCCCCCTGAAATGAGCACATTTGCAGTGTTAAAAAGATGTAAGAACCAAGGTGGAAGATTAAAACAAAAACAAAAACAAAAACAAAAACAAAAACCTCTGTATTACAAGAGGCATGTAAACTGAAGCTTATACAATTAATTGATTTCATAATGTTGGCATGTCTTTCAGTGAATATTACCATAGAAATTAAAAAATTAAGGAAAACATTGAAAGACGATTCAACAGTGTAAAACTCTCCTTATAAAAACATTATCAACAAAATGGAAAGACAAACAACAAGCTGGAAAAATATGTCAGTAGTGAACACAGAATATAGAAAGTTGATAATATTTAAATAGAAATATACTTGATATACTCAATAGAAATGTATACTAACAATATAACCATTGATACATAAATATATATTAAAATAGAAATGTACTTAGAAAAATGGGCAAAGGGCATGATCTGACATTTTTTAAAAGGAATATACAAGTGATCAATCACTCTCCTCCTTGTTCTCGTACTCCTGATAGTTAACTCAGTAACAATATTTATTGAGCATTCACTGTGTGCCAGACAGTGCTAAGTATTCATGTACCCACACCAACCATATGAAGCAGATATCATTATTACCCCCATGAGAAAAATAGGATCTGAAGAAGGTAAGACATTTCATCCAGGACATACTGGTTATTAAGTGCCAGACCTATGCTCTTATCCCTGCACTGGGGTAACAATTAAAGAAATATAACAATTAAAAGCAGTGATATACTACTTTACATCCATCATATTGGCCAAAATGAAAATGAATGATAATATCTAGTGTGCCTGTGGCTCATTGTCAAACATTGCTGGGAAGGTTATAAATTAACACAAAACCTTCTGGCAAGTTAATCCATCAGTATCAAAAGCCTTAACAAGTAAGCATATTTGTGACCCAACAATTCCACATCTAGGAGTTTCTTCTAAGGGGAAAAATCAGATGTGTGAAAAATGTATGGACAAGGATGTTCTTTGCAGTATTATTTGGAATAATGAGAAAGTGATCAACAATAGAAAATTATTTAGAAGATGTACAGTAGGTACATTTTTGTGTGAGAATATTATATGGAAAAGTACATATTGACTCAGGAGATTTTTCACAATATATTGCTAGGTAGAAAAAGCATGTGATAAGGCAGGAAGTAAAGTATGATACCCTTCTTCCCACTGGAAATAGGTATCTTTGGAAAGCAGAGGATGCTTTCCTTTGTATATTTCTGTGTTCTTCCCATTTTTTTCACTTAGCATATATTACTTTTATAATTAGAAAAATAAATGTTACTTTCAAAATATAAAGATATTTAGAAAAAGGAGGAATTGAGATTAGGGGAGGAGAGAAAGTAATAAAAAAAGAATATGCTACTAAAATTCAATGTTTGGAGAAAAGGGAAACTATGGCAAAGAACATCCAGCCTTGAAATTTCATAACTGGGCTTCCTGGGGGGGGGGGGGTTGGGGGGAGTTGACAAGTGCAGGTAGGAAGACTGATGAAACTAGGTACGCATGTTTTGTTATGTTTTAGATATCTAGCATGGAGCTACTATCTGGGATGGACCTGGGGGAAAGCTTATTGAGAAACGTGGATATTAGATGATATGATTTCTCTCTCAGCCACCAGAAAAGTTGTAGCACTTCATCTCAAACATCTCAAATTAATCTGTGTCTCTAAGATCAACATCCTCCCAAGAGGCTATCTACTCAAAGCGCAAAGACTTGCTTCCATGATTTGCTTCTTCTCACCTCTAAACCATTGCTTACCTCTTTCATTTATACCACCTTCCCTGCTTCTGTCTGCCAGCTCATGCCCACAATGACCCCCAACCTGTAAGCTTTATTAAAGGGGGCAAGCATCCTCTCTCTGATTTTCATCACTATATACCCAACACCCAGCACAGGGATTAGTACGTAGTAGGTACTTAAGAAATATTTGTCCAATGTACACCTGAATAGCCTATAGCAAATTTCTATGAGACAGACATCTGGCACAATGGATGCTTTCTCTTACTTGTTCATACGGTGATTTTCATTTTGCCATTTCAAGTGCATATGGTAAGCTCTTATTATCCTGTGAAATCTCCTAAGCATTCCTGCTACTTCCAGTACACAGAAAATAGCATAATATGCATAGTAAGCACTCCTCAATAAATGCTGACCTGTGAATTTTCTTAATTTTGTCTAAATATACCTTTTTATCAGTGACGTCAGGCTTCTCTTCAGTAATCCATTTCTGAATGACATCTGCTGAAGGTGTTCGTTTTAGCTTGTCAGTGAGATAATTCAAAAGAGAGTTAACAGAATTTACTGTTAGGATGTGCATTGTGTTCTCAATTAGATAGTCATTTAGATGGATAAAGCTTGAAAAGAAAAAAAATACAGCTTCAGTTTTCTATATTCACTACTATTTTTGAAAGTGACAGTAAACCAAATATTCACACTTAAAAAATCATAATTTCTTTTTGAATTTCCATTTATGTTATAATAACAGAGACTTATTGTCCAGAAGAGTTCTTCTTGGACATTCTTCATTTTAAAACACAAATATATTCAAATATATAGCATTAATTTAGCTGAGTGTTCTAACTATTCAAAAGGATATTTAATGAGCAATACAGTTGGTATGGAAAACACACCTACCTCAGCTAGCCAAAAGGGCCATAAGATTTTTGAAAGATGCTTTAAACAAGAAATCAGAAAATATACAACATCTGTGACATTCTAATGGTAAAATTGTGAAACTTTTGCTATTGAATAAATGTTGTTTGACAGCAACTGCTAACCCAGAGATGCAGATTTTTATTTTCTTACTTAGGCATTTAAAATAAATGTTCATTCTACTGAAGTGAAGCCCCAAGTGGCCTCTGTTACCTGTATTATGATGGTGGCCTCAGGGACTGCTTCATTTACTTCTGTTGTGACACAGACAGTGCTATCATGTTATTTCATATATAAACTAGTACACAGTTAAGGTTTATTAAACAGACAGCTGTCAAACTTGGACTAAGTTAGTGGGCACTGAATAACAATAACTGTTTTATAATGCCACACAAAATTTTTCAGATAATGTTTGGGGATTTTGTTTGCAAGTTATTTGTAAATGTTTTTAAATTTTTATTTATTTATTTTTGAGAAAGAGAGAGAGAGAGAGAGAGAGAGAGAGAGAGAGAGAGAGAGAGAGAGTGTGTGAGCCTAAGCAGGGGAGGGGCAGAGAGAGGGAGACACAGAATGTGAAGTAGGTTCCAGGCTCTGGGCTGTAAGCACAGAGCTCGACACGGGACTCAAACTCACAGACAGTGAGATCATGACCTGAGCCAAAGTCGGACATTTAACTGACTGAGCCACTTGCCTTGTTTGCAAGTTATTTGTAATGATGAGGTTTTAGAATGATGTGAAATCCAAACTCTGGAACAATGTCATGATCTGGCCGAGGCCCTAGAAGGAAGACTTTCCACCCTGGTCTCCCAGATGCAAAACCTACCACAGGGAGAGGGTGGAATTTTGTGTGGCAATGCAAAGAACTCCCTGTAGTCTCTAGTGACCAAACAGATGTAGTGGGCTCTCCGGGTCCCCTGGAGGACGCCCACAAATCTCTATGTACCTGACTTCTCCTTACCACAGCCTACTTCATGCTCCGAGCTGGGCTTGAAGGAAACAAAGCTTTAGAGATCAAAGAGAAGCACTTGGCCTTGGGCATGTCTTCCACCCTCCACCAGCTTGCCATTCCTGTGGTTGCTTTGCTGAGTGAAAGTCAGATGGGTGAGCTTCTGGGCATGCATTCAGGTTATCATATCCCCCTAATCCCTCATCACTATTAGTGAATCCTGTGATGAAGGGTTTAATTTTTAATGAAATTTGAGAAGGGTGGATGCTCTAATATTTCTTGAAAGAAAAAAAAGAATAATAATTTACCATGTTAGCCTCATGCAGTGATGCCTTTTGCTGGCCTGCTCTGTGTATGTCATTTTCTCAGAGTCTGAATAAGCAGGCAACTCAGTGAGACCTCCACCATCTGGCATTTTACAATAATCTAAGAACAACAGAAGACACAACAACAGGAATTCTTGTGTAAAAATTCCATTTCTTTCAATATGGATTAAAAAATAAGTAAAATTTTTTATATAGCTGAATAACATTCCATTGTGTGTGTGTGTATATATATATATATCAAAAGTACATACATACATACGTATATACACACCACATCTTCATTATCCATTCATCTATCGACGGACACTTGGGCTGCTTTCATAATTTGGCTATTATAAATAATGTGGCAATAAACATAGGGGTGCATATATTCATTTGAATTAGTGTTTTCACATTCTTTGGGTAAATACCCAGTAGTGCAATTACTGGATTGTAGGGTAATTCTATTTTAATTTTTTGAGGAAACTCCATACTGTTTGCCACTGTGGCAAAATGCATCAATTTGCATTCCCACCAAACAGTGCACAAGGGTTCCTCTTTCTCCACATCTTCACCAATACTTCTTGTTTCTTGAGTTTTTGATTTCAGCCATTCTGACAGGTGTGAGGTGATAATCTCATTTTGTTTTTGATCTGCATTTCCCTGATGATGATGCTGAGTGAAATAAATCAGTCAGAGAAAGACAAATATGAAATGATTTCACTCATTTGTAGAATTTAAGAAATAAAACAAATGAAAGGGAAAAAAAGAGACCAAAAAACAGATTCTTAAATATAGAGAACAGGTGGTTACCAGAAGGGGTTGAATGGAGGGATGGGGGAAATAGGTGAAGGAGATTAAGAGTACATTTATCATGATGAACACTGAGTAATGTACAGAATCGCTGAATCACTATATTGTACACCTGAAACTGATATACCACTGTATGTTAACTATATTGGAATTAAAATTTTTAAGAAGATAGGTAAAATTCAAAAATAACAAAATGCTTGGTTAATGAGATGTTTCAAACTCTAGAAAATAGCCCAGTTATCCAAAAGAATTCCACATCAAAGGATTTTGACTCAGTGAAAGACTGCAGACAGTTCATTAACATTCCCCTAATAGGGTTTGATCTGTGTACCATGCTACCTCTTTCCCAGGAACAGCTTTATCCTCCTTTTCCATCTGAATTTTAGTTATCCTTTACTGTTCATGTCAACTGGAGCCAACCTGAGATCCATCCAGTTGCTTAATTTTGACAAACTTACTGTCTGTTCTGGTAGACTTGACATAACTTTAAGCAAAGAGTCCCTGATTCCACCATAAAGTGCTTATGAAATAAAGGTTCTATGACTAGTATCCTGACGAATAGGATCATTATTTGAACTTAAGAAAAGTAGAATAAAAAAGAGTTAATTTTTTAGAAAGCCATGACTTCTGATCTATCAAAGTTTTTTTTCCCCTTCATACCCTCAACAGGTTTATGTTGACAGTCATCAGGAATAAATCCTGCGGCATGCAGAGCAATTCGACAAGCCTTCCTGACCACGACTTTTGCCTCATTTCGAAATTCTTCTAGGCGCATTGTCACCTAGACATTGATGAATATGTATAATTAGCAATAGCAAAGTAGCAACAATAGAAAAAAAAATCTCAAAACCATAGACAAAAATTCCTTACCTCTTCTAACCATATGATTTGTGTGGCCTTAAATTCTTGCAGGGTATAAGTATGACATTTTTCAATATAACAAAGTCTGATAAAACTCAAGTTATAGCATAATTCATTTATTTTAAGAAGAGCCGGTCGCAAATGCTGAATGAAAATAAAAATTATCATTGTTTAGTTAAAAAAAAAACCCTGTCTTTTAAAAGAATAAAAATATTTGGAAAGCAAGAATTGTTATTAAGGAAAATAATAGGTCTATATGTTAACTCTAGCTACAACTCCAAAGTGCATACATTAAACAGGAACACATCTGAAATTTTTTCTAAAAGCATTCTTTGAATTATCAGACTTAATTTGTTTGAATGTCTATCTTTTTATCTTGAATATGTGTCTTTTAGCTAAGAAATTGAGGGTAAGTAATAGAGGACTGGGAAATATCTTAAATTTCACTATGTATGATGAATGGCTACTAAAAGATTCATTGTGTTATCTTAAGGACTTTACAATGCCCAGTCACCATGGTAATGGAGAGGCCCATTTGCTGATCTAAGAGGCTTTGACATAAAATCCCAAGACAACTTTGAATTAAAAATTTTTTTAAGTTAAAATTTTTAACTTTAAATTTAACAAGTTGCTGAAAAAGAAAACTCAGTCACTATTAAGAACCTATTTATTTGTGGACTGGAACAATGAATGGAAGTAGATGGATGGATAAATAAAAAATATATATCCATACAACAGTGTATTATTTGCCAATAAAAAGAAATGCTATGCTATAACATAGATGAATGCTGGAAACATTAAGCTAAGTGAAAAAAGCCAGCCATAAGGAACCACATATTACATGGTTCCATTTACATGAAATGTACAGAATAGGCAATCCAACAGAGACAAAAAGTGGTTTAGTGGTTGCCTAGAGCCGGGGAGGGTGTTGGGGGGAGATGGGGAGAAATATAGAATGACCACTAATGGGTAATAGGGTTTTTAAAAAAAAATTTATTCATTTATTTTGAGAGAGTGAGAGAGAGAGAGACAGCAGACAAGGGGCAGAGAGAGAGGGAAAGAGAGAGACAGAGAGAGAGAGAGGGAATCCCAAGCAGGCTCTGCACCATCGGTGTGGAGCCTGATGCAGGGCTTGAACTCACAAACTGTGAGATCGTGACCTGAGCTGAAACCAAGAGCTGGATGCTTAACCGACTGAGACACCCAGGTACCCAAACAAGGTTTCTTTTTGGAGTGATGAAAATGTTCTAAAATTGACTGTGGTGATGGTTAATCAATTCTGTGAATGTAATAAAACCACCAAATGGTATACCTTAAATGGGTGAATTGTACACTACGTTAATTATATTTCAATAAAGTTGTTAAGAGGAAACGTAGGCACAGGTGCCAATAAGGTTTGTTACTAAAAAATATCATGAAAAGAAATATTTCAGATATTTTCAATATATTCTCCACATTGATCCTTTCAACCTAGTCTAGGCAAATCAGTCCTCCTAATTAACTAATTGTAAATGTAAGAGTAGTGATAAGCATTGCATAATTATAGTATGTAATAGACATTTAAACCAACACAATGGGTCTGTTATTTAGGTCAATCTAAGCTTAAATGGATGAGAACTTTCTAGTCTGCCAGGGCTACATTTAAGAGAAGATATTATCAAGGTCAAAGCACTATTGGTATGAATGGTAGGCAGATAGGACAACTGTCAGCACATAAGAGAACAAGCCTTAAGGATCAATCGAGGTGATCTTAGAGACGAATACAGGAAGAACTATTTTATATACTTAGTAACAAACTTATGAAATGTATAGTGCCCAGGACATGGCAAAAGATAAAAGGTGGTAAAAAGATAATAAAATAGGTTCAAACGATTGATGGATCCTTAATGAAATTAGAGGTCTAGGAGTTGAGCTTACTATCAAGAAGGACTAGAATATTTTCTACAACCCAGAATGCTTGATGAGATGGATGACCTGAAATAACACATTTCATACATGTGTTTTGCACTAATACCTATGTTAGCCCTAGTCTTTTAATGTTCCTTTGTGTAACTGACATCTTGATAATGATCTTTCAGATCAACATATGAAAGTGAAGGAAATGAGCAGTAAAAAAGCAAACTTGAGGCTTCTGATTTGAGAGGATGATGACTCAGTGTCATAGAAATAGACAGCTGAGGACCCTGACAGTAACAGTGATTCCAGTTTATTCCCAAGGGCCAAATAGAAAACTTTTTTAATTTTTTTAATGTTATTTATTTTTGAGAGAGAGACAGAGACAGAGCGTGAGTGGGGGACGGGCAGAGAGGGAGACAGAGGACAGGCTACGCACTGTCAGCATAGAGCCTGACACGGGGTTCAAATCCACGAACTCTGCGATCATGACCTGGACGGGCACTCCACAAGTAGAAAACTTCTAATGCAAGTTGAAATTCAGTGAATGGGTAGAGATTTTAAATATGGCCACATACTCTTTAACAGTTCTTTTCCCATGATTACCCCATTCTGCAAAGTAAAGATTAAAAATTTCCCTAGGGTCTGAATCCATGGTGGAGGAAAGTATATGTATGATACCTTGGGAAGCACTGGCCCATGAAAACAGGTCCCCCAATTATTTTGGACCATAAAGTCCAGAGTGACTCAAAGATAAGAGGAGGTAATAAGGGTTGCCAGCCCACTGTGCTCAAGAGGATATACCATTTTCCTGATCAGCAACAAAGGGGGCCATGAATCCAAACCTCTGAGGCTGCTTCTAACTGAAGGGGACCTGTGCAACTCTTTTCTTATACTTTTGCATTCTGCAACCCCAGTTAAAATGTAAAAACACTGCTAGACTGCCAGACTCTTAAATGACAAGACAGTATGAAAATTCTCTTAAAAAGATGAAATATTCTATTTCAAGGACAGTCTATACCAATACCTGTAATAGATTCACATTTTGTTTTTCTGTAATTCTTTTAAAATATAATTAAAAATACGTACAGGATTAACAATGAACAAATTTTTTTGTAGAGATTGTCGACAACCACTGATTTTCTTGGAACGGACATTCTTCTTCCACACATTAAAAGCCTTCCATTTCCGGAAAAGTGCAAATATGGGAATCTTAGTGAGTTCTCTGTGATATAGATACTCCTGTTCCCATCGATCAATTTCGATATACTCAATGTCCTCATTATAAATGTGTGTTACGGCTTTTTTGCTAATAGTATAGTAGTCATTTTTATTGATGTTCTCATAACTTACAACTCTATGAACAAATAAAATTGAGGCAAGTAAATAAAGTATTCAATACAAAGTCAAGCAATTGCATTGATTTTTTTTCTAAAGAGATAAAACATTTCTGAAAAAACATATTATTTAAAATTGTTAAAAATTCTAACAAACTATTTTTAGATTGAATAAATTACTTAAGAAAAGAAAGAGGAGCTCCTGTTTAAAAAATAGTTGTACTTATTTTAGGTCTTAAAGATTTCACAACCTTGGTAATATGCTTGATAATTTCAGTTACATGATCTTTACAAAAACAACTCAATAACAGATATTTAAAACATAATAGCTCTGTATGAAAGTTACCTGAAAATAAGTTTTTATTATTAGCTGTTTAGAAACTATTCAATAATAATGTAAGAGTTTTACACTACTCAGTATTGAAAGAATTGTGAGAAAGATCAAAGAAAAGATGAATTAAATAAGATTCAAATCAAGACCCAGATTAAGCTGAAAAAAATATGCCCAGTTCATCACAGAACAAAATAGTTATTACTGAGAACCTATTTATTTCAAGATATTCCCCTTTCAACTGTCATCAAGGGCATTCTTCACCCTTATGCTTAACAGGAAACAGATCAAATAAGGAAGAAAAGCAAGTGAGATAAAGACAGGAGTAAGGACAGAAGGAAGCAAAGTAATGAGAATAGAAAAGGCTGATTCTCTAAAGTTTCTTAAAACAAGAACTTGCCTGTAGGCACAAAGTTTTTTGTTTTTGTTTTTTTGTTTTTTTGATAATTTTAGCCATAATATTGAAATACTGGATGCAACTTAAATATCCAGTAATACAACAATTGTGAAACATATTGCGATATAGCAAGTTATTAGAATATGTTTTAAAATTTAGGAAGATAAAATTTATAAATATTCTACAGTACTCTAGAATATTAAGATAAGGAATAGCTGCAAAATAAAACTGCAAATTTTTTTTGTGTTAAAACTATGCAAAAATTATATGTACTGACAAAGACTAGATAGGAACACTCCAGTGAAAATCAACTGTTTCTCTTGTCTACGTTCTCCCCTGATCCTTAGCTCTGCATTCTGAACCTGGAGTTCATGGGTCTTTAGCATAGCCTTCAGTTCGTCTGTGAAATCCCTGAAATTGTTGTCTGTATACAAATTGATGTACATATTTATAACTCCTAAAGAAATTGGAATAAAATTCTCTTATGTTGTGGGTCTGTTAATCAAAAAACTAAAAGCCATTGGAATAATTTCTATTTATGTTTAATTAAACTGAGCTAGAAAAATCTTTTTAAAATTAGGGCATACAGGACCAGAATGGGGGAAAAAACAAACAAAAAACAAAACCACCAAAACCCCAAGCCAAGACCTGATCACGGGAGCACACAAGGGAGGTCTGGGAGCTGATGGTGAGGAGCTGATGGAGAGGAGTCTGAAGGTCACTCTCCTACTTCAGTGCCACAACAGAAAATGTCAACCTGTTCAGCTTTTACCTAATTCCACTATCTGTTTGCCTGTGTTCTAATTAAAACTTCACACCAGAACTGTCTGGGAAAATGCCAGGTATTACATGTTGCTATTGAGGTGTATGAAAAACATATTTTTTTCCCTTTTTTATTTGTCGAAAGCTGAAGATATAATTAGGACATTCTTGGGGTTATTCTCTCCAAAATGTGAAATTTTAACTTGTCTCGGAAACTGTAATTAACTTCAGATGTTTCAATAATATCAGCCATCAAACCAACCTAAAGACAAGATCAAGCAGCTCACTATGGCCTTTGTGTATGTCTGGAAAACTTGCTCTCATTGGTCTGTTTCTAAAGACCCTTCTAGAAGGTGGCAGGTGTGGTCCATGATGTTGAATTCTAACTTATTGGTGCTCGGTGCCACTTAGAAATCTTTTTTATTTGCAGTTTACTATTTAAGATCTTCATTCTCAATCCCCTAAACCTTTTCATCCTCTACACATTTCTACTCTGCATAGAACAAATGAACACACTAGTCTTTTTCAAAGACTGGATCACCAGCATCAAAATCATCTGGGCTGCTTATTAAGGATCCACATTTCTGAGTCCAACACAAAATCAGAATCCTTATGTATGAGACTCAAGATTCTAGTTTACCAAGCTCCCTGGATGATTCTGATACACAGTAATGTTTGTGAACCACTGAACTTTATTTGAAAGCAACCAACAAAAATGAGGTGGTCATAAAGTGAGCACTGTCTCACACCTTCACTTGAAAATCATCATACCTGTGTGCCTACGCTCCAGCTCCTGAGTGGATCTCAAATTTTCCTCCAGAGATGAAGAGGTTTCACCTCACTTTTTTCTAACCCTCCTGGCTTTTAGCGACTTTTCCTCTGCATCTAAAAACGTGCAAAACTTCTCTTTAACTTGCAGATAGTTTCCCTTTAGCTTGTAGAAAGCTTTTTCTCCACCTGCTGCCCATTTAACTTGAAATCCCGCATTGCCTTCTTTCTCTCAAACTTCCTTTATAATGGTGTGTATTGGTGGGCCATATCTCTCCCATCCATTCCTTTTGAAAGTTTCCAAAACCCGGTCTTGTTTCTCATAACTTTAACAAAATTATTCAATTAAAGATGAGCAGGGACTTCCTTCAAGCCCAATTCTCTTGGTAGATGGATGGGGCAGCAAGGTCAAGGAAAGCTCTGCAAAACTAAGAGGGACTATCCACCGTTCTCTGTAATCCTATTCTCCGTAGACTTTCCAGTTCATAACTTGGTGTTACCTGTATGTGAAAACACACGGGTATCAGATGAAGGCAGGTGGAATTAGGCTCTTGTGGTATGATGGCCTGTTGTCTTTTTAATGAATATGTGTAAGCCAATATACAATTTCTCTTATTACAATTAGATTTCTTGGAGCTGTTCATGTTATTATGGAGAAGGAAAATACATTGGCCTATTTTTGATTTTTCTCTTAAAGCAGAAAGGCTTTTTTTGTTCGTTTGGTTTAGTTGTAAAGAAGAGGGAATTTATGATAAATTGGTTTGATTTCTCTTGTACACTGCTTCGGAACATCTCATTGTTTTAGTTGTCTAAGTAAAATGCCTCTGAACAAACAAAAAGACTTTCCAGCTCATTACTGAGGGGGGGTACCACCCAAATCTACTCCTTGAGCCTTTGTACTTCACTCCACACACTCTGCCTCAGACCACTCATCTATCTCAGGAGCTGACCCACCACACAACACCTATGCTCATAATTGCCTACTCAGCCTTTCTTGGCATCCAGGATTCACCCTTAACTTCCGCTGCCTCTTGGATAGTTGCTTTGGATATTTCTTTCATCAAAGAAATTTCCTTTCGTTGAGGAAATAATACAAAAATTTACTTCAGGGTTTAAAACGAGAACTTCATTTGTTCAAGTGCTGTGCTATAAAATTCCTACGTTGCTGATAAACAAAACGGCTTTATGATTCAATCAACTAAACAGGTGCTTGGATAGTTAACTAATTAGGATGAGATGAATACCTTGCGTAAAATTACATTTTACTCTGTTTTAATGGGGAAAAAATATCTGGAGTGTTTTCTTGCTGTTCAATGTAGAATCAGGGAGTCCTCTGTCAAACTATTTTACTGTAGAACCTATATCTATCCATCTGAAATTAAACTTAGGCTCCAAGGCTTCTATTAACTCCAAAAGGTTATGTCGTATTTGAGAGAATCATATGGCATATGAGAATTACACAGCCCTGTGGTAGGTCATAAATTGTCTTATTATTGTTTATTTAAGTTATAACTCATATTGTGCCTACTGGGGTTCTAAAAATGTTAATTTCTTTTCCTAGAATTCCTTGATTTTCCAAAACAATGATATCTCAGTGTGATTTGTTATTTAAAACAGCAGCTCTATCTGTTGTTACACAGATTGAAAATGCTTCTGATCATCTTGAAACCAGTCTAGTAAGACTAATAGTGCAGAAACGTGGTTTGTCTCCTGCTCAAGAACTTTAAATAGTCTCCTACTGTTTATATCATCAAATCCAAATTACTTTGCCAGGTGTTTGGCACTCTCCTCTTGTTTCATGTTAGTTCCTACTCTGTCCCACAAATTGCCCTTTTTAGTCAGGCTGACTTATCATATCTACCTTAGGCCATGTTTGAATGCATACAAATGTCTTTGTTCACCCTGTTCTCTCTTCCTATCTCCTTCAAGTTTCTGATTTCAACAAGCAAACAAGTAATTACCTGCTTTAAGGTAGTGGAGTATATTAGATAAGCTCATATGGCCCTATGCAAATCTAAGTTCTCTTATTATTTTCATAATTATACAGTTTTAATTGTTATAATCTGAGCATATTAATTGGGTGAAGGTAAGTAAGCAACTGCCTGGAAAGAAATTAGCTACTTCCTGTGTTCTGTAATTATAAACCTCAATTTGTTTGATGATGGTCAAGATCATGAATCTGTATGGGTTTAGACCTAACCTAAAGAGAAGAGAAATGACTTACTTTGCTTCTGGTTTGACTAAACAGAAAGGGTATAATATCTGATAAGGAACTCTTTTTCACCTAGAAAATTAAACAAAAGCATAACTAAGAAGAAACATCCAAATTTCTGTAATAAGAGAGTATTCTGGGGCCAGTAGTTCTCAGAGCAAGGTCCCTGGAACAGCAGCAACAAGCATCCCATGGGAATTGTAATTTCCCAGGCTACGTTCCCAACCCACTGAATCAGAAACTCCAGAGGTTTAAGCATCTGTTTTAACAAGTCCTCTAGGGCTTGCTTGAGAACCGCTGCTCAAAGTCCATGGGAGTGCAGCATTGAGTTAAATACTGGAATGATCTGGTGAGTTTTAAAGAAATACTATTGTTCAGGCTCACCACAAATCAATTAAATAATGTCTTGGAGTAGGGCCTGGGTGATTCTCATTAGTAGCCAAGTCTGAGAACCACTCTTCTAGGTTCTTCAAAAAAATTTTAATGTTTATTTATTTTTGAGAGAGAGAGAGCACAAGCAGGGGAGGGGCAGAGAGAGAGGGTGACAGAGGATCAAAGCAGGCTACGCACTGACAGCAGATTAGCCTGATGCAGGTTTTGAACTATGAACCACAAGATCATGACCTGAGTCGAAGTCAGACGCTTAACCAATTGAGCCACCCAGGCACCCCTAGTTTCCTCAAATTTTTGTGTGAAATAAAATCATCACCTATTAAATTGTCACAGCCCCAGAATACTACCAGGGCATGTTTGTGCGTGTGTGTGTGTGTGTGTGTGTGTGTGTGTGTGTGTGTGTTTGAAGAGAGGGTAGGGAGAAAATATGAAGCTGAGCATTTTTTATTATTCCAAGTGCAAATATGAGGTGCCTTTAATGTTTCCATGTGCTGGCTGAAATTTGACTCATCAGATTTAAATTTCTTTATGGACTAGCCCAAGAAAATGGTCATTGTGTTAGGCAACTTGGCAAGGTTTCTGATAATGTGGCTTCAAAATGATCTGTTATTACAGAGGACATATAACCTCACTATAAAGTTTTTTGTAATTATGACTTCACACAGAAACCACAATGCTGAAATTTGAGAAAGTATCAAACATCTATCTGTGTTTTCTGTTCTAGGTCACTAAACAGGTAATCTCACTAAAAGGACAGAATAGCTTTAGTTTGAAATTTAAAAAGCTTCCTTTAAAAATACTTTTAACAGGGCACTTGGGTGGCTCAGGGGGTTAAGTCTCCAACTCTTGATTTTGGCTCAAGTCACAATCTCAGGGATCCTGAGATTGAGCCCCATGTTGGGTTTTTGCTGACAGCGGGGAGCCTGCTTGGTATCTCTCTCCCCTTTCCCTGCCCCTCCCCTGTTTGGGTGCACACACTTGCTCTCTCTCTCAAAATAAATAAACAAACTTAAAAAATACTTTTAAAAAATGTTTATTTTTGAGAGAGCGCAAACAGGACAGAGGATCCAAAGCAGGCTCTGCACTGAAAGCAGCAAGCCTGATGTGGGGATTGAACTCATGAACCATGAGATCACGACCTGAGCCAAAGTCAGATGCCCAACTGACTGAGACACCCAGGTGCCCCTAAAAAAATACTTTTAACATAATAGGCTTAGGAACCATCTGAGAACTGGATCATTGGGAAAGTAATATGGCCTGAGCCTGGTGTAGATGATTATATGGTCCTAACAGCCCAAGCCACATAACTCTGTTTCACAGAGTCCCAATCCCAGCATGTGTCCCTCAAGAAAGAGTTGATTGGCCGTACAGGACAGAAATGTGTAATTAGCATCACTTAACCTGAGGTTTCTCAATCTAAGCACTACTGACATGTTGGGCCAGGTAACTCTCTGTTGTGTGAGCCTGTCCTGTGCACTGCCAGCTGTTTAGCAGCTACCCTTACTCTTCCCACTTGACACCAGCAGCACCATCCTCTCTAGTTATGGCAACCAAAGATTCCTGCAGACATCCCCCAATATCTCCTGGGGGGCAAAATCTCCCAGGTTGAGAATCAGTGATTTAATTTAATGTATCTTAATTGCATATGATCACAGAATAATTGTTTTTTACCATCTACCTATTAATACCACTTATATATAATGGTCCTAGAAATACACATTAGGCAACATTTAGGTAGAAGAAATTTTGTGTCTTCTTTCTTGGCTTTATAGACCCTAAAAATGCTTGGTATTTGGGAAGGGCTCTGCCATACATTCTGATTTATCCACTCACTAAATTTATCCACTCACTAAATGGTTTGAAAATCGACATTGCACAGACGATGAAATCATAGAATTGAAAGATGGGAACATCAGATATAATTCTGAATTTCTACTTGCAAATCACGAAACAATATCAAATAGCAAAGTCCTTCATATATCTGTGCCTCAATTTCCTCACCTTTCAACTATAGAGAATGCCCTTCTAAGGAGGTTCTTTTGAGGACAAAATAATATTAATGTACAGAAAGCACACAGTTCAGCCTAGCACAGCATGTGTGACGCAAGTGACAGGAAAAGCTGTCATTATTAGAATGAGTTTATTAGGCACAGTGTATGAGAGGCTGGGTGCTAAAGCCCAACTACTTGGGTTTGAATTCCAGCCCCACAGTTCACTACACTAGCTGGTCAAACTTGGCCAACTCTGCCTCAGTTTCATCATTTGTAAAATGAATCTATTCATACTGGCTACCTTACAGAGTTGCTATGAAGATTAAATTAATTAATACATATGAAGAACTTGGAACAGTGTTTGGCACATGCTAAGAGTTGGTGTTTGTAGTATTGTGTAACAGTATTCACCTTTGTAAAAGTCTGGTTACCGCTATGAGTTTATAGAAGTATCCTTATCAATGTGATCAAGTGTATATATGTTTCAATGACCAAAACAAAAAAAAAGCAAAATATGGACACATAGAAGTGGGATGAGAGGTTCTATAGAAATGGGAGAAAAGTCCACATTTGTCAAACACCAACAATGGCTCCTTATATTTAAGCATGAAAAAGAAAGACTTACATATTGCTCCACCAGGCAATCTTCTAAGCTTCAACTAAATGTTCAGGTTAATAAAACTTTCATAAACTATATTTGGAACCCTTCTACTTAGGAAGAGCATAGGGCAGGAACTACTTCTCGCCATCAGGGCAGCATCAGACTTCACTCTTCCATGGGACTGCTTGTAGGAATCTATCAGCCACCCAGGAGCTACCCTCTCCCTAGATGACAACTCAGAGGCAAGGAGATGAGATCCACACTGGGTGGGTATGGAAACCACCCTGGCTTAAAAGCCTTATTACCACATGAGCCAGTTTGTCTTGCAATAACTCTGTAAGCATAGATTTCAGGCTTCCTGATAGAGGCATGCCCAGAAAAAGAGTTGCTGCACCATGGTAAGTCCAAAGCTATGGCTCCCCATCAGTTATTTAGAATTCATTTTCAGTCTCCCCCAGTGCAGATATCATTCACAAATCAGGGGTCATTTTTATCATAAGCAATGTTGCCTAAAAGTAACTGACTTCTACTCTTATCAGGATACAGGGAAACAGAGTTTCAGAGTTAACCAAGCAAGATCAGATTCTCATGCAGAGAAAATTGTCCTACAGTCCTCTAGAACAATGCTTCCTAAACTTCCGTGTTCTAACAAATCCACACAATGGTGACATTTTGAAAGGCACCCTGGTGAAGGCATTAATTCTGATTTCTTTCTATTGTAACAAGAAAAACAACACACAAGGTATCCAGGGAAATATTCAGTACTGAATTTGATAAAACTTCCAAATAAAGCCTAGCTCATAAGCCACAGCAGTGACCATAACTGTTTGGAAGTAGCCACCTGCATTTCTAATCAAGACATGATGAATGGTCTGTTCAAATTCTTGACAACCACCACTACCGAGAAACTTTGTTTATAGAAATAGTAGACAACAAATAGCAGATGATTTATTGCTTTGTCTCTTATGGATGGAAACTCCCTTTTCCATTAACCAGAATTTGGATAATTTGTTCTCTTGAAATTGTGAACCAAAGGTACCACCATTCTTCACTTTTAATAGTTTTCCCTTTTTCCCCTTTGATAAATGCAGTGTTGAAATTTCTTGTGAAATGCAAACTGATTTAAAATCCAAACATTTCAAGTATTTCAGAAACAATGGTAAGCTTTCTCTGAAACACAGACAGATGTTACTCTGGCTGAATTTTTCTTTAGGTTTAAATCCATTACAATCACTAAAAATCACTAGAGACCCATTTCCAATATCATTTTCCCAAAGCTGAATTCAAAGAGTGGTATTCTAAACTGAGAGATTTCCCCCTAAGATCAGGAACACAACAGGGATGTCCACTCTCGCCACTGTTATTCAACATAGTATTGGAAGTCTTAGCCTCAGCAATCAGACAACACAAAGGAATGAAAGGCATCCAAATTGGCCAGGAGGAAGTCAAACTTTCACTCTTCACAGATGATATGATACTGTATATGGAAAACCCAAAAGATTCCACCAAAAAACTGCTAGAACTGATCCATGAATTCAGCAAAGTTGCAGGATACAAAATCAATGCACAGAAATCAATTGCATTCCTATACACCAATAATGAAGCAACAGAAAGAAAAATCAAAGATTGATCCCATTTACAGTTGCACCAAAAATCATAAAATACCTAGGAATAAACCTAATCAAAGAGGTGAAAAATCTATACACTGAAACTATAGAAAGCTTATGAAAGAAATTGAAGAAGACACAAAAAAGTGGAAAAACATTCCATGATCCTGGATTAGAACAAACATCGTTAAAATGTTGATACAACCCAAAGCAATCTATATATTCAATGCAATCCCTATCAAAATAACACCACATTCTTCACAGAGCTAGAACAAACAATCCTAACATTTGTATGGGACCAGAAAAGACCCTGAATGGACAAAGGAATCTTGAAAAAGAAAACCAAAGCTGGAGGCATCACAATCCCAGACTTCAAGACATATTACAAAGCTGTTATCCAGACAGTATGGTACTGGCACAAAAACAGACACTCAGATCAATGGAACAGAATAGAGAACCCAGAAATGGACCCACAAACATATGGCCAGCTAATCTTTGACAAAGCAGGAAAGAATATCTTCAAGTGGTGCTGGGGAAACTGGACTGCAACATGCGGAAAAATGAACCTGGAACACTTTCTTACATCATACACACACAAAAAAAAAAAACCTCAAAAAGAGTGAAAGACTTAAACAAGACAGGAAGCCATCAAAATCCTCAAGGAGAAAGGAGGCAAAACCTCTCTGACCTCAGCCACAGCAACTTCTTAGTCAACACGTCTCTGGAGGCAAGGGAAACAAAAGCAAAAATGAACTACTGGGACCTCAACAAAATACAAATCTTCTGCAAAGCAAAGGAAACAATTAGCAAAACTAAAAGGCAAGCAACAGAATGGGAGAAGATATTTGCAAATAACCTATAAGATAAAGGGTTAGTATCCAAAATCTATAAAGAACTTATCAAACTGAACACCCAAAAAACAAATAATCCAGTGAAGAAATGAGCAAAAGACGAATAGATGTTTCTCCAAAGAAGACATCCAGATGGCCACCGACACATGAAAAAATGCTCAGCTTCACTCATCATCAGGGAAAGACAAATCAAAACTGCTATGAGATACCACCTCACACTTATCATAATGGCTAATATTAACAACTCAGGCAACAACAAGTGTTGGCAAGGATGCGGAGAAAGACGATCTCTTTTGCACTGCTGGTAGGAATGCAAAACTAGTACAGCCACTCCGGAAAACAGTATGGAGCTTCCTCAAAAAATTAAAAATAGAACTACCCTACGACCCAGCAATTGCACTACTAGGTATTTATCCAAGGGATATAGGTATGCTATTTTGAAGGAGCACATGTACCCCAATGTTTATAGCAGTACTATCAACAGTAGCCAAAGTATGGAAGGAGCCCAAATGTCCATCGATGGATGAATGGATAAAGAAGATGTGGTATATATATACAATGGAGTATCACTCAGCAATCAAAAAGAATGAAATCTTGCTTTTGCAACTACGTGGATGGAACTAGAGGGTATCATGCTAAGTGAAATTAGTCAGAGAAAGACAAATATCATATGACTTCACTCCTATGAGGACTTTAAGACACAGAACAGATGAACACAAGGGAAGGGAAGCAAAACAATATAAAAACAGGGAGGGGGAAAAACATAAGAGACTCTTAAATATAGAGAACAAACAGAACAAACAGTAACCACTGGAGGGGTTGTGTGTGTGGGGGGGATGGGCTAATGGGTAAGGGGCATTAAGGAATCTACTCCTGAAATCATTGTTGCACTATATGATAACTAACTTGGATATCAATTTAAAAAAAAGGACACTTCTCCAAAGAAGACATCCAGATAGCTAACAGACACATGAAAAAATGCTCAACTCACTCATCATCAGGGAAATACAAATCAAAACCACAATGAGATACCACCTCACACCTGTCAATGTAGAATGGCTAACATTAACAACTCAGGCAACAACAGATGTTGGCGAGTATGTGGAGAAAGAGGATCCCTTTTGCACTGCTGGGGGAAATGCAAGCTGGTGCAGCCACTCTGGAAAACAGTATAAAGGTTCCCCCCAAAATTAAAAATAGAACTACCCTACGACCCAGCAATTGCACTACTAGGTATTTATCCAAGGGATACAGGTATGCTGTTTTGAAGGGGCACATGTACCCCAATGTTTATAGCAGCACTATCAACAGTAGCCAAAGTATGGAAAGAGCCCAAATGTCCATCGATGGATGAATGGGTAAAGAAGATGTGGTATATACATACAACGGAGTATTACTCAGCAATCAAAAAGAATGAAATCTTGCCATTTGCAACTACGTAGATGGAACTAGAGGGTATTATGCTAAGCAAAATTAGAGAAGGACGAATATATGACTTTACTCATATGAGGACTTTAAGATACAAAAGAGGTGAACATAAGGGAAGGGAAGCAAAAATAATATAAAAACAAGGAGGTGGAGAAAACATAAGAGACTCTTGAAAATGGAGAACAAACAGGGTTGCTGGAGGGGTTGTGGGAGGGGGGATGGGCTAAATGGGTAAGGAGCATTAAGGAATCTATTCCTGAAATCATTGCTGCACTATATCCTAACTAGCTTGGATATAAATTTAAAAATAAGTTAATTAATTTTTTTAATGTTTATTTTTGAGAGAGAGACAGACTGCAAGTGGGGGAGGGGCAGAGAGAGAGAGGGGGGAGACACAGAATCTGAAGCAGGCTGCGGACTCTGAGCTGTTAATACAGAGCCTGACACGGGGCTCAAACCCACAAACCATGAGATCGTGACCTGAGCTGAGGTCCGGTGCTTAACTGACTGAGCCACCCAGGTACCCCAATAAATTAATTTTTTAAAAAGCAAAGAGTGGTATTCTGCTCACATATTTTTTGTTATGTCTTGGACTTTATTATAGTCACAGTTTTGATAATATTTGGTTTGGAATTCATAACAGCAGGGAAACATTTACATATGGGAGTTCCTTTGCAAATAAAACAATGTATTACTTGAATGCAGGATTCTCAGAATAAGCTCTAAATATGTTTTTAAGAAGTATTTCCATAATGTTTTATTTGCCTTAAATATTTCATCGCCAGTAGGATTCCACCCCCCCATGACAAAGTTCTTCCAATATTTCACTTCAGTGATTCTAAATAGTGCATTATTATCTAGAAGTTACTAATATCTATAGATGCATCAATATTCAATAAAACTCCTTTTCTGCAATAAAATTTTAATCATGTCCTGGAGTGTGTTAATCTCTCTTATCTAATCTGTTGATCTACTAGTGGCATTATTGATAGATTTCCTTTGCTTTTCTGGTAACAAATAGAATGAAAAAATTTCTACACAGGTTGGTAAAATTGCAATTCTGCCACAGTGAGTTATTCTGACATTAGATATTGTGTGTTCTTGCATGCCTAGCTTCTTAAGCTTATTGATGAGATATTAATCTAAAAACAGAATTTGGTTTCATATTTTGTACTTCAATATGCCTTAAAAAGTTCAAATCCTTTTCTGGGTATGGTGGACATCTTTTGGTAAGGTGTTGATATAGCTTGCTTGTAACTACTGATTCATTTGATAACATTTCCATACAAATGAGATATTTAGGCAAAGGACTGGAACGTTACTGTGATTCACAAATCCAAGTGTGAGATGTTTTTAATTATGTTGCCTAATTTCTAATCTTTTTCCTTGTTTTAAATTTAAATTTGTTTTAAATTCAAGTTAGTTAATATACAGTGTAGTCTAATCTTTTTCCTTTTGACCACTGTGTTTATCTTATAGCTCTAGTAAAATTCTAGTTTTAAGAATACGCTATCAAAGAGGACACAAATAAATAGAAAGAGGGTCCATGCTCATAGATTGGGAAATTTAATATTATTAAAATGTCCACACCACTCAAATATTGTACAGATTCAGTACAATCCCTATTAAAATTCCAAATGCATTTTTCACAGAAATAGGACAAACCTCAAGAGAACCCAAATAGTCCAAGCACTCTGAGACAGAACAAAGCTGGAGACATCATGTTCCCTGATTTCAAACAATATTAGGAAGCTAAACTAATCAAACCAATATGGTATTGGCATAAAAACACACATATATATTAATGGAACAGAATAAGAAACCTAGAGATAAAAGCCTGAATATATGGTCAATTATTTTATGACAGAAGAGCCAAGAATATACAATGGGGAAAGGACAGCATGTTCAGTAAATGGTGCTGGGAAGACTGGACAGCCACATTCAAAAGAATGAAATTGGACTGCCATCTAACGTCATACACAAAAGCTAAATCAAAATAGATTAAAGACTTGAACATGAGACCTGAAACCACAAAACTCCTAGAAGAAAACATTGGTGGTAAACTCCTTGAGATTGGTCTTGGTGATGATTTTTTTGGATTTGACACCAAAAGCACAGGAAACAAAAGCTAAAATAAACAAGTGGGACTACATCAAATTAAAAAGCTTCAATACAGTGAAGGAAATCTTCAAAATAAAAAGGGAACCTACTGAATAGGAGACCATATTTGCACATCATGTATCTGGTAAGAGATTAATATTCAAAAAATATAAGGAATTCATACAACTCAATAATAAAAAACCCAAACAATCCAAATAAAAAATGGGCAGAGAATCTGCATAGATATTTTTCCAAAGAAGACATACAGATGGACAACAGGTACATAAAAATATACCCAACATCACTAATCATCAGGGGAATGCAAACCAAACCACAATGAGGTATCAATCACCTTACATCTGTCAGAATCATTATTATCAAAAAGACAAGAAATAACAAATGTCGGTGAGGATGTGGAGAAAAGGGAATCCTTGTAGACCGTTGATGGGGATGTAAATTGGTACAACGACCATGGAAAACAATATGGAGTTTCCTCAAAAAATTAAAAATAGATTTTACCATATGATCCAGCAATTCCACTACTTGGTATCTATACAAAGAAAACAAAAACACTAGTTCAAAAAGATGTATGTGTCCCTATGTTCACTGCAGCATTATTTGTAATAGCCAAGATATGAAACCAACCTCAAGTGTCCATTAAATATAAAGAAGACGGTGTGTGTGTGCATGTGTGTGTGTATACCCAGCAAATGTGTACACACACACACACACACACACACACACACACACGGTAGAATACTACTCAGACATAAAAAAGAACAAAATCCTGCCATTTGCAACAACATGGATGGACCATGAGAGTATTATGCTATCTTACTGTAAGACCTAGGGCAGTTAACCATTTTGTGACTCATTGTAAAATAGAGATAATAATTGTATCTATTGTATAGTATTTTGTGAGGATTAAATGATACGACATACAAAAATAATTTGCCTAGAACAAAGTAAACACTAATGATCTTTTATGACATAAAATGTGATGATTCACTTTCATGTGCTCTCACACAAAGTGGATATATATTCCAACTCTCTAGCCAACAATCCTCCCCCATATCTCATAGCTACCCTTCAGTTACAATCATTCTTGTTCAAGGTCTTCAGTCCCAACAAAACAGGATTATTTTGTCTTGATCAGTTCTATTCTCTGTTCTCTATGCTCTTCATGATCTCCCTATTTCCTGATTCTTTACCTAGTTTCCTCTTTACTTGCCCCAAAGCTGACCAGAGTCACTACTATGCCCCCTTGCTGGGCAAAATAATCTGCAGCATATAGTTGTGTACTTATTCAGATTGATATTCCAACATATTTAGACATCTCCTTGAAGCTTATTCCTGACAAAATCATTATACCTAACATATAGCACTAAGTTGATATTTTAGAATAAACTTGATAAACAGAACTATTTTCTCACCAAGAGGGATCATGGTAGAGAGATAATCATTGTAGAACTTCACATCTGACGTATTTTACGACACTTGAAAACTATGCAAAGACATATTTTATCACATTACTATTAAAAGGAGTTTAGTATATAACATGTCCTCATGTCACTGACCCAGTATTTATAACTAGTTTTAACTTTCAATTTAGCTGCTACCAAGTTTGTGCTACCCAAATGACTATCTTTTCATTAGGTTTATAATATCTGGAGTTCAGACTAGGGAGGAAAAATTAATATCAACCCCAAAATGTAATAAAATAAACCAGGATTCCAACTCTATCTTCTTCTTTTTTTTAAATGCTTATTTATTTTTTGAGAGAGAGAGGGAGACAGAGGATGAGCAGGGGAGGGGCAGAGAGAGAGGGAGACGCAGGATCTGAAGCAGGCTCCAGACTGAGCTCTCAGCACAGAGCCCCACATGGGCCTCGGACCCACAAACCATGAGATCATGACCTGAGCCAAAGTTGGACACTTAACCAACTGAGCCTCCCAGGCACTACCGCCCCCCCAAACTCTATCTTCTTAAATGAGCACTTGCATATTATCATCAAGCATCACTACTATCAGTTCAAAAAAGTATAAAATATCAACTCAATTCCCCAAGTAGAAGTGCTCCTTAGTCTAGATATACAATTTATCTCCTGATTTGGACAAAAGCAGTTTCCATATTCATCTTTAATAGAAAATCATTTTACATTTGGCAAACTTTGACTCTTCTCATAGTGGGGAATGAATATCACAAATGGCACTTCTTGATATCTGGGTAATTACATGATTTTTTTAAAAAAAATTTATTTGTTCATTCTGAGAGAGAGTGAGCATGAGTGGGGGAGGGGCAAAGAGAGAGGAAGACAGAAAATCCCAAGCAGGCTCTGCACAGGGCTCGAAGTCACCAACTGTGAGATCATGACCTGAGCTGAAATCAAGATTTGGAGGCGTGGGGCGCCTGGGTGGCTCAGTCAGTTAAGTGTCCAACTTTGGCTCAGGTCATGATCTCACAGTTCGTGGGTTCGAGGCCCGCGTTGGCTCTGTGCTGAGAGCTCAGAGCCTGGAGCCTGCTTCAGATTCTGTGTCTCCCTCTCTTTCTGTCCCTCTGCCACTTGTGCTCTGTCTCTCGTTTTCAAAAATAAATACACATTTAAAAAAAATTTTAAAAAGTAGTAAGGCAGTGGTGGGAATGACAATACTATTAAAGGGATTATTTTCTTTTACATCAAAGGTCTTTAAATTCTATTCTATATTAATTCTCCCATCTTAAAAAAGAAAAAAAAAACCTCACTAGACCCCAATTCTCCTTTCATCTATCACCTCACTTCTTTCATATCTTTGGCATCCCCAAATTAGTAGGTCCAAACCCAAACTCTTTTTTTTTTTCTCCAATAAATCTGTTCCATTCAGTTTTCTGTGTCTCAGATACAAGGAACTCTAATCTTCCTCTTGAGCCCAGTCAACTGGATCATTAAAGTCATCCAGGACTCCTCTCTGGTTTTCCACCTTGCATACAGTCCATAAAAACATCCTGTTGGCTTGACCTTCAACTTATTTCCAGAATTCGACCCACTTCTCATCACCTCCCCCTGGTTCATCTCTTACCTGAATTATTACAGCCTTCTAATTGGTCTTCCTTTTCAACTCTTGCTTTTGAGAAGCAAGAAGAAGTATTCTCTACACAGCAACCAGAGCCGTCCCTTTCAAAATGTAACTCAGATCATGACACTTCTCTGCTTGAAGTCTATCCATGGGTCTCCACTTTTCTCAAAGTAAAACTTAATGTTCATAGGATGACTGTCAAGGCCCTTCATGGTCTGTTTTCTAGCTCTCATTCACTCTCCTACAGTCTTTGCTTCTTGAACATGCCAGGTATGCTCCTGCCTTGGGGCATTTGTATTCACTTTTCTGCAGTCTGGAATGCTTCTTTCTTCTCTCTGTCAGTACATCATTGACTCCTTCTCCTTCCAGTCCTTATTCAAATAGCCGCTTGTCAATGAGGCCTACCCTGACCATCCCAGCTAATTCACAACTTCTTCCCCAGAACTCCTAATCTCCTTCGCTCTGCTCTAGTTTTTTTGTAAAACTTATCACCGTCCAGCATTCTCTGTAATTTACTCAGATGTTGTGTTTGTTACTGTCTCCCTCTACTAAGATGCAAGCTCCACGAGGACAGCAATTTTGATCTGGGTGGCTCACTAACATCTCTCTAGCACCTAGAACAGTTCATGCTATAGAGTTGGGTGCTCAATACATTTTGTTGAATGATTGGATTTTTATAGGCATATTTGTTCTTTCTATAAATTATATCTCATTCTAATTAAGCTCTTTCAGGATTTATAATAAATCTATCATTTAAAAATGTTATTCTTCTCTCCCTCTCAATCCTAGAAGGAGTGCTGTCTTCAGTGTTACCCGACTCAGTCAAAACTACAGGGCTGAGTAAGGGAGAAGAAGATAATTCCTAGGAGTTCCTTTTATCTTCCTACACAGCAGAGAATGGGAAGGTAGCTCCAAGAACTTGGTGGTAAAGCTAAACTACTATCAGCTACCAGGAAAGACCGTCTCAACAACAATTGTCAACTCAACCAAACAACAATGGAGGAAAGCCAGTATCAACTTTAAGTTCTGCTACCTGTTGTGCTGAACTTTAAAGCAATTCACAGACCCGCATTTGTACAACTCGTCTAATTATTTTAACAACAAATGTGTGCTTAGAAATAATAGACAGTCTATGTGAATGTATTTGTTATTAATCTATATAAATACCTTAAGTTATCAAGCTCCTTTTATTTAAAAAAAAAATCCTTATTCCCACTCTACTAAGGAAAGTTGAAAGAACATGTAACACAAATCATGCACCTACTTTTTACGCATTGCCTTCTTTTCTCAGCAATCACAAGATATCAAAATTATCTTTGTAATACTGATTAAAAATATATGGCATTACATAATACACACATAGAAGAGGCACAAAAGTGTTCTACTCTATAAAATGTTGTCTATTAGTAAAAGAAAGCTAAAGGGAAATAATAAAATTATTGTGATTACGATTCATTTGTCATTGGATGATAACCAAAATTATATTTTATACTTACCATTTATACCCAATCAATTATGGATAACATTTGCGATCTTATTTGAAGCTTTTACTGTTTAATACATTGCTTCATAAAAGAGAACTCACTTGAGATTATATGTATCATATTCAGTGGAAGACCTTGGCACTGCAGGGATCATATAAAGAAATCCGAGGTGTTCATTTTCACGTATTATTTTAATGATTTGCAAAGGATTACGAACGTTGGCTTTAACGACTTCTTCCCGATCATGGAAAAAGTACTTAGGGTACGCTGAGGAACTGGTCCCATAGAGACCTCTTCTTCCAATACTGGTACGTGACAGTTTAGGAGGAGAGGGAGAGAACATCTCAGCTGAGGGCTGCTGGATCAAAACAAAGCCAATTTTTAAAATGATGAGTTTTTGCAAAACAAAACCAAAAGACATGACTAAAAAAACATGATAAAATATTAACCTCAAGCACTAATTACTGAAGTTCCTGAGATGTCTAGTGCTCAAAGGCAAGTATTAAAAAAAATTTTTTTTTTTTAACTTGAGAGACAGAACATGCACTTAGGGGAGGGACAGAGGGAGGGAGGAAGAGAGAGAGAGAATCCTAGGCAGGCTTCATGTTCAGCTTTCAGCCTATGTGGCACTCCGGCTAAGCCACCCACGCGCCCCAATCATTTTTGAACTGAAAAACTTCAAACTATTGTAAGGAGTGACATATTCCTTCCAAGTACTCCTTATCCAGGTGTCCATCCCCTTTCCCAAACCCCCAACATCAGCTCTCACTGATGCCTTCTTTCCTTTAAGTCAAGTGTTTATTACATCAAAATGCCACTACTTCTCTGGTGTTCTTGGGAGTCCACTTTTCCTGCTCATTTGTTTAGTGTCTATCTTGACCGTGGCCTCTCCCCTTAACCTCCTCACCTAGTTCTGACAACCTTAATGCTTTTCAGTGTGTGAATTCTTAGACAGCTGTCATCATAGCTCATAATAAAATACTTTTGAGTAAATGTAAGGGGTGGTTACACTGAGCATTGGGGGATCACTATGTAATAATACCCTTGGAGACGTATACATGTTACAAATTCATAATTGCCAGTTCTGTAGACCAGTGTTTCTCACATTTAAATGTGAGTGTGAATTATCTAGGTGTCCTGTTAAAGTGCAGCTTCTGTCAAGTCTGGGGTGGAGCCTGTGATCCTGCATTTCTAACCTGTGGATACTGCAGACCACCACTGGAGCATCAAGGCTAAGTCCCCACCATGTTCACACACTTGAGCTTTGTTCTAACCCCCCAGCTCCCCTGTCTGTACTCTCAGTGCCGCTCACACTCCTTTGTTCCTCCACAACAAACCTTGGGGCAGCATCACACACACCCTCTCCTCCTGTGGGGGAGGGTGGTAACTGTCATCACCTTGTCTCTCTGACAGTGGAGGGGCAACTGGCACTAAGACACAAGAATCCCCATCGCAGACCTGCTTTGTTGAATAGCCGATGCAAATATATAAATGATATCTTTATTGCCTGTTAGCATAACTAACAGAGGCTGCCATTTCTCCGAGAGATTGATTACCACAAGCTCTACGGAACAACGTCTTCAGAACGTTTGCATTCACAGATGTCATCATTTTCCATCTCTTGATTAAATATACCCTGTTGAATAGGAGTTTGAGATGAAAATCCTGGAAAGTTTAGAGCTGAAGGAAATACATCTTTGAATTCAAAAGATAAAATGTGCTTCTTTCACTTATTGGCCAGAGACAGCAGCAACCACACTGTTTTCTTATGTAAAAGAATAGGCCAGGGGCACCTGCCTGGCTCAGTCCTTGAGCTTTAACCCTTGATTTCAGCTCTGGTCATGATCCCAGGGTTGAGGGATTGAGCCCCATGGTGGGCTCTGCTCTGAGCATCAGCCTGGGATTCTCTCTCCCTCTCGCTCTCTCCCTCCCACATGCATGTGCTCTCTCACTCTCACTCTCTCTAACAACAACAACAAAAGGCCCAAGGAGAAAATACACATTGCCTTGTCCCAATGTTTCAACAAGGGCTATAGTCAACTTTAATATTTTTATGAGAGTGGAGTATCAATATTTTACAGAAAATGCATGTATTTTCTTTATTATATCCTTCAAGAAGTTTTACTGCCTTCTAAGTACAAGATTTCTTCAACAATAGGCCTATATGTTTTCAGCTGCATACTTATTTCCAATTATGTAGCTCAATGTGAAAATGTGATTCAATTTAAGTAGCCACATAAGTTCAGATTTTGTGGGGGAAAGGGAACAAAAGAAGCATTTATTCATAAAGTGTAGAACACTTGTAGTGCTCTCCATGATGGATGTTTAGTCCAATTTGATAAGGCAATCTTCCTTAATTACTAGAAGCAACGCCTCCAACTGCCTTCTTTTATCTCTCAGGGAATCCTCACTGGTGCATTTCCATTCTAAGCTCCTTCTGAGAAATCAATACCCATCCCCCCCTCCCACCACCAAAATGACCCTCTTATCAGAATAATACCTTCTCATTTTATATGGAATATTTCCTTTCTTCCATATTTTCCCTTCAACCCCTGGCTCTTATTTGAATTCTTCACTTAGTTACAGCTACAACCACGCATAACACACAATTTAACATCCCCTTTCATCCTCCTCCCTTCATCCTAGATGTGCACAATTTCATTCTTCTTCTTTAAATTCAAGGTCATGATGCCCACTTTATACCAAATAAACTAACTTATGGGCAATCAGTTCTTTCTTGGCTCTACTTAAGATAGCCTGTTCTCCTTTCCTACTTCACAGAAACCAAATTAGTTGAGGGTTTATAATTTTATATAACTAATCATGTGATGTTCTTTCAGGGTGATCTCACCGACACCCACAGTGAGCCTCTTCCAGCCGGCTTCTCAAGCCCACCACTCTCCCACCTCCTCTGCCTTACTAACTTTCCATTCACTCTTCCAAGCTTATTAGTGCCATTCCCTATGGTAGCTTTTCCTCCACTGACCATCCCTCTCACCACCAGGTGCAAGCTTTCCCTCCTGTTCAGTTCTCCAGGATTTTGTAGCTTAAATGACCAACCAGAGTTTTTATCACAACCCCCTGAGCTGGAGCATTCACTTGTCCACATACCCACCCAAAGATTCTGAAATCCTTGAGGATGAAGGCTGTCTTCATCTCTTCCTTTCTACCACTCTAGCCCAAAGCCTGAAACATAACTGACACTGAAATGTTCAACAAGTCTAGAAGGATCCTCTCAATAAAAAGCTCAGAGAATTCTCGGGTCTGTTGGCATTTTTACTGTGAGTGTGTCCACATTTTTTCCCACTTCTATTCCTTTGTTTAATTATCTGCAGGTATTTATAGAAAGCCATGCTCTGTTGGTTTCTCCCAGAGCTACTATTCAAGGACTCCTTGCAAGGTACCTTCCTACTCTACAACTCACCAGTTACAAAAATTGTCTTTCTAGCTGGTTCAGTTTCTGTTTTATTGCCTTTCACCAAGGTATTCAAAAGATTGTCATTTTGGGTAATAATGATGAAAATTTCATAAAAGGTAAAATAAAATTCAAAACACTATTATGTCTTCTTTTAATATGTAAGACAAGATTAGGGAACACCATATAGATGCTGGAAGTTTTCCTTTATGATTTTCCTCTACTGTCCAAATTTTCCTTGAGTAAGAACTGAGAAGTACTGTATTTCCCAAATCCATTGTGCAACCTGATAGAGAAAAATTTTGCAACTGTTCTTATGAGTTAAAAGCATGTTAGCAATGTTATAGGAAACTAAAACTAAATTGAAAGGATTAATTACTTTAATAGCATACCTGTTTTTTCTTCCTCACAGTATACTGAGGCTCAAGAAACTGAACAGATAATTTGGTAGAACTTCTTTCTTCAGTGCTTCCTGGAGGTTTTATGATTCCAGAAGAGATTAACTGAAATCGGTTCTGTTCATATATGTATTCTGGCCTCTTATGATCTTGGTAGACTTTCAGCACTGGCTTTGGGGAATAAAGAGACATGTTAATTTTTTCAGTGTTAACGAGAACTTGTCTTATTCTTACAACATGAACTTTGGACTCTACTCCTGTTGGAAATTGATCTTCCTGGAGTAACTTTCTAACCAAGTCACAATCATTGTGGTGGCTTTCACCATGGTCTGACCATGGTCTATTACAAGACTAAGACTTTTCTATTTGGTTTCTATTAATTCTGTCCTTTAATTACCAATGAATACTTTTATGGGTAAGGTTGTGACAGAAAGGCTCAGAGGCATGAGATCGCATACTCAGTAATTGTGCATTACAAATCCCACCATCCACTAAAACAGTCATTGTGGGAAGGACTGTACAATTCTCGCACTGTACCCCAAAGTCATTAATCAATTCCCATAGCCATAATTGGTTGGAGATCTAAAAGAAATTGTGGCAAAAAATAAAAGAAATTGTGGCATTATATTAGGCTAATCTAATTTCAGATTAAGGCAATAAAATCTAGCATTCAACATAATACACTAAAGCAAGGAATTCACCACAATGGCTTTAGGCTTCTAAGCATTATTTATTTATTTATTTATTTATTTTTAAAGTTTATTTATTTATTATGAGAGAGAGAGTGTGAGCGGGGGATAGGCAGAAAGAGAGAGAGGAAGAAAGAGAATACCCCAATCAGGCTCCTTGCTGCCAGCACAGAACTGATATGGGGCTCGAGCCCACAAAACTGTGAGATTATGGCCTGAGCTGAAACCAAGAGTTGGATGCGCAACCCACTGAGCAACCCAGGTGCCGCTCTAAGCAAAATGACTTTAGCATGATAGCTAATCTCTTACAACTGGAGCGAGAAAGAAAAGCTTGAGAGTAAGCATAGGAAACAGCTGTTAAATTTTCAGGTATGTGTAAATAACATTTGGTTTTGGTTAAAAATCCCTCTTGAGCCACTCACTGTAGAAAGGAAAAGACTATAGAGATGGGGGCAGGAGGATCTCTTCTATATCAATGTGGAAAATCAACACAGACCAGAATCACAAGGTAAGAAGGGGAGAAAAGCTTCTGCACAGCAAATGAAACCATAAACAAAATGAAAAGGCAATCTACCAAGTGGGAGAAAATATGTGCAAATTATACGGTGATAGGGGGTTAAGTACCAAAATCTATAAAGAACTCATACCACTCAATAGCAAAATCAAAACAATCCAATTAAAAGGTGGAAAGAGGATCTGTATAGACATTTTTTCCCCAAAGACATGGAGATGGCCAGAAAGTTTATGAAAAGATGCTCAACATCACTAATCATTAGAGAAGTGCAAATCAAAACCACAATGAAATATCACCTCACACTTGTCAGAATGGCTATGATCAAAAAGATAATAAACAAATGTTGGCGAGAATGTGGAGAAAAGGGAACCCCCATCAACATTTAATATCACAGTTTGTATCTTTTTATCTTGTGCATTCATAACAAAGTATTGCAGTTATAGTAATTTTTACTACTCTTGTCTTTTAGCCTTCAACTAGCTTTATAAATAAGAGATTAATCCACCACCTTTACATTAGATTATTCTGAATTTTACTATGTATTCACCTTTACCAGTGAGTTTTATACTGTCATATTTTCCTGTTACTAACTAGTACCCTTTGATTTCAGCTTAAAGAAGTCCCTTACAATTTACTTTTAAATAACAAAGTAACAAGCATACACAGAGAGAAAGAAAGCAAATATGGCAAAACACTAATAACTTTGAATCTAGGTGGATGGTGTATAAATATTCGTTTTACCATTCTTTCAACTTTTCTGTGCATTTGGAACTTTTTATAGTAAAATGTTGGGAGAAATTGATTTTTTCAAATAAAGTGGCAAAAATACAAAAAGTTAGATAGATTCACACAAACCCTAATAGTGATAATCTATTACTATAAAAGAGGCATTGAAAGAGTGAAGAGGGCATTGAGACTAAAATGGGATACAAAAGGTATTTGAAATGTATTTATAACATTCCTTTAAAAATAGATATTGAATCAGGGCCACCTAGGTGGCTCAATCAAGCCAACTCTTGGTTTCAGCTCAGGTCTTGATGTCACAGTTTCACTGGTACTGTGAAACCTGTTGGGATTCTCTCTCTCTCTCTCTCTCTGCCCCTCTCCCACTTGCTCTATCTCTGTCTCTCTCAAAATAAATAAATAAAGGAAAAGACAAAATAAAGAAAAATATTGAATCAAACTAAGCAAACAACATTATTAATTTGGGATACACACACTTGTTTATTATATCCCTCTTTGTGGCATTTTATATATTTGAAATTTTCATAATAATAAAATAGAAACAGAGGAAAACTTAACTATTTAGCAAAATCAGAAGCAAACCTCAATCATACATAATAATGAAATAACTGTAAAGCTAGTAGGGACAAAGTTGGATCCTCTCATTAATTACACTGGGAAAAACTGTGAATAGATCAAAGATTTAAATGTAAAATAAAATAATCTTAAAGTAATTTTTAAAGAGAAGTATCTAAGACATCACTAAATAATTTTATTTTTACAATCTTGCTAAGTGTAGGGCCTAAGTATCACATAAAACTCAGAAGACAGAAACTCAATTACATAACAATTAGGAATTAAAACAAAACTTGAAAATTTTTATAATGCTTATCACAGATAAGGGGCTTATTTCCTAATATAAGAAGAACTCAGGCAAATCAATGAGAAAAACACCAACTGCCCAATTAGAAAATAAGACATGAAGATCCATATATTCACAGAGAGAAAAATAATTCCTAAACATATGAAAAGACATTCAACCTTTTTCAAGAAGAAACTTAAATTAAAGCTACTCTGAGACAGCATTTTTCTTGTATTACTGAAGCAACATTTACTAACCAAAATTACAAACGTACATATGTTTTGAGTTGGCGACTCCATTTCTAGGACATCTGCCTACAGATGGAATCTCAAGTGTAGGAGATGGCATATGCACAAGATTATTCACTGTAACACTGTTGTCATAAAAATACTATTTTAAAAACCTAATCTATAAATTTGGGGCTTACTAAATACACTATGGTACATTCATATGGTACATTATGAGCTATAAAGCAAATTGATATAAAAGAACTTTGGGACAGATATGAAATGATCTCCAAGTTATGTATTAAATGAAGCAAGTAAGGGGCAGCAAAGTTTGTTTATTATGCTAGCTTTAGGCTTAGACAGCATAACACATCTCTGAAAGCATACACAACACACTCTTACCATTGATTGCCTCTAGAGTAGGAAGCTGAATGGATGAGGGACAGTGGTAGAAAACAGACTTTAACTGTGTAACTTCTGTACACTTTTTAAAAAAATTTTTTAAATGTTTTTATTTTTGAGACAGAGAGAGACAGAGCATGAGCAGGGGAGGGGCAGAGAGAGAGGGAGACAAAGAAACCAAAGCAGGCTCCAGGCACTGAGCTGTCAGCAGAAAGCTTGAGGCGGGGCTCGAACCCACGGACCTTGAGATCTAACCTGAGCTGAAGTCGGAAGCCTAACCGACTGAGCCACCCAGGCACCCCACTTCTGTACACTTTTAAATGAATTACTTATCTAAGAAGGATGAATTTTAAAGTTTATATGGAAGGATAACCATAGAAAACAGAGAATATATAAAAAATAAGAATGGCGAGGAACCAGTTGCCTTCCACTTACCAAAACATGCTCATTGTAATCAAAACAATGTGGTTAGATCAGTAGAGAAAAGAATCAAGATCTGTAAACAGATCTCGCTATTTTATACGTGATATAGTGAGAAGTTTATACACTATAAAGGTGGTGTTTTAATTTGGTGGGAAAAACGTGGTGCTAGCAAAACGTTTCGAAGAAAATGTTAGTCCCTTTCCTCACACCAGATTTATTTATTTATTTTTTAATGTTTACTTATTTTTGAGACAGAGAGAGACAGAGCATGAACGGGGGAGGGTCAGAGAGAGGGAAACACAGAATCCGAAACAGGCTCCAGGCTCTGAGCTGTTAGCAGAAAGCTTGAGGTGGGGCTCAAACCCATGGACTGTGAGATCATGACCCAAGCTGAAGTCAGAGGGTTAACCGACTGAGCCACCCAGGTGCCCCTCCTTACACCAGATTTAAAAGTTTATGTGAGGGGCGCCTGGGTGGCTCAGTCGGTTAAGCGTCCGACTTCAGCCCAGGTCACGATCTCAGGGTCCGTGAGTTCGAGCCCCGCGTCGGGCTTTGGGCTGATGGCTCAGAGCCTGGAGCCTGCTTCCGATTCTGTGTCTCCCTCTCTCTCTGCCCCTCCCCTGTTCATGCTCTGTCTCTCTCTGTCTCAAAAATAAATAAACGTTAAAAAAAAATTTAAAAATAAATAAATAAAAGTTTATGTGAATGAAAGTTTTAAATGTGAAATTACAAAAATAAAGAAGAAAATGTGGGGAAATGCTGCCTGTCAACATATGAGTATAAAGTAGTGGTCAGTGGAGAGAAAATGAAGTCCAATACAAAGTGAATGCTGCAATTCAGATAAGAAGAACAGGACCCTCAACACTAATCCCACAGAGAGGATTAGCAGCAGCCGGTGTGAGGGTGCAGCTTCAGCCACCCCATTCAGACAGCAAAAGGCTGGAAGATATTACAGGAAAACCTCGGAAAGGTGAAAGTGAAATTTAATTTAGGCAGCACATGAGTGCTGGTTTGAGAAACTGGACCTCAAGTAAAATGTGTGTGAATCAAAAGTATGTACATTTTTTCCATTCAACCCAACAGTACTAATCATGGAGCTTTATTCCACAAGAATATAGGCACCGGTACAGATGGATAATAAAATGATTTTGCTGTACCAGTATAAATATTTGTAAAATAAATTTCCCAAAGAGGATGATTTAATCAATTATGGAATATTCATGCAATTGGACACTTTAATAGGATAGGCAACCATTAAAAAGAATGTGTTCTAGAAATATCATCTGACTTGGAGGAAGTCCTACAATGTCTATTTAGGTACAAAAAGCAACATGTAGCAACATTTATGTTTATGTTGTAAAACAAATATCCAAAAGCCTAAATATGTATTTTGTGTGTGTTCATCCATTTGTATAAAACTGAGCATGGAGAAAGGCAAGAGGGATACACACTAGACTGTTGAAAACCTTAGATATAGACAAGGGGGTTGGAGACTGGAGAATTACAAGTAAGGAAAAGATATGAAAGAAGACTAAAACAGGGAAGGGTGGGCAGGAGAGAGGAAGGCAGAGAGAGGAAGAAGGGGGCGAGGGGGAGAGGGAGGAGAAGAGGAAAACAAGGGGGAAGGGAGAAAGGCAGGGGAGGAAAGGGGGGGAGGAGAGAAGGGGTAGCAATCATAAAGAGAACACACCATAGTATGAACTCTATATAAACAAACTAAACTACAGATACCCATACACATGAAATCAGTCACTTGAAGGCAAATCTACTTTCTCTCTGCTTGATGGAAATTCAGGTATTTTTCACATTATTCCTTATTACTTTTAGTACTGTATGAATTACCATATTCATGTATTAGTTATATTGTTCTAGTCATCTGTTAGTACATTACAAACAGCTTCAAACTTAGTGACTTAAGAAACACCTCCATTTATTTTGCTCAAAAATCTACAATTTAGGCAGAACTCGCTGGAGACAGCTTGCCTTTGCTCCATCAGACCATCAGCTGAGGCAGCTCAAAGGCTGGGGACTGGAGTCATCTAATGGCTTGTTCATTCACATGTCTGGTAGGTGATCCAGGCTATAGACTTGTTCAGATGACATCTCCTTAAGGAGACCTTTGTAGTCACACAATCTAAAGTAGCCTGCCCTTTGTTTCCACCTGTATTATTTTCCTCATAACAGCTATCATTACATGAAACTGCTCGTCTATTTATTGAAGGTTACTAGAATGTCAACAGGCATCTTATCTGCTTTGTTCATTGCTATATTCCCAGCGTATAGCCCAATGCCTGGTGCATAGTAGGTACATAATAAACATTTAATGTACAAGAATTAATTGCCCTGAAGACAAATAGAATAACTTTAATCACCAAGGGTTAATGATACACTTTTGCCAAGTGAAAGTAAATATATTATAGAGAAATAAAGGTAAAAAGTTTCATACTAAATCCACCAGTTACTGAATACTATATTATGGCACATCTGTGCAACAAAATACAGTGCTGCTTTTAGAAAAGATAACTCATTATGCATGGAATAGAAAATTTTCCGTATGTTTAAGTGAAATAAGCACTCTGAAGATCAGTATGTATGGTATAATCTTATATTAAAGATATATGTTTATACACACACAAACACACACATTTAAATAAACATATAAACAGCCTGAAGGGCAGCCATTAACAACAGTAAGTAGTTAATGTCAGAGGGTGGGAGTGATAACTTTCACTTTTTATTCTGTGTACTTTCATTGCTCCTTTACATGGATTTAGAATTATTCAAGGGCATAAATGGATTCTTAAAATTAAGTATTTTCAGACATGCACAAAAATTTTCAGGATACGAGGCATTTATTTTACAAGTAATAAAATGATATATGTATATAACTATGTATATTACTCTTCCTGAAGGTACCAGTATTAAATGGTACCCTAATGTCTAACAGAGCCTTGCAACTTATGTAGTTAAGTATCTGTATTGCACATTATCCTAGAGAGGATTTATCTGCTACAAAACTTTGTTCACCACTGTATCCCCTCACCTTGAACAGTTACCTGGAACTTAATTTTTTTTTAATAGATGTTTACAGGGTTTACGACTTCATAAACAAGTCTTAACTTTTAGGCTTTAATTCCTTTCTTGTTAATTAAGAGTCTAGAAATGACTTCCATCCCCCCCATAGCAATTTTGCAACTTCCTCTGGAGCCAAAGTGGCTAAAATGCTGGTTTTCGAACTTACCAGAGGCTCTAGTTTTATGGGCTGCTGTCGTTTTCTTGTTCTCTCTTGAGCTTTTGTACTGTGCCTAAACGTCAGGAATTGTGTGTCAGATTCATTTTCTGTGGGTACTATAAAACTCAGTCTTCCCTTTTTTTGTATATTGTTCAGTCTTTCAAGGGTAGGGTTTTCCACCTGCTTTTCAGTATTTTTCAGTTTGGCATCTTTCGCTGAGGTGTGGAATGCCATCCTCACTCCTGGAAAGAGTAGGGTCAGGAAAAGAAAAATGAAAAGTAGAGCAAAATAACTGGGGAAGTGGGTCCAGTAGAAGTGACTTAAGAACCAGGGGGAGCGATTTGCTCACTCCCCAAAGAAAACCCACAAAGTTACCCATTCCTCCCAACTGAGGACTTGAATCAGAGAAATGAAAACGCCTGGCCTTCGAGAAGCCCTGTAGCTGGGGTGGGATCCAGGAATTTGCATTTCTAACAAGTTCCTGGGCGATGCTGCTGCTGCAGATGTCTCTGATTTGGGGACTGTACTGGTCTAGATTTTGAAGGATGAAAAGAAATGCAATTAGTACGGAGATCGATGTTTTTCATGCTTGAATATGCAAAATATCTCCTGGGGAGCTTGTTCAAAATGCAGGTAGCTCTAATCCAGGCAATCCGAGAAATAGAGCCTAGGTACTCAAAAAGCAAAATAAAAAAAACCAAAGGCGGGGGGTGGGGGGGAGGGGGTGGGGTGGGGTGGGGGTGGGGGGAAGAGCTGTGGACTAAATCCTAAAACAGTGCTCCTGGGGCTTTTATATGCATGAGAATCTCCTGAGGAAATGGTTAAACTGCACATTCTGATCCATACACTTTGAGTAGCAAGGTCCTAGAACACTAGAACTAGGAGCCCTTGGTAATGGTCTTGCATCCTCACAACCACTCATGGCCACCCCACCAGATGGGTGCAGATACTTTCCTTCAAAATAATACCATAGTGATGAGGGAGCATAAGACAAGCTGAGAGCAAAGTACACGCTAACAGCACCCTGCTCCCCCAGGTGGGATACATGTGATTCCCTGGACACTCCTCGATGCCTGAGAACAAAGGGAAGGAAAGAAAACAAATGGTTGACTGATAGAGATCACAGTCATGCAGGACGTGAGTCTCCTTCAGTTTACAGATAACTTAGTAAACTGCAAGAAAAAGGCAATCTTATCCATAGCCCCGTCTCCAGAAACCTTAGTTAGATTCCATTTCCTGGAGCCCTAATATCACCTCCATCAAGATGTAAGGGGGTTTAAGTGCTTGCCACGGTGATGTGGGAAACTAAGGCAAATGATAAATTAAATTCCCTTACTGCCCATTGACGAGTCCTTAAAACAGGCAGAGTGACCTTTCTCTAGGAGCTCAGCTGCCTCAAAGATGACACTTTGGTAGGGGCAAAAGGGAATCTTGGCTTAACATTATCCTGACCCACTAGGAACCTGTGAATTTCCTTAAACACATAAAAATTCCTTTGCAAACCTCCTTTATCTTTAACCCCCAAGTATATGTTGGCGATTATACTCCAAGCATATGGCCCCTGATATAAATCTGAAGGGTCTCATGACTGAGGTTTTATTAAACAGTAATAAATGACTTTTTCCTAACAACAGCTAGCCCCTCAAGGTCCTGGAAACCTTGCTTCCAAAATTCCTTAGAGACTTACACTGTCCCTAACCCCCTTTCAGCCTGAAGATATACAATCAGTCACTCTTCACAACCCCAGTGCAGCTCCTTTTGCCCATGGGTCCTGTCCCCATGCTTTAATAAAATCACCTTTTTGGACCAGAGACATCTTCAAGAATTCTTTCTTGGCCATCGGCTCCATACCCCACCATCACCCCCCAAACACCATCAATAGTATATAAGGTCTTGAAACAGGTGTCAGCAGGTTTATGTTTCAATCTAGATCTGTGCTGGCCAATCAAATCCTCCTACACAATTTAAAATTTTCAAGTAGCCATATTAAAAAAAAAAAACTACCCAAAAAAGGAATGAGTGAAATTAATTTTAATAATGTGCTTTATTTAACATATCCAAAATATTCTCATTTCAACATGTAATCGATATAAAACTTATCAATGTCTTATTTCATCGATTGTTACCACGTCTTCGAAATCCAGTGTGTACTTCACATTTAGAGCAGACCTCAGCTCCGACTCGCCACATGTGGCTAGTGGCTACCACATTGAGTAGCGCAGGTTTGGATTTGACCACTCCGTGTGAGATCTCGGACAAGTCTCCTGATATCTCTATTCCTCACGTTCTACTCCTCTAAAATGATAGGTAGGTAGCAAATGACCACTAAATGCCTTTCCACGGACTTTCTCTGCCTCTCTCAGCCTTTCCTTGTGTGCTCAGAAAGCCAAGCTGTCTCTGGCTTAGAAGTCGGAGCCCAGCCCCACAGCGGGATTCCTCTGGACTCACCAAGTCAGTCTAGAGCAGCCACAGCCGCCGCCGCCGAGGGTCTCCAGAGACAGCAAATCCAGGTCTGGTAGCAGAAAGTTGACAGTACCCCGGAATGTTTGCTGTTGCTTAGCAGCCATACCGGTGTGCAATGCGCCTGTGCGCGACTGTCGCCACGGCAACGCCTCAGCCAACTGCAGCTCTAAGTCCCTGAGCGCGCCAAGCAGTTGAGCCAATCAATGTCTTCGGAACATTTCTACGCCGCTGATTGGTGGAGAGTGCGCACACGACGGTGGAGAGAGCGCCGTCCCGCCTCCGCACCCGGAACTGACCGCTGTCTAGGCGGGTAGGCAGGGCAGCCAAAGCAGGTGGTTAGCTGTGTTTGCTCCCTCCCTCTTGCCGGAATCTCTTGTCTGTTTCCCTTCGTGAGGCACTCGAGACTGACTTGACGGTCCTTTAATCTAATTTTCTCTAGTTAAAAGAATCAAGAATCTCCAAAGAGGGAGGTGTGTTGTATAGAGAGTTCAAGTCCCGCTCTCAAAGGGAGATTGGTAGCGACCATCCAGCACCTCTGTCCGACCCACCAACCTCCTCCCAGGAGTGTTCTAAGAGGCAAGGAATGTGAGCACTTCTTTCCCTCAAACTCCACGATCTCAACTGTTCTTTTCCACCTGGAACGTAACCTAGTGTCAGGCCTAGCACGAGTCCGTATTACTTGGTCCGGTGCTCTATCTACCAAAGCAGACTCTGGATCTTGTTCTGGCATTTGGACCCAACCTAATTAAGTCCCCAAACGATTGCTGCTAATGCTTTGTGGAGGCGACCCCACCGAAACCCAATCCAGGTTGCTTACCGAAGATGCCTTATCCCAGTTAGTGATCAGGAGAAGCAGCCCTTTCATCTGCCTTGAGCAAATGTTAATCCAGTTGGCAGAGTCCTGCTTTTCAACCTCCCCTCCAAAATGACGTAATCGCTGCTGGAATCTGTTGTCTTTTTTGTGCTTTTTGGTCCCTCTTTTTTAACTTGATATTTGTTTCTTGCCTTGAATACCAAGCCTATATATGAAGTGCTTGACATATCGTGCGACCTGCATTTTCTCAATCTTAACATATTCAGGTAGGTATTTTAAGTAGGACATCACCTACAAGACAGAGAATCACATATCCATAGAGCTGGAATGGAGATTACAGATCACTTAATCCAGCTCCCCCATTGATTAATAAGAGAACTGAGACCCAGAGAGAGAGCAAGTGATTTACTCCAAGTTAGGCAGCTAGTCATGGCAGAGACAAAACTAGAATATCGGTCTCCTAATCCCTAATTAGGTGCTGGAAACAACAAGGGAGTAACTTCAGTTTAGAAACAATTCAAAAAAACCTCAAATGTGGACATAAATACGAATTTCCCCAGAGATAAAAGATACACACAAAGCTAATCAGAGCCAATAAAATATAATAACTTATATAAATTAGTAATAAAAGAAATTTAAAGCCAACCCTAAACATTGAAACAAAATTAGAATAATATCCAGTGTTAGACACATCTATAAATTTCACCTCAGATGTGCAGTGAATATTTTAATCTGTTCCTTTCAAAATTTACATAGCGGGGATAAAGGCCATTGCTTTCAGTCCCAGAATGGTTTTTGTTGTTGTTGTTGTTGTTTTTTTTTAAGCAGATGAAGGTGATTGTATTCTAATGTTGCCTTATGCAACTGAGCATTCCAAGAGCCAAGGGGAGTGAGGGGTAGAAGGCATTGACAGAGTTTAATAAAGGTATTGCTATATTAGAAGCTACTTATCAAATCTCTCCAAGCTTTTTTTTTTTTTTTTTTTTAATTTTTTTTTTCAACGTTTTTTATTTATTTTTGGGACAGAGAGAGACAGAGCATGAACGGGGGAGGGGCAGAGAGAGAGGGAGACACAGAATCGGAAACAGGCTCCAGGCTCCAAGCCATCAGCCCAGAGCCTGACGCGGGGCTCGAACTCACGGACCGCGAGATCGTGACCTGGCTGAAGTCGGACGCTTAACCGACTGCGCCACCCAGGCGCCCCATCCAAGCTTATTTTTTAATGTGGTAAGATATCATCTTCATTATCAACTAAATATTTACTAAAGTAGTGCAGACAAGAGTGTTATGTTTATCCCGTTGATTTTTTCATAGTTACTATAAATAATAATAATTGTTACTCTTTTTTGGGTGCTCTCTATGTGCCAGGTACTATATTGGGTGCTTTGCATTCGTTCTCTCAAATAATTCCAACAAACGTGAAATTTTCATTTCATAGCTAAAGAACTAGGCTATGAAAGGTTTACGACCTAGGATACAAAAGGTCACATCTTTAACAGTAAAAATAAAAATGCTTAAAATTTATTGAACATTCAGTTAAGATTTATGTGCTGGGCCCTTTGTGAAGTACTTATCACCATTACACTAATCATTGGAATAGCTTTATATTATTTTAAAGGTATTATTGTACCTACTCCACCAAGAGGGAAATTGAGGTTTAAAAAGATTACATGTTTTACCCAAATCACTCTAGAGGTAATAATTGGCAGAGCTGAGAGACAAATCCAGATTTATCAACCCAAATAGTTAAATTTCTTTAAGATTCTAGAGCAAGAATGTTGAATCAGGGAATTCTGCTGCTGGATGTGCACGGAGGACTACATTCTGAAAAATTCCCGAAACACCTATGTATTTGGATAAAACTCCAAGGCACATTATTTTAACTGCACGGCTGAGATTACAGAAATGAGGGAACCCTCCAGTGTTGAAACAACGATGAGATGAAACCAGAAGTAGAAGGCAATCTGCATCACTGAGGACCGTGGTAATTTAAAGAAATAAAAGTAGAACACGGGTAGCAGGCAGGTGCTGAGATGGGTCCCTGGATCTGGACAGAGTGCTCTTGATCTCCCCTGCTTTCGAACCGCTGCTCACCAAGTCTACGAAGGAACAAGATGCCTTTGGCCTTAAAGTCAGGATGTTTTCCACAACCTCATAAAATCTCCCAGTATAAAACTAATTTCTCTATAGATTTGAACTCGAAACAGACTTCTTATATAAACCAAACAATCTATCTTTTAGATTTAGAATTTTTAGGTCAAACACATGTAAAAAAATTCAGACAAATGGTGGTGCTTTATACACAGTAACAAGTCTGTTTTGAAGATTTTCCAAATAAGCAGTAAGTTAGGGGCCAGGTAGCTCTGAAAGGTCCAGGCTGAAAGTCTAAAGACCAGATGACAACAAGTGATGGTACCAAAGAAGCAAGGAGAGTCCTGTTAGTGAGCTGGGCATGAGACTGGTTGGTAAGTCAGCCTAGAGATTCAAGAGAGATAGGAATATATCCCAGATATAGTATCTGGTTTCTGAGAGACCTTTGGGGAGTGCGGAACGCAGCATAGAGGTTCTGGATAAAGGGGTGCCTGGGTGGCTCAGTAGGTTGGGCATCCGACTTCAGCTCAGGTCGTGATCTTGCGGTCCTTGAGTTCAGGCCCACACCGGGCTCTGTGCCGACAGCTTGGAGCCTGGAGCCTGCTTCGGATTCTGTGTCTCCTTCTCTCTGCTCCTCCCCTGCTTGTGCTCTGTCTCTCTCTCTCTCTCTCTCTCTCTCTCTCTCTCTCTCTGTCTCTCTGTCTCTCTCTCTCAAAAATAAATATTTAAAAAAATTAAAAAAAAAAAAAAAAGAAGTTCTGGATAAGTTGTTTTATTCACTTGAAGACCTGGTTGGTGGTCCTGTGCAAGTTTAGACACAAACATGTCTGTATGGAAGAACATTGCTGTACACAGCAAACACAGCCTTGAGTTCACAGTGAGAAACTGCTGGTGTGGAAAGAGACAGGCCTTCTTATGAGGTGGACAGCATGACAAGGGGTGGGGAGAGTTTGAGAGCCAGAGGCCATGTGTCTTTCCAAGGATCATCATTGGGTCTGTGGTCACAATTCTAATTTCACATTCAGCTAGTTTGCTCATGTTATCATCTTTAACATGTCCCTCCCTGCTTAGTTTTATCCTAATATCAAACCTCTAGCTATTCAGTAATGCTTTTGCTGCTAAACTACAGTTATGTCTACTCATAAAAACATATTATCATCCTAATTTTCTGAGCTTATAAAAAGCCAGCTTGCCAACTTGTTTTTATTGTTCCAAATATTCCCTAATAGCCTATAGTAGAGAATCCTGGGCTTAAAATTCTGGGTTGATAATCCCATTTTACAACTAAGGTTCAGAGAAATAAAGTTGCTCTCCCAAGGGCATACAGCCAGTACATTGCCAAGTAACCGGGAATACAGTCACCACATGCCCCGGGCATTCAATTCCTAGGTACTTACCAAAAGAAATGAAAGGCTTATACATGAGCGTTCCTAGCAGCTTTATTTATAACAGCCAAAGCCTGGAAAAAACAACTCAAATGTCCACCAACAGCTGAGTAGATAGGCAAATTTTGGCACATCCATACTTTGGAGTACCACTCACCAATAGAAAGGAACAAACTGTTGGTGCACACAACACCGGTTGAATCTGGAAAACATATGGAGCAAAATAAGCCAGACACAAAAGAACACCTATCGTCTAATTATAATCACATTAAATCTCTAGGAAAGACAAATCTAATCAATAGTGACAGGAAGTAGACCCATTGTTGCTTGGAGCTAGGACTGGGGTCTGGAAGATTGGTAAGGGGAACAAGGAAAATTTTTGGTGTGATGGAAATGTTTTATATCTTGGTTATTTTGGTGGTTGCAGAGGTGTATAAGCTTGTCAAAACTCATTGAACTGTAAATCTTAGAATGTGTGCATTTTATTGTATGTAAATTATAACTCAATAAAATTGAATTAAAAATTATATTCCTAGTGTTACACTTCAAAAGCATAAGCAAGGCTTTCTAAATATACAGATTTAAAGGCTTCACACCAGGCCTGGTAAATAAGAATCTTTGTAATTGGCATCCAAATATATGCTTAAAGCTCTTTCAACAATAGTCAAATTATGGAAAGAACCTAAATGTCCATCAACAGATGAATGGATAAAGAAGATGTGGTTTATATATATAATGGAATACTACTTGGCAATGAGAAAGAATGAAATCATGCCATTTGCAGCAACGTGGATGGAACTGGAAGGTATTATGCTGAGTGAAATAAGTCAGACAGAGAAGGACAGATATCATATGTTTTCACTCATATGTGGATCTTGAGAAACTTAACAGAAGACCATAGGGAAAGGGAAGGGGAAAAAAATAGTTACAAACAGAGAGGGAGGGAGGCAAACCACAAGGGACTCTTAAATACAGAGAATAAACTGAGGCAGGGGGAGAGGGGAAAATGGGTGATGGGCATTAAGGAGGGCACTTGTTGGGATCAGCATTGGGTGTTGTATGAAAACCAGTTTGACAATAAATTATATTTAAAAAAATAATAAAAATATAAAGAGACATTTGTTAAGTGATCAAAAAAACCCCACACAAACATATGCTTAAAAATTCCTACAGATGAATCAAATTAGCATGTTTGGTTAAGAACTATATCTGCCAGTGAAAATGTATGAAGATGGAAAGATGTTAAATTACATTAAATAGTCAGCTCATAAAACAGTTTGTATAACATGATCACATTTTTATAAGCACAGGATGTATAAAAACTCAGCAACTATATGGAGTAAAAACATACAGGTTTATGAGATTTATGGGTATTTTCTGTTATGCCCTGTGCTTTTCTGTATATTTAAAAATAAAAAACTACATACTGCTTTTGTATTGAGAAACAGGAGTTATTTTTGAATTAGCACAAGAAAATATGAGCATAGGGTGAAGGATCCATGAACATGGCAGAGGCCAGGGCGAGGAATCCTCGTGGGGGATTTAGCCTTTGGTAAAAAGAAAAGGCATCCCATTCCAAGCAGACGGAAGGAAAGTGGGAATGGGTTCGGTGAATTGATGGATTTGGGTCTGATTTCTTCTATTTTCTCTCTGAAGCAGGAAGTCAGTTGCTGACATGGATGGAGGTGGGAGTGGTAGAAACTCCATGTAAATTTATTCAGAGAGGTGAAGTGAAGCAGAGGGGAGGGGTGAGGTGTAACTCATCTTTAACCTCAGCTGAAGTTTAATTTCAGGGTCTGTGAACTGCTTAAAACTGTATTCATTCATGTCTGTGGGTGAACATTTGTCGATAGCTGTTCGATTCTCAAAGGAGTCTGTGACCTAAGGCCCCTCAGAGTTGGAAACGGCATGCTGGCAAGCATAGGCCACAGTCAGCCCAGCTTTCTGAGAGGTTGGTTATGATATATTTTGTTACTTTATCACCACCTTGTGGCCAAATGAATGTACTGCCACAGGAGGTTTTGAATCACAGAGTTTGAATCTGGGCAATAGTTTCTTACCTTAGATTCAGAAGGGACTTGAGGCATTCTGTGGTCTAATGTCCCACAAGTTATTGGAAATTAATAATTACTACACAGTTTTCCTCCCAAATGTTGATCCTGGGTTAACTACGCATGAGTGACCCCAGATAATTTCAATTAAAGATCTTTGCAGAAGTAATCTCTGAGCCAGTGTTGAGTGATTTTGAAAGGCCAAGAGCAGTGGTCCTTAAACTTAGCTGTGTATCAAGACCATTTGGTGAGCTTTGAAAAATTCTGATGTCCAGGCCACATTCCATGCTAATTAAACTCTCTGAGCGAGAGACTCCGGCATCACTACTCTTTTTCCAGGTGCCCCTTCCCCAGGTGGTTCCAATGTACAGCTAAGTCTGAGAGCCTCCAACAAGGCCTTGCAATTCAAGGTGTGATCCACAGACCAGCAGCATCAGCATTGCTGCATTGGAGCTGGTTAGATATGCAGAATCTCAGGTCCTTCCCCAGACCTCCTGAGTCAGTCTGCAGTTTAATAATTCCCAGGTGGTTCATTGCATATTAAACCTGAGCAGTGCTATTATAGAGAACAGAATGGGTATCCAATAGATGCACTGGATACTCAAGGCAGGAATGGTGTCCAAAAAGTAGGGTTCTCATTTTTCATAAGTTCCATGGACGGGAAATGTATGACTTCTATGCCACGGTAGGAAAGCTCTAATTGTCAGAAAATTCGTTTTTAGTAGATGACAAAATCTACTTTCTTGATGGTTTTGCAAACTGCCCCCATAATCTCTTAAACATTTGATCTCTTAAAATGTTTGAGAAAAGTTCTCCCTTTAATCTTCCTTCTTTGAATCCCTCCCTCCCAACCTTCTAGTTCCCTTAATCTATATGTGATATTTTTGCAGAACTCCTAGTAATTCTACACTAAAAATGGCTCTCAGAACTGTCAGTGAGATCCTAGATGTGGCAGCACATAATGAACATAGAAGGAAAATGACCTTCCTTTACCTAGAAATTCTATTCATGACTCTCTTTTCTTCCTGAAAATCAGGTTATTAATCAGGATCTTTGTTAAATGGTGAATAATAGAGACTCTGTATCCAGCAGACAAATCAATGCTGATGGTCCCAGGGCCTCAGGTCATTCACATGTGACCACTGATGATGTCCTGAGCTCAGAGACCATCATGGGAGTCCTAGGCTGAGGGGGTTGGGGCCTGTGCTTTCACTGGAGTCAGATTCCTGCCCCTCTCACCCCCTTCCCCTAGACCACATCATTTATCAAGCCAATCAGGAACGGACAACGCAGCACCTAGAGTTGTCCAGCCAATGAGGGCAGAACCTGAGAAGGAACAAGGGGGAACGGAAGGGGGCGCCAACCAGAACCTTATAAAACAAGGACCCTTGCCTACAGTCTGTGGGCATTCACTTCCAAATGCCCTCTCTCTCTAAAGAGAGCTTCCATACTGTTCTTACTTTCTAATCTTATACTCTGAAAAACTGTTGCCTGCTGTTCATTTTATTTTGTGTCCACCTCTTCATTCTTCAGAGTGGGGAGACAACAAGCTCTGGGTATTAAGGTAAAAAATCCCACACCACCAGGGAACCCACCAAACCTTTCCTGCTGCCTCTGATCTCAGCCTGTTCACTGTCCTCCTGACTTTGTCTCCAAGCTCAGCTTAATGACACCCATTCCCTGTCCTTCTCAGTGTGGCCTTAGTTCCCCATGCCTAACCTCAGGACAGATGCCCATATGCCCTGGCAGGGAGTGCTTGACTATTGTCCTTAAAATAAAAAAAAACCCGAATAAGCAGCCAGTCCTGGCTCAGTCCCAAATCAGTTCTCCTTTGAATATTTATTCATTTACTTATCTATTTATTTATTTCTGAATATTTAATCTTGGCATCTCACCCCTGTTATAGACTGAATGTTTGTGTCCCCATAAAATTCATATGTTGAAGCTCTAACCCCCAATGTGATGGTATTTGGAAGTGGGGCCTTCAGGAGGTGGTTAGGTTAAGATGAGATCATAAAAGTGTGGTTTTCAGGAATCACCAGAGAGCTTGGTTTCTCTCTCTCTCTCTCCATCTCCCCCCATGCCCCACCCCCACCCCCCCAAACCCCACTATAAAGACAGAATGTTGACCTCTGCAAGGCAGAAAGTGAGTTCTCACTAGAAACACAATGGGCCAGCACTTTGATCTTGGACTTTCCTGCCCCCCCAGAACTATGAAAAATAACTGTCTATTGTTTAAGACTAAGTTGTTTTGCTACAGCAGCCTGAGCTGACTAAGCTACCCCTTTATCTATCTTCAGGCCTGAAGCCGTTGTGTCTACCAAAGCCATCCATCCCAGCTTCCTCTTAGGCCATTTGTCTCACTTGCATAGTAATTGGATATTCTGGCATCTATAAGGATAACCCTTTAACCTTTTTTTTTTTTTTTTTTTTTTTTTTTTAAGATTTTAAGTAATCTCTATACCCAACGTGGGGCTTGAATCACAACCCAAAAATCAAGAGTCCCACTCTCCACCAACTGAGCCAGCCAGGCGCCTCACTCTTTAACTCTGTAACTCTTAACTCCAGGAATTTAAATTACCCAGGCCTGGCCAAGATTCTTGACCAAGGAGTTCAAATTGGCACAACGTTTTGGAGAAAAATTTACAGAAGTTGTTGATTTAAAAAAAAATTTTTTTTCAATGTTTATTTTTGAGACAGAGAGAGACAGAGCATGAATGGGGGAGTGTCAGAGAGAGAAGGAGACACAGAATCTGAAACAGGTTCCAGGCTCTGAGCTGTCAGCACAGAGCCTGACATGGGGCTCGAACTCATGGGCCGCGAGATCACGACCTGAGCCGAAGTCAGATGCTTAACCGACTGAGCCACCCAGGTGTCCCTAGAAGTTGTTGACTTTTTAAAGTCATACATACCCTTTGGGGACAATTTCCCTTTTAGAAATCTACTATAAAAAATATTTGATCAAGGGCACACAGATTTTTATAAAAGCTACATTTAAATAAAATATAATATCCAAACTACAGTATACGTTTAATCGGTATAATCAACTGAAGCAATAAAGGAGAGCTGTAAGTATTGACATGACATGGGCAAATGTACTCAATACTTAAGTAAAAATGTTTCAGAATATAATGCACAGTGTTATCCAATTTTGCTAAAAATTACATATGGTGTGTAGTCCATATGGATAGTTTCAATCTGTGTACATATATTGTCTCTATACAGTTGTGATATTATGATTTATAATCAGAAATAATATAGTTGGTCTTCATCCACTGTTTCTGGAACAGAGCTCCTAAAACCTTTAGAACTTCCTAAGTGATAAGGGCCATAAAGGTTTCCTTTGCTAGGTTAATGAGGTGACATTTCAAACTTTTAAAAAATGTTTATTTATTTTGAGAGAAAGAGAGCAAGCAGGGGAGGTACACAGAGGGAGAGAGAATCCCAAGCTGACTTCACACTGTCAGTGCAGAGCCCAATGCAGGGCTCAAACTCACAAACCATGAGATCATGACCTGAGCTGAAATCAGAAGGCAGATGCTTAACTGACTGAGCCACCCAGGCCCCCCCTCCCATCATGTTTTTAGACCCTTCCTTTCAAAAATAAGGGCTCAGGATTGCTAGACAATTCATGGAAGATCTCTCACACAAAAGACAGAAACCAAAACATTCAAATAGGAAAAACAAATTGAAGGTAAGCATATGAGTTGAGATGATCAGAGTCTTTCTCTTGGATTTCAAAGAGTGGACCTGAGTGAGAGAATCTTCTCTTCTTCTCTAGCCGTGGTGCTATTAGAATATGAGCCTGGAGTTCCTGGAGGCCATATTCCCCTCTGGAAAGGGAAGGCCACAGTTGGCCACATAGAAATGGAAAACAGACTCCAAGTCTAGAGACCCAGTGACTTTTCATGCCAAGATCCATTATTTCTAAGGCTATTTTTGCTTTTCCAAACTTTGGTTGTATGAATCAATAAAAAGTCCGACACCACTTTTAAAAAGCCTAAGTTTGAATAGATTTTCTGTCACTTGCAACCAACTTGTCCTGGTGGGCCTCGTGAGTGGCACTGCCTTTTTTCACATCTCTGTTTTTTTAATCCATACTTTACATACAGAAAGTTTCCAAGTCATCTTGGTTTCCCTGTTTAAAATAAGGATCACAGGGGCACCTGGGTGGCTCAGTTGGTTAAGCGTCCAACTTTGGCTCAGGTCAGATCTTGTGGTTCATGAGTTCGAGCCCTGCATCGGGCTCTGTGCTGACAGCCTGGAGCTTGCTTAGGATTCTATGTCTCCCTCTCTCTCTGGCCCTTCCCCTCTCGACCTCTGTCTCTGTCTCTGTCTCTGTCTCTCTCTCAAAAATAAGTAAACATTAAAAAAATAATAAAATAAAATAAGGATTGCACAACTCATGAAGGTAGATACATGAAATTTCATTGAACATGGGATGGTTTTGGCAGACCCAGAATACACTAAACTTTTCATTATCTCTCACAATGGGGTCCTCCCTTTCCAAATTGGAGATTTGGTCCTCCCCAAAATAAATTCTAAAGGAATATATCTGAAAGACAAATATTGGGCCACAAAACAAAGATGAAGGGAAAGAAAGGAAAATTCTGTGTATTAACTAACAGCATTTGTCTTCCACACATTAGTGAGAAGCGGCTGTATCAGTTAGGGTTGTGTTTAATAGCAGGTAAAAGAACACCACCTCAAGAGTTGCTTAATTAAACAGGATCATTGGGGGTCACTGATATTGTGTGTTTCTATGATTCTCTTGGCCTTTTCATTATGATGGCAATAGAGTTACAGTCTCAGCCATCATGTTCACATTCAAGACAGAAATAAGGAAGTAATAAGAGTCAAGGGACAGATTTGTCTCCTTATAGTAGAAAAGCAAAAGCTCTCCCAGAAGGTTCTGTGTTAGATAAAATCTTTAAGTCTCATTGGCCAGAACAGGGTCCAGAGGTTACATATAGCTGAAAGAGAGGCTGAGAAGGTAGGGAAAGGATTGTCATAAATGGCTTGGAACTATCATAATCCGTTACCTAAAGCTAGACATATTGTCCACCCTCCCCCCCCCCCCCAAATTAGAGTTCTACTGTCAGGGAAGAAATGGCCAAACCACGCCATGTGGGAAAGTATGCCCACCACAGGAAGCAATGGAGCAGAGTATGATGCTGAAAACATGGCTGGAACTACAACTCTCACACCTTGCTGGTGGGAAACCCAAAAGGCACAGTCACTTTGAAAAACAGTTTGGTGGTTCATGATATGCCTAAATGTGCTTTGCAGATGTGATTAAGGATCTTGAGATGGGGGAACGTATCCTAGATCACCCCCAATGTAATCACAGGGGTCCTTACAAGAGGGAGGCAGGAGAGTCAGAGTTAGAGAGAGAAGTGCTAAGGAAGTAAGGAAACAGAGGTGGGTGTGGTACACTTTGAAGATGAGAGAAACGGTCATGAGCCAAGGAATGGGGGTGGCCTGGGGATGCTAGAAAATTAAAGGGTCCTCTCTCCCAGCCTCCACGAGGGACGCAGCACTGCCAACACCTTGATTTCAGACTGCTGACCTCCAGAACAGTAAGAGAATAAATCTGGGTTGTTTTTAAGCCACTAAGTTTGTGGTCATTTGTTACTGCCTAGTATTCCTCTCTTTGGGCATCCAGACCAGTTCTTATTTTTCTGTGCACATCTTTGTATGTCTGCACTGTCTTCTTTTAAAGTAACATCTTTATTGACCCGTCATTCATATACAATCAATTTAAAGTGTACAATTCAGTGGTTTTTAGTATAGTTACAGGATTGTGCAACAATCACTGGTGAATTCTAGAATACTTTCTTTTTCTAAATGTTTATTTACTTATTTTTGAGAGAGAGAGAGAGAGAGAGTGAGAGAGAGAGAGAGAAAGGAAGAGCATGGGCAGGAGAGGGCAGAGAGAGAGGGAGACGGAGAATCCCAAGCAGGCTCCGTGCTGTCAGCACAGAGCCTGATATAGGGCTCAAACTCACAAACCTTGAGCTCATGACCTGAGTCGCAATCAAGAATCAGATGCTTAACTGACTGAACCCCGATTCTAGAACATTTTCAAACACCTCAAAAAAGAAACCCTATGCCCTTTAGCTGTCATCTTCTATTCTTCCCATTCCCTCCAGCCCTAGGTAACTACCAATCTAGTTCCATCTCTGTAGATAGGCATATTCTGGACATCTCATATAAAAGGGATCATACAACATAGGGTCTTTAGTGACTGGTTTATTTCCCTTTGCACAATGTTTTCAAGACTCATTCATGATGTAGCATGTATCAGTACTTCATTTGTTTTTATTGCTGAATAATATTCCACTGTATAGATTTATGCCACATTTTATTTATCTATTCATCAGTTGATGGGCATTTGAGTTGTCTCCACTTCTTGGCTATTATAAATAATGTTGCTTATAAACATTCAAGTTTTTGTCTGGAAGAATAGCACATTCAGTTAGTTATTAACAAGCATTTATTAACTGCCTATTATGTACACAACACAGGGGTAGGAATGGGGGTTCTGGGGGGGGGGAGATGTAGGAGGGCAGATACCCAAAAGAACTATAAAATGTAGCTCCTGTCCTCTGACTAGTTGGGGAACGCAGACAGGGTTTCAAGAAATATTTAAATAACGAATGATAGTCATGTGAATTATTTTCTTGGGATAATTTTCTTTTCATGTCTAAGAACAAAATACCCAATTTATATTCCCCAACTGAGTATAAAAGTGGGCTGGAGTCTTTAGAGTGTAACAGTTAACAAAGAAGACAAGAGACAGGACCGCTTTAAAAAAGACAGCTTTGACGCGTATACATATCACACAGGGTCATGATGTCCTAGAGTAGGGTGTTTGTCCCCAGAGATGTTTTCCTCTAGTTTTCGTCATAGACAGGGACTTGGTACCAGGTCTAAAGACCTCAGTGTCAGGCTGTCAGGGCTGACCTCAGTTCTCCTTGCTGACCTGGGAAAGGGGGCCGTCCTTGCTCTCTGGCTGCTTCTTTCAATGGACCTAAATTGCATTTGTGAAAGTCTAGCAGGATTTCATCAAGGGCAGGCTTCAGGCCCCTAATTCATAGGCAGCATCATTAGCATCATTTGCTGAGCGTCTGCTAATGCCTGAGATTTAGCAACAAATCTTTCCTGTGTTGTCTATGGCTTTAATGCAGGAAATAAATTTGAGTTCTGTCTGCATCATCCAAGGATCAGAGGCAATGGCTCATTGACTCTGCAAGAATTGCTTTTTGTCATCCAGGGATACAATACAAACCAGACTCCATGTGGCTGTGAGGCATGAATAACACTGCAGTTTCTCAAGCTGGCAGGGATAAGTTGGGTTTTGTCGTTCATTCATTATATAGCTGAGGCAGTGCCACTTATAACTGGTGTGCCTGAATTTGAGGTGTTTAGATAATGTGATAATATCCATTTATTCAGCATCTTCTTTTTTAAAAAAATAAACATATACTTATTATTTTTTATTTTTTGAGAGAGAGTGTGTGTATGTGTGCAAGTGGGGGAGGGGGAGAAGGAGGGAGGGAGGGAGGGAGGGGGAGAGAGAGAGAGAGAGAGAGAGAGAGAAAGAGAGAGAGAGAGAATCTTAAGCAAGCTCCACACCCAGCTCAGAGACTCATGTGGGCTCTATCTTACCACTGTGAGATCATGACCTGAGCTGAAATCAAGAATTGGATGCTTAACTGACTGAACCACCCAGGTACCCCAACACCTTCTACTATGGTCCACATTTGATCCTCATAATAGTGCTGAACAGTATAGGAGGGGCAGAAATGCATGTTACCATTTGCCAGATGGTGAGACTTAATGCATAAAGAAAATTCTGGGGCACCTGGGTGGCTCAGTCAGTTAAGTATCCAACTTGAGCTCAGGTCCTGATCTCCTGGTTAGTGAGTTCAATCCCTGAGTCCGGCTCTGTGCTGACAGCTGAGAGCCTGGAGTCTGCTTCATATTCTGTGTCTGTCTCTCTCTCTGCCCCTCCCCTCTTGCACTGTCTCTCTCTGAAAAATAAACATTAAAAAAATTTCTTTAAAGAAAATTGTACCGTTAAGAGTCTTAATCAGTACCAGGACCAAAATCTCAGGTCTCCTGAGCCCCAGACCCTATCTGCCACTTCTGTCCATGGTGAATAAAGAGAAATAAATACCTGTCTGAAGCTAAGGAAAATGTCCAACCTGAGCCTGGCTGTTATTGGCTCCTTTGGCACCTCCAGCTGGAGTCTACACCTTTCCAGGTTTCAGAAAGCCTCCTTGCTCACCATTGAACTCACTGCTGAGCATCGGTCCAGACACATAGGTGATCCTGAATAAATATTTGTTGAATGAATGAGTGATCGATTGGTTCTAATCATTAAATTCCTTCTCGACCACTGAGTCCAGATAGTTTTGTAGAACCGGTTTCCTTTGGCATCTTTGTTCTTTGCTCAATGTTTTGTTCTTAAATTGCATTTGCCGTGAAAGAAAACTCCTTTCTTGCATGGGAAAGGCAAACAGCCATGCAAACCTGGAAGATAGCCAAGTCTGCATGGGCAATAAAGGAGGCAAGCCAGTTAGCTATTAACCAGCAGACAAGATAATTTAGCTACTTTTCAAGCTCTAGGTACCTCTCTTTGGAAGCCCTTTCCATACTTTTTCCAGCTCAGAGTAGTAAGGCAGATTAAGGCCTTGGGCAATCACAGTGTGCACTTCCCCTCCCTCCTCTCCCCCAACTGTACCTAGGTGACAGCAGATTAAACAGCAGGAAGCTTGAGGTGTAGTAAGTAACAGACAGGCAGTCTGCAGGCTGAGGGGTAAGTATAGCTGGAAAAGGGCAGCCTCAGGAATCGAAGTTCCTGGGGTCCCGGGGCGGGGGGGGGGGGGGGGGGGGAGACTTCAATGGCTTCTTACATTTTCCTTAAATTTCAAATTTACCTTGGTTCCATTTAAGGCTTATTTCCCACTGATGACCTCTCAAGGCATTGGGCTACAATTCACAGAATTGTGAAAATATTAGGAAATGTTTGAGAGGTGCAGTAGTGTAAAGATGTGTGTAGGATAAGCTAATGTCTGTAAAGGGAAATGAGGCAGAAAAGCGAGTTTGGGGGTGAAGTCAGAGACCTCAGGGATAAGTGCTAGCAGTTAAGATAAAATATTTTCTACTTTATCTCACCAAGTTGATACTGTGCAAAATCAGTGTTCACTTCTTTTTTTTTTTTAGCACATAGTATCTCACAAACATTTATCCTATGGTGATTGAAGATTTTTGAACATAGGGACAGATCTGTCTATGACCAGGAAGTAAGCCCTCATCAGACAGTGAATCTGCCCACCCCTTGATCTTGGACTTCCCAGCCTCCAGAACTGTGAGAAATAAATTTCTCTTGTTTATAAGCTACCCAGTCTATGGTATACTTCTATAGTATTCTGAACAGATGAAGACAGCACTCTACCCTAGCCAAACACCATGGAAAAAAACATGGCCCATCCCCACCCGTCAACGAAGGCCAAGTGGGTGACCTAAACTTCCATACTATCTCAAGGTGCACCCCCCCCTTCCCCTGCAAGAAGATCTGGTGGAGGGCTGGTACTTTCATCCCGACTCAGTAATAATAAAGCTCCTCCTCCCCCAAAAGGGTATCAGTGAAAGCCATGTGGGATGCTAGACTTCCGTCCCCACCCAGCAGTAATGAGGCACCCCTTCCCCCTCTTTTCCTGGATGGGGTCAGAATTGGCTAAGTGGGAAGCCGGAACTTTCACCACCATTCAGTGGTAGCAATGTATCCTCCACCTCCTGAACTATCATTGCATTTCCTGTAAACCTATAATTCTTTCAAAATAAAAGTTAAAAAAAAAAGACTAAAAAATTTGCTGTCCTCCTTGTCATTCTCTTGTGATCATGCTAGATGACTGTATATGGTTGGGGGGAGGGACAGCGGGGGCAGGGGCATAGGCAGCAAAGAGAGAGAGATTGACCAACCCAACATGACTGAGCCAATTTCTAATTGTTTCCCAATTGGTAAATACTTTGAAACACAGTCTCTCTTTGCAACATTCTGTTGTCCTCAGCACCTGCTGGCACTGTTGACTTGTAGTATGCAACAGGCATAGGAGTGTAATCAAGGCTTCAGGTACGGACTCCTAAGCACTACTGGTAGAAAGCAGAGAGTTGCCAAATGCCAGGGACTACATGAGGATCATCGGGGGAGGTCTTTAAAAATACAAATTCCTGAGATGCCTCATTTAGGAGATTCTGATAGCTTAGATCCTGAAGAAGCATCCCTGGGCGAATGCCCCAGTGGTTCCTATTGGCTCCAGCTTTGCTTTGACTCGGCGAGGGTGGAGTCAAGGTTAAGAGATGCGTGTGCTGATCCTTGATCACTAAATATATGACGCAGGGCACGTCCTTTCTCTTTACTCTTGTTCCTATATTGCTTTTGTGACAGAGAGGTTTTGTTTCCCCAGGTCTAACTTTCAGAATAAAATGGAATTAAATAAAACCTGTTGACCTCACTGCTTTGTTCGCCACCTCCCCCTTGTCTGACACCCGCGTTTTTAACCGCTTCCTCCTGGGGACCTGAGTCCCGTTTGCAGGGATAGTTAGAAAGGGAGGCATGGAAGGTCTCCCAAGCCCTACACCGAAGCCACACTCTTGGAACACTGGGATCCCCTCCGACAACGAGAACAAACTGACTGCAGAGCTTAGAGTGCCATTCAGAGCCACATCTGCTAGACCCTGATGAGAGACATTCAAGTCTGCCCCAAGGGGCTGCCTCAAGACAGTCGTTGTTGGAAAAAAACAGAGTTGTGAATCTGGGGTTGCTGCCCATCATGAGTGAGGACAACTGAGCTGGGCAAATCCCCCAGGTGGATTTAAGGCTTTAGGAAGACAACCTGCTTTCAGCTTCCTCGGGGGCAACAGATTGTACTCTCTCTTTTTATTATTTTTTAAAGATTTTATTTTTAAGTAATCTCTACAACCAACATGGGGCTTGAACTCACAACCCTGAAATCAACAGTCACATGCTCCGTCGACTGAGCCAGCCGGTGCCCCTCTTTGTCTATCTTTTTTTAAAAATGAGTTCATTGTATTCAATAGCTTGATACATTAAGTGCCTGCCTATCTGGTTTCATTTCACTTTCAGGAAGATCCAAAACTTTGGTCATCTATTTCACTCAGAGGTATTACTTACATGTCAGCTTTTTCTTTTTGTTTTTGTTTGTTTGTTTGTTTGTTTTGGCTGTCAATACACCATAAAGGTAACTAATTGGATCAGAGGGAAGGTGAACTAACACTCACCAAGGAGCTTTTATGTGTCAGGAAGTGTGCAATGTACTTTTGGTATGTATTGTTTCTTCTATTCTTTATAATAACCCTGGGAAGTAGGTGTTATGATCTGTATTTTATATATAAATATAAAAAAATGTATGGTTTGTGGAAGCCATACAAGAGGGATACTCTCCAGAAATTAAATTTGTGAATGTATATGTGGGTGTACGTTGTGTGTGTGTGGGGGGGGGGGTTCTCCTCTTCTTTAGCAAGAGAAATTGCCATCCGTGTCACGGCAGAGGCAGGAAATCACCTGGGAACCTTTGAAAACAGCTTCCCTTAGATGGGTAGGGTGGACCAACCTGGGATCACAGGATGTGACCACTTTTACAGGCAGGTGTAAAGGAGGGACAATTGTTTGGGAAGTGTGGGTCACCAGAAACAGAGGATGATGGATCTGCAAGGTGGTAGATACATGGACTAGTATTGAACCAGTACTCCAGGGTCACTGTGGCACTGCTCAGTAGGAGAGGGGGGCTTAGCAATCAGTGCTGCCTGAGAACATGGACTTCCACAGCCTGGACTGCTGTCACCTATTTCTGTCAGAGTAACAGAGCCATCTGGATCATTCTGTGCTCCCTTAAGACTGTCATAAACATTCAGAGGAGGGGTGCCTGGGTAACTCAGTTAGCTAACTGTCTGACTTCAGCTGGGGTCATGATCTCACAGTTTGTGGGTTCGAGCCCTGCATCAGGCTCTGTGCTGACAGCTCAGAGCCTGGAGCCTGCTTCAGATTCTGTGTCTCCCTCTCTCTCTCTGCCCCTTCCCCACTCACACTTTGTCTCTCCATCTCTTAGAAAATAAACATCAAAAAAAAAAAAAAAAAACATTCAGAGGAACAGAATGAGAGGTAGACCTGAATGTCTGATCTTGCTGTTTCCTGCATATGGGGAAGAAAGCAGAGCATATGAGTTGCTCCTTGAGCTTCATGACATATAAATGAGGAATCGGTGATACTGCTGTGGGTGCCAGGGCAGAGATTTGGGCTCTGGACTGTCTGATGGTGAAGCCCATGTATATTGTGTTCTATATGTTTGTGAGCTGGGTCCCCTTCACCAGAACTGGGTGAACATGTAGAGGGTATTTTCACTTGTTTTCATTTTAAATCTTGTTTCCTTCCTATTTACCATTTCATCTTGCCTGTCTTTGGACTAAGTTCATAGAGAATCTTTTTTTTTTTTTTTTTTAACGTTTATTTATTATTGAGAGAGACAGAGACAGAGCATGAGCAGAGGAGGGGAAGAGAGAGGCAGAGACACAGAATCCGAAGCAGGCTCCAGGCTCCGAGCTGTCAGCAGAGAGCCTGACTCAGGACTTGAACTCACAAACTGCAAGATCATGACCTGAGCTGAAGTTGGTTGCTCAACCAACGGAGCCACCCAGATGTCCCCCTTTAAAAAAAAAAAATTTAATGCATAGAGAATCATTTTTAAGGAAAGATACCATGTTAACTGCTATTAAGCACTTGACAGTCTTAGCCTAAAATCATGAAGTAGAAGGGCGCCTGGGTGGCTCAGTCCGTTGGGCGTCCAACTTTGGCTCAGGTCCTGATCTCACGGTCTGTGAGTTTGAGCCCTACATCAGGCTCTGTGCTGACAGCTCAGAGCCTAGACCCTGCTTTGGATTCTGTGTCTCCCTCTCTCTCTGCCCCTCCCCTGCTCGCACTTTCTTTCTTTCTCAAAAATAAACAAATGTTAAAAAAAAATGATGAAATAGAAATAAGCAGGGCTACTGGGGCTGTGTAGGATTTTAGGGTCTTAATCCATGATAGCAGGACCCAGATTCCAGGGAATGGAGTCTCTTGTGTCTTTGCCTCTGCCTGGAGCACCTGCTGCCTGCTGCTGCCCGCCCCACTGGCACCTGCATTGACAAGTGTACACGAGTCTTTCCAAACAGTCAGTCCCAATGTTCTTGGTAGAGGAGCCAAGACAGAAGCATTCTCTTAGTGAAGGATTTGGGTGGAGTTGTGAGGATGCAAGATCTCGTGACTTACTTGAGCCATACCTGAAGGATATGCCCTAGATTTTTCAGTTAAATGAGTCTGTAATAATAACAGGCAGCACTTATTGTTTACTATTATAGACTCTTCTCCAAGTGTTTTATATGGAGTGTCTCATTTAATGCACACAACAAACCTATGAGATAAGTACTATTATCCCTACCTACAAGGGAGAAATGTGAGGCACAGAGATTTCCAAGAGACATATAGAACTGGGAAATATCCAACGGGGCAATGATACCATACAGTTTAGGGTTGAGTTTTCTGCTGAATAGAAACTATTTACATCTCTACCAGACAAAAGTCTGTAAGTTAAGAGTCTGGGTCCTAATCACATCATTTCATTCATAAAAAACCCAAAACTGCTAATTATTTCTTTTTCTGGTTATAAAAATAATGTGTTAACCTTGGAGAACTTGGATGATATCAAAAAGAATCGATCACAAAGTAGAAATTATCTGCAAAATTTATAATAAATAAGTATACTATTTTTGTATTAACTGTGAAAGAAAGTTAAATAAAGGTTCATCTTTCTAGAGAATGAAATAACAGTTTGGAAGGCATGTTAGACAATGGATTGAAAGGTGTGCATCCTTTTGAGTCCATGCAGATCTTTTCAAATTCTGTCAGGTCATATTGGACTTCAAAGCCCAACACTAGCCACTTACTCCACAAATAGGTGAAACCCCAATGAAAAAGGGGCTTTCATAGCTCCAGGCAATGAAAATGCTGAACACAGATGAGTGATGGGAGCCTGAGTTAGAGATGCCATCACTTGGTAGCTGTTGGAGTTGTTTTTTGTGGAGTGCTTTGTCTTCTAGGAACATGGGTCCCTCTCTTCCACCTTGGAGTCCTTTCTCAGGCCACAACCAGCATCCTAAGATCCCTCTCCTTTCTTTTCCAGGGGCCCCAGGGCTTTTTTCTCTTTTTAGTACTAATTCCTGGGACTCTTCTTTGCCCCTCTACTAGACCGTAGGGTGGGAAACAATGTCACAATGTTTTCAGCTACATTCCAGAATCTCATGGAATCTGGTTCTGTCCTGGTATCCTGGATTTTCATCTGCTACAAAAAATTAAAAAGTACACACACACACACACACACACACACACAGAACTAGAAGATGTATTTGATGAAGAAGGAAAGTTATCTGAGAAGGAGCAGAGGTGGGTGGAAAAACAGCTTTCCTGACTATAATTCCAGAAATTCTCCACATGAATCACTAATTTGTGTGAAGATATAGGTGATCTCTGTTAAAATGCACAAGAAACCTGTAATTTGAGAGACAGAAGCAAAGTCCTAGTGTATTTAATCCCTGAGAAACAGGACAATGTCTGCAGAAATTCTTAGAGGTGGTGAGAAAATGGCGGGATCCAGCACAGGGCAGCATGAAAGCACTGGCTTTCTAGGGAAAAGGAAAGGAGTCAGTCTTCACAAGAAGGGGAATCTTAAGAGGGACACTCAAACCAAGCTGTCTTCTTTATGGTTTTGCTGAGGACTGACTCTTGCTTTCTTATCAGACTTTCTCCCAGAAAGGGGCATCCGGTGGGTATTGTGATGCACTACCCAGATGCAGGACGTGTCTCCTTCAATGAAGGACATGTCGCCCTCCTACCTGGGAGTGCTATTGGTTGAGAGTCTTCTTCAGCTGTCTCTCAGCTCTCCCAACCCTTTCAGGAATTTTCTGAATGCAAACAGCTGCCTCAGCCACGATCCTACTCACACCTTGGTGACAATCCATGTGGGGTTATAGAAGCCTGACCATCTTGCCCGATTCAGGGCGATTCTGAAGGGCATTGGCCAAGACTCTGTTATTGGACCCGCACCACAGCTGGATCTCTCCTTCATTCCAACTTTGCTCTCTTCCCTTCCCTTCTGTAGGAGGTGGTCCCCAGCATACTCTTGCACAGGGTTTTCAGGGCACCAAATCTGCAACAGGGATCAAGTATGGGGAAAAGAAATTAGGTTTGGAAACCACTTCCTCTAAAGGAGAGATCGAAGCTCTTGACATTCTTGTGAGGATCTAACACAGATGAGACCTCCCCTTTGCAGGTGCTGAGTGGATAGATCATTCAAAGAACTGTAATAAGCTTTCAGGAGGACCCTGCAAGTGCATTTCAGAAAGTTCTTTGTCCTCAAGACAGCTAAGCTGGCTCTCCCCTATAAGGGGAGAGGGAAAGAGTCTGCCTCCGCTCAAATCGGCCAGTGGTGTTAGTTGGCTCTTAGAATTGTGCTGTGTGATTCTGCCTCTCTTTGAAGCTGCACTTGAGATGAAAATAATCCCCAGTCTTTGTGACTCATGTCTTGTAGTTTTTCAAAAGCTGGAGCTGTGTCTGAGGTCAAGTGTTTCTGATTTGTGTTGTGCCATCTTCCATAAAGTAGGGCGAAGGATGCAAGCTCCTATACTCTACATTTGTTTTATGAAGGAATTAGTCACACCTATAGTGGAGCCTGAGGGATTAGGCTGGCTCATCAGCCCCAGAGGCCCCAGCCTTTCTTGGCTCCAATATGTTTCTCTTCGAGTGTGCTTGTGCCAGTGAAGATGAAGAAGATTTTCTCCCTTTGGAAGGCTGGCAGTTTTGTTTTGTTTTGTGCCCATAAAGAAGTTGGCAGAACTAGTCCAAGATGCAATGGACTGAATGTTTGTGCTCCCCCCCCCACCCCCATTTCTATGTTGAGAGCTACTTCCCAATGTGATGGTATGAGGGGGTGGGGCCTTTGGGAGATGATCGGGTCATGAGGGTGGAACTCCATGAATGGGATCAGTGTGCTTATAAAAGGGAACTCAGAGCACTGTCTTGTCCTCTTTCTGCCATGTGAGGCTACAGAAGGGCCAGCCCAGAAGAGGACCCTCACCAGAACCTGACCATGCTGGCACGCTGATCTTGGATGTCCAGCCTCCAGGGCTGCGAGAAATCAATTTCTGTTGTTTATAAGCTACCCTGTCTGTGGTACTTTGTTACAGCACCTTGAGCTAAGGCACTAGACAAGGTTCTTTTTGTTCCATTTCCACATGGCAGTCAGACTGCCTAGGTGAATACACACAAAGCTTTGGGGCACCCAGATTGCAGCAGGGAGGTAATCTGTAACATTAACTGATGCTTTTCCTTCCAGTAGCTCCTTCTTTGACCCTCTTCTAAATATTTCTACTCCTTCCCCTTACCAATTTATTTCTGGCACTCTCAATTGCCCCCAGGAAAGGAATGTGTATCTCAAAGTCCCTGAGAATGGCAGAAACAACTTAGATTTGGACCAAAAATGTGAGTTAATGTTTCCAAGACCAGAAAAGGATCCCAGGCTAGGAAATGAGCAGGGAGCCAGGAGAGCTTAGGCATTGATCCCGCCCCCCCAAGTCCCCCTACTTGAAGGTGGAGGGAGGTGAGTAGTCAAAAGAATCACCAAAATGAGTTAAGGGATACACGAAGCAGGGTGTATTTGTGTGTTCAGGTTGCCATAAAGAAATACTACAGACTGGGTGGCTTAAACAACAGAAATTTCTCACAGTTCTGGGGACTGAAAGTCCAAAATCAAGGCATTGGCCAATTTGGTTCCTGGTGAAAGTTCTCTTGCTACTTTGCCGATGGCTGCCTTCTGGCTGTGTCCTCACATGGTGGAAAGAGGGAGCTCTCTTGTATTTCTTTTTTTTTTTTTTTTTAATTATTTTTTAAAAATGTTTATTTATTTTTGAGAGGCAGATAGAGCATTAGTGGGACAAGAGCAGAGAAAGGGAAACACCGAAGCAGGCTCCAGGCTCTGAGCTGTCAGCACAGAGCCTGATGTGAGACTCGAACCCATGAACTGTGAGATCATAACCTGAGCCAAAGCTGGACGCTCAATTGACTGAGCCACCCAGGCACCCTTCTTGTATTTTTTTTATAAGAACACTAATAATATTGGTGTTTAACCCTAATTTACCTAATTTAACCCTAATTACTTCTTTACTCCAAATATAGCCATCAGGGGGGCTAGGACTTCGACATATGAATTTGGAGGGTGGGGAGACAATTTGGCCCATAGCCCAGGAACTTGTTGCTCTCAAGAAAGAGACACAGAAACAGAGAGAGACAGAGACAGATGAGAGAGAAAGCAAGCAGAATGGTTACAAGATTCTGTTAAACGGTGCATCTAGGCAAGCAGGGATGTTAGCTATGGTCCAGCACAGCACCAGAGGGGTTGAATGGTTCTCACGCACCTAAGAAGAGCCCAGAAATAGCTGGTAGAGCCAGACCAAGAGGAGCATTGCAAATAGGAGGAAGGGATGATACAGCACTAGCTGAGAATGAGATGGAAGGATGCACATGAGGGGACTGCCTGTACGGACAAAGGACCAAATGCTTCTTCTGCCTCATCCAACTCACCCCAACATTCCACCAGAAATTTAGACAAAACTCTGGTGAAAGAAGATGGATTTGAAATCCTGGAAGAATTGGGGCTCATATTAAAATCAAGGTAAAATACAGAACGAGAACTCCTCTTCTATATATTAAAAAAAACAAACAAATCCGTATTTCCTTTATCAGTTAAAGAATCCACCAGAGTCTTGGTCAGATTCTCTTTTCTGGTCTGATTGGGGTATACAGATCAGTGACAACAGCTGATTTATTTCCTTAAAAATAATGCAAAGGAGAGACTTTGTTCCAATAGTTTGAACCTCATTACTTAGCTCAGACCTGTCAAGATTCTTGGTTGCAAGATTCTTGGTTCTTCAGAATAAATTAAGCAGAAAAAGACACGGCCGTGGGACTGCCAGCATGGATAGTAGTCACCTTGACTGCTGGTCTCCTGACTCCCCCACCAGTCCTGTTTTGGCCCTTTTTATTCCCACATTAGTGGCAACACAGAAGGGTGATGTGGTGGGTAGGAGAATGGATACATATGTATGCTTGTATGTGTGCAAAGTAGATCTGGAAGTCTACACAAGAAATTGGATAATATTGATTTAACCTGGGAGAACTGGGTAGTGGGGAAACAGAAGAAAGATTTCTCACTATATAATTTTTTTTGTAACTTTTGGATTTTTATTCGTGGGGAAAATAGCCTTAATTAAAAAAATTAATAATTCTAAGTCCCATTAAATCCAATTCAAAAATGTAAATCTTATACCTAATTCAAAGCTCCTTACCCCCTCCAATGTCTGGTGCGATCTATGGCTCCACAAACTGCAGCTGGGAAGGAGTCAAGGTCTGTTTACTCCTCCTTCTTTTACTCCTTCTCCTCTTCCCTTGCTTTTGGCTCCTGCAGGGGTGGGGTGAGGTTTGGATAAAATCTCTTAAATGGGGTGATCTGAGGTTCTCTCTGGTCTTTATGCTCTGGAATGCTGTGGGTTTCTCAGTAGCTCCTCTCCTCCCACCCTGCCTAGGGAACCCCATCTGCACAGTATCTTGATGAGTTATATGCTCTTTGGCTGACCTCCTGGAAACCTCTCCCCTACACTGTCCCCCTCCTGCCCCTGGAGAGGGGGGAATCTTCCATGGTGTTTTATGCTATGGTTCCTTGTCCCAGCAGGAGATCCTTAAGGGGAAGCTCAGCTTTCTTTCCTGGCATCAATTTCACCCATGGGATTATTACACATTTTGCCATACCAAACAATGCCCTGCCTCCAAGTGAGGGTTGTTCTAGACAGCCTCCTGCCTGGAGTTCTCCAGACAGGAAGCAGATATTAGGCTTTATGTTTAGGTCTGATATCCAAACTCAAGTTTTCCTGAATGTTCTTTGACTAGATCTACTTTAGGACACTGGGGTAGGTTCATGAACTTCTGCAGTTCTGCAAGGATTTAGCCTTGATTTAATGCCAGTCCTTTTAGTAAGGAGCCCTTTGCCACGAACTTGTCTGGTGGGGTGAGAGGAAAGGGGAACCTCAGGGGACAACTCATGACTCAGAATTCTCTCATTCAATGAATTCCAGTCTTTTGCTTATTTGAGTTGCTAGGGTGTGAGTGGGAGAATCCGAAAACAATTCTGTCCTACTCTTATTACAATCTTGAGGGAGGTATCTCCTAGGCTTCCCTCCTTAGAATGTGGAGTTACTTATGGCCTTTTGCCCTCATCTTTGGGGCTTTAGCCAAAGTTTGGACACACATGCAAATGTCCTATTCCACATCTGGTGGAACTTCAAGACATCATCCTGCCATGTGAAGATGAAAGTTCTTATCTTTAATGATAATAACTACCATTTACTGAATGTTTATAAGGTACAAAGAGCATTAACTGCTCACAACACTATTATGAGACAGGGATTTTCATACCCATCTCAGTGAGAAAAACCAGAGGTCACACAGCCCACAACAGTATGGGAATTTGAATCCAGATCTGTCTGACTCCAAAACCAATCTGCATATAAAAATAGGTAGTATAGTTAGTGTCACTGCAACTGTCTCCTATCAATGAGCTATAGAATTGGGGCAGAGGTGTAGTTATTCTGAATGATTGAAACACCATCAAACTTTGTGTGTGGATTCAATAAATAAATGTATATGCTATTTCTTATCTGTCAATTCAAGAAATAATGCTCAACAAATAATGAGTTCTCTTTTTGTGCCAGCCATTGTTCTAGATGCTGAGGATACATCAGTGTACAAAACAAGCTAAAATCCGTGTCTTGTGGGAATAAAAATTCATTACAATCATACCAGAATTCTATTTTTTGTCATCACGCATTTTACCAATTAAAGAAAACTAAAAACATAACTATCATCATGTAAATGTTTAGGAAGAACTTTGCTCTTGAAAATGAGTCTTCATACTAGACCTATTTGGAAACCACTGTTTATTTTATTTCATTTGATGGGCAGGTGGATAGGGGTAGAGGGAGGGAAAGAATCTTAAGCAGACTCCATGCTCAGTGCCGAGCCAGAGTGGGGCTTGACCTCATGATCCTGGGATCATGACCTAAGTCAAAATCAAGAGTCCTTGGATCAATCTGGGTGGGGTGAGCCATCCAGGCACCCCACCACTGATACTATTTAAATACATGATCGCAAGAACATAACACATTAGATAAGGGAGGGATTTGTGAGTAGACAAGTCCAACCCAGGACTGACAATATCTGGATCCTAGAAGAAATATTGGGAAATCTCTGTTGGGTAATCCTACTCATACATCGCATAGCTCAGTATAAATTGTAATTACTACGTCAGTAAATTATCATAATTCTATTGATGAGAATGACAAGGAACCTCAGAACATGTTTGGAAGCAGGGAGAGAGATTACTTTATCTGTTTACTCTTTGACTCTTGGACTCTGAGTTTCCTTCTAAACCACTTACAGGAATGACCGGTTTGTTTAAAAAGGAGCAGTCACATTTGATCTATAACTTCAATGTTCCAGGATCCCCAGGGAAGAGTCACTCATTCACTTAGTGCTAGTCAAAGGCTGTATGATAGCTTGTTTGACCAAAAGATCCATATTCCAAGAAATTAAGTGTCAGTAAGGTAGTTTTTGGTCTTTCTCGTCATTTCCTTACCTTCACTGGACAATAGCATGAACTCACATTGTTACCATCGGTAATTCTTCCAGGTCCTCACAAGGGTATGTGGTGAGGAATAATATTGGCCTCTCCGTATGCCAGCCGAGATAAATGAAGGTCCAGATTGGTTTAAGGATACGGAAAGTTCTGCACTGCTCTTCGCACTTCATTCCTCTTGCCACCCCATCTCCTGGGTCTGAGTATCCCCTTTCCCGCTCGCTTCCCCTCCCGCACTCCTCCACCTAAACCACAAACAAGTCGAGGCCACCAAACTACATTTCCCACAATGCTACGCGCCGACCGGCCTCGCGTGAGGTTTTTCCTAAGCTGCCGTTGTAATTAATGTTGAATTAAAGCCACATTTCCGGGGAGCAGCCGAGTTAATGTCCTCTTCTCCGTTAAGAGACCTCTTTTCCCCTCTACCTACTGTGTCCAATGTTTGGCGAAGTCTCTGCGGCGGAATATTCATTTAGGCGACTGCCATGGCCACCCATTTCCTCTTCGAGCCTCGGCCCCTAGCAGGTCCCCGGGGGCCTGGGAGTGTCATTGGTGGATGACCGCAGCTCTTGCCGCTGCCGCTGTCACTGCGACCATGGCCTCTGGCAGCAGCTGCCTGGCAGCCGCCCGCCTCCTGTCGCGCTCCTTCCTCCGTGAGTCCAGCCGAGACTCTCTCCTCCAGGTCTCCGAGAGTTCCTGGCCTCGCCGGGCCCAACGTCCCGGCCCAGGCCGTGGCTGGGCCCTCCGGGGCCGGACCTCAGCGGGGGCCTGGGAGCCGCGAGAGTGCGGCCCCACGTCGGGGACCTCCTGGGGCGGAAGGAGCTTTGCTGGAGCTTTGTGGGGTGGGGGGCGTGACTTGGGCTGCTGGCCTAAGTAGGGTGGCCGAGCCAAGATTCGGGTCTGGGAGCCCTGCAGACCTGGGGGCATGCTCTAGCGCCCGCGATGATGAATGGCCGGATGGGGGCGGCATCTAGACTGCCCCTATTTGGGAGTGAGAGGTGAGGTGGTCCAGGATGAACTCAGCTGGGAGAGTTGAGCGTCTAGATTGAGAGATGGGGGAAGAATGTCTCAGCAAATTGGGGAGAGGGAGTAAGGCTGCCGCTTGTTTTTGGTTTTGTTTTTGTTTTTTCCCTGTAGATTGTAGACTTAGCAGAAAGCTGGGTTCTGCACCCCAGAGTCAGCATAGCCCAGAAGACTCCTAGAAGTTTAGGTTTGGCTGGTACCTTAACCAACTATTTGCAGTATCTCCACCAGGCGGTGTGGACTCCTCGGTTCCTGAAAATTTAATACCCAAGGTTGCTAGTCTTTGAGTAATGCTGACTATTGAAAATTCTTGCCGTGTTCAAAGTCTCTGTGTTAGGTTGACTGTATAGGAAGAGACTTTGAAATTAACCATATCACATTTGAAGTCTGGTTAGTCCCTTACAGTCTGTGTAGTAACCCTAGGCACTTTTCTGAATCTGCTTCTCAATTTCTGTTTCCAATCCCATGAAAATAATATTTTAATGAATGTGAGACATCATCACTTGTATGGGGCACCATTATTTTGTCTACTACTAACAGTAGAAAATGATTGCTAATTAAAATTGTGCCATGCCATTATGAGTTGTCAGATGCATCCAGATTTAGAACATCTTGAAAAGTGAAAAAATGTGCATCCTGGAAATGATGAAGTACAGGATAATCTGGGCTCACTGTGCAGAATTATTGAAACAATTTATATAAGGTACCCGGGATGTAATACACACTCAGCGATAGTTTTATTCTTCCTTTCTTACACTTCACTCCTAATTCGGTTTGTACTGAGTATTGGACAAGACTTAATTCATTTCTTGAGAAGATTACATTCCAAAAGTGTGGGAGGATGAGTATGCACTTAATAGCTACACTTCCTTAACCAGACCACATCTGGTAGGACAAACATCTGGCTAGATAACTTTGGCAAGTAGGAAAAAGTTGGGTTTATTTGGGAAAGTTTTCTGGAGATTCTTGTGTATAATTTAAAGGACAGTTGAATGTATTGTAAGCAGAAGAGAAAAAGGGATTAATTATAGCCATGTCATTCTCACCTGGGGTCCTGCTCCTCTGAGTTTCTGAAAAATCCTAGCCTCAGGTAGGTCTGCTGTCTTAGTAGGAGGAGAGTCTTAAGAGAAGTGTCTAAAGAATCAGGATCTTTAATCCACGCTTACCAATATTTAGTAACCCTTTGCCCACAGAACTGGGAGCTCTTTTTTCCTACACAGGGCCTTAAAAAACCATCAGGTGTAGTTTTCTGTTGCTCAAATGGTCTTCATTTATCCTAGTCATGTGATCAATCTGTTATTAAGAATCTGAGAGTCTGAGATCTAAACTAATTTATCTCCTATATTAGAGGGGTTACAGACTATAGTGTTTAGTGCAGATAATCCCTCTAAATCCTCCAAATCTACTCAGGCCACATTTTTAAACCCATTTCCACTTTCACTAGTAAAACAGCAGCCACAACAGTTCCACCTAGCAAACTTTTTTTTTTAGCGTGGTCAGAACTTATTTATGCTCTGAGGTTAGTAATAGAACTAGAGATGCTAGAGAATTTTGTTTCCTCTGTCCTCTTAAGTTTCAGTAGCAACTGAAGGGTACATTTGTGCTGAAGGTCGCAAGTGTTGCAATATTGATTTGCTTTAGGAAAAAAACAAAACAAAAAAAACCAACTCAAACACTTTGTAGGTGTCTTCCAGAGCCCTGTTGGAATGTTTAGAAATTTTTGAGCCCAAACAACCCAAAGAACAAAGCAAGAATAAACCAGTTTTATAGTTTATGAAAAAAGGGAAAGAATCCAGTTGAAGTGAGGAAAGAAAATAAAATGAAAAATAAGGAAGGTTTCTTCCATGAGCCAGTTTAACGATTTTATAAGCACATTTGAAGTTGAGTTAGTAAAGTGTTTCAAGAAACACAAAGCTATGCAAGGTCATTTTATTTTTATTTTTATTTTTATTAATGTTTATTTATTTTTGAGACAGAGAGAGACAGAGCATAAATGGGGGAGGGTCAGAGAGAGAGGGAGATACAGAATCCAAAACAGGCTCCAGGCTCTGAGCGGTCAGCACAGAGCCCGACACGGGGCTCAAACTCACGGACCGCGAGATAATGACCCGAGCCGAGGTCGGACGCTTAACCAACTGAGCCACCCAGGGGCTCCTACAAGGTCATTTTAAACACAAGCCAGGGATTCCTGTAGGTTGGGTCTTGTAGAATAAATAGGGAACAGGAGGCAGTATTTTTAGTCCCTGAATTATGGTATTTTAATGCCAGAAAGTGAACTTTACAATCCAACTGGTGTCATGTCTTTATTTGGCAAATGAGGAAATAAACTCAGAAAGTTTCCTGCCCAATATCAGAATGGATATTAGAACTCAGGTTTTCTGACTCTGTAGTATTCTTTTTACTAGTACATGCTTTGTGACACTATAGTTCCCTTCTGAAGCTGTGGTCTGTGGTGTTCTTTTTTTCTTTTCTTCTTTTCTTTCTTTCTTTCCTTCCTTCCTTCCTTCCTTCCTTCCTTCCTTCCTTCCTTCCTTCCTTCCTTTCTTTCTTTCGAGAGAGCCCAAGCCGGGGAGAGGGGCAGAGAGAAAGAATCTTAAGCAGTCTCCATGCCCAATGCCAGTGCCTGATGCAGGGCTCGATCCCATAACCCTGGGATCATGACCTGAGCTGAAACCACGAGTCGGATGTTCAACCAACTGAGCCACTCAGGCGCCCCTCTTTTTCTTTTTAATTTTCATTCTTTTTTCATTTTTGGCAGCCTTGTTGTTTTGTTGAGGTGACTACCCTGCTCAAAGATGCCACCTGCCTTTTTCATGTGTTTGCCAAGTTGTGTAAGCTGATTTTGGAATCAGGCAAATATTCGGAAGTGTAGTTGGGGAAAGGGGACCCTCAGCAGTGATGTTTCTGATATTAGTATCTGTTGCCATTGCATCTGAGAAGCAAATCTCTATTTGAGAAATATGAAATGGTCTTCATCTAAGTGTACCAGCGTAGCCATGAGGAAGTAATGTGATTTTCTGACCTCAAATTCATTTTTCCACAGAAGCATAATTGGGAATGTTCAAAATAATTTCCGTAAGTGTAGGAAAACAGTCTCGTTTTACCAAAGGACAGGAGTGTTGTTGCTATAGCCCCCCCTTTTATTACATTATAATATTTCTAAAATTGAGATGTGTCTTATAATTGAGCATATCTACAATAAATTGGCAGCATTTTTTCTCTCTTATTAGTTCTTAATAGTACTTCAGTAGTATTTTAGATTTGATGAAATATGGCACTTTTGGCCAGCTAAGCTTCATTTGTAAGTAAATATTAAATGAATATGTAATTTCACATTTGAGTAGTGGATTGTTTGGGGTTTGGGAGTTAGCAGCTGCCGAGTTACTCTGCTATAAAGTTCTATAGGCAGGGACCACGATAGTGTATATATTTTGTACATATATATAATATGCCATTGGTAAATATCCATTTATTAAATTCATAAGTGCATGCATGAATAAATGAGTAACAAGGAACCCAGTTTGTGAGGTAATTTGGAAGAGGAGTATTTTAATGAACAGAGTCTCTGATTATTGGTTGGGAGCATGGGAGTGGTCAAAAAGGCTATGGTTTGAGTCCCATCTGGACAGGCACTCTCTGGCCATAGGTTCATCATGCATCCCACAGCCATTTCATAAGTGATGTGGTTGCTCTCTTTGGGGAAGAGGACTCAGCATGTAGCTAACTGGATGATACAAATTTATCACCCTTGTTGAAGGCACATCCCTCTCATTACTCAACCCCTTTCCTCCATAGCCTTTGTTACAGTGCAACTCATGTAGTTTTGTGTTTCTTTGTTTAATGTTTAGCTGTCTTACAGGGTAGGACTCTTCTTGTGGGTAGGACCCGAGCCCATCTTGTTGGCTTCTGAATCCCTAGTACCTGGCAGATAGCTTGGCACAAAGAACACCTCAGAGCAGTGTGGTCTTCTCATTCTGCATTGATAATCATAATGATATAGATAGCGAAGAGTGAAATAACACTTGCTATACCGTAGGCATCATTCTACGTGCTCTTTATATTATGAACTCATTTAATTCTCATATTGCCTATGAGGCACATAATATTACTATCCCCATTTTTCTCACAGTGAGGCTGCACCTTTAAAAATGTTTCATAGGGTAAAAAGTTACAAGTATATGTGTATATACTACATAATATTTGTAGACATGGATTAGTATATTTACAGATAAACATATATAGGATATGCATGAGGACATATATGAAACATTTCTCATTGGACTTATCTTAAAATATGAATTATATGACTTACCTTTGTGTTCATGTAGGATGTTAACCCAGTTTGGGGAGCATACCGGCCACTTTGCTACCCATTTTACAAGCATCATCTCATAACAACATCACAGAATCCTTGTGGGCAGCTGTTATTCCATTTACAGTTGGGAAGACTGAGGTTAAGGGAGATCAAAAGATCTGTCCCAGGTCGATGGCTGGTGATCAGCAGAGCATGAACTCAAGCCTAGGCCTTTCTGTTTCCTTAGAGCCCTTTTCAGACACTCCTGGGATGCAGTCCCAAGGTTAGGCCGCCCGATTTCTAAGGACCTGGAGAGAAGGCATCACCACCACGTTCCCTGGAGATGGCCCAAGGTGTGGCAGCTGCAGCCTTCACCATTGGGAAATTCTTCCTGGTGGTGAACCTCAGGCCTTCCTGCTGCCCTAATATGTAATTTAAATCACTCATTTATTTTCTTTCTTTCTTTCTTTCTTTCTTTCTTTCTTTCTTTCTTTCTTTCTTTCTTTCTTTCTTTCATGTTTATTTATTTATTTTGAGAGAGAGAGACTGAGAGAGAGACTGTGTGTAGGTGTGCACATGTAAGCATGGGAGGGACAGAGGGAATCCCAAGAAGACTCTGTGGTGTCAGTGCAGAGCCCGGCCTGGGGCTTGATCTCATGAACCGTGAGATCATGACCTGAGCTGAAATCAAGATCCAGACCCTCAACTGACTGAGCAACCCAGGTGCCCCTAAAATGCTCATTTTCTTAACATTAGTTAAGTTAGGTAGCTCATCATCTGTTGATATACCATTTGTCTGTCTTTAGTTGTGTTTCTTGTTCATGGCCATTATCCATTTTTCTGTTAGGCTTTGGTCTCTACCTTGTTGGTGCTTCATGTTGCTGAAGTTAATTCCTTGTCTGTTAATGTGTTATGAAAACACTCCTGGTCTGTCACTGCCTTATCTCTACTTATGGTATGTTTTGCTTTAAGCTCTTTCTTTTTTCCTGTTGTGAAATAGTCTATTTACATCACATTACTGCATCTGGATTCTATTTGCTTTAATAAAAAAAAAAAAGGTTAGTATGGAATTTGTACTAGATTAAGATAAAAGCTTTGAGGACTGCTAGCAGCATTTAGGGCTGGACTTCTGTGCAATATTTAGAAGAATTTTAGGGAAACCTGTGATCTTTGCATGTACAAAAATGGATGTAGGTTTTTCTCCCCTTCTTTCCTGTTAAGTAGGAAAAATGAGATGGAACTTGTGACATTTAGCTCGATAGAGGTGTGTTTTTTATAGACCCTGTCTCTTGTCCTGAAATTCAGTGAACATATGTTGTACCGCGACTCTGTAAGGTACTTTACCATATGGGAGACACTATGGTATACAAGACACGGGCCTTATAGTCATGGCATTTACAGTTAGAAGTTCTAAAGTATTTAGATGGTGCTTGAAATAATCTTGAACTAAATTTAACCTTAAATAATTTTTCTGAGAAATAAGGAAGTAAACAAAGTAGCAGATTGTGTGCACCCATCCGTACATAGTGTGTGGCATAAGTATTGTATACCACATGAAAGTGTTTGCAGGTTTCATTCTTCTTAATCTCAGATCCCCTAAACACACCCCATTATATTCACAAGTCATGAATGTCATGTGAAGACTTAAGGATTCCTCACTGTCCAATGTTTTATTTAAATGTGAACTTACATGAATTAATGCAAGTGAAATTCTCAGGGAGTTGAGTACCATTGCCTCTCTTAATTGAAAGGTGAGGGGCGCCTGGGTGGCGCAGTCGGTTAAGCGTCCGACTTCAGCCAGGTCACGATCTCGCGGTCCGTGAGTTCGAGCCCCGCGTCAGGCTCTGGGCTGATGGCTCGGAGCCTGGAGCCTGTTTCCGATTCTGTGTCTCCCTCTCTCTCTGCCCCTCCCCTGTTCATGCTCTGTCTCTCTCTGTCCCAAAAATAAATAAAAAACGTTGAAAAAAAAAAAAATTTAAAAAAGAAAGGTGAAAGGTATTTGCAAGATGGTGGGACCACTCGTGTATGCCTTGTGTTCTTGATTTAACCTTACGAAATCGCTTTCTCTAGTTATTCGGTAGTTTTATAGAGGTCAGGTTCGCATTTAAAACCAAAATGTGACTGAGCACCTTTTAGTGGTGGACGGACAATTGAAGATCTGTGCTGTAAACCACTTTGCTTTCTTCAGCAGAAGTAGAATAGACTATTTTTCATTACTTTGGGCGTTTGATTGATGGTTTGAGTGGAGAGGTAATCAAGTAGGGAAAGAACATGCATAGAGCTGGTCTGACAGATTTAATGTTTACAGCAGCTAGTCGCTTGCTCTCTGCCAGGCCAAATGAAAGAGATCGGTGGGATTGTGGGAAGGAAGGGAAAGAGGTTCAGGAGTGGGGATGAGGAGAGGCTGCTTTCTTAGGGAGCCTCCAGCCTGCGATTCTGGGCCATGATATTATAAAGTAGGAAAGGATGAGGAAAAGAATGATAGAAGTAAGACTTCGGTGAGTTTTGCTTGGAATATAAGCATATTTGGCATTATTTCCATCCTGAAGCTGTAGAGGAGGCACAGATGAAGGTGAGGAGAACTATGAAGTACAGTCAGCCTCTGTACTTAGGTCCTCCTCACAGCCATGGTATCTGGGAGAATGTGCTTGGTGTAAAAGGCCAGAGATAGGGCAGGCTCCTCTGGGGTGGGGTGAGTTTCTGGGATTAAAAGAGCATTTTTGGTGATTATGGAGTACCACTATCATGGCTTGCTGGGGCGCCTCAGGTTTTCCTTTGAGTTTCAGAGACTGTTTGATTGCTAGCATTTCTCATTCAGTTGACCTACATGTCCTGGAGCAGTATTTTGGAAAAAGAGGCATATAGTAGTCAGTGGTTCCTTATCTGGGATCTCCTGTGACATGTTGATCTTGACTATGCAGGTGCACGTGTCTGGTTAGATGATCTGAGGCCAAGGGGTTGCATGGGCTAGAATTAGGGCAGATGTGAAGAGAGTTTTTAGTTGCGGAGAGATTACAGCCATTGCCGGGAACCATACAACCCTCTACTTCTTTAGGAGGTTGGAAGTCAATAAAGTAGCAGAGATTTTAGGTGTGAACTGCTGGTAGTCTGGGGCTCATTTTGGAGGTAGCCCCAGTGAGGAATCCATCCCTTAACCCTATCCTCTCTGACCTCCCAGCCCCAAACCCTCCCCTGCCCCCCAATATACACAGACTGAGTTGGGACAGGAGAGTTTATCTACCCCAGATGTCCAAGGCCTGTTCCTACCACAGTACTTTTCAGCTGTACTTCTGGCCCGCTTTATGTCAGTTCAGGTGAATTGTGGGTCTCTTGAGGGCTGAGACTCTTATTCAACACTTTATCCTTGATACTTGGCATTGTGGCTTGGCATAGGTGATCCACAGTGTTGACTGAATAAATGAATGATGACAACTCCAGGAACTAGGGTATGTGCTTGATTATTCTAGCATCCTCATTTCAGTACCGGTGACACCTTGTCTGGCATCATGTAGGTTTCTTGTTAGGGCAAAATATCGGGAATTTCTTGTGTTCAAACATATATTTTAGATTTGGCTCAAAGGTCATGATAGTCTATGATAGCTTAGCTGCAGTTACATCTATATGAGCGTGGGCTCATACAGTAGATGAGAGATCCCATGCACACGTGCACACACATGCCCACACATATGCATGGCAGATCTCCCAAGATCGACTTCACCAGAGGTTTAGAATGTCAAGGTCAACTGCACAGGCTGAGCAATACCAAAGGGCTAGGAAACTGTAAGGTCAGCTGCTCTTCATCACACTTTCTGATGCAGTTTTTGTGGGCACCAGAGATCTTGGGTTGTGAAGTCTTAAGCTCCATAGATCTAGGAGGTCTGGAGTAGAAGAAGAAGAAGAAGATAGTGATCTTAGTTGTTCTGCTGTTGAGCCCATGCTTTATGGATGTAGGCAGACCTGTCTTTTCTCGGGGTGATAGGGCCACTCCTGCTCCTGTGGATGGAGAGGTGAACTGTCTGATTTCTCCTTTCTTGAGTATAAGAATTCTTGTGAAGGGCCAGCTTTACCTTCAAAAAGCAAGTATTGCCTTTTAGCAAGTATGCACTCCAGATACCCTGATCTTATAATTTGATCTTGTAATCGAATCTGTTATCCTGTCTGAAAATTCCTGATGGTGGACCATGTATTGAAGATTCCAGGAATAGAAAGGACTGGTGAAGCAGATTCTGTCAGGAATAGCAGTGGGAATACTTCCGCAAGTATAGTGGTTGTGGGTCTCCAGTTGTGAGAATGGAGCCATTGGCAAGAATGGGTCTTAAGTGACAGCACTGGCTAGGGTGAGCCCTGAGGCTGCAAATTCCCTTTGTAGGGTCTGCTGTCCTAGGTTCAGGTGCTTGGCTGTGCCCACTGTGGCAGGACTTGACCCTCAGTGCCCCCTAATGGTCCCTCGTTCAGCATACTCCAGTTCAAAAATGCAGCTCTCTGTTACCCAGCAGATCTGTGTGCACATAGAACACTCCTCTCCCAGTTGAGAAGGGTGAATCTTGGCCTGTCTCTTCCCTAGAGGTACAAGGGATTCCAAAATTCAAAGATTTTAGAAACTGAGGTATGCACAGGAGTTGAAGACTGCTCAAGAGATACCCAAAGGGCCAGATACAGATCAGTTATGGAACCTAAGGTCTGAGGATTTAGGAGGGCAAGAGGCAGCGATTCAAAACAGAAAGCATGGAGTAGACTCTGGACAAATATGTCATAAGATGTTCTTTTCTAGAGTTAGCTTCTATGGGTTAATTCAATGGTAAGAGGATGGCCTGACACTTCAGAAGGGCCAGGGATGGGCCACAGAGACAGCAAGTTGGGGCTATAATGAAGGTTTTAAAGTAGTCAGAGAGTAGCCCACACTTTTATTTCATCAGTGCTTTACTTTCTACTGACTTGTGAAATACGGGAGCTGGTATTAGTAAGTAAAGAGATTTATCAGTTTTCATTGAGGTAGTTTGCTGAAAATAACTTAGATATTTTTTACATGTTCTTCTCTCATCTGCTTATTTATTTCATTTTCTCTGTTTCTTCTATATGTAAGGTCTGGTGTCTTACATCAGAAGATACCAAATTGAGTAACCTTTGGTTGTGTATTAGACAAGTTTTATCTCTGACTTAAGATTGAATGTTAACATTTAATGTTAATATTTAATGTTATTTTGGGGAATGACTTGCAGAGTAGTTCTTACAAGCTCTCCTAACAAAGTGTGCCTCTTCACTCACCTGTTATTTATAGATGTTGGGCTTTAACAGATTGGGTAAGGAAGGGGCGTCTGCCTGGCTTAGTCGGAAGAGCATGTGACTCTTGATCTCGGGGTTGTGAGTTCGAGCCTCACACTGGGTGTAGAGATTACTAAAAAAATAAGGAAACTTAAAAAAAAAAAAGGTTGAGTAAAATGGGCAAAGCATGTGGCTGTTTAGCAAACATTATTAGTACAAATGATACCTGGTCCCTGGATTTAATTTGAGCCATTTGTCTTTGGGGAATGAAAATTCTAAACTTAAGCTTTTCTTTATACATTTAGAAAAGGATACAAGATTGTGGTTCTTGGTAGAGGGGATACTGGAGAAGAGAACAGTGTCCTTTTTTGTTTGTTTCTCTGTTTCTGTTGTCTTTGTGTGTCACTTAAAGTTTCCATGATCACAAGATAGCTCCTGTATTAGAGGGTTTGGGGTGGTTGTGTTTTTTTGTTTGTTTTTGTGTGTGTGTGTGTCACTAAGTTCAATTCATGGTCCAATAGTTTGGAGAAATTATAATGTGTCATATTTTCTTTACTTTTCAGGGCAACAGAATGGAATTCGGCATTGTTCCTATATAGCTTCCCGGAAACATCTCTACGTTGATAAAAATACGAAGGTTATTTGCCAGGGTTTCACCGGTAAGCAGGTACGTGTCAAGATGTTTTATAAAGATGCATACTACATATACAAAAACATTTTAAACTCTCTTCTATGTTTTAATATCACAAAAGTTATAATATATGATTGTTGCAGAAAAGCATACAGTACAGCGATGGAATTATATCTTGGTGTTGGTGGTGGGGGGCGGTGGGGCTGGGTACTATAGTCAGCCTATAAGATGAAAACTCTGTTTAAACTTACCTTGACAGTCCCTCCCCAGGAGCACATGATGTTAGAAACCCGCATACTCTCTTTCAGCCAGTTTAACACCACTGGTTTTCCCCCAGCACTGGAATAGATTACTGTTTCTTTAATTGACTACTAGGTAAAGTAGATGGCGTGTGTTTAGGCCTTTTGCAAAAAACATGCACAGTTAAACACAGATCAGTGTGGGGAAATGCTTATGCCCAGAGAGGCTCCTGGGAACTGAGATACGCGGAAGAATCAGCACACCTACTTTTCTCATTTTGGACTCTCTCTGGGCAAATGGTCTTCAAGGGAGCTAGCAGGCAAAATTGCCTGAAGTGTTTTAATTTATTCTCATTCACTTATTCATTGTCTCTCCCTACCCCTGCTTACATCCTAGAATTTGCAAAAGTTTTAAACATATGTGCAATGTGATTCCACAATAAGATGCAACATAAGAATCTCCTTTCCTGCCTTCCTATCATTCTACGCTGTAATGCATATTCTACATTTATATGTCTATAAAGTAGATTCATAAAAGAAAAATTGAGTGTTAAGATTCTGTGTATTTAAAATTTTAATAGCTATTGATAAATTACCCTTTAAAACATTTATACAAATTTATAGTTCCATCATAATAGATGCAGATGTTTTTAAAATAAAGGAATACTACCAAATCAATTAGAAGATAGCCATGAGTCTTAACCCATAGTATCCCTTTCATTCTTAAAAGAAGATATGGCAAGATAAAAGCAGTTAATGACTTTTTGTGTGTGATTTAAAAGTTAATGATTTTTCTGTAATTAAAAGAATTGTCATGTCTATTCTGTGGCATTTTGGTAATCTAGGGTAGGAGTTGTCAAGTTTATTCTGGAAAGGACCAGATTATAAACATTAGACTTAGTGGGCCACACAGTCTCTCTCACAACTACTCAATGACATTGTAATAACAGCAAAAGCAGCTATAGATAATATGTCAATGAATGGGCATGGTTGTATACCAGTAAAACAGTTTTAAAACTAGTGGCAGACCATACCTTCAAGCCATAGTGTTCCAACCCTTGATCTATAGGATTATACCTAAATATTCAAATACACACTGAAAACTATAGAAAGCTTATGAAAGAAATTGAAGTAGACACAAAAAAATGGAAAAAGATTCCATGCTCCTGGATAGGAAGAACAAATATTGTTAAAATGTCAACACTATCCAAAGCAATCTACATATTCAATGCAATCCCTAACAAAATAACACCAGCATTCTTCACAGAGCTAGAACAAACAATCCTAAAATTCGCATGGAACCAGAAAAGACCCCAAATAGCCAAAGCAATCATGAAAAAGAAAACCAAAGCAGGAGGCATCACAATCCCAGACTTCAAGCTATACTACAGAGCTGTAATCATCAAGACAGTATGGTATTAGCACAAGAACAGACACTCAGATCAATGGAACAGAATAGAGAACCCAGAAATGGACCCACAAACGTATGGCCAACTAATCTTTAACAAAGCAGGGAAGAATATCCAGCAGAATAAAGACAGTCTCTTCAGTAAAAGGTGCTGGGACAACTGGACAGCGACATGCGGAAAAATGAACCTGGACCACTTTCTTACACCGTACACAAAAATACTCAAAAAGAGTGAAAGACCTAAACGTAAGACAGGAAGCCATCAAAATCTTCAAGGAGAAAACAGGTAAAAACCTCTTTGACCTCAGCTGTAGCAACTTATTACTCAACACAGTTCTGGAGGCAAGGGAAACAAAAGCAAAAATGAACTATTGGGACCTAATCAAAATAAAAAGCTTCTGCAGAGCGAAGGAAACAATTAGCAAAACTAAAAGGAATGGGAAAAGATACTGGCAAATGACATATCAGATAAAGGGTTAGTATCCAAAATCTATAAAGAATTTACCAAACTCAACACCCAAAAAACAAATAATCCAGTGAAGAAATGGGCAAAAGACTTGAATAGACACTTCTCCAAAGAAGACATCCAAATGGCCAACCAACACATGAAAAAATGCTCATCATCAGGGAAATACAAATCAAAACCACAATGAGATACCACCTCACACCTGTCAGAATGGCTAACATAACAACTCAGGCAACAACAGATGTTGGCAAGGATGTGGAGAAAGAGGATCTCTTTTGCACTGGTGGTGGGGATGTGAACTGGTGCAGCCACTCTGGAAAACAGTATGGAGGTTCCTCAAAAAATTAAAAATAGAACTACCCTATGACCCAGCAATTGCACTAGTAGGTATTTACCCAAGGGATACAGGTGTGCTGTTTCAGAAGGGCACGTGCACCCCAAAGTTTATAGGTATTGACAATAGCCAAAGTATGGAAAGAGCCCAAATGTCCATCGATGGATGAATGGATAAAGAAGATGTGGTATATATATACAATGGAATATTACTTGGCATCAAAAAGAATGAAATCTTGCCATTTGCAACTTCGTGGATGGAACTAGAGGGTATCATGCTAAGTGAAATTAGTCAGTCAGAGAAAGACAAATATATGACTTCACCCATTTAAAGAATTAAGGATACAAAACAGGGAACATAAGGGAAGGGAAGCAAAAATAATACAAAAACAGGGAGGGGGACAAAATATAAGAGACCCTTAAATATAGAGAACAAACAGAGGGTTGTTGGAGGGATTGTGGGAGGGGGGATGGGCTAAATGGGTAAGGGGTATTAAGGAATCTACTCCTGAAATCGTTGCACTGTATGCTGACAAACTTGGATGTAAATTTAAAAAATAAACAAATTATAAAAAAAATAAAAGTAAATAAAGTACTTACAAATTGCTTTAAAATTCCATAGGTTTGGGTTTTTTTAAAAAATGAACTTGGTTAGAAGGTTTTTGATACAAAATGTCCTTTTGCTTTTTTACTTTTTTTCTGAAGTTATTGGCACAAAAATGAGTTATTTTCTTGAAATAACTGGACCTTTCTTCTATTCCTCTACTATCTTAAAAAAAAAAAATCCACATCAAAAAAAAAAAAAAAGGAACACCCGAAACCTTTAAATTTTGTTCCTAGGTAAAATTGATTTATTTATTCTGATAACCATAAATTTTATGAGTATTAACTTCCATGTATATGTATTCTAAAGAAAGCTCATGCTCGGGGCGCCTGGGTGGCTCAGTTGGTTAAGCGTCCAGCTTCGGATCAGGTCATGATCTCGCGGTTCGTGAGTTCGAGCCCCGCGTCGGGCTCTGTGCTGGCAGCTCAGAGCCTGGAGCCTGCTTCAGCTTCTGTGTCTCCCCTTCTCTCTGCCCCTCCCCTCCTCATGCTCTGTCTCTCTGTCTAAAAAATAAATAAAAACATTAAAAAAAAAGAAAGCTGATGCTCACCTAAGATTTGAAGTACACTTTATCACTCCTCAGCCAATTAAAATCATTTTCAGTCCTCTTTTGGGTATATATTAATTGTGTTAGCATATAATCAAATGTTTGATTAATCCAAATTCTCTGCATTAGTTTATTATATATGATGTTTTTGTTTACTAAACTCTTTATGATCCTATGACATCTTATCCTATGACCTTTTTTTAAAAGAACAGTTGTCCATGGTATAAGCAATATTTGAAACTATCTGTGCTTCCTGAATTAAGTGATGGTTTGACTAAATATTGAAAGCCAAGGTGGTTTCATTGTCTTTCAGTTACTTGCAATTGCATTGTTTCTCATTTACTTTTTTTTTTTTTAAGTAATTGGGAACCTTACTTGTCTCATATTAGTTAAGATTCTGTTATTATAGAGATAACAATGAAGTCTGAAATTTTGAGTTTATCTTCATAGGAAATCTATGTTTTGTCTCGTTAGTTCTTTTTTTGGCGTATACATTGTTCCACATATGAATGAGGAATATTTATATTTCAGAGTGGATTTCAACAATGCACATTTCCAGTAGGTGGAATTTCTGGTACTGGATTTGAACTCCTAAAACTATTTCTATTCTTACGTGGATGGTGATAATGGGGAAACTAAGGAAAATAAGCTTATTAACAGCTTTTAGCCCTACTTAGGACTAAAAAATAAGTCCATTTGAATTTGTTTAACAGAGTAGTAATCTAGGGCAGTGCTTCTTAAGCGGTCTAGAGTGAAAGACCAATTTGGGTGTTTGTTTGCTTTTAGTTTTCAATCTAATGCAGACCAATATTTTTAGCAAAAGAAAAGTTGCAACAGTATCATATTGCTATAAAAGTTGGCAAACACTGTCATTTTTATTTTTGTTTTTTAACTTATTTTTTTCTTCTTGTTTTTTCATTTTTCTTTGTTTCCAGTTTCCTTTGTTTTTTGTAATTTTTTTTTGTAATTTCATTTGTTTCAGTTTCCTTTGTTTTTTGTAATTTTTTTATTCTTTTTCTTTTTGTGTTTATCTCACTGAAGACCAGCTAGAGTCTACAAACTACACTTTGAATAGCACTGCTTAAAGAGAGAGCATTGGCTTGTGGTTCTTTTCAAAACTCCATCATTGACTTTAGACAAGTTAGTTAACATGCTTGGGTCTAAGTTATCTATTTTGAAAAGTGAAGAAGTTGAATCAGGAAATTTCTGAAGTCCCTTGTGAAGTCCCAATTATTATGCCTGTAATAGAATTTGAGTAGTTGGGTCAGCATTTTTAGGTCTCTATGGAATGACCATATAGATCCATTCAATTTCAGCAATTGCTTATTGAGTGCTTACTGTATGTCTTGTGTTGGTTTAGGTGCCATTTCTCAGTGAACAAAGTAGTAAGAAATCACTGCCTTCTTAGATTTATATTTAGTGGTGGGAGGGAGAAAAACATGGCAACAAAACCAATGAGTAAATTATGTGGTTCGTTAGAGAGTATAAATGCTTTCTGGAAAAAATAAGCCAGAGGTAGAAGTGTGTGTATGTGTGTGGGGTTGTGGTGGTGTTCAGGTTGGGGAAGGGGGGATTTTACGTCAGGTGGTCAGGGGAAGCCTGACCTGAGTCAAGATCTAAGGGAGATGTGAGAGCAAAGCAAGTGGATGGGGATCAAGGGAAGTGCATTCAAGGCAAAGGGGACAGCAAGGCCGTGAGGCAGGAGTGTACCTGTTGTGTGTGGTAGCCACAAGACCAAAGTGACTGGAGTGAAATGAGCAGTGGGAGAATAGTAAATGAGGCCAGGCAGTGAAGGAGTTCCGATGTGAGGATGCAGGTCGAGTATTGACTTACGGGCCCGTATAAGGAGTTTGGTTTTGACTGTGAATGAAGTGGAAAACCACCGGAGAGTTTTGATCAGAGGAGTGTTAGGATCTTGCTTATGTTTTAACAGGATTATTCTGGCTGCCGTGTTGACCACAGATGAAAGGGAGCCAAGAGCAATATTCTTTCAAGAGTTGATGGTGACTTAGACCATGGTGGTAGCAGTAGAAGGGATGAGACACTGTCAGGTATATTTTGAAGTTAGGGCAATAATGTGTCTGATGTGAGATAGAAGAAGAAGAGAATCAAGGATGACTTCAGTACTTTTGATCTGGCATCTGTTAGGAGTGGAATTGTCATTCACCCAGATGGGGGGGAGTGGGAGGGGAGTGTGGGGGGTGGGCAGGAATTTGGTTTTGAGCACATTCAGATGCCTGCCAGTTAGTTCTCCAAGTGGAAATGTCAGGTGGGCAGTTGACAGTGAGTTTGGAGCTCAAAGAAAAGGTTTGGGTTGGGTATGGAGGTGTGTGTGTGTGTGTGTGTGTGTGTGTGTGTGTGTGTGTGTGTATGGGAGGAGTCGCCAAATGGATTATTGCCATTATAAGGGATGAGATCCTCAGGGGCCAAATTTAGATGCAAAAGAGAGGTCTAAGGAGAGAGAGAAAGAAGAGGACAACCAGGGGAGGTAGAGCCCTAGAAGCCTTGTGAAAAATAGTCTTTCAATTTATGGAGACATTTTTGGTTGTCACAACAGCTGAGTGGGGTGGAGAGGAGGGTGTGGTACTGGAATCTACTGAGTAGAGGCCAGGGATGCTGCCAAACATTGTGCAAAGCACAGAGCAACTTTCCATAACAATGAATCCACGGGACCCAAATGTCTGTAGTGCTGAGGTTGAAGAGGGAGAGTGAATGGATAGGGAACTACGGGATGTTGGCTGGGCAGCATTAAAAGCTTGCCTTAAGGTTAGTGATCAGTATTTTGAAGTGAGATCAGTTAGCATGGTTCTGTTTTTTTCTCCAGCTACTGGTTGACTGCACATGTATGATTTTAGAGTAGGTAGGGAACTGGATTTAACCAAGATTGTGATTTTGTTAGATGTGTAAGTTGAAGTGAGAGAGAGCCAAGGTTGTTGTGTGTTTATAATGATTGACCATGGATTTTAAACTGCATAAATGAGGGATCTGAGGACGTCAGGAGCTGGGGAACAGTGAAAAAGTGGTGTTAGTTTAAGTAAACACACAGGTGTTTCTGACCATCAGCCGAATTTGAAAATTGAATAAAGGGAGATCCCCTTTAAAAAAAAAACAACGGGCACCTGGGTGGCTCAATCAGTTAAGCTCACGTTATGATCTCACAGTTTGTGAGTTCGAGCCCCACATCGGGCTCTGTGCTGACAGGTCAGAGCCTGGAGCCTGCTTCGGATTCTGTGTCTCCCTCTTTCTGCTCCACCCCCACTTGCGCTCTGTCTCTCAAAAATGCATAAACATTAAAAAAAAATTTTTTTTAAAGACTCCAAACAACACCTATTTTAGGCTTTGCAGAGGCCTGGATTGTTTCAGGGTTCAGAGCTGGGTTTAGCAAGTTGTTGAGAATGCTGGATATATGTTACTATCACATTCTGGGAAATAGTTAACCTATTTGTTTTTCTTTTTCAAGTTGCTGAAGATTGCCTTTAGGCTTCCCAGCCTGTCTTTTCTCATGAGTCTTGTGCTTTTTTTCCCCTCAGGGCACCTTTCATAGCCAGCAGGCACTGGAATATGGCACCCAACTAGTTGGAGGAACCACGCCAGGGAAAGGAGGCAAGACACATCTGGGCTTACCAGTCTTTAATACTGTGAAGGAGGTAATTAATGGTACTGAGTTTGCTAATAAAGAAAAGCAGGAGAAGAGCAAGCACACTTTGGATAGAGATCTTAATTGTGTCCCTTTCAGGAGAGTCACTTGCTATTTTAAAATCCAGTAACGTAGAAACCAGTAGGTTCGATTTAGTCACCCAGACTCAGGATGTCTTCCCCACAGCCAGTGTCATTTTCTTTATAGGCATTCATATGAGCTGGTAAGGGGAGGAGTGCTGAGGTTGGCTTCTGTTTGGCTTATAATCCTTTCCTTACTCTTCCTCCAGGATGTCAGCTTCCACCCCCTAACACTTACCGAGAAAGGGCTCTTTGCCAGGCACCGTGCTACGTGCTTTATATACATTGCTTCATTCAGGCCTCGCCACCACCGGTGAGGTGCAGGTGCTGTCACCATCCCCATTCTGAAGACAAGGATACATGCAGAGAGGTTAAGGGTCCTGCCCATAGTTCGTGGCTGAGAAGTGGTAGACTTAGCATGGCTCAGGGTGAGCAGTTTGCTGTGCCTGTGAACAAACTGAGCTTTAAAGTCAGACTGACAAATCACAGAGCCCTAGTCTGTTCCCCAAATTGCTGCTTTCTTAGTCATTTTTAAAGTATGTTGAACTAAACTTTAATTCCGTGTTACAAAATTAATATTTGTTTATTGTAAAACTTCAGATGATATAAAAGCATGTAAAGTTAAATTTTATAGTGTTTTCCACATCCCAGATTTTACCTTTTTCGAGAGCTCATTTCAGGTCAGTGTGTATTCTTTCATTTTCTTTCTGCACTTGCATGAATATATAGGAAAGTAATAGTATTCTAAAAGAAACGATGGTATAAATTCTCACCTATTTAATAAAAAAATCTAGGAAATAAACTTAGTACTTGGGACCAATGTACTGGTGATAAAAGATGCATCCCTCCCCATATTCTTAAAAGAGTTTTAAGACATGTTTTCAAGTATCACATTTTTTAAAAGTACAGATTTATACTTAATCTCTTTTTAGAATACCAACTTCGAATTGAAGTGAATTTATATTCTTAATCCTAAAATGTAGGAAAAAAACATAATTCAAATTCAGAATTTTCGTTTTACTTTAAACTTGAAAATAGGTTGTACTATATGTGTATATGTATGTTTTAAGTGTGTTGTACTTTAAAGAGTAAAAAAAAAATAGTTAAAATCATATGTTCTATAGAAGAATTTTAAAGTCTTTTTGCTTTAAATTCTCTTATGGCTGACTTCACGACCTCAAAATAGAGAGAAGAACTGTTTTCATAATTCCTGTAGGTAGATTTGACTTTTTCATGGGCCTTTTTTTGCTTTCTTTTAAAGGAAGTTTTTGTTGCTAAGCAACCCATTTATTATTCATTGTGATACAAATAGATATGACATTTGTAACATTTTGTAAGTTCTTTGACAGATACTGTATTTCTTACCTGTTTGGCACTGAGAAAAAGCTTTCTGAATGAACAGGATGGATACCTTTCATCCAGTATCGCTTGTTAGCACAGACCCTGTTGTCACAGTCCAGCTTCTGATGGTATTTGTGGCCTTTAAGAGGTAGAAAACTGCAGGGTATATTTTCCAAAAAATACGTACATCCCTATGATCTGACTTCCTTTTGTTCCAACCTAGTTTTTTGTTTTGTTTTGTTTTGTTTTTTGTACCGCCTTCTCTGATCACCTTGAACCGAGTTTTAAAAAAAAAAAAAATTATTTTTAACCCCTGGCATCATTTGTTGATCATCTGTCAGCATCCTTTGACTTTGTTCTTCTGTCATTGTCAAGATACTTTTTATTAGGGATGCCATAGAGAAAGCTCCTCAGTGTCTGGGGATATAGGGAATCCTTCAGGGATGATTCTGAAAGATACTGTCTTTTACTTCTGCCCCTTCTAAGAGCTATACCTGTGTGTTCTATAGCCTAGTATTCTTCTCCATTTGTAAAATCCCATGACACAGGCTTCCCAAAGGTTTTGCTTTATATCTTGATTAAGTTATATTTTAACATTTCTAGGAAGGCAGCCTGCTATAACTGAAAAGAACAGACACTTTGGAATCAGAGATACTTAGATCTGAATCTTGGCTCTGCCACTCACTTCCTAGTTATGCCACCTTGTTGTGTAAGTTATTTACTGTCTCTTTGCCACAACATCTTAATTTGTAGATGGAAATACTAAGCATACAGGCTTGTGGTGAGGCCTTAACAAGACCTGTCTTGAGCCCTCTTGCAGGGCTTCTCACAGAACAGGTTCTCTTGGAGAATCAGAGATCACCAACAATCTCTGTCTTCAAGGAGCTTCCATTACAGTGGAAGAGATGTGGCCACACCTAGAGTTGGGTAGAAGGAGACATCTGTATTCGTATATGTGAAGACTACAGAGAGAACCATGGTCAAACTGATGGTCTTTAAGTGCTCTGCATTGTGAGGGGTGATGTAGAATAGACCCTAATGCTTATTTGACCCACATTCTCATTCTATGGCCATTTATGCATTTGTATTTTAGTTTATTTTAATTAATGTGCATTTAAAGTAAAAATTGTGAGTGTAGAAAAACACATCATTTTCAACGTCTTTTGATAACATTTATCAAGTATGATATGTTTTGAACAGGCATTTGAGATGTGAGTTCTGAGTCTCAGCGGCTTACTAGTTCTTTTGCTCCTGGGGAGGTATAGGGTGTTTGGTACTGAGTAGGTGATACGGTGTCTTGTAGAGCAACAAAAGTAAACATGGCCACAGGAATGAGGGTACACAAACGCAAGTCAGGCATACCTTCCAGTTTACTGACATGCCGTCACCTGAGAGAATGGGTCATCCCAGAACCTTCCAATTCAGAGCAGCATTCTAATGGGGCAGAGGGGAGGCCCTGCTTGGTTCTGCTCTTTTCTGACAGCATAGTGATCTTGTTAGTGGGAAGAATGAAGACATCCAGTGTCGCCTGGTGGTGTCTTTTCCTGATCCCAAGACATTATTAAAATCATGGTATTGAATTCATTTTACAGTGTTTACAATTTTCCCCATAATAAAGTGCTTCGTGGTTAATGTTTCAGGCCAAAGAACAGACAGGAGCGACAGCTTCTGTCATTTATGTTCCTCCTCCTTTTGCTGCTGCTGCCATCAATGAAGCTGTTGAGGCGGAAATGCCCTTGGTTGTGTGCATTACTGAAGGTATCCCACAGCAGGACATGGTGCGGGTCAAGCACAAACTGCTGCGTCAGGGAAAGACCAGGCTGATCGGGCCTAACTGCCCTGGAGTCATCAATGTAAGTGTAAAAACAAAAATAAGCCTGGATTTAGGCTTTCACAAGACTAACTAGCTTTGAGTCAGTCTAAGTGTGTTTGTGTGTATGACTTATTAGTTACAGGTTGTTGTTTTCACTTTTCTGAAACTGTGATTTCCTTTCCTTCAGCCTGGAGAATGCAAAATTGGCATCATGCCTGGCCATATTCACAAGAAAGGAAGAGTTGGTGAGTATGTTTCTTACAGATTAAAGAAAAAAAAGTTCTTTGCGCTAAGCTCAGAATTCACAAAGAGAATTTGTGCCTGGGCAAATCAAATTAATTTTAATTAATTTAACTGTCGTGGAATTTACCAGGGATTTTGTAGTGAATCAGTTCTCTATCCTGAGTTGAATGAGTTTAAGAGTCAATAATAATTCTGTAGAATCAGTGAAGATATTTTTTGGAGTTTTTAGAGATTCTTTTCTTGGGCAGCATGCTATGGATTCTTTCATGTGCTTGTATGTATCACGACTTCATTTCATTTTACTACTAAGTGGTAGTCTATTGTGTGATTACACTACAGTTTGTAAATTGTCCTGTTGGTGCACATTTGGGCTGTTTCTAGGTCGAATCATGATGACTAAGGATAAAGTGATATTTGTGTGAATGTCAGTGAAGTAGTTTATAGGACTGGGTTAAAGGTCATGATTTTTCTTTGTTACTAAAATCCCTTAGACCTATCAGCCCTTCTGCCAGTAGGGTACTTAACCAAATGCTTGTATTAAGGAGGTTCTAGGGAGTTCCATAGTCTATCTGAGGTTTAGTGGGGACCTGATTCATGTCATCACTGGTACTCTTGTAAATAGGTGAGCACTCTGTATACTCTTAAAGCTACTGCTAGAGACTGAAGTGAGCACGTAAGGAGTGTCCTGTGCCAAATTGCCTTTTTCATCACTATCCTGCTTTCTAAGGTGCCTGCCTGTAAACCTAAAAACAGCCGCATGTGACATACTTTACCCCTCCATCCTTTAAAAATTTTTATTTTATTTTATTATTTCTTTTAATGTTTATGTATTTTTGAGACAGAAAGAGAGCACGAGTGGGGCAGGGGCAGAGAAAGAGGGACACACAGAATCTGAAGCAGGCTTCAGGCTCTGAGCTGTCAGCACAGAGCCCAACGTGGGCTCAAACTCTAAAACCATGAGATCACAACCCAAGCTGAAGTTAGATGCCCAACTGACTGAGCCATCCTGGTGCCCCCTAAAATTTTTATTTTAATTAAACTTTATATACTTATGTAATTGTAGATTCATTTTTTGGCCTTATTTTTAATTATTTGTTATTTTTAAAAATAAAATTTACTGTCAAATTGGCTAACATACAGTGTGTAAAGTGTGCTTTTGGTTTTTGGGGTAGATTCCCGTGGATCATCGCTAACATACAACACCCAGTGCTCATCCCAACAAGTGCCTTCCTCAGTGCCCATCATCCATTTTCCCTTCTCCCCCACTCCCCCATTAACCCTCAGTTTGTTCTCTGTATTTAAGAGTCTCTTATGGTCTGCCTCCCTCCCTCTCTGTTTGTAACTTTTTTTCCCCCTTGCCTTCCCCCATGGTCTTCTGTTAAGTTCCTCAAGATCCACTTATGAGTAAAACATATGATATCTGTCTTTCTCTGACTGACTTATTTCACTCACCATAAAACCTTCCAGTTCCATCCATGTTGCTGCAAATGGCATGATTTCATTCTTTCTCATTGCCAAGTAGTATTCCATTTTATATATAAACTACATCTTCTTTATCCATTCATCAATTGATGGACATTTAGGCTCTTTCCATAATTTGACTATTGTTGAAAGTGCTGCTATAAACATTGGGGTACATGTGCCCCTGTGATTCAGCGCTCCTGTATCTTTTGGATAAATTCCTAGTAGTGCTGTTGCTGGGCCGTAGGGTAGTTGTATTTTTAATTTTTTTGAGGAGCCTCCACACTGTTTTCCAGAGCAGCTGCACCAGTTTGCATTCCTACCAACAGTGCAAGAGGGTTCCTGTTTCTCCACATCCTTGCCAGCATCTATAGTCTCCTGATTTGTTCATTTTAACCACTGACTGGCCTGAGGTGGTATCTCAGTGTGGTTTTGATTTGTATTTCCCTGATGATGAGTGATGTTGAGCATCTTTTCATGTGTTGGTTGGCTATCTGGATGTCTTCTTTGGAGAAGTGTCTATTCATGTCTTCTGCCCATTCTTCACTGGATTATTTGGTTTTCAGGTGTTGAGTTTGGTAAATTCTTTATAGATGTTGGATACTAACCCTTTATCTGATATGTCACTTGCAAATATCTTTTCCCATTCCATCAGTTGCCTTTTAGTTTTGTGGATTGTTTCCTTTGCAGTGCAGAAGCTTTTTATCTTGATGAGGTCCCAGTAGTTCATTTTTGCTTTTAATTCCCTTGCCTTTGGAGACGTGTTGAGCAAGAAATTGCTGCGGCTGAGGTCAAACAGGTTGTTGCCTGCTTTCTCCTCTAGAGTTTTGATGGTTTCCTGACTCACATTTAGGTCTTTCATCCATTTTGAGTTTATTTTTGTGTATGGTGTAAGAAAGTGGTCTAGTTTCATTCTTCTGCATATTGCTGTCCAGTTCTCCCAGCACCATTTGCTAATGAGACTCTCTTTTTTCCATTGGATACTTTTCCCTGCTTTGTGAAAGATTAGTTGGCCATACATTTGTGGATCCAATTCTGGGTTTTCTATTCTATCCCATTGGTCTATGTGTCTGTTTTTGTGCCAGTACCATACTGTCTTGATGATTACAGCTTTGTAGTAGAGGCTAAAATCTGGGATTGTGATGCCTCCTGCTTTGGTTTTCTTTTTCAAGATTTCTTTGGCTATTTGGGGTCTTTTGTAGTTCCATACAATTTTAGGATTGTTTGTTCTAGCTTTGAGGAGAATGCCGGTGCAATTTTGATTGGGATTGCACTGAATGTGTAGATTGCTTTGGGTAGTATTGACATTTTAACAGCATTTATTCTTCCAATCCATGAGCACGGAATGTTTTTCTATTTCTTTATATCTTCTTCAATTTCCTTCCTAAGCTTTCTATAGTTTTCAGCATACAGATCTTTTACATCTTTGGTTAGGTTTATTCTTAGGTATTTTATGGTTCTTGGTGCAATTGTAAATGGGATCAATTTCTTGATTTCTCTTTCTGTTGCTTCATTATTGGTGTATAGAAATGCAACCGATTTCTGTACATTGATTTTGTACCCTGCGACTTTGCTGAATTCATGTATCAGTTCTAGCTGCCTTTTGGTGGAGTCTTTTGGGTTTTCCATGTAGAGTATCATGTCGTCTGCAAAAAGTGAAAGTTTGACTTCTTCTTTGCCAATTTTGATGCCTTTTATTTATCATTTTGTTGTCTGATTGCTGATGCTAGAACTTCCAACACTATGTTAAAACAACAATTGTGAGAGTGGACATCCCTGTTGTGTTCCTGATCTCAGCAGGAAAGCTCTCAGTTTTTCCCCATTGAGGATGATACTAGCTGTGGGCTTTTCATATATGGCTTTTATGATGTTTAGGTATGTTCCTTCTATCCTGACTTTCTTGAGGGTTTTTATTAAGAAAGGATGCTGTATTTTGTCAAATGCTTTTCTGCATCTATTGACAAGATCATATGGTTCTTATCCCTTCTTTTACTAATGTGATGTATCACATTGATGGATTTGCAAATATTGAACCAGCCCTGCAACCCAGGAATGAATCCCACTTGATCATGGTGAATAATTCTTTTTATATGCTGTTGAATTTGATTTGCTGGTACCTTGTTGAGAATTTTTGCATCCATGTTCATCAGGGATATTGGTCTGTAATTTTCCTTTTTTTGTGGGGTCTCTGGTTTGGGAATCAAGGTAATAATGCTGGCTTCATAGAATGAGTCCAGAAGTTTTCCTTTCGTTTCTATTTTTTGGAACAGCTTGAGAAGCATAGGTATTAACTCTGCTTTAAATGTCTGGTAGAATTGGGGTGCCTGGGTGGCTCAGTCGGTTGAGCATCCAACTTCGGCTTGGGTCATGATCTCACGGTTTGTGGTTCGAGCCCCATGGTTTGTGTTTCGAGCCCCACAGCTCAGAGCCTGGAGCCTGCTTTAGATTCTGTGTCTTCCTGTCTCTCTCTCTTTCGCTCTCTGCCCCACCCTCGCTTATGCTCTGCCCCTCAAGAATGAATAAATGTTAAAAAAAAAGAAAAAAATTTAAATGTCTGGTGGAATTCCCCTGGGAAGCCATCTGGCCCAGGACTCTTATTTGTTGGGAGATTTTTGATAACTGATTCAATTTCTTCACTAGTTATGGGTCTGTTCAAATTTTCTATTTCTTCCCCTTTGAGTTTTGGTAGTGTGTGGGTGTCCAGGAATTTGTCCATTTCTTCCAGGTTGTCCAGTTTGTTGGCATATAATTTTTCATAGTATTCTCTGATAATTGCTTGAATTATTTTTATTTTTATTTTTTTAATGTTTATTTTTGAGAGAGAGAGAGAGAGAGAGAGAGAGACAGAGCATGAGCAGGGGAGGGGCAGAGAGAGAGGAAGACACAAACTCTGAAGTAGGCTCCAGGCTCTGGACTGTCAGCACAGAGCTTGATGCATGGCTTGAACTCACAAACTGCAAGATCATGACCTGAGCTGAAGTCAGACACTTAACCAACTGTACCACCCAGGGGCCCCTGATAATTGCTTGTATTTCTGAGGGATTGTTTGTGATAAATCCATTTTCATTGGTGATTTTATCATTTGGGTCCTCTCTCTTTTCAAGAAGTCTGGCTAGGGGTTTATCAATTTTATTTTTTCAGAAAATCAGTTATTAGTTTCATTGGTCTGTTCTACTGAGTTTTTTTGGATTCTAATTGTTTATTTCTGCTCTAATCTTTGTTATTTCTCTTCTTCTGCTGGCCTTGGGGTTTCTTTGTTGTTCTGCTTCTAGTTCCTTTAGGTGTACTGTTAGATTTTATATTTGGGTTTTTTCTTGTTTCTTGAGATAGGCCTGGATTCCAATGTATTTTCCTTAGGACTGTCTTTGCTGCATCCCAAAGGGTTTGAACTTTTGTGTTTTCATTTTCATTTGTTTCCATGTATTTTTTAATTTATTGTTTAATTGCCTGGTTGACCCATTTATTCTTTAGTAGGATGTTCTTTAACCTGCATGCATTTGGAGGTTTTCCAAACTTTTTCCAGTGGTTGATTTCAAGTTTCATAGCATTGTGATCTGAAAATGTACATGGTATGATCTCAATTCTTTTATATTTATCGAGGGCTGTTTTGTAACCCAGTATGTGATCTATCTTGGAGAATGTTCCATGTGCACTCGAGAAGAATGCGTATTCTACTGCTTTAGGATGAAAAGTTCTGAATATATCTGTCAAGTCCATCTGGTCCAGTGTATCATTCAGGGCCATTGTTTCTTTATTGACCCTCTGTCTAGATGATCTGTCCATTGTTGTAAGTGGAATATTAAAGTGCCCTGCATTTACCACATTCTTACCAATAAGATTGCTTACGTTTGTGATTGTTTTATATGTTTGGGTGCTGTCAAACTGGGGGCATAAACATTTATAATTGTTAGCTCTTCTTGATGTTTAGACCCTGCAATTATGATATAATGGCCTTCTTCATCTCTTGTTACAGTCTTTCACTTAAAATCTAGTTTGTCTGATATAAGTTAGCTACTCCAGCTTTCTTTTGACTTCCAGTAGCATGATAGATGGTCCTCTATCCCCTCACTTTCAATCTGAAGGTGTCCTCAGGTCTAAAATGGGTCTTTTGTAGACAGCAAGTAGGTGAGTCTTGTTTTTTTATCCATTCTGATACCCCCATGGCTTTTGATTCGAGCATTTAGTCCGTTTACATTCAGTGTTATTATTGAAAGATACGGGTTTTGAGTCATTGTGTTATCTGTAGGTCTCATGCTTGTAGAGATATCTCTGGTCCTTTGTAGTCTTTGCAACATTCCACTCACAGAGTCCCCCTTAGGATCTCTTGTAGGGCTGGTTTAGTGGTGATGAATTCCTTCAGCTTTTGTTTGTCTGGAAAACCTTTATCTCTCCTTCTATTCTGAATGACAGGCTTGCTGGATAATGGATTCTTGGCTGCATATTTTTCCTATTCAACACATTGAAAATTTCCTGCCACTCCTTTCTGCCCTGCCAAGTTTCAGTAGATAGGTCTGCTACTACCCCTATGTGTCTACCCTTGTAGGTTAAGGCCTGTTTGTCCCTAGCTGCTTTCAGAATTCTCTCTTTGTCTTTGTATTTTGCCAGTTTCACTATGATATGTCATGCAGAAGATCAATTCAAGTTATGTCTGAAGAGAGTGCTCTGTGCCTCCTGGATTTCAGTGTCTGTTTCCTTTCCCAGATTGGGGAAGGTCTCAGCTATGATTTGTTCAAGTACACCTTCTGCCCATTTCTCTCTGTCTTCTTCTTCTGGAACTCCTAGGATACGGATATTATTACGTTTCATTGAATCACTTAGTTCTCTAATTCTCCCCTCGTGGTCCAGACTTTTTTTATCTTTCTTTTTCTCAGCTTTCTTTTTCCATAATTTTATCTTCTGTTTCACCTATTCTCCCCTCTGCCTCTTCAGTCCTCGCTGTCACTGCCTCTACTTTATTTTGCACCTCATTTACAGCATTTTTTAATTCATCATGACTGTTTTTTAGTTCCTTGATCTCTGCAGTGATAGATTCTCTGCTATCTTCTATACTTTTTTCAAGCCTAGCGATTAATCTTATGACTATTATTCTAAATTCTTGTTCAGTTTTATTGTTTATATCTGTTTTGATCAGTTCTTTAGCTGTCATTTCTTCCTGGAATTTCTTCTGAGGAGAATTCTTCTATTTCATCATTTTGACTAGTTTTCTGTCTCCTGTGTGTTTTAAAAGCTTGTTATGTGTCCTGCACCTGCGAGCACCACTATATTAAAGAGGTGTCGTAAGCTATCCAGGGCCTGGCCCTTGAGGAGGTGTTTTTTGGAGTGTGTTACTTGCTCTCTGTTGTTGTGACTCTGGTTGTTTTATCTCCCTACCTGTAGTGATGTTTTGAACCCTCCACCAAGTGTGCTTTGATTTGTTTGTTGAAGTAGCCCTTTAACAGTATCCTGGGGTAACACAAGCCCACGAAGATGAGTGCATTCAGTGCACTACATTCAGTGCAAAAAACCAAAACCCGCAGAGCTGTTCTGGCTCCGAATGTGTGGCGTTCTGCTGTGAGGCAATGTGCTGCGATGCATGCGGTCATTGTTTCTCTGTAGGCTATGGAGGCGTCATAGTAGGGGGACTGAGGGGTGCAAGGGATCACTCCCTCCCACTTCACCTCCCAGAAACACGGGGACTCCAGAAACTTTTTGCACCAAAGACGTCTTCGCCCCACCATCACTCTGAAACACCGTCACCTAATAGTCGCATTTCTTCCATTGGCTATTATTTATCCTGTTTTGCTCCCCTTATCCCTCATGGGGCAGGTGCTCTCTGGGAGCAGTTACTGAGGTCCTTTATAACTCCCTGCCTGGTCTAAAGGGCTGCCTTCCTTCAGCGTTTGGGGTAAGGGGCCTATAATTGTAAATTCACATGTAGTACCATAGGTCCCTGAGGATCTGTCTGCTTTTTTTCCCTGGTCTATTTTCGCTCTATCATTCAAATTGGGTAATTTCCATTTCATGGATTCTTTCCTCTCTCCCCTCCTTTATGCCATTGAACTCATCCACTGAGCTTTTAGCTTTGGTTGTTTTATTTTTCGCTTCTGAAATTTACATTTGGGTTCTCTTTATATCTTCTATTTTTTTGCTGAGACTTCAAATTTTTTTTTTTTTTTGATAAGGGCTTTCTGTTTTCTCATTTGGTTTCAAGGATGTTCATAATTGTTTGTTTAAAGCATTTTTAGCATGCCTTCTTTAAATCCTTGTTAGATAATTCTTCATCTTGGTGTTAGCATCTGTTGATTCTCTTTTCATTCAGTTTGAGATCTCCCTAGTTCTTAATATTCTGAATGATTTTTGATTGAACCGTGGATAATTTGTGTATTATGTTATGAGACTCTGGGTCTTCTTTGAACCTCGTATTGACACTGCTTCAGCAGAGATTGTTGGGGGAGGCGTCTCATTACTACCAGGTAGATGTAGAAGTCCAAGTTCCCTACTTGCTTCCATTGATACTGGAGTGGGTGGGCTCTTCCTTATTGGGGATGACGGTTCTGCTCCCCTACTTGGTCCCTACTGACATTCACTGGGGATGGCCTTGTTATTGTTGGGTGATGGTGAAAGCCCTGACTCTCCACAGTGCCTTCTCTGAGACCAGAGAAGAGCCTCAGTACTGCTGGATGAAGATAGACATGCAGGCTCCCCACATGGTTTCCACCCACATGGTGGGGGTGGGGCTCATTATCAGCTGGCACACATGAATGTTCTGACTGCCTACTTGGCTTTCTCTTTCACCAACCTGGAAGGTATGTTGGGGTGCCTCATTGCAGCCTCCTAAATGTGGAAGTCTAGGATTCCCTTTTAGCCCTTTGCTCATATGTGTGAGGGTGGAGGCACAGTTTTTTCCTGCAGTGTTTGGTTGGTATGGTATAGTTATTGCCTCAGAGTTTTCTGTTTTCTTAGGCTGTCCTTGACTGTTTTGCTAGAGAGAACAAGCTTTGGGGGAAGATGCTTTTTTCTATAGCCTTATGTGTTTCTGGAATATTGTCTGCTTTAGCTCCATATCTAGGATGCATGAGGCAAAAGAAAACCCAGGGAGCTCACCGGTGTATCATTTCTTGAGTCTCAAAGTCCCTAGTCACCTTGCCTTTTTCGTCTCTTAGAGATTTCTTGTATTTGTTTTCTATATAATGCCCAGGGATTTTACTTAACAGGAAGAACAGAGGAAAGTACTTCTACTCAGAAGCAGAAGTATCCTTGTGATAGGTATTTTTAAGTGATAGCCTCTTTTTCTATATATACTGTAAGGATCATAGGAGTAATCTACCCTAAAAACATGACTTTTGTTACCATCTGTGTATGCATTTTGCATTTATGTAATTTACATATCATTTCTATAATCAGTTGAAAGCCCCTTAGAAAAATGATAACATCCTGGTGTTACTATGAGTATATAGCGATGATAACACAGAACTTTGCTTAAGAATGTAAATATGCTGTACTAAAGTTGAAGTAGCTTGTGGTTATGGTTTTTGTCTCAGTCTGACAAGAATTCTACTTGCCCTGATAGGGGGATCATATTGTTAGAAGAGTCTCTCAGTTCTTAAGAAGTGCTCCAAGGCAGAAGTTTAAGGAAAGCAAATCATGGACATGCTGGAAGTATTCACCACCCTGTAATCCATCCTCTGTTTTTAGCCCATACAAAGTTTTGTGTTTTATTTAAAAAAATTTTATATAATATATTCTGACAACTGAAGTTACTCAGTTATTCTCAACCTGTTATATATAGGGATTCACCTATTATGTACAGATTGTGGCATGAAAGAAATTATCTTCCCTGTAGCTCAGCCATGCATGGTGAACTACGGTAGAGAGGACATCTAGGTACCCCCACCCTCGTCCCCACATGTACGCACCTTGTCCACATGAGAACTTAGGCACTTTCTCATGGGCCCATGGTATGAAGGGAATTAGGTAAGATAGACTTGAACTCAGAGGGATCTTGGCCTTATTCCCTAGTTATATCGATTTGAGGGGCACCTGGGTGGCTCAGTCAGTTAAGCGTCCGACTTTGGCTTGGGTCATGATCTCATGGTTTGTGAGTTCAAACCCCACATCAGGCTCTGTGCTGACAGCTTGGAGCCTGGAGCCTGCTTTGGATTCTGTGTCTCCCTCTCTCTGCCCCTCCCCTGCCCACGCTGTCTGTCTGTCTGTCTCTCTCTCTCTCTCTCTCTCTCTCACTCTCTCAATAAATAAACATTAAAAAGTTTTCTATATTGATTTTTTAAAGTCTATATATTATTTGAAAATTAGTAGAAAAATAATTGTGGGAAGATATATAGCATTCCTAAATGTGACTAATGCTTGTTTGCAGGCTGAATGTTTTAGTGGCTTAATAGTTTGGGTATGTATAAATCTAACCGGTTATTTTCTGCCACTCTAAGCAGGATTGTACTTAGCAAGTATTGATACTACCCCTTTCATACAGATTCTTAGAGCAGGTAATGCAGTCTTTCCTACACTGCTTTGTTGATGTGAAATAATCCTAACTAATGGTGTAGTCTCCCCATGGTCTAACTTTTAAAACTTCCCTGCTTTAATTTAAACCTTTTCTTATTTCATCATTTGAAGGTATTGTTGATTTGGATGGCAAATTGTGGAATCGGTTTTTTTATATACTTGTATTTGTAATATGATAGTCTGTCATATGAACATAACCTAATGTTTTTAAATTCTCTTCCTTTAAGGTATTGTATCCAGATCTGGGACCCTGACTTATGAAGCGGTTCACCAAACAACACAAGTTGGACTGGGGCAGTCTTTGTGCGTTGGTGAGAGATTTTTCATAAAATCATTTTACTGTAACACAGTGTCTTCACTGAAAGAGTAGAGTACTAATTATTATTTTGATTTTTTTGTAAGAAGTTTTGATAACCATTTCATTAAAAAGATGGTGTGATCTTAAATTTAATTTGCCGAAGTGTGAAGCACCACCATATATTTTCAAGATTCATGGTCCAAGGTTTGACTTTCATGTTGAGGAACAAGCATCGTGGGACATTTAGCTCTGGAAGAGGCTTGGTGCCTGAAAACACCACTTACTTGACTTGCTGTGAAGAAATGGTTCTTCATTAGGACTTTTGTTACCATAATTATAAATTTGTTGCCATTGTAAACTGTTATTTATGCTTCACAGTTAGGGAATTCTTTGCTGTTTGTTGTCTTATTCTTTTTTTTTTTTTTTTTTTTAATTTTTTTAACGTTTATTTATTTTTGAGACAGAGAGAGAGAGCATGAACAGGGGAGGGGCAGAGAGAGAGGGAGACACAGAATCTGAAACAGGCTCCAGGCTCTGAGCTGTCAGCACAGAGCCTGACGCGGGGCTCGAACCCACAGACTGTGAGATCATGACCTGAGCCGAAGTCGGACGCTCAACCGACTGAGCCACCCAGGCTTCCCTGTTGTCTTATTCTTAAGGCAACCTTCTGAGGCACCTCTGAGCTGAAAAGTTGTACTGTTGTAGCTTTATTGGTGAGAAAATCTATGTTGAGGATGATTGAGCTCCCAGAACCTCTTTTTTATCTCATTATACTGCCTACCTCTTTTAAAAGTAACAAGGTTTTACATTTTAAAATAATTTTAGTATTTGTTGACAAAGCCAGGCAGTTTTCTCATTTTTATAAATATTTCTTCAAATTTTTAGAATAACTTTTAAATGCCTTTCAAGGGGCGTCTGGGTGGCTCAGTCAGCTAAGCGTCTGACTCTTGATTTCAACTCAGGTTGTGATCTCATGATTCATGAGATCAAGCCCCACATAGGGCCCTGTGCTGACAGCGCAGGAGCCTGCTTGGGATTGTCTCCCTCTCTCTCTGCCTCTCTCTCTGTCAAAATAAATAAAATTAAAAAAATAAAAGCCTTTCAAAAATAGCTTTTTATAATAAATTATACAATATAGCCCTGGAGCATTATTAGGATTGAGAGCCATAAAATCACTATTGGAAACCTTAATTGAGCTTCTCTGTGTACAAAGCACAATCTTAGCCACAAAGTGATGGAGAATAAGAACAGGTTTGAAACAGAGTTGCCAAAGTCATGTTCTCCAATGTCTGTTTTTAATTTGTAAAATGCTAATAATAATAATGCCCATTTCACAGAGAGGTTAGAAGAATTAGGAAATGGCAGGTCTAACGTGTGCTGAGGCACAGTCCTTGACACACATTTGGCACTCAAATGCAACTTCTCTTCAGAGGTGCATTGAAAAGTAGGAAATCAATCCTGCTTTCAGTAAGTTTACAATGTAAAAAATTTTTAAAGTGTCAGCCAATCTGTTGGGAACATTTACTTTAATCCTATCCAAGTAGTTATCTTTAAATGCTTGTGCTGTAGTCATTACCCTGGATCTAAGGGAAGAGGGGTCAGTGCACCCCCAACTCTATCCCTCACTGGGACTTGTGTCTTGAAACTTGTATGCAGTTTCTCTGCAGTGTGCCTCATCTAATAGTTACTTTGTGCAAAGAAATTTGTAAAAGGTTTAATCAGAGAAGAGACATTCTTTTGTCTTCTGTAGCTTGCAGCACAAACACACATTTTCTTAAAATGCTTGAAAGAGTTATTTGGGAAAAATTTTGTGGGAGGGAAGAAGCTTGATAAAGGAGCTAAAACAAAAAGAAGGTAGTCTTTGTGAGTATCAAAAGGCAACCACCATTTAGCATTCATGTAATATTAGAAACAAATAAATGTAGCACTTTGTGATTGTTTTTAATGTCCAATGCAAGAGTGATGATACATTTTAAAACAGTGGTGAGAGGGGTAAGCAAAATAAGAAATGAGTTGAAACAACATTTCTAAGCCTAATTTTTGTGGTTCGTCCTTAAATTTTCTGCTGGTGTTGATATTCTTCAACTTTTTCAGGCATTGGAGGTGATCCTTTTAATGGCACAGATTTTATTGACTGCCTTGAAATCTTTCTGAATGATCCAGCCACAGAAGGCATCATATTGATTGGTGAAATTGGCGGTAACGCAGAAGAAAATGCTGCAGAATTTTTGAAACAACATAATTCAGTAAGCTTGGGTTTGGGTTTGGAAAAATATAGCTCCCTGCACATAGTAGACACTTCCTGAGCTAGTCGCTGCTGCACTGCTGTTGAATCTTACTTTCCCAACTTTGCTTTTGCAGAGGTTGCTAACGGCCTCCATTCATCCTCCGTCTCTATCCTCTTGGTTTTTCTCCTGGTTCTTCTCGTCTTAATTTTCCCCTGGATTTACTTTCTGTGCCTGTTCCTTAAGTGCGAATGACTAGTGTGTATAAACATCATACTTCATGCAGTTTCCAAGGCAGAAGCCTCAAAAGCATCTTTTACTTCCCTCTCATCACCTGTTTCCACTCAGTTATTACCAAGATCTGGCCTCAGTAATACGCTGAGATTCAGAGCATCGTCTGTTACTGCTCCCTTTGCTCTGGTTTCAGCTGACATCTTACCTCATTTGTACCGTGTCTGTAGTTTCTTCCTGATAATCTCTACTTCTGTTCCTCAGCCAGCACTCCCTCCCCTTCTCTCCTGGGCCATCCTGCTCATGGCCACCCAATTATCTGCCCTTCAGAAACGCAGACACCGGAGCCTCATGCCCCTGGTTTTAATGAACCATTACAGTTTCCCATTCCATATCGGATGAAGTGTGGACTTAGCATATTATTCCAGTCCCTACACACCTCCCTAACCCTCTTCTCCAGCTCCGTGTCCCATCTGACATGCCAGTTGTTTTCATTCCCGCTTGCCTTCACCTGTTCCCTCTGCAAGGCATGCTTAATATCCGATTCTCACTCTGGTCTATGTCAGGGACAACAGGGAGCGGCATATTGGTGCCCAGCCCAGTCCCCTCGCCCATGAGGCACCAGTAAGTGGTGGATAAGGAGAGAATAAATAGATTGTTAGGAGTTTGGGGTAAAATGTTACTAGAGTGTCTCGAATTCAGATAAGTTGTAAAGTTTCAAATTTAAGGAAAAACTGACTTCTCTTTAGGAAAGAGGTTAATGTGACATTATTACCATGTTCAAGTGAATTTTGGAATGTATTTAGACCCAGCTCTGAATCTCTTGAATAGCTTAGAATTTAGTGTGAAAAGCTAAACATATACATTTTACTTCATTTCGTGTATGTTTTCTTATTCCTGGCTAGTCCTTATGGGGCTAATTTTTATTAAGGACCTACTGTGTTCAGGACTCTAGGTTGAACAGGTGACATAAAACACTTAGCACAGTACCTGGCACAGAGTGAACCATGTTATCTGCTGCCACCATTACTGTTTTTAGTATTATCATCATCATTACAATGATAGTAGTTATTGGTAAAAGTGGTGTTGTTTAATCTTGACCCTCTGAGTAAGATGTTTTTGTCCTTTTATGAGTAAGGAACCTGACACAGGAAGGTTAATAACTTGCCAGTGGTAGGTGTACAACAAATGAGCTAAGGGTGGGATTCACCCCCCAGGTCTGCCTGACGTGTCCATGATCCCATGGAGGGATCAGGAATTGGATTGCAGGGATTAAGGGCAAGGGTCAGCAGCCCCGGGCCTCTGATCAGACTACACTGACCTCATCCTGACTGGTCTTTCTGTTTTGGGGCTTTCACATTTCTCATTATTTCTGTATCCTATTTGCAGACTATACTTCCTCATAGTCTTTTTAATTGTATTTTTCTCTTCTTAAAACATTTTAAGTGACTCTTCTTTGTTTATAGGGTAGACTATAAACTTGTCTGACATTCTAGGTTCATCAAAATCTTGTTTCTTTCTAGTGCAGTATTCTCACTCTGTGAGTATGGGGACAGAGGGATCAAGTAGAAATTAGTGCCACTCAGCGGTGCCTCGGTGATTCAGTCACTTAAGCGTCCGACTTCAGCTCGGGTCATGATCTCATGGTTCGTGAGTTCGAGCCCCACGTCGGGCTCTGTGCTGACAGCTCGGAGCCTGGAGCCTGCTTCAGATTCTGTGTCTCCCTCTCTCTCTGCCCCTCCCCTGCTGCTGACGCTGTCTCTCTTTGTCTTTGAAAAATGAGTAAACCTTAAAAAAAAATTTAAAAAGAAATCAGTGCCACTCAAATATGAGATGCTCATATAACTGCAGAGCCCACATGTGAATGAATAATTGACCTGTAGACTCTTTTCTTTTTAATTCTGTACTATAGTAGATGCTGGCCATACAGAGCTAAGTGAGAACATAGTTCCTGCATTCAGGGAATATATAGTTTGGGAAGGGAACACATGGGAAGTCAGTCACAGCCACTGTACTTAGTGTAACAGTGGAGACTTGTTAAGGGCACAGCAGGGTCCCTGAATGGAAGATGATCAACCATGAGGGCATTTGTGGAGACTGTGGGAGGAATAGTCGGAAAGGCTCATGGGAGAAGAGAAGACTTGAGCCAGGTCTCAGAAGTTAAGTAGAAGTTTGCCAGGTGTCCAAGGAGCGGGGAGAGCATTCTCGGCAGCGGAACAGAGGCCGAGCAGCCCGGAATTGCTGCACGGTGAAGAGCAGGAGGAGCGGTGGGAGACGAGGCCGGAGTAAGCAGGGTCAGACCACACAGGCACTGGCGTGCTGGCACCTTAGCACAAGAAGCAACCTTTCTAGTAATCGTTCACTGCCTCGTACTCACAGTTAAAAAACAAAACACAACTGACTTCATTTAAGAATGTCCTTGATGAAGCAGTGGAGATTATTAATTTTGTTAAATCCTGACCCATAAGGCAGTATTTTGTGATGAAGTGGGAGGTAAAGCAGCTTTCCAGTTGAGTTGTGAGCTGAACTAGCTGCTTTTTTCATGGAACACCAGTTTTACGCTCCAGAACGCCTGGCAGACACGCAGGTATGTGGACTGGGGTGTTTGGCAGAACTTTTCTCAAAAATGAACAAAGTGAACCTGCCATGTCAAGGAAAACAATTTGTAGTATTTGTTGACAGTGATAAAATTTGAGCTTTCAAGTGAATATTCATAGTTTGGAAAAGTCACTTCTGCCACCGTGAACTGGATGACTTCCTCCTACTAAAGACTTTTCTAATGAGATTGATAATGATGAATATGGTTTGTTGATACTGAATGATGAAATAGATCAGCATCCGGTAAATGTACATAACTCAGTGAGCCTATGCTTTTCATCTGACCAGTGAATCTTACAAAGTCATTATAGGTAAAAGATCCATTCAAAGTGTAAGACAGATCAATGGATTTTAAAGTAACAAAGGACAGAAAGTTCATTGCTATGGTTTCGGATTCCAGCATTGCAACCTTTAAGAAATTACCACTTGAAGAGGTTTGTGTAATATCAAAGAAGAATATCCACAATTATCTGACAGGCTATTAAAATTCTTCCCCTTTTCCAACCATGTATGTATGTGAGCTCAGATTTTCTTTTACTTCAGCCAAAATAACATATTATGATAAATTGAATGTGAAAGCAGATATCAGAATCCATTTGCCTTTTATTAAATTTGACATTCAGGAATTGCAAAAATGTAAAATAATGCCACACTTCTGAGGAGAATGTTTTTTAAGATTGTTTTCAAGTTTTTATTTTTATTTTTATTATTTTATTTTATTTTATTTTATTTTATTTCATTTCATTTCATTTTATTTCATTTTATTTCATTTTATTTTATTTTGTTAATTTACATCCAGTTAGTTAGCATATAGTGCAACAGTGATTTCAGGAGTAGATTCCTTAATGCCCCTTACCCGTTTAGCCCATCCCCCCTCCCACAACCCTTCCAGGAACCCTCTGTTCTCCATATTTAAGAGTTTCTTATGTTTGTCCACCTCCCTGTTTTTGTATTATTTTTGCTTCCCTTCCCTTCCCTTGTGTTCATCTGATCTGTGTCTTAAAGTACTCTTTTGAGTGAAGTCATATGATATTTGTCTTTCTCTGACTAATTTCACTTAGCATAATACCCTCTAGTTTCATCCACATACTTGCAAATGGCAAGATTTCATTCTGTTGATTGCCAAGTAATATTCCATTGTATGTAAATATACCACATCTTCTTTGTCCATTCATCCATCAATGGACATTTGGGCTCTTTCCATATTTTGGCTATTGTTGATAGTGCTGCTATAAACATCGGGTGCAGGTGCCCCTTCAAAACAGCATACTTGTATCCCTTGGATAAATACCTAGTAGTACAATTCCTGGGTCATAGGGTAGTTCTATTTTTAATTTTTGGGGGAACCTTTATACTGTTTTCCAGAGTGGCTGCACCAGCTTGCATTCCCCCAGCAGTGCAAAAGGGATCCTCTTTCTCCACATACTCGCCAACATCTGTTGTTGCTTGAGTTGTTAATGTTAGCCATTCTACATTGACAGGTGTGAGGTGGTATCTCATTGTGGTTTTGATTTGTATTTCCCTGATGATGAGTGATGTTGAGCATTTTTTCATGTGTCGGTTGGCCACCTGGATGTCTTCTCTGGAGAAGTGTCTATTCATGTCTTTTGCCCATTTCTTCACTGGATTATTTGATTTTTGGGTGTTGAGTTTGATAAGTTCTTTATAGATTTTGGATACTAACACTTTATCTGATATGTCGTTTGCAAATATCTTCTCCCATTCCATTGGTTGCCTTTTGGTTTTGCTGATTGTTTCCTTCGCTGTGCAGAAGCTTTTTATTTTGATGAGGTCCCAATAGTTCATTTTTGCTTTTGTTTCCCTTGCCTCTGGAGACGTGTTGAGTAAGAAGTTGCTGCGGCCAAGATCAAAGAGGTTGTTGCCTGCTTTCTCCTCAAGGATTTTGATGGCTTCCTGTCTTACATTGAGGTCTTTCATCCATTTTGAGTTTATTTTTGTGTATGGTGTAAGAAAGTGTTCCAGGTTCATTTTTCTGCATGTCGCTGTCCAGTTTTCCCTGCATCATTTGCTGAAGAGGCTGTCTTTATTCCATTGGATATTCTTTCCTGCTTTGTCAAAGATCAGTTGGCCATATGTTTGTGGGTTCATTTCTGGGTTCTCTATTCTGTTCCATTGATCTGAGTGTCTGTTTTTGTGCCAGTACCATACTGTTTTGACGATTACAGCTTTGTAATACAGCTTGAAGTCTGTAAGTTTTTATTTTTAAATGATATTTATGTTATTTCTTAGTTTTAATTTGAAATACAGGAAATATCAGATATAATTTACATAAACAAAAGTTTTTTGGGATTGTCAATTTTTGTGAGTGTAAGTGGTTCTAAGACCAAATGATTTGCGAACTCCTGGCCTGGGGGAAGGTGATCGTGCCTGAAGGAAGGCACTCAGATTCCACTGAGTTCAGGTTCAGCCTTTTACAGGCCTGTCTGGCTACCTTATTGCATCTGGACTCCTATTATGAACAGGATATTTTCATTCACTGTGAAATTTTACCATATATTAAAAAAATTTTTTTTGGTATCTCTTAATTGATTGATAATATTTTATGTTATTTCTTTAACTGTATTATAAGTCAAGAGAATTCCTGTGTAGATTTTTATTTTTAACCTCAGAATCTAGTATGGTGTTCTTTATGTATCTAGAGGTTGCATAGTAGAATGAATTTTTATTAAATAAAACTAGTCCTGATCTTCCTTAGACTTCGTAGAACTGCAGAGGACAAAGGGCCCTTGGCCGGCATTCTCGTTTAGCTGTTTCATTTCATAGATGAGGAATCAGAGGTTTACAGAGCTGATGTGTCTTGTCCACAGTCAACCAGCTTTAGTCAATAGGAAATTGAGTCTGGTGACTTCTCGTCCTGCATCTTTTCCAATCTACCTTCCACTTCATCTTTTTTTTTTTTTTCTAGCAAACTTATTATGGGTAAACTAATAATGAATTAAGGTACAAAATCAGGTTGAAATAAAACAACCTGATCTAGTGTCTTAATTCATTATCACAAATTGCATAACTTCTATTTTTTTTTTAGTGTACTTTTATTTTTCAAATGAAAGAATCTTATATGTATTTGTAAAATAGCTTGTGGACAGCCAAGTTGAAGTTTAATACCTAAACAGACAAAACATTTACTCAGGATTCTCTTCCTGAGATTGTGTGAAAAGTCATGCCATCTCAGAGGAGAGTGCAGGGGCTGCAATTACAGCTTAATGTTTGTGCTGCTTCTCTTAGTGAGGATGGCTGGGCCCTGCCCAAGCCATTTGCCATTTACTTTCAGACTCAGGAATTTGAAGTCCAGTTTTGGTCAACTTCTTCATTACAGTGTTTAAAATATCACTTTCCAGGGTCCCAAGGCCAAGCCTGTGGTGTCCTTCATTGCTGGTTTAACTGCTCCTCCTGGCAGGAGAATGGGTCATGCAGGGGCGATTATTGCTGGAGGAAAAGGTGGAGCCAAAGAGAAGATCTCTGCCCTTCAGAGTGCGGGAGTTGTGGTCAGCATGTCTCCTGCGCAGCTAGGAACCACCATCTACAAGGTGAGCCATGACAGTGACCTGAGGTCTCTGAAGTTACAGGCCTTCTAGCACGCGGCCACACTCACTGGGTGCCCAGAAACTGTGGCCCTTTCCCCTGGGTCTTATCTGTTGCTTTCTTTCTGGTGTACAACTCAACAGGCACTAACGGCTCTGTTAAGGCCCCAGTGTCCTAATTAGGCATGACCGGGAAAGACATTCTGATTTTAAAACATTTAACTTCTTTAAACATTGCAATTTGTTCTTTTGTGAGGGGCAAACTATGATATACAAGAAAGTATTTCAGATTCCATAAGTGCCATGAATTCCATTTGGGGGTAGTACAGGGCATTGCCTTGCATTTCTTTTTTTTCATTGAGGGCCTTTGGGATGTGGCTACCTTGATCTCATAGGTTTCTGTTTCTAGGGAGAGGGGTTGAAGGCTTAGTGACAAGATACGAAAACTGGATGAAGAGGGAGTTGATGGGGAGCAGGGAAGGAAGATCAAAAGACGAGGTGGGGGTTTCCAGATCTTGAGCATCTGGCTCTGGCTGTGTTGGGATGCCATTGTTTGCAGGTTGGAGGAGTACCTCTTAACCATATGCTTTGCTTTATCGTTTTAAATAGCATCTTGATTTCAGATGTTCTAAATGATTTGTTATCTTCCATAATCTCTTTGCAATGAGTTTTAGCCTCTTTAAGTGATCATTTAAGGCTCTCTTTCTCTTTATTTTTATGATGGTTATAGCCTGGACAAAAAAGCAAAGCAAAAACCAAACATTTTAAACATGTTGAGAACAGGCAGCAATTGTATTCCCAGGAGGGAACCATGTTTTGTCTCAGTGTTTTCTGCCCTTGTCTTAGGGGTAATTAAATGGACTCCTTGTTTTGTTGAATCTTTGTGTTATCCTGTCTTTTGAAATAAGACACTGTGTGCTACAGTTCTGGGTGGTTAGTGAGTGTGTGAAGATGAAGTTTATTTAAAAGGGGGAAAAGCAAATGCTTACATTCACTTTTGAGACTTGCATTACCATTTTTCTCCAGTAGGTGGCAGCAGGCAACCACACATTGGTTTTATTCTAATTATTACAGTCTAGAGGAATGTGATTTTCTGTATTGTTTCCTTTTCAGATATTTCTGAGGTGCACTTGACATTCTGTTCAAACCTTAACTGAATCTGCATTTAGTCTCTTTCTCAGAGAAACGAAGCAAACCTGTTTCCATTGCCTTATTAAAAAGGCCAGTGTGGTTCCTGTATGGCATTAAAGGTTTGCATAAGTAGTTGAGTTTGTCAACTCTTAATAATAATACTGCAGTAGAAAAATAAGTACAGTTCAAAGCTGCTCAGCCTCTGTGTTTGGGAGACATAAAGTTGAGCGTCTGCATCTAGTTTAGTGAAATTCAAGCTGACACAGCCTAATTTGAAAGCTGTTACATTGTGTTCAAGCACCTTCATCCTGCTACATTTCACTTCTGTAATTTTTGGTTGTTCAAAGGATTCTAAAGATAAGAGGTTTCAGAATCACTTTGACCATGAATGTGATTTGAATCTTAAATCTTTTTATCCCTTCTCTCTTCTGTGTCTCTCTGTTTCTGAAGGAGTTTGAAAAGAGGAAGATGCTATGAAAGGAGAACCAAGAAGTTGCCTAAACCTATGGAATGAATCATTATGGAAATATGAACCCGTGGCTGTTTGCGTCTGTTGTCCCGATGTCAACCTGTGCGCCTATCGCTGGTCTGGCTGTACAGCAGAAAGCCAGAGCAAGGTTCAGAACGTCCTAGATTGAGAGGTTTCCATCGCATCGTATAGCAGACAGCCAATAAAGCTACCATTTGATTTGAATATGGTTTTGAAGCTTTTTATTGTTCCGATGAGGTGGGTGGGGAGGGTGAGAGAAGGGGAGGTGTGTGTGTTGGGGGGGGATATTGTGTGTTAACAGACTCTGTGGAGAACACTGTAACCAACTTTTGAGAGAATGAGGCTGTAAAAATTTCAGTACGGCATTTGTCTAATTATCTTAGACCCAGAGTAACTTTAGTTCTCTTTTGAATCCTAGTTTTCTCATGTATATATATAGTACTACTATCTTTCAGGATAGTTTTGAGAACTAGAGCATATAAAAAGGCAACTTGTTGTCAGTGCCATTATCATCATCATCATCATCATCATCATCAGGATTACAGGCAGAAGCCCATCTTTGTTTCGCTTGAGAGGTGGAAGGTCTTCAATAATGCTGTGTTTGCCTGTGGTTCTGCAGAGGGCTCTCCCCTTCCCCATCCAGAGCCTACTTCCCTTTGCTTGCGAATTAAGACATCTGCTGCAAGGAACCAGGACAGTGGGTAGCCATCCTATACTTTTGTTTAAAGGGGAGCTTGTTAACAAGGAGCAATTCCAGTGGATATTCTCAAATTGTGTAACTGCCCTGAAGGAAAACAAGAGCTGCAAAAATAATATTAGGGAGGAGCCCCTGAAGAAAGACTGTGGGGAGGCCTTCCTGCGGAGGGGCTAAGAGTTGGGACCTGGAGGCTGAGAAGGTACCAGCCACGCAACAGGCCTAGCGCCCGGGAGAGGGGAAGAGCTCACCTTGAGGAGGCGAAGGGACACTGGTCTTTGGGGGCAGTGAGCCCTGGGAGGAGCTGGAGAAGATTTTGGGGGTGCTGGGGAGACAGAGGTGCTTCTGGCACTCCCATGACTGTGCCCAGGCTGCTGAGGGCACAAAGAGCAGGATTTTTTTTTTAAATCTCAATACCCAGGGTTCATTGTCTTGCCACTTCGAAGAATGAAGAGGTGGACACAAAATGAACAGCGGGCAAAGGTTTTCAGAGTATAAGATTAGAAAGTAAGAACAGTATGGAAGCTCTCTTTAGAGAGAGAGGGCATTCGAAAGTGAATCCCCGCAGACTGTAGGCAAGGGTCCTTGTTTTATAAGGTTCTGGTTGGCACCCCCTCCCCTTCTCCCTTGTTCCTTCTCAGGTTCTGCCCTCATTGGCTGGACAACTCTAGGTGCTGGGTTGTCTATTCCTGATTGACTCGATTCCATCGTGTGAGGAGTCAGAATATGGTCATACTCATACCGTCCCTCATATAACATAAGTTTCGTGGTTTGCTTTTTTTAGTTAGGTATCTTGATTGTCAAATTCCTGAGGGGAACCTGAGGGGGAGTAGGTGGTATCTGTTAACGTTCTTAAGAGGAAACTTACACCTGAGGGGGTTTGCTGTGGTCAAATGCTCCCAGCATTGTTCCAAAATATGTGTTTTCCCCCCTGCCAGGGACCTCAAGTCCTAATCTTTCCCCCTATTTTATCCTATTTTTCCCTGTCATAGATGCAGGAGAGCAGTCAGCAGTTTATTGCATTAATGCCGCTGAGGGATGATGGTTTCTTGGACCAGAATGGTGGCAGGAGAGGGAGAGGAGGGTGGCTGTTCAGGTTGGAGAGATCTGTCAGGAATGAACTGGACTGTACCCGGTAAGTCATCGGACTTAGGGGGTAAGGATGAGAGGTGAGACAGCGCGTCAGTTTCCAGCTTGAGCAGCGAGACAGCTTGGGCCCTGGATTGATAGAAAAGGAGGAAACTCAAGATGGAGTGTTGAACTTGAGCTTTCCTCCCTGTGACAATGCCAAGGAAGCCACGGCAAATGGAAGTCTGGGCACCCTGGTTTGTCTCTGTGCACAAGTCACAGAAGCCACAGGCATGATTAGAGCATCTAGGGAGAGGGAAGAAAAGGCCTGGGCCGTCCAATCTCTGAGCATTGCTATGCCATCTGGAGGTCAGACACCGAGACGGAGCTCGAACCTACCAGCTACGCCAAGAACGGTGCAGCCTACCTTCTAGAGGGCATGGCTATGAACTGGAGGTCTTTTTGATGCTGAATCCTCCTATTCAGAGTTCAGAGTAGCATCTCTATGATCATCCCATGAAACAGTCCTTCATTTCACACATCTTTGTGAGAATTTGGTGCCAGATTTCCTTTGGAAACTGTGGAGAGCAAATGCCAACTATGACATAGAAGGGGACACCAAGGAGGGCTTTATGATCCCAAACTGTACTTTTGAGAGGAACAGAAACATTTTCTGTGGAGTATGAGGATTTACCAGGCTTTGCCTCTTTTTTCAAAGTGGCATTCATCTTAAATGTTATATATTTGAATTGCAAGGCCTAGGCTGGAAGTAGGGAGGTGAGGGAGCAAGGCCTTGTGGGGAATTTGGAAAATAGTGGAAATCAGTACTGATATAACAGAAAGCAGATGGGACTACTTTTTTTTTGTTTTTTTTCCAAGAGAAAGCTGAGAGGTAAATGGATGATAAAGTTAACTGGAAATGATGACCGTTTATGACCCCGGATTCCTCGTTGAATCCAATGAATGCTATGGAGTCTGCCCGGAAATATATATCCCGCATCCCCTGGGTGCCATGTTAGAGCCCTAAACTTAAATTCTTCCCTGAGGCATTTGTATTTTAATGTTAAGCTCTTGGAAAGGGAACTTTACGTGGAAATTACAGAGTTCATTGCGCCCTTCCTCCTTGAAGTCATTCTATCCTATTCGAGCAGCTCATACCTGCTGGCTACAAAGATGAGCATTGGGAAGCCCCATGGAAGCCCTTTTGCTTGTTTCTGACCTGGCTGGTTCATTTGGTCTTGTCTTCTCTGGGTTGTGACCTTCTGGCCCTTCATTTCCTACCTTGGTTCCTGGGTTTGTTCCTGGACTGGGCATTAGAACCTGTTCTCTCATGTATTTGAACTTTGGTTCCCCTCAGTGGATTTTGGCTTTGATATCTCTTTGGCTTTTAGCACTCCACACCCTGGGTTGTCCCTGGTAGGCGACTGGCAGATGGCACACTCTAAAGTGAAGCACCCGGGATCCGGAAGAGTGAGAAGCCATTACCACCTTTATGCCTGAACAAGCAAGGAGAGGAAGCTGTTTTCCCAAGGTGAGACCAGGAGCTGTGTGAGAGGGTCCTGGCAGGTGCTGTGGCCCTGAGGAGAGGATCCCAACCACTGCCCGAGTCAAGATCTGACATGGTAGAGGTGAGGGGAATGGATGCCTTGATCTCACACCCCTCCTGTCCTCTGATCCCCTGCCAGTGCAAGGACTGGCTGGACCCACCTGGAAGGCAGAGGTGGGCAAGTCCAGGTGATGCCATGCATAGTACAGCCTCCGGGGCGGGGCGGGGCGGGGGTGCGGTGCACACAGCAGGGCTTGACAGGGCAGAGAAGGGCGGAGAAAGGATCCTGAAGGGCACATGGAAAAATCACAATTTTACCCACCCTGACTTCACACTTGGACAATACCCTTGCCAGGGCAGCAGCAAGTCCCTTTGGGGAAGAAACTGGGGTGGGACTAGATACCAGGTACTGTGGCAGACCAGCATGGGCACATTTGGGGCAACACCTGATGTCCCCAGGGAAATCTTTAGTGGAGTTTTGCATTTTACTCTATACTAAATAGTATTCCCCAGGGGAAATAAATAGTTAATTGCGTGCTCTCTGAGCTGTTGAAAGATAAAAGGACCTCAGGTTTTGTGAGTGTCCCATGAGACAAGTGAGGCTGGCTTTAGGATGTTCTAAGAAGTGAGGTTGCTGCAGAAGGGCATCTTGGGGCCCAGGAGGTGAAGGGCCTGAAACCCAGGAGGGGAGAGGTCAGGAAGCTGGGTCAATGCAATGTTTTCAGAGAGTCCAGGACTCATGCTCTGTAGTCTCCCAGAATCTGGAGCAACTGTGCAGTTGTGAATTCCTTGGTCCCGGGCTGTTCTCTGGAAGACACCTGGCATGGGGCATTTGGCCCAGAGAACAGCAGGCAGGCCAGGACTTGTACCTGAGGCTCATAGGCAAGTGGCACTGGCCAGGGAAGAATTCTCTTTACATGAGTTGCAGACAGTTTGTCATTGTCCCTTGACACCTGGATGACACAGAGTCGCCATAACAGAAAAGATCTGACAAATATTGACCTAGCCTCATTTTGCAGGTGGGAGAGCTGATTCGGAGGTTAGGCCTAACATCGCGACCAAGTTGGTGGCAAGACTGACATTTGAAATTTGAAACTGGTGCCCCTCCTGACCCCTGGCCTGTGTCTCACTAGAAGGGCATGAGGAGGGCACCAGAGCCGGCCATCACAAAACAGTTAGGGGAGAACAGGAGGTGCTTAGAATAGGCAGCATGTTCAGGGAATTAGAACATATTTAAGTAGTATGAATATGACTGTGGCCCACCTTCCTTGAGTTTTATATATTCTTTTTTTTTTCCTTTTTTCCCCAAAGTTCATTTTTATTTATTCTTAGAGAGATAGAGAGCAAGCACGGGAGGGGCAGAGAGAGGGAGACAGAATCCCAAGCAGGCCCTGCACACTGTCAGTGCAGAGCCTGCTGTGGGGCTCGAACTCACGAACTGAGAGATCGTGACCTAAGCAGAAGTCAAGAGTCGGATGCTTAACCAACTGAGCCACCCAGGTGCCCCTTAAGTTTTATATATTGCAGAAGTGGGTTAGGCTCACCATGGCAGGGGGTAGGGCTGGACAGTGCTCCGTGGCCATCAGATGGAGTAAAGCTGGAGAACCGAGCAGGAGTGAGAACCTGGTTTTTGGTTCCAGGGTCACAGAGCTAGACTCTTCTTGCTAATGAGCCAACCACTGACAATTGGGGTGGATGATTCAAGGTGGACTGGGTAGCTTTAGGATAAGCCGCTGGAAAAGGAACAGCAATTCCTTATCAATTTCACTTTATCAAGAATTCCATCGAAGTTCTGTGGGACTGGGTGTCCGGTGTCAGCCCTGTCAGATCTGGAATCAAGATTCGAAATAGCTCAAGATCAAAAGCTGGGTAAGATATGCTGTGATCCAAGGGAAAGTTGAGCTGACGAAGTGAAGGTCAGCGCTGATGGCTTTTATTCAAATAAAGTTCTATCTTTTAAAATCTTTTTTGCTCATTAGTATTCTGATATGGGAAGGAAAGCATTTTCAGGGGCTGAATTAATGACGTCTCGATATGCAAGAACTTTAATTTTGACACTGCAGGTACGGAGGCCTCTACAATGTGATCTGGTTGGTCTTTGGTGATCCCTAACAGCCGGAGAAGGAATAAGCAGTGATCCAGAGAACAGTGTGAGAGATGCAGGTGACAGGTTTCTAGGGATGGGGTGGGAATGAGGAGATAATGAACCCAAGGAAGAACCACGGGGGGAGAAAGAGTCATCTACAAACACCATCCAAGACTAAACAGGGCAGAGCCAGTTAATGATAGTGTTGGTCAGCACAGAACTTTCCTGCTGTCCTACTCTGAGCCCAGAAGGGTGAGAAATAGCAGCTGGCAAGGGTGGAGAAGGGTGAGGGGGAGGAAAGAAACCATAGTGCCCTGTCCCTAGTGCCTGACTTCCTGCCCACTGGGCAGAGGTGGGGAGTGGGGGTGGGGATGGTGACCGGGAAAATGGTGAGAAGCCTGACTGCTGGGTGGATATTATTGGTCATTACTTGGAATTGGAAATCTGGAATTCTGAAGCAATTTGTGATTTAAATTAGTATTAAGATTTAGAATTTTTTAAGTGGGAACAAAACAGTCATCAGAGATGGGGCACCTGGGTGGCTCAGTCAAGTGACCAACTTCGGCTCAGATCATAAACTCACGGTTCATGAGTTTGACTCCCTCATCAGGTTCTTTGCTGTCAGCTCAGAGCCTGCTTCGGATCCTCTGTTTCCCTTCCCCCTCTCTGCATCTCCCTGGCTCATGCTCTCTCTCTGTCAACAATAAAAAATAAACATTAAAAAAAAAAAAGTCATCAGGAGTAAGAAAAATAAATAGCCCTCTGCTAGTTCCTAGGACTGCCACAACAAATTACCATCAACTGGGTGATTAAACAAGAGGAATCTATTCTCTCATGGTTCTGGGTCCCGGAGTCCAAAATCAAGATGTCAACAGGTCTGTACTCCCTCTAGAGGCTCTGGGGGACAATCAGCAGTGTCTGGCAGCTGTTGGTATTCTTTGGGTTTCCTTGGCTTGTAGCTATCTCACTCCAGTCTCTGCCTCCATTTCTATGTTACCTTCTCCTCTTCTCTTGCATCTCCCCATGTCTCTCCTATAAAGACACTTCTCACTGGATTTAGGGCTCCCCTGGTAATCCAGGATAATCTCTTCATCTCAAAAGCCTTCATTAATTACATAAAGCAAAGACCTTTTTTTCTGGAATTAGGATACAGATATCTTTTGGGGGCAGTGGGACAGCATGCAATCCCTGAGACCTCCCAAAGCTGTTTGCCTGGTCATTCAGGCCTCCTGCTCCTTCCAGGGGCGGGACTTGGGAATACACAGAGAATGCTAAAGTCTGAATTTGCATTTTATTCTGAAAGCTCCAGGGAGGCCCTCCAGGGACGGGATCAGGCATATTTTTTTCCATGTAGCTGGAGGGAGACAAAATTCAGGGTTTATTGGGTGCCTAGTGGGAGGACACCAGAGTTGGTTTGTTTCTTCTTCTTTTTAGAAAACTCTCAATGTGGGGCACCTGGGTGGCTCAGTTGGTTAAGTGTCCGACTTTGGCTCAGGTCATGATCTCACGGTTCATGAGTTCGGGCCCTGTGTACAGCTCTGTGCTGACAGCTCAGAGCCTGGAGCCTGCTTCAGATTCTGTGTCTCCCTCTCTCTCTGCCACTCCCCTGTTCTCTCTTTCCCTCTCTCTCTCTCTCTCTCTCTCAAGAATAAATAACATTAAAGAAAGAAAGAAAGGAAGGAAGGAAGGAAGAAGGAAGGAAGAGAGAAAGAAAGAAAGAAAAAGAAAGGAAGGAAGAAAGAATAAACATTAAAAAAAGTTAAAAACAAATACCTCTTAATGGAATATAGACAAGATCATCAGCTGAAAGTGAAAGGGTGGAGGAGATTCGTTGGAGCCTTGAAGAACAAGAAGAGCATGTGAACTGTCCTCAGGAGAATAGTAAAGGCAACCAGTCAAGTCTTGATCACATCACACTTCAACTAAGTGCTCATAATTGTTCCCTGACTCAAATCTCTCTTCTGTCTTTATCTTCACACCTGCTTCTCTGTTCTTGCTTAACAACCTTCAACGAATCCTTATTGTTAAGACAGTGGAGTTGGAAGTCCATAGCCTAGTAAGACTCACCATGACCTGTGTCCCAGTGGTCCCCCTGTGCCTGGATCTGTTCAAGTGATTTCTCCTCAGATAAGCCAGGGGGAGGCAATGTTTTTCTATAATGAACCACACAGTAAATATTCTAGGCTTTGCCAACAACAGTTTCTGTCGTGACTCCCCAACTCTGCTGTTGCAGTTGAGAAAGTCAGAGATGATACTGCATGAAGGAGCACCAACCACCTTATTTGTTGACTCTGAAATTTGAACTTCATAGAAATTTCATGTGTCACAAAATATATCTTTGTTTTTCCACCATCAAAAAACATATAGCCCTTTCTAAGCTTGCATGCCTTACGAAAAAATGGCAGTCCAAATTTAGCCTGTGAGTCAGTGTTCGCAGAGCACTGACAAAAAACATGTATGTTCTTCCTTTCACTCTGACCACCCTACCTGCTCCAAATTCATCTTCTTATAAGTCCTTTACTTTAATCTAAATGCTTTCCCCTCTTTTTCCTTCAATGTTCTTCAATCTCCCATTTGCTCCAAAGGTCTTAGGGACTATGCATGGTATTTGACTTTCTGTAGCCCAAACTGTGCTCCTCACGATGTTCAGCTGGGTCTGTTATTTGTCTTTTCTCTATCTATCTTATGCCTCCCAAGCAGACTGTATATTTCTGGAGGGAGGGCAGAGCTTGCATTTTATGTCTCCATGTGTCTCATAGAGTCATGCCCTACACCTGCTTGGTGTTCAATAAATATTCAAGAAAAAAATGGTACTTCTTAGACCCTACTCCAAAGGGCTCAAAGGGATTGTTTTATGCACAAAGTTCAGAAATAAAAATCCAAACCCCAGCAAAATTGCTTCCTTTTGCATTCTTCATTTTGATGATGTCTCTAAGGTGTGGTTTCCTAGATTCTTTATGCCCCTAATATACTCCAAATTACCTTATATTTCTGTTGTATCTAATAGATAGGAGGTGACACATAAGGGTACGGGGCCCCCGGTCACCAAGGGTCATATACCAAAACCTGTCAGAGTAATCTCAAAAACAGACCACACTAGACATTTTATTAAAGGCTTTTCCCTTATACCAGGTAATTGTGCACCATAAAATAAATTCACACTGGAAAGAAGCAACAGGAATTTGGGGTGTGTTGAATGTTGTTAGGACAATTAGGACAATGATTAGGAATACTCTGCCTGAAACTTCGGTGTATTATTCGGACACAAGCACTATTTGGAGGTCATTGACCAGATATTATTTGAGATGCTGCTATACTCTGGGAAGAGAGGATGGGGGAAAACAGCGGATTCTGAAGATTCCAAATTCTGTGCCTCAGGTATAAACTTTGCCCCACCTCCACTGCAGGGACATTCAAAGTCAATCTGTTGAAACTTCAACCTGAACTCAGAATAGCCTCCACGCTATTTTTGCAAAGTAGACAATAATAGTTGCTGGGGAGGTGTCTCCCTCTAAAAGCATTTTTTTTTTTTTAATTAAACAAGGGCTGACCTAACATTTCCTCCCTTCCCTTGAAGTTCTTCATTCCCTCAGTTACTTCAGGGCAGCCCATGGGAATCCAGCCTTCGCCACCATAGCCAAATCTTGCTCTCAGACTTCTCTGGTGGAAAAGACAGCTACCACACTCCTGAAACTCATGTGTAGACATTCTGCCCCTTCTTCCCTCACCAGGCTTTATCTCTACCTACAAAATCAAGCTAATGAGTTTCTAAGTACACCTACGATGCCTTCCACAGAGGGGCAGTTCTGTGTGGAACCTGCAAAGATGCATCAGCAGCAGAATGCTGGCGATCACTCCCACCCACTGCTCTCATGAGGCAGTCTCTCTAGAAGACTCTTGGAGATTGTCCGTTTTGTAAAAGACTTTATACTTTCTGGGAGGTCATTAACTGTGACCAGATCACTAGCTGAGACTTACAAAGGAGACCGAAAACCTTCTCTTACTTGAAAATTGCTAAGGTGAATGCAAGATGGCAATCCATAAGGCCAGGCGTATCTATCTAATTCACAGCTGTATCCCTGGAGTCTGCTATAGTACTTGGTACAAAACGGATGTGAAATACATATGTCTCTTCGGGTCATGCTCATAGTCTATTAAGTACTTGATAGTTTTCAACAAAAAGTGATACACTTTGGATGCAACCTAACAAATACATAAATATCTGTTAGATGACTGAAAGAATCCTGATTGCCCACATTACTGCTTTCTTTGACATGCTGGCCTGAATGGGAATGAGTGTGTTTAGAAGGGGGTGTAAGTTTTAATGAGGCACCTCCAGGAGAGGCTCCCCAACTCCAGGCAGTGGGAGGTATAGGGTTGGAATGGAGATTGTGGGCAGACTTCCCATGGAGCCAACCAAACTTAAGCCTCAAGCCTCTTTCCCCTGCCCTTCCAAGGTTCTGCAAGGGGCCCTGGGCAACTTTGTATTCCCCATCTCGTATTCTTTTCCTTTATAGCTTCATAAGCTTCAGGCCTCCCAAAACTCAGACCTGTCCTGGGAATTTCTCCTTAGAGTCCCTCTTTGATTTCCATAAGACCTGTTTTGGTCAACATGTATTTCAAGCCTCAGTTTAAAAGACCTCACTGGTGAGAGTATTTCCCAGACTGTTCTAGCTTCCACTCTCTCATCCCCACCCCTACCTCACTCCCAGCTGCCACACTCACCTTCCTTTGGTTTTTGTAAGTCACCAACCTCTTTCCCACCTGTAGGACACATGACATCTTATTCTCTTTGTGCCCCCTGCACCTCCCCACAATTAGCGTGACAAGGTCCTTCCCAGCCATTCTGCAGCTCTGTCTTCTCAGACCCTACATTTTAACCCCCCCATGCCCTTGTTCATTCTCTTTCAGAGTAGCACCTGCTGGTTTCCACCCTTGAAATCATCACACATGCTCAGCTCACAGTTACTTGTCTGCCTCTCTGCTTTATACCTATCTCCCTGCAGACTCTAAGGCTGAAAGTAGAGATGACTCATTCTGTTCACCCACATTTATCATCTCAGACTCTGCCTGGCATATAGTGAGTGCACAGTGAATATTTAAATTTTTTTAACGTTTATTCATTTTTTGAGAGACAGAGCATGAGTGGGGGAGGAGCAGAGAGAGAAGGGAGACACAGAATCCGAAGTAGGCTCCAGGTTCTGAACTGAGAGCACAGAGCCCGACGCGGGCCTCGAACTCACAAACCATGAGATCATGACCTGAGCTGAAGTAGAGTATTCAACCGACTGAGCCGCCCAGGCGCCCCAGTGCACAGTGAATATTTAATGAATAAATGAACAGATGCTTCCACATTGCCGAGTGAAGATCGCATTGCTTTATGGCTTAGTTTGTATTTGTTTATTTCCTTTGTCTTTATTATTATTATTTCTTTCACTGCACATTCCTGTTCTTAGACGACCATGCGTTTTTATTCTTTGTGTCAGGCACATAGATAAGTGCTTCGAAGCATAATAACAATTAGGAAAAAAAACCCTCTTATGTTCTCCCTGGTGCTAGTGAAGAATACATACAGTGAGCTATCCTGCTGACTCTTGGCTCTGAGGCACCTAAAGCCTACATTGCTCTGATTGGTTTGTTTTCTGCTGGAGTAGCTGAACTGGGGAGAGAATCTCTGAGCCCATGCTGCGCCTGCTTTCTGCTTGCCCGTCCTTCTTGGTGACAGGCTTTAGAAGTAGGAGGCGAGAAATCACATTCCTTCTGTCGGCAGGTCTAAAGAGCATCTGAAACACTGGATTGGTGATCCTCAACTTGCTGGGGAGGATTTGAAAGAGCACCAATGCCTGGGCCCCACACCAGAACAGTTACGGCGGGGTCTTTGCGGTGGGTCCAACATGGAGATGTTTTAAAAGCTTCCAGGTGAGAGAGAAAGACAAATACTGCTTGGCACCTCTTAGTTGTGGAAGCTAAGAACAAAGTCGTCCTCACAGAAACAGAGTAGAATGGTGGTAGCCAATGCTGGGAGGTGGGGGAGAGGCAGAGATATTGGTCACAGGGAACTTATAACTTTCAGTTATAAGTTAAGTGAGTTCTGGGGATCTAATGTGCAGCATGGTGACTACGGTTAATAATACTGTATTGTATGCTACAAATTTGCTAGAAGAGTGGATCTCAAGCACAGAGGTAACTATGTGAGGTGATGGATGTATGAATTAACTTGATTGTAGTAATTATTCCAGAATGTATACATGTATGAAGCCATTACATTATATGCTTTACATATATCCAATTTTGCTTGTCAATTTAACCTCCATAAAGTTTGGGGAGAAAGAAAGCCTCCAAATGATTCTTTTGTGCAGCCAGGGCTGCAAACCACTGGCCTGGAGGAGTAAACATGGCTGTGGCATTTGCTGAAGAGAGTTTCATACAGTCTTGACTGTAGCAATGCCATGCACTTGGAACCAGTCTAAGTTTTTTTGTGACAAACAAGCAGAGAAGCTTTGCTCCAAGGCTATAATCCACTTCTTCTCTCACAGATGTATGGAAGAAATAACCCCAAAGAGTCCGTGTGGCCTGGAAAACTTCAGAAGAGAACAGGACATTGGGACCTGGAGATTCTCATTTGATTCCCTATACTTTTTCTGTTGTCAGTGGGGCAGGCAGGATTTATGATGTCTGCAGTAGGGCTAAGAGGATTTGAAACCTGATTATTTGAGGTATCAGGGTATTCAAGAGAGAAATCTCAAGTTCCCAGATTCAGATGTTCTTGGTATGGGAATCACATTTGGAGAACCGTTGGTTTATTATCCTAAGATCATTCTGTATTAGGTTTCCTAATGACAGATCACTTTGAGGCAACTGAGGCATCACTGAAATGTATTTCTCAGATGAGAGGGGAGATAAACAGCAATCCACTCTGCTCACTCGGCCTTTCTTCATCCTCTCCATCAACTTAAGAGTTGCTTCCTGGAACCAGGCTAGGAGCAAGTACTAGGGCTTGATGTATACTTTGGCCCATCATTTTATTTCAGTAGATTTACAAAGTATTTCCCATCCGATATCTCATATAGTTCTCTAGAAAACAAGATGCTCCATTCTCCTGCTTCTTCTGTTTACTCATGCCATTTACTCATGGCATTTCTTCTGCCATAGAACTTCAACTCCTATCTATCTATCATCTATCTATCTATCTATCTATCATCTATTTATTTGTTTGCTCTGGTGCTGAGCCTGGTCTTCACTCAACATTTACTCTTTAATTCAAGAACTTATCACTATTTGACTAGAGTCTGTGATGCTGAGTTCCAATTCTCAAGAGAGGGAGTATTTGATTGGCTACCTACACCTGTGGGTGAGATACTCCTGGGTCAGCTTCCATCTCACCCCTACCTCATACCATCAAATGGGAAACTGAGGTGGGGTATGCATGGGTGGAGGCCCATTCAATAGGGTCACTGCACAAGAACAGGGGTCAATAAAGTTTTCTTAAAAGGGCCAGATAGTAAACAGTGTAGGCTTTATAGGTTCTATAGTCTGTGTTGCAACTACTCACTTTTGCTATTAGAGCACCCAGGTAGCCATAGACAGCGTATAAGTAAATGGGTGTGGCTATGTTCCGATACAACTATATTTACATAAATAAAATTGGACTGTATTTGACCCCTGGACCATAGTTTTCTGACCCCCGTGTCTGAGCATCCTAAATGCTTTTGACTACTTAACAAGTAACTTAATCATAATTTTTCTCTCTGTTAATTGTGTCACTGGCAAAGGCTTACAGAGCTCTCAAGGCAGAGATGCCATTGTCTATTTTGTATTCCTCATAGCACTAACATGGCAAGTGAGGCACATTGTGTCCCAGCAATTGTTTTGTAATGGGTGTAAAGACTGTGTGGATGAGCCATTTGGACTTCCTAGAGATTGGCATAATGTAAATCCAACCAGTCTGTTTCATAAAATTAGCCAAATCTTCTAATCAGAACACCTGCCTTAATGCCTTAATTTTCCTTATAGAAGCCAAATGTGATGCATGTTGGATATTATTCACTAAAAAAAAATTCTCCTGATTGTTTTGATCCCACAGATGTTAGGATTCTTTGTGAAGACTTCATTCATTCTTGAGTCCCTGGCCAAGAATGGGGCAGAGTAGGGATCTGCTGAGGCAAGTGTTCTTACTCCAGCTGAACATTTAAACATTAATTTAATTAATCGAATAATTTAATTTTAATTATCACTTGACCAGCTTTTATTTTATTTTAAAAAATTAAAAACAATTTTTTTAATGCTTATTTATTTTTGAGAGAGAGAGGGCATGATTGTGGGGGCGGGGTGGGGGGTAAGAGAGAGGGAGACACAGAATCCATAGCAGACTCCAGGCTCCCAGCTGTCAGCACAGGGCCCCATGTGGCACTCAAACTCATGAACCATGAGATCATGACCTGATCCAAAGTCGGATGCTTAACTGACTGAGCCACCCAGGTGCCCTTCACCTGACCAACTTTTAAAAATGCCAGCTATGGGGCACAGTTGGTTAATTGTCTGACTTTGGCTGAGGTCATGATCTCACAGTTTGTGAGTTCCAGCCCTGCAACAGGCTCTGTGCTGTCTGCGAGGAGCCTGCTTCAGATCCTCTGTCCCCCTCTCTCTCTGCCCCTTCCTTGCTCACACACACACACTCTCTCTGTCTCTCTTTTTCTCTCTGTCTCTCTCTAAAAATAAATAAACATTAAAAAAAAAAAAGCCAATTGCCAGGCTGAAGGTTTTTTGAGGATGGCACCCAGGGATCATGTCTTACTGCACGATAGGGGTTGGAAAGCTAAATACTGTATTTACTACAGTTCCTTCCATTTGGGTTCTACAATTGACCCAGTCATAGTAGAATGACTATGTCCAAGCAGACATAGCCTTGAAAGATTTGAAGGAAAAAGCAACCATCATGAGGCAAATATAGTTGCGGAGGTCTTTAGCATTTTTCTGCAGCAGCTGTAGCAGAGCCCCTACTGTCTGGTTTCAGCTTTGTGGGAATTGAGAAGCATGGTATTACATTTGCGAGGGAGGTGTAGCGGTTGTCATGCCAGTAGGTGGCTTCCTGATCGAGGTAGAAGCAGCAGTTCCCTGGTGAGCAAGTTCTGCTTTGTTCTGAGGGTCATCATCCCTGGAAGCTCAGCTCAATTGTGCCAGGGTTTCTTTGTAAAAACTAGTGAAGAATAGGGCAGAAACTAGTGAGTTGCTTCCGCCCTAAAAGAATCTCCTATCTCTTACTTTTGTGCAGTTGATACAATCAAAGTCAGCTACTGAATCTGGTGGTTGGGCACGGGAGTGCTTAATTACAACGCGGGTTGAGCTCTTAGCCTCATCAGATTGCATGTGAACGTTGGAACAACTGTGGGAAGAAGTAGGAACTTAAAATTGGAAATGGCCACCTTTGGGAGGATTTGGATGAGTCAGAGAACCCAGAGCCCCCAAATCCTACTGAGTTTCCTCTGTTCCCAAAGCCTCTATTTCCAGACTTCCTTATATCTTGGGCTCTGCAAATGTCCTAGCTTCTGCCTAGCAGACATAGATAGCCCCATGAGACTGGGCAGGCAGTCTCCATTCTGGAAGGCAGATGTCTCCATTCTGGTAGTGCTAATCATGGCAGAGGCAGTGTGATCCTGGAGGCAGCAGATACGGTGGCAGCTTTCTGATTCCTCAGCTTTCTTTCTAAAATGGTAGAGGCGGGGCGCCTGGGTGGCGCAGTCGGTTGAGCGTCCGACTTCAGCCAGGTCACGATCTCGCGGTCCGTGAGTTCGAGCCCCGCGTCAGGCTCTGGGCTGATGGCTCGGAGCCTGGAGCCTGTTTCCGATTCTGTGTCTCCCTCTCTCTCTGCCCCTCCCCCGTTCATGCTCTGTCTCTCTCTCTGTCCCAAAAATAAATAAAAAACGTTGAAAAAAAAATTAAAAAAAAAAATAAAATGGTAGAGGCTCCCACAGGAGGTGAGTTCCACTGTATGGTTCTGAAAGTTGCTCCTAAAATCTCAGCCACAAGTCTGCTCTCCAGGTATTTCTGCCAGCCACTTAATAACAGATAATAAATTCCTTTCTGCTTAAAGTAGCCAGAGTGAATTCTGTCCTCTGTAACGGAACCCTGATACAGAGGGGTAATAAATCAATTCATCATCAGTTTTTCTAGCCACTGTGGAAATGGCCCATAACAACCATAGGAAAAAGGCATATAGGCTCTGCCTGAATGCCTCCAGGGACAAGTTTCTTAGGCAACTCATTCCATTTTGAACAAACTCCAATTATCAAAAATATTTTTTATAGTTGTCTGGAATCTGTCTATTTGTAACTTGATCCCATTGATTTAGTTTCTTGTTAGCACATTGGTTGGGTTTGCTGTTAGTCACTTGGACAAGAAAAGCCTTGTCCAAGCTAAAAACTCAAATTCCTCTACCTGTTTTCTCTATAATATGGTTCCCAGATTCCTCCACACTGCCTACAACTAGTTGAGGAGGAGAGGAGAGGAAAGGAGAGGAGAGGAGGGGAAGGAAGGGGGGCGGGGAGGGGAGAAGGGAGGGAAGAGGAGGAGGGTTAGTGAGCCTTGATGGGGACCATTAACACTGTCTGAGTGTGGTGAAATATGCTGAGACAAATCTTTATGTAGAAAAGAAAAAGCAAAAAGGGGTGGAGGAAGCATCTGTGATTAAAACCTTCTTATACAATAAGAGTGCCAGGACCAGCTCATGGTTATTTGTCAGCCTCACTGGAACATTTCATTTTCACAGTAATTTATGTTTCATCTATTAGTTCATCTTTCTGTTGGTAAATTAACGTCCTTCAGTTCATCCACTTGATAGCATGAATTTTGTTATTTTACCCAAGGGGGAGATATCCATATTGAAAAAGAAAGGTGAAAGGGGAATAGAAATTAAAAACAAATCTAAAGTAATGGGGGATTAAATAACATCCCCCTGTTAGTTTTACTTCTCAAACTAGTTACCACTGTCAAAGAATAGTTATTCATATGCTTATTGTCTGTGGTCCTTTGCTAGAATGTACACTTTAAGAAGGTGAAGAATTTGTTTTGATCCTTGTTGTATCCTAGGAGTCTGGCCCAGAACCTTAAACAGAGTAGATTCCTTTTCTCTCTCTCTCCGTCACTTTTCCTCTCTCTCCCTTTCTCTCTTTATATGTATATATAAAGTGTGAATGAATGTTTGCAGACACAATGATAGGAAGAAAAGGGGGAGGCAGAAGAGCAGAAGGGAGTCTGTGTTGGTATAACAAGTTATCACAAACTTAGTCACTTAGAACAACACATTTATTATCTCATAGTTCACATGGGTCAGGAATCTGCGAGGCACTGCTTGACTGAGTCCTCTGCTCAGGGTCTCACTAGACTGCAGTCAAAATGTTGATTGGGCTCCATTCTTATCTGGAGGCTCATCTGAGAAAAGATGTCCTTCTGAGCTTACCAGATTGTTGGTTGAATTCATTTCTTTGCAGTATAACTGTGGACACCAGTTTCTTTCTGGTTATTAGCTGGAGGCTGCTCTCTGTTTTTAGAGGTAGCCCAGCAATCCTCTGCCACATGGTTCTCCCATGGGCAATTCACAGCATGGCTGTTTGTTTCCTCAAGGCCAACAGAGAAAATCTCTCTTCACTCTGCCAGGAGCCTTATATAATATAATACCATCATGGGATTGACATCACCTTTGTCATATTCTATTGGCTAGAAGCAAATCACAGGCCCTGCCCACACTCAAGAGGAGGGATTTATACAAAGGTCACTCCTCTGGGATCACCCTAGGGTGTGCTAACCACAGCAGCACAGGGAATATTAGAAATGGTCAAGGACAGAGAGATTTGGCTTTTGTTTCTCAAACATTTCTTTTTATGAGATTCACCCTCCATTTTACAATCAAAATATCATGAAGCTCAGAGATTCAGTTTAGAAAGTCCCTGATCTTACACATTTTAGCAACTTCCAGGGTCTGAAATTTTTGGTTTGGTCAGTGATTCACACTATGTGAGTTCCTCCAGATTTTAATTTCTCTCTGATGAAGAAGAAATTGCAGGGTAGATGTAGACTGGATTTGGCTCCTTGGATTCCAAGCTGAGAAATTAGAGCACCCAATAGGGACAGAAGGCTACCAGTGATTTCCAAAGAGGTGTATGGTTGTGGGACTTTTCTCACAGAGTGGCTTCATTTAGTAACCAATGGGTCTGGACGGGTCAGACAAGTTGCTTAACGCAGCTCTGCAAAAAGACATCCCTAAATCCTGTGAAATATCTCCTTGCCACTTGTCTCTCTTCTACAGTGGTTAAGTAACCAAAATGTTAGTCCTTGCCCTGGTCAAATGGGAGAAGGGCTTGCCTACAAAGCCTGTGGGTATATAGCTGAAGATGGAGCATATATATTTGAAAATCACAAGAAAAAAGAATGGATTGACTCTCCATTTGAGAGCTTTTGAGGAGGCTGCTGAAGACCTAACATATTTAATTGAAGCAAAGATGCCGTCAATTTTAAGGCACGATATTACTTTATATGCCTCTAAGGAAGAAAGCAAAGCCCTGGCAATTAAACAGTAAGCCACTGATGGTAAGACACATCACTATTTCAGAGGTATTAATGTGTGCAAAAAAGGCATGTCTTAGAATGGAGGAATATTCTGAAGAGCAGACTTATATTGTATTGCCTTCAGAAGCCCTGATTCTCAGCAGAACTGGGGTCTAGAAGACCCAGGAATGTGACACTGACTAGTCTGCTGTCACTAGGAAAAGAAAACATTAAAGTTTGAAATGTCCTTAGAAGTCATGGAACCCAGCCTCCCTTCTAGGGCAGGAGAAGCTGTGCCTCTGTTTCTAACAGATGGCTTTCCAGTCTCTGTGGAAATATTTTGAGCACTGTAGAACTCACTACAGTTGTAGTAGTGTACAATCTGGTCGTATTGTGGGGTATAATTTATCAGGTAACAGGGTCCCACTTTAAACCTAACTATGCTTACCTTCATTCAGCTATGTGGGAGAATGTCTGGATAATTTCAGGGTGAGCATCACCTGTGAAGTGAAAAAATGGAGATCTTGTAGGGGAAGCTCATGCTGAGGGAAGAGGGAGTTGGGCTGAGAAGGTACACCATGACAGTGCCTCAGTTTATTTATTCCTTCTTTCCTTTAGTGAGAGTACCTACCATGTGCCAAGGTCTAAATCAATGACAGACAGACATAAGTTCCTGGTTTCCACTCCTCTCAGCTTGTAGCTCTTCTAACTCTAGTATGAACAATACAGAAGAACTCTGATCAGACATGTTTGTCTTGAATACCTGCATGTGGTCCAATTGACCACTGCCCAGTGCTGCTGTGATGTAGCAGAGAGGTCACTGGCCTTTCCCTTTTATAGGGACCTTGACACAGCAGATGGTTTGGGTGCCACTGGGTGGGTGTCACCTGGAGAGGAGGATGTACCACGGCACATTGCTTTGCTTAGACCTCAAAGAACCAGACTGAGGGAGTGCCTGAAATAGTAGGGCATTATTGTAGTGGAACGGGACCTTGAGATTTCTGTCATAGAAAACTGAGGGACAGAGCCAGTTACACACTACCAGCCAGTACTGAGTAGCCCTGCTTTGACCATGAGCAAAGAAATCTGTAGAGAAACATGGATTATATGTTTACCAGTTGTACTCATAATAACTTACACCAGTATAGTGAATCTGAATTGTCATTAATAAAATATTAACATGTTACTAAAACTTTGATAACAATAAAGTACTAATGCATTTTATTTACTTATATTTGATAGTTCATAACCTCACTTTTCTCTGCTATAATTAATGAGTCCACTGTTCAAACTCTTTAGAGAACTGTTCATGGATGCCTGTGTCTAAATTCCATTTTAAGAAATATAACTAGACTCTCAAAAGTCTGTGCCAATGACTTGCTGATGGTTATGGAAAAAGCTAAATGCAAAGAAAATTATTTTCTTTTGAATATAAAAGGCACATTTGATTTTTTATCCTGGGTGAAGTCAGAGATGTGAATAGGATGAGAACAATATCCAAGTTGATTGCAGCACTCAGTGTTGTGACAGTTTTTCTGAGTTAGGCTCTTGCAGGTTGATTTATACATATTGATTATTGGCATCCCAGAATTTTAGCCATCTTAAAACATTTGACTCTTCTCATTTCCAATTGTTTTTCTCTTCCTTCATCATTCTCTGTCTTGGTAACATAAAATTTCATTTTGGAGGAGTCTTCTATTTTACTTTTTGTGCATTGTTATATTAGTATTTCTTCTCTGGGTTCTTAGAGTTCTCCTCCACAGTTAGCCCCTTTTAAAAATTCCTTAAAAATGTGTATCTTTTCTTAAGTGAAAGAAAGTTCAAAAAGGCATAGATAACTTTGTACAAGAGAATGAAAACATAGTCATAATTCTTATAAATAGTTTTAATTTTGGCTTTAATTTATGATAAGTATTTCAGACATTCAAAAGATGTACATGGCAATATACTGAATACCAAGATACTTGATTCCCAGATTAGGAAGTATAACATGAATGGGGTGCCTGGGTGGCTCAGTCAATTAAGTGGCCAACTTGGGCTCAGGTCATGAACTCAGAGTTTGTGAGTTTGAGCCCCCTGTCAAGCTCTGTGTTGTGTTCAGAGCCTGGAGCCTGCTTCAGATTCTGTATCTCCCTCTCTCTCTGCCCCTCCCCCACTTGTGCTCTGTCTCTCTGTCTCTCAAAAAAGGAATAAATGTTAAAAAAAATTAAAAAAAAGAATTATAATCAACATAATTGAAACCCTTGTGTACTTTTCTCAAATGCATTCTTCATGCCCCTCCCCCCACAGAAGCATCATCCTGAATTTATTATTCCCATGCATCTCTTTTACATATTTACATATAATTACATATTTAACTTGCCTTGAATAATATATATTGTTCTGCATATTCAACAATTTTACATAGATGGTACTTTTGCATGAGTTATTTTTTGCAACTTGCTTTTTCCATTCAAAAATACGTATTTATGATTTTTATCCATGTTGATATATGTAACTATAGTTCATTTTAAAAGGAGTATGTTATTCCCAAATCCCTCAATTTATTATCATTCCCCCAATGATGGGCATTCAGTTTATTTCTGATATTTTTGTCTTTTTATATGTTATTACAACAAATGCAATAAAGTTGCTTACGCATGTTTCTTTGTGCTCATGAGAGGGGGTCTCTCTAAGGAAACTGGACTGGATTGTGCCTGCCCAAGTTCATGTGTTGAAGTCCTGACACCCAGTATCTCAAAGTGTGACTGCAATTAGAGACAGCGTCTTCAAAGAAAAGATTAAGTTAAAAGGAGGCTGTTAGGGTGGAAAGTAATCCAATTTGACTGGTGCCCTTATAAGAAGAGGGGCTTAGGACCCACAGAGAACACTGGGGATGGGTGTACTGATAAGTCCACAAGAGGGCGGCTATCTGTAAGCCAGGATATTGTTCTCATCCTACTCGGATCTCTGACTTCACCCAGGATAAAAATCAAATGTGCCTATTATGTTCAAAAGAAAATAATTTTTCTTTTCTTTCCGTTGTTGACACCACCCAATCTGTGGTATTTGTTATGGCAGCTGGAGCAGACTAATACACTCTCTTAGCATGAAACTGCTAGATGAAGGGATGTTTGTGGGTTCAGCTTCTTGAGCTGATGCCACACCACTCTCCAAAATAATTGATGCAAATTAAACTCCCACCATTGGACCTCTTCTGGCAGCACAGACTCACCAACATCAGAAATAGTGTTGACAGGTATCTTATAATTTTAATTGCACTTGACTTTTAGTGAGGTTGAACATTTTTTTTTAGGTTTATTAGCCATTTATGCTTTCTATCTCTCTGTAAATGGCCTGTCTATATATTTTTGCTTATTTTTTTATTGGATTGACTTTTTTAAAAAAACAATTGATGGGTACACTCTTTTACTAATACTGTTAGTTTTGATCTTAATAATTTTGCTGATTGTTTTGTTTGCTTTATGTTTCACTTACTAAAAGTGTTTTTAGCTACTTCAATAGTGGATTTGTTGGGTTTTCCTTGTATTTAAATTTTGCTGTACAAATTCTGAGGCTCTTGTCAAGGATACACGAATTTAGAATGGTTGTATCTTTCCAATGAGTTAAATCTTTAATGACCTTTTTTTTTTTAATCTCTCACAATGCTATTTGTCCTAATGTTTGTTTTGTCGGATATTAATATTGCTATATTCACTTTCTTTGGTTTTGATTTCCCTACTACAATTTTCTATTTCTGTGTTTTCCATTTTTCTGAGCACTGGTGCTTTTAAGCATTTCTTTGTAAATAACATTTAGGTGGATTTTTTTATCCCTTCTGAAAATTTTTGTTTTAACTTCAGAATTTAATCCAGTTATATTTATCATAATTATTGGTATATTTGGACTCATTTTGTGAATCTTAATTTTTGCTTTTTATTTGTTACATTCTACCCCCCTCTGTTTTCTTTTGAATTAAGTGTTTTCCTTATTTTTTCCTTTACTTGTATCAGAGTTTTATCCCCCTTCCATGTTTTTATCCTGCATTTCTCCATCTCTTTCATGAGGTATGTTTAAAGATGCCTCAAGTGCCCCGTCTGTATTCTTAATTAACTCTAAAATTTGCCTCCTGCCCCCTTCCCTCTCCTTCTCATCATCTTATGGGTCAATTATTGCAACATTCTTTCCTTTTCAGCCCCATGCTCTACTCCCTCCTAGAGTACTCTCTGCAATACGACATCTGCTTATAACTCTCCAATGGCTTCCATTTTGTTTTGGATCAAAGTCTAATTTCCTTCCCATGGCAGGCGAGGGCTATCATGCTCACCAGTAACTGCTTCTCCTGCAACTCCCTCGAATGGGCCACCTGCTCTGGCTGCATGGCTTGGAATCCAGCCTCCTCATGAGGACTCCATGCCTCTGCACATGCCACTCCTCAGTGGGATGCTGTGTCCTCTCTAGCGACAAACTTGTGTGCTTACCTTTCATGCCTCAGTTCAGGATCACCTTCTCTGTGAAGCTTTTAAGGACTTTTGAGTCCAGGAAGATTAGTTGCGTCTTCTCTGTTTTAACAGCACCCAGTGCATGTCTCTGTCACTAGTTATGGTTCTGATCACATCTGTTTGGTAAATGCTTGTTTAAATGTCTTGTCTTTTCTAGACTGTGAACTCTTAATGGCAAGAAGCATGTCTTTGTTTCTATTTCCAGGGTCCAGCACAGTACTGGCCTGATTTGTATTTGTTGAATAAATAAATACAATAAATAATGTTACTATAAAGAAAAAGAATGTGCTTTATAAATTGTAAATCATGTCACCATCACTTCTGATGTTTGCATGCTTTTTTTTCTGTTTCAGTGAGAATGACTTGCCTTCCCAGCCACATTGTGACTTTATATGGACAGAGGCTGTGTTTTATAGATGGTTGGTGATATTTCAGTATCACCACCGCACATTGTTGAGTATATAACAAAACCCCAGAAAATATTGTTTGATTGGTGAGAGACTAAGTGTACCATACCTTCTGATCATTTATATTTTACTTTTTATTTAAACCTTTTTATTAAAATAAAGGTATGACAATTAGTACTAATAACATACTAGTTACTTGAATAAGGTGACATATGGGGACATGTGGAAAAAGGTTTAAATGCCAAGGGACAGGTCCACCCCCTTTCATTGGAGCCAATGGTACATGGCTGCCAGGTGCCATAGTCAGTCTCTGCCTATCTCCAGTAACCCAGGCTCCTGGAGAGATTTTGACATCTTGGGGGGATCTTGAAACTTCCTCTGGTTTACTCACTAATTTTAATCTTTTTTTTTTCCTTCTCAGAAACAGAAAAGCTAAGAAAACCACATATATTCACTCTTAATCTGTACATACTCTTCTGAGTACACTTTGGTTTTCCTTTTACTTTTCAGGAGAGATTGCCTATCTTGTTAATGATATAAAAATGACTTAGGATGAAGTCCTTTAATAGCCAAAAGTTGATTAGGCTATTGTCTCTCAGCAGTTAAAAATAGTGCTTTAGAGGGGCGCCTGGGTGTTTCAGTTGGTTGAGTGTCCAACTTCGGCTCAGGTCATCATCTTAGGGTTCAGGAGTTCGAGCCCCACCTCTGGCTTTCTGCTGACAGTTCAGAGCCTGGAGCCTGCTTTGGATTCTGTGTCTCCCTCTTTCTCTGCCCCTCTCCTCCTTGTGCTCTCTCTCTCTCAAAAATTAATTTTAAAAAGTAGTGCTTTAGACTGCTGGTTGTCAAAGTGTGGTCCCCAGAGCATCAGTATCAGCATCATCCAGAAACTTGTTAGAGATAGACATTCTTGGCCCCCACTCAGACCGGCTGACTTAGAAGCTCTAGGGGTGCAACACTCTGTGTTTTAACAAGCTCTCCAGGGGATTCTGTCTGATACATGCCAAAGTTTGAGAACCACTGCTTTAAACCTTCAGCTAAGGGTCTAAAAGGAATAAATACCTCCCTCCCCCATTTTTTCCCCTCATGATTATTTTAAAGACTTACAAGACTTTAAAAACAGCACATACCTGTTTTTAAGCCGTCATACAACAGTATTAGAGCAAGACATGATTAGGTCACTTAGTAGCCAGAAAGGCAGAGTACAACAGGTATTAGACCTGACCAGACTGGAAGTTGGCTTTGTGTTCACATCCTGCCTCCACCATTTACTCCTTGTGTGACCTGGAGCACTCAGCCTCTCAGTGGTTCTGATCTCTCCTCTGTAACACTGAGATCATGGCAGTACCTATCTTACGGGAAGGGTTGTTGCTAGAAATGAAGGGCTCATTTTGAGAAGTGCTTGGCATAGTGTCTGGCACACGATGAGTGCTCTGTAAATGATTGTTAAATATAAAAAATGAACTTGGAGCCAAAGATTTCATAATCTGGGATAGTCCCCTATGAGAGGGACACAGAACAGGTGGGTGAAACAAGTCACACCCCCTCCGGAGTGGCCTTTGCCACTGCCTGTTGATGGCCACTGTCTGTGCATCTATCAGGCCATTGCTGTTCTCCCAGATGCTGAGAGAGAAAACTGGGCCACCAATGACTGCAGAGGACAGGAAATCTGTATATATTTAAGCAGCATTAACACTTGTGCTGCTCTGAATCCTGGAGAGGGAGGCAATAAGAAATGCACTTAGCCTTCATCGGGATGTGGGCGGTGTCTGATATCCCGGGCCATAATATGGCCAAACCTTAGATGTCAGAACTTTCACATGTACTTCTCTCAAAAAAAATCCATTCAACATGAACTAGGCACCAACATCCATTTCTGTTGGTTGTTAGTATATACTCGATCACTTGGCAGTTTTGATGTATTTTAACCCAGCTTTCAGCTTTCTGTAATCTCGCTTCATCAATCCTTCTCTGCTCAGGCATGTCTGCCTTCATTTGGCAGACATGGCAGGTTTTTCATTTCCCCCATGTAAATGACTTGTTTATTACAGTAGGGGTCCCTGGTCTTTGGAAACAGCTTTCAGATATCCTCACATAGAGCTCAGAAAGGGCTTCATGAATAATAATGCCCAAGTAAACCTGAGATGAGCTTGGACGTTGCCTCTTTGAAATTCATACATCATCCTAAGTGCCATCATTTAAATAGAAAATGTAGAAGGTTTCCTGGGAAGGCTGAGTCTGAAATATGCTTTCTTTACGAAACTTATCATTTCAGCACAAAACAAACAAACAGCGGAAAGCAAAGGTGGGAGTATGTGATTCCTGGTATGTGTTTTACTTGAGCATAAAATTTGTTTTCCTGATTGTACTGGGACTTTTCACAGCCCCTGGTTTTAACTTTTTAATTTGCATTTCTCTTTCTACTAAACGTTTCTCAGCTTCCTTTGAATTTATGGTAAAAGCCACAAAACCAGAGATGAGAAGACAGCCATCCAAGGTAAGTTAACTCTCAATTCCATTTGTCTTGCGAGACAAAAGAGAATGGTTGATTCTTTTGTAGCATGGGCTTCAGTTTCTGTCTAGACCATAGGTCCTCAAACTTGGCTGTACACTGGAGTCACCTGGAGTCTGTTATAAATACCGATGCCCAGGATCCATCCAAGCTGTTCTGGTCTGGGAGTGTCCTGGACACTGATTTTTTGAAGATGCCCAGGTGATTCTAACATGCAGGAAAGTTTGAGAACCACAGAGTGACTACATGGATTTGGAGGTGGCCAGCCATTCATGGAGAAAATCCTATGACCCAACCAAAGTGTATTTAAAGGTGGACTGAGTGGCCTCTGAGGAGAAAACCCATCCGGAGGGAGGAAGGAGCCAGTCTTACGCAGGTTCGATTCTGCTTCAGGGTATATTCACTTCACTCTGTCCCCTGCCTCCTGTGTTGGTTGCAAAATCTCAGATCTCCTCGAGGCTGGAGGTCAGTGGCGTAAGGGGCCTGGTGAGTCAGAGTGGCCTTCTGCAGAGCCCTGTGTCATTTGCAATGGGCAGTGTGGTGTCAGGAGAGGTCTGCACCGTGGGGTCTGTGGAGCAGATGCTGCATCTGGCAGAAATCCTGGGAGAATGGCAGATTTGTCAGAGCGCCGAGGTCCCGTACATTGGCAGGTAACAAGGTAAACTTTGCTTGAGCTCCAGGTGTGTATCCACCAGCAGGTGAGGCCTGGGGACTCAGTATAGTTTATCTGTGTAAGTAAGGATGCAGATATAACTATACTGTTCTATACAGAAAATCAGAATGCTACCTTCCTGACCAGATGGGCTTAGCTCCCCTGAGGAATGGTTAGATTTTAATAGTATGCCCTTTGTCTGAATTGAGGAAATAGCCACATAAGAAGGTTTGGGCCATTGTTATGGAATTGCTGTTAAAGAGATAGCTCATTAAATCCTTCAATGGTCCTCATAAGGCCCCAGGTGATAAATTCCTTTCGGAATTCAAGAATGAATTTATTTTGAGTACTGGTATGCCTCCATTCCTGAGATAATAAGAACTTTGCAAACCATTACGATTCTTGCCCTCCTCTCCTCCTCAGCCTTCAAGAATCTCAAAACCGAATACAATCCTTACTTGCAATAAGTATAACCTCTGGTGATAACAACTTTGAGTCCTTCTCATTACAGCTTTGCTGTGGTTTAATAAATTTTTCTATGTGAGTCTTTGGTTTTAAACCACACTAAAATATTTTTGTTTTTATTGTTTTAATGTTTATTTTATTTATTTTGAGAGAGAGGGAGCATGAGTGAGGGAGGAGCAGAGACAGGGAGAGAGAATCCCAAGCAGGCTCCATGCTGTCTATGTGGGCCTGGGGTGGGGGTGGAAGGGGTAGGGGGGTGAGGTGGGGCAGGGCTCAAACTCTCAAACCTTGAGATCATGACTTAAGCCAAATTCAAGAGTTGGAGGCTTAAACGAATGAGCCACCCAGGCTCCCCCACATTAAAATATTTTTAAAAGAAGAAAAGGGAAAATATAAATATCTTGATTAAATAGTATCTGATTTTTTAGTTTTTTTTTTAACAGCTTTATTGTGGCATTATATACATAATAAACTGCACATATTTAAAATGCAATATTTGGTAAGTTTTGACATAACATATATTCCTGAAACCATTACCACGATTGAGATAATGAAAATATTCATTACCCAGCCCCTCCCCAAGTCTCTTCCTGTTCCTTTGTAATCTCTCCCCCATCTCTCCCTGTCCCTAGGCGGCTTCTGATCTGCTTTCTGTTACTATAGATTGGTTTGCTTTTTCTAGAGTCTCACACAAGTTGATTCAAACATTATGTTCCTTTTCTTGTCTGAATTCTTTCACTCAGCGTAATTATTTTGAGATTCATTAATCTTTTTTTTTTTTTTGAGATTCATTAATCTTATTGCACACATTAATAATTCATTTTTATTGCTAAGTAGTATTCCATTGAATAGATACATAGCTAATTGTCTCTACTCAGCTGCTGATAAACATTTGGGTTACTTCCAGGTTTTAGCTACCATACATACAGCTGCAATGAACGTTCATGAACAAGTCTTTGTGTGGACATATGCTTTCATTCATCTGGAGTAAATACCTAGGAGTGGAATGGCCAGAATGTTTGGTACGTGCACATGTAACTATTTTATTATTATTATTCTTATTATTATTATTTGATGTTTATTTATTTTTGAGAGAGAAAGTGTGACTGTGTGCAAGCCAGAGAGGGGCAGAGAGAGGGGGGACAGATGATCTGAAGCAGGCTCTGTGCTGACAGCAGAGAGCCCGATGTGGGACTCGAATTCACAAACTGTGAGATCATGACCTGAGTCAAAGTTGGATGCTTAACTGACTGTGCCACCCAGGGGCCCCACATGTACCTATTTTAGAAACTGCCAAAATGTTTTGTGAAGTGGTTGTACCATTTTACATTCCCGTCAGTGGTGTATGAAAGTTATCATTGCTCCACATTCTCCCTAAAATTGGTATGATCAGTCTTTTAAATTTTAGCCATCGTGATAGGTAAGTAGTCCTATCTTATTTTGGTTTTAACTTGCATTTCCTAATGACTAATGATGCCAAATATCTGTTCCTGTGTTTATTTGCAATTCATATATCTTTGGTGAGATGGCTATTCAAATCTTTTGCCGGTCTTAAAAAACTGAGCTCTTTGTTTTCTTATTATTGTGTTTTGAGGGTTCTTTATATGTTCTTGGATATAAGTCCTTTATTAGTTATGTGATTTGAAAATATTTTCTCATAGACCGTGGCTTGTTATTTCATAGAATCTGATTCTTTGTTTCTTTTTTAAGTTTATTTTATTTTTGAGAGAGTGTGAGAGGGGGAGGGGAAAGGGTGGAGAAGAGGGAGAATCCTAAGCAGGCTCTGCACTGTCAGCACGGGGCCTAATGCAGGGTTTGATCCCATGAACTGTGAGATCATGACCTGAGCCGAGATCAAGAGCTGGACACTCAACTGACTGAGCCACTCAGGCGCCCCTAGAAGCTGACTGTTAAGTTTACCACTTAAGTCACTACAGCACAGTCCAGGCATGTGAGACTAAGACAGTGGTGTTCAAAATTACGACCCTGAGACAGACATCATCTTGCCCTACGGTTGTCTTTACTCAATGGCTTGGGTTAGTGTTACTGGCCCTAAGCTGTGTCATCTTATAAGCCTCACTTTGCCTCTGTCTCCTCCAGCCTCTGCCTGCCTCTCAGCCATTATCAACATATTGATACCTGCTCACTGAACGGCCCCTTGTTTGCTAAAATAGCACCTATTAATCTTTGATCCGCATGACATACAAGAGATGGGAAGAACCTCATCTTTTTCTCAAGAGACTAAAATCTGGCTCTGCTGGGCTCGCGGAGAGGGAGAACTCAACAGTCTACCTCTTGTATTTAGGTTGAATCAAATGAAATTCCTGCCTTTTTTGGTTGGTCAAAATGTCTCAACTATAGGTGTATTTGTTTGGGGTTGCTGTCTCAAAGTACTGCAAATTTGAGTGGCTTAATAGAAAGCTATTGTTTCACAGTTCTGGAGGCTAGAAGTCTAAGATCAAGGTGTCAGCAGGGCTGTTTGAGGGCCTTGAGGGACAATCTGTGCAGGTCTCTCCCCCAGCTTCCAGCAGTTTGTGGGTGATTGTTGGCCTTCCTTGGCTTTTAGCTGCACCACCCCAAACTCTGCTTTATCTTCATATGGTGTTCTCCTGAATCTGTGTCTCTGTGTCTGAATTTCCCCTTTTTATAAGGACACCAATCATACTGGATTAAGACTCTCCCTAATGACCTCATTTTAATTAATTATACCTGCAGTAAGCCTATTACCAAATAAGGTCACATCCTGACATACTTGGGTTAGGGCTTCAACATACAGATTTTCTGGGAATGTAGTTCAACCCATAGCAATAGGCAGTTGCATATGGTTCAGTCTAACAAAAACTTTCAATCTACTTGTTTTTAGCTCCTGACTTCATTATGCCTTCTGGATTGGTTCCTCTAATTCCTAAACTTCTCCAGGGCACCTTGGAGCCAAATTGGCTGTGTCTCATTAGTTTCCTCATCCCTCCACCCTATAGGAACTTAGTGTTGACTTTCCTTCTCTAGGTCTGTTATGCCATTTGACATTCATCCAATGTCAAATTTATTGAAGCTGAGTTGTTGTTTTAAAATCTTTGGTCTTAGCTTAGTCAAAATTTGGGGGCAGTGTAAGGATCTGTTCAGAAGTTCTCCTGTGTTTAGAATGGGAGTTTAGTGTCAAGACAATGGAGTTTGGATTCAGAACACTTAGGTTTGGGCCATGACTCTACTATTTACTAGTCCTATGGAACTGGACAAATTGACAGCTCATGTTCCTCATCTGCACAATATGAAAACGGTGTTGCTTGGTGTCTACATGAATTGTGGAGAAAAACGGGGGGGGGGGTGGATAATTTTCATTAGCATAATTTGTGTATGGTAAGGCTTCATCTAACTATTAATTGTTAGGACAGAAAGAATTATTTTGCAGTTGTGGAAAACTACAAAACTGGGTAATAAATATGTACTGAGAGGTTACTTTGCACAGTTACAGTTCTTAGCCTCTTTACACATTGACTCCTTTAATCATCACAACTACTGTATGAAGTAGTTACCATGTAGGTTCCATGAGAGAGAGGGGGAAACTGAGGCACAGGTGGGCGACATTAATATTCTTTAGAAATCCCCTGCTCTGCACAAGACCCTCCACAGAACACTCTGTCCAACTCTCTTTTTTCACACTTCCTTTGATGTCAGGGAAAGTAATTTCTCTCTTCTTCATTTATAGTTTCTTTTCACCAGGGCTCTGAATCCCTTCCCTCTGTATCTCAGGAAAACTCCCAGTGTCCCGAATTCCCTCTCACTCCATATCATGCCAGTTTCCTGTGTTTATAGGTTTAGCTTTTTACCCATCCATAAATGTACAGGAGTCTTTTAAAAACAGGAACTTTTGTCTCTTTTATCTATCTCCATGGCCAATATTTTTATAAGAGTCAGGGACCAGTGGGACAGAATGAAAAATAAGTCAGTTGTTTCTGTGTTTATATCTAGAAATGGATTATTGCTTTGATAAATCTTTTGGCCTTTGAAGAGCCACTTGAAGGCTTCTTTGCATGTTCTTCCTGGTACTGCTAGTATCTCTGGGGGTGACAGGACCAACACAGAGAGTGTGGGAGGGGAAATAGAAAAACAAGGTGGGAATTAATCAAGGCGCCAACGGTGATGTCTTCTTTCTTACAGACATGGAGTCAAGCCAAAGCTGGTGGAGGAATAAGTTTCAAATTGGTTGAGATGTTGAATCTTAGATATCAGCGTAGACTGGAGTCAAGAGGCTGTGCCATAGGGCAGTTGAGTGATGGCAGGCGAGAAATGAGAGAAGCCTAGACTAGTTAGAGAAGAAAAAGGAAATGGTTGATTCTGGATCTACTTAGAGGGCAGAACACATGGGATTTGTGGTTAGGTTAGGTGTGGGGTTAAGGGAAAGAGAGGAGTCAAGGATTACCCTTAGTTTGGGAGCCTGAGCAACTTGGCAATGTTGGTGTCATTTACTAACAGGGCAGGAGCAGATTTGGGGGTAAATCCTGTAGTGTGATTTTAGATGTGATGTTTGAAATAGATGCGATATTTTGCATAGGCTATGGGATATAGAAGCAACTATCTTTTTTTTGGCTGGAAGGTTTCCCTCTTTGTCTAGATTTAAAAGCTTTCTCTTGGTGTGAATTTTCTGATGTATAAAAAGCTGTGTAAACCAGGTGAAATGAGTGGTGGCATGGGTTGGTTGGCAACTCTTCCCACATCCATCACACACAGGATTTTTCTTGTACTAATTTCCTAATCAAAGATGGCAAATTATTTCATGCTGCCTGCCAAAATGAAAAAATAGTCCTCATTAACAATTTCATGTGCCATGCGTGGAATACTAATAAATCAATATGATTTACTAGAAGATATTTAATAGAAGTGCATTTTCATCACTAATTCTAATAAAAAATAATACAAAGATTTGATCAATATTGATGATATGATTTTTAATTTGTTTTACTATATAAAGCTGTTCTTTTCTTTTGGGAACAAAGCAAAGTTATTTTTGACTGGATATAATTTGTAGTAGAGCGAAGACGTCAAGAAAGATTAGTATTTGAAAGAATGGTCAAATAAAAATTTTATTCCTTAAAAGTTATAAAAAGTATTAGGTTATGCTTTTGGACACTACAACCTCGATTTGTAGATAATACAGCAAAAGCCTTGATGTCACTGCAGTTAATAGGTAACATCTCAGGTTAATTCAAAATTTGGTCTTTATTTGCATTTCAACTCAGCTCAAAATTAAATACATATAAAAGCCATTTTTGTCTTTATTTTTCAAAGCTTAAACTTACTTATGGCTTTCTAATAAATCCATCATTCAAAAATGGTTAATCCATAAAGTTGACAGACAATTATTAAACACATACTGTGTTTCAGACTCTGGGTTAAACACTGAATACACACGAGTGATAGGAATAAATAGACAAGACTTCATGGAGATTACATGATTGTTTTGGTTTCAGACATAAAGATATGAAGCAGATCTCTATTATATAATTTGAAATGCTTACAAAGTTTAATAATTTGATATATTTTAAATATTGGGATATTATTTCTTATGTTTACTTATATTTTTCTGGCCAATTGACCTATGATTTAAAATGTCTTTTTGAAGAAAATAACATACAATGAATTGATTTAAAGCACATAACACGTGAGGATTTATCTCTGTTTTACAAAATTCTACTTAGCAATTCACAATTATTTCAATCATGTATGTCTTCCCTCTTCTTTTTTGTAACTACTAAATTTGAAAATTCACCTGGACAGTGTAATTTAAAAAAATCAAAGTTCCTGTTAGTTTCTTTTAACAGAATTGTAAGATGCCAATAAAATCATTCAAGAAGCCAATATTAAAATATTCACAATTCTCAAGCTCAAAATCAAATTATGACACTCAAACCAAATGGAAAGCCTTTGAGTTGGGTTTTAAAAGTCATTTGTAATAAAACAATAGAACAGCACACTTGATGGAATAGAAAACTACACAGACTAAGATTTCCAAACAACATGAACATTCAGCTTTGTATCGAATCATTAGGATTATGCTTAGGCGAGGCATATAGCGTGCACTGTTGTGTGGCACAACATCAGTGTTGTCAGATGTCATTATAGTCATAGACTTATGGTCGTCTGATTCATTATTCCATTTTGTAGACTCCACAGAAAAACTAAGACAGCTCCAAGTTCATTCTAATAAAACCCAAGTGAAAATTCAGATTAATAAAAACTCCAACATTTAAAAATTCATTTTTTAAAAAATTTAATTGAATGCCAGATGACTTCATTAAAGTAAAACATTAATTTAAAAATCTCTCCTGTGATAACATTACCAAATGAACCTTCACGTGTATTTGTATCTACAGATATAGATGTAGACACACACACACTTACAATTCCTACTTGAATGTATATCAAGATAGATGTGCTTCCATATTCTTTTTTTTTTTTAAATCCAAGTTAGTTAACATATAGTGTACTAATAATTTCAGGAATAGAATTTAGTGATTCATCACTTACATATAACACTCCATGCTCATCCCAACAAGTGACCTCCTTAATGCCCATCACCCATTTAGTCCATCCCCCTACCCAACACCCCACCAGCAACCCTCAGTTTGTTCTCTATATTTAAGAGTCTGTTATGGTTTGTCTCCCTCTCTGTTTTTATCTTAGTTTTGCTTCTCTTCCCCTACGTTCATCTTTTTTGTTTCTTAAATTCCACATATGAGACTTCCACATTCTTTATGTCCATGTGTTTTCCCCCTCTCAGGATGAATTTCTGATGATGAATAAAGAATTTATTCTGGGGGAATTTTCTAATAAGCTAGAATAAACTATTTGTATGGCCTTCAAGTTGCCATAATCTGGGCTATCTTGCTTGGTTAGAGTGTACAATCAGTTCTTTAGAACTCAGAGAGTCAATCGCTGATTCTTGTCTGAGGGTGAAGGCCTGACACTTCTGTAGCTGGAGTGAAATCATGTCTCAGGAATAAGAATATCACACTTGGAGTCAGGAGCCCTCCCTTGGAGTTCTAATTCTGCTACCACCTCAATATACGAAACCAAAGCTTCCTCAGACGTTACTAACTTTTGAGTATATAATTAAATTATATTAATGGCCCAATTTCACTTTCTTCTCACTTGAATTATAAAAGACCTCATAATCCTAAACTAAATCCCTCCCTCGAGGGTATCTCATGCATTTAGTGACTATCAACTGGAGCTCTTCTTCCAGAAAGCCCCTCCAGATTGATCCACATTTGCATTTGGACTCCTCAAATGTATTGGAATGGAATTTTCTGCCTTTGTTATCTGTACTCTATAGCCACAATGCTTTGTGTGTTATGTGGTATTCTCTGAGTCAAATGGGGTTTTCATATCAGCAGGAATCTCTCACTGCAGATGCTTACACGTAACACTATACCCTCTCTCTGGCAAAACAAAATCAAATGCAATGCCAAGCTCCATTTTCTTTTGTAGTTGTGGTTGCGACCTGTATGGCTGCACCATCCAGGAGCAGAAAGACAGATCATTCATCATTAAATGGCCTCAGATAACAAAGTAAGAGACATTCTGAAGTTTCTACTGAGGTTTCGATGAGAAGCTTCCTATGTCTGTCTAATTTTTGTCTGTGATCCCACTTTGCAACAACCTGTGGCCAGATTCTTTGTGTTAGAAGAATCATACTTCAGGTAAGAGTACCTAAACACAGTATCAGTATATTAAGGTGATCCAATGGTACGCACTTCTAGTTATTATCATCTGCTTTTAGCACTAGCTTTCCTTCACCCCCACCCTCCTCCCCTACCCAGCAAAAGATGTCTTAATTTCTCCCTTTTTTGGACCAGACAGCCACTCCTTCAAAAGTTCCATGTCTCCAACAGCACCTACAACTTAGGCCAAATTCTTTCCCTCCACTTCGGATAGATTGACTTCTTTAAGAGACATTACTCCTATCTAGTCACAACAAGATCTGTGCAGAACTCCTGGACCCCAGGAGATTTACTCAGAAATTTGGTATTCATCCACATCCAGAAAGAAACTCAGAAATTTCGAGAATAATTAGTCTTTTCTTAAAGTTTATTTATTTATTTTGAAAGAGAGAGAAAGTGTGAGTGGGGGAAAGGCAGAGAGAGAGGGAGAGAGAGTGAATCCCAAGCAGGCTATGTACTGTCAGCGGAGAGCCTGATGAGGGGCTTGAACTCACAAGTGATGAGATCATGACCTGAGCCAAAGTCAGTTGCTTAACCGACTGAGCTACCCAGGTGCCCCAAGAATAATTAGTATCTTAAACATGCTCTGATACTATCAACTTTTGTGTGTAATGCTGCATCAGAAATTATTGAGCCTTATGAAGGCTGATTGGATCACCCAGGATTTTGTCCTGCCCCACTTTCTGACAAAACTTACCACCCACCATGAGCAAGTGAAGGTAGATAACGGCTGACTATGAAACATGGATCAGCTCTTTGATAGACTTTCATGCTGTTCCAGTACTGCTCCCACAGCTACCTCTGTAACTAGCTTAGCTCACAAGGTCCAAGAACAGCATAAATTCATCTGTGTCCATTGACAATCAAAAATCAGTAAATGAACTTGCTCCATAGTTGAGTATAAGTTGGCTTGCCGAATTATAAAAACAGAAATCCCCCTTGTTAAATGGATGCTGTTACCAATCAAAAGCTTTAAAGCCCCCTAGTAAAGGGGTAGGAAAACTTTAGAGGAAGGATAAAAATGGCAATGGAGTAGTGGCAAAGAGGCCTCAGATAATATCTGGCAAATGGGAAAAATTAATTGAAAAAAAAAAACCCAGCAGTTAATTAGAGTCATCTGCCTATACTGATTTTTGTCCCCAAAACTTTCACTCATTTCCTTTTTTCTTTCACAATAGACCAGCCCAGGAAATAGTAACATCATCTCTGTTTCTCTTCCCCCAATGACATTGAATTTAAGTGCCTTATTGACTTAGGGACCAGACTTAGGTATCCTTCAATTTAAGGGCTCAAGATTTCTCCCATATTCTGTGAACTTCTGATGTATGTAATAATGCAGTGGAAATTTCCCATCATATCATCCCATTCTGAAAACACCTCTCTGACCAAAATATTTTCCTTTTAAGCTTGTTTTCTCCCACCAGTCTTTTAGATCTTCTGCAAAGTGAGATACCCGTCATATCTGAGCAGGAATTCTTTGTATGAGCTTACTTAAGCTCTGAGCACCTCTGCTCATCAAGGAATATTTGTATCTACATCTTCCCACACATTTTTTTTTTTTTTTGCCTCAAAGCATAAATGATGTCAGATTCACTCATTCTGCCTTCTAGTGAAAATCAGTGGAAGTCTTATCAATCCCCTCCCAAATGATCTGAAACTGCTTGAAGCTGGAGTCAGTATTTTTCTTAGCCTATTCTGCCAGTTAAAAACCCAAAGTCTTGGGTCACCTGGGTGGCTAATTAAGCATCTGACTCTTCATCTCAGCTCAGGTCTTGATCTCAGGGTTGTGAGTTCAAGCCCCATGTTGGGCTCCATCATGGGCATGGAACCTACTTAAAAAAAACAAAACACAACCATAATATGTCAAAGACACACTTTCCTATAGGATCTTCAAATAGTAGGTACTCAGGCTTGCCTGTGCTATGTATTCTGTCATAATACAACCCACAACTCAAATATTTTTGTGATGCATTTTGTTACAAATTTCTTTTTTATAATAATGGATCTCAACAGGTAATTTCTGTTGACTTTCTTCCTATTAAGGTTTCCATTTCACCTAGACCAGAATTTCCCAAGACTAAAATCCAAAATCTTAAAAGTGATTTAGATTGCATTAGGTTTCCTGGAAACCCTGTTCTCGTTCAACACATTAGTGACCTAGTGTTAGCCTTTCTCTGCCTAGAAGCCTGCAAATAAGATGCTTTCATCTTGCTTCTCTAGCACACAGGGTGGCAAAACCCTCTGATGACTAATTATAGTAAAGCCAAGCCTGCCCTGAGCTGTCTATGATTTTAGGAAATGACATCTATCTCAGCAGGGTAGAAATGACTTCTATCTCAGCAGAATAGAAACACTTTTTCTCCTGATTGGAGACTATCCTTAGGACCCACGAGCCCTGCAGCCTCATGATGCACACCTTTGCTTTATGTGGCCAGGTATGGCAGGGAGTGGAGACAATAATGTGTTTCAGTGACAAAGGTTCTTTCACATTTAACTGAAACTGACAATCCAGAACAAACAGTAGCATCATCTTTCTCTTTGACCAAAACACAATCCATTTTAAATTGTGGGGTTTTTTTTCTCTTGGTCATAGTACTGTCACTCATCCAGTACTAACTCCGGCCTCTTTGTTTTTGATAAAAGACCCAGAATCTCATGATTATCTTCAGGTTAACCACCCATGTGATTAAATCTCATGAGGTTCTCCAAGTCACCCCACTTGAAAATTATGATCTCGTCTCTTATTAGATGGGTCTGGTTCAAGACTCTCAGAGACATCTGAGATGAGGTTGTAGCATTTCCCTTTGTCTTCTTATATTTTGCTCAAGGGACCAAACTGTCCCCCTATTGCCCAACCTAGGGAGGTACCTCTTCTTTCCATAAATCTTTTAGCATTGTTGATTATGCACAACTGCAGAATCAGTATGGATTTTCACTTCTGCAATAAGCACAATCTTTTATATAATTCTACTGAAACTGCTATTAAAGTCTGCTGTGCAGTGGAAGCCTTTGATGAGGTTCTACATAATCTCTGGACATGCCCTTGTTTCCATCCCCACTTCTCTAATAATTTTCCCTGATACTTTCTGCTTTCATATAATAATAATGTCACTTCTAGTGCTGCCATGAGGGGCCAAGTTCTTCATATTGGATCCATAATCTCTCAGCAAGATGCTGCTGCTCCAGGGAAATAATATAGACTCATTGTCAGATAGTGTTGGCACCTCCCTGTCCAGGAGGCATGACCTACCCTAATGGCCACTGTTGAAGTCACTGGAGCATGCCAGTCAGCAATTACCCTGGTGGTTGTTAGTTTCTGCATCATTTTCTTGCTTGGTCTATTAACAAAGTGAAGGAGATTTGAAAAAAAAAAATAGCTGTAACAGAGTGAAGAGGGTTTGATTCTCCAAATAGGTAAAGTATTTAGGTATTGGGTCTATGTTAGTTTGCTTGGGCTGCTCTAACAACCACAATCTGGGTGGCTTACAAAACAAATTTATTTTCATGCAGTTCTAGAGGTTACAAGTCTGGAAATCTATATGTTGGCAGAGTTGGTTCCCTCTGAGGGCTGTGAGGGATGATTCTGCTCTGGCCTCTCTCCTTGGCTTGCAGATGGCTGTCTTCTCTCTGTGTCTCTTCACACTCTCTTCCCTCTGTGTGTGTCTGTGTCCAAATTTCCCTTTTCATAAGGATAGCAGTCATATTTTGGGGGGGGGTTCTTTCTTTTTTTCTTTTTTAAATATAATTTATTGACAAATTGGTTTCCATATAACACCCAGTGCTCCTCCCAACAAGTGCCCTCTTCAATTCCCATCACCCACTTTCCCCTTTCTCTCACCCCCAATCAACCCTCAGTTTGTTCTCAGTATCTAAGAGTCTCTTATGGTTTGCCTCCCTCCGTCTCTGTAACTTTTTCCCCCCCATTCCTCTATCCTATGGTCTTCTGTTAAGTTTCTCAAGATCCACATATGAGTAAAAATATATGATATCTGTCTCTCTCTGACTTATTTTGCTTAGCATAATACCTTCTAGTTCCATCCACGTTGCTGTAAATGGCCAGATTTGATTCTTTCTCATTGCCAAGTAGTATTCCATTGTATGTATAAACCACATCTTCTTTCACATTTAACTGAAACTGACACATTATTGTCTCCACTCCCCCATTTGTCAGTTGATGAACATTTAGGCTCTTTCCATAATTTGGCTATTGTTGAAAGTACTGCTATAAACATTGGGATACATGAGCCCCTATGCATCAGCACTCCTGTATCAATTACTCCTGTAATTGGGTAAATTTTTAGAAGTGCTATTGCTGGGTCATAGAGTAGTTCTGTTTTTATTTTTATTTTTTTGAGGAAGCTCTTTGTTTGAGGAAACTTTTGAGGAAGCCACTCTGTTTTCCAGAGTGGCCACACCAGTTTGCATTCCCACCAATAGTACAAGAGGGTTCCCATTTCTCCACATCCTCACCAGCGTCTATAGTCTCCTGATTTGTTCATTTTAGCCACTCTGACCAGCGTGAGGTGGTGACAGCAGTCATACTGAGTTAGGGCCCATCCTAATGACCTAACTTTAACTTGATTATCTCTGTAATTTACAAATAAAGTTCTGGGGTTTAGAACTTCAACATGTAAGTTTTTTGTGGGGAGGGATACAGTTCAACCCACAATGGGCTCTGTCTCCAAGTGCCACACAGTTCACACTATAGACAATCATAAATATATGTACACCTTTGAACCCTAATCATGGACAGGAATAAAGTGTTTTTCCCCCCATGGGAGTTTTATTAACACTTAAAAAATTTAGTAAATATAACTTATATGGCCTGGCTTGACCCTCCCACAATGAAGCCCATGCATTGGACATATCCAAGTATTACTTCCAGTTACTAGAAAAAGATGAATAACACACTCTGTAACCTTGAGAATTTACAGAAACGACAAAGACGGTCATGACTAAGTGTCAGTACAAGTAGCATAGCTACTAAAGGAGATAGCCTCTCAGGAAAGGATAAATATGCATTTGGAAAAACATGTTGAAAGAGGTGTGTTTGAGCTTTGGAAGACAGATTAAGATGTAAACAGTTGTGGAAGGAGTTGATGGTAGAGAGAATTTCAGACAAAAAACTTATTTACACACTCTCTTAAGAGTTTCTGGGGACTAGATCATAAGGAGACATGTGGATACAGTAAGCTTTTCCTTTAGTGTTTGGGAGGAGTGTGGTATGTGGGATGGGATGGGATTGTGAAGGCTCCACTATTTATCCTAGAGATTACTGAACACAACTGAATGTTTTTGAGGAAAGGATGACTGAATGGAGTGGAGGGTACACAGTGAGGGGAGGTAGAGATGGCCCCAGGGTGTGTGTGTGTGTGTGTGGGTCAATGTAAAGAGGAGGGAGGCAGACTAATTTCATCTGAGCCTATAACGATCAAGTATGTTTGCAAAGTTATAATGATGTCAACACAGAATGTTGATAGAATGAAAACTATGAAGATCTCTAGTGGGCAGGTGGGGAAGTATGTGTGTGTGTGTATGTGTGTGTGTGTGTGTGTGTGTGTGTGTGTAGATAGAGAGGCAATGGTGTGAAAGAGAGCCAATATAGGAAATCAATGGATAGTGATGAGAAGGAAGCCTCCAAAATTCCTAATGTGATTATATTACTTAGTAAAATGGAGGAAAATAATCAAAATATTCAATGGAGTATTTTGCCCTGAAAGTTATTGCCTATAAGGAGCAGGAAATGGTGGGGGTGGGGTGGGGGTTGGGGGGGAGAGGTCAGTCAAGGGGCTCTTTTTGTAAAAATGAAACAAATTCACAGAACTACTTGACTCTCTAAACTGTTTCCATAAGGAACTTTGATAAAATTAAAGATTAAATTCATAAAAGAGTGGTAATAAAAATAGTGAGTTGTTTTCATCTATCAGATTGGAAAAGTTTTAAAATATTGACAGTTTTTCTAAAGGGCTGTTTGATAATGCATATTAAAAATGTAAGTTATATAATTTTATTTTTTTGCTCTGAACCCCCCGGTTCTGGACATTGACCCTAAAGAGTAAAGTATAACTATGTTTAAAGGCATGATCAATACCTTTCTACAATAAGCATGCATGCCGGCTGCCATTTATGATGAGCCTTTTCATATGCTTGGCACTAATGGACAGCATCTGATTGAATTCCGATGGCAGCACAATTGCCTAGATATTGTAGATTCCTGTTTGTATACCAGGAAATAGGTCTCTTGTTTTTTCTCTCCTTCTTCTCTACTATTTCTCCTCTTTTCCTTCTTCCCTGCTCACTTACTCTTCTCTCCCCTCTTCCACCACTTTCTTTTCCTATATGCTAGGAGCACCAGAAGAGGACCTCCCATCTAGCATGGAGTCTCACATTTACTTAACATATGTGATTAGATTCAATTCAAGGAATGGAAGAGGAGAGGAAAGCTCCCTTTTGCCCATAGAATATGTTCTATAATATAGCTTTTTTTAAAAAAAAAAAAAGTAAATACTGTATTTTGTCCCTGTTTTTCTCAATTGATGAGAATTTGAGTAGAGGATAGTGGATGATCAGCCAGACCCAAACCTCCAAACATCCATATTGGAAAAAGTCTTAGTAATTAATAAGACTATGAACTAAAAGAAAGTTGGATACAGTAAGAAAACATGCCAGATTTGGAAAGATCGATGTGAACCCATAACTTTATAAGGAAATAGATATTCTAGCTAAAAAAGTAGCCCATGGCAATAATAACTTCAACAGTAGCCATTTTGCTATTGCTACTCTCATGTGTCTAGGGTCAGATTTTCATCTGTTTTGTTTTTATCCACTAAAAGAACTACATTTTCTTTTTTTTAATGTTTTTATTTATTTTTGAGAGAGAGAGAGAGAGAGAGAGAACAAGTGGGAGAGGGGCAGAGAGAGAGAGGGAGACAGAGGATACGAAGCAGGTTTCAGGCTCTGAGCTGACTCTGAAATGTCAGCACAGAGCCCGATGAAGGGCTTGAACTCAGGGCCTGCAAGATCATGGCCTGAGCCAAAGTCAGATGCTCAACCAACTGAGCCACCCAGGTTCCCCTAGATTTTCTTTAAAAGTAGATGATTTCCATGTCTTCGCAGGAAAATTCAGATAGGTCTAGAACATCTTGTTGTTGCTAGAAAGTAAGGATGCTTATAAGGTGTCAACCCACTAGTCAAAGCATATCAGGAACATATTTAAACTTATTTAGCTTGCTAAGCAAGGAAGAACACACTCCAGGGGAACCATTTGTGTCTGGGTAGAAGGGATTTGGGAAACGTTTATTATAAGATTTGTGCTTATGCTGAATGATTTTTATGAGAGATTGGGGAAGCAGGGACCATCTCTAGATTGGATGGTGTCAAGAATCTAGGAGCAGTTCTCAGTAATCTTTGTTTAGAAGGTAGGAGGAATGAAGCCATGTTGGTGATCTCATTGGTAAGGAAGCAAAAATTACTCAGAGATCTTTTCCTTCCAACCACATTATGGCTTTAATTATGTCAGAAATTGTTTATCATAGCTTATGGTCAACAGGGATGATTTTCACTTTCTTAAAAATATTCAAGGCAGTGCTAAAAGAATAAAGGAACCAACTTAAAGGGTTTCCTATTGGCCAAGTTGAGACAATATGAGCATCAGATAGAGAATGATAATTACAATCATTAAGGCTATGAGGTCATTAAGATACTCAAAATTACAGGTTAATAAAATTATATAAAACATAGCTATGATGAAAAAGGTAAATACAATAGAATATATTTAATTTTTATTGATTACATGTTTCCAATTAATACCCACAGACAGAAGTTTAGTACCTAAATGTTAAGAAATGTCATCCATCTAAACATTAAATAACACATCATTTCTGGGAAAGCAATACATTTCAAAAGTTTGAAACCTATATGAAAGGCAGACACTTAAAAATCTCATGATGTATCAAGTAAACCTTTATTATAAAAAGGGACTCTGCCTAATACCCTAAGGCTTGAGTTGAAATGACAGCAGTCCACACGGTCGGGACCCTTAGCCAACCAAGATCAGTGGCAAAATTCCAGAACCTGCCATTTTAGCTGATCTGAGATGGGATTCTTTTTCTTCTGTGACTGGTAAAATTACTTTGGCTCTGAGAAACTTTGACAAAACATAAAAACAAAAATCTGAGGGAGGAAGCAGCATAAGACTATATGATGAAATTAAAATTCATCATGATTTGAGCACATTTGTTATGGTTTAAAGTAAAAGCATAATAAAAGTTATTTAAAGCATTACTTTATTTTTTGTAATTTAATTTTTCAGAAAAATATGAAATATTATAATCATAATTTAAACTAAACTATTTAGAATATTTTATTAAATAAGTTCGTAACCAATTAATAAGTTTGGGGACATTTAATGTGTTAGATTCCAAATCCAGACATTAGTTATAAAGATACCATGTGAAAACTTAGAATAGTGGCTGCTTACTCCTTAAAAAGAATGTTAACTTTAGGGCGCCTGGGTGGCTGAGTCAGTTAAGTGTCTGACTTGGTTTCAGCTCCAGTCATGGTCTCACAGTTTATGAGTTTGAGCCCCCCATTAGGCTTTGTGCTGACAGCCTGGAGCCTGCTTGGGATTCTCTGTCTCCCTCTCTAGGCCCTTTCCCCACTTGCTCTCTATCTCTCTGTCTCTCAAAATAAATAAATACGATTTAAAAAGAAGAATATTACCTTTTTTTTACTGAAGTATAATTGACACATAATGTTACACTCATTTCAAGTGTGCAACATAGTGATTCCACAAGTCTATATGTTATGCTATGCTTACCACAAGTGCAGCTACCACCTGTAGAACAATAAGCCTTTAATGAAATAATACAATTAACAAATTAGGCATTATGAAATAGTAATGAATATTCTTCTTTATGTACAGAATTTTTTCAGACATCAGAGAATCTACCAACAGAGCAGGGGTTAGGATATAATAGAACTGAAAAGCAAGGTGTTGAAGAACCATTCATTCATTATCTTTTAAGATGTTTCCAGAATGAAGGTTCTTCTTTGAGAGCAGTGTTTCATCTACATCCCCTGTAGATGAATCCCCTTGTGATTCCATGGTCTTGGCCATAAATAATTAGGTTAGAGGAGATAATGTTTGTTTTTCTTGGCCTTTTCCTACTGGTCACAAAATGGTCGCCTCCGGATCAGGCAAGTGACCAGGAAGATTGTGCTCAGAGCTGTCCATAGAAGGGTGCAAGTTTAGGTTAACTCAGTCAGTCAGGATTACCCCCTGATATGGCTATCTTTATATGGAAATCATACCTTTCAATGCCTGGAAGTTGCCAATCCCAACATCAGTTCCCAGGGGACATCCCATTTGCCAACTAATGAATAAATCTACTGCCACTGACGTCTCTTTGGCTAGGAATATAAAGGAGGTTGGGAAAGCAAGAACTTATGTGTGTTATTGTCTCTTGGAAAAAACTTGGACCATTTAATAAGGAAGACAAAAATGGATATTGGGTGACCAGTAGCTGTGTCTGGAGAGACACAATTGTACAAATAAGGTATAATCTTCCAATTGGGAAAAAGAAAAGAAAACTGGTGCACAGAGGGAAAAATCCCTGGAGATACTTACTCTGCTGTGCACCAAGCAAATAGAGCATTTGGACACAGAAAGATGCAATGTTTTGTGATCTTGGGTTGGCCTGTGGCAGATATAGTTATCAATTGTGCACCCTCAGAGCCCTTGACTTTATCTGCCTCTGCAAGTTCCCTCCCTTTTGTCTCTCACACTTCGTCTGTCTCAGAGGAAGCAAAGACCTGGTGTCTATTGAAGCATCCCTGCGCCTGCCCTGTGGACCACATCCATTTCGTCTCTACTGAATCCTTGTCTTTCCGTGTGCCTCCAACTCTGATTCTCCATCTTTCCTATCCTCCTTCACTCAGACATTTGTACACTCCCCTTTGTAAAATATGAGACCTCAGTCCTGACATTAATCCACCCATATATTTTCCCCCATTATACCATACTAAAGATTTCAATTTTGTGGTTCACATATACAGTTTTCTTTTCCTTTCCTGCCCTTGATATTTGGAGTTTGCCATTTTGCTACTTTATTAAATCTACTCCTTAGAGGACACCCTAGATTTCTTCCCATCCAAATATAAACGGATCAAAAAAACTTTTTTTTTTAATATCAACAACCAACTTCCTTTTGTAACAGTCTTGACCTTGTGTTCTTCCTGAAGGCCTTTCCTTTTGGGTTTTCCTTTTTCTTTCATAATTGCTTTCTTAGTAGCTTTTCTCTCTTCTGCAACCTGCAAATATTCTGAGGACTGTTTTTTTTTTCTTTCCACTCTTCCTTCTGCCTTGAGAGAAAAAGCACAGTATTTCCCTGGGTCTTTATTCTTTGTGTTAAGTTACTGATCCTCATGCATGTCCAGCTCTCTGGTCTCTCCTCTGTTCTAGTTCCACATTCTGAGTTGCTGTGGGAGTTTTCTACTTCAAAGCCCACCACCACTTAAAGCTGACTTCATCTTCTGCAAAACCACTTCCCCTTCCCATTGCCTCCATCTCCAACAGGGTGCACAATGTTTTCCAGCAAGAACTTTGGAATCAGACAAATGGGAATCCAGTTCTGATATTGACCTGTTGAGGGACTTTAGGCATATTATGTAAGCTCTGTATGTCTCTTTTCTTTCTTTTTTTTAAAGGATACTTTTCTTTTTTCTTTTTATTTAATTTATTTTTTAAATTTACATCCAAGTTAGTTAGTATATAGTGCAACAATGATTTCAGGAGTAGATTCCTTAATGCCCCTTACCCATTTAGACCACCCCCTCCCACAATTCCTCCAGTAACCCTCTGTTTGTTCTCCATACTTATGAGTCTCTTCTGTTTTGTCCCCCTCCGTTTTTATATTATTTTTGCTTCCCTTCCCTTATGTTTATCTGTTTTGTGTCTTAAATTCCTCACATGAGTGAAGTCATGTATTTGTCTTTCTCTGACTAATTTTGCTTAGCATAATACCCTCTAGTTCCATCCACGTAGTTGCAAATGGCAAGATTTCATTCTTTTTGATTGCCAAGTAATACTCCATTGTGTGTGTGTGTGTGTGTGTGTGTGTGTGTGTGTGTATATATATATATATATATATACCACATCTTTTTTATCCATTCATCCATCAATGTGTATGTCTTTTTTCTTATCTGTAAAATGACACCACCTACCTTGGAGGACCTCCTGTGTAGTTGTTACCTGCTTTACAAATATTTAGTTCTCTCCTCCCAGGTAAATGGGAGGACTGTACTACCCTGCCCACTAAACTCAGGTTGGCCGTATGACTTGCTGTGGCCCAAAATGGGAGTAGAAGTGACAACTGTCAATGCTCATAGAACCTTCAAAAGCCATGATCCCTTTCCCTCTACTACAACAACCGGCAATGTTCCCATGGTAACTTCTCTGTCATTCTGGTGTCAGACATGGGGCAGGGCTCCAGCAATCTTTGATAGATGTGTAATGTTAGTGAGAGATAAGACTTTGTTGTTTAAAGCCATTGAAATTTAGGGTTGTTTTGGTACTGTAGCATAACAGAGCTTATACTGACTGTTACATCCTTGCACTAAGAACAAGGCAGCTGCAGCTTATAGCTGAGTGGAGAAGATAAACGTTGGAAAGTAATTATATAAGGCTTTTCTGACTGTAATAGCTCTTGCTTTGTGTTTTCCTCACAATTCAGCTTTTTTTTTTTAATTTTTTTTTAACGTTTTATTTATTTTTGAGACAGAGAGAGACAGAGCATGAACGGGGGAGGGAGAGAGAGGGAGACACAGAATTGGAAGCAGGCTTCAGGCTCTGAGCCATCAGCCCAGAGCCCGATGCAGGGCTCGAACTCACGGACCGTGAGATGGTGACCTGAGCTGAAGTCAGACGCTCAACCGACTGAGCCACCCAGGCGCCCCACAATTCAGCTTTTAATACTGTCAAATTGCTATTAGTTCTCTGGCATAAAGCTTCCCTTTGCCTAACATAAGTCTTCTTAGTTGCCATGAAAAATCTTTGTTTTACTTAAGAGGCTGTCAAATGTAAGCATGCATCAAAATCACCTAGAGGACTTGTTAAACCACAAACTGCTGGGTTCCATAACTAGAGATTCTGATTCAGTAGGTCTTGGGTGCGGCCAAGAATTTTCTTTTTCAACAAGCTCCTAGATGAAGCTCAGGCTACTGTTCCAGGGACCACACTTTGAAAACCACTATTTACTGGTTATTGAGGAAGTGGAGCAGTCTCATCTTTTTCAGTCTTAATATACTCACTAGTTAATGTTAGGTCTGACTCTAGTCTTCATGGGAAGTGTTTATGTAATACCAGGAAGGGATAGATTGTTGGGGGCCACTTGGGAAGAAAAAGCACAGAGTCAGGAGTGGTGACATTTAGATACCCTGGGGGCTTTGTGATGACAGCAGGGAAAGGCAAGCAAAGCCCCCAAGGTGGACTCTTGAGTCCAGGGAGCCGTTCAATACTGATTTTATTGATTAGTGAGGGGACCACATTGACCCTAAGAGCTGATCTCAGCAGAAAAAAATGGGACTCAATCCTTCCCAGAGCATCAACCTCCTACAGCTAGTTGAGTCATGTTGGTTTCTTTTCTCTTCTCTTCTCTTCTTTTCTTTCTTTCTTTTTTTTTTTCTGGATCATGTTGACTTAGCCATAAGATACAGGTCTGTTGATTTTCTTATGACAAAACAGCAGATATTGGGATGATTTTCATTTAAAGCACAGACAAAAATCAACTATATCTTATATGTCCAAGTGTTTCCTTGCCATTCCTGTAGGAACACTAAACACTGATGCTCTTTAACTAACAGCTTATTTTCCTTCTAAAGTTTGTGGCCCTTTGAGCAATAAAGACAACTAGCTTTTGCTACATCCCAGATACCAGTTAAACCTTTTTATTACTCATGGGATGCCTGGGTGTCTCAGTCAGTGTCTGACTCTTGGTTTAGTCTCAGGTCATGATCTCATGGTTTCGTGAGTTCGAGCCCCTCATAGAGCTCTGTGCAGAGCCTGCTTGGGATCTTCTCTCTTCTCCCTCTTTCTCTGCCCGTCTCCTGCTCATGCTATCTGTGTCTCTCTCTAAATAAATAAATAAACCTAAAAGGAATTTTAAAAACTTTTTATTACTCACTATCTTATTAAATCCTAACTTCAACACTTTGATGTAAGTATTATTATTCTCATTTTTTTTTTAATAGTCAAGGAAATCCTCGGAGGTTCTTAGCACATGGCCGCTCTGAGGCTCAAGCTCTGGCTGTCTGATTCCAGGCTGTTAATCACGTGAATAACAGGCAACAAACCCAGGTCAGGCTTACAATTAAACTTTAAATCTTCTCCTTCCTTCTAGGCATTTTCAAATACCCCCTTTTGTGTTAAAAGCCCCAGAACAGGGCCATTAGATGACAGAATGAGCTGCAGCAGGGGGCACTATAAGAATAACCCTAGGTAGATTTGTCTCTAAAATTAACTTGTTTTTGACTCTAAAACAAAATGGGGAAATTTCATCTTTTGGGCGACATTCCCAGGCTCATGCTCTTACTTTAACTCTTTTCTGATGTTTTTAATTAAGGCCAGAACCCTCCCATATTTGCTCAATTACTCAGTAAGATATTTTAGCCAAATTATTAGGCCAATACCCTCAGTCTGCGATGGTGTAAGATGATGATTTAGGGAACATTTCCACCCCTCCTCAATGAGGATACCCTTCTTCAAACAATATCTTGTTTGGTACCCAGTAGATGGAAGGCATAATAGTGGAGCTACTGAAACTGGGCCCCTCCTTCGCTAACCCTTCCCTCCACTAGGTTGCTCTGAGGACACGGGAACCCACCTTATCCCGATAGCTAGCACTCTCAGAGTGCCGACCTCCAGCCCCCCTTACACTGGAGCCACTGACTACACATTAACTGAACATTCAACCAGGCTTCCTGCTCTCAGCACCACCTTTACCTCCTCTTTCACATCCACTGGGTGCTACCAGGTCCTGAGCGTTTTGGAGTCCTGTATAAATGAATTTGCTTCTTACTTTCCCTTGGTTTTAGCATTTTGGCCTGCTAAGTTAGTTACACATGCTGCTCTGCTTCTCAGCTTTTATGTGTATGTATGTACGAATGTATGTATTCTTTCTATTTGGTTGCTCTTCCCATTATTTTGGGGAGTTAAGCCTTTAAAAACCCATCTCTGGTCATATCAGGAGAGTTTTAAAGGGGCAGAGGGGTCTCTTCAAGTGGAAGCCATCATTAACTCTAAAAAATCTTTCTTCCCACCCTGCTCTTCCCTGTTCCTGGGACACTTTTTGGGAATGTGTTGGTGGTTCATAGTCTATTCTATGGATATCAACTTTCAATTCACATTTTAAACATCTATTTTATGCACCAGTGTGTTCTCAATCAGTTTCTTAATATTTGCTTCTCATTCACTGAATTATTCTTTCCTATTGAGATTATTTTACTTTTGTGATTAGAGTTTAATTTTCAGTATTTTGAATACAATTTTTAAAAAATCTTCATCTGTTCTTGATTCATAATTGCCTGTTTTTGCTGCATAATTTTTTGGGGGGTATATTGATACTAGCCATTACTATATCTCATTGAGAATTTAGACCATACTATTTTTTTTATTATTATTTAAAAACATTTTAATTTCAGTATACTTTACCTACAGTGTTATATTAATTTCAAGTATATGATATAGTGATTTAACAATTCCGCACATTACTCAGTGCTCAACATGGTAAGTGAACTTTTTGATCTCTTTTATCCATTTCACCCATCCCCACCTACTTCCCTCCCTTATAACCATCAGTTTGCTCTCTATTATTAAGAGTCTGTTTTTTTTGTCTCTCTCTCTCCTTTTAAAATTTATTTTGTTTCTTAAATTCCACATATGAGTGAAATCATACAGTATTTGTTTTTCTCTGACTTATTTTACTTAGCATTATACCCTCTAGCTCCATCCATGTTGTTGCAAATGGCAAGATTTCATTCTTTTTTATGGCTGAGGAATATTCCATTGTGTGTATGTTTGTATATCTCACATCTTCTTTATCCATTCATCCATTGCTGGATACTTGGTCTGCTTCCATAATTTGACTACTGTAAATTATGTCTCAATAAGCATAGGAGTGTATGTGTTTTTTGAATTAGTGTTTTCTTTGGGTAAATACCCAGCAGTGGAGTTACTAGATCATATGGTGATTCTATTTTTAACTTTTGAGGAACCACCATACTGTTTTCCACAGTGGCTGCACCTGTTTGCATTCCCACCAATAGTGCACAAGCATTCCTTTTTTACCACATCCTCATCAAAACTTGTTTCTTGTGTTGTTGATTTTAGCCATTCTCATAGGTGTGACATGATATTTAATTGTGGTTTTGATTTGCATTTCCTTGATGATGAGTGATGTTGAGCATTTTTTCATTTGTCAGTTGGCCATTTGTATGTCTTCTTTGGAGAAATGTCTGTTCATGCCTTCTTCCCATTTTTCAATTGGATTATTTGTTTTTTTGATTTTGAGTTTTATAAGTTCTTTATATATTTTGGGTACTAACTCTTTATCACATATGTCATTTGCAAATATCTTCTCCCATTCAGTAGGTTGTATTTAAGTTTTGTTGATTGTTTCCTTTGCTGTACAGAAGCTTTTTATTTTGATGTAGTCCCAATAATTTATTTTTGCTTTTGTTTCCCTTGCTGCAGGAGACATATCTAGAAAAATGTTGCTATGGCCTATGTCAGAGATTACTGCCTATGCTCTCTTCTAGGATTTTTATGGTTTCAGGTCTGACATGTAGGTCCTTAATCCATTTTGAGTTTATTTTTGTGTATGTGGAAGAAAGTGGTCCAGTTTCCTTCTTTTACATGTAGCTATCCAGTCTTTCCAGCACCATTTGTTGTAGAGACTTTTTCTCACTGCATATTCTTGTCTCCTTTGTCAAAGATTAATTGACCATATCATCATAAATTTGTTTCTGGGCTCTCTATTCTGTTCTGTTGAACAATGTGTCTGTTTTTATGCCAGTACCATACTGTTTTGATGACTACAACTTTTTAATATATCTTGAAATCTTGGATTATAATATCTCTAGTTTTGTTCCTTTTAATATTTCTTTGGTTATTCAGGTTTGTGTGTGTGTGTGTGCGTGTGTGTGTGTGTGTGTGTGTGTGTGGTTCCATACAAATTTTAGGCTTATTTGTTCCAATTCTGTGAAAAATGTTGTTTGTATTTTGATAGAATTGCATTAAATCTGTGGATTGCTTTGGGTAATATGGACATCTTAACAATTTTGTTTTTCTAATCCATGAGCTAGACCATACTATTTTAAAGTAATTTTTTTAAATTTTTTTTATTTTTTACAGAGGATTGGATTATTATTTAGAATCCTGTAAAAGGGAAAAGCACCTGGGTGGCTCAGTTGGTAAGGTGTCCAACTCTTGATTTTGGTTCAGGCCTTGATTTCACCTTTTGTGAGTTTGAGCCCCACATATTTGGGCTCTATGCTGACAGTGCAGAGCCTGCTTGGGATTCTCTCTCTCCCTCTCTCTCTTTGCCCCTCCCCCACTCATGTTCTCTCTCACTCTCTCTCTCTCTCTCTCAACATAAATAAATAAAAGTAAAAATAATCCTGTAAAATGGAAATCTCTCATTTGTTCAATTTGTTGGCTTCCCCCCACCCCCCCAGTTTTATAGAGATATACCTTGACATATAACACTATGTATTATGGTGTACAACATGTTGATTCGATACACTTACATACTGCAAAATGATTACAACCATAGCATTAGCTAATACCTCCATCACATCATATAATTACCTTTTTTTGTGTGGTGAGAGCATTTAAGATCTACTTTCATAGCAACTTTCAAATACATAATACAGTATTATTAACTATAATCATCATGAGGTATATTAGATCCCCAGAACTTCTTCATCTTAAAACTGAGAATACCCTTTGATTTACCTTTCCCCTTTTCCCCCACCCCCTAGGCCCTGGTACTAATCACTCTACTGTCCGTTTCTATGAGTTTGGCTTTTTTATTCTACATATAAGTGAATATAGTATTTGTCTTTCTCTGTCTGATTTATTTCACCTAGCATGATGCCCTCAATGTCCATCTGTGTTGTCTTAAGTGGCAGGATTTCATTCTTTCTCATGGACAAATAATATTCTATTAAATATATATTCTATTATATATATATATATATATATATATATGTAACATTTTTATCCATTTATCCATTGATGGACATTTAGGTTGTTTTCATATCTTGGCTATTGTGAATAATGCTGCAATGAGTGCAGATATCTCTTCAAGATCCTATTTTTACTGCCTTTGAATATATATTTAGAAATGGAACAGCTGGATCATGTGGTAGTTTTATTTTTAATTTTTTGAGGAACCTCCATACTGTTTTCCACAGTGGCTGCACCAGTTTGCATTCTCACCCACAGTGCACAAGTGTTCCCTTTTCTCCACATCCTCACCAACATCTGTTATGTCCTGTCTTTTTGATGTGGCTATCTTTTCTGACATTAGTTTTACTGACTTGTTTTGGAATTTTAGTATCTGTGAGCTGAGGATGGGGGGCAGTGTTTATGTGTCTCATCTTATTCTCATTGTGCTTGTACGTACACTTTCCTTTACTCCCCTCAGAGGACCCACAGGTCAGAACCAGAGTTATACTGATGACTTAGAGCTCTCCTTCTCCAGAGGTGTTGTAGGTTGGATTCCTAAGATCACAGGCAGCTTCCTATGCTTCCTCTTGCCTTCCTTCTAGGTGACGGGGCAGATGTCAACCCCAGTGCCTGTTTTACTGAAGGAGCATGGCTTTAGTCTCCCAGCATCCTCAGGGACCGTTATCTTGCCCAAGCTCAATAGACCTAGAGCAGCAGCTGTTTTTGTATTGGGTTGTAAGGTTTCTGTGTGTTTTAATCTCACCTTCTCAGTAGTGTAAGCCTTGTTCTATTTATATTTTTTGAGTGAGGTTAAGACTTGACCATTGTTTTGGGGGTAGATGAAGGTTCTGTGTGATTTGTAGTACCACCTTGCCCCCAAATCACGTCCTTTGATTCTGTGGTATAACAATGTACAAGGCACACCTCCTTTTTGCTAGTATCTACATCTTTTAAAGCATAACTTTCACAAATTACTGAATTATTAGGCTAACAGAGCTCAGGTGTCTATACCATAGATCCCTTCTCAAAGCTTTCTGCAATAAAGTTTCAAGTAGATAGGGAGTTAAGGGGATAATGAAACTGTTCTTCCACAAACTAAGTGTTTTTCAGGTCAGCACAATTAGTTAACATTGATTTTATTTCTGAACTTATGCAACTTGAAACCTTTAAAGGTCTTGGACTTTAGCTGTTGTCTTGAAGGCTTAGCTCCAGACTTTTGCCTCCTTCGTGATGCCTTTTCTCACTTCTTGGACCCATCTCCTCCTATGTTTTCCCCTACTGCTGCATACAGATGCAATCAGAGTTTGTACCATATAGTGTCTCACTTAATTATGCACATTTGGGGGGTTGAGCTGTAATTGTTCTATGTGTATTTCAGTCTTACCTCTTCAATAGTGTAAGTCCTGCAAGGGCAGACTGTGTCTTGTTACTTTCATGAACACATTGTGATGGTTTATGTAACAATAAGTGGGTATTGAGCAAGGACTTATTTTCTTGGAAATGAATGGAATGGCTTCAGCCAGGAATGCTACCCTGGATGTGCTGATTTGGATACGTGTCTCAAGAAATACCTCTAGGACCAGAATGCATCTCATAGTGTGATCTATTTCATGTATCCAGTGCCATGTGGTGTTATTTTATCAGAGAATCATAGGATTGGAAGGGACATTCAATCCAGTGGTTCTCAAATGTTTTTTTAGTCAGGGAGCACTGCCTTAAAAACCCTACTATAAAATGGAAAAAAGAGGTGGTGGTAAAGCTGTTCTTTTTACATGGGATCCTGGGGAAAGATATAGACACATTTTGCCTCCAGGCCCTTACCACCTCTCCACCTCTTGGGATGTGACCCAATGTGTACCTGGAGAACCCAGAATCCGCAAAGCATATTTAAAAACCTTGATCTACTCCATATCCCTTATTTGTACAAACAGACCTATGGAGGGAAAATTTCTTGTTTAGTCTCATGGCTGGTAGCTGAGTCAGATATAGGACTGGCTCTTCATCTGATTTCCTTCTTACTGCCCTTTCCACTCAACCAGAGTCTCCTAACAGAGGTAGAAAAAAACAAAAATTTAAGTTGAACTGTTAGTCAAAATTTTACGGAGTAATCTCTTCTTTTTATGCCATACCTCCATATACCTCCTCCTCTGGTGAATCCTAGTAGCAAAGCCTGCTCAAGCCACTGTTAAACCCAGTAGCTTAGTCCTTAGGGACAGACGACCTCCTGTAGACACCTGCTTTATTCAGGCTTCCAGAAATTGTGTCACTGAATGCCTATCAAAGCTTAATGATTTAACTTAGCCCAGTTCTTCCTTCCAGTCTCTGACTTACCCACAACATCCCAGTCCAGGAAGTTTTTGCTAAGAGTATAACTGAGCAGGGGATGGTGGGCATTGGTGGGGCGGGGCGGGGAGTGGGGGGAAGTGGTGTCTGAGGGTCTCAGGTATGGGTGAGAAGGTTTAGAAACATGTTAGGTTTTATGGTTTCCTAGGTTAAAAAAAAAGATTCTATGAACTTCTCTACCAAATTTTTGAAGTTGAATATACAAATAGTTCATCCAAAAATCAGACCAAGATTCTAGGCAGATTCATGATTTAAAAAAAATATATTCATAGAAAAGTCAATAATTAGATTTCTTAAAAGAAGTTAACAATCTTCAGTATATGGAAGAAAACTATGGTAGACAATAGCTATTAAGCTTTCAGATATCTTCAGCTAAATTAATGAGCATATTTAGACAGCATTACAATCTGAAAGGCACAGTTAAGGATGTCATCTCATTGAACCTTTGTACCACCACCAAGAAGAAGGTCTTCAGAGAACTATTTTATAGATGAGTAAATTGAGATAAATAATAGCTTGCCCAAAGTCACATAATTCAGAGTGGTGAAAATAGGCCCCTCATCCAGATGCTTCTATCTCTGGATTTCATATTCTTTTGTGCCCTTTAAAAGGCAGACTGCTGGACAGGACAGACCATTGATCTGAGCCAGTTCGGTAGTTTTTATGTACAGTGATGCCTCATTAATCTCATATTACTGGGGAATGAGCTGTTCTACATAAGTGAATATTTCATGTAATTGAAGCATTAAGCACTAAAGTTTAACATAAAACTTAGCCATTTTGAAGGGAATCTTTCTGGTTTGTATTAGATATTTTTGTTCTGTAGGTCATTTCCTGTGCCAGCCCCATCTTCTCTGTCCCCGGTGTTGTTTGTCTTTTGCAGAGCCAACCCTGCCCAGGCCTGGGGCCAATGAAACCATGCGCCCGGGTGTGCATGGATAGTCCCTACCTCTGTGGAAATGGGAACCTGAATTTGGGCTTCCATTTGCTTATTGAAATGTGGACAGATTTAAGCCTGAGGGCCTTCATGATCACTGAGCTGTCACTACACAGTCTCACACCATCATGTGCCTGGACAGCAGATGTTATTGAGGGTTTTTTGTAGGCATCTGCTGCTCAGTTATCTATTTGAGACTATGGAGACTGAAGTACAGGCTGATTATTGTGTAGCAGAACTGGAGGCCCAACCCATACTCTCCACTGCCATTTTACCCAAGATAGAGCCATGCTTCAATATTCTTGATAGTTTTGAGTCTCTTAATTAAAGACTTGTGCCTCCACCTTATGTCAAGAAGCACACACCCCAGAGTATCTTCACTGTGTCTCACCTTGCCCTATTGGACATGACCCCTTGGACTTTGGTGGTGGCTCAGGTCATCTTGGGTTTGTAGGTCTGGTCAGTTGTCCATCCTCACACTATGGTCATTCTACTCTTTAGGTGAAAACTTCAAGCAAAACCACTGGCTTGGATCAGGCTATTTATGACAATCTGATTTTATTCTTAAAGTCACTTAAAATTTTTACCAAGATAATTTTTTTTTCTTTTTTACCAAAATCACACAGAGTTAGAAGGTTTTTAAAGGAAAACCAACAGGGGCACCTAGGTGGCTCAGTTGATTAAGCGTCCGACTCTTGTTTTCAGGTCAGGTCATGATCTCACGGTTTGTGGGTTCAAGCCCTGCAGAGCCTGCTTGGAATTCTCTCTCTCTGCCCCTCCCAGCTCACTCACTCTCTCTCAAAAACAAACAAACAAACAAACAAAAAAGGAAAAGCAGCAAACCAACCAACCCAGAAATCCCCTGCTCTACTCCTCCCTAAACTCATGCTAGTCCCTGACTTATCAAATTTTATCATTTTACACTTTTTACTGGTTTTTTATTATGAAGATGAGGGCTTTGCATCCTTATATAATCCAACATCCTTGCTTTCCCTCATATTTTAAAAATAATTTGATAATTATATCAAAGTTTTAGTTAAAGCAATGTTCAATGTTTGCCTGATTTTCTGTCTAGTGTTTTGTGATTACATTTCCTTTCTTGTTCAAAATGTTTTGCTTCCTAGAATTAATAATTATTTTCTCCACCTACTTATTTGTCTATGTTCTTATCACCATTTATTTTCAGACTTTCCAGCTCCAATGACTATCATTTCCTGTCCAGCCCAAAGCATCAGGTTTTCTTTGTTCTTGGAGATGTTCCTCTGGGAGTCCTCTGTCCTCCTGCTCCTGTCTGACCAAGCTGTGCTCCACACACGCCGTACAGATGTGCTCCCGGCCCTTCTAGTTGCTTCTCTCCTGAGATGTGTTTCTTGTCTCCCAAATCCCACCTCTTTCTCATGCTTGGTATACGCCCTAATTTCAATAGAGCACATCCTTCAGTCATTTCTTGAGAAAGCACACATGAGACACATCTTCTGAGACCCTGAAAGTGTTTTTATGTATTATTATCTCTTCACACTTAATTGGTGGTTTACTGGATGTAGAATTCTGGGATGCGAATATTTATTCCGAATTGATGCTGTTGTTCCATTGACGTTTCACTTTGTGTTGTTAAGTCAGATGACATATTTACAGTCGTTTATGTGAACTACTTATTTATGAAGATTTTAGTATCTTCTCTTTATCCTCAGTGGTCTGAAATTTTACATCAGTGCAACTTGACATGGTGGTTTCTTTATGCATTGTGCTATACATTCCATAGGCTCTTCTAGTCTGAATATTTATTTCTCCCAGTTATGAGAATATTTTGTGCATCCGCATTTTGATAATTTCTTTTTATTTCACTATGTTTTATTTTTCTGGAACTCTATTACACAGTGGTTAGACTTCCTGGGCTGACTGATACTCAAATTTCTCTCTATTATCCTATTATTTATCGGTCTTTTGGTTCAGCTTTCTGAGAAAGTCTCTTGACTTTACATCCCAAAATTTTATTGAACTTTTTCTGTTGAATCTTTTATTTCAGCTATCATCTTGTCAAATTTTAATGCTTCTAATTTGTTTTCTATTTCTTAAAACATACAGCATTCTGTTCTTTTTGCCATGAAGAATATTTCCTCCTATCTCTCTAAGGATATCGGTTACATATGTTCAAAGTTTTCTTCTCCCTTCACTGTCTTGATTTCCTCTGAGTTCCTTTTGTTAGTTTCTTTTGGCTTTTCTTTTTCTTTTTTAATGTTTGTTTTTGAGAGAGGGCACGTGGGGGAGGGGCAGAAAGAGAGGAGCAGAGGATCCAAAGGGGGCTGTGCACTGACAGCAGCAAGCCCAATGTGGGGTTTGAACTCATGAACCACGAGATCATGACCTGAGCTGAAGTCAGACGCTCAATTGACCAAGCCACCCAGGCACCCCTGGTCTCGGTTTTCCTTATTGGAGGCTTCCAATAATACTTCCAATATATTTGGTCTGTTTTTATTGGAGCAGATGAGTCACTTTTGTGGGGGAGAAGCAAGGCTTGTCAACTATGATGTGGCTGGATGGGGATCCAGTTGCTCCTAGGAAAACCCTACATGAGAGTGTAGCATCTGTAAATACTGAGCGTCAGTATTTAGAGATTTTTTCTCTGGGTACATTCTGTTTCTCCACATAAGAATCCTCCAGTTTCCTGCCTTGTCCCAGTGCCTCTGATTTGAGTCTTTTCAGGGATCTGAGGCCTGACCTGGCTGACTTCTCACTAGCTTCCTTCTGTGGTCCCTTGCTGTTCTGCTTTATCAGCTCTAATCATTTCATTTGATAGTTTCTGGCCTAGAATTGTTGGCTGACATCTCTTGTCCACTGTGGATCTTTTCCTTTCTCTTTTTCCTTGTGGAAATCACATACACAGATATCACTTCACTGTCATTTTAAGTAGGGTATTGGGAGGGAAGCAGAGATAACACCTGTGTTCAGTCTCCCATGTTGAACCAGATGTAATCATTTGCTATCTCAATGAGAGCTTACTGAGCTTAGTTTAAATTTCCTTTGCTGTCTTGGCCACCCACATGGATATTAACTGCAGTGTGTACAAGTCTTTGAGAGGCTCTTTAGGTGTGTTTGGTCATTTGAACCTGTACTAAGTGTTCCCTGACCACTGTACTTAACTGTATCTGCTTTTTGTAGGTAGTACTTTCATTCATTCAATCATTCATTCATCCATCCAAATATTCATTCATTTACTATTCATTGTGCATATACTATGTACTGGACACTGGGTATACAGCAATGAAACAGATAAAGTCCTGACTTCTTGAAGTTTTCTGTTCTGCCCTTTGGGCTTTCACTTCTTATCATTGTCAGCGTTCTTTCCTGTTTCATCTAATTTTCCCCTTCTAATGTGTTGTGAGCCCAGCAAATAGAGCAATCAAGTTACTAGGCTGGTGTAGGAAGGAAGAATAAATTGATTGTGAGCATGGGCCTACCAGGTTCTGGGAGGCATAAAGTGTATGGACTTTGTAACATCGACTTATGCTTTTTATGGGTTCTTTCTTTCTTTCTGCCCCACTTTTGATTCATGGTTGTATTTTTGATAGTTAAAATAGTCAGATAAGGGGCTTCTGAGTATAGAAATTGTTTAGGATCATGGAATTTTAGAGCTGGGGGATATCTTAAGGGCACACAATAAAATCTTTTTATTTTATAGTAGCTCATGCCTAGAGAGGTAAAAAGAATTGCTCAAGGTCACATGGTTAGTGATTGACTGATCCAAGGCTGGAACTGAGATCCTTGGGGGCTTTGCATGAAGAAATGCTCAGATTTATAACCTTAAGAAGCATGCATGGAAAATTAGCTGCGAGTTCAGATAGTGGGGAATCACGCCAGCGATGGGGCTCTCTCTTCTGAAGGAGGAACGTGGATCTCATTAAAATACCAGGGTATCTTCAGCTTGAGCCAACCCAAGGCTGGGACAGGAGGAGGTTTAATATCCACACCCCTCTTATGTGTAATGTAATTACATTTTCACTTCAGCGTAACTGGAAAAAGAGCTTGAATTTACACTGCACACGATTTTTACATGTTTTCTGCTGATCACTGCTTAACAAGGTATTTCACAGGAGAGGTTTGTTAGCTTTAATAGCCCTTAAATTACTTATGGCAATTACCTGCCTCACTTTCAACTCCATGGAGGTTATTAAAATGCTCTCATGGCAACTGTAAAGAAATATAAAAATAGGTAAAGATGAAATTATACTCTTTCCCTGAAGGCATTTTCTCGGAATGTATTTGCATTGCTTTTATACAAGGGGATGCATTTAGTTCGAGATAAATACTCTAACCACTGAGGCTTAATCAACCTAAAAGCAGACGTATCTCATTTAAGAAAATTTTTTGTCATCCCACCAGGTTTATTCCAGTGCTATCTTTGCAGAGGTAACTGAGAAATATTTTGGTTGAGACCTAATAAGCATTTGTTGAGCCTCTAGCATTAGTCAGGAACTCTACCAGATAATGTCACATATGTTATTTCATTTGAATTTGGAGAACCCCTGTGAGTAATGTGATATTATACCTATTTTACAGATAAGGAACCTTAGGCTCATAGAAGTGAAGTGAAAATCATAAGATCACATAGCTAGTAAGTATAATGGATGGGGTTCCAATTCAACCTTGATTCCAGCATGATTTGTACAGTATCACAACTACCACCTACTAATTCGATGGCCTTACCTATAAACAGAGCTACTTCCGGGGTATTGTTTACAGGTTTCTGGGGAGGTGTTTTCTTCCAGCCGATCCCTCACATTCTATCACTTCTTGTACTCCTGTAGGCTAAGTGTTTTCTTTCTGGGATTCTCTTGTGGAAATCAAAATGTAAGTTACGAGTCTCTAACTCCTAATGCCTTGCTACTCAAAGTGTGATCTGTGGGACAGTAGCATTAGCATCACTGGGATCATGTTAGAAAAGTATAATCTCAAGCCCCACCCCAGACCTACTCAGAATCCACATTTTAACAAGATCCCCAGGTGATGTACATGCACATTCAAGTTCTAGTATGAGGGAGTTTGCCAGAGACTTCTGTTTGAGGGCATTGATCATTTGGAGGAGTGTGGAGGGAGAGAGAGAGAGAGAGAGAGAGAGAGAGAAAACTCAGCAGAGGGGAGAGGTCTACTTCATGGAAGAACTTTGCATATTATTCCTATCCACATCACTATGATGTCTGGGACCTGCTCTAAGTAACTAATATAAGAGGGAAGTAGTCAGTGCATATGCATGCTGCAATTATTTCCTTATAATGCCTGTTGTGATTTTTCCTTAGAAACGGCCTGCAGCATTTTCATGTGAAATGGGTAGAAGACCTCTCCAAACTATGCCTGCCTCACATTTACTTTTCATCCTGTCTTCTTCCTGAGCTCCAATCTCTCTGTGACTTATTTCTGAGCATCATAACCCAACAGTCTCATAGAAGCTTGTAACTCAAAATACCTAACTCCAACCATATCACCTTTCCTCCTCTCCTTCTACATGTGTATTTTTGCTAGTGGCCAACAGTGACATTTATTTATTAATCCAGTCATTCTGCAAGGAGTTATTATGCAGGTGCTATGAATTGGTCACTGTTGACAATCCTGTTTTTAAAGACTGACACCCTACCAGGGCAGATGAACACAAACACACAATTACACTGCAATGTGCTAAGAGTTAGGGTTAGGCTACACTGTTCAGTTCAGCATCAATTAGCCACATGTGGCCACTGAGCACTTGAGATGTGGCTGGTGTGAATTAAGATTCCACTATTCCAAAGAGCTAGAATGAAAAAAAGAATGTAAAATATCTCAGTATTTTAGAAATATTGACAATATGTTGAATTGATACTCTTTTGGATATATTGGGTTAAATAAAATGTATTATTGTAATTAGGTTCACCTGACTCTTTTTTTTAAATCCAGCATCTAGACAATTTAAAATGACCCCTTGGCTGGCATTTATACTTTTATTGGCCAGTGCTCCATATGGGTTCTGGAGTGTAGTAGAACCACAGAGTGAGGGAAGATTTTGAAAGGGTGAAGGGGCAATAGGAGTTCTCCAGGTAAAGGAGGGAATTCCCTATGGCTTTAGTGACCAGGAAAGCAGTTGAGTTGAAAGGGAATTATCAGAACTATTGCTTTTCCATTACCAGCAACCACATAGCAATGGAGGATGATGGGAAGCTTCATGATGTGTCCTGCCAAAGAAGCAGCATTAGCTCTTCTGCCAATTCCAGTATTGAATTGAGCCCTGCCCCTGCCTGGTTGTCCCACTGCAGGGCTTTCTGAAGAATCACCCTCACTTTCCTGCACTCTCCTTAAAGTGGAGACCTTGTTTCCAGCTTTAGGCTGCAGTGTGAGAGAATGAAATAAAATTCATTTCCAGCTGCAGATTAAGGGCTAAGGATAGTTCAAGGTTTGTGTGTGTTGTTCCACTGTGTCTGCTAAGTGGTGACTTAAAATCAATTATAATCAAATGGAAAGAGGCAGAAGTTGCTGATTCCTGTGACTTTAGGGCAGGACAGGGGAGGCCAGGATTTCTCTCTCTCTCTCATTTTTTCCCCTTAGGTAAAACCTGACACTTGAGATCCCAGGTTTCCCAGGTAGATGAGACTTCTGAGGTGTGGCACAGTTACAGTACATGGGGAACGTCTACCCCAAATCTGTAACAGGACTGTGGACTCGCACGTGGGAGGGAAGGCCCATCTCTCGGTAGAGCATCGTCTGCCCTCATTGTTGCCTGTGGGTCTATTCATCTCTTTTCTGTTTTGGGAAAACACGGGGTCCCCTGGGAGGTTCCAGGACGACAAAAGGCAAAAGGATGAGACGGGCGCCAGAGACCTACTTAGCCTTCCAACCGGTGTACTCTAGATTCGTCTTTCAGCTTGAGAGAAAGACCTTGTAGGGGAGAATAACTTGAGATTTTACCTGTAGACTGTGAGCTGGTTCTAGGCAAAATGTGAAGTTTATTCAGTAAACAGGTATCAAATCATTTCCCCATGCCAGGCACTGCTTGGGGGTGGAAGAAAAGGAAGAAGGAAAACACCATAATTCTGTGAGATAGGTATTTTTGTCCCTATTTGATAGATGAGAAAACTCAGGTTAAATTCTTTGCTCCAGATGTTCTTAAACTCCAGGTCACCAACCAGGGCTTCATAGTCTTATCCTCTCCAAAGCCTCTCCCTAACACCTTCTGCTTAGTCTCTCCATTTCCCCTCTGTTGAAGTTCCCGGGTAGTTAACCTGACAGGGAGGGATTGAGAAAGGTGGAGAGGACAGGTTCTGAGCACCCCCTTCCTTCTCAGTGTGTATTTTGAGGGGTAAGGGATGGAGGTTAGGTCTTGAGCGAGCAAGTTTAGCGAATCCTGCCAAACGTCCTCCTCCAGACAGCTGTTTTTTTAGGTGAAGGGAGGAAAAACTGCTAACAGCACAACCCTCTTTATTTTTATTCTTTCTTCTCTGACTTTGCATCTCAGAGACTGACTACAAATATGTTTATGATATAAAGTAAAATTTCCTCTAGTTTATCATATAATACACCATAATCCCCATCCTCCAGGCCAACCAGAGCACCTGGAGAGCACACAGTTCTTCTGAACTCCGGCTGCCAGATGTCTGAATCCAGCCCTGAGAAGTCAGCTTTGAATTTCCCGGAACCAAACTGTGAAAATATCAGACATATAAGTAGAATAAGTTTATACCTTTTTGGCTGATAAATATTTATCAAGTGTGTGAGGTATTTTTGCTGAAACCATCTGGTAAATCTACCTCTCCTCTCTATTCCTTCAGACATGCCAAGGCTTAATGCCTGAAGACCTCTTCCAGACTGGATATTTATACCCACCCCCACCCCCAATTAATATGTTGAAGCCCTAATCCCTAATGTGATGGTATTAGCAGGTGGGGAGGGAATTAGGTTTAGATTAGGTCATTAAGGTACAGCACGTGATGAGATTAGGGTCCTTATAAGAAGGGGAGACACTGGAGCTCCCTTTTTCCTCCATGTGAGGACACAGCAAACAGGCAGTCATCTGCAAGCCTGGGAGAACCTGACCACACCAGCACCCTGATCTCAGATTTGCCAGCCTCCAGAACTGTGAGAAATAAATGTCTGTTGTTTAAGCCACCCACTCTCGGGATTTTGTTGTGATAGTCTGAGCTGATGAAGACAAGACCTAAATACCATGTTAAGGTGAGCATGAAGGAAAGGAAGGGTTCAACCATCAAAGACAAAAGGCAGCTAAGGAGGACTACAGAAATTGTCCATTCTGCCCATTTTTTGACATATGCGGAAACTGAGGCCAGAAGAGGGGAACTGGCAGAGTAACGTACCAGGTGGTAGGTGAGGCCAGGCTGAAAGTGGGATCTCTGAGGGCTGACCCAGCTCTGTCTCCGGGAGAGATGGAAGGGGGCTGCCTTCAGGGAGGTGCTTCAGGTAGAAAGCAGAGAACATAAAAATCTCATAGCCGCTTTCATCAAAGATCTCAGTCCTTGCTTTGAGCTAGGAATGCTGTGATGTGTGGAGGAGATCACACAGGTGTAGATGGAAATTTGGTATTCAGCTCCACACTCCACCACGGAAAGGTTTTGTTACCTCAGAGGAGGCTCTGAAATTTTCTGTACCTCCCTCTCCTTGTCAGTGAATGAGGGGCCTGTTGGACTTGCTGGATTAAATCAGGTAAGGTGTGGAGAGACAAGAGACCCTCTGGAGAATCCAAATCAATACCACACATGAAAACAAAGCAGGCTTTGAAACCTCTGAGTTCACAAAGGAAAGTTTCTTTGCTGCTAAGACAAGTTAGAACAACACAAAAATGGTTAAAACTAGTTCAGGAATTTTCCTTTTTCCCTTCAGATAGTTTTGGCATTGGGAAGGGATTTTCCCATAGTACCTCTGGGCATAACTGGATCATTATGAGGAGGAAAGAAACATGAAGGTAAACGGGTTTGCCTTCTGTTGGTTGATTGTTAATTTGGAAAGCTTCTTTTCACTTTCTATCCTGGCACTGAGGACTCATGCTCCTGACTGCTCATGGCTACCAAATTGAGTCCACTCTTCCTGAGACTGAGCTGTCATTCTGGAACCTTCCTCCTTCCACCCCAACTTATGTGTGCCTTGTCTACCAATCCTCACCCTCACCCCCATTCCTTCACAGCCTTAGACACAAGTGCTTGAAGCTGCTTAGCTAGCTAGATCCTGTTCTTTTGTTGTGTTGGATATCAATGATTTCCTCACAAGAGAGGCTAATGCTCTGTTGTCTGGGACAAGTAACTTACCACCTTGAAGCCTCCATACTTTAAAAAAATTTTTAATGTTTATTTATTTTTGAGAGACAGAGACAGACAGAGTATGAGCATGGGAGGGGCAGAGAGAGAGAGGGAGACACAGAATCCGAAGCAGTCTCCAGGCTCTGAGCTGTCAGCACAGAGCCTGACACGAGGCTCCAAGCCACGAGCTGTGAGATCATGACCAAAGCCGAAGTCAGACACTTAACTGACTGAGCCACCCAGGTGCCCCAGAAGCCTCCATTTTTTTTTAATCCATGAATAACTGGGCCTTACTCTACCAACCTAAAGATGGTTGCAAAATTCAAAACCCATGTGAAAGGGCCTTGTCAAACTGTAGCATGCCTTAGAAAATGTAAGATAGCGTTATTAAGTACTTTAAAGAAGTAATTCTCTGAGCTCATGTCATGTGAAGGGGAAGATACTTGTTGGTAGTCGCCCACCCTCATTCCACCAGTGCACCTCCTGACTTGCCCATGTAGGCCTTGCGTTTGTCTGCCTGTGCCTAAGTCTTGCCCTACTCCTTTGTTTACCTTGCCTTTGTCTTTCTTTCTCTAGGGATGGGATGGGAGGGGGTGCCCAATGTGATCTAACCCTTCATGCATACTGACAGAGAGATGAAGCAATGACAAGCCAAAGCAAGTCTTACATGAGCAGAACCGGGAGCAGAAACAGGAATTTGTCTGCTAGTCCTTCTAGGAGCCTGCGTGAACGATGGACTGGACTATCTTGGGAGCAGATGCTGAACAGGACTTTTCAATTGCCCAGAATTGGCACTAGGGGTCCAAAAATGAGGGTGAAGAGGCACCAAATAAGCCACATTCTTAAGAGAGAAGTTAAAAATGCACCCCCCTCTTGGCCCAGCCTTACTGAGAGGTGGCAGCTGTCATGGGCAATGTTGCCCGCTCCCGGCTGTTCAGGAGTTCATGGCTCTGAGAGGAGAGGACAACGGGGAGGGGAGAGAGTTATCAGTGTCCAGAGCCTCAGGTGCTTCCCTGCTCTCCCTGCTGGGGAGAAGAAGGAGTGTATTTTCCCCTCCCTCAGGCTGCAGGAAGACAGGGGAGGGCTCCAAGAGTATCATGTGCAAAGACTTTAGGTGCCTGCAGGAAGGGACAGATGATGTTTCACTTTCTAGAGGGATGTTCATTGCTGATCTGTTCCTGGCCATGTGTGCAGGGGACAAGAGTAAATGTCATGGAAAAGTCTGCATTTATGTTGTTTGGTGGGCAAAGACGTGAGGCTTTCGTCTGAGTAAAGGGAACTGAACAGAGGGTTCAGCAAACAGGGCTGCCAGAGGACCCTAGCAGAAGACACCGTTGGGTTCGTTCTGGTGGTGGTCTGCAGGGAGTGGATGATGGGGAGCTGGAGCTCCCTCTCCCACAGGGAACTGTGCTCAGGGAGTCTTTACAGCCTCCTCCAAGAAGGCCTTGTGTGGGGTCCCTATGGGAGAGCAAGCACTTGGTTTCCTGCCACATGGGGGCCAATCTCTGCCAGGAGTGCAGCTACAACCAACAGTGAGAGTGCTCTGTGAATCGCAGTTGAATAGAGAGACATTCGAACCTGACCTCACCGTCCTGCACCCTGAAGAATGAAGGGGAAGGAGGCACCCAGAGCTAGACCAGGCCCTCCTCTCCTCCTTTGCTCCAAGAGTCAGGGTCCCTGCTCAGTCCAGTACTTAGCTGAAAGATGGACTGTGAGAAAGGTTTAAAACTGGACCAAACAAGTTCCAATAACCAGAAGAGTCCCCAAAGTTGTAAGTGTTCAGCTGTCGTTAAGAGGTCTGCTTTCCAGTGGGAAGGGATAGAGTAGTTAAAAACGAAAACAATTTGCCGCTTGCACCTCCCGTTGAGCTGTGACACCTCAGGAAACCACCTGCACTGAGGAAACGGGCAGTGGGAGTGAGACAAAATGGCAACAGCATCTTGGGTAGGCATTTCATTGCCCACATGCCTCTGTGTCCTGTCTTTTTCCCCGCTAAAGCACTGAACTTGTCCCAAAGACCTAGTATAATGAGCAGTCCACCGGAAGTGGGTTGTAGCACATGGGACTATCAGCGTGACTTGCCCCTGACATGTCCTTGGCAGCAGCAGTAAAAGGAATAAGCCTTGAGGTCCCAGGAGTCCTCAGAAATGTCTATGAGTCGATGTCCTGAGGTCCTGCTCAGAAAGTCACTGTCCAGGCCAGATGTGAGGTCAGTGGAAGCCTCCAGACTTCTGCTCAGGAATCGGCTGTCAAATAGCCCTCCTGGTCTCTTGATCTTGATATAAGCACATGTGTAATTTTGCAGCCCTCAGAACTTCGCTTGTCCTTCAGAATGATCCGGCTGGGAACCCTTCCCATCGTCCCTTAACCAAGGAGCAGCCTTGAGCGGGCACCATTGTCTGGCTCTTTTCCTTATACTTCATTTTTGGTTGCAGCCCCAGGAGCGCCACCTTGACAGATTATCTTGAAAGGTGTTAGGGGACTGCAGGCCACAAGGTGGCAGCAGAGGACTAGCCTGGTCAGAGGCTACTGGCAGACCGAGCTGGGAGACCCCATGGGGGTAGGGAGATGGAGTTTCCTTATCACAAGGGCAGGTTGGAAAGGAAAGGGAGTGAGCCAGCATTTTAGGGGGCTGGGACATCAGTTCTAACAGGTGTCAAAAGATTTCAGGATGGTGTTGAGGTGAGACTTAAATAGAAAGTCTAATAATCATGTATTGAATGCTTACTATGAGCTCGGCTCACTTCTTAGAACATCCTTATAATTATCCCTATGCTACTGAAATAGAGGTTCAGTCAGATTAATTAAACTACTTGTCCAAGGTCACACAGCTATTAGGAGCCAGGAATAAAAGCAAGTCTGTCTAACTTTAAAGCCCGAGCTCTGAACCTGTGTTAAACAGTTCAAGTGTCAGGATAGACCAGTGGTTCTGAAAGTGTGGTCCTGGGACCCCCAGTATTGGCATTACCTGGTGACTTGTTGGAAATGCAAATTCTCAGGCCCCACCCCAGGTCTACTGAATTAGAAACTCTGAAATGGGGCTCAGCGTTCTGTGTTCTTAAAAGCTCTCTGAGGGATCCTGAAGCCAGTTCAAGTTTGGAAACCACTAATGACACTAGTCCAACCTGCTTCAATGTTGGGCTATGGCTTTCCTTTTGGGAGCACTTCTCACTGTGTAGTCACTGCTCTGACCTGAGCTGGAATAACCTCACTCCTGAGTTTAGGCCAGCTGGCCCCAAAAGATAGTTATTTTAGGGTTGTCCCAATTCTGCCCCTGACTTGCCAACATCTCTTTCTCTCCTTCAGCTGTGGGGGAAAAAAATCTTTGTGGAACTTGGAACTTTTCTCTTCATTAACATGACAAACAGGCTCCCTCTATCAAGGGCAGCCTGGTGAGACTAGCCTGGAATTTAGAATCTCCTTATAAATAAAGTCTTAGCTTTAAGCATTAATGAAAGACATGGGATCTTTATGGAGCCATTCATTTCTGATCTTGCCAATTCAGTAGCCAGAGAGTGTCTTCTGTCTTCGCCCCTGCCACTAATTATGGAACTCTGCCCTGATGTGCGGTAGTTCAGGTTCTTAGCAAAATCATTATTCATCTAAAAATATTATATAATATGTAAGACTGGAGGAAAAGACTCCACATTGTTAATACTTGTGTGGCTAGCTAGGAATTTCTAGGTGATTGTAACTTGTTTCTTTGTATCTTTATTTGTTTTTAACTTTGAAGTGTGTATAACTTTTTCAGGAAGAGAAGAAAATAATAAATGCTGGTTTGTAAATGAGTCTTTTAATCTGGAAGATAAACCTAGTGGAATGAAAGTTAGGAGCCTGAAATTCCTGATGGGGATGATTTGACTAGGGAAGAGCTGTTTGAAATTTTCATATGATGATTTATTTTATTTTATTGTATTTTAATTTTAATTTTTATTATTATTATTTTTTTAGAGAGAGAGAGAGATGGAGCATGAGCAGGGGAGGGGCAGAGAGAGAGAGAGAGAGAGAGACAGAGACAGAGACAGAATTGGAAGCAGGCTCCAGGCTCTGAGCTGTCAGCACAGAGCCCGACACAGGGCTCGAACTCACAGACTGTGAGATCATGACCTGAGCTGCAGTGAGATGCTTAACTGATGGAGCCACCCAGGTGCCTGTTTCATGTAATCATTTAAAGAAGATCTCATTAATTTTCACTTTCTTCATGAAACTTGTGATCACATCCATAGGAGATAGGAGCCCTTCTGTTGAGGCTACAAAAGGATATTACATTAAGGGAAATGTTTAGGAGAACAGAATGTTTACACGGAGTTTGAAATACCGTCGACATTCTCATTTACGTGCCAGCAGTTGATATGCTTATTTTACACTTTTCTTACATATTCATTAGATCATAGGTAGTAACTCTCTGCATTAGCTCTTATCTCTAGCCTTGGAATCAGATTGTAAGATATACCCGTCTATCAAGTACACCAGTATACCAAGTATATCAAGCTCTAAATATTTGCAAATGTTCATCCTGACAGATCCGCAAATCCTGTCTCCAGGCTGAATCCCACACATTCAATGGGCTGGATGTTTGGTGCTGCAGAAGAACCAGAGCAACAAGATCTACTGGAGTGACCACCGCTCAGAGAATGGGCTTCTGGACATTGCAAAACTTTTTGGAAGACGGGCAGCCCTGGGGAGGAGAGGATATCTTAAGGGCAGACTCGTTGTTCTCCAAGCACCCTTCCTCTGATGTCCAAAAACCACTGCCTGGCCCTCCTCAAAGGCAAGCTGGCTCCCAGACTCCCCTTGGACCTCAGGGAAGCCTTTGAGGACAGAGGGCCACAGCAATAGCAGTTCAGTACAGACCAGCTGACCCCCATGACCTATGCCACTGAGGAGCCCCATGTTCTTACCAGAAGGGAGAGTGGCTCCTCAGAATCTGGGGGGAATGAGCAGCAATACTGAGCCCTCCGCTAGAGGACTCTGGGCACCTAGAACCCAAGACTGAAAGATGTGTATGACTGAACAGCATCTCACATATACACTGGCCTCTTGGTTACCTCCCTCGTTAGAATATAAGCTTCCTGGAAGCCAGACCTTGTCTCTCAACTCCAAGGTGGTTTCCTCAGCATCTAGAACATAGTAGACAGTATTCAATAAATGTGCACCGAAGGACTGTGTGAAGGTTATCATAATCGCTATGTTTATGGCATGCATTGACACTTTCATTAAGTTACGGTACTTTTCTAAACATTCAAGCAAGTGTTTTCAGCAACAGCATGTAAGAACTCCAATAGCCAGTGTGCCAGTAGGGAACATCTACAATGATGCTGAGAAAAATTTTCCTTGGTACAAAAACCCCATGGACTCTTTACATCTAAGAACTTTAAAACAGTGGTTCCAACTTGTTTATTTGGTTAGCAGCGAGCTCTTTCTTCAGTGGAGATCTGAGGCAGAGACCCGGTATATAAACAAGATAAAAGTGGGGCTGCTCTGTTCAATCTGGAGTAAGCGGAGTAGGGGGGAGATAGGAGTCTGAGCCTGGCTGCCTTCTGTTGTTTCCTCCAAGGAATCCTAAAGCAGCTCCCCGCAATGCCCAGGACAGTGGCTCTCAGCCTTGGCTGCATATTAGAATCACCTGGGCAGCTTTAAAGCCCCAGACATCCAAATCACACCCCATGAGCTGCCGATGCCTGGAGGGGAAAAGGGCCCATTATGCTCTGGTTCCATTGGTTGTTTACTGCTCTTTTGAGAGCTCACACGTGATTTTGTTTGATTTTGCCTTTCTTTTAGAATAGTGTTGAGAGAGTGTAGAACTCAGAATCAGAAAGAGCAAGGATCAAATCCTAGGTCTACCACTTTCTAGTTTTCTGCATGTGGACTAATTACTTTATCTACAAAATCCATGAGAGGATAAAGTCTATCAGAGCAGTGGTAGCACCTGTCTTGTTTATCAGTATATCTAGTATTGGCACACAGGATAATCAATAAGCATTAGTTCAATTAATGACTAATTTATTAATTATTCATTGCCACAGAATGGATTCAATCTAGGTTTTAAAGATTCCCAACACTGTGCATGTAGTAGGTGATCAGAAAATGGTAAGCACTGTTATTACCTGGCCATCTCCTGCCAGATTCTCCTGCACAGAACCTAGGTCTACTCTGAATGCACCCTCTCCTTTCAGGGGGCAGTTCAAGGGCAAACTGGGCTCTAGACTCTTGATGCAGAGGCAGAGCAAAGAAGGAAGAGGGCATGGGATGTGGATGTGTTGTTCCAAGCCTGCTCAGGGGGAAGAACAGACCCAGGGAAGGAACCATCTCAACCACAGAAATGGGAGCCCATTCACTCATTTGTTCAATTCATTCTTAATTACCTTACTAGGTTTATCCTCACTCTGTAGCTTTTTCTGATTCCTCCTGGCAGAATAATTAGTCCCCTTACCTGCGTTTCATGTCATTCTATGCATATCTTTGCTGTAGCTCTTATCACATTATGTTGCTGATTCTCCTGCCTGTCCCCTATAATACTTTATGAGCTTGTTTGGAGAAGAGATTCTTAGTCACTTATCTTTGTATCTTCAGTCCCTAAAATAGTACCTAGTACCTAGCACCTAATAGGTCCTGAATTAGTTTTCTAAGTTAGATTAAATCATTGAATATGCTCTACAAGAATGCTTATTCTAGAGACTGGAGACACTACCACTTACCTACATTTAGACTTGGTCATTTCTTTCCCCATCTTCGACAATGTATGTTGGATTAATCTGTGTATGCTGAGTGTGATTACAAGAGTAAAAATCCTCTAGAAATTGCCATTTGTGTAGGGAATGCAGTGGTACTGCTCATAGTTGAAAATGAAGTGAACGAATATTGTGTACAGAAAAGACTTATTCTGTTTAAATGGAAAGGTGGTAGCTACACCCATCTCTCTTGCAGTGGATCTTAATGGGGAAATTTCTCCACACTGCTACTCTTTCTTCCTATTAAGAAAGCTTGACTGCTGTAAGTCTAGGTGTCTCTCCATTCCCATATTCACTTCAACCCTGAGCAGGTAGAGTGCTTTTTCATAAACCAGAGAAGAATAACTAGGCAGAAGTAGCTCAGCTCTTCCCATCCTTCTTGAATTTCCTGAGTGTAAAGAATGTTCTTCTCTGTTGTTGCTCCATTCTGCCAGTTTGGCAGGGACCTATCCTGTGCAGGGAGGCCTGCCGAGGCCTAGTGTCACCTGTGACAGCATGAGGAAGTCTGTCATCATCCCCTGGGGTGTAGTTAGAGGCCCTGTTGGCTCTCATATGAAGCTGTATCTCTCAACTTAGATTCTGTCAGTATTAGATTGATATTTTGGCCACCATTTTGTTTTGTATCTTATTTCTCAACTTGATCAAAACCCAGGTAGGGAAGATGAGTACTATTTTTTTTTTTTAATTTTTGTAATGTTTATTTATTTTTAAGAGGAACAGAGAGACAGAGAGCAAGTGGGGGAGGGGCAGAGAGAGAGGGAGACACAGAATCCTAAGCAGGCTCTAGGCTCTGAGCTGTCAGCAGAGCCCAATGCGGGGCTCCAACTCATGAACCATGAGGTCATGACCTGAGCCAAAGTCAGACGCTTAACTGACAGAGCCACCCAGGCACCCATGTGAGTACTATTTTTTGAAATTACCTGAGACTCCAACAGCAGACACTCCATGGCATTTGACTTCATTTTGTATATATTTCTATTATTTTTTAAAGTTTTTTAATGTTTATTTTTGAGAGAGAGACAGAGAGTGAGCAGGGGAGGGACAGAGAGAGAGAGAGAAGGGGACACAGAATCCGAAGCAGGCTCCAGACTCTGAGCTGTCAGCACAGAGCCCATTGCGGGGCTTGAACTCACAAACCGTGAGATCATGATCTGAGCTGAAGTTGGGACGCTTAACCAACTGAGCCACCCAGGTGCCCCAATATATTACCATTTAAAAATTTTTTTTAAGTTTATTTATTTATTTTGAGAGAGAGAGGGAGAGAAAAAATCCCAAGTAGATTCTGCACTGTCAGTGCAGAACCCGACATGGGGCTCAAACTCACGAACCATGAGATCGTGGCCTGAGCTGAAATCAAGAGTCAGACGCTTAACCAACTGAGCCACTCAGGTACCCATGTATGTACTTCTAAATAAGGATCTCACTTAGCTTCTATCAAGCAAAAATATGAAGCCTAGAACTTCAATACATGGAAGATTTAACAGCAGGCCCCATGTTGGCATCTTGAAGCACAAAGCACAGGGCAGGGATGGAGGAGTAATAAAGCTTTGTATTTCTGGAGCACTTGCTCAGTAACAACTCAGGCATAGTCCCTCAGCTGGTAAAGATCTGAACCATTCTGTGAAAATCTGTCTAGGCAGAGTGCCTGAGGCATGGTAGAGATTCAACAGATGGTTAGGTGCAAGAGAAAATGAGTGGATAAAGAAATTGGTGAATGAACAAGAGAAATCCAGGTAAGAGTGAGGGGAAAATGGGGGTAAGAACGAAAAGGGAGAAAGAAAAGGAAATGAAATGCAGACCCATTTGGAGGGCCATCATTATTGTTAGTTCTCATAGGAGGCTGTTCGAAGTACAAAAGACTTAATTCACCTTAAAACACTTTGTCTTTCAAGATTCTTAGGGCCAGTGAGTTTGCTCCTTAGCAAGCTAACCAATGCAAGATAGATTGAGAAATTGATACAAGTGGTTTCTGCTCAGTGAGAACAAGATGATACTTTAAAAAAAAGTCTCAGTAGTGTTATGAGAACGTCAGCACTGTCACAGATGCCTCTTCCAATTCACTCACCTGGGAAATAGTTTATAAGGTCTGTATATTGTGATTTTATTTTACTCTTTTTTTTTAAATTTTTAATGTTTATTTATCTTTGAGAGGGAGAGACAGACAGAGCACGAGTGGGGGAGGAGCAGAGAGAGAGGGAGACACAGAATATGAAGCAGGCTCCAGGCTCCAAACTGTCAGCACAGAGCCTGATGTGGGGCTCGAACCCCCAAACCATGAGATCATGACCTGAGCGGAAGTCGGATACTTAGCCGACTGAGCCACCCAGGCACCCCTTATTTTACTCTTTTAATAAACTTCTTGAGGTAGGCAGGATAGATATTGTTATCTCCATTTTATAAATTAGTAAATAGAGGCACATGAAAATCAAAACAATTATCCAAAGGTTCCATTGCTATTAAGGGGAGGTCACTGGAGAACAAATCTAAAACTTCTGATGTAATTTCTAGGATTCCATGCTAAAGCTTAAATATTAGAACAAGATTTATAAGGGGCATCTGGGTGGCTCAGTTGGTTAGGTGTCCCGACTTCTGCTTAGGTCATGATTTCACAGCCAGTCTGTGGGTTTGAGCCCCGTGTCAGGCTCTGTACTGACAGCTCAGAGCCTGGATCCTGCTTTGGATTCTGTGTCTCCCTCTCTCTGCCTCTCCCCTACTCATGCTCTGCCTCTCTCTCAGAAACAAATAAACATTGGGGCACCTGGGTGGCTCAGTCAGTTAAGTGTCCAACTTTGGCTCAGGTCATGATCTCGCGGTCCGTGAGTTTGAGCCCCGCGTCGGGCTCTGTGCTGACAGCTCGGAGCCTGGAGCCTGTTTTGGATTCTGTGTCTCCCTCTCTCTCTGACCCTCCCCCGTTCATGCTGTCTCTCTCTGTCTCAAAAATAAATAAACGTTAAAAAAAAACAAACATTAAGAAAAATTAAAAAAAGAACAAGATTTATAAATTCATCATCACTATTCTTTCATAGAGTTTGTGACTAGTAACAAGTTGGTCAGGTATCTAAAGTTCATGCATGGTCCCATAACATCTACCCTTGCTACCAGCTTCACCCTCATCTTTCATCAGGCTGGTCACATCTGGAAAGTGTTGAAGCAAGGGAAAGCATCTACAACTTCAGAAGTAGCATTAGCCAAGTGTAGGAAAGACCATTTCTTCAGATATGATTTGGAAAGTCTTACCCTATGATTGACATTGAAGAGTATACTTAGTAGTGTTGTCTGGGAATTACTGGTGGGCTGGAAGCTGATGACCCATGGTATAGCTTTGGGATATTAACTGATATGACCATTATTTTCATGGGAAGGTCTTGAGCTCTTATCTTTCTAGCTGCTAATGGAAGCTATTTTAAGGAAAATTAAAGGTTTTAATGGGGGGGGGTCACAGAGTTTTAAAAAATTAGATATTATGCACAAACCTCTTCATGGTAGAGTTCTTGGGGTGTGAGTATGTGTGTACTTCCCAGGTCATGTTCAAGGTTTGTCTCTGATGTTTGGGAAAATAAGTGAGGAGGGTGGGTCACCTCTTCAAACTTTGTCAAAAGAAGTACTACGCACAGAGGCACAATTGAATTAGCTATTTCATTTGATATTTAGGTTTGGAAAACAGTATCTGAACAAATTGGTTAAATTCTGTGTCACAGAGAGGAGAGTGCCATTGGGAAGGTGCTATAGTTGGGGCCACAGCATCTAGGCTGGGCTGAATTATGGCCCTGGCCACCTGCAGATTTTGTATTTATTGTCTAGACTTGCACTGCCCCAGAGAGGCACATGGGACTCCATGTCTGTTACCTGGATCTTAGAATGGCCCCGCAATGAAAATTGTTGATTTTTGGCTGCCTAGCTTCCATTCCTTCTCCTCCTAACAGCACCTTAGTTTCTTTCTGGGGGAAATGGCTGCTCTGTCGGTGGATCAGTAAGGGAAGGGACTGAATATCCCACCACAGACCCCTGTGAGTGATCCCTGGGGATTCTCTCTCAGCCCCTGACAGCCAGGGAGAAGCATATAACATAAGCTAGAGCTGTTGGATTTTCTCTGCCCAAACTCTGAACTTGAAGCCAAATGATAAAAATAGGAGGAATGGTGGGAATCTGTGCATCTGGCGATAGTGTCCAGTGGGGGGCAGAGAGTTGACTGGTGCTTGTCTTCATACATTCTAGAGCTGTCTTGTTTCTCAGGGCTACAAGCCTGGTTCTCCAGCTTTCTTAACCCTGTGAGCACCTCCATAGCCTTGGATAAATTCTTCTGTTTCAGTTGCTCAGAGTTGTATTCTATCATTCGTGATCACCAGACCTGAACTGCAAAAGCCCCTTCACCAGTCCCCTTTCCTCCAGAAATCCAGCACATTTTCCTAGACGGCAAGTATAACCATAACAAGCCCAAACCTGAACTTCTTTCAGTGTCTCTCTCTTGCCTCTCTCATGCTTCTTAGCATGGCAGAGAAATCTCCTTACCTTGCCAGGATGTGAATTCAGCAGCCTACTCAAGAGTCATGTCTCTCAAGCTACCTTCTTAAATCAGTTTACTTGGGAAGCACCTCATCTCTCTGAACTTTTTTCCCTTTATAAAATCTTTGACTTTTTTCCTCCTAGGCTTGACTACTATATATGCAATTCTATTCTGATCCACTTATTTGTATCTCTATGACCCTGGTAAATGGGATTTCCTTGAAGGTGGGCATTATATCATGTTCACCTTTGCATTCCTGGTATCTGGGTACAGGGTAGATATTCATTTTCTGTTTTAATTTTCATTTTGTATTTCCAGAATGGATGGATGGGTGAAGGAGTCTCACATTCCTTAGGGCACTCACACACAGACTCATGTCTGGCACCTGTTCTCCTAAATAGATGGCCTAGAGCATGCACCTGCTTTGTAATTGGGGAAATGGTCTTGATAGTCCATGGGGAGTGGAGAAGTCTGTTCGTAAAGGTGGCTGCAGTGATATTTCCCTTCCTGTGCACATATACCTTTGCACTTTGACACTGCTCTTCCCGTCAAGAAGTGGGTTTAATCCTCCTCCCATTGAATCACACTCTGTGACTTGCCTTGATCAAATGGCTGTGTTTGAATGGACATTGTGGGACTTCTGAACTAAACCTCAAAGAACCTTGCAGTTTCTGCTTTTGGCTTTTTCCCTTGTTGACCCAAGATCACCACGGAAAGCAGCTCTGTCCAACCTGCTGGAGCATGGGAACCCAGGCACTGCAGCCAACAGCTAGCAGCAATCGCCAGACATGTGATCAGGGCCATCTTTTAACAGCCTCCTGGTCAGGATGCTGAACAATTGCAGATAAGTGGGTGACCTTGGGAGAGACCGGCACAAGTACCTCCTAGATGATCTTGACCTGAGTTGCTGACCCACAGAGTTGTGAGCAAATGAGTGGTTGTTGTTTTAAGCTGCTAAGCTTTAGGTAGTTTGTTATGCAGTGGTAGAGAACTGACACAGAGATACTGGGAACTTCTTGGTAGATATAAAGAACAGGGGCGCATTATCCCTCAATATTTTCTATTCTTTAATAATTGTGACTCGTTGCCTCAGGTGTCCACTTATGGTGCTGACCAATGCTTCAACTGGTCACAATTGATCCCAGACTCTTTGCTGCCTGTATTAATCAGCTTGGGCTGCCAAAACAAAATGCCACTAAGTGGCTTAAACAATAGAAATTTATTTTCTCGTAGTTCTGGAGGCTGGAAGTCCCAGATTCAAGGTGTCAGTAGGGTTGCTTTCCTTTAAGGCCTCTCTCCTTGGCTGTGGACACCATCTTCTCTCTGTGTTGTTACCTGGTCTTCTCTGTGTGCGTCTGTGTCCTAATCTCCTCTGCTTATAAGGACAACTTTCCTATTGGACTAGGGCTTACTCATAAGACCTCATTGTCCCTTAATTACCTCTTTCAAGGATCATCTCCAAATACAGTTACCCTATGACATACTGGGGGTTAGAGTTTCAATAAATGAACCTTGGTGGGGGCCACCATTCAGTCTATAACGTTGCCTAAAGCCAAAGCCATAGCTGATTTTGCCATCCACTTCTTGTCTACTGGAAGTTGGAGAAGCAATTGTGCCATGCTTGGACTGACCCACCATTAAGTGGCCATTACCACTGTTAGCAATACCTTTCCAGGTGTGCAAAACCCATAAAACAATTCAGGGAGGACAGGTGCATATGTTACCACCCAAGTACTATGTCTTTGCTGGCTGCATTCTGGGGTTGCCTGAGTATCCTGTGGAGGCACACTGCAAGAGATAAGAAGGGGCAGGGTCTGTGGAGGACACTACAAGCTAGGGCCATCTCTGCTGATGCTACAATGTCCCTGCCATAGAAGATACCCTCTTGTGTAGGGGCAGGGTGGGAATGTAACTTTTGCCAAACTCTTAAGAAGAAAAGCAAACTCATGGTTTGGAAAGAAGGAATTTGCTCAAATTCTAAGAATGAGATCTGGTGCTTCTGCAGCCAGACCCAAATGGAGATTGCAAAGCTAGATAGTAGAGGTGGTGGCCGGATGGATGGTGCATGTGTGTGTCTATGAACGTTTACCTCAGTTGACAATACACATGGAGCCAATGAGGACTTTATAATAAAATTATCTAGATTTCTGAAGGGTGATCAGTTAGTATTTATTAAATGTTTGCTACCTGTGAAGCCCTATGTTATGGGTTGTGAAGAAAAGTTCCAATCTTAAGTCCTGCTGTTAAATAATTTCTGAAACGCCTGAGTCAATTTTTCTGCCTAATTGAGTCTAAGTTGGATCGTGAGACTGAATCTGATGACCTGGCTCTTCTACGCCTCAGGGCGCTAATTCTTACTTCTAGTGATCACTGGCACAAGGCTGGAGCTAGCCTGGAAACATGATCAAGTCACGTGTCAACAGATCCAGTTCATGCTTTCATCTGTTTACTCAGCAAGCATTTGTTGAAGATCTCATGATGGGTGCCAGACTTGTGCTATGAACCCTAAGATCCACAGACCACAAAGCCAGGGCTGCTATGCCAGAGAGCTTATAGCCCATGGGTTGTTTAAAGACTCAACCTAGAAGTGGCTCATTTGCATGAGTTCTTGAAAATAACAGCAGTGTCCCAGTTACTTGCATTCTTGACATTCTAAAAGTGGATTCAGTGAAAATATTCTAACTCGTTAATGCCAGTTAGGTTCTGTGAAATTTTCTTGTGTGTACACCTAAGTTGTATGCTTTTAATTGTGTGTGTCACACAAACACACACACAGCTGTATACAATAATCACACATTCTTATTAATGAAGTCATTACTGTTACACACCTGCCTTTGCTTCCATATGTAACTGCACACAAACATACACGCACTGACCTGTATCTTATCTGTGCAAAAGAAGGAGTTTTGAGAAGCTTCCTATGCTGCTAGTCCCAGAGGAGACACCACAGGGATGGCCATTATATATGTGAGGAGAGACTAAATCCAGTCTGAGCTTTGGTGGGTGGTCAAGTTTAGGCACTGACATTCACTAGAAGAGCAGTTTGTGATGATAAAAGTACAACCCAGGGGCTGGCTTGGGGATAACGGACCAGGGGTACAGAGGAGGTGACAGAATAACAAATAATATGGCTGAGACTGATTCTTCTTGGTAATTCTACTGGACAGTGCCTCTATGGGAGGTTACATGATATAAAGGGTTCTCACAGTGAAGCCAAGAAAACCTTGTTCTGAATCCCAGTGCTTCCAGCATTTCTACATATCAGTTACCTCCCTCTCACACTTTTGGGAAGATTAAATGAATAACATTTATAAAGCAGTTATTACTTTTTTTTTAATTTGAGAGAGAGAAAGCACAAGTGGGGGAGAGGGAGAGAGAGAACCCCAAACAGAGCTCAGTGTGGGGTTCAAACCCGTGAACCATGAGATCATGACCTGAGCTGAAATCAAGAGTTGGACGCTTAACTGAGTCACCCAGGCACCCCTAAAGCAGTTATTACTTTGAAGTCTTTCAACAAATGCTAGCTTCTTTCCGTCTCTGGCTTGAAGCCACTTTCTGTGTCTTGAAGGTGCCACCAGAGATAGGAAAAACAAACAGAATGATTACACAGAGTGTCCCAAACAATTCAAGTGTACATCCCAGAGTGATAAAAGTTGAGAAATCTTTCTCTTTCCTACCACTTTCAGAGCTATTTAACTTCTCGGGGAGTATGAGAAATGTCCAGGGAAAATTGAATTCCACTCTCTCTGATCTTAAAGTCTACGGAACTAGGCTGTCCTGTTGGTGGGGGGCAGAGGCACCTGCAGACGGCAAGTGAAACACATAAATATTGACACATGCAGAAGGATTGTGTAAGGAGTAAGAAGGAACTCTACAGGCAGAATATTTATCACAACAGCATGGAGCCTCACAGGGTTATTTCTTGGTTGTTGCTGGGGAGTGGCAAGGACTGATTATGGGGTCTGAGTGAGCTGGGGGAGGAACTTAAAGGGCAGAACAAAGATATAGCTACGTTCTATAAAGCATTTAGTGTGACAGGCTTTCTTTCCTCTGAGCACTTTTACATTTATCAACTCATTTAACCATCATAAAAACTCTGTAAGGTAGGTACTATTAACAGCTGGAGAAACAAAGACACAGAGAAGTTAAGCAACTTCCCAGAGTCACACAGCTAGTGAGTAACTGAGCCAAACACAGACACAAACAAAAGCAGCTGCCTCCCAGTCAGTGCTCAAAACCATGATGCTATGGCCCTCACTGTAATTGGACAAAGGAGTTGGAGATATTTTCAGATTTAATGTTGGAGGAGTGAAAGACCTAAAAATGAAAGGCAGAACTATAAATCTTATTGCAGTGAATACAGAACAGTATCTTTATATTCTTGGAGTAGGGAAGGATTTCTTAAATCAGACCCCCAAAGCACTAACTCTGAGGGAAAGATGGATAAATTCAACTATATATTAAAACTAAGAACTTCTGTTCAACAAAACACATCAAGAAAGTGAAAAGGCAAGCTTTGGGGTGGGTAAAATATTTCCAACAATTATTACAAAAGACTAGTGCCCAGAATACATAACTGACTCCTTCAAACTAATAAGAAAAAGACAAACAATTCAAAAGAAGAATCAGCAAAGGATTTCAACCCACTCTTCATAAAAAGGAAATATAAATGGCCAGTAAATATATGAGAATGTGCTTCACTTCATTAGTCATCCAGGAAATGCAAAATAAAACCACCAAGGAATATCATTAAAACTCACCAGAATAGCTAAAATTAAACACTCTGAAATACCAAGTGTTGATGAAATGTGGAGCAGAGGAAATTCTCACTCAGGCTGATGGGAATGGAAAATGGTGCAAACACCTTGGAAAACTACAATTGAAGATCTTCATTCCTTATGACCTGGGACATCATTTTCTGGGGATAAACCTCGAGAAATGGGTGTGTAAGTGCACCAGGAAACATACATGAATGATAAGCAATTTTATAACAGCTTTGTTCCTAATTGTCCCAAACTAGAAGCAACCGAAGTGTCTATTAAGAGAGGAATGCATAAATAAATTGTGGCATATGCATACAGTTGAATATTATCCAGCAGTGAAAGGAGCTACGCACAGCAGCTGCACACAACGGCATGCATGAATGTCACAAACATAAAGATGAGCAATGAACAAAAGAAAAGTGGCATCACTTCTAGGGACAGTGTCCACCTCTCACATTTTCCCTAATAAAACACACCTGCGTGATTTTACTTGGGGAATTCTGGCCGCACCATCACATTTCAGTAAAAGCTCTATTGTCACTTTGGTTTCCTTTTTCTGAGTTCCCGTCCATCTCTATACCTCTCCAGGAATACAGAAATTTCTATTCTCCTCTTACCCACAGCATGACCTCTGTGCCAGGTACTAGTCTTTGTTCTTTGCATATATTATCTTATTTAATCTCCATGGAACCCCATGAAAGATCCAGTTTCAATACCCTCATTTTGCAGATGAGAAAACTGAGGCACAGAACAGCTAGGCAACTAACTGGTCTAAGATTGCACAGTGGGATAGTGACAGAATTAGGATCCCAATGCAAGCAGGCAGATCCCAGAGCCCATGATCTTGTCCCTGACATTTTATTGTTTCCCAGTAAAGCATTTCTTCTAGACACATAAAAAACTCTCCAGAAAAGGGACTTTGGTGAGTGAAAACCTCTTCATTTCTTTCATTCTTGCATTGGATACAGTAGGAATACTCAAGACTGGAAATACTGTATTTTATTGACTCTAAGATACCACTGATGGAAAGATGCACCATTATTTTCTTCATCATTTAAACTATGACACAAGGTTTTCATGATAGTGTAGCATGACCCATGACTTGGTCACATTGCTTCACATTTTCTTTAACAAATTTCAAAGGTCTGGTCAATTTCTCCTGCCTTCAATCTCAGTAACAAAATGTACATGGCTTTATCCACTATGGATATCTTTCTTTCTTTCTTTCTTAGTCTTTGAAAGAGCTAGCTTGTTAGTTTACACACACACACACACACACACACACACACAGTAAAACCTTGGATTGTGAGTGACTCGTTCTGTGAGGGTTCCACAAGATGAACAAACATTTCTAATAAATTTTAACTTGATAAACGAGTGATGTTTTGCAATACATGTAGTACATGACACCGAATGTCACATGATCACAACTGAGCCAAAGGTTCTTGAAATTTGCTTTGATAAACAAGTGTTTTGGATTACAAGTGTGATTTTGGAATGAATTATGCTCACAAACCAAGGTTTTACTGTATATATATAAAACTGTGATTATTCCTTCAATGCCAAATACTTATTAATATCACATTGACACTGCGCTGCTCTGTTTTCTCCTTTTCTGAAAACACAATAAGCATTTTACTTCAGTGTTGAATTATTGTATATTTTGGAGGATTTTTTCCCTTTTGATTAAGGAAATGTTTAAACATATAAAACAGTCGAAAGAATAGAATAATGAAATCCCATGAATCTTTTATCTAACTGCAACAATTACCAACATTTTACTGTTCTGGTTTGAAGACATTTCAAATTGTTATTAAACTCAATACATGAACAAAAACAATGGAAGTAGCTCTGACCATGTTGGAGTGCGTGGGCAATAACCGTTCCACTGTAATTGACTCCTGGCTGGGGGAGATGGAACCCACCATCACCGCAAGGTACAACCCAATTTCAGAGATGTTAAAATGTGAAAAAACATGCACCTTACGTTGGTGACATGCGGCAGTAGGGAGGCCAGGACATTTTACTTATGGGTCAGTACCCAAGGGGTCAGGATTGTCTTTATTGAGTGCTTTTGAGTTTTTCTATATTTTTTGTTATTGTTTTTTTTTTCCCTTTCAGTTTCTCCCCATCACCAAAACACAAGCAGAAGAATCCTTGCATGTTTCCTTAAGAGTCTCCTTATCCTCCCCCAGTCTTCAGACTGGCAGGGCCAGGCAGGCCTTCAGCAACCCACTGATCACTTTTGTGGGGTAAGTTCGAGAGAGCCCAGGGCCTGTTTCTTTTCCTCCCAGGAGACTGGGTCACTCCCATGTGCCTAGGATGTGTTTACAGCTCATGTCTGGCCTGCTCTGGTCAGTTGAGTTCAGTCCAGAGATGTTGCTTTTGTGAAGCACAAGTGATGCTCATTGTTTGCAGATTTAGTACCGGAACTGGTGCTAAATCCCCTGTACCTTCTCTTGCCCTGATGGTCCTGACACACTCAAGAATCTGCTTTTCTTCTTACTTGACTTTTGTTCTGGTTACTATCTTCCCTTCTTCCAAAGTGTGTCCCTGGATTGATATCCTGGTAACAGATCCCTTGGGCCTGAACACAGGCCCCCAAATCTGTGAATTCTCCTGTCAGGTACTCTGTTCTGGGTTTGCAAGGCTGAGCATTTTGGGCTGGGTGTCAGAAGCCGTAAGAGGACAGTGTGGCCAAGAGATGCCTTCTCTAGGCTCTGACCCAGTGGTGCTGCTGTGTATGGGAAGAACAATCCTGGCAGGAAGCAGTCTGGGCAGAAGCCTCCCGAGGTCGGGATGTTCATCCATAATGTCAGAGGAGAGCATGACATAGTAGAGTGGGAGAGATCCTAGTAGCCTGTCAGGCAACCAGAGTTCTGGCCTTAGCTCTGTCAGTTACTAGCTGTCAATTACTGTGATGCTGCACACATATCCAGGGTGTCTTACCACTTCAGTGCACTCTGGCCAAGTTCCAAATGTCTGCCTCTGCTTTCATTTGTCTGCAGGTTTTCTCCAAATACCATGGAAGGCCACTTTGCTTATACACTGTACCAGCAGCCCTCAACCAATGACTCTGGGGAGTAGGCATGTAAACTAATCCAGATCCCTCACTGCATGGTGGGATAACTCTGAGGCCTGTGTTCTCTCCATTTCCAGAATTTCCTCAAGGAAATAATCTTCTGGTACCCACAGTGGTTATCTAGACTGCTAACACATCCTTTATTGGTTGTCTTCCCTTCCTTGGCTCACCTTCCCATGCCTCTGTTTTCTTGCATTTCTTAAACTACTTGCACATAAGCAGAAAACTTGAATTCAAACGCTTGTTTCAAGGTCTATTTCTTGGCAGAACCAAAACCAACAGAATAGGCAAGTGGGTCATTTAATTTCCTCAGGCCACAGATTTCTCACCAGTTAGGTGATAGCAAAGTTTCCAAGTATGTTGTGGTGTTAGAGTTCACCATGCACTTTTGCACACACTTCTTGTTTGCAGCTTAGTACAGACATGTGGGCAGAAAAGGTCTTGTTATCCCATTTTGCAGATGAGACATGAGAAACCCTGAGAGGTTCTGTGAGTTGTCCAAGGTCTCTCCACTGTGGGTGTAAGTGGTTGAGCTGAGACTGGAGAACAGGCCCTTGAACTCTGAGACCACTCAGTTTCCTTTCCAGTGTTTCCTGGTCTTCACTATTCCCTTACAAAAGTTGTCCTCATATTTATGAGCCCAAGAAAAAAACGGTCCACTGTTGGAGACAGATTCCATCATTTGGGCTTTGTCCTTTGGGACTGTGGTCAGCCCTGGTGAGAAGAGGTGCTCCCAGGGGTAAGTTTCTAATACCCTGGGTGGGCTCAGAGCCTCCTCCATAGGTCTCCTGAGGTTGCTGAACTCCCAGGGTCACTGAGCCTTAAGGAATACATTCACATCTCATGATCCCACCTTCTGGCAGTCCTCTCCAATTGGCTTTGGGCCATCAGCCTCAGTATCATGGTAGAACCCGGAAGCACAGTCAGGGTGGGTTATCTATACTGGTTCCACATCTCCACTATCTTCCTAGCAACATTGACTGGCTCTTGGTACTGATAATTAGCAAGGCCTTTGTCTTATGATGTCCTGGGAGGAAGGGAACTAAGTCCTGGAGGAAGGAGGGCAGGTTCCCAATGGACAGCACTTCCCCCAGTAAGACAATAGCCTTATTATTAGCCCATCCTAGGGAGGATGTCTTTGGACCCCAACCCTACACCTCTAACCTGACCCCACATCCCACCCAGTCTTCAGGCAGGAAAACAAGTATGGGTCTTTGACCTTAGTAACTCTCTTGGACTTGTTGACTTCTCTCCTTCATTTTTTCATGGAGCACTCCTACATTCCAGTGGCTTTCTCTGTTACCTCTGTTCCTTACTCTCCATTTAATGTTCTCCCTTATTTTTTGGAAGGTGACAAACTCTAACCAATCCTACTTTGATTTAACAATTCCTGAGGACAGACTTATAGTCACCCCCACCTCTACCTGTTTCTGGCTATTTCAGGTAACTGCTTCCCCAGAGCCAGCTCTAGCTACCAGAACCTGGTCAAGTGTTGATTTCTTGGCCAGCACCTGGCTGGGCCTGGTCATGATCACCCACAATGAGTATTTGAAAAGGTAATGTAGATCACTTAGGTGGACTTCATACCTCTGGACATAAGGAGCAAAGACTATGTTGATGAGCCTTTACAAACTCATGGTCAGGTGATGGATAGGCAGTGATGCTCTGATTGAGGGAGGCTGGAAATAGTCTCAGCCCCTACCCACTAATATCTATGCCAATTGGCCTGAAACTCTCACATAACTGTGTGGCTTGTGTTGAGTCAACAGAACCCTTGTCAATGTTGCAGTGCTATCAGGGAAGGGTAACACTGGAGTGACTTTCAGTTTTACCTACTTTAGCACACATGCACAGAATTATGACTCTCAGAGTGAAGGGTGCTTCCCAAGAGGTTTAATGATTAGAGTAGATAAGTCACTTAGAGAGAAGTGAGGGAGTAGATGGAGGTAAGGACAGGTAAGTTTTGAAGAGAGGGAAGGAGTCAGTGATCTCAGAGTGTAGGGTGCTGCTCATGTGGGCAACACAGAAGAGCTGCCTTGGCAGCAAAGAGGCAGAATGAGGGCCCTGGATATTGGAGGGTAGGAGACTAAGGGTCACCAAAGGTGATTCTTCACAGTTTTGGCTCATATCAGCCCTCACATCAATCTACTGCATCCAAGCTTTACAGCAGTCTCCCTACCCATTTACAAGCTGCACCATCTCATGTTTTTATCCTAGTCTTTTTCACAGCAGTGTGGAAAAAGCAAACATCAGAAACAAGCAGAAGTCAAAAGGCAACGCTTGACTCTCTTCTTTCTACTTTCTAGAATGGGGGAAATACAGAATTACTGGAAGGATCCAATAAAATCACATATCTACCATGTTTTGTAAACCATAAAATTCCTAGGCAAATGTCCAGTTGAATTTTTTGGGAGAACACTTCCATTTGTACTGTCAATCACTTTCACCTTTTGAAATGTAGCCAAAGATTTCATATCTTTTTAAGGTAACCAGAAACCTCTTTGGGTTTTGAAAAATCTGAGTGGGGAATTAGTCCACCAGGCCTGCAGGCAGCAGTTATTTTTCCACATGGACTCACCTGGAAGGAGCTGCCCAAGGTGCCATGTCTAGGGAGGTTCAGAGGAGAGGGTAATGTGCATGAGGAGGCAGATGGTGATGTGTCAACAACCCTTCATACATGAAAAGGCTGTGCTGCCTGAGACCTTTTGTTTGGTGCTTTCTCAGCTTGCAACAAAAAACCTTTCCCAATTTGTGGGGTGCACAATGGCAGGCATTGCTGCCTGCGAACTCTCTGCAAATGTCAAACCCATTATCAGGCTGAGGAAGGCAGGGTTTTAACTGAACTTTTCCTCCAACCTTCTGCCCTCCACAGCCATAACAAGACCACTTGTGCCATCACGGCCTTTTTGTAAGACCCAGATTGGAAAAAGCAAATGATCTCTAAAGAAATGTTTGGACAGGAATAAGTCTGAACTTGCAGTGTTTGTTTTTTATGTCCCTGTATCTTCTTGCTGCTAACATTTCTTGCTCACAGGATGAGGACATTATCCATCACAACAGGTCTTCAATGCAGGTAAAAAAGGTAACAAAGAAAAATGTAGGCAAGAAAGAATGGGGCTGACACTTTGAAGGGCATGTATCACTTTCCTGGTAATTCTATAAAGATGCTCCAACTCTCTTCCATCTCAAACACTGCCTCTCCCACCCTAGCCAGCCCTCTTTCAACCCTGAATTTCTTTCCCTCTCCCTTGGCCAAGCTTCTAAAAATGTAACTTATACTTGCTCTTATTTTTATATTCCAAAGCTTGCCCACCAACTCAGGCTGGTTCATTGACTTTACCCTTGTCATGTCACCAGTGGCCTCTCAATCATAATTCTTTTACCCCCTCTGGCCCCACTTCTACTTTATTTCAGGCTTCCATTAGTTCTTGGTTGGATTATTTCAGCAGCTTCCTAACTGGTCTTCACATTCTGTATCTTGCCCCTTTCTAACCCATCCTTTTCATTGTCTCCAAAGGGATCCTCAAAGGTACTTAAAGTTTGGCAGGATGTTCTAAATCCCCTTGCCTGGTTTACAGAGCCATTTGGATGCAGCCATTGTCTACCCTGCTGCCTTCTTGTCTGCCAGCTTCTTGTCACATGTGGCCCTCCGGCCATACTGATTTATTTGTAATTTCACTAACTTGCTCTGCTATTCCTTTCCCCAGGATCTTTGAATGGCTTCTTCCTCTATCAGAAATACTCTCCCACTTTGCTAGGCTGATCCTTACCTCTGCAGTGTCAGCATAGACTTCCTGGGCTCCTGGGAGCCTTCTCTGTCCTCATGAGTCTAGATCCTGCATCTCCCACATGGCCCTCTAGTGCTGTCTGTTTCCCCCACTCTTCCACACTGCATTTACTGTTCATCTGCTCCTCTCCTTTCTAGAGACAAAGCACCTCAAAGGCCTTAGCATCAGATTCTAACATTAGGATTTATGAGTAAGTGATATTCTAAAGGAAGTGCTCCCTAAGGATCCTGGCAGGGAATTGGGGAAGCAGGACAGTGAGGGGTATGGAACCAAGCAAAGGTCTGTCCTCAGGTAACATCCTTGAGAGTGACTCCAGCCTGGTTCTGCAGGGAGCTCTGAAGTATGGGTGATGCCCCAGCATTGCCCCATGGGAGGCCAGAGAGCTGGGCTGTGGCATCCCTGCACATATAGGCTGCCATGGATAAAGTACCCACCTGGGATTCCAGCTCTCCTGTGTGTGAGTGTGTGGACAAGCTATCAGTGGGGCTATCTCCCTGCTGAATATGAGAAGCAAAGGGTACTGAAGGGGAGTGGTAAGCAACAGTGGCAAAAAGTGATCCCATGGGGCCTGGGTAGAGCACTGACATTGCCACTAGAGTCATATTCTTTGTGTGGCATTGTTCAGTGAATGTCCCAATGCCCACAAGGCCTGGAACACAGAAGGTGTGCAGTGATTTCTTTTTTTTAATTGAATAGATGAGGATTTTTCAGTTTGTGACATTTTACACTATTCAAGTGTCCTTCCTTGAAAATATCTCTTCCACTGGCTTTTGAGATACCACTCTAACCACCACCTACTCTGTTCCATTCTGTTCAATCTCCCTTCTTGGCTTATCATCCTCTGCCTGTTTTGAGCACTGATGTTCCCACAAGTTATGTCCTCAGTCCTCTTCTTGGTTCACTTTCTGTGAGGACTCTTACCTATACTTTTGGTTTCATTATAACCTTTATCCTTTTTTAAATATAGTGATTCAACAATTCTAATGTTTATTTATTTTTTGAGAGAGAGCACAAGTAGGGGAGGGGCAGAGAGAGAGGGAGACACAGAATCTGAAGCAGGCTCCAGACTCCGAGCTGTCAGCACAGAGCCTGACATGGGGCTCAAACTCACGAACTGTGAGATCATGACCAGAGGCGAAGTCAGATGCTTAACTGACTGAGTCACCCAGGTGCCCCTATAATCTATACCTTAATGATGCCCCAATTCATATTTCTTTTATTCACTTATTTATTCATTTAACAAATATTTCTGAGAGTATATTGCTTACTATGTGCCAACCACTAGTCTAGGTTCTTAGACTACAACATTGACCAAAACATACCAAAATGTTTGTCTTTGGAGAGCTTGCATTCTGGTAGCAGGGTAGGAAGGGGGCAGACCATATGCAATAAACATAATTAAATAATAAAATTATGTAATATGCTAAAGGGGAAAAGGAAAAGCAAAGCAGGGTGAGCAGGATGGAAGTGCTGAAGTGCTGAGGACCCAGAGGATAGAGGGAGGTTATAGTTTCAGATATGATGATTCAAGGTAGTCCTCATTGAGAAGATGACATGTGAACAAAACTCTGAAGGAGCGGAGGGAGTCAGCTGTGGGAAGAGCATCCGGGCAGAGATAACTACAAGTACAGATGCCCTGAGGTACATTCTTGTCATGTTCAAGGAATGGGGAGGAGGCCTCTGTGGCTAGAGCAGCGTGATCCCAGGGAAGAGAAGTAGAAGATGAGATCAGATGGACATGGGAGTGGGTAGACCATGTAAGGGCTCAGAGAGCTATGGTAAGGGCTTTGGCTTTTGCTCTGAGTGAACAGGCAGCACTGCAGGGCTTTGAACAAAGGTGTGACATATCTGACTTATAGCCGAGATATCCATTTCCTGTCTCTAGACTGGTATGTTCAATTAATTTTTGGATGTCCCATGGTCACATCAAGTTGAATGTAGTTGGTCTTTATCATTTGCTGATTCCATTTCTGTGAAATGACTTCCTAGCTAAAATTTATTTGTAATCCCCAAATTAATACTTGGGATGTTTTTAGTTATCTGTGGACATGGGCAGAGCAGTGAAAAATTTTGATAGCTTGTTCCCAGCTAAAGTTGTACAAGATAACACTCTGCCTTCTTATTTCAGCTCTCATACTGTAAACAAGTGTCCTTTTCACTGTCTATTTAGTGCCACTTTTTTTTTTTTTGCATTTTTGTGCTTTTGCTTGGTGATTTCCCTGTTTAAAATGGTTCCCAACCTTAGTGCTGATATGCTGTCTACTGTTTCTGAGCACAAGGAGGCTGTGATGTGTTTTATGGATAAAATGCATGGGTTAGATATGCTTCATTCAGGTATGAGTTACAGTGCTGTTGGCTGTAAGTTCAATGTCAATGAATCAACAATATATATTAAACAAGGAGTCTTTAAACAGAAACGCACATTAAACAAGGTTATGTATTGATTAATTGATGAAAAGTTGTGGCCAGAGGCTTGCAGGAACTTAACCTTGCATTTCCCCTAGGAGCAATGGTTCAGTATTCATTAATTCAGTGTTTGTGGTGACTATAGGACATAACTACCATGAATAATGAGAATCGACTGAGTGTATGTAAAACACTAAACTTATTTTTAGTTTCATCGTTCAACAAAACACTCCAGCCAGATAGAATTCTCACTTCCTCATTCCTTACATCAAATCAATCTGAAGCTCGCCTCTCCTTAAACATCTTCTTCTTCCCATCTCCACTGTCACAGCCTTGGTTGATTTTCATTTTGCCTGGACTGGTACAGCAACCTGGTCTTCCTGCCTTTAATATGGCCCCTTTCAATTTTTCCTCCATGCACCTTCCAGAGAGGTCTTTCTTAAATGCAGCTCTGATCACATTATTTTTCTGCACACAACCTTCAGGGGCTCCTTTTTGTTCCATTAGCAGTGACTTGGAATTTACTGCTAAATACCTACTGACTAGCCACCTTCCAACTTTCTCAGGTGGCAATGTGTCCAGATCACCTCCTCAGATGACCTTGCAGCATGTGGCCCAATGCTGCTCAATGAGATGTATGCACAAGTCACTGGACAGAGCTGATGGGAAATCCTTTACAGGGGACACACTTGACTGGCATCATCATTTTGCCTTTTGATATGCCTTCCCTTGGACATGTTTTTGATGCAGCAGGCATCTTGCTAACCATGAAACAGAAATGAAACACAAAGTACTGTGTTTCAGGTGTCTACTTCTGTGTAACAAATCATCCAAAACATAGTGACTTAAAACAATGCCATTTATTTGCTCACAATTCTACTATCTGGAGGGCTAAGCTAGGTAGGTCTTCTGCAGGTCTTTCCCTGGGGTTGTGTATGTTAGGGAATTGGCTAAAGGTTGGTTGGTCCCGCATGGCTTCAATACCATGTCTGGAGCCTCGATGGAGACGTCTAGAAAGGCTGGGTTGGCTGGGCCTTTCTCCATCTGGCTTCATTCTCCATCCAGTCTCTTTCTTCATTTGGTCTCTTTCTCTATCTGATTTCCCATTCTCCAGGAGGCTAGGACATTCCTATATGATGCTTTTAGGGCAAGATGGTGAGAGCAGATGCTTCAAAGCTTCTTGAGGATAAGGCTAACAAGTCACACAGAGAACCTTCTGCTATATGCTATTGGCCAAAGCAAGTCACATGGTCAACTCAGATTAAAGAACATGTATCCAGTGATGGGAGTGATTGTTGTGGTTATCTTGGTAAGCAATCTGTCATAGATGGCAAAATCAGAGGAGGAGGAGTCTGGATCCCCATGGTTACTGTGAGTTCTGATGTCAGCACAGAATTGTCTATTTCTAGACTTAGAAATCTTATTTGTTTAACCCCTAGAGTGGTTGTTTTTATGACATGGGACTGAACATATTCTTAACTGGTTCAAGTTGTTCTTAACAATGTTTTTATTTTACCTTGGTGGCTCCAGTCAGTGGTTGAAATCTTGCAGGTAATTTATCACTAGTAACAAAGTGCCAATATTTTTGAATAATTCATAGAGCTTAAAAAATAATTAGAGTAGATTCAGGGTCCCACTTCTGAATTGCCCATCCCCTCTGTCATGGGGATAAAAGCCAGTGATACGCTGTCCTGTAAAAGCAGTCCATTTTCCTTTGCTTGTGGCTAGTGTTAATACCTGAAGACTATATCTTCAGGTCCCCTTTGGCTTTATTGTTCATCTCTAACTCCCACTCCCAAACCAGACTCTTTCTTATTTATTTCTGAGGGCCCCCAAGAGTGCTCCCATGTGTTTACAAAGTACTCCCAATGGTTATTTGTTACTGTGGCTTCCATAGCTCTGACAAACTCCATGAGACACTGCTCTGAGCTATGACTCTTTTCCCCTTGATGTTGCCTGGGGACCCTCAGACCTGGAGGGCCTCTGATGTTCTTCTGACCCTTCCCACTATCAGGCAGCCTTTATCACTCCTCCTCACAGCACAGGCCCCTGTTAATACCCCTTTCATCTTCCAAACAAGAAGGAAGATGCTCCTTTCTGGTTAGGTTTTATTTGAATCCCCCAGCAAGGTGGCCTGAATGCAAAAGTTTTGCAGTAGAAAACTTTTGTGCTCTCTGCTGGAACTAACTGTGGTGAGACTGCCCCCTTCCCCTTTGTTCTTGACACTATTATCGGCCGTGAAGCTGAAATATGTGCTCCACCACTGATGGGCTTTGACCCTACCCCACTGCCAGAGACCACTCAACACCCAAGAAGGCCCCTGTGCATCGAGAAGGATGTTCTCTCTTTGTTTTATTCAGAAGTTGTTCAGCGGTGCTGTTGCTTGGACTCCAGTTAGTGATACAAATTTTTCCTTTAAGAATATATATTTCTTAAAGTTTTTGAATAGCTACTTCATGTATGTGGTTAAAAGCAAAAAATCCAAGTAATACAAAAAGATACAACAATGGAAAGCAAATCTCTCTAATTCTGAAAAACACTTCCTTGGTCTCCTTCATTTGAACAAACTTCCGGAGTAGTTTATGCATCTTCATGAACACATGGTCCAGTCCTTTTAATTCATAAACGCAGCTTCAGCTGAACCAGAGGCCTAGCTTAGCAGAGGTTCTGGAATAGGCTACCATACCGCACCCAGACCCCCACTCCACTCTGATTCTCAGGCTTTGCTTTATTTGGCCAGCCTCTTCCTTTTCTCATGGAAACTTCCTTATTGGTCTCTTTAATCCATCTGTTGTCTTTTTTTTCTTTCTAGCCTTATTGAGATATAATTGACATACAGCTCTGTTGTACAAGTTCATGGTGTACCTCAGAATGCCTTTTGCAAATATCTTTTCCCATTCCGTTGGTTGCCTTTTAGTTTTGTTGGTTGTTTCCTTTGCTGTGCAGAAGCTTTTTATCTTCATAAAGTCCCAGTAATTCATTTTTGCTTTTAATTCCCTTGCCTTTGGGGATGTGTCGAGAAAAGATATTTGCAAATGACATATAGGACAAAGGGCTAGTATCCAAAATCTATAAAGAGCTCACCAAACTCCACACCCAAAAAACAAATAACCCAGTGAAGAAATGGGCAGAAAACATGAATAGACACTTCTCTAAAGAAGACATCCGGATGGCCAACAGGCACATGAAAAGATGCTCAACGTCGCTCCTTATCAGGGAAATACAAATCAAAACCACACTCAGATATCACCTCACGCCAGTCAGAGTGGCCAAAATGAAGAAATCAGGAGACTATAGATGCTGGAGAGGATGTGGAGAAACGGGAACATTCTTGCACTGTTGGTGGGAATGCAAACTGGTGCAGCCACTCTGGAAAACAGTGTGGAGGTTCCTCAGAAAATTAAAAATAGACCTACGCTATGATCCAGCAATAGCACTGCTAGGAATTTACCCAAGGGATACAGGAGTACTGATGCATAGGGGCACTTGTACCCCAATGTTTATAGCAGCACTCTCAACAATAGCACAATGGAGTACTACATGGCAATGAGAAAGAATGAAATATGGCCCTTTGTAGCAACGTGGATGGAACTGGAGAGTGTGATGCTAAGTGAAATAGGCCATACAGAGAAAGACAGATACCATATGTTTTCACTCTTATGTGGATCCCAAGAAACTTAACAGAAACCCATGGGGGAGGGGAAGGAAAAAAAAAAGAGGTTAGAGTGGGAGAGAGCCAAAGCATAAGAGACTCTTAAAAAGTGAGAACAAACTGAGGGTTGATGGGGGGGGGGGGTGGGGTGGGTGATGGATATTGAGGAGGGCACCTTTTGGGATGAGCACTGGGTGTTGTATGGAAACCAATTTGACAATAAATTTCATATATTGAAAAAAAAAGAATGCCTTGACATACATATTTGCAAAACGATTCTCAAAATAAATGTAATTAGCATCCATCTCCCCATATAGTTACAAAAACTTCTTTTTTTCCCCTTTGTGATAAGAACTTTTAAATTCTACTCTCAGCAGCTTTCACATACACCATACAGCCCATCTGCTGTCTTTTGGGGTCATCAGATATGTTTGCACATGTTCAAACCTCACTACTGGACAGGGTTCTATGATTTTTCCTAGGAGGTTTGTGGGCCCCTATGTGGGCATGAGAAGTTGCCTACTTCCAGCCTTCAGCTACGGCTCAGAACAAGCTCTAGCTGATCCAGCATGGCTCCTACATGTGTCCCAAGATCTCTCGTTGTATAACTCCTGGCTGCTTCACCAGCCTTATTCCCCATCCCACCCTCACGCCGTATTCCAGCTCTAACAATGCTCTGCAAGCCCTCCAGCATAGAGGTTTCACCCTCCTGGGCCTTTGCAAAGGCTTTCCTTCTTCCTGGACAATCCTTTTTCTTTTGTTCTGTTTGGAAATTCCTATTTTTCCATCAAGACTAAGCTTAACTGTTACTTTTTCTGAGAATGTCTTACACGATTTATTTTCCCTCCTAACCCCTGAGCTGAGCTGAGGTCATTACATCAACTTTGGTCACTGTTTTGTCTCTGGCACTTATTTTCAGTTATTCAAATGATCACCCTGTGCTACAACTTTATTTTTGCTTATATTTTTCTCTCCCATCAGTGTTATGAGCAACGTGAGAATAAGTACTTGGTGTTAAAATGTATGCATGTCACATAGGTGGCAGTCAAAAAGCTTTTCTTAAATAAGCTCTCACATATAATGTATAATTTTTGTACTTAGGCGGCTCTGGTGTTCACTTGAATTTGGAATTAAGCAGAAAAGGTTGGGAGCTGTTGTCCTACAGGCTACAGCTCCAAGTCCTTTACATGCAAGCTGGTATCTCCTGTATCAGGAGGCACAGCTTTAAATCCTCAACCATTTAGTACTTGCAACAGTGGCCAGTCACTTAATCTCACTAAGTTTTGGTTTTCTTGCTGGAAAAAAAGGATTTATATATCTTGCAGAGTTCTGGGAACTAATTGCAACTATGGGAAGCTGTCTAGAGGGGTGCTGGGCACCTACTGGGTGTTCAATACATGTTCATTTAGTGAATGAGTAAATGGGATGGGTATACTAATATTTCTCATGCTACAATAACCAACATCTAGACTCACAAAGCATCTAAAGGAGGAAAGTTTGTATCAATACCAACAGGAACAACATTTTAAATGTATTTTTGTGCTTCTATATTTTATTCTTGTTTACACACACACAGGGAGACTCTCTCTTCCTCTCTTGTACATACAATTCCATTTCCCGTTTTGTTTGTTAGTTACACAGCAAACCTCCAGGACAAGGTCTTGCAGGTGACAGAGGAGTTAAGGCAGCTTTAGCGGCAGTTTTGACGTTATGCTCCAGTGGTGTTTTATTTTCATATCTGTTTTTCTTGAGTCCAAGGCTGTTACACACCTTTCCTTTATGTGCACAGCTGGGGAGGGCGGCCTACTCCAGTTCCGTGAGCTGTTTTGATGGCCTGCTGTCCACATTGGTATTCTATGAGCCTAGGATTTCTAGTCTTCCTGGAAAGCCTCGATATCTTATCATGTGGATGCAGGAAGTTTTTTTCAATGCTTACTTTGCTTCCATTTTTCAGTGTGATTGAATTCTGCAAAAGCCTCTCTGTGAAAGAATGTTTTTTGATAAGTACTTGAAATCCTCCATTTGTCAGATTTGGCTTTTAGTTGGTGTTTGGCTACTTTCTACCACACAGGCGCCCCCAGGCTCTCAGTGTCTGTCTCTCACATGCACATATATATCCACATGTCCCTAACCACCTGATCTCCAGCCCACGTAACAGCAGACCCTACTTACCCTCAGTCCCTGCTCAATCTTTGAGTCTATTTAGGGAAAGTGGACTTCTCTCATGTCTGTTTCTGGACTGATCCACACATAGCCTGCTTCTCCACTGTCAGCCCCAGCTCCAACTTAGTTCTGAGGTCTTAGTCACTGACAATGTGGCCCTTGTGGGCTATAGTCCTCCCTTAGTAAGAAGCTTCTACCCCACAGTGTTCCCAGAGACAGAGTTTGGGGGTAACATGTGGGAAAGGTCATATCCCCACCCCATGCCTTGCACACTGCCCATCCTGTAATTCTCCTTAGTAGCCCCAGTGTGGGGCTAACAATCTCAGAATGAAATCTTGGGGCTACGAAAAGGGGTCATAGTACAGAACGGAAATATCTAGAAACATTTCCTCAAATTGTCTAGCCACCATTAAAGGGAATCTCTCCCTGATCATGTCTCCCTTGGGCTACCAGCCTGCTGCTGGGTTGAGTTGGAGTTTTCTTCTTAAAGACAGTTTCTCAAAACACCTTGCTCCTTACTGAGCTCAGAGTCTCCATTCTTACCTATCACGTTGTGTAACAAAAAGCTCAAATGTTACTCTTTTATTACTCTTTTACTTTTATTACTCTCAGACTAGCTGGCTTTCCCTGTGTCTCAACCATTCTCTCCGGCACAAACTTTGACCCTTACTTTCACCTCCAAAATGCCCACTGGGGTGTTTTAGCAAACAACAGAGCAGACTTCTCCCTCCCTCTCTCAAATTTTGCCACTCCCCTCAGAATATTAAACTGGTTACATTTAGTTTCTATGTATTTTTATTTTTTACATGTGTGTTTATTTTTGAGAGAGACAGAGTGTGAGCGGGGGAGGGGCAGAGAGAGAGGGAGACACAGAATCGGAAGCGGGCTCTGGGCTCTGAGGTGTCAGTACAGAGCCCAATGCAGGTCTCGAACCCACGAGCCATGAGATCATGACCTGAGCCAAAGTTGGACGCTTAACCGACTGAGCCACCCAGAAGCCCCTTGTTTCTACATTTAAAATTAGTTAACATTTTTTTCCCCTCATGGCACGCAGATCTTACCCCTTGCAAATAATCACTTTCAGTTTTATATTCCAAACAGGTTTTTCTTATTGGTCCATTAAAAAGTAGACACTTAAAGCTCACTAATCCATGGTCATTTCAGTTACAACTCATCGACTAATTCATACCTACTGTAAATATTATGATAATTATTAGGAAAAAGGAAAATATTAAATTATTAATTACTGGCGTGTAATATATCTGTTATAAATATTTGTGATAATTTGTAACTACGTACCCACCATTCAGTAAAAGAACCTTCTCTGTAGAGTCTCATACCCAAGATGTATTTAGCCAGTGTGGTGTACCAGAAAAGTACACCAGCCAGCACATATTGTACTGTCTACTGTGACTGTTCTTACTGATAGGAACCCTGCTAAATATTTCCAATACTACCTTTTTCTGTGCACATGTCTGGCATCAGATTCACAATTGAAAAGTCAATCAGTCAAGCTTCTACCTACTTGGAATATATAAGTCCAAGCATTAACTTATTTAAATGACTGAATTGGTTTAACTAGTCAGGTACTGGATACCAGAACAGACTTATTGAGTGTGTAGAACCCCATCCTAGAGGTCAGGTCCATGTTCAGGGAACTGAAACCCTAATTTGGTAGATAGGATCACCCCACATAATGGGTGCTTTATGCTTTTGTATATTGTGCTTGTTTTCTCAGACCTTTCTGACTCTTGAGATGTCTTTGGCTGTGGTTGCTGATGACAATGGTTTTTGACTCTGATAATCTGTACAACTTGTTTCTCAGGACTCTTTATGTCTTTCTTGGGTTTCTGGTGGCTCACTCACTCCTCAGTGGTGGATTACTTGGTGGCAGGTAGTTTTCCTGCCTCTGTTCCTCTTATCTTGTCTGAATGACCCTCCTGGGTTACCACGAGAACTGGGCCTCCAGCCCGAACTGGTGGTGGGGAAGAAGTGGGTGATAGCTCTGGGATGGAGAGCAAAGGGGCACTAAAGGCAACATCTCAGACACTGTGTGAAGTCCAGTGGAAAGTTTTATCAACTGGCTAGGAAGCAAAACCTAGAGCACACTAAGGAGGACAAGCAGGAAAAGAGCCACAAGAGATCTTGGAGGCAATGATCTATGGAAAGTGGGAGGCTTTCATAGGGGCTGGTGACTGTGTAAGAAGGAACCATGAAAGGCCAGTGATCTTTCCTACCATTGTGGGCATCTTCATTCAGCAGAAGACTGTTTATACCTCTAGCACCCCACTGCTCCTCAAGTTGGAAAGGATCCCCCAAAGGACTGCAAATTTTTGCCAAGATGGCGTGATCTGCTAAGTAATGATAGATCTCAAGTCTTGTAACTTTATTACCCTTTCTCTTATAAACCTCAAATAAGTTCTCAAGGAAGCTTGACAGCAGTGACAACACCCAGAACTACCTTCACACTAATAAGCTGTGTTGGGTCCTATATACTTCAGCTCTCTCCTATTTCCAGTGTTCTCTCTGTCTTTCTGGGGCATCCTCTTTAGTGGATTCTTCCTTGTGGGTTGGACAGCCATCATTTTCCTCTTTCTCCAAAAGTCATAATTCCTATTGTCCAAGGGCCAGATCTTTGGTCTCTGAGTCCCCATTGATCTGACAGCATTCTTATAAATAGTTTCCTAGTGTCCTTTCCTGGAAGTTCAGTGGAGGTACACCCCAAATCTTTGGAAATGCAGAGTGTAGTGACCACAGGTGTGAGACTTTGCTGTGGCTTTAATGTCAAGAAAATAGGAGACCCTTACTCCTGGGTTTGTTCTTCCTTCTTCTGCTTTAATGTAATGTCTGTCTGCTACCCCTGCCTCCCTCTCTCCTGTCCCAGTTCTGGCTTGTCAGTCTGATGAAGTGCCTTCAGCACTAATTGTGCCCCTCCCTTCTGTTTTTGAGTACCACTTCTACATGGTAATGCTTCTCTCCACAGGAGTAGGGTGAAGAGTTCTCAACACTTGGTCCTCATTGTGCACCTCTGGTGGTTGCAATGCCAGATATACTTGACAGGAGCTGGACAAAGGATCACTGCATGGTGTGCAAGCCTGTCAGTCGCTGTCAGTTCTGGGCAATGCACTTCAGTCTACGATGACGTTCCAGGAAGGAGGCCTGGAAATAGAATTTTTTCCTTCTATTTGAAAACCACAAGATCCACATTATCCTGGGTGGTGAAATTAACCCTGCTTTTCTGGTAGATGGTACACATTTCCACATTCTCTTTTGGGAGAGAAGACAAACCAGCTGAACACCTCCTTCAACCCCCATGAATGCTGATGACCTGGTTTGGAAGCCAGAAAACGTCTTGGCCTTAATTTTTTCCCCACTGTCTCCCAACCTCCAATGCACAAACCTACCAGTTTGTGAAAAATCCTAAATTGAGAATTCTATAGGAGGAGATCTCTGAGTTTAGCAGCAGTATGCAAAATAGACAGTTTTTACTTTTTTGGGTCATGGACTCCCTTACGCATCTGATGGAATACACACACACACACACACACACGCACAAGAATAGACACACACACAAAAACACACACACTTCCCACCCACAGACAAGCATATGTATACATTTTTTTGCATACCATATTCTAAAAGTTTATATACCCTTAAGCCCATCCATTAATCACATATCAAGAATCCCTGACTTAGGGGATTTAAATAACAGCACGGTATAGTCACTAAAAATCTCACAGGATTGTGGGTGAAATGAATAGAAGTAGAGTGTTTAGTGACTGTCCAGATCTAATCATTTTCACATCAACTGATGCTGGGAATTTGTGCTCTGTTTTCAAGTGAGTCTTTCAAAAGATGTGGACAAACCAGACACTTTCAGAGGGGAGTGGAATCTTGTTATGCCGAAAAGCTGAGGAGCCTCAGAAAGCTTGTCATGGAGAAGGAAGTAGAAAGGCATGGATGATGCTTATAGGGACGACCCTGAAGACTTAAGGGAGCCTCAAATATTAACAATAGATATTAGGATTCTGAACAACACCCAGTTAACCAGAAATTTGAGTTTACAAGGAGCTTTTATGTCCCTAGTGCTCCAGTTAGTTGAGGTTTTGTTGTACTGACCTGGATGCACAGATGAAAGAGTATGTCAGATGACAGCTATGATTCTGTGTGGTAAATCTAATGATCGAGGACAGCGGTGGAAGCTGGATAAACCAAGCATTCAGGGTCTGTAGGCTCACTAAATAAACTCTAAAGGACACCAAGAGGGTCCTTTACCTGAATACCTGTCCAGACTCTCCACCTATTCTCCATGCTTTGCCAGATGTCATAATGTCTAGATGGTTCTGGCCACAAGCTCAGATGTGTAGTATAAATGCAACATCCTTTATTTTTTAATATGGCAGCCTATCTTCTATCTCAAGCCCCCATTCTTCCTAAATAATCTAACTATTTTTAAGGCAAATTCGACCATTTCCAGTTTTCTAGGTCATTTTGGGTATAAACTCAATTCAGGATTTCCCTTCCCTCTTTCTCAAAATTCTGGATGCTGATGTGGATGGAAGAGAAGGGGGTTATGAGGTCTCCAGAGGTTGGAAAGGTCATCTTGGTCTTGGTTATAATGGACTCGGATGAGATATACATCATCTTTAATAGTTCTTGGTCACTGGTCTCTATTCCCACCAATATCCATGGAAATTGCTCACTCTGCCATCTGGCTGTAGTTACACACATTTACATTCTCTTTGTCTCTCGGGTTGATAGGTCTTGCAGCCTACTTCCAAGACTCTCTGAGGATCTGTTCATGTATTGGAGGTGTGAGGGGGGATCTGTCTTAAGTCCCATTACTGCCAAACACATCATACTCTAGGCTCTCCTCACTCGCTGTTCCACTGTGCTGGTGCAGGGAGCTGTTCTTCCCTGGGACACAAGGCACTGGGGTATTTTGTTCTTAAATTCCACAGTATGTCTGGTACTTCTGCCCCTCTCTCCCTTTGCCTCCCTTTCCCTATTTCAGCACAGGACTGAGAGATCCACAGGAAAGTTTGCTGGTCTTTTGTTTACTCTATGACTTTAACTCTTTCCCACCCAATCTAGTCTGATTGGCGGGGATCCTGGCACTTCAGATTTTCTTTTTTATTTGAAGAAGCTCACATTTCATGCTTTGTATTCTTTAGGGCTTAGGCTCCCAACCAAAAAACCCTGAAAGATTTGCAAATAAAAAGCCATGGCTTTTAATCTTTGCTATAATTCTTCAGAATTTATTTAGAATCTCAAAAGCATTACGAGCCTCTATTTCTTTGAATTCTGGGTAAGGCCTCCTAGGAGGTAACATTTGCCACTGACACAGGAGGTATAGATGAAAAATCTGATAAGAAAATGTAGAGGTGGGAGGTTGCAGGGACAGATGAAACAATCCCATAGTACAATGGGATATATATTATTTAATTTAAATCCATTTTCCTCTGCTGGACATAAATATCTCATGGCAGACACAAACGGAGTATTCATCATTGTTCACTATTAGTAAGTTAATGTGAATGAGTTTCTCATCTTTACACAAGCTGGGTTCTGAGAGCAGGCTTGGCAGGGGACAGTGGAGAGACAGGTGTAGGGTAAGCCAGCTGGACGGCCAGGTGTGGTGAGAAGGAGGGGCAGCCAGGTGCATTTTGTGGGTAGTAGAAGGCTAGGATGGAGAATTAGAGCATGGGGAGAGGCAAAGAGAGAGAGCCCCAGAGATGAGCTTCACACACTTCCCGGTGATGCCAGAGCTGGGGAGACATGGGGTCAGCACATTCAGGCAGAAGAAGAGAGAGGTCTGTGTTCAGACCCAGGTCAAGAATTGACTGAATGATTTGTAAAGGCATGTAGGACACACTTCTCAAATTTCCAAGTAACTCAAAGTGATGGAAGTAATCTCTAATAAGATAGAAGTTAAAGCAGCAAAAGAAAAATGAACATGAAGGGGATGCCCAAATCTGGTGGGAATACAGGAGGGAAGAAGGGCACCATTCTGGGGTGAACTCATTCTGGGCTGGATGATGGACAGCCTGGAGGATGGGCAGAGAGACAGCATCCTAACATTAGAGCTTTTACATCTGAAGTGAGACAAAACAGAATCATTCTTTTATTTCATGCGACAGAAAAATAGCTGGGTCCTGTCTTCATGTTCTGTTCAGTGTTCTGCATTCTCTCTCCTGTTCTGTTTCTGTGTGAAGAAACACAACCCTTCCCAAACTCTTGCTTTGATCACAAGCATCAGAAAGTGTGGCATTGCTTGGTAGGCAGGGAAAAGAAAGATTCAGCTTTTTTTTTTTTCCTTGAAAGCTCCTTGTGTTCTGAGTTTTTTACTCTCTTTTTAGGACATCTTCACTAAAAAACATTCTATCACACGATGGCAGTAGAGATATAATCTAAATTTATAAGCTATAATGCATGGATGCATCCCAATGGGGAGAAAAGTCTAATTTATGTTTGTCCATATATTTTTCTTTGGTTGGTGTTTGTGTTCTAAGTTTCTGGAGGCATCAAACATAGAAAGGCCCTGTAATTCCAGACGGGATTAATACAGACAATATTTCATTCAGGAGGTGGAGACCATAAATAAGAAGAGGTACTTTTAGATGGCCTCTAAATTTTTTGAGATACCACTCCAGTGCCTGTAAAAACCAAAATCAACCTTCCACTTGCATTCCTAATTTTCTCTGCACCTCATTTTTTTTTCCTGGATAGAGACAATTTTTCAGGCTGGACAGGAGATGAAGAACATCTATGAAAGACTCAGACTTCCTCCTTTTACATTATCTTTACCCTAACTCTGAATTACTTCCATTTCCTTCAAAGGAAATTTTTCTTTGGTCTTAAATGGTGATAAAGAAACAACAAGAAAAATTTGGAATCCATTAGAATGGGTCAAAAACCTTTGTTTAGGAAGATTGCATGTTTTGCCATTCTCTCTGGATATGCTTTTCTCAAGCCACAAAAGGGTTCTGTAGAATAACCAATGTCCTTTTCAATAATGCCAGATTTCCTTCTGAGAGAAAAAAAACAGTTGCATCTCAGGATTCATTTATACCACATACTAGTGGTAACCCTGATGCACCACACACTAGGGAAATAATACTAGTTATTTAAGTGACCACTATTAAATGACCAGTAATCACAAGCCACAGTGCTCCAAGTTCTTTACACATATTATCTCATTGGATCCTCACTGTCTTGCCATGAGGCAGTTGCCAGCAATATCCTCATTCATCACACAGATGAGGAAACCTCCCTGAGACACTGGGAGGTAAAGAAACAAGATCACATAGCTAGTCAGGGACTGACCATGATTAGCAACCAGGTGGTCTGGCTTCAAAGTCCATGCTATTACCCATGGAGGGGGTCTCTGCAGGAGACAAAGGTTCTTTCTGCAAGTAGTTTACAATCCAGTAAGACATGAAAGCTTACAATCTAGGGCAGATATGCTGAATCAAAATGAGATGACATTTTGCCAGCATATTGGATATGACACATGAGAAAATGATCGCCTAGAACATGGGTAAATCCATTAAAAGTTTATTGTTTATACAGGGAAAAATTAGTATATGTGCTGCTAAAGCAAGCACTATAAAGGGAAAAATTAAAACATAGGAAATTCTCCCATCTAGAGAGTGAGATGGACATTACATTTCCTTAACTCTTCATCCTAGACATTGCAAGGTTCAATAGAAGCATGAGGATATTTGGGCTGAGTTGTTTTTTTTTTTAATTTTTAATGTTAACTTATTTTTGAGGGCGGTGGGGGAGAGAGAGAGAAAGATGGAGAGTGCAAGCAGGGGAGAGGCAGAGAGGGAGGGAGACACAGAATGTGAAACAAGCTCCAGGCTCTGAGCTGTCAGCACAGAGCCCAACATGGGGCTCGAACTCATGAACTGTGAGATCATGACCTGAGCTGAACTCTGACGCTTAACCGACTGAGCCACCCAAGTGCCCCAGCCTCAGAGGTTTTGATTGGAGATTTGATCTGGGGGAGGAGGGCATTGGCTACTGTATTTTAGGAAATATTTTGGCTTGAGTGTTTTTGTGGAGTGGTCTCTTTTTCACTCACTATTTCTCCTCTTTAAATATCTTTTTCTTAGGAGTCCTCTTTGAATCTGGGAAGCTCAGAGAAAATAAGAAAGCAGTCTACACAGTTGTGGTGTTCAGTTCAGGGGTGAGATGGGACTCTTCAAATTTCCTTCTAGTTCGTCCATCTCAGCTCATCTGAGATGGGAAAGGAGGAAGCGACTCAGGGTAGAAGTACAGTCCAGGAATAGAGAGCATGCATTTATCTGAAACATCTCTTGTGCTATAATTCTTAGGAACCAGGGTGAGGCAGATGGAGTATATGAACCCAACACTAATCTCTTATGAAAACATATGAAAATTAATTCTCTGTCTGAATAGCAAAGGTGTCAGTAAATCATATTCTTGGTACATCCAAAATTCTGTTAACTTTATATTTTCCAATTAAATTTCATGTTAAGAATAACTTGGAGTTGTTTAGTTCTTCTTGTCCTAGAAAAAACTATTATTTTTGGATAATTTTAGTCCTCTCTGTTTTTGCTTTTCTGTATTTTGAAATTTGCATGGATGAGTTAGAAATTAGTTATCTAAAAACACCTGCTTTCTCTATACTTTTAGAAAGAAGAGACGATTAAGCTCTCTTCTAGTCTACTTTTAACCGTCTAAAGTTTGAGATAACCATCTTCAGAAGATAGATAATCAAATTGAGGCCATTCTTAGGGATCATGACACTAAATGGTGCTAAGGATGCTCAAAATGACAAAAATCCAAGGAATAAAAATAATGCCTGACTTTCATTTTAGTGTGGAACCATTTGAACTATTAAAAGTGAGAAAATTTATTGTAGTGCAACAGTTTATGCTTTCCCATTTCTAAAGAGATAAATAAATAGAGAAATGGGGCCATATTTCTCCAAAGATGAATGGCTTAAGACAACAGAGAGACTATTCACTAAAAGCCATAATGAGTAGGGGTAGAAATATAGCCACTTTATGATGTCTGCAGTGGCTCTTCAGCTATCTGCATTTTATAGGGTAGAAGAGAAAGTATCTTCACTGGCCTGACTTATACTCTATCCAATGCACTAATTCTATCTCTCAACACCATTTGCTGGTGCCCTAGGTATTTCCTTTTATTTTCACAATAACCAAAAAACAGGTTGGCTTAGAAGGCCAATCTGAATGTAAGGGTGAAGGAGAAGGCTGAACTGCTCTTGTAGTTTTGACGAAAATGGCTGTGTGAATCTAAAACCTCAGAAGTGAAACTTTTAGTCATTTGTCCTCACTTTTTAATCTCTATGTTGCCAAGCATCTTTATTAAGAATAAATAAGATAATATTATGAGGTAGGAGAAGGACTCTGTGTTGACTAGTAGGATTACTCTCAGGTTGTATTTAAGTAGTCCAAATTCTTTTCTGTGGAAGGTGGACCTGTATGTACTATAAAGAGGAAGCTGTCCATTTTTAGTCTACTCTTGCCCTGATTCGGAGACTCACATGGGGCCTGATGAGGCAAAATAAGATTATTAGGTGTGACATAAATTCAAATAATCATCCTCTGAAGAAGTAGGAAGTAATACACAGCCTCAATACTTCAGAAAGTAGAGGGCCTTCTAATCAGTTCACTGTTTTGTTTATCACACTCATCAAGATTCAGAGATAACCAGAATAAAATATTATCATCTTTCACTGTATAAATTCTTTTGATTGGCTTTATATGATTCTCTGTAAGGGGCAAAGTAACCTGGCCAGTTCTGAGCTGGTGTTCACCTCACAAAAGGGCTCTGGATTCTTACTGAAATGGGCCAGCTGAGTCCATGACCCAGTGACTCTTCCTATGTTCTGGAAACTATTTTCCTCTCCTCATCTACAGGAGGTGACCTCCTCATCCACGTTTGTTGTGCATGACTCTTCTCCCTTGGGAAGGACTCACTCTATCAGGAGTTGAAATCTATCTCAAAGTGGGAACATTTTCTTTTCCAGGATTTGGAAGAGAGAGATGGAGGACAGAGGGGGAGAGAGAGAGAGAGAGAGAGGGAATGGAGTGGACACATGCAATGTGAAGGGCTGCAGGGGAACCATACTCCCCTTCAATGAAAGGAGAAGGAGCTGGAAAGCTGATCTGCAGTAAAAGTGAGAAAAAGCAGTAGCAGCTCTCCTTTTTTTTTTTTTGCTCCTTGATTTTTGTGAAAATCCCCACATCCCTGTAATAAATTGCTCCAATTTATTTTTATCTAGATTGAATTGGTTTCTGTAACTTGCAATCAAAGGATCCTAACTAAAACACAGACTAAAGAAGACACTGATGATTTATTTGGCTTGTGGATTTATTTCTAATAATTTAAAATATAAATCTGAAAAATGGTATCTTGGCTTGTATCCAATTTGATATGACTTCTGAACAGGAGAGTCAAGTATGGACTAAATGTGGCATAAGAGTGTTCTCTGGAATTAATACAGAACAGGCCAGACTCTTGTTATCTTTAAGAAAGTAGGCATGTTATTTAATCTCTCTGAGCCTTAGTTTCCTTAACTTCAAAATGGAAATCATATGTATCTCATAGGACTGTTGTTAAATTTAGTGAGCTACAATATGTAAAGTAGCTAGCTAGCATAATAAAGGCATCTCATCCTAGTTATGGAAAGTGTCTGTTGGGGAAAAGCTATCAATTTGCCATTTTTGTTCCTTTTTGTTGTTGTTTTTGGTCCTGTTTAGTGTTGGTTCAGGAACCAGACAGAACTGAATCTAGGCATGGAGGAATTATAGTGTCTTCAAGTAGAGCTGGGAGGGGCAGGAGAGCAGATGACCTGAGGGTATCAGAAGGGATAAAGATAGAAAGAAGAGGTGGAGACACAAGCTGAGTTACCTGACAGTTTTGGGGACGGCCTGCCCCAACTGATAGATCCACAAGGGACTGCTGAGAAGCTGCAGTGACAATACGACAAGGGTCATTCCCCTTCTCACCAGACAGAGGTTCTGATGCATTTACATGTTCTGCATTTATATGCAGCACCCATGTTTCACCAAGCCTTTTAAATAGGGTTTCTCATTCTCAATACCTATTGCCATTTGGAGCCCACAGTTCTTCATTGTGAAGGCTTTTCTGTGCATTGCAGAGATGTTTATCAGCATTTCTGTCCTTTATCCACCAGCTGTGACAACCAAAAATGTCATAAATGTCTGATGACATTGCCAAGTAGCCTATGGGGTGGTTGTGGTGCAAAATTACCCCTGTTTGAGAACCACTGTTTTAAAATACATTTTTATAGGTTAGTAACTCTGTTTTGATCAAGGACTCTAATCACAGAGGCAACACTCAATAGAAATCAGACCCTGTACTTCCCTACTCCTCTCAGCCCTCATCCAACCCCCCCCCCCCCATCTCTTCTACATTTACAAACTTGGCCCTGGCTGCAGCGTGTGCAACTTGTGAGAAGGCTGGATTTGGAATGAGAAGACCCCAGGCAAGATCCTTTTGCTGCCTCCTACATGGTGAGGGATTGGGATGATATTTGAGTTAGGGGAGTCCAATTCCCAGCTCTCTGGATTTGATGGATAACATCGGGAAGATGGCTAGTCATAAGGTGATCAAGTCTAGAGTTAATATCCAAGCAGTTGCAAAATCACACCTAAATGCTGGTCATATGGATGGAGGAAAGTAGTTGAGACTGGAATTTACTCCCACTCCCAGTAATCCTTGGGACCCAGTGCTTGGAGAGATCTGCACAGGAGATTTGAGACATACTCCCCCAGCCAGCAGTGGGTACTTCTCATCTCTTCCCAAATCTTTTCAGAACACATAGAAAGCAGTGGGCCTTCCTCCCCGCCCCTTACATACATAGTTTGAACTCAGGACCAAGAATCCGCAGCCCGAGAACCAGTCATCCAGATCCATACTGCGCATGTGCAGAGGACCTCACCTTGGCCCTGCGCCCTAGAACTGTGGCTCAGTCAGGGACCACTCTTACTAATCAGATGAGTCCCACCTTTGGGAGGCAGGAGTGAGAGGCAGGGAATCTGGACTCACACGCTTCTTTCCAGTTATCTGGCTTTGAGGAGGAATACGGGAATAGAAAGGCAGGAGAGGGGATGAAGGCAAGTATCTTCCCTAAGAGACACATCATTTTTACTCTGTATATTCTGGGTGTGTGCGAGGAAAAAAAAAGAGAGACAATCTATGGGACTGATTATCAGTAGCTACTGGTATTTCAAAAAGGAGTTTTCGGGGAACCAAAGGCGGTGGGAGTCGGGGGGGTAGAGGAGGGAAGTGGAAGGAAGTGGGGGTGGGGTGGGGTGGGCGAAATTAGGGAAAGTGATTAAAAGGTACAATCTTCCAATTATCAAATCAGGGAGAAATGGGGATCCACTGAACAACATAGGAAATATAATTAATAATATGTACCAACTTTGTAAAGTGACAAATGGTAACTAGATTTAGCATGGTGATCACTTTGTAAGGTATATAATGTTGAATCACCATGGTGTCCATCTGAAACGAATATACTATTGCATGCCAACTCACTTCGATAAAAAATAAATAAAACGAATTTGATGGGTTGTCTAGCTAAAAGTCACCAGAGTTCAAATTTAAGAAGGTGCCTTCTGTGATTCACCATGTCCCACTCAAACCTTGGAGGGCAGCAGAGATTATGTTGATGTGGCATCCGAGGTCCAGTAGGACCAAACCAGGGGTTAAAATGATAAACGTCCAAGTCTCAGAGTGTGCTTGAATTGAGCATTATGAGGAACCAGGAGGTTATAAATTACACCCATTCCTTTAAAAAGCAGTATTAAAGAAATATATTTAAAAAGCTGGTGTAAATTCTTGTATGATCTTTAACAGAGGGCAGTGAACACTATATGTTTTGTACCATTTTGTTTTGGAAATGGTGTAGGAGAACTCCTGCTAATCCTTGATGCGTGCACAGCATGGTTTCCGTGGGCACAGACTATCTGCTCTGGGTTTCTTGTGCCTGCTTTTTTCATAGTTGCCTTTGTCCATCATTAGAGGCAGTAGCTCACTGTTGTCAGAATGTGTTCATCACAAGATCCTTCTAATTTCCTGTTGAAAATCAAGTATAGGCTAAGATGCCAAAAGGCTACGCTTATTAGAATAGTGTCAAAAATAGGAATAAATAGACTCTGTATGAGGGGCTCATATTTCTTTAAGTTGTGAGTATTATAAGTGAATGGACTTTATAATATCCATTTTGAAAATTTATGACCTCTGCTCTTCTCTCATTAAAAACAAACAATTATTTTGTTTTGAATAGCTGAGGGGTTTTTTTTATATTTATTTATTTTTTGGGAGAGCTCAAGCAGGGCAGGAGCAGAGAGAGGACGACAGAAGATCTGAAGCAGGCTCTACACTGACAGGCTAACAGCAGTGAGCCTGATAAGGGGCTTGAACTCATGAACTGCGAGATCATGACCTGAGCCCAAGTCCGACGTTCAACCAACTGAGCCATCCAGGTGCCCCTAGTTGAGGTTTTTAATAATTAACCTTTATTAAATTTACATGATAGAGGTGCCTGGGTGGCTCAGTTGGTTAAATGTCCGACTCTTGATTTCAACTCAGGTCATGATCTCACTGCTGGTGAGTTCGAGCCCCATGTCGACCTCAGACTGACAGTGAGGATTCTGCTTGGGATTCTCTCTCTTTCTCCATCTCTCTCCCTCTTTCTCTGCTCTTCCCCCATGCACTCTCTCTCTCTCTCAAAATAAATAAATAAACTTAAAAAATTTACATGATAGAATACATACTGATACCACCTAAGTTCAAACAATACTAGTTGGAAATGAAAATTTTTAGGAAGGGAAATGATTCTTACATGAGGTTTCTTTATCAGGAACCAAAGAACAACTCAGAAGTAAACAAAGAATTGAAGGAGAATACATTAATACTCTATTTTAGAAAACAATTGTTCAAAATCTGTGCATACATCTTTGTCAACTTAACTAAATAAATTGCTTAGCCCAAACAACTTAGCCTAGAAATCATGTACCCAAGATATGCTTCTATCAAATAGTGTTTTAAGATTAGCATTGCAAGGGCACTTTTTATACAATAAACTTTCTTTTGACTTAAGCTAAAGCTCATTGAAAATGCCTATCATTAAGGCCACCATGAATAATGCAGGCAACTTTAGCGTTTTGCTGGGAAGGGAGAGTTATATCTGGAAAATACTCTCAGAAATTCATCAGGATCAGATGTCTCCAAAGGCTAGTCCAGGGTCTGCGTCCTTTTTGTATAGGTTGTATTTCTTGCGTCCTGGTTACAGCGAGAACCTTTTCTGGAAGGCAGGAATCCTGGAGATTCATCTGGCCTATCTGGACAGCTTCTCCTTTCCATGGATTAGGAGTATTTTCCACCTGTAATTTGGGCTAGTCTGGGAAGGCATCTTCCAGTTTTGATGGATTAGGACAAAATAAGGCCAAACAGTTTAGTGTTTAGTGGGTCCAAATCCTGCTCAAACGTTTGTCAGCTGTGTGGAAAGTTCTAATGAGATAATATATTTAAAGTGCTAGCATAGTGCTTGATGCATAGTAAATACTCAAACTACTATCTAATGCTTTATAATCTTATGATCTTTGTAATCTTTTTATAATCTATAATTGAAACACTATTCTTGTTTGTTTGTGATTCATTGAAGCTATCTGGCAATTGAAAGCGTCTCTTCTCTGTTCAGTGCTATGGAATGTAAGGGTCAGATGATTTGGTGGGGGATGTTGTGGCCTTCTGAGGCCTCCCTTCGCCTGCCTCTGCACCAGATGGGTTCACCCAAATCAGATGAGATTGACCAAGTTGACCCAATGAGATGATGATGATGATGATGGTTTCATTTATACTTTTCTCAATATCCTCTGAGTCTCAGTTGACACCAAGATTGATATGAGTGGAACTGAAAATCCCCTTAGTCCCCAAACACCTCTTCACCACTTTGTATCCAGGTCTAAAATTCCCACCACAGGCCAATCCTGCCTAATGGAAAGGGAAGTTTTGCAGAAGCAAAGGCGAGTTTCACTAGTTCATTCTTCCCTTTTAGAGGTGAGAAAAACAGATGAGAGAGTCCTCCCATATCCCAGCTCTTGGTGCTGTCATCACAGACAGGTTTCTGGGTAAGAAGGGCTGTGGACAGCTTCTAAGGTGTTAAAGTTCTTCTATGTTTTCCATGGGTGATTTCTGCAGGAATAAATGCATAACATATGAGCAATTTCTCAATGCCTTGAATTGACATCCACGGACTTTCAGTGGGATCCTGGCCTCAGACTTTGGTGTCTCATATGTCATTCTCCACTTTAGCTGTAGAAGCAGCAGGTGGAGTGAAAAAAGCCTGTTTAGAGCAGCCAGATTTTGTTTTTCGTTGTCAGCTAAAACAGAAACCCCATCATTCTGGACTTGGCAGCTTGTTAGTAGAAAAGCCACCGGGAAGCTCTGAGTTGTAATTTGGAGCACAGACTTATTCCCCAATACAGCTGCAGAGAAGCAGGTGGCTGTGACTTAAGCAAACACCAGCTTTAAAAAAATGAAATATAAAAATGGAGAATTTTTTTGCACATATCAATATGGACAAGGATGTGAGAGTTCATATCTTGCTCCTTTGGATTCTCTTCTTATTAACTTGCTTAGATATATACAAGAGGGTATTTTCACTCAATTCAATTCAATTCAATTTAACAAGCATTTATTGAGCACCCACCATGTGACACGCATAGTGATGGGTTTTGGGAATCTTCATTCCCTGGTTTAGATTTTGGTGTGGAGACAGATATATATATATATATATATATATATATATATATATATATATACACACACACACACACACACACACACACACACACACATAATAAAGGAACAAAGATACTTCTTCAGAGCCTTTGACAAGGACTGATTCTGATCTTGAGATGGGAGAAATCTTCTAGGAGAAAGTGAGCAGAAGCTAAAGGAATAAGTTGAACATAAATGGATTGTAGGAAGAGGGTTGCAGGCAGAGGGAGTTTTCAGAGAAAAATCTGAAGAATATTAGAGTGATTGAGTGTAGGAGGAAATAAAATGGGGGTGCCACTCAATTCACATCATACTATTATGTCCAGATATGGCCCTAACTTTGCAAAAAGTTGACAGTTGTGTACATATTTACAAATTTTACAATGGAAGCACATAGATCTACTTCTTAATAGTGATTATTGACAGCTGTTAGGATTAGAGAATATTTTAATTTCATTTTTTGGATCTGCTACGAAGAATTTGAAATTGAAAAATAAAACATAAATACCCCATTTTCAACAGCCTAATCTCAGTGCCTGGCACAGAGCATTCTTTCAGAAGTAGTGACATTAAACCATTTAGCAACTAGAGTGGAAATAAGAATGTCAGTGGCAGTGGGGATGGTGTCAGCACTGGGGTGCCCTGGTTTCATGGCAAACTGGAAGACCCAGAGGCCCTATAGGACTGGGAGTGTGAACAATTTGTAAACAATTCAGAAATCATACCCTCCTCCTCCCTGTTCTCTGCTCTCCCTGTCCTGCTGTTCACACACCCAGAGTCAGAGGAAGGATTTGGGTTTTCTGGGAAGCTAAAGGGCTGGTAAAACAGTGTATGAGCTGAGCTCTGGGGCTATGGATTGATCCACATCAGTTCTCTGTGTGTGCTCCCCAGCTGTAGTGACCTCCAGAAGTATCTTTTATGTAAAATAGAAGAAAAATGCTTTCTTCTTTAAGTAGATGACAGAGTGGAGAATCAGAGAGAATGGCAGTTACAAGGACAGAGGGTCTCTTAACTCAGTAGGCTCGGAGAGCTTCATCAAACAGTATGATGAATGAGAATTCCTAATATCCCAAGTGACAGAGGCTGGCTACAAGTGGGTTAAAGCTGAGGAAAAGATCCAGATAGAACATGAGAGGACTAAAATTAACACTGAATTAGGGGTGGCCACATTCTGTTCACTCATTCTCACTCTCTCTCCTTCTCCATATTTATTAGGCACCTACTGAATACCACCATACTCTGGGAGCCCTGGTTCCAACCTTCAAATGGCTCAGAGGCTAATAAAGCTACCCTTCTGGGCCAGGTTGCATTTTAGGGACCCTGTAATTGGCTCATGTCCTTTTCCACAATTTCCTGGTATTTTGTTCTCCTCTCCTGAACCCCTCCACCTCCCTGCCATTCTTCCCCGAGGGATGTAGTGAGTGATAATCTGGACCCTCTCCTATGATATTAACTAGACAGTAGGATTTAATTCTTTTCTCTCTCGAAGGTGGCAAAGTCTAGGAAGACAGAAAAGGACAAGTTCCTAAGTCAATGGAGGAGAGCTAAGGGGTAGGAGTAAGGGAAGCTTCTTAAAATGCAGATTCTTGGGCTTATATCCAGATATTCTGAATAGGTCTAGGGTGGGGCCCAGACTGCCTTCCTAACAATTGCCCTGGTTGATTCTGAGGCAGATGGTCCTCTATACCTTGGGAAATGTTGCTCTATGCTTTGAGTTCTTGCCATCTTGAAAGACTCTGCTTCTCTCAGTTTCAGCTCTCACTGATGATGGATTCTGGCTATGGCCCTCAGAAGCTTCTGTGAACAACTCTTAGGTGTCCAATCAGGCAAGGTCAGTTCAGCCCCACTTCTTGACTTAACTTTTTCTGAGCCCCCTTCTCTTGAGTCCTCTCTCCCATTGTACAATCAGACCAAGAATCAGCAATTTTGAAGGGGCTTGTTCAACATTCTCTATATTTCAGGAAAAGTCCTACAGAGATTTGCTATTTTCTCCAAAGAATTTCACAGGGATCTCCTCTAGGTCAGGTATGAGTTCAGTGATGGCATGATAACCAGGCATATTTCCCAAGAGGGAAATTTAGGCCAATCAGTGCAGAATAACCCTCTGACACATGCCTTTCAGGTAGGTTGTGGCAACCTTTCCAAGCTACCAATTTTCATGCCCTACGAGGAGGGAGAGAGAGAGACAGCACTGAGGGATCTTCTTGATTTTACCTGTCTCTTACCCTGTTCCATTCACCCACCTTTCTGTTACCCTCCCATTTCAGTGTGACCTGTGGATTCTTATTCCGGCTGAGTCAGTTCATCTGTTTCTCAAATCTCAGCATTGGCTGAGTTCAGAATTTTGGTTCGTTACATCTTCAAACCTCACCTTAACCTTTTAACTCTGACCTTGGGTATTCTCTGACCCAATCTTTATTTCCTGGCCTTGGTGCCTGGCAAGATGACAGAGAATAATGATAAAACACGATACAGGGTGGCCCCATGTTCCTAAAGCAACAGCTTTAGAAACACGTGGTTAGTTGGTTAGTGTGCTCTGAGGAGTTTTGCCAGCCTGAGGATTGTGCCATGGTGAAAAGTCTCAGGCCTTGCCTCTGGATCTTTTACCAACAAATTACAATATGAGACCTTTTATTAAATTTCCACTTTTATGTGTTTTATTGAAGTAAAAAAAAAAAAAAACAGAAGGCATATGCTCTGCTGGGATTGGAGAAATCTGTTCTTACGCTGCATCTGAGAGTCAAAAATTATTTAACTAAGTCTGAGAAGCAGTGATAAAAAAAACATTTTATTTTGGTTCATGGTGAGGCTCAGGTAGTGTGACTGGGCAGGCAGCTAACCCCTGTGAAGGGTAAACAGACCAATGCTGCTTCTGTTCTTTGTAGCACGTGTAAAATCAGATAGGTCTGGTGGGGTGGGGGCGGGGACAATGGAAGGCCATATTTGCTTGTATTGGCAAGACCACCTTATCTCTTTCTTGATTTGGCCTACTGTTTATGCTAGTTCTTAGTCACTTCTGCAAAAAGTGTTTTTCTCTTTGGCAATTTTCCTACATCATTCCCCCATTTTTTCTCCCCTGATTTCTTTTTCCTCTGAACTCTTAGAACTTATTATCCACACTCTTCATTTTCCATTGACTATTTCTCATGCTTTTCTGTTCCTGACCTCTGCGATTTGATTTTGAGCACTTGAGAGCCTGTTCCACATTGCCCTTTCTTGTATTGTGGAGACAAGTTTTCCATTCCTTCTCCCCTACTTCTACTCCATCTGCACAGCTCTCTTCCCATTTCCTCTTCCCTGCATTCTGTTCTCAAGAGTGGTGGAGTGTTCACCACCATTCACTCTCTGAGTGTTCACCAGCTGGAGTCAACTGTTAGTGAGCATGGTCACTCTGTGCTCTGAAAGTCAGTACAGGCTGCAGCACTAGCTTTGGTACTTCTTGTTCTTCTACGAAAAATGCTTTACTTCATATGTTACTATTCTCTGGGCTTCTGTCTATCAAAGCCTGAGCATCTCCTGTTTGGTGCTGGAGCAGGGAGAGTTATTTATGTCAACTGAATTCTTTATGCTAATCCATGAATGCATGCATGTATGTGTGTGCGTATATGTGTGTACAAGGGTGGAGACAGCACTGAAGTCCAGTCTATGTCCTCTGAGTCAGCTGTTACCAGAGAGCCCTGCATTGGGTCTTTAGCTTATTCTATCTGATGCAGCCCAGACGCTATGAAGAAATCTTAACACAGTGCATTTTTCATAGTGCTTTCACATTGTGCAAAATTGAAGGTGGGAGCAAAAGAAGGAAGCAATGAAGAAGCAAAAGAAGAGATCTTTTGAGAGACATCTCAAAAAGTGATTTGGATGTTTGACAGTAATGGAAGAAGACACATTCCCCACATCTGGGAAGGGCTAGCCTGAGGCTAAGTTGTCATGTAGTTAGCCTGGTTGTCAGGGGCCTTCTTCCTGGCTCAGTCATCTGGTTTGCTAATCCTGTCTTTAGGCTGTTCAGATTCTTTGTGTTGTTTTTATTCTACTAGCTTTCAGTTCTGCATTTGTCCCCCAGACACATTCCTTGTTCACCATTAAGGTGAAATAAGTTCAATGTTTGAACACTAGTGTATTTGGAGGCAAGAACCTAATAAGATTAGGTCCCTCAGAAATGGTGTTCAGAGCATCGTGGGGAAGGGGAACAGGAATCCCTTTAGAATTGTTGGTCTGTGGGAAGTAGGGGAAGGAGGAAGGGAATGATTCTACAAGTTAGTTCCTTTCTGTTTATTGTAGATGAGAGGCTTCCAGGGTCTGAAATAGGGCCAAAAAAGTGGCTGTGTGCTTAACACGGAGGAAGGTTCATATGGAGGAGAATATTAGCCTTCTCTGTGAAGGGAAATTAGGTCACGAGTGTGGACACGAGGGCAGTTGCCGATGTGGTATGACCTAAATGGTAGGAAAGGTCTTATTGAAAAATCATTCCCTTGCTGACCTACTGTGCTGCTGGGAATGCTCACCCCTGTGGATTTAGGTATATTTTGCAAAGTTTATGTATATAAACTCATGAACACATAGGAAACACGGGCATGGGTTACTTGGTAGAACATGGTTACTTGTAGCTAAGCCTAGGGAATGGAACAGAGGTCTAGTCAATTTTGAGAGGCTAGTGTGTTGCCAGAGGGGGCACATGTGAATATTCTGGGGATGAAGAAGGGATGTGAGGGTTTTGGGTATTTTGAGAAGGAGGAGAGGGGAAAATCATAAAGGAAGAAATATATGAAATGAGGCACTGAAGATGATCTTTTCTAGCTTCACAATTTTCCCAACTTATTTTTTCTGTTGCTATTTTTTTTTTTTTTGCTTTTAAATATTTGGGGAGTGGATCACCCTCTCATCCTAAAGGCGAGACTTTAACTAACTGCATGTTAGAATGTATTAGATTGCATTCTATTACATGCATTATATCTCAGGATTATAAAATACATCCATTCACAGTAATGAATTCTGGGCTGATTGTTTATATTAACCAAATGAATGAGATAATTGATAGATATCCTTAAAATAACTTCATAATACCTAAGGCAAAAGAAAATGGCTCTTTATACTGTGGCCAAGGTTTTAGCCTGTCACATACTTTCTTGGCAAGAAGGAGGGGGTGATTTGTGTATCTTGTAAATTGCAGAATTAAGACGTTATCCATAGTCTCTTCTTAACATTTACTAGGATAAACAGGAATATCTCTGACCATCAGAGTGTTGAGTTAGAGAAATAAACATATTCCTTCTTTCTAATTAATCTGGCTAGTCCCTACAGCAACTTTAACAAGCCATGATATACAGAGAGATGAAACATTCCAATTATTTTTCTATAATGCTATAATCCTTTTACAAGTGCTTCCCTCTGATGTATAATCTCCTAAATCAGACACTAAAGAAGAAATAGCAGCTTTGATTTGACAAGGCTATCCTTCTCACTGAAGGGGGGTGAAAAACAACCCACCAAAACCTTGATTCTCTCAACAGTTGTTAAGTATTCCCTTCAGAGGGAAGTCTTTCTGCCGCTGAGTGCTGAGTACTCCTGCGCTTGATTTGTTTGCTGCAGGGGCCACCACTGATTATGGCATTTGATTCAGTGACTGTTTTCTTTCTGATGAGCGTGAACACAGCATGAAGTGAGTGGGAGTGGGCGTGGGAGGAGGAAGCAGCAATGGTGAGGAAGAAAAGGGCAAAGAGAGGAGCAGGAAAGAGAAAAGGGCACCGAAAAGAAGAAGATGCTTGGCAAGGGACCAAACTTGATCAGACCAGCTCACAAAAAGAGAATGAGACAGCCCAGGAGGGGAAATCAGCTGGAGATGGAAACAGAAATTCCAACTTTGAATTCTGTGGGATTTGGGAACTGGTTTTGAGCCTCGGTCTCCTCTTTTCTAGCTGTGTGATTTTAACTGCCGCAATTACTGTTGTAAGATGTAAAAAGAAGAAAAAAAGTGAAAGAACCATGTGGGATTGAAGGCACCATACAAATATGAGTCGTTCTTAGTTATTTTATGGAGATGCCATTAGATACGTATAGAGTTAGATTGAGAACAGGAGCGGTAAAGCTTACACTCATTTAGGAAAACTGCAGAGTATACATTATATGTGATGCATTTATCCAAGAGTCTCCACACACTGGGGGTATAAACAGGAAGTAGTTTTGTTTTACTAAACAAATGTTACCAGCTTGGCACTGTCCAACCTTTCTGCTTCGTAGCAAGATTCTTTATGGTCTCAGCCCGATTTCCTAATTTCTTAGACACTTTCTGTCAACAAAGCACTCTCAAGTAAATTGTGTGAGATCCTGTTTTGAGTTTTTTAAAACTTCATTCTCACGCATAAATCAAAGCCATCATCTTCCCTGATACTTGAAGTTGGATCAGGGGTATGAGGTCCCTACTTCCACAATGATGTGACTATCCCTTGTGTGTCCATCCTTACCATTCACCTAAGTGTTTGCCTGTGGGCTAGTGTGATTATTGGCAGTGAGAGGTGCACACCAAAATTATTCCTTGTGCCTAGGTGGTCCCTTCTGGCTGACCCTCATCTGGAGGCTTCCCAACAGAGTCTTGTGCTCAGAATGTTTGCTTTGTGGCTGAAATCAGCAAGCACTTTGAGGAAATTGCTGCCCCTGGAAGTGTATTTTCTGAACTCAGAAGTGGGAAATTTTTTTTTTTCTTGGCTGTATCAATTGTCAAAACTAGGAAAATTGAAGAGAAGAGAAATTAATTTCTCTGGAGTTTAATATGTATAGTGGTATGTAAGTGTGTGTGTGTATATATATATATATATATATGTATTAGTGTACATATTAAACTCTAGCATCTAGCATCTATTTATCATCTATGTATCTATCATCTATCATCATTTATCTATCATCTGTCTACAGTCTTCCATTTTTATATAAAGCCCAGCATAGAAAATCTTGAAACCCTTTCTTGAGTACAATTTTTTTTTCCAAACTTCTTTATTTTGAAAAGTGGTAAATGTTTCCTCTCATTTTACGGAAAAAAATCACTTTCATGATGCACAGCTTCTCTTGTAAATTAAAACGTTTTTCCCAGTATTACTGAGATATAATCAACATATAGCACTGTGTAATTTGAAAGTGGACAATGTAATAATTTGATACATATCATGAAATGGTTACCACAATAAGGTTAATTAACCCATCCGTCACCTTTGCAGTGGTGGTAAGTTTTCCAGGTATCTTGAACTTAAATGTTTTCTAAGACTTTCTAAGGACCAGCCAATGAATGGAATGATCTCTTTCTGTCTTTCGTGCTTTTAGAAGCTTTGAGCTGATGAAAGGGACCCCATGAAAGACTCATTTTTTCTGCTTCTTATCTTGATAGAACCTGCACCTCCACCCTACATGTGGCTATAGTATCAATAATGTATGTCCTCCTTATAAAGTCAAGGAATTAATGATTTCTTTGGAGCCTTGCAGGACAATAGATAACATCTGAGGAGTGAGCAGGCAAGGTTGTCATGTATGTTTTCCAAGACCACGGACTCCAGACACCTTGACGCCAAGAGCCCAGGGCATAAGGGACTTACAGAAGACTTACAGAGTACCTGAGCACACGTCCTTGTTGGACCACTTCCTGGGTGTCTGAGAAGACACGTTCACCAGACCATTGTCTTCCGTAAAAACCCCAGGCGCCAAGCAAAAGTGAGACTCTGTCTCCATTCCTTTCTGAGTCTTCCAGACATTGTCTGTACCTGCACTCTCTCTATACCTTCAATAAACTCTGCTCTCACTTCATCCTGGCTCCCGTTTGATTTCTATCCTGCGTGGAACCAAGGACCCCATTGGCTGGTCCTGTGGGACCCTTTCTGGGTCCTCGGGCCTCACCTTCCTGCATCAGCTTGGTCTTCCAAAATACAAGAACTGAAGCACTTTCTGTCCATAAAATTGTCTCCGATTTTAGGCTCAGCCAAGAGTTTAAAAAAAAATCTAGAAAAACTGCTTTGCTTTCTCAAGCCCTTATGAAGGCTCCCATTGTTGTGGACTCTCTCCTGCTGCCTCAGCAATGTCATCTTTTTTTCAGTTCAGAATGCCAGAGGCTCCCATTTAGGTGTGTGGCCAAATGTGCCCGACAGCTGCCTCCCCTAAATTGGGCTACAGCAGCTGAAAATCTGCCCAGAGAAGAACTGGGCAGATTTTTGGCTTTAGGGAAATCCTAGAGCAGTTCACAACTTTGCTTCCCCACATGTCTGCAACAGAAGGTGCATAGAATAATGATCAAGTGTTGCTTCCTAGGTGATTTTGCACCTTCTGGACCATGATCTGAGAGAAAGGCTTTTACAATGTTTCCAAAAACATACATTGTTCTTAGTTTCTTGTAATGAACATCTTTCTGAGGCAAAGGAATCTTTCCAGAGGATGAAGAACCATGGCCTCTGGGCTTGGTTCCAAATATAACTGCAGAGCCATAGAGCAGGTATAGTTTCCTCACCTTTGGAAGCTCTATATCTGGTCCAAGTAGGTAATCTCACCTTCTGACCCTAGGTCCAGGCCTCCACATTTATTTCTAAATTCCTCTGATGTTAATGATTTGCCACCACCCTTACAAACTTCTGGGGATAATGGAATGTTCCATCTCTCCCTGTCTAATAAGAAGGTAAAATGATGTTTTATTCTCTTATTAAAGAAGGTAGATCCAGAGTTCTGAAAATAGCACATTCCTGCTAAAGGCATCAAGATTGGTCTCTTTTCTTAAAATGTAATGATATTTTCTTAGGCAAGGATTCAGCATCAGGGATGGTTTTCAGCAACTGCTTCCCTTTGATCATTATAATTGAATAATTATTATATACATTCAAATGTTCTATTTATGCTAATGCATTGGTTATAGGGAATGACACAACTATTCAGATTTTGCTGGTTGCATTAAGAATGGAAAAAAGGCCACATTGTGGTAATTCCATTTCATTATTTTTGTAATTATTTCTTCCTCATTAATGCTCCCTGAAACTTCATATTCAAAGCTAGTGTTTATTGAACAAAATTGCTCTTACTAAGGCTACATCATTGTTCACAAAGCCCATAGACTGGGAAATGTTTGAGTATCAACCCACCCTATGTTTGTAAGTTAGGATTAATTTCAGCTCTTGGTAAAAGAGACCCTAGCTAAAAAAGTTAGAAGTTTATTTCTCTCTGATGTGAAAATGTGGAGGATGAGACAGTCTAAGGCTGGAATTGTGCTTCTGTTCTACCAATTGCGAGCAGTTCAGGCTCCTTCCAGCATGTTCATCCACTTTTTGTGCCTTATATTCCTCATGTCAATCAATGGCCCAAGATGGTTGCACTGGCTTCAGCCATCAGGTTTACATTGCAGTCTACAAAAAGGGGGAAGGGCTGGGGCACGGGTACATGTCAACTGGCCTTTAAGAAAGCTCCCTTGGAGGTGCAGCACATCATTTTTGTTTAGATCTCATCAGCTAGAACATAGGCATATGGCTCCATATAATGGCAAAGGAATCTGAGAATTAACCCCCTCCCCCCTTTTTTTTCCTGGAAAGCCATGGACTGAGATTAAAAAAAAAAACCAAAAAATGAAAACAAAACAAAAGAAAACTCACACAAAATCCAGGATTCTATTACAATGGAAGAGGGGAGAGTTTATTGGTAGTCAGCCAGCAGTCTCAGCCTCATTGTCCTCCAACCTTTGAATGAACCAGAGGGACATGGTTGGGGCTTCTTTGAAAAGTAATCTAAATGAGGCCAATGGAGGGTCATTCATTTTCTGCCCACATTGCTGTCCTGATGGGCAGTTCTTGGGTCTCTGGGGAAAGACATTTCTCCTTCTTAGCCTGAATTTATTATGGAACCCATTCATGCTCTTTAAGATGTTAAAGCTTTGGATAAAATGCAAATGCTCTCTGTGAATATTAATGGACTAACTGGCATGATGTAGTACAAAGAGCACAGATGTTAAAATCAGACAGAACCACATTTAATTCTGGGTCTGTCACTTAATAAATGAATGAATATGGGGGATAAATATGAATATCCTGGCCTCAGTTTTCTCATCTATAAAATAAGGGTAATAACATCTTACATGTTTTATGTATGTGTGGAGTAAATTATATCATGTTTGCAAAGTTCAAAGCTGGTGATTAAAAATGATTCCTCATTTGCCTTTTCCTATTAGCCAAGAACATAACAGCTCTAGTCAGATCCTTATATTACCATAGCACTAGGCTCCAAATGTAACTGATGATGGGTAAATTTTGATAGAGGATGGCCAGAATTATTCTGGGGATGAGGGGGAGCTTTCTGAAGCTTTCTCCATGAGTTGCTATGGTACGAGGTCCTGATCAACATTAGGCAGGATTAAAACTCACAACTGAATCCAAGAGTGTGTTTATTTTGACATCTTGCTGTGATAGTTTAATCCAGTCATTTCAGCATGGGAAAATTTTGATATAATCTGAAACATAAACCACTCAACTTTCACCTTTTAAAAATTGTCAGTCAGTAGCTGAAACTAGCATCTATCTGGAGTGAACCTCAGGACATGTTTGAACAATGGGGTGTGTGTCAGGGATGAAGGTGAGATTCAAGAGTGGAGTAATGGGCAGAGACAGCTCTTGCACACTTTTTTTTTTATAATAAAGAAAAATAGTGCCTTTATTTTTTATCTTGGCTACCGAAACACCAAAACCACCTCTTCAATGAGTCATGTCCAAAAGGTCCTGCTTCAAATGTAGTCTTAGTGCTGAATAAGCATAGTGTTATATCCTGCCTTGGAAAAAGACAGCATAGTCTTATAGAACTTCAGGAAATCATCAGGGAAATACAAGTACCTGAAGATCCTTCAGAGGAACTTAGAGCAATCAGCATGCTGCATGCCCACTGAGTTCACTGGTAGTGTTCCTGCGTTTTTGAACTTTGCATCAGCATGTGCTGTGATCTAGGGTGGAGTTGGCCATGGGTGGTTTTACCCCCAGGAAGGACTGTTGTGAAGAATCGCTCCCTTCTCCCTGGTTTACTGCTACCATCTCCATGCTGTATGTGAGTGCATTGAAGCAATAATGCACTAACAATGCCTTTCAGAGCTGTGTAAATCCTTTCCTTGATAAACTAGGAGCATGTGGACAAGATAAATGCCCTAGAAGGGGGAAGCTATCCAGGGTCCTGAAAAGAAAAGCCCGCTATAAGTCATAATAGGCACGTAGAGAAATTCTGCTTGGAAGAATATTTTTTTAGACTTCAGGATTTTGTGTCATATTATGTTTTGCTGTTTAAAAGCCTTCTGTCTGGCAATGCCTAAAAATTTAAGAGGAAAGAAAAAAAAGTCAGATAAATGTGGCTGTATATCCTATCTTTGTTATAATGCAGTGTTGGTTCTCTTTGTGTTGGCTTTGCTGTCCCTAAATAAGGATTTAAGGAGTAAAGTAAGGTAGCCATCACACAAAGAAATATGGCATATTTTTAAAATTACTGATACATGACACTACACTTATGGGGTTAGAACTGAGAAAGCAGTGAAGAGGTGATTTTGGGAAAGAAGTAAGTTAAACTGTCAGCTCTTACCTATGTGTGTTACAAATAGTTCTTAGATAAGATATATCACTTCCAGTGATGTGTATCCTAATTGTGAGGTGTAAATAAAACATCATGGTGGCAAAAAGTCATGTGTCTTTTATGTGGAGAAATAAAAATGACCTATTGTCTACTATAAATTGGGGTGTGGGCATCATATGAGGCAAATGTTAGGCCAAGAAATAAAATATGTGTAATATATGGCCATAATTTTCTAAGTTTTAAATCTCATATGGAAGTTGATCTTAAATGAAACTATAGATTGAATCTTGAACCCTTAAATTAACCATATGAATTTGTTGAATTTAAGAATGAATGCAACAGAAATAAAACCTGTTTTGTTTTTCTCTTTTTCATTCCTTTGTTTTGTTTTAACCAGGGAAGCAGTTTGAACTGGATGGAGACTTAAATATATTCAAAATCTAAAGACAAAGAATAAAAAATACCTCTTAAGAGGGTCAAACCATCAAAGTGTTCTTATGAACAGATATCATTATTGGACAGTAGGACAGGAAGAAGCAAATTTCCCCCTCCCTTCTCTTCTTTTAAACCTTTTAAAGTTATTTTAACTATTACAGGTGCCTATTCATTTGCCTCTGGTACACCTGTCAGCATTTAGATTTTCATTCAATTGTCACATGGCACATTTTGCATCGTAAATATTTGCTTAACATGTGACAGATTTCTCATTTCTCTAATATTTGATTTCATCTTGGCCTCCCTTGTTGGTTTTAATTGAAAGTTTCATCAAGTAAATATGTTGGACTCCCAAGTCTAGATTCATCAATTCCTGGAGGGCACAGCTTGCTTGTGCCCTGAGATGCTGTGCTTATTGATTGACAAGCTGAGGATTTAGACAGGTGTTCTTGCAGAGTGAGGGTGGAGAAAGATAGTTACAGGAAGAGAGAAATCTGGAAGTTGATGACGTGCCTCTCTTTATAAATGTTCGCATGTGTTGAAGAAATTGGCAATAGATTTGTTTTTTTGTTTGTTTGTTTTTTTTTTTTTTTTTTTTTTTAGCATGACTGATGTTCAGTTTGGCTTAGATAGAGGAGCCATATACTGTCTCTGATTAATCACCAAGGTGACTTGCCATGAAAAACAGTCAGTGGGAAGTTGCTGGGTCGGGAGAATGATAACAGGAGAGACCCTTGCATGTCTATGAAACCATTTTCCATGCGTTCAAACCTTGTCAGAGCCTGCCCTGTTTTTACACTGGGTGAACATTTCTTAGTATCTTCTCCCTCCCCAGGCTAACATTCCCACATTTATTTACAGGCTACTCAGTGCTTACTTACACTGGTGCGCCTCAGGGTTTGGTATTTGGTGCTACATTAGTTTTGTTTTATCTTCCCCTCAAATGCATTGAACTGAATCATAAAATACTGCTGTTAAGACATAGGCACACACAAAAGGAAGGAGCAGGCTTGGCACTGTGAAGCAGGAATGGGGTTTGCCCTGTGCTGGAGCTGGGTGTTCCCACACAGGCAAGCTTGGGCTTCCCCCCAGGGGAGTTGGAGGGAAACGAAGTACACCTGAAATAAAGACTAGAAACATTTTCTAAAACTCCTGGATGAAAGATGCCTAATCCATCTTCCAGCTTCATTTTGTTTCTGTTGGTTTCACTTTCATTTTGTTTTGTGTTTGGTGTGTATATCCCTAATGTGTGAGGCTATGATCAAGGACAAAGCAGTCCTTGCCCATCAGTGTTTTCCCCTGGTTATGCCCTGTGGAATCAGAATGCTGGGCTGATATGGCTACGGGCTTATCCTGGCAGGAAACTCTCCTGGTCTTTGTTAGAGAGAAATCTGTATTTTGTTATCCTCATGTTTCCATGGAAGGAGATGTCTACTTTCTCCCTGCAGAAAGGAGTTGTACTAGCATGACGGTTCTGCCTCTCCCTGGAGCCTCATTACTCAGGCCTCTGCCAAGGAAGAAGAAATACTTATTTTGCAGAGGAGATTGGTGAAAGGCTAACTTCTGTTGGACCTCATCACCTAGGCAACAAGGTGATGGGCTTTACCTGGCACTTTGGACTTTCATTTATGAGGTTGATGCTTTGATTCCCATCTTGTCATTAGTCTTTATATTTATGTCCTTACTCTAATATCTGGGAAAGGAGGGGAGTGATTGTTTTTTTCAGTGTGCCCACTGCCCAGGTGCTGGCCTGATGGCTGCCTAGGGCTGCCCACTATTGGTACTTTTCCAGGACTGACCTTCAGTGGCTCCCCAACCATGCTGATTATCAGAATCATCTGGGCTGCCTGTTAAGAACACATATTCCTTGTATCAACTCCAGAGCTAATGAATCAGACTCATGGAGTAAGGTATGAAATTCCCTATTTTGAACAAATCCTGTAGGTAACTATGGTGATCAGCCATGTTTGAGAAGCATCTCCTGAGACTGTTCCCAATATCCTCCTCTACAATTAAAACTTCACTTTACCTTGTCATATTCTTTCAGGTTGCTATTTAGGAACTGCTCAATGATTCATGTTTGTAGGGACAATTGGTCTAACATATGACTGTTCCAAAAAAGGGTTATCTGTCTGTGTCAACAAAAGACCTTCTGGAGACAATGCTAGAATTGAAAGAAGGATGCCATTCCAGCTCTGTGTCAGCCTGTGAGACAGGGTATGAGGGTAGCAGTGATAGGAGCCCAATGAGCAGTGTGCAGATCACACCTTACAGGTCACAGCCTCCTGCAGAATTCACACAGGCTCTCAGAGTGTATTTCAGGGTGACAGCCTTTTCTGCCCGTGCTGCTGGACTTGGAACCAGAGAGTAGATGAAATGCAAATTCAAGCACATTTGGGAATGAGCAGTTCGTTCTTTTGAATAGATTGGCATGGAGTAGAAGATGCAGGTGACAGGCCAGGAGCTGGTGACATTCATAAATTATCAGCTCCTAAAATTCACATTCTAACAGGATTATTTTAAAGAAGCTTAGCTCTCTTTGGGCGCATAATGTCTTATTCCTTCATCTTAAGCATTCATGTTTGATAAGAACGATCCCTCATGTAAATTCATTTATTGTAATTCAATCCTTCCTAAATTCCCTTGATATGGAGCTACAGAATGTTACTTTTCTTTTTCCTCTTGAGAAAGGTGCTAAAAATGCAATACTGCCTTATGGTATATGAATTCATCCAAAATTCTTGCAACAAATTCTCTTGCCTTTTAGAAACTCTGTCCCTCTCTAACTTTTTGTCTGCCAAACAAATTATTGTCCACTTTTGAGATTGTATATATATGTGTATATATATATATATATATATATATATATATATACACACACACACATATATATGTATATATATATATATACACATATACATAACACATGGATATATGTGAATATAATATTACATATATATGAATTGGATTCAACTAAAGTTCTCCAATTGATCAATTTACTGCCTTCTCCTTGCCTGAATCAACTGACCTTCATGAGTTTGATGCTTTTCAGCCATTTTGTTCCTGCCCACGGGAGGAATGCACCTTCAGAGTGACCATTCTAGTTGACCCCATCCCCCTGCAAATCCAGAATTATGGCACTGACAGGGCTGCCAAGAGATGACTGATGTGAGGATTGATCACTCAACTGCCTGATGCTGACCTTAAAGTTAGAGAAGTATATTGTTATCTTGCCCTGGCAATTACAAGCTACAATTAACGATGATATGCCAGTTAGTATATTCTCGTATTTAATTTATAGATTGAGAGTTAGGTAAATGTCTGCCAGGCATTTTGAGAGTCTAAGAGAGAGGAGTTCTGTGTGCTTTACCTTGCTGCAGATGAAGAAGCAGAGGGACTTAATCTGCATGCGAAGTAGTTCTTTCTGTTCTGTTGCACGATTGATGCAATTCAATGTTCTACTTTGTCGATGGTTTATGCCTGGCAAATGGAGCTGCTCAGCCTTGGGGCCAGCAATGCTGTATCTTACCAGTGACATGTCTGTAGGAGATAGACCTATTGAATTAGTAGTTGCTATGGGACAGGGAGTGAAGAATTCAGCTGCAAGAAGCAAGCCAAGCAGGAGGCCCTATGTTTGTTCTGACCTCTGCAATCTGATTTAGGACCAACAGAGAAATGCTTTGGTGTTCCAAATCCTAACCTTAGATATTCATTTCTTTGAGATAATATACTATGCTTCAAGGAATTCTGTGTTAACATGGAAAGTGTTTACTCTCTCTAGGGTGTCAAGTTACTGTTATTAACCCTCTCAAATGTATGCTGGTCCTTCACCAGGTGCTAACAGCATCCTGAGTACTGGGCCAAAGGATCAGTAAGTCTGAGAGTAAGTAAGAGTAGGACACCATCTCTCATTGTATCCTAGAAAAGGCCCCTTGGTGCTTTGGAATGGTGGGCAGTAAGTTGCAGTAGGTGATGAAAGTAGTTGGTATCCAATCTGATGAGCAGATACTTAAAATGGAGTCCTGAAAGGTCTAGGGTTTGTGCTGGACTATTGCTGTTTACAAGTCATTCTCTTGGTTCTTGAGAACCCTGAGCTTGCCTCTGATGCATCCTAGGAAGGGGGTCCTGTGGGAAGGACCTCCCATCCTTGCTCCTTGGATTCATGTTTCCTCTAAGGCAGCTTTACTCAGGGATTTTTCATATACCTTTGGATGTCACAGTAAATTGCCATCTGACCATCCTTACTTAGGAATATGAGTTAAAATTTAAAATATTTGTATCTACACTTTTTTTACATTGAATATAACTACCTTTGGTGCTGCTCCTTAAATAATCATCATTTAAAAATTTTTTTAAGTTTATGTATTTATTTTGAGAGAACTAAAGAGTGCATGCCTGTGAGCTGGGGAGAGGCAGAGACAGAATCCCAAGTAGGCTCCATACTGTCAGTGCAGAGCCCAACAGGGGGCTTGAACTCACATACTATGTATGACCTCAGCTGAGATCAAGAGTTGGGTGCTTAACTGACTGAGCCACCCAGGTGCCACTAAATCACACTCAGTTTTAAGTAAAGGGATAGATTAGCCAAAGAGATTGACTTCTAGGATTCACAGCTTACTGGTTTCTAAGGAAAAATTTACTTGTCCAACTACTTACACATATCCAGTTATTATTAAACAATTTTTTAATGTTTATTTATTTGTGAGAGAGAGAGAGACAGAGCACAAGCAGGGGAGGGGCAGAGAGAGAGAGAGGTAGACACATCTGAAGCAGGCTCCAGGCTCCAAGCTGTCAGCACAGAGCCTGATGCAGGGCTCCAACTCACAAACCGTGAGATCATGACCTGAGCCAAAGTCAGACACTCAACCGACTGAGCCACTCAGGTGCCCCACCAGGAGTTATTATTTTACTGACTAATAAACTCTTTTACTTTCTACTGTCTTGTTTGTGGAAGAAGATGCAAACCTTGCTCTTAGGCATGTAGGATAATCTATGGATGCATTGTCCACTCATGCTTAATCCCAGATCTTACATCCAAAATCTTTGGGTCAGTGTATACCTAGCCATTCTGCTTAATGTTTTGTAATTTCATCCTTATAATCTGTATGAAAGGCAATTAAGGGTTTTATATTTCTTTTTATAAGTCTCACGGTAAACAGCAACAATGGATCTTTTCCAGATCATTGATATAATGATATATACGTGTGTGTGTGTGTGTGTGTGTGCATGCATGTGTGTGTTCAATTCTATGCTATACTATAAAAAAGGTAAAAGAGATGGAGTGGAGCAACAAAGAGGCTACAAATAGACGAGACAGTTTTGCTATACACCTGAGAACGGCAAAGGCTCTAAGGACTGAAAATGTTTATATCCACAGTATAAGAAACTCATAAAGTGGCTTCTCCCCAGGAGAAGTCAATTTTACTGAAATTAAATTCTCTATAGTCTGCACTTTGAATTTTTAAAATACGGCCATGTAGGCCTTCACAAATAAAATCACAAGTTCTCCAAAGCAGAAATTAGAAGCTTAGAATGTTACACTGTATGTTAAGTAACTGGAACTTAAATAAAAACTAAAAAAAGAAAACATAAAATAAAATAAAATAAAATAAAATAAAATAAAATAAAATAAAATGCATTAATATTTGAAATAAGAGAGAACCTTTTAGATTCACCTAAAACAAAACAATACAAAAACAAAAGCTCATGAATATATGATTTAAAGGTAAATTAAGATGAGATGTAGCATACTACAAAAGGGGGATAAGAACCTTATGTATAAAAATTTATGGAATCAAGTCAAACTATTGTTCAAAGAAAAATTTATAGTTTTCCACTCATTTATTAGAAAACAAAAAAGATTGAAAACCGATGAGCTAAGATTTCAACTTAGGAAGCTAAAATAGGATAACAAAGTAAATCAAAAGAATGTGGAAGGAAAATATTGATGTAGAACTGTAAGTTCAAAGAAATCAGTATGGATGAATGTGTAGACAATACGAAAATAGAAAATAAAATGTAGGAGATGCTTAATCAGACTACACACTTTTCCTTAGAAATAATAAAATTGTCAAAACTTTGTCACCGTCATCAAACCAAAGAACAAATGGATGATAAAAAAGATTAAGTACAAAAAAAGAGGATTTATCTGGAGGTAAAGAAGATATTAAAAATATAGGAGAACAGGTTTTACTTTGGGTTGAGAGCATATGGAACTCTATAGTCACATCCCTCAGCAACATAAGGAAAGCCAGGGAAAACGATTAAAAAAAAGTTTTAATGTCTCTGTGAATAATCTTATAGGCACACAACAAATGAAGAAATAGTTTATTTGAGAAAATCCACTAATACTTTAAAACACTGTGAGAGTCTGTGGCATTTGAACCACGGCCTTCTCCCTCATCACCCCTACCCAAGCTCAGCTAGACAAAAGCTCTATCTGGCTGGGGATGGCCAAGAAGATGGGGCATGTCCTTCTCTCAGCTGTCAATAAAAGCTTACCTGTCTCACTGAAAAGGGCAAATAATTACTATACCTCATCCCCTCTAACTCCAGGCTGAAGAGTTCAAGTTCCTGGTGATTGTGACCTAGGGGTCAGGGGCTCCTATTTTCCATCTAGCCCCTAGTCACAGGATGGAGGCTCTAACTCAGGAGTAAAGAAATGACATCAGATGGTAACTCAAACCCACAGGAACAAACATGAATGAGAAAAGGTAAATAAAAAGGTAGATATAACAAACCCTGTAAATATATAATTATTCTCCTTTCTTTTCTCAATGTCTCAAGTAGGCATGAAATTATATAAAGTAAGAATTATAACCATATGTTGATGGGTTTGTAATGTATATAGATGTAGTATGTATAACAATAATAGCACAAAAAAGGATAAAAGGGAGTATGGCTATATAGGAGTAACATTTCTATATCTTACTGGAATTAAGTTAGTATAAATCTGAAGTAGATTTGGGAAGTTAAAATGTCTATCATAAGCCCTGGATCAACCACTAAGAAAATGACTTGAAAAAAATCATTCAAGGGACGGTGCCTGGGTAGCTCAGTTGGTTGAATGTCCGGCTCTTGATTTCAGCTCAGGTCATAGTCCCAGGGTTGTGGGATCAAGCCTCGCCTTTGGCTCTGTGCAGATCCTGGGGCTTGCTTAAGATTCTCTCTTTCCCTTCCTCTCTGCCCCTACCCCACTCAGAGCGCATGTGCATGTGCACTATCTCTTAAAATAAATAAGTAAACATAAAAAATTATTTATTAAAAAAATCATTTGAAGTGCTTGGGTGGTTCAATCAGTTAAGAGCGATTTCAGCTCAGGTCATGATCACGGTTTGTGAGATTAAGCCCCGTGTTGGGCTTTGCACTGACAGTGTGGAGCCTGCTTGGGATTCTTTTTCTCCCTCTTTCTGGCCCACCCCCGCTCATGCTTGCTCACTCTCTCTCTGAAAAATAAATAAATATTAAAAAAATTCACTCAAGGAATTAAAATATTCCACTAGAAAATATTCACTTGGGAAGGGACACAGTAAAGGAGAAACGGAGGAACAAAAAATGACCCAGGATACATAAAAAAACAAAAAGTAAAATGGCAGATATAAATCCAATTATAGCAGTAATAACAATAAATGTGAATGAATTAAACAATATGATTATAATGTAGAGATTGCCATCCTGGATAAATAAACATGATCCAACAATACATTATCTATAGCAGAAACACTTTAGATTCAAAGATATAAATAGATTTAAAGCAAAAGGATGGAAAAGGATGTATCATACAACCATCAACCATAAGTGAGCTAGAGTGCCTATACTAACATCAGACAAAATAGAGTTTAAAATAAAAAAGAATGGGGTGCCTGGGTGGTTCAGCTGGTTAAGTGTCTGACTCTTTATTTCAGCTCAGGTCATGATCTCAGGGTCATGAGATTGATCCCTGTGTCAGGCTCTGCGCGGGGCATGGAGGCTGCTTAAGATTCTCTTCCCCTCTGCCTCCACCCCACCCGTGTGACGCATGTGCTCTTTTTCTCTAAAGAAAGCAAAAGAATGTTACCAGAGATAAACAGGACCATTTTATAATGATAAAAGGCAATCTATCAGGAAGTTATAATGATCATAAATGTGTATGCAGCTAACCAAATATGTGAAGCAAAAGCTAATTGAATTGAGTAAATAAATTGAGAATTTAACAATAATTATCAGAAATTTCAAGAACTGACTTCAATCATGAAGAGAAAACTAAATAGAAGATCAACAGTGAAGTGGAAAGCCTGGCAACACCACACACAAAGTAGACCTAACAGACATCTCTAGAGCACTCACCACCCACCTTGGAGTACACGTGTATCTCAAACACACATGGAACATTCTCTAGGATGGACCAAATGCTACACCGTAAAACAAGTGTCAATGCATTTAAAAGGATTGCAATCACACAAAGTATATTCCCTGATCACAATGGATTGAATTTGAAAATCAATAACAGAAAAAAATCCTGGGAAATTCACAAATAGGTGGAAATGAACACACTACTAAATAACGAACGGGTCAGTGAAGAAATGTCAAGCTGAATTAGAAAACATATTGAGGGGGTGCCTGGGTGGCTCAGTCAGTTGAGCATCCGACTTCGGCTCAGGTCATGATCTCACAGTCCATGAGTTCGAGCCCCGCATCGGGCTCTGTGCTGACAGCTCGGAGCCTGGAGCCTGCTTCAGATTCTGTGTCTCCCTCTCTCTGACCCTCCCCCCATTCATGCTTTGTCTCTCTCTGTCTAAAAAATAAATAAACATTAAAAAAATTAAAAAAAAAAAAAGAAAACATATTGAGATGAATGAAAATGAAGACACAGCACACCAAAACTTATGGGCTATGGCTAACTAAAATAGTGCTTAGAGTGAAATTTATAGTGGCACATACCCATATATAAAAAGAAGAAAGGGGCACCTGGGTGGCTCAGTCAGTTAAGCATCTGACTTTGTTCAGTTCAGGTCATGATCTCGCAGTTGGTAAGTTCAAGCTCCGTGTCGGTCTCTGTGCTAACAGCTCAGAGTCTGGATTGGATTCTTGCTTTGAATTCTTTGTCTCCCTCTCTCTGCCCCTCCACTGCTCTCTCTCTGTCTCAAAAATAAATAAACATTTTTACAAAATTAAAAAAAGAAGACATATCTAAAATCAATAAACTAACCTTCCTTCTTAAGAAAGTAGACAAAGAAGAGGAAATAAAACATAAGTAAGCAGGAGAAAGAAAAATAGTGATTACAACAGAAATAAATGAAATAGGGAATAGAAAGACAATAGAGGACATTAACTAAACCAAAAGTTGGCTTTTCAAAAAGAACAATAAAAAACACAAATCTTTTTCTAGGCTGTCCTATAAAAAAGTGAGGATGATCAAATTACTAAAATAAAAAATGAAAGAGGAAACATTACTACCAAAATTACTCAAGTATAAAGAATGACAGTGTATGCCAACGATTAGGTAAGTCAGAGATAATGGACAAATTCCTAGAAAGAAAGACACTACCTAAACTGGCCAGTAAGAAATGGAGAGTTTGAATCTAGAAAGAGATTGCAGCAGTGATAAAACCTTTCCCACAAACAAAAAGCTGGAAGCAGATGACTTTACTACCACCAAACATTTAAAGAAGAATTAATACCAATTCTTCACAAACTCTACCAAAAAGAAGAGAAGGGAACAATTTGTAACTCATTCTATGAGGCTGCTATTACCCTGATATCAAAATCAGACAAAAACACAGAAAGAAAACTATAGACCAATATAACTTATGAATATAAACACAAAAATCTCAACAAAATACTAGCATCTGAGATTATGTGCCATGACCAAGTGGTCTAGAATATAGTCTATGCTGGAGAAACAGGACTGTCCACCCAGAGTCTTAGATCTAGCAAAACTATTGCTCACAAATGAACAAGAAATTGACATTTGATGTTAAAAAAACTTAGACAATTCATCAAGAGCAGGCCAGCCTTACCAAAAGTACTAAAGGAAATCCTTCAGGCTGAAATTAAAAAATACTAGGTGGTAACTTGAATCAACATGAAGAAATAAAAAGTACTTGGTGTCATTCACAGCTGGCTTCAGGTCCCAAGTCAGTCATTATTGACTATGCCAGCTGCATGGTGACTTACCCTCTCTCACCTCCTATCCCTTCATGGACAAAGAATAATCACACATGCAAATATGGAACATAACACATGTAAATCTGGAAAAATGCTTGGCACACAGTAGATGTCCAGTAACAAGTGTCAGTGTCTCATTTGTTTTTCTGCTTTTCATGGCGTTTGTGAGGGAGGGTATTTTTCTCCAAGTTCTTGCCTTTTCTCTCCTTCCTGAAGGGCAGGGAAGTTTTCCAGCCTTTGGGCATGTGATGTTTAATTTATTTCTGATGGAGCACAAGGAGATCCTCTGAGGACTGTTCTCTGGGCAGTGTCCACTGGAGACACTGCATGTCCTTTGCATGAGACAGGCACTCTCTGCAGCAGCCTCTTCCTCCCTCCACCTCCCAATGGTGTCACCCAGAAGCTGAGAAGCTGCAGCTGCTGTCCTTGGTCTCCCACTGCTCCCCACTCAATCACAGTGGCCTCAGGACCCAGGAGAGCATAGCTGGGCTGGCAGTTGTTAGTGCAATGGGGTCAGCTCCTTGTCTATTTCTCTACCTGTCCTTCAACCCTGCCTGCCCCAGGCGTGCCCTCCTGAACAGCCCCAGCTCCAGGTGGCAGCATTGGCCATCCCAAATCAGAAGACACATGTCCACAGTGTAGGCTTTTTGGGTCCCTGGAAATTTTGCCTCTGTGATTCTGAAGAAAGATGAGTCTAATTGCACATTGCTTTTTAAAACTCATCTCTTTTCTATCCATACCCTACTGCTTCTTTCATGGTAAAATTTTCATTAATATTTAATGTCTGAGGAGTTCACACATGGCTGTGAGTTATCCAATCTCATTCTGTCTGGAGCTGAGGTTACACAGGAATTCCAGGATGCTCTGGCCTCTCACTGACAAGAGAGTATGAGTTGGGCCAACAGAAAATGGAAGGGCTCCTGCTGATTAACCCTCAACTGTTCGGGCCCCGTTAGAAAACATGTCTGTATGTAGCATCTGTCTAGAGATAAAGAAACGGGTTTGGTGTTTCCTTTCTTGCCAACATCCTTCAAATTAACCTAAGCAAAGTAAGAGAATGGATCCCTCTGAAAAATTTTGTTATATAACACATTTCTTATTCCATTGTTTTCACGCTGTTTTTCTCCTAGTGGACTGTGAGCTATTCAAGGCCAGGAGCTTCCCTTCTTCTGTGCCTGCAGATGTGTCTTCAGATCTACCTAAAGCCAAAACCTCTCTTTTTTGCTGGACTGCTAGAAGGTTCTAATGAAAGCAGTGGTTTGCTTTGCTAAAAGCTAAGTTGAAAATCTTTTCTTTTTAGTGAAAATCTTTTCTTTTTGCTGCTTTATTGGATCTTTCCTAGAGAAACTGACAGTGAAAATTCTCAGAGCCATTATTCTGAAGCTCACTTCTCTACGTTCAGGCCCCAGGAGGGAGCTGGGGCAGGTGTAAGCAGGATGGCAGAGAGAAGGCTTGAGGAGCTACTTTGCCATCCAGTGCCCAAGGCAACCATCAATATTTTATCACTGAGCTCAGACATAGCCTTAGCCTTCTTCCTGAGGGGGTGCTCCAGGCAGGCACTACCTGCTGATGGGAAATGGCAGTTGAGATGAAGTCTGCTTGCCAGCTTAGGTGGACTGAGCTGTAGATGTCCTCTAAATCTCCCTTTTTAACTAACTTCAGACTATTCACTCACATTTCTGAGATTAACTCCTTTTGCCGAAATAAATGGGGACCTCTCCAAATCTGAGCATAGTTAGCAGATGCTTTTCTTTAACGTGCATTTACTTTAAAGTGTTACTATTGACTTAATTGAATAATTGTTCAATTGTTATGCTTTGCACTGGTTGAGTTTAATGATCCAGGTCTCAGGGTAGAGAGTTTATTTTCCTTGTTTCAGGAAGTACCTGCACTCAAAAAATCCCAGACTTGCCTATCTCTAGGAGATACTGCCTCTTTGCCTGCAAAACCCCTTCTTTCTCCCCAGCTATCTATACCCCACATATTCTACAAGATCTAGAAGTTTCAAGCCTCACCCTCCTTTCTTGATTTCTCTCACTACCCCAGCTCTCATATGGCTCTCAGTTCTTCCTCCAAAGGGAGCCTGGAGGACCATGCTTGGTTGACCTCTTTGGGGGGAAAAAAACTGTAGCTTTTAGTCATTGTATCTCCGGTAGTGCTGGGGATAGTATTTGGCATATAGTGGGCTTCGAATAAATGCCTGTGAAGTGATTGGGCAGGTATGTATAGAGATTTAGTTTGTCAAATGTTCTTTCACACACATTATTTTCCTATTAAATCCTCAAAATGTCTCTGTAAGGGAATTATTATTCCAGAAGAGAATTCTGACGCTCAAAGAGATTAGGTAACTGGTCTGAAGATGCACAGCCAAGTAAGAGGTAGAACTGGGACTCAAATCTTCTAACTCTAAACTATCATTCCTTCTCCTACCTCCCCAATGTCATAGGGCTTCTTAGTTATGAGCTATCAAGCTGTTATATGTCATTCACAGCTATATTCTAGGTTCACATTGTCTGTACATCTAGATTATAAACTCCTCAAGGGTAAAGGAAATATCTTACTTTTATTCTCTCTGCACCTCTTCTCTCATTACTGTAATAGGTTGGCAATTCTAACAGCATGCATTCTGTATTGTCTGATCACTGGATGTCACAAATCACTGTAAGATTAATTTTTTAGACTTGCTTTGCCAAAAAACTGATTTGTCTAATGAGGTCATTAAAAAAAAGCATGAAATATATTCAAAAGAGTATGGAATTTTATGCTGTGATGGCAGTATCTGAGCTGCCTGAGCACATATAAAAAACCATTAAAGGAGCTGGTGTGCTTATTAAATCTTACAAAAAAATTTCCTTTAGTCATTGTAATTGAAAAGACTTCAATATAACACTTGCCTGCCAAGAATCACAGATGATCTAGTGGGACAGAGTCTAATAATAAATTCTGGCACTTAGAGATAGGTCCTGATTCTGTAAAGGTCTCTTGCCCCCTTTTCTGAATAAAAAATTTCCCGGCAAAGGAATAATGGTCAAGTAAACCTAGTATGTCCCCTTGAACTCATCCCCATTATGCAAAGATATAAATATATATTCTAAAGTAAAGTTAGTGCTACTTTCTGGGTTACACAATAATTCCCATGATATCTAATGCTACTGGTTAGCTAACCTTTGGTGGTGATCTGGCCTAATTTTGTTATATATGATTTGAAATCATAATCCCATTCAGCAAGACCTGAGGGCAAACCACCCAATGGTTAGTTATTATAAAATCTTATATTTGGGAGGGGGACCAAGATGGCGGATCAGCATGGAATTTGTTTTGCATCTCTCATCTTGAAATGCAGCCAGATCAGCACTAAACCATCTTGCACACCTAGAAAACTGATTTGAGGATTAACACAACAATCTGCACAACCTGAACCACAGAACTTGTCAGGTATACAATGTGGAGAGGTGAACTGGGGGAGAGAGAAGCCATGGAGGGCAGGGAACTGTTTTTGCTTGCAGAGAGAGGATGGAGATGGGGGGAGAGTACGGGAAAAGCACTCTCCCCGCAAAAGCAGCTGGAGAGAAAGTGGAAAAGTGGAAACAGCTGCAGGGATTGAACAAAAAAGGGAGAAAGGAGAAAGGAGAGGGTTTAAATTGCACTAAGACTCTATAAACAGGAGGAGCACAGAGTCTGAAACTCTGCAGGTTAATACCTGGAGGTGCTCTGGTAGGAAGGGTGAATGCCCAGGAGCAGAGAGCAAGGTCTGAGGGCTCTGTGGGCCATACCAGGAGTTCCCCTGCTGGGAAGACATTTGGTAGAGACTGTGCAGCCACCTGACAGGCAAAAGGCCCAGTGGACCATGGAGAACAATCACATTCACTGGTGTTGGAATGTTAAGGATGTTAAGGGTGCCAGATGTGTGTTGTGATTTTCCATAATTCCTGATACGCTGCTGCTACAAGATGGCATGAACTTTTTCTGGGGGTGGGCTGGCACCCAGCTGCAGTCTCTGGGCATCAGCAGCAGCATGGTCCTGCAAACATTCCTCGGGGTGGTCTGGGACCAGGCCATTGCTCAGCCAGACCCTGCCCCAGAAGGTCTGAGTGGGTCAAAGCCACCATCCCTCAGAAATAAGGGGTTGGGAAACACGGCTCCATTTGAGATAAAACTCAGGAGGGAGGTGCCACCTGGCAATCTGATGGCTTGGTCATGGATAGCATAAAAGTGGGGCATGGACAGAAGCCAGAGACAAAGGAGGGGTGCTTGATTGATGGTCGGGGAGAGAACAGAGTTCCCATACTAGAGACTGGATAGCTGGATGATGCCATTTTCACCCCTCCCGTGCATGTGCATACACACCTAGACATGCCACAGCAATCCACCCCAGTAAGCTAAGCAGTGCCATCTAGTTGAGAATGGAGCCATTAAACTAAACTCTGCCCAACTGAGCCAACAGCACTCTTGACAAACACAAGTCCATCCACCTGCTTGATTTATGGACAATGAAGTGCTCATAGCTTGACTTTGGGAAACAAGATGTAATTTCGATCCTACTTCATTCTGTTTGCTGGTCCTTGTATTCAAATTTTTTTCATTTCTTTTCTTATTCTTGAATACAGAAAGAAAAAAAATTATTTTTATTTTCCATTTTTATTAAAAAGATTTCTCTTTAATTTTTCTACTATATTTTTATTTTTTTGTAAATTTTTAAAATTCTATTTTACTTTCATTTCATTTTATTCTATTTTACTATATTCATTTTTTTCAAATTTTCAAACGTTTTCGTTTTTCCCCCTTTCCTCCCCTTTTTTCTTTTGTCTTTTTTTCTTTTCTTATCTTTCCCTTTTTTCTCTAATCTATCAAGCTTCTTTCAACAACCAGACCAAAACACACCTAGGATCCAGCATCCTTTATTCAATTTCTTTGTGTTGTTTTTAATCTTTTAATTTTAAGTTTTTTTTTACTTTATTAATTCCTTTTCTTCCTTTAAAATGATGAAACGAAGGAATTCACCCCAAAAGAAAGAACAGAAAGAAATGACAGCCAGGGACTTAATCAACACAGATAAAAGCAAGATGTCTGAACCAGAATTTAGAATCACAATAATAAGAATACTAGTTGATGTTGAAAACAGATTAGAATCCCTTTCTGTGGAGATAAAAGAAGTAAAAGATAGTCAGGATGAAATAAAAAATGCTGTAACTGAGCTGCAATCTCAAATGGATGCCACGGCGGCAAGGATGGATGAGACAAAGCAGTGATTCAGTGATATAGAGGACAAACTTATGGAGAATAATGAAGCGGAAAAAAAGAGGGAGACTAAGGTAAAAGAGCATGATTTAAGAATTAGAGAAATCAGTGACTCATTAAAAAGGAAGAACATCAGAATCACAGGGGTCCCAGAAGATGAAGAGAGAGAAAAAGGGATAGAAGGATTATGTGAGCAAATCATAGCAGAAAACTTTCCTAACCTGGAGGAAGACACAGACATCAAAATCCAGGAAGGATGGAGGACTCCCATTAGATTCAACAAAAACTGACCATCAACAAGGTGTATCATAGTCAAATTCACAAAATACTCAGGCAAGAAGAGAATCATGAAAGCAGCAAGGGAAAAAAAAGTCTTTACCCTACAAGGGGAGACAGATCAGGTTTGCAGCAGACCTATCCACAGAAACTCGGCAGGCAAGAAAGGAGTGGCAGGATATATTCAATGTGCTGAATCGGAAAAATATGCAGCCCAAAATTCTTTATACAGCAAGGCTGTCATTCAAAATAGAAGAAGAGATTAAAAGTTTCCCAGACAAACAAAAATTGAAGTAGTTTGTGGCCACTAAACCAACCCTGCAAGAAATTTTAAGGGGGACTCTCTGAGGGGAGAAAAGATGAAAATAAAAAAACAAAAAAGACCCAAAGCAACAAAGACTAGAAAGGACCAGAGAACACTACCAGAAACTCCAACTCTACAAGGAACATAATGGCAATAAACTCGTATCTTTCAGTACTCACTCTAAATGTCAATGGACTAAATGCTCTAATCAAAAGACATAGGGTAACAGAATGAATAAGAAAACAAGATCCATCTATATGCTGTTTACAAGAGACCCACTTTAGACCTAAAGACACCTTTAGATTGAAAGGGGATGGAGAACCATCTATCATGCTAGTAGTCAACAAAAGAAAGCCATAGTAGCCATACTTATATCAGATAATCTAGATTTTGAAATAAAAACTGTAACAAGAGATGAAGAAGGGCATTATATCATAATTAAGGGGTCTATCCACCAAGAAGACCTAACAATTGTAAAAATTTATGGTCCAAACGTGGAACACTCAAATATATAAATCAATTAATCACAAACATAAAGAAACTAATTGATAATAATACCATAATAGTAGGGGACTTCAACACCCTTACAACAATGGACAGATAATCTAAACATAAATCAACAAGGAAACAATGGCTTTGAATGACACACTGGACTGGATGGACTTAACAGATATATTCGGAACATTTCATGCTAAAGCAGAATACACATTCTTCTTGAGTGCACATAGAACATTCTCCAGAATAGACCACATACCGGGACACAAATCAGCCCTCAACAAGTGAAAAGAATCAAGATCATACTATGCATATTTTCAGACAACAATGCTATGAAACTCGAAATCGAGCACAAGAAAAAATTTGGAAAGATAACAAATACTTGGTGACTAAAGACCATCCTACTAAAGAATGAATGGACTAATCAAGAAATTAAAGAGGAAATTAAAAAGTACATGGAAGCTAATGAAAATGATAACACCACAGCCCAAAACCTCTGGGACGCAGCAAAGGCAGTCATAAGAGAAAAGTATATAGCAATCCAGGTCTTCCTGAAGAAGGAAGAAAGGTCTCAGATACACAACCTAACCTTATGCCTTAAAGAGTTGGGAAAAAAAAACAGCAAATAAAACCCAAAACCAGCAGAAGACAAGAAAAAGTAAAGATTAGAGCAGAAAGACATATTACAAAGCTGTAATAATCAAGACAGGATGGTACTGGCACAAAAGCAGACACTCAGATCAATGTAACAGAATTGAGAACCCAGAAATGAACCCACAAACATATGGCCAACTAATTTTGACAGAGAAGGAAAGGATAGCCAATGGAATAAAGATAGTCCCTTCAGCAAATGGTGCTGGGAAAACTGGACAGCAACATGCAGAAAAATGAACCTAGACTACTCTCTAACACCATACATAAAAATAAACTCAAAATGGATGAAAGACCTAAATGTAAGACAGAAAGCCATCAAAATCCTAGAGGAGAAAGCAGGCAAAATCCTCTTTGACCTTGGCTGCATCATCTTCTTACTCAACACGTCTCCAGAGGGAAGGGACACAAAAGCAAAAATGAACTATTGGGACCTCATCAAAATAAAAAGCTTCTGCACAGCAAAGGAAACAATCAGCAAAACCAAAAGGCAACCGATGGAATGGGAGAAGATATTTGCAAATGACATATCAGATAAAGGGTCAGTATCCAAAATCTATAAAGAACTTGTCAAACTCAACACCCAAAAAGCAAATAATCCAGTGAAGAAATGGCAAAAGACATGAATAGACACTTATCCAAAGAAGACATCCAGATGGCTAACAGACACATGAAAAAATGCTCAACATCACTCATCATCAGGGAAAGACAAATCAAAACCACAATGAGATACCACCTCACACCTGTCAGAATGGCTAACATTAACAACTCAGGCAACAACAATTTTGGCAAGGAGGTGGAGAAAAAGGGTATCTTTTGCACTGCTGGTGGAAATGCAAACTGATGCAGCCATTCTGGAAGACAATACGGAGGTTCCTCAAAAAATTGAAGTAGAACTACCCTATGATCCAGCAATTGCACTACTAGGTATTTATCCAAGGGATATAGGTGTGCTGTTTCCAAGGGGCACATACACCCCAATGTTTATAGCAGAGCTATTGACAATAGCCAAAGTATGGAAACAGCCCAAATGTCCACGGATGGATGAATGGATAAAGAAGTGGTATATATATACAATGGGGTATTACTCGGCAATCAAAAAGAATGAAATCTTGCCGTTTGCAACTACGTGGATGAAACTAGAAGGTGTTATGCCCAGTGAAATGAATCAAAGACAAATATCATATGACTTCACTAATATGAGGAATTTAAGATACAAAGCAGATGAACATAAGAGAAGCAAGGCAAAAATAATATAAAAACAGGGAGGGGGACAAAACATAAAAGACTCTTAAATATAGAGAGCAAACAGAGGGTTCCTGGAGGGATTGTGGGAGGGGGGATGAACTAAATGGGTAAGGGGCATTAAGGAATCTACTCCTGAAATCATTGTTGCACCATATGCTAACTAACTTAGATGTATATTAAACAATAAATAAATTAAAAATAAATAAATAAAAAGAAAAGAAAAGAATAACATTAAAAAATCTTATATTCAACCAAAATATTGCTATTTGTAACTTTAAATGTTTTGATTATTTTTTTGTTGTTGTTGGAGAAACCTAAAGAAGCTCTTTTAAATCTATAATGAAACAATGAATCAATGAATATAAAATGCAGTTCAGGGGGGCTTTCATGGTTTCTTACGAGGTAGAGGCCATCAGGCTAGGGACACAGGTACAAGGGTGAGGGACACTCATTTCACCTTCAAGTAGCCTAGAATTGAGTATGGAGTTAAGACAAACATGTTTTAAAGATAAATTTTGCAAGAGATATTAAACTACAGGGCACTGTAAAGAGGGGAGAGAGATTACAGCCAGCTTAAACAATTAGGATAGACTTCATGAAGATAGAATTCAGACTGAGTCTTAAATGTGAAAGTGGATTTTAACGGCAAGAGAACACCATGAATGAAGCTATGACTTAGGGAGCAGTGAAAAATCCAGTTTACCCAGTCTCAGTATGTGCAGAGAAGTAGTGGTGAATAAGTGGAAATGTAGATGGGGTCATTGTGTGTGGCGATTCATGATCAACCAGGACTTCGAATCTTTTTGTGTAGACTATGGGATCTTCACTGGACGGTTTTAAACCAAGGTACTGAGAGGTGTTGGAAGTCTGGGTGTGATCATCAAAGGTGTTTAAAGAGGGACAATTAGAAGCTTATGGGTGAATAAATTTGGGATATGATTATATAAATTTCAAATATTGAAAGACAGCTTTCATGTCCGGTCAACAGTCAACTTTTGATCCTATGTGGATATTCTCTGTTGGTTCCTCAAATTTACCATTTACCCATTTTTTAATAAATTAAAAAAAATTAAGTTTGTTTATTCATTTTGGGAGAGACAGAGAGTGTGAGCAGGGGAGGGGCAGAGAGAGAGGGACAGAGAAAATCCCAAGCAGGCTCTGCACAGCGAGCGCAGAGCCTGACGCAGGCCTCGAAATCATGAAACGCAATATCATGACCTGAACCGAAGCCAAGAGTTGGACATTTGGTCAACTAAGCCACCTAGGTGCCCCTACCCTGTACCCTTCCCCACCTGCTTATCCCTCCAGAAACTCACATATATGGCCTGGTGTTAGTGGGTTTGCTTGCTCTTTCATTTCTGGAGTGACCAGTGGAAGGTGTTGGGTGGCGTTCTGGGGCGAGGAGCTAGTGGTCATTGCATTTATTCCCCCTGGTTCCCTCCGTGCCATGGCATGGCACAGGTTGGCAGTGGCCAGGTTCTTCCAGCTATAGGACTCATTGGGTTCTGGTAACTACCTCCCATCCCCCCTGCCCATCTTTCCCTTCAGTTCTAGCGTCACAGCATTGTGGGGATTTGCCTCCTTTGTCGGTTCCCTTACTTCTTTAGATCTTCCGTGGTCACCCATTCAGAGTGTGCCACGAGTTTCCCCTGAGACTACCTTTAACTTTTTGAGTGTATTTTGGTTTCAATAGTAACCAAGCTGGGGCAGTTTTCCAGCCTTCCTCAAAATGAGAATCCAAAATTTTACACAGGACCTCAGCAGTGATCTAACTGATGCAGCAGAGTGTGGGGCCTCACTCCCATTAGCCTTTAAGCCAGGTTTCTATTAATGCGCAATTAATTTTCCTTTGAGAGGAATTGTTTGCAGCTAAATTATCAAAGTTTTGTGTCTACACACTGACCTGTGAAAATAGCTTTGGCGGCAAAAATTTCCTTTGTAAAAAGTTTGTTATAATCAGTTTTCTCTGACTTACCACAAAGCCAAGTCTGTCCTAGAAAACTCAAGCTGGACTTGGAGATTGGTGACACATTAGTAATGCAAGGTCAGCTCCACTGGGAAACTCACCTCATCTGACAGGACAACTAGGGCCCCTCAGGATATGTTTGTGGGGATTTATAGAAGAGTTTGTCTTCATTGTTACCTCTGAATTTTCAAAAGTTTCAAAAGAAGCTTTTTTCTTTTCTTTTTTATTTAACTTACATCATATCTCTAGGCACAGTAGAATATTGCCACTTGAGGTATAAATTTTGCCTTTCCTGACCTCCTCTCCCCCTCGTTTTGTTCTTGATGCTCCAAACGAAAGCTCCTTTCCCATGGAGCTGAGATTTCACCACTTCTACAAAGTTTTCCTTCTGAGGAACATGTCTTACAGTCTTTTGATGTCCCCCATCCCTTGGAATGGAATAGGCCCTCAGTTATTACTTCTAGGCTGGTGGAAGGATATCAAAGCGGTTTGTTTCTTGGATGAAAGTAATCTGAAGATGGGAACTCACATATGACTTAATTGAAGAATTGCGGATAAAGTCTTTCAATTAAGAACAGGAAATATTTCTATTTATATTTCTGTGTGAAATTTCTTTTTTTAAAGTTTATTTATTTATTTTGAGAGAGAGAGAGAGAGAAAGAGAGATCGTGAGCAACTGAAAGGTCAGGAGAGAGGGGGAGAGAGAGAGAATCCCAAGCAGGCTCTGTGCTGTCAGTGTGTAGCCTGATGTGGAACTCAAACTCACGAACCATGAGATCATGACCTGAGCCGAAACCAAGAGCTGGATGCTTAACTGACTGAGCCACCTAGGCACCCCTCTGTGTGGCATTTCTTAGTTGACTCTTATTCAGAGCTTGTCTCCAGAGTATGCCTGGCCTTTGTGGATATCTTGTGTCCTCACCCCACGTGAGCCAGGATTGAATGTCATTCCTCAGCATATTTAGACCATTTTGGTCATAAGATCAAATGTGCTGGTCTTGAGTTGAGTGCTGAGTTGACCTCAATTAGCTCCTGTTTTTTTCCCCTTTAAATTATAAACATCTTGAGGGAATGTACCATCTCTTTTTAATCTTGTATACTTGATGCTAAACACAGAGCCTGGCACATGATAGGCATATAACAAGAGCTAATTGAAAGCAGGAATTATGGGCTCTCTAGGATCTGAGTTTCACTGTACACAAGAATAGCTGGGAAAGCTTGCAAAAACAAAACAAACAAACAAAAAATGGAAGAGCATACTCTTGTATCCTTCTGTGTCCCTTCTCCTCAGGAGATTTTGATTCATCAAGACTGAGGTAAAGCTCCAGAATGTAAATGTTTGAAAATACACACTAGTGGTTATGACAGAGGCAAAAGATAAGAATCATCGATCTGATTTCTCCTAGGAGAAGGAGGGATGCTGGCGAAGCTTGCCTCTGGAATCACGGAAAACTGCAGGAAGCTTCTAGCTTCAGAGGCTATTTTGTTATGAGTTGGTCTTTGGGAATCAAAAGAAAACTTAATTTTTCCCTTAATTTTTCCCAGTTTGAAATCAATCCTTTTGTGAGGACTTGATGAATTGGTCAGATGGCCTAGTGTTACAAACACATTGAAAGAAGAAACTATGATAAGAATTAAATAGTTTTTTGGTGAAAATTTAAAATTCTTAAGAGGAACCCAGGAACCTTAAAAGGTTCAGGTTAAGATTTTCCATTTCTCTGGGAAAAGTGAAAATTCCCCCCTTAACTGTTGCTTTTAGTGAATTCTTGCCTTCATGAAGAATTTGCTTGTTCAAGTACCTGCTCCCTTTACATTACTAATTTTCTCATTTTCTGATGGATCTTTTCCAACAACAAAGATGTTAAAATATCTTACATCTCTTTTTCAAAAGTTATAGTCTCCACTTTACCCTCAGTTAATATTCTATTTTTCTGCTTTCATTTATAGCCAAACTCTATGATAGAAATTTGAAGAACAGTATCTCTGGACTGAAGGGATTTAGCACTGGAGTCATAAGCAAAACAAGTGGGTTTTGGAAAGGGCTCAAAGAAGGGATATGAGTATTGTTTATGTAGGATAGAAGAGCAGCAGTCTAAAAATATTTATTGGACACACTCAGGGCCTATAAGTGAGACTGGCAGACAGATCTAGGCATCAGTTGAAGAGAAGAGAGTAAAGAGAGGCAAGGAAGAGAGACAGGATGTCTGTGCTTTTTTCTAACAGCTTGCTTGTGAAGAGAAGGGAAGATAAAGAGACATGCTCAGGGTAACCAGCAGATCAATTTGCAAATTAAAGGGCATTCTCTAACCTGGGTGAGGACTGGGCCATTGAACTATTTGGAACAAAATGATGTGGTTACTTAATTAAACTGGCTGCACTTGATTGTGTGAACTGCATTCCTATCTTAGTCTCATTGGTTGATTTTCCAATTTTTCTGTTTAGGAGTTGGAAGAGGGATCGTGTATATCCCAGAGAGATTCTTTTCTTATGTTAACAGAATAACATACAGCAACACTAAGCACCTGACATTGCCAAGTTCAAATGGGCCACCATGTGAGGTACTGAGTTGTCATTGTTGATTAAGGGACAGTGAACATTGGTAACCCCTGAGGTCAATTCTGTCAAGTGCATTCTCCTTCCAATGGGACTATAATACAAGAAATCCCACCATTTGAGCCAATTTGAAGAATGTGGCGTTAGCATATAGAATTGTATTAGCTTAGATTTGGAAGAGTTCCTTTAGTTAAGTTAAATCTGTGATCCAGTTTAGAAAACTATTTCACTATCACCACAAAGCGTTAGTTTGAACTTGCCTATGGGATGTCTACTGATTTTCAATCTATCTTTCTTCATGAGAAGAACCAATTGCCATCTGAGTTAACCGGAGGAGTTTGATGTCACTTAACAAAGGGGAGGGCCTCAGAAAATGGGGATCAGGCAGTAGGTATGGGAGCCTGGAAGGATTTCTAGAATGTTGTCCAGAGACAATCTACTTGAGTGAAGAATAAGAGTGAGGTGGGGGAGGGGACATTAGCTTTAGTGGTTGGAGAATCATTGAAAGAACACAAAACACACATGTATTTCTTTCATCACTTTGCCCACTTTTTGCTGTGAGTGACAGAGTGCCATGGCTGTGCATGGCGAAGTGCCTGGCACAAAGTAGATAATAAATATTTGATGATTAAGAAACATCTGTTCACAGCATGCCAGCTATTTAAGAATATGTTCCTTAGCATAAAAAAGTCCCAGATTCGATTGCTGGTTTCCTCTCAAGCTCGTTATTCCTGTTATCTCTCCAGCTCTCAGGTACTTTTCTGTGAAATGGATATACTGATCACACGTCATTGCGCATATGTAAATATATACACACCCACATACATACACTCACTGGTATCTCTTTCTCTGTCCACCTCCTTCTCTCTCTCTCTAATGAGTGATAAAATCATACTTGAGGTGTACTTCCATGAGACACTATTCTAAATATTTCCCATAAATTAACTTCTTTAATCTTCACAACAAGCTGTGTGTGAAGTAACTTCACATGTGAAGAAACAGCACAGAGAGGTTAAGTAACCTGCTCAGCTAGTAAGGAGAAAGCTGGGATTTGAAGTCAGGCAAAGTAACTCTTGAGTCTATACTCAACCACCCTTCCGCCTTTCTGAGTTAATGCATGTAAAATTGTGTAACATTGGGCCTGGCATTATTTCCCCTTTGCACTAATATTACTGTCATTTTAGTCTGAGGTTAAACTCTTATTAAGATCCCCGAAGCTGAGAGGCTGGGAGAGGATGATTCCCACCACCGAGGACACAGACAGCATGTTTTGGAAATAACCTCTGTCTGCTTCTCCAGCATTTGTTTGAGTTTTATTAAACATGTTTATATGACACTCCCCCTAGGGAGAAACTCATTTCCTGGGGTTCTCAGTACAGCATCTAGCATAGCACACGCACTTGACAGTTTACTTCAAAGTGATTATCACACTTGTGTTAATCTATCAGCCAGCAAATGACCCCCAAAGATTCACGGAGACTGAACAATGCAGTGTTAGATCAATATCATATTTCACTTTGTCGGCAATGGATGTCTGGGATAGCTGGGTAGGATGAGAGTTAAATGAGCTATCGGATTATTGAGCGGGTTCCCCCTGGAGTCATCCTGGGATTCATCAGATATTAACTAGAAGCCGAATTTTTGTTGACCATAGACCCAGAAGGAGATAAAAAGTCTTTTATTTGATAGCTGATAAAGTACAACTTAGGTGCATGTTGTAATTAATGAGAAGTCTTCCTGGTGATAAAAAAAAGAGTCCTTCTATATCATGGCAGTAATTGCTAATATGTTTATAACTCCCTCTAACTCTCTAAGCTTTTTGCATGCATTATAGTTCCATAAATCTTCCCTTCCACCTTGTATATTCACACTTGTTATTCTTCCCAGTATTTTTGGAGGAAAAATTAGTTTTCCTGGATAACTTCTCTCCCCTTCTTGCTTTTGGCATCAGATTAGGAAGGTCAGTTATTTAACAAATATTTACATATTCTTTTCTCTGGGTTCCACAGCAGATAGAGTCGAATGAGATACATTACCTATTATCACAGAGCTTGTAGTCAAACAGGGAGAGAGAAACACAAGGAAAGAAATAACTAAATATCTGGGAGCCAAATCTACTTTGTAAAATGACTGATGCTTCAAAAAGAGGAGAAGAGAATGTGAGGTGAAATGATTCACATTTAAATCATGAGGGGAATGTACAGAGGAGGCACTGGTTGGCAAAGAACCAGAGCATGTGTATGTGTATGCTATGTGTGTGTGTGTTGTGTGTGTGTGTGTGTGTGTGTGTGTGGATGGATCTTAGGGGTTCTATTCAATTAAAATGCCTAAGAACTGACTCATGGGCAGAGGGCTATTAGGATAGGATACACCTGCAGTGACAACTTCCAAAGCTTCATTTTTATTACACCAAGTGACTTTTCTTGCTCACACTATTTGTCCCCTCAGGTCTATTGTGGCTTCCACTGCAACATTTCCTTACTTTTGGACCCATATTTACAGAGTAGCCACCATCTTGAATGCTGTGAGTTGTTATATGAGAAGGAAAAGAGAGTGAGATCCTTGAACTGGACATTAGATGCTCAGTTGACCAGGAACAGTCATACTTCCCTGAAAAACCAGAAATTGGCTGGAAGTATAATATCACCATGTGCCCCTGAAGGTAGGGAGCCGGAAATATTTGGTTAACAGCGGAAGTAACAAACTCAAAACTACCACAGAACCTGGAACAGAAAAGTCAGCTGCTAGTGACAGACATTTCAGGCTCTTTTCCCAGCACCAGAAAACAGCAGTGAGAAGTAGTGAAACGGACAGAGGAATAAGAAGCAGGACAACTGGATTCTAACCCCAAACCAGCAGCCCGACCAAGGACATGTCTCTAGGTCAGTTGCCTTATCAAAACCAGTTTTATAGATTTATAGAATTACAGGATACTGATATTTTGTGGGTAATAAGGGTGAGGAAATGTGTGAGCAGACTTTAGGGTTTTCCTGTTTTCCTCTTCCCTGCTATCGTTGAGTGTCTCTTGCCCTACCCATTCAGTTGTGGGTTGTGTTTTCTCCACAGTAAATGAATGAAAAGAGCTTGAGTATTTGTCTCAGGAAGTGGGCAGGCTTGAGTCTTGAGAGACAAGAAAGTATGAGGCTGAGTGAGAGGCCAGTTGGCAGCGGCTTTCATCCCAGGTGCCTTCTCTCCCCTGCCAGATGTGTTTGAACACGTGAGTGGGACATTTCAGATGTTCACAGTGACCGGGTGCACTGGTGGCATCTGGCAAGTGTTTAGTGGGGATGCTAATTGTCCTGCAATGCCCAGGACAATCCTGAACAGTAATGGATGGTGCCATTCCAAATACCAATAGTTGAGAAACCCCAGTAGGAAAGAAGCAGCTGTCAGCACTGAGTACAGAAGTTCTCTGATTTGAGATAGCTGTCAGCTCCAGAGAGGCTTGCGGTCAGGTGGCCAGATTCTTGAGAACAGGTTTTAGACTTCTGTTTCTACTAGGTAGCGATGCACACAGTGATTGCTCAATTAAATATGTGGTGAGCAAATGCCCCAAATACTGCGTTCCTGGCTCTTGTCTAGCTTTTGCATGACAGTGTTCCTTAAGATAGCTAGAGACTTAAAAGGAAGGTTTAAGCAAATTCACAGATGGTATTCTAACACCTTAAAAAGGACAGATAGGGACAGCTGGGGCATGTCCCTAAACTTTTCAAGTCAGCTCAGGGCAGCTCATGATGCCTCTTGTTTGTGTGTTCCTTGATGCCTGACCCCTACCAGAGACAAGACTCTTCCAGAGGTACAGAGCCTGGTCCTAAGTTTGGGTTACTTTCTGGCTCATATTCTTTGGCTCTTTGCTTGTCTACTATTATCCATCTTCCCAAATCTACTCTTCTTCAATGTCAGGCTCAATTATATTTCAGCAGGGTAACATTGACAGGGCCCTAAATAAACCACAATCTCCTTTAAAATCCCACCTCATTTATCACTGGAAACATTTCTCTAGACTGCCTGTTTTCTTTCTTTTTTTTTTCCTGAAGAGATCCTAAACAAAAGATGAGATTTGTGTTTAGGATAATTTATTCTGCAAGTGGAACGGAAGGTGATGAGAGATAAAAACCTAAAAATGTTAGATACAGTCAGTTGTGCTATCACGCTTGCTTTGAAAACACAAATTTGCTCCAACACGCTTGAAGTATTAGAGTCTGGTTTGAGAACAGTGTAAACTTAGTGTTTGCTTATGCACAGTTCCGTCCACAGCAAACACTAGGTAAATACGGAAACTGCTGGTCTGAGCCCTGGAGGAGTACACAGGATAGACACAAGCACACCACCTGGCTCCTACGTTCGCTACCCGTGTTACAAACCACATCTGTCCACACCTGGCCTTTCAATGCTTGGTGTGATTTTTTTTCTTTTTTGAGAGATAGAGAAGGTGCAAGTGAGCCAGAGGCAGAGAGAGGGAGAGAGGGAGAGAGGGAGAGGGAGAGGGAGAGTGAGAGAGAGAGATTGAGAATCCAATGAAGGGCAGAGAGAGGGAGAGAGATAGAGAAGAGGGACTCACATGGGGGTCGTGTTTTACCCAAAGCAGGGCTTGAGCTCATGAACCATGAGATCATGACCTGAGCCAAAGTCAGATGCTTAACGACTGAGCCACCCAGGTGTCCTCAATTCTTTTTCTAATTTCTGATAGCCTCCTTCTACCACTGCATAAGGACTCACAGTTACAACCCTCCCAACACCCGCATACATAGGCAAACTTCAGGGCTTTCTTAACTATTTAAGATATGTACAACTGTGTTGCCATTTTTGTTTCCTAGCTTCTGTTTATGTGTCACTGACAATGTTTTGGATTGTGGTGCCTCCAACCCCAATTTCTCCACAAGCCCTACCATTTTTATTGCACAATATCGCATAGCATGGTGAATTTTAGGAATGCACATGTATATTACAGCAGAACTGACTGTACTTTTGCAATCTGAATTTTGGGATTCTTGGTCAAGGTTGCTTGCAAGGAGGAGAAGGTGGGGCACAACTTTTACTTGATTTGTCATTCCAGGAACCCACATGGCACAATAACAAATAAAGACTGTTATTAACAGAGAACAATAAAGGGAAGGTTTGAGGAAGAAAACCTATGCATCTGCACATGAAATAACCATGAAATTACTCTGTGTAACAGGTCCTCTCTTTATGGAACTTTTCCCTTCATTCCACTTGGTGGGGAAAAGAGAGATGACCTTTTTTCTACTTCTACAGGCCTTTCACAAATTTCTCCGTGGAACATTCCCATGGTGAGTTCTTGATTACTTGTTTTATTTGTCTTCAAGATATAATTGGAGTTATAGGAAACAACAGATGTTGGCAAGGATGTGGAGAAAGAGGAACCCTTTTGCACTGCTGGTGGGAATACAAACTGGTGCAGCCACTCTGGAGAACAGTAAGGAGGTTCCTCAAAAAATTAAAATAGAACTATCCTGCAACCCAGCAATTGCACTAGTAGGTATTTATCCAAGGGATACAGGAGTGCTGATTCTAAGGCGCACATGCACCCCAATGTTTATAGCAGCACTGTCAACGATAGCAAAGTATGGAAAGAACCCAAATGTCCATTGACTGATGAATGGGTAAAGAAGATGTATATACATACAATGGACTATTACTTGGTGATGAAAGAGAATGAAATCTTGCCATTTGCAACAAAGTGGATGGAACTAGAGGGTATTATGCTAAGCGAAATAAGTTAGTCAGAGAAAGAAAATATATTTTACTCATGTGGAATTTGAGAAACACAAAGATGAACATAGGGGAAAGAAGGAAAAATAAGATAAAAACAGATACGGAGGCAAACCATAAGAGAGTAAACTGAGGGTTGCTGTAGGGGAGGTGAGTGAGGGGATGAGTTAGATAGTGATGAGCATTAAGGAGGGCACTTTTTGGGATGAGCGCTGGGTGTTATATGTAAGTGATGAATCATTGGGTTCTACTTCTGAAGCTAAGACTACACTGTATATTAACTAGAATTTAAATTAAAAGAAAGATATAGTTGGAGTTGTTTCTTTACATATATTTCATATATAACAAAATTCTAGAATAATAAGTGATGTTACAAATCGACTTGAACAACATTAAGACAATAAATAATAAACAACCTTCTTAGTGTTGGAATAACACCCCAAACTCATATTTTCCTTAAATAATAAAAAAATGAAAGTTTTGGAATAAGCTTTGTTTTATAAATCAAATGAAATTGGGTCCCTTTAGAGAAAAATAGAAAAGTCTGAGAGCTAGAGGAGAGGACAGGGTTTATTTAGGGGTAAGGGATTCTTTCTTCCAGTTCTCTCTTTCTGCTACTCTTGGCTTCTCCTTCTTCCATCTTGAGGGCTATCATTTATTTGGGCAGGCTGGGCCTTGTCTTCACAGACTGATAAAAAACTCTGTGATTAAAACAGAAATGGCATCAATCTTCCTAGGGAATTTATAATTTATAGATGATATTTAAAAACTAAAGAGCCTTCAAAATTCGAAGGATTGAATTTCTAATGGTAGAATTCCAGACATTGTAACAGGTGTTTCTGAGTCTTGTCTAAGGGTTGAGGGTTTACTAAAATTATAGTTGTTATTAGAGAATGATTCATGTCTTTAAGAAATCTGAAACATGTACAAAACTGGTCAATGGTATTCACTAGGTTAAAGAGGGCAAGTGGGGGGTCGTCAAGTCCAAGCTTTTTGAACTCTGGGGATTTCCTTGGTGGGGTTGGATGTAGAGGAGTAGAAGGCAAATAACCAGGTTTCAACTTAGATTCGTGTGGATTTTATATAACATTTCTTTTGAGATAGTTAAGCTGCTTAAAAATATTTGCAAACCAGAGGCTTAGCCTCACTTTGGTTGGGCTCCTGGCTCAGTGCTTTCTCCATTAGTTGTCTTTTGGGCAATAAGTTCTTTTTAAATAAGAGGACTCAACTACTTAGCATCTAGGTGACTAAGAGAAAGGTTTAGTCTTCAAGAGAAGGAGAAGGAGCTAAGGAACTAATGTTTATTGATTTCTCAGGATAGGCAACTCACCAGGCTGGGAATACTTTCCATTTCATTGTTTCAGTAACATGAGAAAGCAGATGCTGTCGTCCCCATTTTGTAGTTGAGTTAAACTGAGGCTCAGAGGTGAAGTCCTATGCCCCAGGTCTCAGGATTTGGGTTTGGCAGTTACAAAGCTTTCCTGGAGTCCTGGCCTTTGGTCTGAAAACAACAACATTTCTTTTACCCCTCACACTACGTTGAGTTGGGAGAAGTTTAGTAGAAGAGAGACAAGGTGTTACTTTGCTGCAAGCTGGCATGAGGCAGAGGCTAAGGCCCAGTCAATATTCATGTTTATTCAGGGAGAGGGTCACTGTTTGAAAGTTCCCTTGGCTCTACCAGGCTCACGGGTGGTGTATCCCACTGCAGTATTACTGCCTCTGGTTTTCATCCCCATCTCTACATGCCATCAGTATTCACGCGGTCGGTTTTCTCCCTGTGCAGTACAGACTCACATCTTAACTGTGAGTCAGGCTTGGCTCACTCATTTCCCACCTGAGTGCTTGAGGCTTTCCTTGCTTCTCCATTCCTAGAGAACAAGTCCCAGCATGACAGAGGAAGCAGGTATCAAGCCTCAAGAAGAGGAACTGGCCCCCACCTCTTGGTCTTGGCAGTTATCACCATTTTGTTTCCCTTTCTCCAGTTTTCTCTATCTTTCCTGCTGCTCCTACAGCATCAGATTGAGTCTGTATCACTAAAGCTTCAACTTTAAGGACATAAACAAGATCCCTTTTCATCTACAGGTAGAAGAAAATGGATGCGTGGCTGAAATTTACAATGGCATGTTTGTGTAGAGATAGCTCATCTTAGAGAGTGGCTCTCCAAACCCACCCATGGAGGGAAGGTGGTGCTATCACATGAGTACTGCCCCCATTTCATTGTTCATCTTGGACTAGGAACACTCCTATGAGTTGTTTGTGGAAGCTTGGGGCTTCCAATGGGTTTTTTGGGGGGATGTGAGATGTTTGAAGTGGAGACAGATGAGGTTTGAAGTGAAGACAGAGTTAAAGAGGAAATTGCTAGGATCCACTACTAGGCTAGTAGGATTATTTTCCTATTCCCACCAAAGCACCAAGATTCCTTCTGTCACAGAGCCCTGCATCCTGGCCAGGGAGTGGAGAAAACCTTTTTGTACAAGATTTTTCATGGACTAGAATTTCTGGTAAGGAGGTTCATAAAAGCTGGGGACAGTCACTTCCCCTTTATCTTACCACATTTTACAGCTTCATTTGTGTTAGTTGTTTAGAGATGGTATCCTTCATTTCCCCCATTTGGTAAGGAAATTGTTTTCCTGTGGTTTATTTAAACTGGATGTGAAGCTACCAGGCTACAGAGAGTACATAGATAGATGTAAGTGATACACTAGATGTCAAGAAGTTGAGGGTGACAGAGTATGTCTAGGGACTTTAAACAGTGCTCTCTGGCAAGTGCTATTTATCGAAAACTGCTAAGAATCTATAAGATGCAAGTGGAGTCTCCCACAAAATAAACCTCAAAAGCTCCCTCCTTTTGCCTCTTTAAATTTTTCTAAAAATATTTATTTTTGAGAGAGAGAGACAGAGAGACAGAGAGACAGAGCACAAGTGGGCAAGGGGCACAGAGATAGAGATATAGAATCCAAAGCAGGCTCCAGGCTCTGAGCTGTCAGCACAGAGCCCGACACAGGGCTTGAACTCACGAGCTGTGAGATCATGACCTGAGCCAAGTGGGATGCTTAACTGACTGAGCCATCCAGGCACCCCTCCCCTTTTGCCCCTTTTGATAAAGGTGCTAACAGTTTCTTCTGGACCATGAGTTGTACTGTTTACAATAGATACTCCCTGAGCTTTTGTTTGCAAAGAGAGAGTGAAGACACGGCTGACCCTCAGCTTTTGCTGGTCCTTTTGGGTCTCTCTACCACCTTCTCCAAGAGAATAAATGGCTCTCCCCTTGTCGACTAGCCCAGCTTCCTGTCCTTGATCCTCTCTACCCACAACTTTATCCCTAAGCTCACTATTTGTCTGATATGTAGGGAGTAGCTTTGGGAATTTGGAAAACAATTTGCTCCCTTGACACAGCTAGGATTTTAAGATTATTGTTTTACCCTTGATTCAAAACACCCAATTTGAAACTCAGCACTGAGCAATGACCCCTTTATTTTAGGGTGAGTCCTCCCTCCACTGGTTTGGTGTGGTGAGGAATGCTGGGCGATGACATTCACAGGGAATGGAGGACATTTCAGTTTAATATCTCAGTACAGTATTACTGAAACAGACTTTATGAGATAACCACATGCTAATTGGTTACCTCTCAGCTTTCTGAGAGAATCTATAGGCTTCTCTGAATCCTGAGGCGTCTTACCCTCCAAAAAGGGCTGAATGCAGTGTTTCTGAAGCTGGAGTAATGTGTGACATGTTTCTGTTAGAGTGTTACTTAAACAGGTAAGGGCAAACTTCATGTGTTTATAGCTCTTGATACTAAAAGAACTAGGAAATGGAAAGAATGTATCAATTTCATACAAGTGATTCACTTGATATTCTAATAACATTCTAAAGAATACTACTAATTTAATATGGCTGATAATATTTTCCTGAAACTAATTCACTTATATGGTGAATATGGCACCGATGGCTATAGTTTGGGTTGTTTGATATTTTGCATTTGGGAAAACTTTTCTACTGTGAGATGTGAAGATTTAATTCTCCCATTTATCTGTGTTTGAGCTACCAGTTTATAGAATCCATTGGGCCTCCACTTGGCCCCAGTGCCTCCTTTTCACATCAAAACTGTTCTGTTCATTTTTTGTTAGCCTGAAACATCACAGGAACCTAAGTCACATTTGTCAAAAATAATAAATAATAATTAAAGGAGACACTAAAAACAAAATACTTTTAACAACATATTTGGTAAAGGATCTGAAAAGCTACATTAACAATTGTGTAAGAATAAACAGTATTTCCAAAAGCAAAATGCCAACTTAGACTAACATAGGGTAGAAATTGTGTGAGCTTTGTAAGGGAGGATTGGAAGTATCCAGATTTTAGGAGAAGAAGAATCTTAGCCTGGTAACTCTGTACCTTGGTTTGCCTGGTATATAGCAGTTATATACTTTGGTATATGACAGTTTAACTGAGATAATCACTTACAGTGTCCTCTTTCACTCTTAAAATGGCCTGGTTTCAGTGGTAAATTTTAATGTCTCTCCTCTTAGCAAATGTCTTAGAACTATCATGAAGCCTTTAGGGGACTAATTGCAAATGAGTATCAAAATCCTCACTCCCTAGAACAGCACTATTCAATACAAATACAAGTCATGTAAATAATTTTAAATTTTCTAGAAGTCTTATTAAGAAAAAGAAATAGATAATGTTAATTTAATTTAATTTTTTAATGTTTATTTATTTTTGAGAGAGAGAGAGACAGAGGGAGAGAGAGAGAGAGAGAGAGAGACAAAGGGTGAGCAGGAGAGGGGTGGAGAGAGAGGGAGACACAGAATCTGAAGCAGGCTCCAGGCTCAGAGCTGTGGGGTTCTAATGTGGGGTTCGAACTCATGAACTGTGAGTTCATTACCTGAGCAGAAGTTGGACGCTCAACTGACTGAACCACCCAGGTGTCCTGATGATGTTAACTTTAATAATACTATATTTAACACAAGATATCAAAAACATTATCTTTTCAACATGTAGTCAACATAAAACTATTGAGACATTTTACGTTCATTTTTTACACACTAAGATTTTGAAATTCAGTGTGCATTTTTACTTGCAGTGCATCTCAATTTACCAGGCATATTTTAAGTGCGCAGTGGGTGCATTTGGCTAATACTTACTGTGTTAGCATAGCTATGGAATCTACAGTTTGTTGAACATAATTGTATTAACTGCATAGTGAACTATCTGTAGCTTCTATTCTATAGTGTGGTTCAGTCATTCTTGAGTCATCTGTTTTTATTATAAAACCAGGTTAAAGAATCCCTCAGCATTAGGACTGTTTCTTCATCTTTGGCTCTGCTTTACTTTAATTTAACTTTCAATCAGGCTCTTCTTTCCTAAAGGCAATATGGCTACTAGGAGTTCTAGACTTATTCTCTAGCAGAGTGAGAGTGGTTTCCTCTTTCTCAATAGTTCCAGCAGGTTTCTAAGCACTGAGTCTGATTTGGCCAACCTGCATCACGTGCCCATCCCTGATACAGTCACTGGCCCAGAGGATGGAAAATTCTGACCGGTCACATACCTGCCCCTGGAGCTCTAGGGGAGGGGTTAAGTTCCATCCAAATTGATGACTTGTAAATAGGGAAAGCCCTTCCCAGTAGAACCCAGGTGCTATTACCAGAAAGGAAATGCATGCTGAGGTGGCAAAACATGGCTATTTTGAGACCTCAAAAGGAACAGGTATAGCCTAGATAATCCAGGGGCATAGCCAGCTTTGGGTAGTTTTATAAGAGCAATCCCCTTCCCTCAACCACAAGAAGTTTGTTAGAGGCCGCCAATGAAACCCCTTCTCTATATTTCTCTAGCAATGGACTTTGGTTACTCATATAGATCATGACATGTGACTAAAATATCCGATGTCAAGCTCCAGTGGGAAGATTGTGATGAATACATTGATTTTGCCACCAAACCAAGGATTCGGAATCTCTGAGGCTGGAAGGGAAAACATCCACTATATCCAGGTTTCTTTGGGATCTCTCTCATATTTAATATAAACACTAATGTTCTGGAAGGACCAGGACATGTGACTATGGATATTCAACAGTCCACACCTTAAGGAATGGAGACTAGAAGCATCCCTAGAGTCTAAAGGGCAATGGACCCGAGACCAGCCATAAGAATCTGATGGACTTTGGAGTGTGACATGTAGACTGTGACCACAGCTGGGGGTGCTGAAGGAGCTATCCAGAGGAGGTGGGGAATTCCCGAGCATCGTGTACTCCAGGGGTTGGTTAGAACCATAACAGGATAGGATGAGCCTAGGCTAAGAAAGGAGTCTTCAGAGGGTCCCTACATGCTCTAACAAAGCTCTGGGATCCCTATTGTTTTGGTGCTACTTGAGGCCTCAGAGAGGAAGCCCAGCTTTGTGAGTGGCAATCCTGAAGAGGTAGGTACCCACAGGCCAGCAGGAAATCATTATGTCATCTGTTGGGATCGAGGACTTGACAAAACTATACCATTCATGGAGGTCAGCAGAGTTCATTGCTTTGCATGCATCCTTCTAGAGAATGCCCCACTGATGATGAGAAGATAGTCACTGAAGAAGTTTTGTGCCATGTATACTCTTAATCATCACTGCCGTGCAAAACTCCCTCAATAGTGAGTATAGCAGAAAGAACATGGGGCTGAAAAGCAGAGAGCCTGGGAAGGAATCCTGGCCCTGCCTCCAATTAGCTGTGTGATTCTGAGCAGGCCCCTAAAATGTCCTGCATCTCAGTTGTCTCATCTGTGAAATGGACACAGTGATAATGCTGGTCTTACTTTACTATTCTTGTATCAGTTCATCTATTCATTCATACACTATTTATAGTATCTGCTATGTGTGTGGCACCGACTTAGGCACTGTGTATAAGACAAAAGCAGTTCCTGACCCAAGAGAGAGGATCAAATAAGATATTAGAGAACAACTATCCCATAAACTTTAAAATTTAATAAACATGTAAAGGGTAATCACGATGATCACATTATATTAATAATTCAGCTTCTTATCTTCTCAGATAGCTGTTTATCTCCCAACCTCTCCCCATAAGCATGTCGAATATCCAACATCAGCAGTTTTCCTCCTTTGTAGAAGAGATTTCATTTTCTCTGTCAGTCTAGGCAAGTGCTGCAGTGTTTGTATTTATAATTGCCCCCCTACAGGCTCCCAGGGCCCCGGGGGGCCAGGCTTGTCAAGGTCGTTAAGAAGCAGCCTCTTTGGCCCTTGTCACTGCACAATCATCAGCCCCCAGAGCCACACAGGCAAATGTGTCATTGATGTGTAATTAATGAAGAGGGAGTCCAGCCCTACATTAACACAAACAAATAAAGGCCTTGTCAGCCATGGGGGTGTCAATGAGACTTTTGTTCTTGTAGCAATATTTATTGTTACAAAATGCTGCACAGTCGAGCGGGAAGGGAGTGCTTTTGTGGCACTGGTGATGTGGCTATTTGCAGCGAGCCACAGGGACAGGCATCAGCTGGATCCTTTGATTAATTCAAAGTTCCATGGGCTGAAGTGGATGAGGGAGCTAGAGGGAACATTCTTCTATTTAAAATGTGTGTGCAGAGTTCCTGATTGTGAGTTGCCCTTGCTTTCTGGAAGCTTAGGGGCTTTAAAGCACTTTTGTTCATTCCAATGATAGGAATTTACTGAGCATTCCCTGTGTATAGGTGATAGAACAGGACGTGGACTGCAAGTTCAGGTACTTTACATGTAGTTGATGGGGATTGGAGTTCCCTGCGGCTCAGGCAATCAAAGATGGAAGGAATCCTAGAGCTCCTGTTGTCCAACACTCTGGGCAGGAATCCCTTCCATGTGATGACTTCTGAATGCTTACTCATATTTTTCCTGCCTATTGTTAGACCAACAGAGCAATGAGTCACAGCATCTAATCCAAATTCCTCATTTTTGGAAAGAAGATAGAGAGGGGAGGGCAAAGAAAAGTGAAAGTGGAAAACTGACATCCTTCCTCCTCTCTGAAGGCTCAAAGAGAGCTAAAAGCATGAACACAACTGGCAAATCCAAAGTAGTCTTATACTGTATCTATAAACCAAGATCAACTTTAATTCATGGTCATCAGATCACACAGGGTGCGTTGTTTAGTTCTGGGGCATCTTTAGCACTGATCCATATCAAAAATTTTATGCACAACTTAACCTGTCTCTGAACAAAAGTTCCTGTGTCTCCAGCCTTCCTTTCTGGAAGTCTCTGCTTCCTTTCTCTCATCACACATATTTTTCTACCTTACCTCTGTTCCCTCCTCCATCCCTCCAGTCATAGTTTTTCTGTCTTTCCTGGACTATGGTGTATTGCTTCAGTCACTGCCTTGCCATGAATGTGCCCAATTATCTCACTCCATGGGCCTTTTGCTGCAACTTCTCCATACATTTCCCACTTTTGATCAATTTGACCATCTGCTTCTCTGCTCCAGTTCTCAGATGGCTGGATGCTGTAGATAAGGGTACAGGTGTGGTTTTCAACTTTAGCTAGATTCTCAGTGCTGCTCTCTGATCTTCCTACAAGGTCCCAGTTGGTATCCTCATCTGTTCATCACAGCAGCTCTTATACAACTCCATTTACCCCTCAAATTTATTCTGTGAAAGTGGGCTTGCTTTCTCTTACCATGGAGGAAGTTAAGGCCATTAGGCATGAACTCTTCCATCCCCCTCCTCTTACTGTTACAGATTTATTCATCTGACTCATGTCACAAAGGTGTCTCTGGGTCCTCTCCAAATCAATGATTCTAGTGGGTGCAGTTTATTTGGGAGATGATCCCAGGAAACATCAGTAGGAGAGTGTGGAGTGGACAGAAAAGGAAGGCAACCAAAAAAAGTTGTGTTATCAAGCAAGTTTCCTCCGTAAGTTACTGAAGTTCAGTCCTCCTGGGAATTCTGGGAGTCAGAATAGAACATGTGCTTTGAGTTACCCCATTGAGGAATGAAGGATATTTACACAATCATGTCCCATCATTTTTGACAAAAGCCTGCTCCAGGGATCATTAATTTTTCAGAACTCCTAGTCTGATGCAATTACATTCTCTTGGAAGGGTAAGCCCTTGTACCAACTGGTAAAACTTTGGAAACTTTGGGTGATCTACTTAGCTCTTACATATTCTGTTTTCTCTTCTCAATGTATTATTTAACCAGAAATATTAGACCTTTTCCATGAAGTAATGGTTATTTAGTCCTTAAGAATTTTAGAATAATAAAAATGTCATCCTCAATCAAGCACCTGGCTCCTGCATTTGAAAGCACAGCTTTCGAGAGACTTGTGTGTGCGCGTGTGTGTATGTGTGTGCACACAAATTTGCACATGCTATACGTTTACAAAAGACTACCTATGGCTTGATCTTGTTATGTTATATCTTCTTTGAGGTAATTAGCCACATTCTTTTTTTATTTTTTAAAATATTTTCATTTATTTTTGAGACAGAGAGAGACAGAGCATAAGCAAGGAAGGGGCAGAGAGAGAGGGAGACACAGAATCCAAAGGAGGCTCCAGGCTAAGCTGTCAGCACAGAGCCCAATGCAGGGCTCAAACTCATGGAGTGTGAGATCATGACCTGAGCTGAAGTCGGACGCTCAACCGACTGAGCCATCCAGGCGCCCCAAACATTCTTTTGCTCTATATCTAATATTGGGGGGAGGCAAATTATGATGATGATAAAATATCCCTGAGAAATAAAAAATAAGTTGGAAATATTTAAAATATTATCTCCCCACATCTTATCTGTCAGTGTGCCCCCTAGTTGGCTGCCCATATTACAGACCATACTTCTGATGGCTAACGTCCACCAGCATCCCAACTGATGTTCAGAACTGAAGTCATTCATGTCTGGCTAAGTCCTTTCTGCTGAACCTGTTAACACTGAAGCCACTCCATTTCTGAGTTCTCCATATCTCTCAAGACTTTAGCATAACCACACTTTGCTTTTGTTTCTACCCTATATTTCCAGATTTTTGCCCTAAGAATTAGTCATGAACTCTTGTAGCTTACACTTACCCCTAAGCCTCTGGTTTCTTTAATGTCTCTAAAGTGTATCTTGTCATCCCCACATCCACTGGGGTAGAGTCCCATCATCTCCTGCCTGGCCCCAAACGGGGACATAAATAGTGAGGCTCATCATACAAAACACTTTGCACAGCCCTGGTGCACAGTATATGTTTACTGAGTGCTACCACTAAACTGAAGCTCATAATCAGTCTTCCATTCTCCACCCTGTTCTAAAGCCTGCTTGAGAATAATCTTTCCAGAGAATCAGGGGGGGTTCCGGAAGATGGCGGCGTAGGAGGACGCGGGGCTCACAGCGCGTCCGGCCGATCACTTAGATTCCACCTACACCTGCCTAAAGAACCCAGAAAACCGCCAGAGGATTAGCAGAAGGGAGTCTCAGGAGTCAAGCGCAGACTAGAGGCCCACGGAAGAGGGTAGGAAGGGCGGCGAGGCGGTGTGCGCTCCACGGACTGGCGGGAGGGAGCCGGGGCGGAGGGGCGGCTCGCCGGCCAAGCAGAGCCCCCGAGTCTGGCTGGCAAAAGCGGAGGGGCCGGACAGACTGTGTTCCGACAGCAAGCGCGACTTAGCGTCTGGGAGGTCATAAGTTAACAGCTCTGCTCGGAAAGCGGGAAGGCTGGAGGACAAAGGGAGGGAGAGCTGCTGAGCCCCCGGACGGCAGAGCTCAGCTTGGCGGGGAACAAAGGCGCCAGCGCCATCTCCCCCGCCCATCCCCCAGCCAAAATCCCAAAGGGAACCAGTTCCTGCCAGGGAACTTGCTCGCTCCGCGCAAACACCCAACTCTGTGCTTCTGCGGAGCCAAACCTCCGGCAGCGGATCTGACTCCCTCCCGCTGCCACAGGGCTCCTCCTGAAGTGGATCACCTAAGGAGAAGCGAGCTAAGCCTGCCCCTCCTGCCCCCGTGCACCTTGCCTACCCACCCCAGCTAATACGCCAGATCCCCAGCAACACAAGCCTGGCAGTGTGCAAGTAGCCCAGACGGGACACGCCACCCCACAGTGAATCCCGCCCCTAGGAGAGGGGAAGAGAAGGCACACACCAGTCTGACTGTGGCCCCAGCAGTGGGCTGGGGGCAGACATCGGGTGGGACTGCGACCCCACCCACTAACTCCAGTTATACACCACAGCACAGGGGAAGTGCACTGCAGGTCCTCACCACGCCAGGGACTCTCCAAAATGACCAAACGGAAGAATTCCCCTCAGAAGAATCTCCAGGAAATAACAACAGCTAATGAACTGATCAAAAAGGATTTAAATAATATAACAGAAAGTGAATTTAGAATAATAGTCATAAAATTAATCGCTGGGCTTGAAAACAGTATACAGGACAGCAGAGAATCTCTTGCCACAAAGATCGAGGGACTAAGGAACAGTCACGAGGAGTTGAAAAACGCTTTAAACGAAATGCAAAACAAAATGGAAACCACAATGGCTCGGCTTGAAGAGGCAGAGGAGAGAATAGGTGAACTAGAAGATAAAGTTATGGAGAAAGAGGAAGCTGAAAGAAAGAGAGATAAAAAAATCCAGGAGTATGAGGGGAAAATTAGAGAACTAAGTGATACACTAAAAAAAAATAATATACGCATAATTGGTATCCCAGAGGAGGAAGAGAGAGGGAAAGGTGCTGAAGGGGTACTTGAACAAATTATAGCTGAGAACTTCCCTGAACTGGGGAAGGAAAAAGGCATTGAAATCCAAGAGGCACAGAGAACTCCCTTCAGACGTAACTTGAATCGATCTTCTGCACGACATATCATAGTGAAACTGGCAAAATACAAGGATAAAGAGACAATTCTGAAAGCAGCAAGGGATAAACGTGCCCTCACATATAAAGGGAGACCTATAAGACTCGTGACTGATCTCTCCTTTGAAACTTGGCAGGCCAGAAAGGCTTGGCACGATATCTACAGTGTGCTAAACAGAAAAAATATGCAGCCGAGAATCCTTTATCCAGCAAGTCTGTCATTTAGAATAGAAGGAGAGATAAAGGTCTTCCCAAACAAACAAAAACTGAAGGAATTTGTCACCACGAAACCAGCCCTACAAGAGATCCTAAGGGGGATCCTGTGAGACAAAGTACCAGAGACATCACTACAAACATAAAACATACAGACATCACAATGACTCTAAACCCATATCTTTCTATAATAACACTGAATGTAAATGGATTAAATGCGCCAACTAAAAGACATAGGGTATCAGAATGGATAAAAAAACAAGACCCATCTATTTGCTGTCTACAAGAGACTCATTTTAGATCTGAGGACACCTTTAGATTGAGAGTGAGGGGATGGAGAACTATTTATCATGCTCCTGGAAGCCAAAAGAAAGCTGGAGTAGCCATACTTATATCAGACAAACTAGACTTTAAATTAAAGGCTGTAACAAGAGATGAAGAAGGGCATTATATAATAATCACAGGGTCTATCCACCAGGAAGAGCTAACTATTATAAATGTCTATGCGCCAAATACCCGAGCCCCCAGATATATAAAACAATTACTCATAAACATAAGCAACCTTATTGATAAGAATGTGGTCATTGCAGGGGACTTTAACACCCCACTTACAGAAATGGATAGATCATCTAGACACACAGTCAATAAAGAAACAAGGGCCCTGAATGATACATTGGATCAGATGGACTTGACAGATATATTTAGAACTCTGCATCCCAAAGCAACAGAATATACTTTCTTCTTGAGTGCACACGGAACATTCTCCAAGATAGATCATATACTGGGTCACAAAACAGCCCTTCATAAGTTTACAAGAATTGAAATTATACCATGCATACTTTCAGACCACAATGCTATGAAGCTTGAAATCAACCACAGGAAAAAGTCTGGAAAACCTCCAAAAGCATGGAGGTTAAAGAACACCCTACTAACGAATGAGTGGGTCAACCAGGCAATTAGAGAAGAAATTAAAACATATATGGAAACAAACGAAAATGAAAATACAACAATCCAAACGCTTTGGGATGCAGCGAAGGCAGTCCTGAGAGGAAAATACATTGCAATCCAGGCCTATCTCAAGAAACAAGAAAAATCCCAAATACAAAACCTAACAGCACACCTAAAGGAAATAGAAGCAGAACAGCAAAGGCAGCCTAAACCCAGCAGAAGAAGAGAAATAATAAAGATCAGAGCAGAAATAAACAATATAGAATCTAAAAAAACTGTAGAGCAGATCAACGAAACCAAGAGTTGGTTTTTTGAAAAAATAAACAAAATTGACAAACCTCTAGCCAGGCTTCTCAAAAAGAAAAGGGAGATGACCCAAATAGATAAAATTATGAATGAAAATGGAATGATTACAACCAATCCCTCAGAGATACAAACAATTATCAGGGAATACTATGAAAAATTATATGCCAGCAAATTGGACAACCTGGAAGAAATGGACAAATTTCTAAACACCCACACTCTTCCAAAACTCAATCAGGAGGAAATAGAAAGCTTGAGAATAATCTTTCCAAAAGGCTAAATAAATCACATAAAAATTTTCCATGCACCCCATTGCTTATATATAGTATAAAGGCCCAACTCCTAAGCACATGCCCGAGGCCTCCCATGAATTGGTTTTTGCCTTTGTCTCCAGCCTCATCTCCTGCAACCTCCTTTTTGCCTATTGTCTGAACACATGGACTCACTGAGGCATCTGAGCACACGCACGCTCTGTGACTTCACTGTACTCCCTTCCCTTTGCTCCTTCTGCTCTGTATGCTCTTTCCTCTGCTATATGCCCAGTGACTCCAAATTGCATTAGAAGCGGGGCTCAGTCACCTCTTCCCTGGAGCTCCTGTGCTCTTCCAGTAGAGGAGATCACTATGCCTTTTTCAGGCCCTCACATGTAAAAGGTGGATGAGGATAGTATCAACCACATAGGTGGCTGTAGGGGATTAATGATAGAAAGTGATATAAAACATGTAACTCTTCCTGATGCCTAATCAATACTTGATGCATGTTAACTTTTTAAATTAGTACTTTAGAAATCTCTACCATGAAGATCGTAGCCTTTGGTTGTCATGAATGTGCACAGTCCCAAGTGCCTACCGGATATGAACTGTGTTTTACTCATTTTTGTGTCTCCAGTACTTAGTATTATGTTAAATAAGCGAATGAAGGAAACCTATCACTGCTATAAGCTAACACTTACCTACAGATCTGTAGGTCAAAAAAAATACCCCTTAATTATTTCACTTAATCCTTAAATCCTTGAATTAGGGCAGTGAAACTATTCTGTATGATATTATAATGGGGGATACATGATATTAGACATTTGTCAAAACTCTGACTACAACAACACCAAAAGTGAACCCAAATTTAAACTATGGACATTAGTTAATAATAATGTGTCAATATTGATTCATTCAGTAACAAATGTACTACACGAATGCGAGATGTTATTCACAGGTGAAACAGAGGGTGGAGGAAGGCAGGGGTATTGGGAACTCTACTTGTGGTTCTGTTTTTCTCTAAACCAACATTGTTCTGAAAAATAAACTCAACTAATTAAAAAAAAATAGCTTCATGAAGCAGTGAGGTCTAGTGGATGGTATTACCCAAAGATCAGAGAAAGTGGTGCGAATGGCCCAAAGTCATGGAATGAAATCAGAGATGGGATCGAGGTTTTCTTATGCTGGTTTTCTTATGAGGTTTTCACCTTCCATAGTTAGTACAGGATGAATTTTAATCTCCATTCAACTTTGTGTGTGTGTGTGTGTGTGTGTGTGTGAGAGAGAGAGAGCGGGGGCGGGGGATCAAGCAACTTCACCATTGATATTCTCCTTTCGGCACTTTTAGAAAGTAAGTCTTAGGTGGAGTGGAGTTTATTAGGGACTGTATGAGAATACCCTTCACAAGACTAATTTAGAGTCTTTATGACTCAGTAGAGGCTGTCAATCCTAAGTTATTTGACGTTTAATTCCTGCTGATGTAAATTTTATATGACAAATAGTTTCATTTAATTGTGTCACCTCTGGCTTATATACACCATAAAAGGTTTCAGTTTTAACAGCCAGCAACAAAAGAGCCCTGGATGAGAGAAATAGTGTTGAGAAAACTTGCAAGGGCATGGCTGGCTGGAGAAGGCGGGTGGCTCTCTGGCTGGGGAGATCTCTGGAGGGAGGCTGGACTTACGGCAGAGGTATACCTGTACCTGTGTGTGTGCTGAGCACCCGGACTGGTAAGGGTGCTACTTCCTCTTGAGATTTTGACTGAATACACTTTTCTTCCAGCAGTTAGTCCACACACCTGTCCCTCCTCTGGCTCATCCTTTCCACTGATGGATTTTACACAAAGGGTATTTGCTTTGTAAAAACTATGGCGTGCATTAATAATAATTTTGTAATGATTTCATGAAAATTCCCTAACTTTGTATCTTTGTTTCTCTATATAAAATCACTGTACTTAGGGATGAAGGCATGACTGAATCCCATTAAATATTAAGAAGCGCTGGCTTGTATCTATGTATCAACAAACTACTTATTGAACTTCTACTGTATGCCAGGCTCGGTAGTAGATCCTGTGGAAAATGAGTGGTCTCTGTCCTGAAGGCATTTTCAGTTTATTGGGAAAATCTGATATACCTATATAATGAGATAATAGTAAAAAGCATATATGGGTGCAGGACTTTATGGTTTATTAAGGACTTTCATGTGTCCTTTGCAACAATACTCTCTAGGGGAGTAGAGAATATATCTTTCCCCTATTATTGGTGGTGACTGAGGCCCATGGTGTGACAGCTGGACTTTCATTTTCCAGAACTGGTGCTCTGTTCTCATCACACTTTGTGCACATGCTTCTATACGCACTCTACAGTCTCCCAATAAAATATGAGTTCTTCCAAGATGTTAATGACACAGAATATTACTCATACTCCTGTGTATGCCATTGTTGACAATGCCTTGGTCCTGATTTGTACAAATGGTGGGCATTTGTACATTTCTAATTATAAGGAAATCAAAGTAGAGACTGGCTAATATAGGTTCATTCTACACAATAAAATACTTGTTAACATCCCTCTAACCAGACATGTATTTTATTAAGGTACCCTATATGTTAGATGTTTCTCCTTTTGCATGTAATATTCCTTCACAGTACCAACTTTTGCTTATTTAAAAATTCTATCCTCTATGTGAAAGAGGTGATTCCTGGAAAATCTTTGAGAATGACTGTCACTACTTATGCCAGATACCTCCCATGTATTCCACCTCATCCATTCTTCACACTCCTCTGTACTTTTTTACTCTGCCCTCTGCCTGGAGAGGCTGACCTGCATGAACTCTATCATTGGACATTCAGTGCCCTCAGGAGGAAGTGTCCTGTTGGATTTGGCCAAGGGGGATCTGGGTGGGAAATCAATGGGAAGGAAGGGGGGTGGGGCACAGGTTCCAACTCTGTGAGATCATCTTGACCTGGCTCCACTGCTCCTCTGTAGGGTGGCCATCTCTCCTTCCTGAATTTTCTTATTCTCCTTGTCCCATTAAAACTAGGGGAAGAAACAACTATTTACACAGAAGACACTCCTATTGACAAAGGAAACACCTTATTTATAAACAGTCCTTTTACTCAACTCTTCTTAAATTATCCTAATCTAAGTGTGCCTTTTGTTTCCAATTGGGGCACTCTTTTCTATGGGGATCCTTAAAGAGTCTGAGCACCTTTAAAATTCTGTGCTCCATACACCTGCGTCTCTCTGGCTTATCCTTTCTAATAATAGATGTTTGGTAAAGTAAAACCAAGCACAATGAACTTAGAAAACCCAGGCCATATAGAAAAAGCGTATGTGACATGAATAATAGGGTGGGAGTGGAGGTGGGCAGAGCTGAAGATGAAAGAAAGGGCATCCTTCTCGTGAGAAGTCTCTGTTTCCTGTCTTTGAGTGACTTACAGTGTCCTTGTGGGTGTTTTGAGATACACAGAAAAAAAATTTTCCTTGTGAAGGTATATTGCTAAAATGCACGTTATATGTATATTGGGGAAATAGAATAGAGTATAGTGGGAAGAGACCAGGAATAAATTTGTGATTCACTACTTACTAGATTCAATATCCGTTAACTTCTCTGGAGTTTTGTAGACTTATATGTTCATGACAAACAGGCCTCTCACACTGCTGCGGCTTCAGACAAAGTATGGAATAATCTGGAACACAGCAGAAGCTATAACTCTGGGCTAAAACTTGTCAGGAAATGTTCACTTGTTTTCATCAGCCACACCAAGAAAAAAAAATGGTCACAGACTAAACAGACAAACAAGAATGATAAACTAAGGAACCAAAGGGTACTAAAAACAGAGGCTATTTTGGCAAAGCTCATAAACTCACCTTATGGAGCGAAGCCCATCAAAACAGATGACACCCATATAAACTCCCACATAAAAGAGCAGAAAACCAAGATTAAGCCAAGACTGTGATGGGCACTTAGGGACTCCTGGGTTTTGTGAAAGGCAGAAGTTAGGCTGTACCCCCAGCTGCCTACCAGAAAGAGTCATGTTTGGGCTGAGTTCAAAAAGTCAGTCTAGATTTTTCCCCTCCTCCCAGTGAGTGGGGAACTCTGCAGCAAATGTTAACTGCCCAGATCCCTGTTGTGCTTCCTTTCCAAGAATAACTTTGTATATAAAGGAATTCTGATGCCCAAAGATTTGGGAGATTTAGGAGGTGCATTCTTCCAGTAATCCCTGGGGCATTCTACAATTTTTTTTTTTTTTTTAAGGGATTAGAGACCAGTCCTATATATCCCTGGTGAAAACACCAGCCTTCAGCCTGCTCCTCAGCAACATCCCTCTCATCCTTATGTAACACATCACAACTGCCCTTCCCACCAACAACATATGATAATAGCAACCAGAAAAAAAGTACCACCTCCTGTCATGACCATACAACCTTGCCACCAACAACAGCGGCTAACACTTATGAGCACTTACTATGTTCCAGCCTCCATTCTGTTCCTGTTAAATGTAGCATCTCATTTAAACTCAGCAGCAGTCCTATTTTGCAGATTCAGTGCCTATTTTGAGGCAATCAAGGCAGAGAAAGGTGAAGTGCTTTGCCCAAAATCCAATGACTAATAAATGGAGACGTCAGCCCTACTTTTAGCCAATAAGCTTTACTGGCTTCTGATACCCTACACAAGCTGATCTCAGCACTAATCCCTCCTCGTAGCCTCTTTCTCTATCCCATATGTCCTCTCCCCATATTCCCCTTTCCTCCAATGTTTTCTTTTTCCCCCAATATTTTTCAGAGATAACACACTATGCTAATGCTGTTATGGTAAAATAGTACCTTCACATTTTACTCGTTTGGGTAACAAAAATATTGTACAATCTTCTGCCTGATGTATGTAAATCAAGTCCTAATAAAATTAAGACTATGCAAGTTTGTGTCTGTAAGTCAGTTCCTATTAAAATTCATACCACTTTACTTGGTGATTTGATTTTAATAAATCTATACTAAGCAAATAATTAGTCCCCTGAGTATTGTCCCCACCCCTCTAAATCTATTGAAATCTATACATTTATCAAGGCCCAGAACAGTTTCCTCCATTTTTATGAAACTTTTAAGGTCACAAAGAGCTGTCTATCCTTTGGATTTCCCTCTCATGACTGGCATTGCTAGTTAGCAACGTGTTCAAATTAAGTGAGCCTTTATGATATCCACAATGGACCTGGATCAATGTCAGCTGGGGAGACAAAGGCTAAGAAGACATGAACTATGATCTTGATATGTCACCTATTATCCTTTCTCCCTGACTGGCCTGAGGTCTCTTTGAATGCAGGGACCATTACCGATTTATTTATTTATTTACTTATTTATTTATATAATAATAATTACTATTATTTTTATTTTTATTTAAATTCAGGTTAGTTAACCTATAGTATAGTATTTGTTTCAGGAGTAGAATTCAGTGGTTCATCACTTATACATAATATATAGTTTTTTCTTCTTGGTGTGGCCTGATGAAAATATGTGAACGTTTCCTGACAAGTTTTAGCCCAGAGTTATAGCTTCTGCTATGTTTCAGATTATTCTATACTTTGTCTGAAGCTGCCTGTTTGTCATGATGATCTGGGCACTGGCCAAGAGGCTTCTACCCTTCGTGTGCCCAGAGACAGAAGTACCCAGAGAACCCATGTCTAGACTCAAGGTACACATGTCCATTGCAAAATGGGAAACGAGCTTCTCAACTTTGAGTTTTGGATAAAAGAGCCTTCATCCTTAGATGACATTAAGTTGTAGAATACATCAAACTATTATTTGGCTATCATCACCTCAGTCACAAGTTAGTTTATAACATTTACTCCCTTGTAGGTGTTTTAGCAAGACAGGCCACTTCTGACAAAGTGACAGGAGCCAGGAAAAGTCCTGGACCTGCCTACACGGGGAGAGTAAACTATACCACCACAGCTGGGGGCTCTGGAAAACTAAAGAAAGTACCTCAACACTCCCTGTTTGGTGGTTCTGTCTGTGGTGGTGGTGGTTGGAAAAAAGAAGCTTGTAAAGGGGAAAATCATTACAGATCTTTGTTGACAATCTTGATCTTACGGTGTTGGGTTATTTATCAATAACAGCAAATCAGTGCAAGAGACTATGGAAAGAAACCCAGTGTGGAAGGGGCAGAGCAGAGATTCCTCAAGAATATTCCTTTCATTACCAGACCATCTGAGGGAAGGGAGTTCAGTGCGCGTGCACACACACACACACACACACACACACACACACACACAAATAAGACATATTGGTTGATACCATGATTCTTCCTTTCACAGAACAAAAATGAGTCTCTCATATCTTTCCATTAGTTGGTGAGTTGCCTCAAGTGTTGGTTCACAATTGTTGTTTTGTGGTCTCAGAGGATCTAGGAGTAGGATAAAAATTTATCTTCAGGTGGTAGAGGTATAACCCCTTTGAATATCAACAGAAGAGAAAAAAAAGATTTATTTCCTTTTTAAATATCCATGCTAACTAGACTAACCCTCTCACAGGCTCGAGAGCACTCTTGAAACACCTCTGATTCCAAATTTCTTTTGCCAGTTTTCCTTTCCTGTCTAATCTCACAAACACAAACCCAGCTCAAATACTGCCTTCTCTATCTTTTCTTCTTCTAAGCATATAAATTGATGCTCCTTCAGCTCTATCTTTTTCTGAGTATGTTCCAGTTTGCTCATTTCCTTCTTGAAGTGTTGATGCTCAGACTTAACACAGTGCATCAGATGTGGTCAAATCAATGTTAGCTAATACTAAAACAATTATTTCCCAACTTTCAATAGCATGTTTCTGTTGATGCCATTGAAGATGGCAGCCAAAATCCACAATTGGTTCTTTATTCCCTAAAACTTCTGGGTCTTTCTTCTCTAGCTGCTGCTGGGCCATATTCTTACCCAGGTCTGTTTGCGCAGTAGACTATTTAGAGTCAACTCTAGCAATTTACATTTATCTTTGTAAAGGTGACATCTTGTAAGATGCAGCTCATCACCCTAGCCTGTTAAGAGACATTTGGAACTGGATTACAAGAAACTAATTTTCTTTTCATCCTAATGTCATTCATGTAGTTGAAGGGCATGGCTGGAAACTCATAAAAATGTTGAAAAAAACATAACTGAAAACACACTCAAGTGCAGGATGGCTGTGCTGATTAGCAAGAAGCTCCTGTCCCAGGCCTAATTCAGGCCCACAGGAATCCAAGCATCACTGGGCACAGGCCTGCTCCCAACATTAAGCTTCCAGCACCTCCTCTACTTGAGCCTCTACTACTGCTGTCCATCCCGACCCTCTTTTCTGTTCTTCTCTGACCCTTTGCTCCTGGAAAGGACTGGAATGTCCCCTTTCTAAGCTGTACTTTTCCTTATGGATGTCCACATGACTCAAGTCCCCATTAATGTCTCCTATTCCTGGACCACTCTTTGGCCCTGAATTTATATTTCTCATTACTAAAATAATTATTACACTAGTAATAGTTAACATTGCTTGAGCCTTTAATATATACCCTGTCCTATGCTGAGTGTATTATATACATTATTTAATTTATCTTCACAGTACCTCTGTGCACTGTTATTATTGCCCCATTTTATAAATGACAAATCTGAAGCTTAGAGAGTTTAAGTCACTTGTTCAAACTCACCTTGATGTGTTATGGCTTCAATATAGATCTCTCTCAGTCTTTTAAAAAAAATTTTTTTTAACATTTATTTATTTTTGAGACAGAAAGAGAGAGAGCATGAACAGGGGAGGGTCAGAGAAAGAGGGAGACACAGAATCTGAAACAGGCTCCAGGCTCTGAGCTGTCAGCACAGAGCCCGACGTGGGGCTCGAACCCACGGACCGCGAGATCATGACCTGAGCCGAAGTCGGACGCTTAACCGACTGAGCCACCCAGGCGCCCTTAGATCTCTCTGAGTCTTTACAGGTCTCCCCTTGTGGATTGTAAAGTCTTTGAGGGTGCAGAGTAGTTGTAAATTTCTCTATTTTCCTATCCAACAGAGATTCCTCACAGAGTACTGACAGTGAATATACACTGGGGCTTAATATGTATGTATTGAATTAAAGAGTAACTTAATGAATGAAACAGATGTTCTACAGTATTCTTTTTCTTCCTGGTAGTATGCAAACATCTGGAGACTGCTTTCAAGGTAAGAGAGATGACAATATATACTTGTCTCAAATACTGCCTGTATTAATTTGCTGGAGCTGCTGTAAAGTACCACAGACTTGGCGGCTTAAACAACAGAAGTTTATTTTCTCATGATTCTGGAGGCTAGAAGTCCAAGATCAAAGTGTCAGCAGGACTAGTTTCTTTTGAGGCCTCTTTTCTTGGCTTGTAGATGCCTGTCTTCTCCCTGTGTTTTCATATGGTCTTTCTTCTCTGTGTGTCTGTGTCCTAATGTCCTCTTCTTATAACGACTGGTTATAACTTGTCTTATAACTTGTCTTATAACTGGTCACGTTGGATGAGCACCCAACCAATGACCTCATTTAACCCTTATTACCCTTTAAAAACCCTATTTCCAAACATAGTGACATGATGAGGTTCTGGGGGTTAGAATTTCAACATATGAGTTTTGGGAGGACACAACTGAGCCCATAACAGTGGCAAACAGAATTCAGTGAACATCATGAAGGTTCCAGGATGTGTATTCTTCTTGGAATCCTTCACCAAGTTAGTGCTAATGGATTTGCTATAAGCTAGAGGAAAGATCAATCTTCCCTTTTGACATATTTTTCTCAGCACTTTGATCTTTTCTTTTTAATCAAGTCAAAAGTATTTTAGATATTTGGGGGTCTTTGTTCCTTTTCTAAAAGTAAAATCAATGAAGTTAATAGGGTGAAATAGGGTAAGTCTATTGAATGAGAAGAATCTAATTAAGAGGTGAATTTTTTCCTGCATATTGTCTCCTTAATTTGGCTCTCTTTGCATATTTTACTTAAAAGCATTTAAAGTTAACATTTGACAAAGTTGACATGTAAGATGTTGAAAAGTGATTTTGGGATAGGCATGCCTGGATTTTTATTGTTACTCTATTATCAGCTGCCAGGTTGAACCTTATTTCTTCTTAATCTGTCATTTGCCTATGCCAGTCACATATTCAGGACCTGTCAATGTTTCCTGATCTCAAGGGTGCCTAGGGAACAATGGCGGCTACCCTACTCTGAAACTCTAACCTGTTAGCTTAAGTTTCATTCCAGTTAAAGCACAAATTTCTGGGGAGGGTTATACTGAGTTATTTACATTGTAACCTGACTGAAATCTCTAATTAGGGGAAGGAAATAGAATAACATGAGAATCACCAAAAATAGGCATAGGGGGCCCAGAAGTGGGAAACATGGGGCACAAAAGACAAACTCAGCCACCTTACTATATTGACTAGGGTCAACTCTTCATTAGGTAAGGCCTGTAATATAAGAATTATCACACTCCTCTCTGATGGGGAACAGTAGCTCCTTGAATTAGTTTCCCATTGCTATGTAAGAAATTTACAAATTTAGGGGCTTAGAACAGCCACTTATTATTTCACAGCCTGTCGGTCAGAAATCCAGATTCTCTGCTTATGGTCTCATGAAGTACTAAAGTCATGAGTTGGCTGGGTTGGGTTCTTTCTAGGAGGCTCTGGGAAGAATCCACTTCCAAGTTCTGTCGAACGTCGTGACTGTCAGTCTGAAGTTCTTGTCTTCTTGCTGGGTGTCAGCTGGGTTTTGTCTTCAGTTGTTGGAGTTTGTTCACCTTATGTGGCTCCATCTTCAAATGAGTAATGGTGCACTGAGTCCTCATGTTTGGAATCTGATTTCCCTCTGTCTTCCTTTTCTCTTGGCAACTGGAGAAAGCTCTGTGCTTTTAAAGGCTTATATGATCAGATTGGCTTTATCCGGAAAATTTCTATATTTTGAGGTCAGCTAACTCGGGACTTTAATTACAACTGCAGAAGTTTTTCACAGCAGTGCCTAGACAAATGTTTGAATAATTTGGGGACAGACATTTTCTTGGGGGGGTGGGGTAGCCTGCCATACTCCTCTTAGTCACTCCTTGGCCTAGCAAATAGCATCCTAACCTCTACCTTATGCCTGCATTTACCAAGGAAAGAGAATTAATCTTAGGCTATTATTCATAGAGTTCTGCAATCTAGTCAGTTGTGCTTCTTGTGGTTTCTTCATGGCTAACATTGTGAACAGTTTGTAGTCACTTTATTTTCTCTTTGAAGACAACCACAGACTTAGGGTTTATCACAGCCTTTGATTTATCCTATGCCTTGGGACCATCCTGTTGACCAGGATGGGACCTGTGCATAGAAGGAGTTACTGTGTTTTGGAGGCTCCCCTGCATCTCTCCGATTTGTATCAGGCACTGCCCAACCCCTTCCCAGAGAAAATCTAAAAAATGGCAATCCAGACTCTTTTCCTGAGTTTCCAGCTTCCCACTACTCCATAAAGAAAGTCTTCCTACTTAGGTCAGATGCAGTCATTACAATATACTTAAATTGAGCCCAAAGATGTTTCCCGTTGGCCTCAGTTCTGGCACTATATAGAATAAACCATTCTAACAGCTTTTTTTTCTTATTCTATTTTCTGTTTTGCTGTTTTTCTTTGCTGGGAAGCAGCATATGTCTCAGTCAGCTGAGATTCAGACCATGACCTCCCTTACAAACAAAAATAAATACTGCCTTTCTTAAACTTTTTCCTCCTTCACATCTGCCCTTGACATTCTTTTAATGTATATTTCAGATGGAGGACTGCACAGCCTGTGTGTTTGAGAAAGTGGCAGCTGATGCAGATCACAGACACCTGGAAACCTGCTCAGTGCACCCGGGAGAGTATGTTCTGCTGAGCTCAATGGATTTTCTATTCACCTTTTGGAAACGGAGAATGCCATGGTTTGAGGGAGGCTATGAGGAATACCTGGTGATATGTTCGGGATAGGCCTTGTGATTATCCAATATCTGCCTATAAAAAGGCATTGTTAATGGCAGAAAACCAGAGATCTTCATCATGAAGAAGCACAAACTTCCATTTTTATGTAGAATGAGGTGAATGGGTTAACCGTGAACCAGAGGCAGAGGTGACCTGGGAAATTTCAGTGCTTACCTGCATCTCAAACAGGCCTTGGAAATCTATCTATCTATCTATCTATCTATCTATCTATCTATCTATCTATCATCTATTTATCTATCTCTATATTATCTATATCTACATCTATCTATATCTAATTACTTTAAACTTATTGTAGTTAGAGTAAATGGCATGCATTTCAGATATGTTCAGGCCTGCAGGGGAGGACAAAGATGTCATTCAAGAATATCCCATGGCAAGCAGTTGTCAGCTGATGCCACCCTGAGCTTTGAGATGTGAGTAAAACTAACATCCCATTGAACATCCTGTAGGAAATGCAGAGCCCTCCCCAAGATTTCTGACAATTCCTGGGAGCTCCCTTGTCATGGACACTCCTGAATCAGAGCCCCTGTCCCCCTGAGCCTCCACCTTCCTTTAGTCTCATTTATCTGCTCCATTCCTCCTGCTTTATGCTCATCCAGCTCTAGAGCTCAGCACTTTCCCCTTATTCCCCCCGCAAACCATCCACACAAAGCATTTAGAAATGTCACAGATTATGGAAGCACTGCAGAGCAGAGAAGATAAATCATAGTAATATTAATAAATTTAAGTGGGATATGAGATGTTCTTGTTGTTAAAGCTCCTCAGTTCCCCTGTCACTGAGAATTTCTGACTGGTCATTTCCCTGAGGAGTAAACCATCTGCCATATTTCTTTGTCTTTCTCTCTTCCTTTCTCATGTCCCCTCTCCTCCCCTCTACAAGTTCCCCTAATTCCTGTTCATTTCTCATATAAACCATCTAGCTATCATTTTGATCCACCATCATCTTCTAAACTATGGCCTCACCTACTATACCCAAAGGGGCTTTCCTACATAGTTCAGGCTGTCCATAGAATAAACCTAAACACAGGTAATTCCTTTATGGGAACTCTTTAAATCAAACTATCTTCATCCAGTAGACATTATTTATATCCTGAATGGTATTTATTGTAAAGTTGTGTGGCTTCTGGTGCTACAGTTATTGATATATTGGTCTCCCTCTAGACCAGGAGCTCTGTTAGGGTTGAGACCTACTGTGTCTTTGTGTGATTGTGCAGTCCCTCACGGGTCCCCAAGCAAAAGTGATGCTTCGGTACATTAAAACTGACTTGGGCATTATGGAATAGTTGAATCATTATATTGTACACCTGAAACTAATTTAATAATGTATATTAATTATACTTCAATTTAAAAAGAAAAAAATAATCCTGACTTGGTCAATGTTCTCTTTCTGGATCTGCATGGTGGTTATGCATGTGTGTTCACTTTGTAATAATTACTTGGACTGCACACTTACAAGTTGTTCATTCTTTTGTTTGTGTTACATTTCAATAAATATGCTTTTTAAGGAGAGGCTTGCACAAGATGACCCAGGTGTTAAGGGACAGGCTTGAGTCTGTGGACTCCCCAGGAATGACGTCCCCCTCAAACTGACTGGAGTGGGTTGGCTGCCTTCCCTAAGGAGGTGGGGCTCTTGGTGAAAGAAACAAAGTCTGTGTTGTCTCCCTAGATCTCTCCTCTATGTACACCCATGTGACCATGTGAACCTCCCCTTCTGAGCCCCAGAACCTGGCACATTCTTTACCAACAAGACTCTGTTCACATCCAATTCTCCTTCAGTGAGCAGCATTCATTTAATTTCTTTTCTCAAGAACATTTTTTTTTTTGGTAGGAGTTTACTCTGCCCCCAGAACTATGGCAAGATAGGTTTAGAGTCTCTGGTTAGAGGTGCCAAGTATTGTGGACAGAATGCCATTTCCAGGGGTTACTGTCTGTTCTTCCTCAAACGGGGCTTCTCAACCTTGGCTGCACTTAAATCATGCAGGAAGTTTTAGAAATTGCAGAGCTTTGAGCCTCCATTTCTCCATTCCCTGAGAGTTTCTATTGTAATTGTCTGGGCACACCAATTTAAAATCTCCCCAAGTTATTCTATGCATAGCCAATGATGGTCTCAGCTGGAAATGGGAACAAAGATGCTGAGAGGTAGGATCCAATTTGTAGCTCTACCTGGGACAAATCCTCCCACTGACAATCAGAGATTCCTGCTCTATCGTGTCATAAATTATTTTACACCTTCTGTTGAATCCCAATCCATGGTCCATATTAGGCTGCGTAGTTAAGAGCAGAGTAGGCTTCTTGAGATGTAAACACTGATCCTCTTTGTCTTTTGCTACTTTGGTTTAAGCAACTTCTAGTCAGATTTTGGTTACTCACAGGTGAGCTGGCCAGGAAACTTGTCCCCATTGGGCTGGGTGAGAAGGGAAGGGTGTGGGGGTGAATGACACAAGGATGCCAGAAGAAATCAACTGGGCTGCATAGGAAGGTCACAGTGATTCATCATGCCCTCTGGGGTCATTGCAGACTTGTCAGGAAAACATTGATGTATTTGTCTGAATTTTTCCAGTAGGTGCTTAGGCTTATCCACTGACCTGCCCCTTATAGCCTTCACTCAGCCATGTTAGCCCTCTCCCCCACTCCTGCAACTTGGCTTGTGGTAGTCTGTTGGACTTTCTCTTTTCTTTCCCTCACCCCACTCCCAAATCCTCATTCACACTCGGGAAGAACTATGCTTTTCCTCCTGAGACCAGCCTATAAATACTTCTTCCAAGAAGCCACTGCATATTCTCCTGGTGGCAATTGCCTTTCTCTCATACCCCTTCCCAGGGCAGACTGTTGGGTCTTCAGCATCCTACTTATTATAATCTGCTGGGAAGTCAGCAGTTAGTGGGCATTTAGGATATTACTCCCATAACTATTAGTACTACAATGTTACTAATGTTGGTTATACTGTGCTAAACTATTTACTGCCTATTTGTCTCATTTATTTCCCTCAAACATTCTATCAGGTGGGTACTGTTTTAAGTCTTATTTTACAGATGAATGAACCGAGTTTTAAAGATTAAGTGGGTGCAGATATGGGATATCAATCCAGACAGTCTTCACTTGTCTACCTCACTGGCCTGGGAGGTCATAGAGTATAGGAATGTTTTATGAGATTCATGGGTATCTTTTTGTACCCATCACAGTACCTCTTGCTGCCGTTTTTGCATGGCACTATGACCCTGCTTCAGAATATGCATGTTTATTGGATTGTTTCATTTGACTTATGTAAATGAAATATGCAGACTTAGGAAAATACAGCCATCAATACCTGCAGTGAAAATTTTTGCTTGTTTAAATGTAAAATGTACCGTTTTGATCATTGGAAGCAAGGCTGCCTCTAGAGTGTATGGAGCTGAGCAAATATTGTTTTATGGGGTTCCTGTCTAGATAAACACTTTGAGTTGCCCCAAGTTAGCTCCATTCTTGCAGGCCAGTCTTGTGCAATTCCATTAAAGGAAAACTACCTCAGAGAGCGGGAATACTCTGATCCAAAAGGGAACTGGAGTTCAGATGGGAGCCAGTTGGACTCTACCCCATCTAGCTGCCCTGATCTGGCCCTCACAGTCCCAGTCATCAGAAGGGGACTTAGAAAAGATAGAAGAAGAAGTTCCAAAGCAAGGGAATGCCCTGAGGGGGCAGGGCAGATCCTGCTGGTCTGGGTCAAAAGTGTGACACTGGCTGGAAATATACAATAGGCAAATAATGGTTAAGATAATTACAACAGAAGCCTTGATAGCCATATACCAAACTCTATACTTGGTAGGTACTTAATATATCTCAAGGTAACTTGGTATTATAACCGAATTTTATAGTCAATTTCTTGATTTCTTATAAACTCTGTGACTGGACAAGCAGCTAAGTTCTCCGAACCTGTTTCCTCATGAATGTAATGGACAGTGATGGCACCCTGCCAGGGTCATGTGCAGAAGCGCTATTATAACTGTAATAGCCTACATTTATTGAATCCTTATTGTGTGTCAGGTACTATCTTAGATGCATTGCATGGATTAGTTCATTTACACTTTACAACAACCCAGTGAGGTGTGTTCTTTTATTCTCTTTTTATAGACGAAAAAAATGAGTCAATGGAGAGGTACCCTATTTGGACCTGTGAGTCCAATGCCAGACCCTAAGCACATAACCATCACACCATATCACCTGGCTCAGCTCTTCTCAATGTATGATAGAATTGTTTGAGGAACCATGCCCAGGCACCTCCTTCCTAGCCCAAATTCCAATTTAATTGGCCCTAAGTGGGGCACAGGCACCAATTCTTTTTAAAGCTCCCCAGGCAATTCACATGGCAGCCAGTGCTGAGTACTCATAGAGAGCAGGTGTGCAGTGAACTTGTGTTGAGTCTCAGTCAGGGGGACTCAAACCTGACAGCACCGGATGAGTAAATGTGCCTGAGTACATTTTAAAACTAAGTACTCCACACATATACAAAATTAGATTTGGTACTTATTAAGCTAATACTTGCCCAGGGTTGTCTTTATTCATATTGCTGACTTGCTGACTAGAGAAACAAATATGTACAGAGCATCTTTTAAACAGCAGCAGGAGTGGGCAAGGTTGGTGGGGGGCAATGAGAAGGGGGGAGTGGTTTCTTCTTACCACCAACCACGTTAAGCACTGCGGGGGTGGTGGGCATAGTGAGAATAGAAAGCTGATTGACTTTTTTGTTGTTTTATTACTATTTAAGAATTTTCTCTTATCCTGCCCCATTCACATGTGACTTGGTATGTCACTGCTATTGCTTTTATGTATATCACCAAAATGATAAGCTAAGTATATAGAAAAATAAAATTATTTACTATTTGTATATATAATGTTTACTATATAATGTTAAGATTATGTTTCTAAGTAGATCATCCATATACTTATACTAAATAAATATATGAATAAAGTTATATAAATAAAAATATTTCTTGTAACAACCTTTTGAGAAAATGATTATAATCCCCATTATACAGATGAAGAACTTGAAACAGATTAAGTCACTTGCTAAATGCTAGGAAACTAGTAGTAAATAGAAGACATTAGCTGTACATTTACCGTGTGATTTACATATATTATTTCTTATAATTCTTTTAACAATCCTATGAAGAGGTACTATTAGTCGTTTTCCTTTTTTAATTTTATTTTTTTTAATGTTTATTTATTTTTGAGAAAGAGAGAGAGAGAGAGACAGCGTGAGCAGGGGAGGGGCAGAGACAGAGGGAGACACAGAATCCGAAGCAGGCTCCAGGGTCTGAGCTGTAAACACAGAGCTGTCACTACGGAGCCCGACAAGGGGCTTGAACTCATGAGCAGTGAGATCATGACCTGAGGTGAAGTTGGATGCTTAACCAACTGAGCCACTCAGGCACCCCCCTTTTATTTTTTAATAAAAGGTATAGGAGAAAGAAAAAAAATGAGTCCGAGGCACAGGATGTCAAAGTAATTTTTTTTAGCCTCTCCCAACTAGGAAGTGGCTGAGCAAAAACTTGGCCTCAGGCGGTCAAGCATCTGACACTCATTTCTAAGGCAAATGCCATACCACCTCTCATGAAAGGTAGTAGGAAGTGCAACTCAAGTATCTTTTCTCAGTATACTGCTTCCTCTTCTTTACCCTCTCTACTTTCCTCTTTGATTATTCCTGTCCCATCTTCAACTTCTAGATCTCTGTCAATTGAAGGGAACTAGAATATGCCACTCCAAAGTATGCCATTTTAGCATAAGGAATATGTTGATCTGAAGGCAGTTGAGAAGGAGAAGATTCCAGAAAAGCTCCCTGCCCTCCTTCTATTTGCCTAAAAACAGGACATGCATTTTCAAAGGTGTCCTTCCTCCCCTCTCCACCAGGAAGGACAAAAGTTAATTACCTGAGGGGATAACTTTAGACTCTTACCAGTCTGGAGATGGGCAGCAGAAGAATCTACATAATGCACTTTCCTAACTTGCCTTTATTTACCATCAATTTCCCATATATTTACCTCCCTACAGGTTGCCATCCTTGAAAGCCTAGAAACTCTTTCCTTTGTCTTGTCATTTCTCTACAAATTTATTATTTTTTGTTGAAGATGCTACATAAGCCTGAATTCTGAGCAGCCTCTTTGAGTTACTATTCTCTGAGTTTCTCCCAAGTATACATGAAATATACATGTTAATATACTTGTTGTTTTACTCTTGTTAATCTGTCTTTTATTACAGAGACCTAACCAAGAATCTATGGTGCATAGAGGAAAAATTTTTCCTCCCCTGTAGAAAATGATGCACACAGCTCATTGTGTTCCTCTTTGATTCTGTGACTTGAGCACTTTTTCCTGGTTCAACCATGGGTACCACACTCAACATATCTGAAAGTTGACTCCTGCACTTGCCCTGACATCTGCATTCTTCTTGTGTCAAGAGACTGGCTAATTACATTTGTATCCACCAGTCTGCCACACTAGACTCCCACTTCCCATCTGAGAATTGTTTTACCATCTCCTCAGGCAGGAACGTGGCTGCAGTGCACACATAGCTCGCATCCAAGCCCACCTCTCTCTATCTCCTGGGTGCTTCTTTGCTTCCACCACACTCCTGAATTCTTTCAAAAAAGACTGTCACATCGGAAAGAATTTGAAACTAAAGTTGGGGGCTGTGTGTCCTTGGAGAGGCTAGCAAATCTCCCTCTTAGATCCTTTCATCTGTAAATTGGGTGATGTTAAGATTCTGAAGGAGGACATGAGGCGGAAAAGTATCATAGGCAAGCAATAACCATGAAGAGTATACACTTCCTTGCAGGAGAGGACAGGTGTATTTATTCTGCTTGTCTTTCTTTCTAGATTCAGGGTGAACTGGAGGCCTGGAATTTGGAAATCTCTTTCATTTCATCTGTGTTTGGAATTAAAAAGTTAATAATGATAACTGAAATGGACTAAATTGTGTCCCCCTAAATTGTGTTTATATGCTGCTAACTCCCAATGTGACTGTATGTGGAAACGCCTTTTAAAGAGGTAGCTAAGGTTAAATAAGGTCAGAAAGGTGGGACTCTAATCCAATAAGACTGGTATCCTTATAAGAACATGAATAGACACTAAGAGTACATGTGCACCAAGAAAAGACCATGTGAGAACGCAGCCACAGGTAGCCATATGGCCTTTGGAGAGAAGGAGATTAGTTTCAGGAGGAAACCAAACCTATCGATGCCTTGGTTTTGAACTTCCAGCCCCCAGAACTGTGAAAACATAAATTTCTGTTGTTTGAGCTGCCTAATCTATGGTGTTTTGTTACAGCAGTCCTAGTAAACTAATACAATCACTTTTGCACTATAAAACTTATTTAAAAGTGAATGTTTCCTATGTGTTCATTTGATCAAGGCCTCACAGCAGCATGTGTATGAGGAACATTCAAGGCTGGGCTTGGCTATCTGCAAAGCATCTTTCATTATTTCATTATAAGAAAGAAATGATCACCTTAATTTGCATGCAAAGAATTTTATCACTAATGGCCCAAGCTGCATAAACAGCTTTCATCTTTCTGGAAAGAAAAAAATCAATTTTCTTTTTGTACAGCACTTATGGTCTTTTGTGTCTTCTAAGGGGCCTGACCCTTTAAAGAGACTTTGATGTTTGTCCCAATTTTATTTTTGTTATTAAACCTCTCTGCCTGGCAGGGATACTCAGTGGAGGTTTATGCCATACTCTCCCTCTTAATTGGACCTGGTATTGAGTGACACATCAAATGATCTTAAATTAATAACAATGACAAATTGCCCTCAAATGGCACTTGTACATAAAAGGAAACACTTCCATTAAACAAATGTTATGTCATCAAGAAACCCATTAATAGCTCTGCCAGTGATCAGAGCTGTGTAATTTTTCTCATCAGTGTTAATAACCAGCAAAGTTATAATTGCATATGGAGCTTAATTAAAATTTTGTATCCTATTAATGAGTGTCCATGCTTCAGATCTCTCATCAAATGGAGTGCAAAATTTAGGCCATATTTCTTGAGGTCCAGGTTCTTAGAAGACATGAACAGGTATGGACAGAAATGGATTTGGATTATAAAATCTCAATATGCTGCACTTACAAAGTACTGGATATTAGAGGTGGAATTGGTCTTAAACATTATTTAAGCTAACTTCGGTATTTTATGCTGGTTTTTGTTCACCATATTTGTATCTTTTACATACAACATAGTATAAATAATAAAGAAAAATTGTCTATCTTCTAAAATAAAACTTTTACTTAGCCAGTAAACCTACTCCCTAGTAAACGTACTCCTTCCATTTTTACTTCCTCTTACTATCCATTCATATATATATTGTGGCACAGACTGGCCACATGCTCAACTCATCTACCTTCTCTTCTTCCTGAGCACTCACCCGCATTACATCTTCCAGCCCCTTCATCTAGGTTTGGTCAGGGAACATGTAACTTGTTACTGCCAAAGTCCTTGAGCAGAAGCCATGTTTGTCATTCTTTTTTTAAATGTTTATTTAGAGAGAGAGAGAGAGAGAGTGTGTGTGAGTGGTGGAGGGGCAGAGAGAGAGGGAGACACAGAATCTGAAGCAGGCTCCAGGCTCTGAGCTGTCAGCACAGAGCCCCACACAGGGCTTGAACCCACAGACGGCGAGATAATGGCCTGAGCCAAAGTTGGACACTTAACGGACTGAGCCACCCAGGCACCTCCATGTTTGTCACTTTCAAGTGGAGACAGTTAAGGGAGAGTAAGCCTTCTCCATGTCTCATTCCCTCAATCTGCCTTTCACATAAGGATGAGGATTCAAAAAGTGATGGATGCGCTTGTTCTAAGTAACTGTGTGGAGTAGAGACCAGCCACCCACCACTGCCCACTGACTTAAATCAGACTGTGATGTTGGTGAGAAATTAAGCTTTATTAGTTTCAACTACTGAGATTTTGAGATTATTTTTTATAGCATGTAGCCTGCCCTAATACATATATTTTTCCTAATTTCAGAGGTAGTTATGATTTTCTTCCTACTTTAAACCATTTTGACTTTACTGGATATAGAGTTTTTTTTTTAATTAAAATTTATTTACTTTGAGAGAGAGACAGCGAGAGAGGGGCAGAGAGAAAGGGAGAGAGAGAATCCCAAGCAGGGTCTGCACTGACAGTGGCATAGGGCTTGATCTCAGAATGGTGAGATCATGACCTGAGCTAAAATCAAGAGTCTGGATACTTAACCTATTGAGCCACCCAGGTGCCCGTGGATATAGAGTTTATACATAGTATACAGTCTTCCATGTGATATAGAATTGTGATTTCAATTACTGAATAATATTACATGTTAAGTGATGTGCCAAATTAACAACACCAGTTTTTAAATATTGTGCGGATCATTTCTTGTGCTTTCCTCTTTAGGGAATATCCTCATACATATAACATATTTCCTTAGAATTATGTTGACAAATTAACTTTTTATAATCATGTATCAGTTTTCATTGCCCCTAGCCATTATAAGAGTATAAGTGTAATCAACCTTTCTAAAATTGAGAAAATTTGTCCTTTAAAAATTTACTTGAGGGGTGCCTGGGTGGCTCAGTCGGTTAAGCGTCCGACTTTGGCTCAGGTCATGATCTCAGAGTTCGTGGGTTTGAGCCCCGCGTTGGGCTCTGTGCTGACAGCTCGGAGCCTGGAGCCTGCTTCAGATTCTGTGTCTCCCTCTCTCTCTCTCTGCCCCTCCCCTGTTCACATTCTGTCTCCCTCTCTCTCAAGTATGGATAATAAAACCTTAAAAAAAAATAAAAAAAAAATTTACTTGACATTAAATAAGACTTTGTGTGTAAGTACATTGTATATAAAACATATAAACACATGACATTTAAAGTCTTCATATATAAAGTATATACATGTATATATATGTATATATATATATATAAAGTGTGTGTGTATACACACACTTTATATAGTCACTGTACATATATACTTATACACATGTTTTATAATTTCTGCTTCTTTAATAACTGGTTGAGTTTTATACTTTCCTTATATGTTTGCGTACACAAACATATTAGCACCTTTTGCATGGAGAATGTAATCCTGTCTACTGGGGAGCTTATAACCCTTCAACTTAGCAGATGACAGAACTGAGAATAGAGGGCATTATTGAAGAAAGGCAATGTTAAGATTATGACTGACTATCAGAATACAGATCTTATGATTTAAATACAGGGATTTTTCTATTACAGCAAAACCTCCAGGTTTATGAAATATGGTATGTCATTCTGGTCCTTATGACTGTCATCTTGGAAAGAATGATCATGATATAAATAAAACATGCATCTCACCCTGTATCTTTCCCTGTCACTTAATAGACAAGTTGAATTCAACAAAGGCCTCTAAGCACCCAGGGGTACTAGTCTTGGAAGCCAGAGATTATGGCTAAACCCACCCCCACCATCGACAGAACCAGGCCCAACAATGGATTTCACAATCTAACCTCCTAGGTTTTGTCCCTGTGACATTCATTCAAGGATGGATGAATTCTAGATGAGTGACTTAGTATTAGTGATTGAATGATTGAGTATTAGAAATGGCAGCAAGAGGGGCAGAGGCATATGATATTTGAGCAGTAGTAGGTCATCCTGAAGAGTTTACTTAGAAGAGAAGCAGAAAGATAATGCTGGAAAGACAAGTTAGAGCTGGTATAACTGAATTCAGTGAGCAAATATTGAGTTCTTACTATGTGCCGGGTTCTGCCATAGGTACTGGGTAGATGAAAGGTACATCTGCTAAAGGTCTTACTTGAAATACTAATAAGGGAGAGTACAGTTTAGTGAAGAAGTCAAGAGGTTTTGTAATTAGCCTGAAGTAGGAGACTTAACTCTACATTGTGTAAGTTTGGACAAGCTACTTCATTGTAACTTTGCCCATCAGTAAATTCAAGATAACTAGAATATATAGGTTTGTTGGGAAGCAAATGTGGGATAATATATGCAAAGATTTTGATGCACTAGTTAGTGGGCAAATTGTGCCCACTAAAATGCTAGTTATTATTTTAAAAGTTTCACTAGCTGGGAAGATCTACTGTCAAAGTAGTTATAATACATCATGACTAAATGCAACAGTAAAAACACATACAAAATACAAAGTCAGCCTAGAAGAGACCTGGGGATATTGTTAATATGAAAGTATATTGAGTTATTGATATGGATTCTCTACCTTTCTGTGACCATGGCCCTTGCCATGTAATTTATTCAGTTCCTGCCATAGTTAAATTAAAATAGTGTCTATTCCCCTGAAAGAAGAAAATCCATTATAGCAATAATTAAAATGAAAGATTTTTTGAAAGTGACAAAAAAATCACAAAATTAAACAGAGATAATTCTCATTAATTTTATGCCAAAATTATTTTTAAGCAGGTGAATGGTGGAATTTTGCTTTTACCTATAAATCTTTATTAACAACCCTTCCTCCCCTTTCCACTTTATTCTGTGTATAGTCAATGAGTTTCTCTCTTTCACTCTCTTAGGGCTCTTGAATAGACCTTCTTCCTTTTTAATTTAAATTATAGTGAAAAGATCATTGCACTAGGAATCAGAAATTCCTGGCTGTTGTCCTGCTCAACGAATGATTTCTTTTGAGTCCTTGGATAAGTTCTTTTATTGCTTTGGATAATCTTTAACATCCCATCCAGTATTGATATCCATGCATATATCCATCCAACAAATATTTCTTGAGTCTCAACTACATGCCTAAAAATGTCCTGGATCTTGATCTCCTTTTGCAGGGAAAATACAGTCAATAAACAAATAAATTGATAAGTGAGAACACTGTCTGATGCTGTAAGTATTGTGCAAAAAATTAAAATGACTGTGATATGGTTACTGTTTTACATTGAGGGGATGGTAAAATATGGTCTCCTCAAGGAGGTGACATTTCATTTGAGAAGAAAAAAATGAAAAAAAGTGGCCAGCCTTATCAGGATATTTATCAGTATATCAGATATCAGATATTTGTCAGTATATTTATCCTAAGGGACAACTTTCAGGAACTTCTGCTGTAAATATAGGGGATGGTGGGACCAGATGGTGGCGGTGTAAAGTCATCACTAAATTGTCAAATAGCTTCTATTACTGAAGTGACTGGTTAGTTCTAAGCTGACTGCTAAAAAGACCAAACAACTTGTACCCAGGCAGGAGGCATTGGGCACTGCAGACCAGCAGCACAGGAGGTCAGATTACAAAGTAGGGCTTGACACACAGAATGGAAGTGAGTATAAATTCTACCACTAGGGTGCAGCATAATCACTTTAAAATATAACAGGAAAAAAAAAAATAAAAAAATAAAAAAAATAAAATATAACAGGAGCATTAGAGAGTTTCTGGCCCAGCCTCTGTATTCTCAGATCAGGAAACTGAAGTTCAGAGAGATAGAGTGATTTGCCTAAAGTCACAAGGGTCTACTCTGCAAGTCATGTCCGGTTCTTAAGCATCACTAACTTAAGTAAATCATGAATCAAGTGTCCGATGGGACTTAGATTTGAGGTGGGGGAAGGAAAGGAGGCTCTAATATTGCAATAGCTGGCTGGAGAGTAAAGTTACCTGCTATTACTAAATTTCACTACTTTTCCATATTCAGGTTCCATTTGAATAGAGCAGAATTATTACAACATTGACACACCAATTGAGAGCCCTAAAACAAAACAAAACACAACAAAACAACAACAACAACAAAAGAGGTTGGGCTAATTAGTTACATGGTACAGCCTAATTCCCACTCGTTTATTCCAACAGATGTGAATCCTGGACCCGATGTGTGACTAACTAGGGGCCTCTTACGTACCAGCAGAAAAATGCCAAACTTCTGGAATCATGGTCAGAAGTCCTGCGTTCATTCCCTATGGTCAACTTCAAATCTTTTATTCCCTAGCTTAGAAAATGACAATGTCATTTGCCCTGCTTACCTCATGTGATTATCAAGAGTTAAGAGACCTGGGGGTGGTATATTGTGTATTAAACAATAAATGTAAAAGGTGACTGGATTATATACTAACTTAAATGATTTATTAGCTGGATTGCTTCACTTCTTTGGGCCGCAGTAGTCCAGTCTTTTAAAAAAGAGGGAATTAGATCAAATAAATGCTCATGCTCTTCCAGATCTAACAGCCTTTAATTTTTATGACAAAATAGTAGCCTTACATCCTCGAAAAAGCATCCTCCAGATCTTTCATCTTTACTATGGAGTTTGCCACTGGCAACCCAATGTATCCTGTGGCATCAGAGGGAGGATTTCATCACTGGAAAGTTGCCTTAGTTCATACATATACTATCATAAGGCATATTTGAATTGAAGCTAGAAAGGGTGTGAGACTTCATAGTATCCTTTTCTGGAGCTGACTGACATTTCTAAATTTCTAAATTTCTAAAGTTTGTGAGAAGTTGCCACAAGTTCACACACACAGCTAGTCAGATAATTCCATGATGCCTCTTGCAAGGTTTTAAAATGACCAGCTGATGAACCATAAATCGGACTGGATTTATACTGCAGGAGTAGAATCCTTTCTGAGTTCCTGGTCATAGATAACCTATTCTCATTTGGGTTCTCAGGGCAGGATTCTGTAAATCACTGAATAGAATAATTGCTCTGTGAATAGCAAACTCATTAGGAGCCCATGAGAAATTAAGTCATTCTGAAGGGGGAGATGAATTGGCCAATTTCTAGATATTTCCAAACATCATGGGCACCCTGTCAGCCAGCAGCTCTTAAACTTTTTGTCAGATGTTCACTTATAAGAAACAAAATACAATAAAGACCTTTTTTTTTCATTTTCTCCATTTCAAAAGAAGGAAAAAATCACCTATAAAGGACTGTTACCATGCAAGTAAAATTGGGGGGAAATTATGTATCTATCTCTTAGCAATGGGAGGAAAGGTGATGCATAATATTTTACTTGCAAAATAGGCAGTAGTCCCTTCTTATCTGTGGTTTCACTCTCCATGGTTTCAGTTACCCACTGTCAATCATGATCTGGAAACAGATGATCCTTTTTCTGACATATTATATTGTCAGAAGGTTAACAGTAGCCTAATGCTATGTCACAATGCCTACATCATTCATCTCACTTCATCTGATCACATGGCATTTTATCATCTCACGTCATCACAAGAAGGGTGAGTATAGTTCAGTAAGATATTTTGAGAGAGAGGAAAGAGAGAGAGAGAGAGGAAAGAGAGAGAGAGAGAGAGAGAGAGACCACCTGCACATAATTTTTACAGTATGTTGTTCTAATTGTTTTATTTTTAAAAAAAGTTTATTTATTTTGAGAGAGAGAGAGAGAGAGAATCCCAAACAGGAGAATCCCAAACAGGCTTTGTGCTGTCAGCATGGAGCCCCACGCCGGGCTCGATCTCATGAACAGTGACATCATGATCTGAACCGAAATCAAGAGTCTAGACACTTAACTGACCAAGCCACCCAGGCACTCCCCTTATTGTTTCATTTTATTACCAGTTATTAGTTAAATCTCTTACTGTGACTGCTTTATAAATTAAAATTTATCATAGGTATGCACATATAGGAAAAAACAGTATATATTGTGTGTGGGTACTATCTGTGGTTTCAGGCATCCACTGGAGGCCTTGGAACATATGCCACGCAGATAAGGGAGGGGGGTAATGTATGTAACAGAAAGTCTAGTTATTTGGAAAATTTCAGTCAAGAATCCTGATAAACATGTTTATCAATTTGCATGACATTAAAAAATACCCAATGATGACAGTATTGATAATTATAAAATAAAACTCATAGTATATCAAAATTGGAAAGCAAGAATGTCAGCAAATGAAAACTATGACCTACTGAAGACAGCACTGATGATGAATTGACAATTGTCTTCTAGTATTACTGAAGATATTCATGTATACATTGACATTAGGATCTCCATGGGATTGCCAAGGATTGTTGAACAGACAGACTTAGCAGAATACTGAATTACAGTTGCTTATAAACTCTTGTAATACCCTAGTTCTTATTTGAATATCAAGTTCTACTAACCCTTAGTAAATACTTAAGAGGTCAGTAGTCATAAGTGTCCCTCACCACTGCAAACTTAAGTCTACTACAAGATTGCCCATCATTCACCTTGGAACTAAATAAAATTTATAGACCCAGGAGGAAAATATCATGGGTGCTGTAGTAGGCTACAGTACTTGATTAATAACTATACTTAATACTACTGATATGTTTTTTATATGGACGCTTTGGTATTCTGTATAGGACTAAATTTTAGTATAAAATGGATCATAGTCTCTCACTGAATCACCTAATTCTAGGAACTGGGGACTCAACTAAGTACTTACCAAAGATTATGTTTTCAATTTAGTAATTACCTGAGATAGAGGGGGGAAGGGACTATTAATAATTATGCTCTAAATATTGGGAATTTAATAGATGTTTTACACATGCTATTGTGGTTTATGTTTTAAACAATTTTCTGTGATATTTATTATTTTTCCTGATTTGTGGATTAGGAAGCAGAGACTCATAAAGTTAATTAAGTTGCTCAAGTCTATACAGCCAGTAAGTTGTGGAGCTGGGATTTGAACAAAATATCTTTTCATTTCAAAGCCTGTTCTTTTCACATTATTGCACCACAAAGGTGACAGATATACTTCCCCGACATTAGGACACATGCTTTTCAAACTCTCTGCCATCAGTATGATAGATTAGTCCATAATGTTGCCCATAGTCCAGAGGCCACCATGAACTGTTGAACAACAATGAAAGGCCAGCATTCAAGTTTAGCACATGATGCGAGTTTCTTCAGAATGTTTTTGGAAACAAAATATACAATCCCAGCCTCTCCATGTAACAGAAGGGGGAAAAACCCCAAACAAACCATTTTTCCCCTCCGTCTTCTTTTTAAGAATCAAAGGAATAGAGAACTTGCTAAGTATCATCAACTAATTCTTTGAAAAAAAGCCCAATGAGAGGAACATTTAGTTTCCTGGGGATGTGATAAAAGTTCAAAGCCAGCAGTATCACATTTCATCTCCCCTAATCCCATAGGTCTAGCCCACCCAGAAATGCCACTGGAGAATTCTGATGCTTTTGAGAGCAGAATATCAAAGAACAGGCAATGAATAAGTCAAAAAAGTGGGGAGAGTCTTTAGCCACTTTGCTTTTAGAGTATGGTGCTTCAGAGGAAGCTCTACAGTGAAGATAGGTGAAAATAAACATCTTGCTCCTATGAGCATAATACCAGGAGCCCTGCCAGATAAATTATGTGAGTAAGTGTCTATAATTACACATGTTCATACATATTCATTCCCATGCTCCTAATTTTGGAGAACAGAGAAGTGAATAAATTGATTAGTAATTTGATTGTATTTGATTCAGCTGGCTCTCTTAAGTGCCTTATAAAGGTCCCAGAATAAGTTTCCACTAATAGAGAATTCAGTTCAGGCTTGAGACCCTGGGGAGTAGTACACTGACTGATGATGGGGTGATTGAGACATTCATTTATTCAAACTATTTATTTATTCATTCATTCATTCAACAATTATGCCCTACTATACCCAGGTACTCTGCCAGGTACAGAGGACACCTCGTTTGATAAATTACTGGATCTGTAATGTCTATTATTTTTGTGGGGAAGATGGTCAAGTAATGAAGGCACTGATTATAGCACAATGTGGCCAAGTGCTAAAGGCATCCAACATAGGCTGGGCTGGAGTTTTAGGAATGAGTTCCTAAAGATGGAGAAATCTGAGCTGCTTTTTGAAGAAGAACTAAGAGCCATCTGGATGATGAAGCATGGAAGGCATTCCAGTTGGAGGCATAGCAGTGAGAAGGGCTCTGGACCTTAAAGTTCCAGCAATTTTGTTCCATTTAGAAGGAAATGGGGAAAAAAGAGGCTCCACTTGGAGGGAGGAGTCAAACGGCTACTTGTGCTAAAAACTAGGGTGGGGCCTAGAAGGATTTGAAGACAAGGGATAATATACTAGGTTTATACCTCAGAAAGTTCACTCAGGATTCTGTGTGGAGGGCAGACTAGACATGGCACAGACTCTGGGCACAGGTGAGTTAGAAAGCTAATGGAGGAATTCACACAAGGAATGATGAAATTCAGAGCTTAATTCACAACAATAGAGACTATAGAAAGGAGGAGAAGAATGATAGATAGATATAAGGTAAATTTCATAGAACTCAGGGATATATATAGAAAAAGGGATATAAAGGTAAACCATGTTCCTGTTAGGCAATTGGAGGATTACCATTCACGAGGAGAACACAATGGAAAGAACAGTTTTGAGGAAGAATGTGTATCAAATTAATTTGGAAACATGTTAAGTTTAAGAAGTCACAGAATTCATGGTGAGCTGGGACTTAGCCATGGTATCCAAGTGATATAGAATACACCCTGTTTTTTTGTTTTCACACCTCTGTTCTATTTGGAATGCTTCATCTTCCTCTTTTCCCCTCCTTCCCAGACAAGCTTATACTTCTGTTTTAAGGGTCAACTCAAATGGTGCTTTCTCTGTGAAGGCTTCTGTCCATTCACCTTCTCTCCACCATGGTTCACTCCACCCCAATCCTCGCTGCCCTGAAAGAGCTAAGTCCTATCTCTCTTTTTGTCCTTATCATAGTGAATTGTCATTATATGCACACGCATTGGTCTGTCTTGACATTTTGCAAGATCCTTGAGAGCAGGGATCCATATCCCATTCACCTTTGTAACCTCAGTTCCTAACAGGGCCTGATACCTAAAGGACACCCAATAAGTGTCTGTTAGATTAAATTCTCTCTCACTCAACTTTCCTCTTTCCTTGAATCTTTTTCTTAATTGGCATTCTATTGTCACATAAGATGCAGTCATAGCTTTCCAAGTGAGTCAAGAGGGAATTACGCCTTGATTCTGATCATCTATTGATGGCTTTATCCCTGAGAAGTGGTGAGGCGTGGTGGCACAGAGCTCACACCTGTTTCTCATAGAGGGTAGGAAGAATCCTAAGAGGGGTTTTAGGATAGAAAAAAACATTCTTCCAGTTCACTGGAATTCCCTCCTCCGCTTCCAATTCCCTGGTGCAGGTGCTTGTCAGGCACACATAGTGACAGAGCCCTCAGAAGCAGAGGGAGCTGGAGAGTTCATGGTTGTCATTCAAGGCCCCTCTCTGTACCTGGCCTAGGGAGACTCAGACTCTCAATATCTATGACTACATGGTTATAGCTTAGTGGTAGCCTTCCCCTTACAGAATTTTGACTAGAACTTCAGTGAACTATTAGATGGGAGTCCCAATCTTCCCTAGCTCCACCTGGCTGCCATAAAGATCACCTGAAGAGGATCCCACTAAGCCCCCAAAGCAAAACAAACCCAACCTGACCCTAATGTTAGCAGCCATAACAAGTTGTGTCTACACAAAGTCTAGTCTTGGATATTCTGTGCCTAATGATCAAAGACATATAAGTGCAAGTAGGCTCCAAACCTGCCCATATACCCAGTCCCACAAAGGCATTGAGTCTGCCTAACCCTCTTCTTCTAGTTGGGTTTGAGCTTTTTGAAGATTAGACCATTAGCCAGCTCTGTCTTTCAATTTACCATAGAGGGGGCTGTAATTCTAGGGCTTTAATTTTAAGCTCAACTTGTTTTCTAGGTGGTCCCTAAATATACCTACTTCTTATACCTTGGCCTCATGGCTAAGATTTGTTTCTCATAATCTATTAATCATCCTAGACTCAACCCACTGACCTTATTTTCTCTTATTGTGATAACTACTTCAGCCTGGCACTCTTGATGTGTTTTTGCTTTCCTGTCTTTGCTTGAATGTTCTTAAGACTCTCACAATTTCCTAGGCTTATAAAAATTGATAATGCTTTTGTGACTTTATTCTTGACTTCGGCATCATTGTCTCCTGTCTTCCTACTCTTAAATTGTCTCACTTTCCTTCAACCACACCCTTGACAGGACTGTTCCTGGGGCTCTGTCAGATGACACCAGCCTCTATTTGCACTAGGACATATTCCGTTTACTTGCTCTTCACTATTGCAGGACCTTTAGCAGGCTGAGCGGTTAGTGTCAACACTGGCTACAGTGGCCACCATTTGTTTCCGACTCATTTACTACCCTGGAGTGTGTGGAATGAAGGTATAAGAAGGAGCAGAGAGGGATTTGTTCTCAGAAGGAGGCAGGGAAGTTGGGTCTGTCACTTCCTCTCTCCCAAACCATGCTAGGCAGAAGCCAGAAGCCAAGCCACTTAGCTTAGGAGAAAGAGAGCATGTCCAAATGGTGGACAAAGGCTCTGGAATTGCACTGCTGAGATCTAGTAGCTAGGGCTTCAGGAAGAGGAAGTGTGCAAAGACAACAAGAAAATGGAGAAAACAGCTGAGCCTGAATCAATATAGAGGAGGAGATATTCTGAGGGACAGACATGTGGGTTAACCTTACTTGAGAAGTATTTGCCAAGACCATGTTGAGAATCAGAGCATCACAAACTCACAGAACTTTAGAGCTGGAAAAATTGTGAGATTATGTTAGAGAAGTCCTTGGGGGTAAGGTGGGCAATGTAAAGACCTGAATAAGTAAGGAGAATGGCATATGGTGACTGGTGACCCCTCCACACAGATAATTGGTATCATGCAGCAAGTTGGCCTAGTGCTGTAAGACCTTCACATTTTTCAAGAAAATCCAGAAATTCAAATCTTATATGAAGAAAACATAGCAAAATCAAAGTATATCTATGGATGTAGTCTCCATTTTAAATGGAGCCTGGATTTTAAAGGTGATAATAGCTGAAGCCCAAGGAAGTAGGTGGATTCCTTAAGATCCAGTAATTGTAGAAGGGGAAATAATTGGCTTAGTGTACTGCCTATTCTCCCTTTCTCTAATCCTCTCTCTCTCTCTCTCCAATCCAGTACAAAATCCAACACCTTGTGGAGATGTGGGGAACATGAGGCATTCTACCCTCTCTCCAACTGAAAACAATGGAATGGGGACAAAGATCCTCTGTTGCTTCTTGACTTCCTGTTGGCTTGTTCCTGGCCTGAGAGGTTGACCTCCAGTTCAGTGCAGTGAGAGTGGACAGACTGGATCATGTTCTGGCCCTGGTTTAGCTACTAACCTTGCAACCTTGGAAACTTCTCTTCTCTTTGGACCTCATTCTCTTTATAGATATAATGAAGCTGTCAGTCTGGTAACTTCCAAGTTCCCCAAGTGAACCCAAGTTTGCTTTAAATATCTTTCTCAATGATCATTCTGTTATACTTCCTTCTGCTCCATTCCCCCCTCCCCAGCATCCACACACATATCCTGAGTACCTGATACCCTCATGCTGCTCCTCAAAGCCTGAAACTTACTATTTAAATAAAATTATCCCAATGGCCTTCAGTGGCCTATATTATCTGACCCTTGTTATGGGACTTTCTTAAGTTCTACTCCTCCACTGCCCACTCTGGCCTCCTGGGTATTCCTTAAAGTTACCCTGAGTGTAAAATGTAAAATGGTGAGGCTGCTTGGAAAAGAAATTGACAGTTCTTCACAATGTCAAACAGAGTTACCATGTGAGCCAACATACTCCTAGCTTTGCATCCAAGAGAAATTAAAACACAAGTCTACACAAAAACTTGTACACAGATATTCATAGCAGCACTGGTCATAAGAGCAAAAAGCACAAACAACTCATGAATGGCTAAAGAAAATGTGTATATCCCTGGAAGGAATACGGTTAGATAATAAATTCGATATGAATGAAATACTAATACATGTTAGAACATGGATGAACCTTGAAAACTATCCTAAGTGAAAGGAGACAGTCACAAAAGACCACATATTGTATAAATACATTTATATGAAATGTTCAGAATGAAAAAAATCTCCAGAGATAGAAGGTAGATTAGTGATTGCCCAGAGCTGTATGTGTGTTGGGGGTGGTGGTGGTGGTGGAGGAGGAGAATGGGAGAATGACTGCTAATAGTTCTAGGGCTTTTTTGGGGATGATGAAAAATCTTCTAAAATTAATCATGATGATGGTCATATTATAACCCTTGTGACTATACTAAAAATTACTAAACTGTGTACTTTAAATTGTATATGTAAATGATATTTTAATAAAGCTGTTGAAAAAGGTAAAATGACAAGTGTTTACATAGGGCTTTAATATACATTATTTCATCGTTTTCTCAGCTGACCAGGAGAGTGCATGGTAGGAACATGGGATCACCTCCATTATGCAGAAGAGAAACCTAAATTTCAAGTTTAGCTATGTATCCAAGGTCACTCCACTGGTGAATGAATCATCCAAAATGAGAATTTCTGGCTTCACATTTTATTTTATCCCCTTCCCCGCATGATTTCTTACTTCTTTGCCCTTTTGATTTCTATTTTTAGATCTGGCTTTTGATTTACTTCTGATGAGCCCTTCATTCTCTGTTTGCATTTTCCTCACCACAGCCAGCATTTTATTAATTCATTTATTCATCCATCGCAAAACATGGAGACTTCTCTGTAAGCTGACTGCCAGACATATGAATTACTTCACATTCAAGAGTTTTGAAAATTTCAGAAGTGATGGTTCTTCATGAAAAATACCTTCTGTGCTCTCATTCCTTGTGGAATCAGGGCTATAGTTCTGTCAGCTAACCTATTTGTCAGGAGAGCTAACCTCATGTGGCTTTGTCTGGATGTACTCATTTCATTTCACAGTTTCTTTCCCGAAGTTTTATGTCAATGACACTGTCTAAGCTGGTGAGTTTCATAGTCTGTCATCCACATATCTCTAACACTCTAAAAAACAATCTTCCTTCCTCCCTTCCTTCATTCCTTCCTCCCTCCCTCCCTTTTTTTTATCTTTTTCTTAGATTTTTATAATGAATATTTGAGGAATGAATAAATTAATAAATAAGTAAGTAAGTGCCAGGCACAAAGGAGTTTAAAAAGGGGACTGGCAAATCCAACTTTTTCATTTAGGATATCATCTCTAGTGGCTGAGGGGAGGATTGGATATTGGGAAACCAGTTAGGAGCCCCTTAATATTAGTGCCAGCAGTTGTGATTATTTATTTTGATGATCAAAGGCCTTTCAAGATATCAAAGTGCCATTCAAAGCATCAGAAATTCAATTAAGTTTCTTGTGGTTTGATTTCTAAGATCACTAACCTAGAAATTGGCCATAAATCACCCACTCACTCCCAGACCATACGAGATTCACTTGTTTATTCATTTATTGAGCAAATATTTGCGTAGCATCTACTCTGTTCTTGGCAGCATGAAACTGGGTATGCAGCAGTGAACAAAACAGGCAAGTTCTGGATACTACAGTCTAGTGACAAATTTTAGATAAGCCAGCAAATAAATATTAAAGTGGATATGTGAATGAACTTTAGTTATGTGGATGGAAACCAAAGGTCTGGATAAGGGAGTAATAGAAAATGAAATTAGTGAAATTAGGAAGGGCAGCCAAAGAAAGATAAACCTTAAATGCCAAATTGAGTCAATGGTGATGGTAATGAGGATGATGATGATCATGATCATGATGTGGATGCTAATGTTAGTAGTAATGCTTTATCTTCAGGTAATGATGTTACACTTACAAAGTGGTTTTTTCTTTTTTTATACCTGTCTAATTCTTGCTCTTTTCTAAGGGAAATGTGCGCACTACAGTGAGTCATCTACTGTTCCAAAATTTCTAGTGGCAGAGGTGATGGTAGAACACCTCTGGTGATTCACTCTCTAAACAAGTGTCATTGTAGTGCCATTTGTTAACACAAAATCTTACACGGAAGCCTACTCCTCACCCTGATCCTACATGCACACTTCCTTCTACTCTCTTCTGCCTCCCAAGGCATGGCTGACACAGTTTGGAAACTCTTGCTAAATGTCATGTTCTGCTATACTAGATACTAAGAAATGGATTTGTCATGTAATTCTAACAAATACACTAAATACTCTGGCCTATGTTCAACCTCCTAGTTTCCAACAAACCATTGCTAGAAAAATATAGTCTAAAAAATTTAATATTGTTTGGTCCCTATTGTATTGTGCTGTTAGGATGATTATGAGAAAGAAGGAATCTGAGGAGAACCATCAATACTTTCCCTGTGCTTGGTGAGATCTCACTCTGATCCAGTGATATTATCCTCGACCAAGCTGAGTAAATGCGCCAGCTTTCTCACTGTGCTCAGTAGCACCTCTTTTCTCTGGTTGCTGCATGTTGGCCTATAGTTCAACATTTTAAAATCAAAAAGTATTTCTTCCATTTATACTCTGCACCTCCTCTAAGAACTGAGTCTCCCACTGAAGATTCTGGCAGAGGGTCCCCCACACTATTCCTTACATTCCCACAGACAGATGGGACTGTTCTGGCTACACTTAACTTGATGAGGGAAAAGCAATCTTTTTTAGCCCTTTTCAGACTGGCTTCCCCTCCTCTGACCCTCTCCTTGTTTGATTCCTATGAACATCTTCTCTTTCTGTCTTTTGTAAAAGTGATTTCATGACATCATTTCCATTTAGGTTCAATGCCACACTCAGACCACTTTAGATGAACTATTCCCAAAGATATCTAGCTTTTCTATCTTTCTACACTGAGAACTCCCACCAGCCAGCAGCTCCTGAGCCCACTGCTAGCCTCCTATCCTCTTATGGCCATGGATATTTATGGCATCTTTGGAACAAGCATAAAACTCACAATTTGTAGAGGGGATTTTATAGTGGGGACAAGGTTGCTGGTTGCCCACATGCTGTGGACATGTCCTCCATCCCAGTATGTCTGCTGGGTATCTATAAATGTTTGAGAATTAGCCCAAAAGTTCTCTGTACTGGATTGAATAGTGTCCCTCCCGAAGTTCATGTCCCTCTGGAATCTCAGAATGTGACCTTATTTGGAAATAGACCCTTGAAATGATTGTTTAGATAAGACCATACCAGATTAGGGTGAACCTTAAATTCAGTGACTTGTGTTTTATAAGAAGGCCATGTGAAGACATAAAGACACATATATAGAAACGGCGACCATGTGACAACTGAGGCAGAGATTGGAATGTTGCAGACCTAGGAATGCCAAAGATTTCTGGCAACCATCAGAAGCTATGAAGCTATGAAGAGGCCTAAGAACCTTTGGAGGAAGTATGGCTCTGACAGCACCTTGATTTTAGACTTTTAAACTCCTGACCTATGAGAGAATACATTTCTGTTGTTTTAAACCATGCAGCTGGTACTTTGTTATAGCAGCCCTAGGAAACTAATATGGTCTTTTATTCCTCAGAGGCCTTTTTGACCACTCCAAGTAGAGGTGAGAATTTTCTTCTGAAATTACTGGGCTGGTTATTTTACACCCATCCCCATTATTCCCCACTCTTCTATACTCTGTTCTATCCCTTGAGATGCCAACATCTACGAAGGGTATCATCTCCCAACTCCCTTGTTCTCTGGCTTCACTTGGGCTGGTCAGTGGGAGGCCTGAGAGGAGATCCAAGAAGGAGAAGAGAAAGGGCATTGGGGTATTTATTCCTCTGGCTCCCTTCTTGCTGCAATGAAGTTTTGACTATAGTTTCTTTCTTTACAACCGTAACTTTTGTCAGTTGGCCCTTCGTCCATGGATCTAGCTCTCAGTTGGGTTCCAGTAATATTGTTACTTCCCCTTGACTCTCTCAACTATAGTGGTAACTGTTGCTAGTCCTGGGTCTTTCAACATTCCTTGTAGATGTTCTTAACCCTGTCCATAACTCTGCAAATAGTTTCATCATTAGAAGTTCTAGTCACATATATTTCACAGGAGTGTGCTGACATAGGACCCCACTTTGCCCTCTGTCTAGTGCCTGGAGGACTTTAGAGCACTAACCTCTGCTCCCTCTCAAAGTCTCAAAGACTGTGAACCTTTAACTTATAGTTTCCACATTTCTCACAGAGACTGTTCCATAGTAGGTGCTTAGTAAATGAATCAATAAACAAATCCATGAGGATGGAGGCCCTTTCACATTCTGAAGGTATTTGATTTGGAAATTCATCTCATGGGCTCCTAGGAATGGCAGGCAGTGTTTTGAAGATAAATAGCAGAGTTCATTATCTAGATAATTAAAAATAATTACTGCATCCCATTACATTTACAGAGTGCTTATGTGTATATCATGACATTTGACCTTTACCACGGTCTTAGGAGAAATAGAAAAAAGTCAGATATTATCCCTCTCCTCAAAACGGGTTGAGAGATTTTAAATAACTCACTCAAGGTCATACTCTTTGATTAACACACTTTAAACATTTTCAGTGTAAGGAGAGATCTATAAACAAAAGCATTTTATTCTGAAACAAACATTGTCCTGTAGCTGGTAAAACAGAGAGCCATCTTTGAAGGGAGGTGTTAATGCTCCAGCATTCATTCATTTTCTATTCACTGGGAACTCAGCTTTTGCCCCCTGTGTTGAGCCCATGGAAGCAGTGGTAGGACACTAGATGATGGTTTCTGCCCTGTGGAGTTCATGCTCTTGTGGGAGAAACAGTGATCACTCAAATAACCACACGAGTAGACTGCAGTTACACTGAGAAGTGTGAGGAAGGAAAAGAACAGACCATTCTGAGCAGGACCTGTGATTCAATCAGGAATCCTATCTGAGAAAATGATGTTAAGTTGAGTTTAAGTTGAAGAATAAGTAGGAGTTACTGAGTGAGAGGATTAAGAACTTGGATGAAGAGTATTCTAGGTGAGGAAATACCTCATTCCAAAGCTGAAAGGGAGATTAGCCCATCTGAGGAGTCAAAACAAGCTTAGTGAGGCTGAAGTTTGGTGAGGGCAGGGGAAAGGCATGACCTTGGGATTCTCACAAGCTCCATTCTACCTGGAGGCTCCCACCCTGCTAGCATGAGGTGGAGTGGAAATGATTATTCTCCTTTCTGAATGGAATCCATGCAATGAACTGTCAATAAAAAATTTGACAGAATTTCCAGTAAGGAAAAAAAAAAGGCTTCAAATTTTCAACTACAGAACATTAGTTTTTATTGTATTGTTGACTTTCGGGGTGTTTAAAAATAAGACCAAGGGACTACACTGAAAATACTAGAAAATTTGTTATGGCTGATCATGTGTTTCATAACTAATTTTAATAAACATAGATGGAACTGGTATCTTAAATGAAAATATTACTGTATCATGTCAAAAAACAGTAGTATTGTAATGAGAAGAATTTGATGATCTAAGAAATATATGTGACATAATAGTTTCTATGTGGCCCAAAGTGGCACACATGTGGCAATGGAGATTAGCAGTTGTAGCAGTCAGGGTTCTGGGGGGAAACAGATTGCCCACTTGAAAGGCTAACTAGGAGTTTAATGAAAGGACTATTTATAGAGGTGTGCACAGGTTTAAGGGAACCCACAAGAGATGGGGAGATGGTGACACATCTAAGTACTCATGGGAACTTGTTGTCACCTGTAGACCTGAAGAGACACTTATATGTTGATTATATTTTCTTATTTTCTGTATTCTTGATGTTCTGGCATGTGGGGCCTTGATCCTGGAGAGACTGCACCTCCAAGGGCTAATTTTTAGAGATAGTAAAAGAGTCTCCTGCCTTTGATATACAAACAAACCAATCCAGAGCTTGTATACAATGATCAACTCAAATTCTTACTAAGCCAACCCTCTCCCCTAAATCTATCCCCCACCACGGCCAGGTAGAAACAACTAAGGACCATCCCTATAGCCCAGAGCATGTTGAAATTATTCAAACTCTCCAATTCTAAATTTACTCAGCATCACTACCTTGCCTCACCCCAACTTCCTGTGAAAACCTCAGTAAAGATTCTGGGCCATGTTCTGCTGTCACCCTCCTCTGCTCCTCATCTATCCTGGCTCTTTTCCCATGTGGCCCTGTGTGGTGTGCATTGCCTTCTGTTTCTAGGATCTGTGAGTGTAAACTTCTTGCATGACAATTATGCCATGTTCACATGTTTCACAATACCTGATTACAACAAGTTCCAAGCACATTTTTTTTCAATATATGAAGTTTATTGTCAAATTGGTTTCCATACAACACCCAGTGCTCATCCCAAAAGGTGCCCTCCTCAATACCCATCACCCACCCTCCCCTCCCTCCCACCCCCCATCAACCCTCAGTTTGTTCTCAGTTTTTAAGAGTCTCATATGCTTTGGCTCTCTCCCACTCTAACCTCTTTTTTTTTCCTTCCCCTCACCCATGTGTTTCTGTTAAGTTTCTCAGGATCCACATAAGAGTGAAACCATATGGTATCTGTCTTTCTCTGTATGGCTTATTTCACTTAGCATCACATTCTCCAGTTCCATCCATGTTGCTACAAAGGGCCATATTTCATTCTTTCTCATTGCCATGTAGTACTCCATTGTGTATATAAACCACAATTTCTTTATCCATTCATCAGTTGATGGACATTTAGGCTCTTTCCATAATCTGGCTATTGTTGAGAGTGCTGCTATAAACATTGGGGTACAAGTGCCCCTATGCATCAGTACTCCTGTATCCCTTGGGTAAATTCCTAGCAGTGCTATTGCTGGGTCATAGGGTAGGTCTATTTTTAATTTTTTGAGGAACCTCCACACTGTTTTCCAGAGTGGCTGCACCAATTTTCCAAGCACATTTTTAGCATGACTGGTAAGGAACTGTTCTTGGAATCCATGGAGAGTTATAGTCACTGAAGAGGGGTCGTTCAACAAGAGCCATGGATTTATGGAGGGGAATGCAGCTGCTGCCCAACCACAGACAGTCTTGAAAGTCAGGAGAATAAATACCCAACCTCTTTTTTCCTACTCTCTGATCTCCTGGCTGGGCCTCTTACAGACAAAAGTCAAATGAAAGCCAGGACCCAATGAAATCCAGATGACATAGACTTGTAGAGGTCTGTCTCCATGGCACAGAGCTGGACAGAGAACAATGGATAATGGATTAAGAAAGCATATGGGTGAAGAACCTGTCAGCAGCCATCTCATGAATTTCAGCTATGAAGCCTGTTCCTGCTAAATAGTAGTACCAAAAGGATTTTGACCATAGCATAGATTTGGCACATGGAAATGCAGTGAGAAGAAAAAAACTCTTTATCAATCTGGATGAGCCCTAATGTTCCCTAGATCTCCATTAAAGAGCTAGCTATGTTCTGAAAAAGTCATGGACAGTCCAACTATTTCACCAGTATTTCCATTTCCAATTACTCATGTTTCTGATCCACATTGTTACCTTTCCAGAGCACACATCAGATGATCGACTTACTTCTTCAAAAACTTGCAAGGGCTGCCCATTGCCTTGAGAAGCAAGACTGCTGAGGTTCTCCACCGGGTGTGGTCCTACACTCAAGTCTCATGTTTAGCCTTTCTGTCCCCTTCCATTCATTTTGTGTGTCCTTGCACATTGAACTCCTCCTTACCTTTTAAGTATGTTGAACCCTTTCAAAGTGAAGAATTCTGAACATTTGCATATGCTATGCCTTCTGTTCAACTTATCTTTTTCAATCTTTTCCAGACAAACTCCTTTCCTGACTCATCTCAAATACTGCCTTCCTTGTAACATCTCTACTCTCTTCCTTCACATAATAAAGAGTTACTCCCCTCTCCCACCCCCCCAACCCCATAGTACTTTGCTCAAACATCTATTAAGAGCACATACAACCTAGTATTATTATTATTAAAAAAATTTTTTTAAATGTTTATTTATTTTTGAGAGACAGAGTGTGAGTGGGGGAGGGGCAGAGACAGAGAGAGAAAGACACAGAATCTGAAGAGGCTCCAGGCTCTAAGTTATCAGCACAGAGCCCTACACGGGGCTCAAACTCATAAGCCGTGAGATTATGACCTGAGCCGAAGTTGGATGCTTAACCGACAGAGCCACCCAGGAGCCCCAACAACCTAGTATTATTTAACTAATCAGTTATTCATTTGTCATTTGTCAGGAAGTTTAAGCTTGTTTCATGATACCCAACAGTGCTCAAGAGTTATTTATTTGAATAGACAAGTGAATTAATAAGTGATTAAATTCACATCTACTTATGAAATAGTACAGCTCCACTGAAGATATTAGAGATTTAGCTGGGGATTTGGAGGTCAAGAAGGAGGGAAAAGAGACAAGTAATTAAATATTGATAGACTGACATCCCTCAACATCCATGTGTTGGAAGGCCCTAGGGATTGAGGAAGGGACAATTCAGGGATGGAAATGAAGTACAGAGAGGAAACCAAGAAGAGGCCAAAGAAGGAGGCTCTATGTTGCTTAGGGCAGCGATATATAAACTCCAAGTAGTTCCTAAATATTTTTGCCACAGCTATGTTCTACTTGTGTGCTATTAATACTTTTCTTTAAATTGACATACTTTTAAAACCAAAATGAATCATTGAATTCTACTCCTGAAACCAATAATGCACTGTATATTCACTAACTAAAATTTGAATAAATTAAAAAAAAATAAAGATCAATTCTACACACACACACACACACACACACACAGTGAATGAGACAAAAAAAAGGAAACAACTTGCTACCATAACAGAAAACCAGTATGTCTTGCCAAAATCTGAAAGTAATGATAAAAATAAACATAGAGAAACAGAACCTCATTGCTAATTTCAAGCTAGACACTGCTGCCTGCTGAAATTCAGAGTCTGAGACCCAAGTTCTCTTAATTAAAAAGATAATTTGGCAAGCCTTACAAGGTATTAAGAACATATATATATTAAATTAATACTTTCTCTTATAAATGATCAGAAGAGTTAAATGTAAATTCAGAAAGAATGACTCTCATAGTGGGAGTCTAGTTGTGTCTAGTTCCCTGTCCACATGCCATAAAAATCAACCTGTGTGCACCCACGCTCTGGAGAATGCTGCTTCTGGATGGTCACTGTCCTTTTCTCTAAGCCACGAGTTATTGGGCTTACTTGGAAACCTCACCCCTGGTGACATTGTTTCTATGTAAAAATGCATTCCACGTATCTCAACAACAGTCTCCTAAGGAACTTTCTAGAAAGAGGAATAGTCAAGAAGGTATCTTTTGTATCCTAGCTCCCAGACCTAGAGCAAGTCCTTTGCCTTCCCTGAGCTTAATTTTCTTTAATTGTGAAACATGCAATAGTACCCACCCAATTGTGTCCACAGTGCCAAATTAGTGAGCGTATCTAAAATGCTGTTCAAAATGTGTTGAATGAGTTGGCAGCAGGAAGCCATAAGAAATATTATTTGTTAGTTTTGGATTGCTGGTTTGAGTGACTGTCTGGAAATTAGAAACTTTCTCTAATTATTTATTTATTTACTAAGAAATATTAAGAATTTACTAAGAAATACTAAGAAATACTTAGAAATACTAAGAAATTACTAAGAATTTACTAAGAAATATTAAATGTGTACAGTAAAGTACATACCCATCTTCCAGATGTGATAGTGGTTAACATTTTATCATATTTGCTGCAGAGTACTTTTTTTAAGAACCAAAATCTTAAAATCATAACTACAGCTCCCTTTGTATTCAGCCTAATTACATTTCTCTTTCTCTCTCTCGCTAGAAAAAAATTATATACATTTTCTATGTACATATTAAGTCATAGATATTTATATTGTATTGCTTTGTGTGTTTTTAAAACTTAAATAAATAGTATCTATTGTATATATTATTTTGGTACTTAACTTTTTCATCCAAAATTTTATTTTTGAAATTTATCTGTATTATCAATGTATCAATCTGTCATTTATTATAAGTGCTATATATTACTCCACGTGCAAATATACTGTGTTACTTATCTACTCTCAGATAGTGGAACCCCCTCACCTCCATTCTTCATTTAAATAGACAATACAGAGTGTATACTCAGAATATCACTGCTGTGTTTATTTCTAGTGTGTGTATTTTAGCAGAATTGCTAAATCATAGGATATTACCTTTAACTTCATCAGATATTGCCAAATTGTTTTCCAATTACAACAATCTATGCCTTTTCCTACAAGTACGTAAAAAGAAGAGGAATACTCCTAGTGGAGGAATTTTAGTTAGTGGGGAAGGGAAGGTGCAAGTCACTGATGGGCAGATGAATTCCTTTGACTAGAACATTCCTCTGATTCTCCTTGGTCTCATAATGAAGCATCTTCTGCCATGAGTATTATCACTTACACCTTCCCTTTCCTGCATTTATTCAAACTAACATGATGTTTCTTCTTTGCTTCTGTTCAGATAGTTACAGGTGTACTGAATCCCCAGCAGCAACTCTCCCTGAAGACAAGTTTGGAATAATGGGAATGGTTAAGTTCCATAGCCACATAACCAATTGTGGATGTTGCATTAGAAATCTGTTTGTTAATATGGTATCAGCCTTCTCTGCAACCGTGGGAATCCAGGTGTTTTTGGCAGGGTTCTTTAACCAAAGAAACTACCTGTACTTATTGTTCTATAGAGAATGATTTTTCACTGTCAGAATAATAAAATGCATTTAATATTCAGAATCAGGGTTGTTCCCCACTCCCTCCACCCCTGTCCCACCTCACTTAGTGGTCATAACTCCAGACCTTCAGGGAACCTTTTATCTTTGCTCTATATTAGTAGTTCTCAATCTTGGCTGCACACTGGAACCATCTTGGGAGATTTAAAAAATATATATTTACGGAAAATTCCCATTGCTGGAAATTCTGATTTAATTGGTTTGGGGTATGGCCTGGTTATTGGGAGTATTAAGAACTTCCTGCGTGATTCAAATGGAGAGCCAGGGTTGAGAACCACTTTTAGATTTTCATGATTTTCCTCCTTTGGTTTGCTTCCACATTCTTAGCTCTCCCACCGTATCTTACAAAACATTTTGATTTCTCTTGCTTTGTTTCTTATAAATGCACCTCAATATTTCATATGAAACTTTGTACTTTTTCCAAGAAAATGACAACACTCATGTCTGAATTTTCTTTAGTTCCTATCCCAGCTGTGTGTATGTAGTAGGTATTTAATAATTATCTAGTGGGTCAATATTCTGGAGATCACAGAGTGGCATATAGTCTTTTCTTCCTTCTGGTTGGAGTCAGCCTTCCATTCCAGAGGGAGCAGCAAGCCAGAAGGTCAAGAAGATAAATTGGTTTTGAGAATGTCAACATGAAAAATGAGAAAACTACTTTTAACAGTTGGAAACCTATTTAAACTCCTAATCCTCTATTAAACCTGTTTGAAGACAGCCTGGAGAAACTGATGCTATAGATACTTGCATTTACCATCCAGATGTACAAAATAAATAATGGAATTTGAATCAGCTGGATAAGCTGCTGAGCCCTAACACCTGATGAGATTCTTTTATTCATTTTTCCCCTGGGAAAACTAATTACAGCAAACTATTTCATCAAACTGTTCCGAAGAATGTTGTAGTTGGTACTGCCACTCTTGGAGAGAGGGAGTTTACTTGATAAAAGGATAGCATCTCAATTCCATTATATTAAGTTAACAGAAACTAGTCATATGTGTGTAGTGGTCAGAGGGGCTGTTATAAATGAGCCTGCAGGAGAAGGAAAATATAACTGTTTGGAGAACCACTGACCCGACCTTCGAAAGCATTGTGCGTATAATTGTTAGAAACAACTGATTATATTATATGTACTTGACACTAGGTTGGTAGGTTTAAGATACATATATTTTTTTTCCTTGAATTTTTGCAGTAATCCTGAAAGTCAGGGAACTGTACAAATAAACTGATACTCAGAAATTACTTGCTCACAGTTGCACAGGTGTACAGTGTGAGAAGAGACAAAAGAATTTAGCTAATTTACTTCCATTTTCCAAGTTCCCTCTTTTTTGTGGTGGAAAAAAAGAAAGCCCAAGGCTTTCTTAGAAATACAGTACACATGTAAATTTTGTTCTTTTAAGCTACACAAAGGTAGAGATTGGATTAAGATCCTTGGAAACCTTTAAGCACAACCCTGGGGTACGGGTGAAGGAAGGGCTTTTGTGATCCATGCTTTTTTTTTTTTTTTTTTTCCTCTTTGGGGACTGAAGCACTGATGGAAGGAGATCTCATTTCTACAGGATACTAACCCGGTACTGCATTTGATTCTACCCCTGGTGTTTACAATTCCTGCAACACGGTTCCATTCTGTCTTGGCCAAGCCTGCTTCAAAGTGCCTGCTGCATTCTGTCACCATCATTGGGCTTTTGCTTTATCCCTGTCACTTCACACCTTGATTACAGCGTCAGCCTTCATGTCAGGTTCCTTGATTTCATTTTATCCCTCCTCTTCTCCATCCTCAGGCCAGAGTCCTCTCTCTTTAATGCCACTCTCTGTCTAGGTCCCTCACCTGCTTCCAAATCTGCACTGGCTCCTGTCACATTTCACTGCTCTAACTCACTTTCAGGTTGTTTTCTTCTCTGTACACAGTACCTACCTCCCAGGTGTGCCTTCTGTTTCAGTCTCTTGGATTCACACTGTTTTCCTGCCCTCATTTATTCCATCCATCTTCTACCTTTATTTCTAGACACTTCCTCTCATCTCTTTCTTCCCTGCACATAAGTCCTACACATTTCCAAATTCCTGTTACACAGGGTTCCTTTGCTGATCCATCCCTCACTGAACTATACCTTCTCTTCGAATTTGTTTCTAAATATTCTGTCTTCCATTGTTCTCCATTGTTCTCATTTGTGTTCTTGGTATGTTTTCCGTGGTGCTGACTGATCACTTAGTCAATAAACATCCAGTGCTCATTGGGAAAAGGGGAGAAGGTGAGGGAATATGTATTTTAAACCCCTGAAATTTCCATATATTTCCCCTCCTTCAACTCAGGAAGAAAAACAACGACCACCACCACAACAAGGATAATTACATCTGGAATAATTTTATTCTGCCCATCAGTGTTTCAGAAAATGCTCCCCTTCAAGGACAGCTAATCGGCCTAAAGACAAATGACAGAATATGTTCATCTGTTTATTCATTTGGTCAGTGATCCGTGCTCCTCTGTCTTCCAGAGCACGAGGCCATTTGACCCAGAATTTCTTAAATAGTACATCATTTCCACACTGATTTGAAATAACCCCTTTATCATCCACTAACATCTAATTTGCCTGAGTTATTATCTTTCTCGGTTAGCTCTCCAGTAGCTTTTTGACTTGGTTCAATACCTATTAGAGAAAAAAAAACCCTTTAGTTTTCTTATTCCTAGGGATATTCTCAGCTGTTTTTGCCTATAAATTTTCCAGACAAAAATTTAAATTTACTATGACAAGTTAAAAGTTTCTATTAGGGTTTTTATTGGAATTTTATTAAAATTGTACACTAATTCAAGGGAGAATTAACATTATCACTACTTACAATAACTTCATTCAAGAATGCGGTGTGCTTCAGAGTTTATTCAAGATTTCTTTTATACTTTCGGGCACAAAATGTTAGTTTCCTCATTTTTAAAATGGAGGCAATCGAGTCTACCTCCTAGGGTGTTGTGAAGATTAATTGAGATAACACCTGTAGAGCACCAACATGCTCTGCACATAGTAAGTATTCAGTAACTATGAACTTTCATGATGTTTATCAGAGTGAGAATGATGTCTCTTAGTAAAGAGTGGTCATTTGCTTTTATAGTACCTGTATATTTCTCATTTGCCCTAAATGTTTTATGTCCTAATTGTGAGCAGACCATTTATTTTTCACATGATGATTTACAGCTGGTTATTACTGGCATATAGGGAAACATTTTACTTTATTATGCACTTACTTTTAACTGGACAACTTATTAAACTCTTATGGGTTCCATTAGTTTTCAGTGGATGCACATGGATTTTCTAGGCAAAAACTGCAATACCAGCGAAATAAAATGAAATGAAATTTGTATTTCTAATAGTTCTATTTCTTGACCCATTTTTTTTTTTTACATTTTATTTCATTGACTAGAACTTACAGATCAATGTTAAATGAGAGTGGTAATGAGGGTAGGGAATCTTACCTTACCCTGCCGAGAATGTACTATTTGATTCACAAACTGGTGCTCATCGTGCAGCTTGTGAGTGGAATATTAGGAGCTCTGATTTGGGGAGAGGAGAGTGTCCCATGTTCAGATAAATTAGGATAATAAACTAAATTTAAGTATTTTTATTTACTACAAGATTTCTGGAGACAGTAGTCATGGGGTACCTAAGGGTAAAACCACAGTCTGCAGAATTTCTTGAATGCATTCGACACCTATATGACCTTTTATTTTTGTTTCAGTGCGCATCTATCAGTATCTCTCAAAGCAGTGTCTTGTTGTACACCAGTTTGAAAATTATTGGTCTGATGATTGACTCATTGTTGAGAGTTCCACCGAGATGGATAAACTTCACAATTCCTATGAAGAGCCTTAACTTCTAATGTTGAAAAGAAGATGTGAATGTGGAAATTTAATGAATGGCTGAGATCTAATGAAAGCTTGCAAGGTGAAATGGTCAAAAGTATGTTTGGAGTCACACTACCTGGGCCTGAGTCCTAGGCCATCTCTTGTCAGTTGTGTGACCTTGAGCAAGGTACTTGACTTCTTACACCTTCCTCATCTGTATAATGAGGACAGTAATTTTACCTACTTCATAGATTAGCAATGAGGGTCAAATGAGTTAAGGAGCAAGGCCTGAATACAGCAATAACTATATTACAATTTATTAAACATTAAATAAAAATAGGATAATGCATCTAGCCTCATAGAAGATCCTTAGGTATTTTCCCATAATGATGAATGACTCAGAACTCCCATAATCTCAGTATCCCCTCATCCTTCCTTCTCTATTTTCATCCAGAGAGAGGACATGGTGATGAATATGCTAGATTCCCTGTATAAGTTATCCCTGCAAATCTGAGACCACCTTGCTTGAAATGAATGCCAGGAATCCCTACTGTGTACCAGATGACAAGAATGAAAAAAATTTCCATATGATCAAGGTCATCCTATAATGGACTTTCTGTGTTCAAGCAATGGGTTCTACCCAGTTGTAGATCTAGCATTTCTTATCATTGATTTGACATTCTAGAGCTTTATCTATTTTTGGAGGGATTTTGTTTTCAAAGAAGCAGTCACTTCATTTACTTATCCTACTACTTATTTTTCTGGGATTTATATTTGTATTTCTTTTTTTTAAATGTTTATTTATTTTTGAGAGCGAGAGAGAGCATGAGCATGAGCGGGCGAGGGGCAGGGAGAGAGGGAGACACAGAATCCAAAGCAGGCTCCAGGCTCTGAGCTGTCAGCACAGAGCCCAACATGGGGCTCAAACCCACAAACCGTGAGATCATGACCTGAGCTGAAGTCAGACGCTTAACTGACTGAGCCACCCAGGCACCCCTATATTTGTATTTCTGCTTGTATTCTTCATAATTCCTTTCTCTTGCTTTCTTTAGGATTTTGTCTTTGTTCTTTTTCTAATTTGAGTTCAAGGCATAATTTATTTTCCTTGTTGTTGGCTTACTAATAAAGTTTATGACATTGCCTCTGAACATGGCTTTTACTGTCTGTCCCATTAGAATTGAAACATGGAGTTATTTGTGTTTAATAACCTGTAATTTCAGTGTTTATTTCTTCATTGACTTGAAAATTTTTAGGACAGTAAATGTTTTCGTTTGTTTTATTACTAATTTTTTCCTTTAATATCCATGTGGTCATTTATTTTTGTTTAAAATTTTGTTTCTATGTTATTGAATTGTTGGCGATCATGTCTTGTGCATTTCTGATCGGGAGATTTTATTGAGATTTCCTTAGTGACTGAACATATGACACACATTTTGTAAACGTTCCACAAATTCTTCAATAAAAATGTTTATTTTTCCGGGAGGCATTTGTAATTCTTCCCTTCTCAGCGCCACTTAAATCCAAATTTATTACCAAACTCTGTCTGATGTACCAAAAAGTTATTGTATGTCAGCCTCTTTGGGAAAACTTTCACTCCTTCTACCTCCCTCTAAGCAGCTACTGTCTCTCTTTTGGTCCACCAGAATCACCACCTTCACTCCTGCTTTGATTCTTTCTCCTTTCCAATCCACTTTGCACCTGTCTGCCACGTGACTTAAAGAACTTATCAGTTTGCAGCCCTCCCCTAACATGCTGAATGTTCCCTCTTTGCATCTGCTCTTAGGACAGAATCATCACCTGAACACACTGCAAAGCTGGCCCCTTTCCTCTGGCCTATCTACAAGCACCTGCCTTCTTTTCATCCTTAAACACACCAAGCTTTATCCCCATTCAGACTCATGCCACATTATGTCCTTCCACCAGGAATGGTCTCCATGTGTTTGGCTCTGTCTCCTGGCCCTGACCTCATCCTTCTGAGAGGCCTTCCCAAGCCACCTTATCTAAAGGAAATCTACCCCTCTCACTCCATACTCTCTTTCCTTGTACCCCATACTCTTCCCTTATGGAATTTATTGCAATTTGTAATTGAATATTTAATGGTTACTTGTTCAAAGACTATCTCTTCCACCAGGCTGAAAACTCCATGAGTGCAGGAGCTTTATTTATGACCCATAGAAAACCTATTGCTTAGCACAATTCCAATGTATAATAGTTTCTCAAAAATATGCTGAATGGAAGAACGATTTGTACAGAATATAGAGTATGATATGTTTCTCCAAATTTAGTCTTATTATTTTTGGTATTCAGAACATATATCCTTATTTATTTGTTCTTCTTCATCAGTCAAGTACAGAGCAGTAAGTATTAAAGTTCCTGTTACAATAGTGTTTCTGTCAATTTCTTCTCATATTTCTGGCATATTTCACTTTATGTATGCTAAGGCAATGTTGTTCAGAGCATAAGTGTTTTTTTGACCGTTGTAATTTTGTGTGATTTAGGACTCTATTGGTTGTAACCAATAGAATTCTACATGAGTTTGTAGCAGCAGACCAAAAAAGAGGAGGTTTACAAGGTTGCAGGGGAGGAGTGTAGCAAGGCCTCAAGATGTCTGTGTGTGTGTGTGTGTATGTGTGTGTGTGTTTCCTTTTATGTACCTTTGATTATTTTTTAGGCCTATGAAGACCTTGAACTTGCCCAGAAACAATGTAAATAGATTTTCCTTTGTTTTTCTCAATGACTATGGCTTGGATTCTTCCTACATCATAAACAGAAGGCTGGTGAATATGGCCGTTCCAGAAGGGGTTTTGGTGTCCACACTGTATCTTGTCTGTGTTTGGTGAAGTAGCCTCTCTGTGGTCTAACCCTCTATGGACCTTCTGTCCGGCTAGATTGCCAGATATCACTAAGCCAAGTATCAGTGGCACCTGGCCTAGTGCCCTCCTACCTGCTAATCCTGGCTGCCATAATTGGACAGACCCCTGGTTGGCTTTCCTCAAGATATTATCATTCTTTCCCAGTGATGCTGAACTACAGTAGCAAACAGACACCAAAGAGCCTAACCTTCATCTGTTCCGCAGCCCATTCTCACCTCTGCTCATCAACCCCAATGTTGGAATGTAGTAGGAATGTAATCATGGGGAAGTATTCCTCCCCTTTGTTTCAATCAAGGCCATGCCCTGTCACTCTGCTGACTTTCTGCTCAATTTAGCACCTTGTCAACCCAGACTCTCTCAGGATTGCACCTCTATTAAAATGCTGCTTTACAACAAAGAGTATTTGAGAGAGTTACCTATACACTATATATGGAAGGTGTCATGGCTGAATGTTGCCTGAGCCTTGTGATCCTGGGAAAAACAGCACAGGTTAACAAAAATCTCCCCACCTGTTATGCTCCAGAAAGCAGCTTGCTTCAAGGAACCACCCCTCCCTATATAAGATTCACAGTGCCCCCTTGTTTATTATCTATGCTAAGGCCAAGCACAGCTTCTCCAAATTCCCATTCTTGGCCTCATAAATGATTCTCTAAACTGCTTGTCTTCACTGATTAATCAGAACAAAATGCTTGTTAACCACACTTTAGTTAAGAGTCTTTCCTTCTCTTAGCTCTCAAACCTTTTATCTACCCTCAGGCTGAGGCAGCATGTAGCTCTTCATTAAGGGCCCTTCCAGAAAAATCGGCTAGCCTCAGGGTAAAATATTCCATCATGCCACCTTTTCATCTCACTTCCCCATATCCAGTTCTTTGGAGCCTTATTTGCTCTTCTCCATAAAAGAAAAACCCTTTATTTTAAAAAAAATGTTTATTTATTTTTGAGAGAGAGAGAGAGAGAGAGAGAGAGAGAGAGAGAGACAGTGAGCATGAGTCAGGAAGGGGCAGAGAGAAAGGGGGACACAGAATCTGAAGCAGGCTCCAGGCTCCAAGCTGTCAGTGCAGAGCCTGAAATGGAGCTCGAACTCACAAACCATGAGATCATGACCTGAGCTGAGGTTGGACGCTTAACCAACTGAGCCCCAGGCACCCCCCACAAAAAAACCCTTTTGACCAACCTTTGAGATGCTGGCAGATCTTGTGGCCACAGGTTCTTCCTATTGTAGTAATTCTAAATAAAGTGTCTCCTTACTAAGCCCAGAATTGTTTTCTTTATTTGACAAGGTGAGAAAAAATGGTGTATAGATAACTCAAAACTCTTTGTTGTGAAGCAGCATTTTATTGGAGATGCAGTCCCGAGAGGGTCTGGGTTTAAAAGGTGCTAAAGCGAGCAGAAAGTCAGCAGGGTGGCAGGGGTGTGGTCTTGACTGGGGGAAAGGGGAGGAACCCCTTCCCACGTTGACACACTCTTCAACCCGCTCCATCTGTCTTCTGTACTAAAGCTCCCCCTTTTATACCACCAATGATCTCCGCATTGTGAAATTTGATGGACTTTTCTCAGTCCTAATATTCACTAGCTCTTAGTAGCATCTGGGACGTGTGGCCACTTCTTCCTTTCTTTTTGGAATGTTAACTACTCTTGGCCTCCAGGAAACCATTCTCTTCTGTGCTTGTTGCTGCTCTTCTAGCAGTGACTTCTGTCTCTTTTGTTTTCTGTCCCAATGCCTAATGTTATTCTGTAGGGCTCAGATTTGGGGCATCATCTCTTGCTTTATGCTTTTTTTAGGTAATACTCATTTCGACACCCTTAAATATTATATCTTTGTCTATAAACCTCCAATTTCTACCTCCACCCCACATTTCTTTCCAAACCAGGTCCATATACCGGATGCTTGAAATCTATTCTGTCTAAAATGAATTTCAAACTTCAAATACCTCAAATGAACTAATTTTTGTTTTTAGTATATGTCTCTGAAGGTCTCCCATTCATTCCATCCACTTTGTTTCATAATCTGCAAATACACATCCGTCTTTCCTCATCCCTCTGTTCAAATCCACTGCCACATCCTGTTGACTTACGGTCATGTCCTGGGTCAGTCCACTTTTCTCTATTCTCCACTGTCACACTCATGCTTCCAGTCACCACTGTCCATCACAAGGGCCACTACTATAGCCTCCAACTGACTTCTCTCATCATGTCATGTTGCCCATCCAGTCAGTTTCCCATGCAATAGCCAGAATAACTTTTTAAAATCCTTTGTTCAAAACACATTAAGGATGCCTCCTGCCCTTGAGTTAGAAACCATAATCTACAGCAGAGTTTTTTCAGCCTCAGCACTATTGACATCTTGTTCTGAGTAATTCTTTGTTGTGGGGCACTGTCCTATGCGTTGTAAGAAGTTTAACATATCCCTGGCTTCCACCTACTATATTCCAGAAACATCCTTGGTCTCTCTCCACTCCTCCACCCAGTGGTGACATCAAAAATGTCTCTAGACATTGACAAATGTTCCTTGGGGGATACAATCATCCTGGTTGAGAACCACTGATCTGTGCCTCCTATAATGCTCTGAATAAGGTAGCCCTGTCTCCTCTGCAGCTTCTGATTTTTTTCTTCATGAAATGCCTCATCATTGTCTCTGACACCTGTTTTCATTATCAAAATTCTGCTCAAGGTCTATCACACGTCAGCTCCTTCATGGATTTCCCAACATACAAAACCTATCTCCCAGCAAAATACATGGCTCTTTCTTGTCCTCTTATGGTCTTCCATTTTATACTCTGACTACATCATTTATCATTTTGTGTTCATCAGAATTAATTAGTTAGATACATATTTTTCTTCCTCATTTGAATGAAATACCCAGCATAATATCTGAAACATTTGGAGCATAATACATTTTAATGAGTTGAATCATTTTATCATTTTGTTTAATGGAAAAAGTTGCATCCCTCACATCCCTTTTGCCATCCTCTCTCCATGGATACAGAGATGTACTTAGGAGATGTGTTCCTTTTTGAGCCATCTCTTTTCTGATGGGACTTTCTCTTCTGTCTACTTTTGATTTACTGCCTCCTCCCAAAGATGTTTCATTACCAGTATTTCTCCCTCTAATGCCAATCCTCATAGCCACTTGTTTGGCTATTCTACAAAGTAGAAAAGCCACCAGAAAACTAAGTGGTCCAGGGTCACTTGGCTTCTCTGAGGTGAAGCTAGCACTCAAACATAGTCTACAGTACATGCTTCCTACAGTGCCTTCCTAACAGATGGTCTATTGGAAAGGACAACTGAGACCAAAAATAGACCTGTAATGGCTTATTAAGAGGCATTTGCGGAGAGAGAGAACACACTCCACTATGTTCAACAAAGATATAAAAGCCTTAACTTGCAGTTGTATAAAACTTTTTGAAAACATTTTATCTTACGTCTGCTGCACAAAACATTCCTTATGGCCAAGACTCTCCTCCTGATGCAGTGGAAATACACCTGCTGCTGGGGTGCTGTTTTTGAAGTTTTGAAACGAGCTCTCTGTTTTCCAAAATGCCCCTTCTTGCTAACAAACAGATACTGAGCACATTGCTTTGAGTGTTTTGCTGTGGTCTGTAGCCAAACAGGGGAGCTGGCCATAATTTAAATGTAGAATGTCCCTGCAGGAGGCCTTGACTGATACATGTTCGCATAATTTGAAGGAATTAATTCATATATTTGAAGTCACCTTTAAAGGATTTTCATTGTTGTTTTTTTTTTTTTTTTTTGTCAAGAACAGGTTTTGGAAGGGGGCTCTGAGATAGAATGAAAGTACCTCAAGCCAGAGTTTAGAAGAGAGAGAGCAGCAAGACAGGAGAGTGTGAAGGTCCAAATACCTCATTAACACAGTTGAGAGGACTGTGGTTTCCCTAGGGACAGGATGTAAACCTGTCCCTGGGACCTAGTGAAAATTTGCAAGGAAATAAGAAACCACCATTCATCGTTCTCGCTCCAGCTTGAACTTAGAAATAGGAGATCTTACGACATGTGGAAATGCAGGTTCAACCAGACACCTATTTTAGTCTTTTGATGAACTGTTACTGTTGCATTTGTAAACAAGTATCTTTTATGAATATCTTGGCATCTGGAGCCAGAATTTTATATTTGTTAAATCACCACATACAAATAAGAAATGAGTATTAGACTAGCACTCCATTATTTTAATACACTATCTGTACACATTTAGCTTCCTCTTTATTTATCATAATTTGAAAAGAAATATTGTTACTTGCCAGTGGATAGAATTCACCATATATTTGTCACAGTGTTGTTATCCCCAACATCTGCATATGTAATTAAAGAGATGAAAAAAGATGATAGGTTGTTGTTCCTCATATATGGAAAAGATAGAATGAGAGGAATTCTTTTTGGAATTGATGAGATGATGTTTGTTAATGGTTTGGAAAATAAAATAGGATTAGAAATGAAGATAGCTGCAAACTTTATTTGAGTCTTGGCCTTTTAAATTGTTGTTGGGAAACATATGCCAAACTAGGAATTTTACAACAGTTTGAACTCACAGAAACTTAAAAGTTAACCTATTAGCAAGTAAAAGGTATAATTATGTGTGCGTGTGCACACACACACACACACACACACACACACTTTCTCTCAATACAGACTACCAGAGTTAGGGATTTACAGGTCACTGAATAAGGATATACAGGATATAAAAGGACTTTTCCAAGGTCACACAGCATCTACCTTGATCTCTAATCTTTCCATTTCTCCTGCCACTTTGGTTCTGCTCCTCCTTTGGCCTTGCCATGACTGAAGAAAAAGTGGGTCAAGGAAAGAGAGAGGAAAAGATGGTGCGAGAGGTCCTGGAGTAAAGGATGTGAAGCCAGGATGTGAAGCCTCTACATCCTGTCTCAGCCCCAACTCACTTCCCCTGGGATCTTCCAGTTAAAAGACCCCTGACATAGAATGGGGCTTAGTGCCTCTATGAGCAGGATTGGGGGCTGGAGGTAGATAAGGTTAGTCCAGACAGAGGATTAAAAACAGTCCTAGACACAGAGTCATTTGATGTCCGTGATCTGTCTTATAGGAAAGACACTGAGGACCAAGGAAGCAGTATTTTGCACACTTTTTTTGGACAAGTCTGTTGCCCCAAGGATAAAGCTTCTGCTTAAAGTGAGTCATATTATTGGTGCCAGTTTACCTCATCTCCTGAGGTGCCTTCCTCCAGCACTCAGTCTTGGTTCCTTTTCATGAACTCCACTTTCATTGGAGTACCCAGATCCCTTGACCTCCTTTCATTTCACAAAGAGTTGGGTACCATAAGACAAGTTCCAGTGGGTAAATTTCTTCTGTCACAGTATTTTTCTGTCTATTCTATTGCCTTTTCTATTTGACTCTTTAACTTCTTGTCTCTATAGATCTACCTTATACATTCCTTGTGTTCCCACAGAACCTTCTTTTAAGAATTAATCAAAGGGGTGCGTGGGTGGCTCAGTCGGTTGAGCTTCCAACTCCTGATTTTGGCTCAGGTCATGATCTTATGGTTCATGGGACTGAGCCCCATGTTGGGTTCTGTTCTGACAGTGCGCAGAGCCTGCTTGGGATTTGCTCTCTGCACCTCCCCTACTTACTCTGTCTCAAAATTAACATTAACAAAAGAATTAATTGAAGATGTGGGGCTCATACAGATAACAGGAATTTTAATTTTGAAAGACAGTATTCACCAAGGATTCTTGAAGCCTAGGCCACCCTTTCATTTCTCTAAGGCTGTGGTTTTTAGATAGAGGTGCATATTAGGCTTCTCTGGAGAGCTTTTAAAAAACCCAAATTCCTGGTGTCTATCCAAGTCTTCTAAATTGGACTTTTAGGAATAAAAGCCCAGTGGATTTTGAAAAATGCCTGGAATTAGTTTAGATCATCTGAATTTTACTCCAAGACCAAACCAATTTGTTGGAAAACTGATTACTTGGACTACGTTCTTTAGTGCCTAATAGAATTGCATTTATGAAATCGTTCTTTGGCCTTATCTGCTCAGGTTGAATTGGACAGCCTTATGAAAATTGCTCATTTAAAGTAAATTGGTATTAAGGATACTGTCTACAACTTCACATACAACTTCACACTTGCATTAGACTCCTGGGTAAAAATTTCTTTTAGACTTAAGTGCTGCAATTGAGGTGCGGGTTGGTAAAGGAGGTAGAAAAGTAGAAAACAACTATTTTTCATGAGAAACTTGTGTCCTTCGGATTCAGATTCAAAATTTTGTAACTAAGCAGGTTTCCCCCTTTTCTTTGTAGTCTACTACAAAGCCCTCAAGTCAAGTTCAAGTTCAAAGCAACCTACTTTGTTTTTTAAGTTTTTTTTTTTTTAATGTTTATATATTTTTGAGAGAGAGACAGAGAGAGAGAGAGAGAGAGAGCAGGGGAGGAGCAGAGAGAGAGGGAGACACAGAATCTAAAGCAGGCTTCAGGCTCGGAGCTGTCAGCACAGAGCCCAAAGCGGGGCTTGAACTCACAAATTGCGAGATCAGGACCTGAGCTGAAGTCAGTCACTTAACAGACTGAGCCATGCAGGTGCCCCAATAATGCACTTTTAACAATTGTGTACATCTTTTTGGTGTACATACCTCTGTATATCCTTGGCATCATATTATTTTTCAAATTATATCTTGGGTTTCATTTCTTATTCTCCTTCCATTATTTTGAATTTATTATTGGAAATTGCATTACTTTTTTAGTAAAAGACTAATAAGAAAACACAAACATACACCTAACAGTGATTATATATTTTTTCCTTTCATAAAGTTTGTTATTAGACTTGGGGACAAATATAGACTCTAGAGTTTAAAAAAGTATAATAGATGACGGAAGACAAAACTTGAAATTAGAAATAATATGGGGGCACCTGGGTGGCTCAGTCATTTAAGCATCCGACTCTTGATTTTGGGTTAGGTCATGATCTCACCGCTTGTGGCTTTGAGCCCCACATTGGGCTCTGGGCTGCCAGCATGGAGACTGCTTGGGATTCTCTCTCTTCCTCTCTCTCTGCCCCTCCCCCCTTGTGCTCTCTCTCTTTCAAAATAAATAAACTTTAAAAAAAGAAATTAGAGGGCACCTGGGTGGCTCAGTTGGTTAAGCGTCCGACTTCGGCTCAGGTCATGATCTTGCAGTTCGTGAATTTGAGCCCCGCGTTGGGCTCTGTGCTGACAGCTCAGAGCCTGGAGCCTGTTTCAGATTCTGTGTCTCCCCCTCTCTCTGCCCCTCCCCTGCTCACGCTTTGTCTCTCTCTCTCTCAAAAATAAACATTAAAAATGTTTTTAAAAATTAAAGAAATTAGAAATAATATTTTCAAACAAATATCTTTCCTTAATAGATATTTATTATAATATATATAATACATATATTATATATATAAATCAAAATATCTTTCCTTAATAGATATATATTATTAATTATTAACCCTATCTTTTAAATACAATGATTATATTTATATGAATACTGTGACTTTTTTCCTGACCATTTTTCACTTGCATTATCTGGTTTGCTTTCGCAAATTTTCTGTGTTATAACTGGCATTATAATATTTTTCATTTTAAAGATGAAAAAACAAAAGACTTTTGCCAAAAGATGTTATAATGTGCACAATTATATATTCATAAAACATTCCAGTGTATTGGACACATTCAGAAATCCTGCTCTGGCTCTGCTGTTGATCATTTAAGATCAATTTTGTCTAAAAAATTCATTTAATAATGTTTGTTAATGCATGCACCATGAATGACATTGTACCAGAGACGATGGTAAATACAGAAAGAACACAGTAGTCCCTGATCTGAAGACATTGAAACTCAGTTGAGAGAAACATAGGAACATGTGCTTTTAAGAAAAAATGAAACAAATAAATAGCATAATAAAGTCCAAAATTAGCAATTAAAGAAAAATTAGAGTTATGTCATCTTATTAGTTGCCTATCAAATTGATAAATATAATATATACATCATATTCAAAACTGTTAAGGGGGCAGTGATCTGAATGTACCTTAATATGCTTTTGAATTATATATTTTTTTACAAATATTCTCGAGGACAATTTATTAATATATATTAGAAATCTTAAATATGTTCATATCCTGGGACCCAATAATTCTACCTCTATAACTCTAACATGAAAAAATTATTGGACATAAGCAAAGAGTATTTATGAGACTGTTTAAGGCTAAAATGTTTAACTTTATATGTGCAATCACAGAAAAAAAAGGATACATAAATCAAGTTATTCATATTGTTTATCACTGAATTTAAATTTTTTACACATATTGAAATATTCCAAATTTTTAGAGGACAGGGTATTACCTGTATAAGAAGAAAAATCCAACCACAAATCTAATTTTTAAATTCTCATTGGAGAAACCAGTTATGAAATCCTATGTAAAGCCAGGTGTCCTGATGTTTAGAAATATCTAATTAGTAGTATCCAATTTTAACTCTGGTTTATTGCAGAAGGAAGGACAAGCAGTGGGGCTGGAGTTTGCATCCACAACCCCCCAGTGCACCTAATGTAGTTAGGGAAATGAGATACTTCAAGGAGAAATCTCTGTAAGGGCAGTTAGTATGTACCACCTTCCACGAACTACAGTGGACTCTGAATTGCTTCTTTTGCCAGAGTCACATGAGCTGACATCAGCCTACATGGGGAAGAGGGACACTATATTCTGAGTGTGGCTGTCAGGCCTCAGCTGCTCCGGCCATCTGTTCTGCTTTTGATTCATATTGTTTGTCATTTCCCCTGTGCCTTTTTTGTAGGCGGCTGTCCAGTGCTCATTTTTAAGTGACTTCTCTGAGACCGGGGGATTGATGGTCATAACAGCATGATTTCAATTCTATTTTACCTGGAGGGCTTCAGTTTCAGAAAAAGAAATCCAAGTAATATATCAGCAATCCATGTGAGGCATTGAAAATTCAATTCAAGAAGTTAATCAAGTTTTTGTGATCCCTTTGTTCTGATGACCTAGTTAAGTAACTTGAAGATGCTAGAGGGGATACATTTGGCTTGAATATAGACAGAAGGATAGAGACATGGTTTAGATGGTACATAGACTTCAAGTGACAGCTAAGTGGCGGCTATTTTTTCTGTCAAATCAGCGACTATATTTTTAGTGTCTTAATTGCTCTAAATCTAATGTTTTATTTAATTGGTGGTTTTTGCCTTTTTCAGAGCCTTAAAGAATAAAAAAGAAATTTTAAGTAAAAATATTCAACCACTTTCATTTATTCATTTGTTCAAACACCCTGGGCACCTGCTTTGAGGTTGGCTCAGCATAGGATCAGAGGTATAGAGATGGGTAAGGGGCATCCCTTCCATGAAGGAGTAAATATAGACCACTATGAATTTGTTTCTTGACTGGGTTAAACACTATGAGGAGGTTTAGCCACCATCTCATTGAGGCAATGTCTGTGAAGAGTCCCTGGAAAGAAAAGCACTGAAAGATTTGTTACAGAAGGAGGGAGAGTAAATGAGAAGAGAAAGATGAGGAATTTAGAAGACAACAATGAAATCCTAAAATAGAAAACTATATGAGTTATGACAGTTTTATCACCTGAAAGGGAAATCAGGTGATCATTCCCTTGCTTTTAGGTCATCCAAAAGATAGTTTATTTTTCACTTCCTGGAGATCCCTCTAGAAAGTGTCTTGAAACATCCTTATAACAAGCCATTTAGGGGTCTCATTTGCCCTCTCTGACAAAACATTCTTCTACATGTTCAATCCAACTTCTGCTATGTAAGACCAGAACAGTGTCTGCTAAGACCCACTTCATGCTGTGCAAAACCATTTCCTCCTGTTTGAGAATAACAGCATCCGCAAACAGGATCTGCAAACATTCAGTGTGCTTTGTGTGAAGAATGCTTTGCATTTTTTTTTTTACCTTATTTAATTCTTAGAACAAGCCTGGGAGGTCGGTATTTTATTATCCTCATTTAATAGATGAGGCCATTCAGACTCAGAGAATTAAGAAACTTGTGAAAAAAAACCACTAAGTGATAAGGGACATACTTGGTTCAGGCTGCTCTGACTCAACAGTCATGGTTTAAAGCACAGATTATTTGAAGGGCATGAAGAATAACTGGTTAGTGTTGCTACCATTTGCCAAATATTTCTGGTTCTTTACCCTTCCAAAAAACTGTTAGGATTGTATTTCCTGGCTCCCTTGTGGTACAGTTGGGTCACACAACTAGTTTAGCCAATGAGATGACAGTGTAAGGTTGTTGCTGGCATGAGATTCTCCAGAATTTCCCCCTCTCAGATAAAAGCTGGCGATGTTCAAGATGGTGGCCACTCACTTAATCTTTGTCTCTGAGTCACTGTGAAAACCAGAGACCCCACTGATCCATGGTGGTCAAAAGGGAGAAACAAATGCTTTCAGTCTTAATCCGTTGTGATTCTAGGAGTGGTTGCAGTAGCATAAATAAGTGTATTTTGACCAGCACAAACTCTAATCTCTCGCACTTTCAAACAAGAAGATGCTCTGTGTGTTTCTCTCTCTCGTGCTTCCTCTAGGCACTAAGATCATGACTGAAAGAGTGACTGAGGATTTGCTCTTCTGAGGTTTTATTAAGACCATAAATAGATAATTTGAAAATGACTATACCTACATCATGAAATGAACTTTATACATTTATTGAACAGTTAAGTGTGTATTTATTTTATTTTATTTTTTTATTTTTTTTAATATATGAAATTTATTGTCAAATTGGTTTCCATACAACACCCAGTGCTCATCCCAAAAGGTGCCCTCCTCAATACCCATCACCCACCCTCCCCTCCCTCCCACCCCCCATCAACCCTCAGTTTGTTCTCAGTTTTTAACAGTCTCATGCTTTGGCTCTCTCCCACTCTAACCTCTTTTTTTTTTTTTTCCTTCCCCTCCCCCATGGGTTTCTATTACGTTTCTCAGGATCCACATAAGAGTGAAAACATATGGTATCTGTCTTTCTCTGTATGGCTTATTTCACTTAGCATCACACTCTCCAGTTCCATCCACATTGCTACAAAAGGCCATATTTCATTCTTTCTCACTGCCACGTAGTATTCCGTTGTGTATATAAACCACAATTTCTTTATCCATTCATCAGTTGATGGACATTTAGGCTCTTTCCATAATTTGGCTATTGTTGAGAGTGCTGCTATAAACATTGGGGTACAAGTGCCCCTATGCATCAGTACTCCTGTATCCCTTGGGTAAATTCCTAGCAGTGCTATTGCTGGGTCATAGCGTAGGTCTATTTTTAATTTTCTGAGGAACCTCCACACTGTTTTCCAGAGTGGCTGCACCAGTTTGCATTCCCACCAACAGTGCAAGAGGGTTCCCGTTTCTCCACATCCTCTCCAGCATCTATAGTCTCCTGATTTGTTCATTTTGGCTACTCTGACTGGCGTGAGGTGATATCTGAGTGTGGTTTTGATTTGTATTTCCCTGATAAGGAGCGACGTTGAGCATCTTTTCATGTGCCTGTTGGCCATCCGGATGTCTTCTTTAGAGAAGTGTCTATTCATGTTTTCTGCCCATTTCTTCACTGGGTTATTTGTTTTTCGGGTGTGGAGTTTGGTGAGCTCTTTATAGATTTTGGATACTAGCCCTTTGTCCGATATGTCATTTGCAAATATCTTTTCCCATTCCGTTGGTTGCCTTTTAGTTTTGTTGGTTGTTTCCTTTGCTGTGCAGAAGCTTTTTATCTTCATAAGGTCCCAGTAATTCACTTTTGCTTTTAATTCCCTTGCCTTTGGGGATGTGTCGAGTAAGAGATTGCTACGGCTGAGGTCAGAGAGGTCTTTTCCTGCTTTCTCCTCTAAGGTTTTGATGGTTTCCTGTCTCACATTCAGGTCCTTTATCCATTAAGTGTGTATTTATTTTAAGTCCCCATCGAGAAACCCAGTGGTAATTACAGAAATGTCTCTTTGATTGGATCGATGCAGAAGTGAGATAATTCTATGTGAGCTTTGAAACTACAGAATCACCATTGGGACTTAGGTTATTTCCTGGGACTCTTGTTAAATGCCAATAGCTAAGAATGTTCTAAGATATGATTTCTAAATCTAGACATATTTGGCATTATATAGGGGGAGCTTTTATAGCTCCAGATTCCTAGACCCCACCCCTAGATTTTCTGTCACAGTGTTTGGCAGGAGCCCAGGTAAATTGTATTTTAAAAGAATGAAAGCCAAAAATCTCAACTCCAGAAATCCTCTTTGGATAGTGCTGACCACAGCCGAGTTTGGCTGTTTTAAAATATCCTTCCCTTCAGAACCCTCCCTGCAAACACACACTTGGAGCCCCTTGGATGAGGGCCAGTTGGCTGGAACAGGGTTATGCCTCAAAGTTTTCAAAACATGAATTTCTTGGGGTCCCAGGGAGACAAGCCTGAGGGCACTGGGCAGGAAATAAAGAGCAGAAAGTACTGTCTCCTCCACTCATCTGCTGCATCCTAGAGGGGCTCACTGCATAAAGATGGTTGGATTCCTTGTGGAGCCTTTTATCTTCCCACTGTCAGAAACATACAGACAAAGCCTATGCATATTAAGCAGGAGTTTGAATCAAACAACCAGTGATTTACTTTTTGGAGGGAAGAGGAATCTATTTTATTTATTTGTATTTTTTTAGCACTTAAGAAAAACCAGGCCCGAAACTGGTAAGACCACTTGGGGAGGCAGAATTGTTCTGGAAGGACTCACACACATGTCTGGGTGACATGCCGCTGTCCATTCAACATGCACCTTGGAGACATGAGGTAGCCCCTAGGAAGTTCCCAGTTCTAATTCCAGGTCACCTTATACACAGATACCAGGCTCTTCCACCTTCTTTTTTCACATCCAAACATCTTTGCAATTTCCTGATTCTTTGATTTCTAGCTAAAGGCCCCTGGTGTCAGGATTCCATACCGTGGCCTTCCCTGTGCCCTGAAGCATGAAGTTGGTTCGCCATTATTCTCGAAAACATTGTCCTTTCTTTCTAAAAGATCTTCAGTCTTAGTTATTCACAAATTAAAATACAGAATTAAATGATGATCAATGATGAATGTAGTTTGGACTTAGGGATCCTTATGTCTTCCCTTTTCTTTGGGAATTATCAACCTTAAAAAAAGTAATCTTATTATTAAAAGCCTATGACGTCTTATTAAAATGCTATGAAGCTGTGTATATTTCCAAGTTTGGAGAATGGAGAGGGAAGGGAGGTGATTTTTTTCCAGGCTCACATATAGCTGGTGAAAGAAACCAGCTCTGTTGAGTTGTTTATCACACTCACATTGCCCCTGTTCTATTTCACATTGCTCTGGGTATGGAATTCACCTTTTCCTCTTAATTTTCACAAAATGAAACAAAACAAAATCATAAAAGCACTAACAGAACACATTGGTATGTGTGGAAAACTTGACTGAAGATTTGGAGGAAATGCAGAGATTGACAGGACCGAAGGGCAAAAAGCTAGAAGTTTGAGGCCAGTTCTCTTATTCTTACAAGTGTTCATTTGTTCCATAGCCCAAGCTTTCACTTCCCCCATGTTGCCCCACCCTCCCTCCCTTCCTTCCTTTATCCTCTTTTCCTCACCCTTCCTCAAGTTCACGTTCTTTTCTACACAGAACAATTTACCTATTAACATTTGTGGTCTTAGACCCTAAAGGCAAAATCCCCAGGATATCATTTTCTATTCTCAAGAGGGTAATCAAGGTATTTTTCTAAAAAGATACAATTCCTTTTTTCATAGCTGAGAGTAGCTATTAAGAATGCATGAATATATACATAGCCCTCTACAGAATTATGAAACGTAAAATTGTGAAGAAAACTGGGAGCATGCTTTGTCAACCTGAATCTCAGGAAGACGTGCTGGTCACTGTTCAGGTTGCATGGGAACATCTTTGTATAATGCAGAAGTAAGAATGAAATGATAAAAAAAGAAACAAATCAAAACATAACATTACAGACATTAACTTCACTCTCTTAGTAAATGATACTGTTAGTAATTTTAAGGAATTGATATAAACCTTAAGATACATATAATTTATCTAACACCTGATGGTTCCACAGAGGTGTTTTCTCACCCCTAATCTTATACACAAAGCCAGATCTGAAAGCTGACTTTGATGACTTTCCTTGATACTGTGCTTTTCTGGTTAGAGCTTTCCCTCTCATCGTATGTCCTAAGTTCCAGGGTGGCTGCAAAGCACACTTGCAGTGAGAAGCTTGAACCTCAAAGGACCTGACCCAGTTGCACACTTGCAGTGAGAAGCTTGAACCTTAAAGGACCCGACCCAGTTACAGAATTCATTGGAAAGTGTAGTAGCCTTCTTGAACTTGGCAGGTTTGAATATCCAGGAAGTTCCAATGTGGGGACTAGGGCTTGGCCACAGCAGTACTAGATAAACAACAGTACTCAGCCCCAGGCAGATGGCAATATGGATCTGTTCAGAATAGGAGAAAATTAGCAAATTGCAATGGAAAGCGGGGCCCTACTTTCCCTTGTCCTTCTGAGATAGAAGCCTGGAAACAGTTGGATAGGGTGTGAGTACCTCAACTATGTGTGCTAGGTTTAGGGAAAGGTTTCCACACTATGAGTTGGAGAATCAAAAGCAGAAAAGGGGATGCAGGAGCCCAGCAGGGTGGATGCTAAGTGAAGGCTATGATTCAAAAGCTACTGAGTCTAGTTCCTGTGCACATGGCACAGGGCTCATCACCTGCCCAGTCCGCAGTGGTGGGACTGAGAGGCTAACATGTCCTGATCAGGAGCTGGGCTGATGGGGCTGACTTGGCAATGACACAGGATGGGGCTTACAGGCTCAGGGACTACAGGAAACAGAGCTGGGGAAGGCAAGAAGTGATAGGGCCCTGAGCTTTTTCAAGAAACAGTCATTGGTTGGCTGTCTTCTCCATTTTTTCACTGACCTGGAGTTCTGTGTCTCTCTAGCTTCCTCTTAGCAAGAAGATTGCATTAATCATGCATCCTCTCATCTTGGCTCTAGAAGCTCACCCCAGTTATATTTGTATCCAATTAACCTGTTCTGCTGGTTCTTTAGCTGGTTCATAATTTGCATACCTTTTTTCAAATCTCTATGATCTGACTCATGCTATTCGATCTTCCTGGAATGATTTTCCTCCTCCTCTGTTTTCTCCTCCTCTTCCTTCAGGTCCTCCTACTCCTTTTTCTTTCTTTTCTCTTCTTCTTCTTCTTCTTCTTCTTCTTCTACTCCCAAAACTCCTAACTATTCTCCAAAGCTCAGCTCAATTTTTACTCATTGCTAGAAGCCTGATCAAAGCCTCTCTCTCAGACTTGGGGAACTAATCCTCTTTTGTATCTGAGAACACCATATTTATACCTCTTTCTTAGCCCTTAACACATAATACTAAAATTATTCTTATTACTGTATTCTTGTTTTCTCCAGTATAGGAATTTGTTCATTTTGGTGCCCTCAGTCTGTAGCATAGTTCATTGCATACATTAAGTGTTCAGTCAATATTTGCTGAATCAAATAAACTACATGGTTATAAAGAAGTGTTTTGCTAGGAAGTTGGAAAGTGACCTTTTGAATATCTGTACACACAATTCTTTAAAAATAGTTATTCTTTTGGTTTTTATAAAAATGATCATGCTCATTAAAGTATTAAACAGAAAAATGAAAAAAATTAGTAAAAATTCCATTATCCAGAAAAACTAAGGTTGCTGTTAGGGAAATGTTACATTGACATCTCTCTATGCCTATATCCTGACAGATGAAAACAATTTTATGAAACTGTATGTGATGTATTATTTTAAGTATAATTTTAAATTTGGACTTTATTTGAATTTATTAAAAGAAAGTAAAATGAAGCAGAAAGAATTACTGAATTTTGGATAAATAGTTCTTCATCACAATAAATCGTCATCTCTAGAAGTTCTCTCTCAGTTGAAGGCAAAAATATTAGGAGGACTATTAAAAGTTTAGAAGCATCATGCCTTTTCTTATTATGGATTTCAATTTTATATAGTATAAGCTTCCTGCTATGACAGAAAAGAAAAATGCTTCTCTGACTTGTCTCCCTACCTTTTCTCTCACCACCTCCACATTGCTGTTGGTCATATTTTATTTTATTTTTTTAGACATTAGTGTTTTTAAATCTCTCTCTCTCTCTCATTTTTTAAGTTTATTTAGTTTGAGAGAAAGAGATCAGGCACATGGGCATGTGTGAGTGGGGGAGGGTCAGAAAGAGAGGGAGACACAGAATCCCAAGCAGGCTCCACACTGTCAGCACAGAGTCCAATACAGGGCTCGAACTCATGAAATACGAGATCCTGACCCGAGCTGAAATCAAGAGTCAGACGCTTAATGGACTAAGCCACCCAGGCACCTCGAAGATATATAGTGTTTTAATGTTTTAAGTTTTAAATCCCAGTTAGTTAACATATAGTGTAATATCAGTTTCAGGTCTACAATATAGTGAGTGATTCAACACTTCCGTACAACATGTTGGTCACATTTTAATGTTCATTTGGTCAGGCACTGCAATATTTCTATACTTTTGAAATTAACTTAACCAAGAAATATCCTGGTGTCAGTTTTTTAAAAAAATTACACACATATTTTTAAACTGGAGGTTCAGTTCCTTCTTTACTTCAAAGAAAAAAATATTTTAAAATCCTATTTCTGAATACTTCTTATTGTATTTGATGGCATTTCAATCTTAAAATCTCAACTATTCTTATTTGGATAATTTTTATCTTTTGTAAATGTTATCATCTTTTGAATTAATGTAATCTCTGTTCTTTTCCCTCTTCATTCATTGCGTGAAAATACATCTGTTCAGGAAATGTCTTTCTGGAAGGACATAATTATGTGTCTGTAGAAGTTCTGTGACAGTACCTGAACATCATACAGCCTGGGGTGTGGGTGGAGTTGGGGCAATTTATGAGAATTACAGGTAAAGAGAATGAAGGTTACTTGAAGGTTAATCACACTAGATAGTTGATCCAATGTGACCTTGATTGTGTTACTTAATTGTGTAGACTCCATTTCCTTATTTGTAACATGGAATTAAGACCACATGCTTTATTGTGCTATTATCAGCCAAACTAAGATAATATGATATGGCTGACACATAGTAGGTCTTCAATATATATTAAAACAAAAAACAACTTAAGTAAGTCTGAGTAGTAAGACACCATGATCTGTGTTTATACTAGATAGTAATGTAATTTTTCTACAAACAAATTTCATTTCTTTAATTTTTGTGTTAAACTTAAGGATTAGATCAGTGAAAAGTAGCAAAAAGTGGTTGGTGTATATAGTTAATTTTGGAGAGAGCTAAGGACTGACCTACTAAGGTAATCAGCAGTAGCTGGATAATGACAGAAAGGAGGGTGAATAACAGACCCTGAAAAAGTCCAAATTTGTTTGACAGCTACATCAACATGACAATGGATGTGGAAGTGTTTCATAAAATATGAAGTTCAATAGAAATATTTGCATTAACTCTTCTGTTTTGAGAGATGTCATGATTAGAGAAGAGCAACAGAGCTTTGGAATTAGGCAGACTTAAGTTTATGTCTCACATTTGCCATTTTAATAGCTGTCAGATTGCATGCAGTTTTAAAAAAACTTTCTCTATCTCAGTTTCCTTTTAGGGAGTATTGGAAAATTAATTCTAACTTTGCTGGGCTGTTAAATTAGTTTGATGTGAAATAAATTCACATTGTTGCTCTCTGTGAGATTGACTCATGGGTCCCAATTCCTTTCCTATGTCTGTATTTCTGTATGAATCTGTAGTTCATTCCTCTAGAGGAGGGTGTTCTCTAGACTTGAATGTGGACTTGAGTGTAGGCTTCTATCTTGTTTTGGCAGAAGACAGGGCACAAGCAGAGACTGCAGATTCACCTACATAATTCTACTTGCCCTCTTGTGCTTCTGTCAGAAGAGCTGCCTTTCAGGGCATCTAGATGGTTCAATCGGTTAAGGTCATGATCTCATGGTTGGTGGGTTTGAGCCCCATGACGGGCTCTGTGCTGACAGCTCTGAGCCTGAAGCTTGCTTCAGATTCTGTATCTCCCTCTCTCTCTGCCCCTTCCCCGCTCATGCTCTCTCTCAGTCTCTCAAAAATAAATAAATAAATGTTTAAAAAAAAAAACAAAGAAGAGCTGCCTTTGAGCAACTGCCTACTTTTCAGGGTGGGACCCACAATGAAGACACATGAGAGGGACCTGGGGCCTAACCCACAGTGAAGAGTCAAACATAGACTGATAGCCTGAATCAGAGATGCTCAGTTACTCTGAGTTTAAATCTGCTGATCCACATCCACTTGTGAGAGGAAAAAACCAAGATTTGAGAACATTGTTACGTGGTGCTATTGTGGTGGTAAATGACTGGTATTCTGGCACATATCATGTGTTCAACATAAGTATGCATGACAATTTGTATGGTCCTTAGTGGCATTGCTATGACCATTTTGAAAGAGGAAGTTGAGCAAAGCAAGAGCATAAATAGATGGGATAGACAAAGGGTCAGAGAGTGTAGTCAGACTTTTTTGGACAGATTGCTTTTTTGTGGCATTTTTAAAGATCACAAAGGATGGGGGAGCCAGATTTTCATGTTCCTGCAGGTCCCAGAAATAACTTTATAGGTTACCTAACCCGAATCTCAGAAGAATGGATTAGAATTAATAAGGTTGATAAAGAAGCAAAAATCAACAAGAACAATTGTGTTGTGGCCAACCCGAGGTGCAAGAAAAAGTGCTGTTAGACAATTTTGTAAATAATTTTGCTCTGGGTTTTCTCTTTTGACGAGTAGGAGTAACTGATGCCAGAAAATTAGAAGGAAGATCTCATCCCTGCTAAGAATTAGATGAGAGTTCAAATCTCATCTCCTCCCTTTCCCTGGTAGGTGGTTTGAGCCAAAGAAACAGATACTCTCAGTCTTATCTATAGCATCTGAAGTGAATGTACGAATTCAACGAGATTACAGCAGTGCTTCACGTGGTACGTAGCTTCTCCTAAGGAATAGAGGGTGCGTAGTAAAGGGTGGTCATCTGTATAATCTTCACAGCAACTACACAGGCCCAATACACCTATAATTGGCCTTCCCTGGCCAACCCTTGTTTTCCTAACTGGTGTCTCCAGTGGCCTTCCCACTTTAAATCCATTTGCTTTCTATTTGAAGCCTCCTCCTTTCATGGTTTAAACTCTGAAGCTCCTCAGCACAGTTGGATGTTCTATTGCCTTCTGCCTTGAAAATTCTCCAGAACACACACGCACTCCATAGGTGGCTGCCTCTTCAGTCATTTCTTGTATTTTTTACAGCTTTCTGCCCTGAAGCACTTCTTTGTTTCAGAGAAACTAGATTTAAAAACTGGACCTGTGCCCAGAGAGTTTACACATCTTTATAAAAAGTATCAGGTACTAAATAATGAGTGTGTGAATGACAAACACTGTAAGCAAATTACATAGCAACCTACTCCCTAATGGATTAGAGTATTTTTTATTCCATTTAAATGAATTAAAACACCAATTTCCTGATCCTTCAAGGGTAAGTGAAAATTCCAACCATTTATTTTTATTATTATTTAAATCTGCCACTTGACATCTACTTTAAAAAAATCATGTATGTTTTTTTGGCCACTTTAAAAAGGGGGAATAATCCATTACTTAGCCTAGCCTACTTAATATGGGAATGAACAACTGAAATGCATGATTTTGAAAATAGGATTTTGGTGTGAGGATGTATTAAACATGGACCAAATTATGCACTGAGTGGCTGGTGAGCTGAAATACACTAAATATTTTTTTCTTGTATACCAGTCAACCTTATCTTTTTAGTTTCAGAATTCAATGAAAGTAGAAATATGTTAATGAAGCCTCTTAATGCCAAAAGCAATAGAATTGTATTGAGCCATTAAAAGAGAAATTGGTAAGAAATTACGGAGTATGAAGACATTATAGGTACATTCTGTGAATTTTATTCAAAGTTATTCTCCTTGGTGGCTATTAATAGCACCTCATAATTTGGTCCATTTTTCCTCAAAGAGAAAAATTCCCAGAGAGAGAGGCAGATCATCATCTCCTGTATGGCTTCTATGCATTTTCTAGCACTCCCTTAAATTGAGAAAATTGCCAAAGTTATACTTACCTGGAAATTAAGGAGTGCTTTGCACCCATAGGACTATTCAAAAATTATATTTTACATTTCTTTTAAGGCTATCAACTTTGAATGTTGAAACAAATGAATAAACCGTTATTTCCCAGAACTTTTAAAACCAGTGATAATAGCATAAACAACATGGCTCTTTCTTTGGCCATGGCTAATTTCTACTGGAGGAAATATTTCCTGTCTGGGGTCTAGGTTCATTTAAATTTGAGCCTCAGTTCTATTCACTATGCTTCAAGTTCAAATCATGCTTCTTATAAGCAGCTTACCTTACTCGCTAGGAATCTTTATAGGGCTATTTGCCACTGCATTTTTACCTCTGTATTTTCCTCTTTTCCTCTCTCCCATGATACCATTTGCCATTCTTTGTAAGCATGAAATCATGATAGGAGTTTAATGAATGGAAAATACTATAAAGCACATAGAACAGATATTAAAGTGACTGGATTGCAAAGGAATATTGACTGTGCTCACATTACCTCAGGCCATTTGCCTTATTTTCTTATATGTAATCTATCTTCTTCCCTTTGCAGAGCTTAGAAATTAAGCCTTTTGGGGTTGACCTTTGCTAAGCCCACATAGTTCCTGGATTCCTAGAGCTACCCCCATTGTAATGGTTTGGGGATCCTTCAATGTCCAGGCCATGTGCTTCTCAATGTTTATGCTTCTCTGGGCTAGATTAGAGTGCAGATGGGAAACATTTATTCAGATTCACATCAGCAGAACATTCTTCTTTGGCCCTAAAATTCAAGACCTTTCCCCCAAATATATTTCTCAATTCAGGTTATCTTCTGTTGATAAATACCTAAAAAGGTAGTTCTCTACCTATCTGCACCAGAATCATCCAGGGAGGCTTAAAAAAATTTTTTTTTTAATTCAAAATCTTGGGTTCTTCCCTATAAATCTACTGAGCCAGAATCGTAGGGAGTGGGCCAGAGAATTGAAATAGTTAAAAGCTCTCCAGGTGATTCCTATGCACATTAGACTGTGCGGATTGCCACAATAAATGGCACCATTAGCCATCCAATTGCTCATGCCAAACTCTGGCAGTCATCCCTAAGATTTTATGTCTCTCACCCTTCCCACTTTTAATCAATAACCTAATCTACAAATTTACCTCTTAGAGATGTCATGATTATAAGAGATACTGTCTGAGACAGTGATTTATAATCTGATTAGGTAGGACGCTGAAGCATTAAATTAATTAATTCCTATGTGAAATTTACACTCTTCCCACAAAACTTAAAGATAAATACTCCTTAGGGGATAAGATGCTGAGTGGTTGAACAAGATGCTAAATCAAAGCACTCAAGGTCTAATCTACCAGATTCCCTCATCCTTTCTGGGTTTAACTCCCCTTGCTTATTATTTCCTGATTATCTCTCCAAAATCTCACATAGACACTGTAACCTTCCTTAATTCCTGTTTTTGGTCAAAAGGCATGGTGTATTTTACTTTAGTACATTAAGGATCACAATGTTAAATCATTTATTTTGCTTCCAGGTGATAGAAACTAATTTTCCAGAAGCTTAAATAACCCAGAACAGTTTTTTTTTTTAAATTTTGCTACAAAGTAAGAATAAAATAAATAAGGGACATAAATAAATAAAAGAAATAAAAGAAATAAAAGACAGAGAATAAAAACTTGAGGCTGATTTTTTTCTTGTAATCGTGTCTCATGTTACCATTTGTTTGAATGGCTGCCTGATAGAATCCTTTAATAATGACCATTGTTATAGCTAATGCTTCTGAATGTATTTCTTGGTTTCTCTAGTATTTGCCTTCTCACTTAAAATCTTAATTTAAGGCCCTTTTTTTTTGGTTTTCTTATAAATATCCAACATTGATATTTAATTTCTTATAATTAACTTTTTCTTTTTTCTGATTGTAATGTAATAATGAATAATCAGTATAAGTTGAAACACAAAGTATAAAGGTAAAAGGAAAATCAACTATAATTCCATGAAATATGTATCTCTACATAAAATCAGGCTTAAAGAGGACTTATAAAACTCTAAAGCATTTACGAAGCTCACACAAATCCCTTTTAGGAAAAGTGGCAATAAATGTTTACTAAGCACATACTTTGTGCTGGGCATGTGCTGATCTCTGAGCATTTAGTGGTGAATAATTTAGATACAGATGCTATAGACTCTCATGGCATGTACAGTCCTGAATTTTATTTTATTTTATTTTATTATTCTATTCTATTCTATTTTATATTCTTTTGTTTTGGCAGAAGTTGCTGTGGACTTTCCATTAAGTGAAATGATATCTTATATGAACCCAATTCACTTACTCAACAAATATTTATCGAATGCTATTTTAATCAGCATAAGTAACATTAACTGCTTAAAAAAAACCTTAAAAATCTTAGTGGTTTAAACTAGTAAGCACTTTGTTTTTCTGGTTCATGTTTCAATCTGACGGAGGTTGGAGAGGACTCCAAACATTTTCCTGGGAATTCTGACATCTACTTTGCACTGGCACCATTTTTAGCACAGACCTTCCAGGAAAAATGTAGATTATCACATGGGATTGTTACAAGGGCCAGACCTGGAGTGTCTTATATTACATATGGTTACACTCCTTTGGTCAGTCTTATGGCTCCCAACTCAGCTGCACAGGAGGGACTCAGGGAGAGGAGAGTGAAAAGGGACTCTGAATACTTAGGTTTGTCTCTGCCACAGCTCACCAATGTCTATCTCAGTATTTTCCACACAGACAATATTCCCTACTCCCATTTTCTCCCTAAGGAAGATGACCCTAAATCCCATCGAGTCAAGGTTCAAGATCACTGTGTAATGTGCTATTCTTTCTGTCACATTTGCTTGGCCCTCATGTTGGCTTATGGTGTAAAGAGTAAAGAGACAAATGGTCTACAGCCCCCATACCTATATAAAATTGTGGAACAGGGACTGTTGAACAGCAACAAACACTCACAGGTAGATAGGTGATGAATGAGATACACTACAGCCCTTGCTCTGTAGCAATCTAAAATCTCAGCAAATGGTTATTGAGAACACTTCTCATCTTGGGGATGGTAGAAGGAAAAAATGCCCTAATTAGTCTAGGAAGAACTTATCACTGCAAATGATTTTCAACAAGGCATAGAAGTACAGTTTAAAAGCCACCAAAAATATCAAGCCTATATGGGTTGTTGGAAATGGATATCATCTATAAAAGTATAGAACAAAGTCTGTTACATAATAAGCATGCATTTAACATGAGTTAAGAAGATCAGTTATATACTTTTGGCTGCAGGTAATAAAAGACTAATTCAAACTGGCCTTAAAAATTAGGAAATTTATTATCTCATAAACCCTGAAATCCAGACACAGTACAGGCTTCAAAGCTGGATTACATAATGTTCTTTCCTTTTCTTTGCTCTGTTGGAGGGCTCCTCATAAGGAAGCTGCCAACTTCAATAGGGCAGCACACTTTTTTTGATCACATACTGTGGTTAAAAAAAAAAAAAAAGCAAAAGCCTCTGCCTTAACTCTGGAGTGAGTCCATTCTTTACCATCGGTCTGATTGGACCAACTTAGATCGCATGCTTATCCTGGACCCATAACATTCCTCAGGCTAATATGTGCTGATTGGTTTGACCTTAGAATCCACCCCAGAAGCTGAACTGGGCTTCACATTCTCTGAGTCACATGGGCTGTATGATTGGGATGAGTTGTTGCTAAAAAATCATACATGTCCATTTTACTTACTCTGTGTTAAATATTGTGTTGATTGCTGGACATTTTAAGATATGTGTGACACAAGTTAAAAAAGAAAAAGGAAACCTAGAAACTTCTATATATTTCTTGTCGAGGAAAGCTCAGGGTGTTCTTGGAATGCATGAAAGAGACACACAATCTGGAGGAGGTGAATCAGGAAGGGCTCAGTAGAGGAGGAACAGTAGCCACAGTGGGGTGGGATATGAATGGAGAGGGAGGGAATTCAAGCCAGAGGTGGCATGGGAAAGGCTGAAGAAAATGCAGGTGTCTTAGATTCTCACTATCTGATACATAGCTAGTGGCCATCTGTGGCTAGTAAGCACGTGAAATGTGGCTAATGCCACATGCTGGAATAATAATATTTTGGGTATATTGGGTTAAATACAATATTTTATTAAAATTGACTTCATTTGTTTCTTTTTAACTTTTTTCCCCCCTTTTAAGTATGGCTCCCATCATATTTCTCTTGGACAGTGTTGGCTTAGATAGAAATGAAAGTACAGGGAGGGATGTGGAAAGAGGGGTGTTTGGGGCGTTAAGCAGGGGCTGGCTCATTTGGGGTCTCGAATGCTCCGCCCTAGAGTTTAAATGTTATCATTTTATTGTTGGGGAGTCACTGAAGGTTTGATGTGCATCCCAGCAAGTTTACCAGCTGCTTTTGGAGAATGTATCCAAGGGCAAAACAATCGGCAAGGAGCCCGGGAGACAGTTACAGTAATTCAGGCAAGAGGTGGCATGAACAAGTAGCAGTGGGGATGATGAATGAGCAGATTCAAGAAGCAGGAAGGTGACAGAGTCAGCAGAATTTTGTGATTGATTAAATGGTTGGGCAGAGCTGAGGGAGAAGGTAGTATGACTTGCAGGTTTCTGGCTTTGGGTACCTGAGCTCCTGTGTTCAGTGATACAGGAAATACACATAAGAGGAGGCATGTGGGTTAGAGGCTAACAAAATTGCCATGTGGTGGGAGAGGGAAACAAGCAAACAAACAAAAAACAAAAACAAAAGCATGACTGGGGTAGGGAGTGGGGACTGGTACAGCCTTTTTGGAGGATAGTCAAAATGACTTGTAGCATCAGTGGAGTTGTCCTTGATGTCTATTATTTATTTATTTTTCTCTTGGGGTTGTTATTCTTCTAAGTTGCTATCCTTCCTGGCATTAGGGATCAAAGCATATTTTTATTCCCCCAGTTTCTCTAATAAGTTAGCTTACACTCTGACTTTTATTAATGAGCAAGGAATTCGAGTTTCTATGGGTTTCTCAGTGTGTCTCATTATTATTAATGGCAGGTAATTTTAGTTTTTGCTCACATCAGAACCTAAATCATCCCTGTGGCTCTCAGCTTTGCCAGTGCAGTTTTGGCTTGCCACAGCAAAATGCCTGGCCTGTTTCAATTTTCTTTTCAGTTGCTAGGTTCAAAATGGAAGGGGATTTGGAATCTCATTAGTTCTGTGTGTTTTCTTTTGATATATCCTACACTAATATTATGCTCCACTCTACTGTACAGCTACCTATGTTTGCATATATGAATATGATTTTATTTTCCTGGAGGGGTATTGAAAGACAGGGAGGTTTTCATGTCCTTTTTGATGTCTGGAATCACTGGGAACTGCTGTGGCAGCATCCGGAAACAGAATACATGTGCTCTATGGAGGTTGCTTTAGAGAGTTTGGCCATCTGAGGGAGAGAAGCCGTTTGACTATAATGACAAATTTTCCTAAATCACTTTGACCAGGCTTTTGTTATTTTTTTTAAAACCACTAGAAGAGAAGAAAAGCATGGCATTTTCTTTTAGGACTTTGGATAGAGTCGGGTCAATTAGATATACCAGCATAGAAGGGATTCTTAGGGATAAATAGAAAGAGGCTGTTTTATTGATGAAGGACCTTTAATAAGCCCTCTTTCTGGGGCTGACCTAAATCCAGCAAATTATTATGTGTCCCTTTATTCTGAAATGAGTCTATTTTCTCTTCAACACTCATAATAATAGTCTCATAATAATCAAGAGGGCTTCTGTGGGCTGAGCAGCTATCACGTGCCAGCCACTTTATATGTATGTATTTTTCTCATCCTTAAAGCAACTCTACCAATTGGGCATCATTATGCCCATTTTATTATTTTGTTGGACTTCATACACAAATACAGTTTTGTCATAGATGTATGCATCTCTAGCATAGTTTTGTTATTTTTAATTTTATAAAACACTTATAATGCTGAATGTAATCTGTTGGCATTTACTTTTGTTTTCTCAATATTTTATATTATTAAGATTCATTCTTTGTGTGGCTGTGTAATTGTAATGGATACAATTTCACTATTGTTTAATAATACATCCTATGAAAAAAACCCACAATTTACTTAATTATATTACTATTAATGGTTTTTGCTACCATGAAAAACACTGTCATGAACATTCTTACACATGTCTCCTGATGTACATTTGTGACTTTTCTTTTGAGTATCTAAGAATCTTATTCTCCTATTTGATATTATTTCTTAATTCTATTTCTCCTATTATTAACATCTCATATTAGTGTGGTTCATTTGTCACAACTGATGGATCAATGTGGATGTATTATTATTAATTAAAGTCCTGTGTGTTTTCTTTCCATATATCCCACACTTTCTTAAAGTCCATAATATACATTAGAGGTCACTTTTTTTCTTGGGCAGTTTTTTGGATTTGACAAATGTAAGATGTCATGTATCCATCATTACCATCATACAAAATACCTTCACTATTTCACCAATTTCTGGTTTTATTTTATAACTTTTCTTCTAATTTCACTAGGGTTATTTTGTTGTTTATTCTAATTTCTGAAGTTGGTTCCATACCTTATTAATGTTTAGATCTTATTATTTTCTAATACAAGTACATAATGCTGTAAATGTTCCTTAAAAGTCCACTTTAGGTGTAGTCCGTAAGTTTTGATACATAGTGTTTTCATTATTAAGCACTTCTAGGTAATTGTGATATATCCTCATGAGTTATTTAGGTACATTTTTGTTTGAATTTCAAATGTGTGGGAAGTTTTTACTTTTTATAATTAATATTTAACTGATTTGCATTGTAATCAAGAAATAGTCTGTTTTATAGCTATTCTTTGAAATTTAAGGGGGCTTGCTTTATATTATATAGCACATAATGAATTTATATACAGTTACTTATATTCTTGAAAATCAGGTTTATTCTGAAATGGTTGAATGCAGCATGGTACTTAGTCCATGTATAGGTCAACTTTGTAATTGTACTTAAATATTTTATATACTTTATTAGATCCAACTGATTAATAAGTGAGAAAGTCACACTGAAATGTCCCACTCTGATGATCAATTTATCTATTTATAACTGTAGCTCTATAATTTTATTGTTTTACATATAGAAAACCATCATTAGTTGTATATAAATAATATTTATAATATTATAAATAGTAAATACAATTATTATAATTTCCATCATGGTGAATGGAAACTTCTATCAGTGTGTAGGTAGCTTCTCTATCCCTAATGAAGATGTTTAAAATTTAAAGCCCATTTTGTCTAATATTAATGGACATATGCTAGAATTTTTTTTCTTTAGGATGTTTCACCTCTTTTTCCATCCTTTTAATTTCAAACTTTCCAAATCCTTATGGTTCAAGTGTGTCAGTCTCTTCAACATGTATTTTTAGAACCCAACCTGATAATCTCTGTCTTTTAACTGTTGAGCTTATTCTTCTTATACTTATTATAATTACTAATATGTTGGAATTATTTATATTACCTTTGTTTATTGCTCAATTATCCTACCTCTTCTTTGTTTCTTATTCTTATTTTATTATAAGAATTGATGTATATATCTTTACGTAACAGACACAAATTTTTGTATGATATTTATTTCCCCTTTTCTCAAATTCTAGACTATTAATATTATATAGAATTTTAATTCTACATTATTATGGAAATGATAATTGTCCTTTGGTCTTTTTTGACAATTACAAACTGAATTATTTATGTCTCTATATTAATAATAATTTAATATATAGAGAGCTGTCTTACAACATCTTGATTTGTCGTATTTTAATATTTCCTCCAAAATGTCTTCAATGAAGTTATTATGTATCAAATCTCCTGAAGCCTTCATCTACTAGAGAGGTTTCTCTACCCTCTTAACACACATACACACACTCATAGACACTCTCTCTTTCTCTCAAATCTGAACAGCAATTTGGCAGAATGTAAAATTCTAGGTTCAGAAGAATTTGCTTTTAATTATTTAAAAATATTTTTTTATTGATTTCTCACCTCTAGTGTTGCTGAGGTCAATATGATCTTTCCCTCTGAAAGTGATGTCCTCTTTTTTCTCCAGAGATTTTAGTCTACTTATCTTTGATTTTCTTAAAATATCCTGTAATATGGTTTTCTTTCTCACTTTTGTTTGACATTCTGTAGAGTGTTCCAGTCAGATGTTCAGAACCAACCTTCCTTCCTTCCTTCCTTCCTTCCTTCCTTCCTTCCTTCCTATTATTCTGGGAAGTTTAGCTCAATTATCTCTTGAAATATTTCCTTCTGTTTGATATTTTTTTTCCTTCTGTTATTATTCAGATGTCATTACTTAAAAGTTTTTGTTTGTTTAATGTTTCCTCCTTTTTCTGGACCAGGTCCTCAAAATAAATGTTCCCACCTACTAATCTGTTCTTTTGCTATATTTACTCCACATCTCTTACCAATGTACTTACTTATAGTTAGCCAAACTGCAAGATTAAGGGCACAGTCATCCAGACTGCGAAGTCTGCCCAAGACTTCTGACACTGGCTGCAAGTTTACAGTTTCCCAGGGCTATTCTCACTTCAGATATGCTAGTTACAAATTTAAGGGTCACCATGGACCCCTTCAGATTTGATAATTTGCTAGAATGACTTACGGAAGCCAGGAAAGTATTGTACTTATGATTTGTTTTATTGTAGAAAAAGGATAAAAAATAACAACCAGGTAAATGAAGAGATGCAGAGGGTGGAATCTGGGACTAGTAGGCTCCCTAATGCAAAGCTTCTGTGTCCTTAGGGATGGGTTACCCTTCCAACTTTGATATGTGATAATATTCAGAGTATTGCCAAGCTAGGAAGCTCACTCTAGCATCAGTATCCAGAGTAATTATTGAGGTTCCATTACACAGGTATTACTGACTGAGTTATTGCTCATATGGTTGAACTCAGCCTCCATTCCTGTACTCCTCAGAAATTGGGCTGATTTCATGTGGCTCAAACTCCAGTCCTCTAATCACATTATTGGTCTTTCTGGCATGGACTGCCCCCACCCTGAGTCATCTTATTAGCATAAACTTTCAGTTTCAGGGGTCCATCAGAAATAACAAAGACACTCCTCCAAAAGTTTCCTTGTGTCCCTCTCCACCTCCCACTCACATGGTACTTCATACAGCTCCCCATGCCTCCAAGTGTTTCCCATAGTTGTGTCTGTTATTTCTCAGGTTTCTAAAAGTTTCAGTAGTTCCCTGACCTACCACTGATCTCAGAAGAAGTCAACAGCCTGTGCTAATTCTGCTTCTTGTTGGAAATCAGAACCAAGTGGTAATTTTTGATCCACATCACAAAGATGAGGCATCATAGGCTAAGTTAAATAAGTGTTCAAGAATCCATCACTAGTAAGGAGTTAAAACCAGTTTTCAAACCTTGTCTGACTGAATCCAAAGTCTATGTTCTTTCTTCTCCATTTTTCTGTCTCGAGGAGGGTTTAGACTAGACTGAATTTACCTTTCTGTAGCTTTGTAGTAATCAAGTCTTTTCCTTACCTACTGTTAAATAACAAAAATTCAACTGAGAAAATGTGAAGATCTAATTGGCTTTAGTCACTGGTTGATGAATTGGGCTGAATCCCATCTAGCAGGTAGAAAGGGGCTCCAAGGAGCCATACAAAATGGAAGACTTTTGTAAGCAGAGATGGGGTAGGACAAGAAACTTACTAGTAAAAGAAAAGAAAAGATTGTTTCAGGCAAGGTCACCTTCCTCTGGGGAAATGGCAGAGGTCTATCAGATTGCCTTACTAGTGCCGATCAGGAAATTACAGGTTGACTGGTTAAACATCATATTCCTGCAATTAAGTCTTGGTTTGCTGTGGTGGCAAGTAACCCCATTTTGGGTCTGTTGTTTGTTTTTTTACACTACTCTCATTGTTACCTGAGGAAAAAGCAATTGGTTATGGAATGTCTGCAGAGTGGCAAGCTCTCTGAAACTCTGCAAATGAGCAATTACAATAATAAACAGCAGCATGGCCCCCTCTGTGTTTTCCACAGAGTAAATTCATTGCTGGTTTGTCTGACCTTGAAACCTTGTGATACTGCTTTGTGCAATTAGCAGACTCTAAATGTATATTCAGGTCACATCTGTGGTGAATTGTTTTATTTATGTTGATTGATTGTGGATTATGACACAGCATCCTTACTTATTCAGGGTAAGTGGAGTGAGGAGTTTTAAGGACAAACAGTGAACCAGCTGCAGAAAGGTCGAGAAGACAGAAGAGTGTAATACTGCAACTTGATAATGTAAACTTCAAGAAGGAATTTTTATTAAACCATAAAAAACATCTGTACCTTCTTATGACGGAAAGTTCAGGCTTATTAGGCACTGACTGCATAATGAATTTTTCATACAGTCATCATAAAACTCTCCTCCACCTGCCATGGCTCCTACAGAGGAGCGTTTAGTTTATTCCTTCCCTGGGAAGTATTTCAAACTTTCCCCTAAATATCCTCTAATGGCCAGTAAGAGTTAGTGAATATCTTTAGGGTGATAGTCTGAAGTAGCTATAGAAAATTCTTACAGAAATTTCAAAAACATTTCTTTTAATTATCATAGTTTTACTTTAAAAATGTGTGCAGTTTTGTACTCTATTCCATAAGACAGCCATGTTTGCTTTAATAAATAAAAATATCACCCCTTGCCTAAATCTTGTGGTTTGGGACATACCTCAGTTCTACCAAATTAGAATCACAGAGATACAGACTTCTGCATATTTTTGTGTTCTGACATGTGGCCAAATTGAAAGCCACTGCAGGAAGATGTCTCCGTTGCCATGTGGCTGTGTATATTCCTTGGCACAAGAATGAGCAGTTCTGCTTAAGAAGTGAGGAACTCTGAAGACTGGATTCTATCCTCTAAATATAAGGAGTCATTAAAGATTCGAGGCTACAAGGACAAATCAGAACAGAATTGTGAAGATTTTTGATGATACTCTCCAGCTGAACAATGTTGGATATGACTGCTTTAAGGAGACAGCAAAAACCCTGGAAAAGTCTGTGACAATGCAAGTTGTAGCTTTGTCAATGGTAGGCCAATAAATTTTAAAGAAAAAGGGTCACTTTACAAAATTGCCTTCTTCAAAAGATACAGTGATAGTAGCTTGGTCTATTGCTCATTCAGAGATGAAAACAGCAACAAAAGCCCTCTTTGGCTCCCCATTCCCCCCTGTGCAGTATTGGTATAGTTCACTACCTCAGTCAGCTGTGGGATGCACTTCATGCTGGCTGTTGCCTGCGGTCATCAGGAGAGAGAAAGGGAAGAAAAGAGCAGAAATGCCTACTAGAAAGTAACTTTTTCTAATAGTATCCTCAGTAGCAGAAATTGTTGGTTTCTCTTTGAATATTCATTCCCCAACATTTTTTCTCTCCTCCACAAACATCTGATTTAAGTTTAGATGCCCACCTGTTCCCCACATGACTCTGGGTAAATTCTGATCATAACTTGGTGGTTTCAATCTTTTTTATTCAATGATTTATTTAGGATGTGCTTGTGACCCAATTTGGCCAGAAGCCAAAAGGACAGTTCTCTTTAAGGGTTTCTTCTCTCTCCCTTTTTTAAATATTTATTTTAAATGTTTATTTATTTATTTTGAGAGAGAATGAGCCTGGGAGGGGCAGAAAGAGAATCCCAAGCAGGCTCTGTGCTGTCAGCACAGAACCTGATGCAGAGCTTGATCTCACAAACTGTGAGATTATGACCTGAGCAGAAATCAAGAGTCAGATGCTTAGCCACTTAATGAACTGAACCATCCAGGTGTCCCAAGGATTTCTCCTCTTAAGCAGGAGATTCCAGAGAACATGTACTTTTTCTGCCTTAGGGTACTGTCTTGTGTGGGTGTAGTGTTTTGAATTCCAGCAGCCATCTTGCTCTGTGGGAGGAGCCAGCCCAGAGGCAAAACTGAGCCACTGAAGATGTTACAGAGAAGGGATAGAAAGAAACTGGGTCCTTGATGATGCCACTGAACCACTAAATCAATAAAACCTAGAGCCCTTCTTTGAACTCTTTTCTTTTTCTTTTTCTACTTTCCTTTTTACTTTTTGGAGACTTTCAGGTTCACAGAAAAATTGGGCAAAAGGTAAAGATCTCCCACATAGTCCCTCACCCTGCTCTCAAAACCCTCCTTCTCCATCAGCATTCTGCATCAGATCCGACACATTTGTTACAATTGATGAACCTACAAAATCATTTTTTTGATCTCCTTTTAATCATGGCGCCCATTTAACTTTCACCCTGGTCTCCAAAATCTCCTTGAAGCTACTGAAAGTTATTATTTTATTCTGTTTTGTCTTATTTATTTTAGTGATTTTGTTGCTTTATGTTTCAGTCGTGTGTGTACATGAGTGAATGTTGAGGAAACGCTGTGTGATGGCAAATTAGAAGGTCCAGTTGGCAGAAAGGAAATTTTAAATTAGTCATAATTAAGTATCTAAAAATAAACTTCTACTTACATTAAAGGCCATTTGATGGAAAGGACACAGTTCTGTACTGGTGAAATATTTTAAAATGGGATTTTGAAAACATTAATAATCAGGAACTGATCTATCTAATAAAAGGGACAACCAAATGTTTATTGAACCTTGTCACTGTCAGGCTTGTTGTGTTCTGGTTTATAGGGAGTAAGAAATAACCATTATGAGGGAATTAACACCACGAAATATAAATCTTGCAAGTAATTAGGCAGCTGTATATTTATCAGTACAGAATGTATTTTAATTTTTAATCAGGGCTTTTGTTCCAACTGACAAAATAATGGCTTGTTTGCAATCTTCCATTGAAACAGACTTCCCAAAATGGGATTTGGTGCATCAGTGGGCCCCTGTGTGTTTCATTTGCCATCAAGTCTGATGCATCATGTAATCCCCCCAGTGAGAGGCCCCAAGGAAATACTGTGCTACTCTCAAATTAGCTATGTTTTTCTCATATATGATTCACAGGGTAAATAAAAATGGTCTGTTTAAGCAATGCATTTCTATTTGCAGGGAAATGAAAGAGAAATATTATTACAAAGGTATTGGAATTATTATATGAGGAGCCAGAATGGTTTTTATAGGCCCAGAATGCAGATTAAATCTCCAGAGAAACTACAAAATTGAAGAACCCCAATTGGGATAGTTGTTATCTTGCCCATGGCAGAAATCTTCCTGCTTATCTCCACCCTAATCATGAACAATATGTATATAATTTAGATGCCAAGGATAATGGGATTTCAAAAACATACCTCTGTATCCCTAGCAATCATTTCCTAAAGAAATATTATTTGCTAAAATTAGTAGATATGAAGATGTCTGTGGAGCATTTGATAAAACACTAGAAGGAGCTCCAGAATTTAATCAGAAAACCCATATATGAATCCTGACTCTCCGGTTTATTAAGCGTGCAGCTTGAGTAAGTGGTTTTGGCTCTCTGTGCTTTAGTCTCCTCTTTGGTAAAATGGCAATCATTTTACCTGACCAATAATTTTCTTGGGCAAAGTATTTGAATTCTGACTTTGCCACTTAGTTATTGAGACTTTTTAAGTTATCTCACCATTAAAAAGTTTCAGTTTACTTATGTGCAACATGGAGGTAATAAATCCTCACAAGGTTCTTGTGAGGATTTCTCAAAATCCTGGTAAAACTTTATGGACATTCTAGGAGTGTAATCATGTTTGTCGAATGAATAAATACAGTTCTTGTTTTTAAGAACTCACATAAACTTTGCTAATGAAAGTACAATAAAATCCATTTTAAGTTGATTGGGGAAATTGGGAGGTTTGTTTATAAGGGATTTAAAATGGTATCTGACCCATGAATAGTTGTTAATCCCATGAGAGACGTAGTCTAAAATGGGCTGGATGATAAATATCTTAGGTTGCTAGATACTATGTATCTCTGTCACACACCCACTTGACTCTACCATCATGGCCCCAAAACTTCATTTATGGAGGTGAAATCCCTGGGGAAGAACGGAGCATGGCTCCCCTGGAGGAACCAGGAGAACCCATGATAATGTTCCTTTTCTTTACTGGGAGTCATTTCCATGTGGGAGGGAGAACACTGCCATGTTGGGTGACCTAGATCCAGTCTCTTTATTTCTTTTCACTGAAATTTCCTCCTTGTTAGATGTAAGTAATAACTGTTGTGAGGCATTAGAATACAAAGCCCTGGGGCACCTGGATGGCACAGTTGGTTAAGCGTCTGACTCTTGACTTTGGCCTCACAGTCATGAGATCAAGCCCCACATCGGGCTCCATGCTGAGCGTGGAACCTGCTTAAGATTCTCTCTCTTCTCACTCCCTCTGTCCCTCTCCCCTGCTCTGTGTGCATGTGCTCTCTCTCTCAAAAGAAAAAATATAAAACCCTGTACTAGTGGTAATTATCCTTGGTGGAATATAGTGAACTAACTTGAGTTAAGGTGTGTCAGAAGGGGACATGCTCTCTGCATTCTTGGAGATGCCAAGGGTATCAATAGGAGAAGATCTGCTGACTACTAGCTGTCAGGCCAACTCCCCAGGGGGTGCTCAGCCTGGTCTGTATGCATCCAAAGTTCACACTCCTGTCACTGTATCATTGATGGTCCATAGCATAATGGAAATCACCACTCAATCTGGCACCCATCACTAACAGTTGTATGACATCAGGCTGGTCACCTTCCCATTTTGGGCCTCAATTTCCACATCTATAAAAGAATGAGCTGGTCTAGATGATCAAGAGGATTCTGACATGCCATCCCATTGCTCCTATCCTATAAACTGTGTACACTGGAACCTTATTGCCTTTGCAGATCAGCTGATAGGCATGAAGTCCTTCAGATCCTTGAGAATAATCCTCCTCTGGATGAGGCCCCAGACTCATCTCAGACTAACTTGTACTGAATTTCATTGTGTAGTGAACAATATCAGTAAAAATTTCCTTTTACAGGAACTCGTGCTACCCATTGTTTCTCTTTTTCCTTATGATCCCCCATAACCCATGCACATTTAGCCCTGTCTTTTTAGGAGCTGGAGAACACATTTCCACTTGTCAACCAGATCTTTAAGTTGAGTTGAAGAGACAGTGCAGTGTGGTGATCACTGCTATAGACTGTGATGTCAGGGAGACATAAGTCCTACTTATCGGTTTGTATTTAGTGTCCGTGTGGTACTACCTTGTCTTGGTTTCACATTAGTAAAATAAGTACAATGCCTACTTCATGGGAAAATTTTGATGATTAAGTGTGACAATAGCAATAAAGGTGTAAGCATATTAACTGGTTCAAAAATAGTGTTATTTTTATAACACTATTAGTGTTATATAACACTATTATTAGTTAAATAATTAATAATAATTATTACTCTTACTCTTTGGTTCTCCATAGAACATTAAGTTTTTTCTTAGCACCAAGAAAACAGATTTGGAAGATGTTTCTTTTTCCCTCTATTTCAGCTCTCATAACTGGTTGCTTTGCCGTTGAACTACCCTCTGAAGGAATGCTCCATCTCCTGGAGCATCGTGGAGAACAGTTGTGACAAACATGGATAAACACCAGCACTATATCATGTGATGGTACCTTGGTGTCTTCATTAGCCACTAATGTGTTAATTAAGCACATAAGGAGCCATGAGGCAGAAAGTGATAATTTTTTTCCCTTAGCAAATCAGATGCTAATTGAATAAAACTTACAGATCTGTTTTTAACAGTACTGTGCTGTGATGCAGGGTGTCTGGGATAAAAGATGGGATACTCAGACCAAGAGATCTCCAGAAAGCCTAAGAGATGAGGTAGGAATTGGAGGTTCCAGCAAGGTCAGAGCAGGTAGGCCAGGTAGGGGACTTAGGAAGTGAGACATCCAAGGACAACAGTCAGTCTAAGAGCGGAAGCTGGCAAATTTTGTAATGGATTGGCTGGTAAATATTTTAGATTGTCAGGCATTATGTGTCTGTTTCACCTACTGGGTGCTGCCATTGTGGAACAAAAGCAGGTACAGAATACTGTGATGAATGGGCATGGCTGCGTTCCAATTAAATTTTATTCATGGACACTGAAATTTTGAATTTTATTTATCCTTTTGTTGTCATTGTTTTGTACTGAAAAATGTAAAAATCATTCCTAGCTCGCTTGCAGTACGAAAACACAAGAGTGGGTGGTAGTTTGCTGACCTTCGGTCTACAGAATTTGAAATTGCAAACTACAGAAACCTGAGCAAGATACAACATCCAAAGTGCAAAATACATAGTGAAAAAATACAACTGTTGGACAAGCCCAGGTTCCTTGGGTATCAACTTGGCAGGTTCTTGCCTCTGACAGAAAAAGTGGCTGCATTTTACTTGAGGGCCCTGACTAATCTTTAAGTGTGGCCTGAGGCCATCAGGATTTGTAGAGGGACCCAAAAGAAAATAAGGACTGCTGATAGACAGGTTCTGGCTCTGGCAGGTCCTGACCTACTTTTTCCTATTATTTCTAAAATATTTTCTTTCAAAGCTACCAGATCTCCTTCTTCTGCTGGTGTTGACATGTGTCCTTTTAAAAAACTTTCTACTGTATTCCAGCTGCCCTTCTGAACAAATGCCCTGAGCCTTTGCTAAAACCCAATTTGCTCTACAAGGGGATTTTGTGTAAGGTGGGTGCACCCTTGGATTTCATACAAGGAAGTTTACTTAGCAAAGAACTAAAGGAGCTCCTGACAAGACGATCTCACCCAAAGTGATTGTGACAGAGCAGACTCTGCTACATGCACATACTGAGTGTTCTGAAATGTCCTCTATTAATTAATTCCATTCTGAAAACCTATGCTTCTCTCCCTAATTTGCATAAAACACCTGAAAATGTGCATCACTGGAGACAATGTCAAGCCTGGATAAATTCAAGCTCCACCACATGCTGGCTAAAGGACCTTGGACACATTATTTGAAATTTGCCTGATATGCATTTTCCAAACACATTTGGTCGTATCCCCTGGTCTAATGATGCAGGTATTTACCGGTTTTTAGAATGTATGAAAACATAGGTATCAGGCTGGCTTAATTAATTTGTATATTCCAGTATGTGTGTGTTTTAAATCATTTGGAAATACATTTTAAATATTACATAGACTCTTTTAAATATTCTCTCTCTCACACACACAGCAGCAGAGGGCATAGGGAGACAAAAGTGTATATGTGACTTCTGATTTCAGGAGGTTATCTCTGAGCGGGAACAGTGTCAAACAGTCAATGGAGCCCTGGCTTTAGAGGCAATGAACTAGGACTTGCATGATAGGCCTGGATCCATCCCTAATTAGCTGTAACAGTAGAAAAGTTGCTTAACATCTCTGAATCTTTATTTCTTCATTTTTAAAAGTGGGGATATTAACTCTTGCCCTCATCACAGGATTATTTTAAGAACCCACTGAAATAACGAAAAGTGTTTTATAAAAAGCAAAGTGCTATGCAAATGTAAGTCTTGCCTCATTAGCATCCTTTTCTCCCCTGTGGCACCCTGAAAGTCTGCTTAAAAATTCTAGGGATCCAGAGTTTGGAAACCGCTAGCAGCTAAAATGGCAAACTTTCAAAAAAAGGTAATGGTTCATTGACAGGTGAAATATACTTACTGATTTTTTTTTTTTATATATATGACTAGGAGACCAACTTCAAAGTGTGCTTTATTAAAATCCAAAAGGTACCCTCTAGGTTCAACAATGGGAGCTTTACTAAATCCAATAAATAAGAGATTCTTCTTATGCAGTCCACAAATGTATATCTATTACTTTTCCTTGCATCTGTTAATGCAACAAAATGTCGAGTCACTTAAGCACCAAGGGTTTAAAGCTCCCTTTGATTCAGGGGGAAAAAGGAAAAGCAATATCTCTGCCAGAGTCATGGTTGGGGGGTGGGGTAGAAAATTTCTTCCCAGCTTCTAAAGAAGGTCAGACAACTGGCCAATTTTACCAGAGCAGTCAAGCGGTTAGTTGAACTAATTGCTTCCCTGAAATGACTTTTTTTCTGACCGAATATACTAGACTAGGAGGAGCTTGAGTCCAGAGGGCTGATCTCATATTGCTTGTTTGACCATCTAATACCCAAAGCCACAGGCAATATAGCATATAAAACAAAACAAAACAAAAGCCCTTAGAAAAGCGGTCCTAGGGTGTGGACACAATGACCTAAGCTAAGCAGGCAGTCTCAGGTCTGACATTAATTTGACAATATTGTGGGAGCCCCCTGACCACCCCTCCAGTGACTGAAATTCTCAGTCCTTATTGTTTCAACTATTTCTTCTGCTCCTTTCTCTCTTCTCCTTCTGGTATTCCCACTCTGTGTATGTTACACCTTTTATAGTTGTCCCACAGTCCTTGGATATTCTGTTCTGTTTTTTCAGTCTTTGTTCTCTGTGCTTTTCAGTTTTTGAAGTTTCTATTGATATATCCTCGAGCTCGGAGATTCTGTCTTCGGCTGTGTCCTATGGAGGGCATTCTTCTTTTCTGTTAACGGTGTTTTGATCCCTTGCATGTCCTTTAGTCCTCTTGTGATTTCCATCTCTCTGCTTACATTGCTCGTCTGTTATGTGCTGTCTACTTTATCCAGTAGAGCTCTTAGCATATTAATCATAATTGTTTTAATTTCCAGCTCTTATAATTCTAATATCCCTGCCATGTTTGGTTCTAAGGCTTGCTCTGTCTCTTCAAATTGTGTTTTTTGCTTTTTAGTATGCCTTGGAATGTTGTCTTCATAGCTGAACATAACATACCAGCTAAAAGGAACTGCTGTAAATAGGCCTTTAGTAACGTGGTGGTGAGGTGTGGAAGGAGGGAAAGCTTTCTATCTTATGATTAGGTCTCAGTTTTGTATTAAGCCTGAGCCTCTTGACTGTGAACTTCACAAGTGTTTCTCAGTTTTGTTTTTTTTCTCCTCTTTTAGGTGAGACAGGATGGCTACCATGGGCTGGAATTGTGTATTTCCCTTTTGCCACATGGAAGGCTAGAGCTGACTGGTGTTACTTCCCTTCTCCCAGATCAGTTGGGCTCTGATAACACCCCAGCAGTTTGGGCTCTGGTTGATTAGCTTTTCCTGAGGGCAGGCCTTGCTCAGGACAAGGGGGCTCTGTGGTATTTCAAAATGGTTCCCTTTTCCCTCTCCATGCCAGTAACAGGAGAGGATTTTTCTCTGCTATTTATTGTGGGAATCTGGGTATGTTCCTGGAGGTAAATTTTACGGTGTTGTGGAAGCCCCTTGTGACTGGGTTCCCCTGGGGTTTTTAGCTCACAGACTTGTCCAGAATGCGCCTCCAGCAATTTAGGAATGATAGTTCAGGTTTTCCCGCCTCAAGCATTGGTTTCCCCAGCAGATTCTGCTCATGGGTCTCTGGTAAGTTGTGACTCCCTGAATGTACTTGTATCCAATCTTGGGAACAGCAATTGGCTCTGTGTCCTCCACAGATCTTGGGATCCTTATGGATCCCAGAACAGTTGTTGATTTTTCAATCTGCTCAGCCTTTTCATTGTTAGGATGGAGAGACAGTATCTAACTCCTTACTCGTGAGACTAGAAACCCAAAGTCTAGTGCTTTATTTTTCATCTCTCCAGTGTTTATTAAGTACTTGTGATGTGCCATCATTTTGTAAGTGCTGGGGATGTGATGGTGTAAAAAACAAATTTTTCTGCCACGATAGAGAAGGAAACCATAAACAAGTTAAGTAGATACATATCGTGAACAACGTTGGAAAGGAAAGCAGTCATGCCAGAGGTAGGAACTGGACGGGGAGTAAAGGAGGGCTGATTCTGAGGTAGTGGTTGGGGAATGCTTCACTGGGGAGGTGGATCTGTGAGCAGAGAAGTTGCCATCAAGGAGGGAACAGCATTCTAGGCAGAGGAAATAGCAGCTGGAATTGCCTTTAGGCAAGAAAAGACTCAGTATCTTTGAAGAATGCCAAGGAGATATCTGTGGCTGGAACACCGTGACCAAGTAGGAAAGAGAAAGTGGTGAAGAAGCAAAGCTCCAGATCATGCAGCACCATAGGCCAGCTAAGGATTTTGGAATATGTTCTAAGTGTAAAGGGAAGCTAAAGAGAGGATTAATATGGGGGAAAACATTGCAGGATTATATTTTTAATTACCACTCTAGCTCTACATTGAAACTAGATTGGAAGCTGCAGAAACACTGAATACATGTAAGCATTTTTTAAACCTGGGGTGTGTGTGTCTATGTGTGTGTATGTATGTTTGCGTATGTGGGGTGAGAACGTTTAAGATCTACTCTCATAGCAACTTTCAAGTGTATAATACAGTATTGCTGACTACAGTAATCATGTATGTGTTAGACCCCAGAGCTTATTCATCTTAGAAAGTTTCTTCCCTTTGACCACATCTCCTTGTTTCCCTCAGCCCTTAGCCCATGGCAACCAACATTCTATTTTCTATTTCTGTGAGTTAGGCTTGCTTATTTATTTATTTATTGCTTTAATTTTTTAATGTTTATTTATTTTTGAGAGAGAGACAGATGAGACAATGAGTGGGGAGGGGCAGAGAGAGAGGGAGACACAGAATCAGAAGCAGGCTCTAGGCTCTGAGCTCTCAGCACAGAGCCCAACGTGGGGCTCAGACTCACAAACTGCAAGATCATGACCTGAGCCAAGTTGGAGGCCTAACTGACTGAGCCACCCAGGAACTCCCAGGCTTTTTTAGATTCCACATATAAGTGACATCATGTAGTATTTGTCTTTCTTCGTTTAACTTATTTCACTCAGCACAATGCCCTCAAGTTACATCCACATTGTTGCAAATGGCAGGATTGCCTTCTTTACGGCTGCATAATATTCTACTGTGTGTGTGCATACATATACATATATGTACATACGGTACACATATATATGCCATATTTTCTTTATCCATTCATAAATTGGTAGACATTTAGGTCATTCCCATGTGTTGGCTCTTGTGAACAATGCCATAACAAACATGGGAGTGCAGTTAGCTCTTTGAGATAGTGATTTTATTTCTTTGGATATATACCCAGAAGTGAGATTGCTAGATTATATAATGGTCCTACTTTTAATTTTTTGAGGAACCTCCATATTGCTTTCCACAGTACCAGTTTATAGTCCCATCAAGAGTGTACATGGGTCCCCTTTTCTCCACATCCTTTCCATCACTTGTTTTCTCGTTTTCTCTTGTGTTTCTCTTTTCTACCAGGTGTGAGGTGACATTTCATGGCGGTTTTGATTTGGATTTCCCTGATGATTAGTTAGTGATGTTGAGAAACTTTTCCTGTAGTTACTGGACATTTGTATGTCTTCTTTGGAAAAATGTCTATCCAGGTCCTTTCATCATGCACTGAACCTTGAATAGTGGGTTGGTTTCCTATCTCATTACCACTTGCACAAATAGTGCCACCACCATTCACTAGTCAACCAAGGATAAAACCTAGGAATTAATATTGACTCCTCCCCTTATTTATTTATTACCCACAGCAGAAATTTTGCTGTGATTGGTATTGAATAAGGTACTGAATGATTGCTTCAGACCTCAAGGAATCTAGTTAGTGTTTCCTCTTTGGACTATCTTCTCTTTTTTAACTATATTTGGTACTAACCAGGAGATTATGTGTTCTAGAGAAAATAATACAGATTTTGCCATCATAAATGATCTTAGTGTAAATACTGTGTCTACCACTGATTTTGCAATCAAATTGACATTTTCCTTTCTTGTTTCATTCCTGGGTTTTGCATTTCTAAATTGAAGGAATATCAGTTGTGACTATGTTTAGTTTGAGAGAACAGAAACCTCAAATTATGTACCTTAGATATTTTTATCACATGGAAACATGTTTTGAGATAGGAGATCTAGGGACGTTATATGGCTCCACAAAGATGTCGGAGATTCAGGTCAGTTTCAACTCACCTGTGACATGGTATGTGATACACATTGTTAGGCTCCAACTACCACCTCTGTATTCCAGCCAGCAGATGGAAGAAAGGATAATGAAAAACGTACAAAGAACACACACCAGCTATCTATTGAGGACATTTTTAAGAAACTGTAACACAACACTTCCACTTTATTTCATTGCCCAGAATTTAGTAACATGACAACACCTAGTTGCAAAGGAAGCTGGGAAATGTGTTCTTTAGTTTTGTGCCATGTGCATAGCTACAAATTGGGGAGTTTCGTTATTAAGAACATAACAAGAGGAAAAAAACCTCAAATGTTAATAAAGTGTCTGGTTCATAGTATCTAGTTAAATTAGTTAAATTAGTGTTTAATTTTTGTCTTTCTCATCCAGTCTTACTTTTCCTAAATCATATTTTCAGTATTATCTTGAATTAAATTTGTCATGAACCTGGATATATACATTCTTTGTCAGACTGGTATTATGCTAGTTTATGTTTATAAAATTCAACTAATCAGTTAAATAATTATTTGAATAGACTAAAATTTGGCTAAGAATAGGTATTTCAGTCTTCACAAACAGTAAGAAGAAACCAACATTCAATTATAGAATTGGTATAAAAACTCTAATGAGAAGTATAGGAAATGAGAATAGGAGTAGGCTGATTTTAGACTGTATTGCATATGCTTAAAATGTTGTTGGTACCATTAGATTCCTGTTCAAACTCATCCTACAACCCCTCCCTCTATGTTTTCACATAGCTATGCATTACCTCTTATACCTTCTATCAAAACTTGAGAGATCTCATTTGTTCCCCTACCAAAAACTGTTCTCTTCTTTATTTTGAGAACTTAATAAAAAATGATGGGGTACAACTTAAAGCAGTTGGATTCTAGATGGATCAGGCCTTGAACACAAGTCTGAGACAACATGTGTAGAATTCCAGGAACAGTGGCATGAAGGACTTACCGACACCAATTACTCATGGGACTTACCTTTTCTGTGTCAAAGCCAGGCTTATGAAGCTGTCGGGGCAGAGGACCTCTTCTCCATGGGTCTGAGTTTCCACATCTGTTAAATGAGAATTGGACTCAATATTACCAATCAGACTCCATTGGGCACCATTTGCATCATATTCTATGTATCACCCAGATGTGCTGGTCTAAAAAAAATGAAAGGCAAGTGGTATCTATGGAAGTGGGCAACATAGTCCTAGATATTACCTAATATGTAACTGGAGAATGTCCTACTTTGATCAGACCAAGTGCTTTAAAAATCTGTATTAAAATCACCAACTTGTGTTTTGATTGTATTTATTTTGCTTCTATATATTTTCCTGTTGACTTTATGAATTAAACCATTTACTATGCAAGATATGATCTGTGTTTGCCAAGAAAATACTATAACTTTTATTCAATTGGACAAAATGGTGGATGTTTATGATTGTCAGTGGGGTTGTGGTTTGTTCAAAGTAAAGATGAACAACTTTATTAACCATGTGCTGTGTATCAACATTATTGTTATTATTCTAGGTTGTGAGCAGATGATTGATGATTCCTGAGCAGTAAGTAAATATATGAACAGAGTTTACTGTTGTGATAAAATAAAACTTACAGCACAGTTTATCTGACTTTTTATGGAACACATAATCCTTATTGTGTTGCACAGTAAACAGGCATAAATTGTAAACTGTTTACTTTAAGGCTTATGATTAAAATTACTTTTACAAAGACAAATAATGTTTTCAGTTTTCTTGTTTTATTTAGTTTTCTTGTATCTAGAATCAACATCAATGGAGTCTGGCAATGAGAAAATGATTCAGAATGGGGTATCTACCGCTACTTAAAAGAAGAATGTTTGATTCTCTAAGTTCACTATATCTTTAGCTAGAGGAATAAATGATAGCCTTTTCATGTTCCAGAAATAGAAGCAAGTTGTCCAGATTTTTAGTTAATAGGAAATTCACAGGAGAGTGGATCTTAAGATAGAGCTCAGAATGTAGAATTAAAATTAAAAAAAAAAAAAAAAACCTAATAATCGCACTCTTTTCTGCACCTGTTAAAAATGTAAGCCAGAATGATCTGATAATTTGCTACCTGCTTATAATATCTATGCTGGACCAGAAAGGAGAAACACAGTGTAGTGGACAGACCTTATAATGTTAAAAATATTTGCTGCTCCTTCCTTATGAGAGGAATATACTTTATTCACCCACTAACAAGGGGTTCAGCCATGTGACTTGCTTAATCCAGAGAAGTATGAAGGAAATGATGTCTGCCACATTGGAGCAAGCTTTAAGAGCACTGTGAGGTTCACTATGTTCTCCTTTCCTTTTGTCTGAAGGCTGGTATGTTCCATACATGCTTCTTAGCCTGGGTCCCAAAATAAAGATAACATGGAGTAAAGTCACACAAGCTTCACAGGGCAGGTAACATGAGAAAGAAACAAGTCTTTGTAATGCAAGCCACTGAGCTCTGGTATATCAAAACCCTGAGTCATACCAGCCAATATAAGAAAATGTCCTATGTGTTCCATATTGATATGGGTCAACAAAGGTAGAGATAATTAAATTATACAAACAAGGAGGATTTATGATGCAGAATATGAAAGCTAAGAGTCCAAGATGAAGCACTGTAAATACAAGTGGGTAAACAGAAAAAAAAAATCACAACATAAGTAGCAGTACTTAAATGCCAGGTAAACTGTAAAACAACATAATTAAAATGTAAAATATGATTGGCTTTTACAGAGATGTGCCTTCATTTAATGAACATTTAGGGGACACCTTCTTCAATTGTGGCACTGTGTTAAATCTTTTAAATAATGTTATCTCAGCTGTGCTCAGAGAAATTGATCCCTAGAAATAAATACTACTTGGAGGTCAGAGGAAGGGGAGAATATTTTCCCAAACGTTTGGGAAAAGCTACAGACTGTATCTCTCTTTTGAGAATTCATAAGACACATAGGAAAGTAAAGCCTTGAGAATTCCTACACCAGATACCTGTTTTACTTGGTTTATTCCAGTATTTATGAACCTTTTTTGGACACAGTATGGGAAACATGGTCTTGAGGTATTCAAAGATGAATAAGACATTCTCTATTTCAACTCCCTCCCACTTTCCACCATAGGTAGTAGGGGATAGAAAAAAATGTACACAAATTTCACATAGAACAAATTTCACATGGAATACAAGTTTCACATGGAACATATAAGTGGGGGTAAGAGGAAATGAGGAGGAGGGGGCTGAATGTGCACATGGCCAGTCCCCAAACCCCAATTCAGAGCATTAGTGTTGTAGGGGAAGGAGCAGACATTTTTAAATCCTAACTCAGTAGCAAGGGCAATCTTTTAACACATCATCTCTGAGTTACAACTGTCTCCTGACTATTTTGTCCTTCACCTCCTTCATATTATGCTGCCTCCACTATTTAATCTTTTGAAGGCCATAGCTTAATTTCCTTTTCAAAATCTTCGGTGGTTTTCATTCTCTTCAGGATGATATCCATGTAACTGATTGATTTGTAAGAAGTTTGTATTATCATAATACATATCTCTACTTGGGTGACTTTTATTACATTGTCATTGAATTCTTCTTTTAACTATTCATTCATTTAACAAGCATTAACCAAATGTCCTCTCTGTATCTAATATGAAGCTAAGGACTGAGTTTTATAGAGAAAAAAGCTTGGAGCTTGATGCCAGGTTCCCTGCATTCAAATTCAGTCTTCTATTCTCTAGTGATTTAGATGTCAATGACCAAATATAAAAAGTAAAAATAATAATACATGTATCTAGCTGTCTTACAGATTTGAAATGATTAATTTACATGAAAAGACTTCACGAGATGCTTAGATCCAAGTAGATGCTCAAACCATGCTAGCTGTTTAATCCAAATCTAAGTAATATAAGATATACAGAGTGGTGGATTCAGTCTTTGAGATTTAAGAAATTTAAAGGCAACCTGAGAAGGAATAATATAAAGGCAAAATCAAATAAGGAAAATAAACAAAAACAGAGAAGAATCCAGACTGCATTCAAAAGTATGGGGGTGCCCTTTCGTACATGATAGTTTGTCACAGGGTGCTTGAGTTTGCCTTTTGTAATCAGATGTCATGGATTCAAATCTTGATTTCATCTCTTGCTAACTCTATGACTTTGGTAAAATTTCATAAACTCCCTGGGCCTCTTCTTTTCTGTAAAATAATTCAGATAAAACCTCATAAAATTGATGTTGAAATTAACCTGTCTTCATGGAAGATGTAAATCTTTGATATGAATCTTTAAAGAAGTATAGATATGAGATATTTGAGAAGAGCAGGCAGCATCCCAAATGGATAAAGAGATGGGAAGGAGAAAGCATCCATCATGTGCACGCCTGTGGGGGATGCTCTTAGAGCAGTGAGCCTGGGACTCATGGGAAGTGCTGAGAGCCAGGCTATGCCTAAACGAAGAGAGCACGGTCATTGTGGGGTGAGGGCAAAAGCACCACACCAAAGAGTGTACACTTGCCATGTTAAGCCGGGAATGAGAAGGTCAAATGCCTGTGGGCCACCCAGATATTATAAATGAGGGAGGTGTCTTGGGACAGGCAAGAGAATGGATGGTATTGGCCACTGGAACAAACTAGAGACTGACTCACCTCAGGGTGCAATCACTACTCAGCTCTGTATTTATATGCTGCCTCAGTGTGGCCGGATTTAAATTTTTTTTTTAATTAATTAATTTATATTTTTAAAAAGTTTATTTATTTTGAGAGAGAAAGAGAGAGAGCAAGGAAGGCACAGAGAGAGAGGGAGAGAGAATCCCAAGCAGGATCCTCGCTGTCAGCACAGAGCCCGGTGCCGGGCTCGAACCCATGAACGGTGAGATCAGGATCTGAGCCTAAATCAAGAGTCAGACACTGAACTGACTGAACCACCCAGGTGCCCATGATCTTCTGATTTTTAAAAACAATTTTTTTAATGTTTATTTATTTGTGAGAGAGAGACAGACAGAGTGTGAGCAGGGGAGGGGAAGAGAGAGAGAGGGAGACACAGAATCTGAAGCAAGCTCCAGGCTCTGAGCTGTCAGCACAGAGCCCGACATGGGGCTCAAACTCATGAACCATGAGATCATGACCTGAGCCGAAGTCAGATGCTTAACCAACTGAACCACCCAGGCGTCCTGATATGATTTTTTAGAAAGAGCCAGCAATGGTGGAACTTTACGTGGACTTCCAGAACCTTTCATGCTCTTTTACTCCTTCATATCTTTAGGCTTGCCTTTTCTTTTGCTACAATAACCTGCCCCTCCTTCCTCTTTGGCTAAATTCAATACATCCCCCAAGGCTCCTCTCAGAAGTTATTTGCTTTGTTGAACCACCTCCTTATCCTGAGGGACTTTATCCTACTGCTGTTCCAGCACTTCCCACGTCGGATTACAACCTTGAAGCCAGGAGACCCAGCAGCCTGTGAGCAGCACAGCACCGGGGGCTGTCACACACAGACTCCTAGGGGAGACGAGCTCCTTGGAATTGTGTGCCCAGGCTTCCCTGAGGGCAGGAACTGCCTTACCTTTGTTACAATGCCCAGGACAGCGTCTGACACAGAAAAGTATTCAATGAGCATGTGTTGCCTATCTGTATTGGACTTAATTCCCGAGTAGCAGAGGATGATTAGTTTGCTATCCATCTCTGCTGCAGAGGAAACATTGAGAGGAATCCAGTTTCTTTTCAGATTTAAACAAAAATTGAGCTCAGTTTAGCATGAAAATCACATTTTGAAAATATTTTTACAAAATCATTTAAAAAATTCCCAATTCTCCAGTGTCAGATATGTCTGCACATTTTTTTTTCTCTAAGTAAATGCTACCAATAACATTTTAAAAATGCAGAAAAAATCTCCCCCCTCACACACAAAAATGGACATGGGCATGTGTCAGACAGCTGTAACTCTTAGAGGGGCATGTTAAGGCTCTATTCTAGTAGAAGTAAATCTGGAGGAAAAAGGGAAAGGGGCAAGGGGCCATGCTAGTGGAGAGTCATGGTTTCCATGCTAAGAAAGAAGTTTTTATTTTATTTTATTTTATTTTATTTTTAATGTTTACTTATTTCTGAGACAGAGAGAGAGAGAGACAGAGCATGAGTGGGGGAGGGGCAGAGAGAGAGAGGGAGACACAGAATCAGAAGCAGGCTCCAGGCTCCAGGCTCCAGGCTCCAAGCTGTCAGCACAGAGCTAGACGTGGGGCTCGAACTCACAAACCGCGAGATCATGACCTGAGCCGATTAAATGTTTGTTTACTTTTGAGAGAGAGCACAACTAGGGGAGGGGCAGAGAGAGAGAGAGGGAGACACAGAATCCGAAGCAGGCTCCAGGCTCTCAGCTGTCAGCTCAGAGGCCAACATGGGGCTTGAACCCACAAACTGTGAGACCATGAGCTAAGCGGAAGTCGGACACTTAACCAACTGAGCCACCGAGGTGCCCCAGAAAGAAGTTTTTAAATGGTAAGGGGAGTCAGAGAGGGTATCTTGTGGAGGCAAGAGGGTGGTACCCAGCAAATGCTCTGAATGAACACAGAACACTGATTCACCAATCACATAAAGCTTGTCCAATAACACCATCAGCGTTAGCTCCTAGTGGAGCTATCCGGTCCCGAATCCTCATGCTCTCCTCTTTGTTTCATTTCCTTCCTCTCTCCTTCCTTCTTTCCTTTCTTTCCTGCCTTCTTGCCTGCCTCCCTTTCTCCTTCCTCCCTCCCTCCCTTCCTCCCTCCCTTCCTTCCTTCCTTCCTTCCTTCCTTCCTTCCTTCCTTCCTTCCTTCCTCCCTTCATCCCTCCTTTCCATTATTTCTTCTCTTCTTTCCCTTTTTTTTTTTTACTCCACCACTTCCTCCTCACGTTCTTCTTTCCTTCTTGTCCTCTTCTTCATCATCCTTTTTAAGGAATTTTTTTTTTTTAATTTGAGAGAGAGATAGAGGGATGGGGAAGGGAAGAGGGAGAGAGAGAATCTCAAGCAACCTTTATGCTGACACGGGGCTCTATCCCAGGACCCTAAGCCCAAATCAAATGTCAGGCACCCCTCTTTGTCTTTTTCCTTCTCATCTTTCCTCCTTCTCCCGTTTCTTCTCTTAAAGGAATATAGCTCCAATTATGGAAGGAAGTGGGGCAGTAGAATTCATTTGAGAGTCAATTTTGCCCGGCTGCATCTATTCTAGGATATGAGGGCTAATGATAATTTTAAAATACTCTAAGATAAACTTTGGCAGATTAATTATATTTTAATTAATCCCAGTTACTTTTACAGTGATAACAGAGTTTCTATATGTCCTGTGTCACTTTCCTTTAGGCATCTTACATAATTCATAATAAGTGGGTTTAATTTTTAATTAACTATGGTCAATGAGACAGAATTGCCAGTATCTCCTCATCTGCCTTATTTTGTCTTTTGAAGTAGATTTGAACATAAGGAAACATGTCTTGTTTGGTTTAATTTTATTCATTGATTTAAATTTTTTAAAGGTTCCCATGTTCCATGTATTTGGGACAGGGCTTAAAATATTTTCTATTTTCAGTGATTAATATAACTATTTCCATGAAATTCAATTATTTCCCAATTAAATCAATTCTCTCTAATCTTAGGATGCTAGAATTTCTAGATATTAAATATTCTGTGGCTGTTGTTCCATAACAAATCTGATTAAAGTCCATGTGGGTTGTTAAAGCTGCACATTGTGCTTAAAACTTGACAGTACATATTTTTGTAAAGTGAAGTGGGATGAAAGATAAGTACATGATGAGGTACCATTATACCTGTGAAAAGGGTTTACTGATTGTTCATATTGCAATTGTAATGGAAACATTTCACTTTTAAAATAGTAGTTTATAAAAAACCAACATTACCATTTATGCATGAAGACCTGAGGTTATTAAAATAATTTTATTCTAAAAAAATGGCTTTTTCTACTGCACATAAGTTGCATCTGCTATTTTGAGACTCTGTTATAAATATGCCTAGGTTTATCATCTATTTGGTTTTCCAACTATATATAACTATCTAATTTATGTATTACTTTAATGAATTTAAGCCAATTTACATATATACCCTGTAGTTTTAAAAATAAATAGAACTTGTGATGTCATTTCTACCTTGAAGAATTGTATCTTTTGTGTCCTTTCTCTTATTCTTTCTTGTTTACTGGCTTATGTTCCTTAACACTGCCTGAACCTGCTCCTTTACCAGTAAATGGGACTCCTATATACCTAGGGTCATTTATGCTTTATTGGTCTTGATTCATCTCCCATCAGATGAATAATGAGATCAGATCTTTTGGTAACTACACCCCGGTCCCAGCCACTATCATGTCTTGTCCCAAGTGAGTCTCCCTGTGAATGTCCTCACTTCTGTCCCATTTTATCCATCCTACTGAAGAGCTGCAGTGAATTTGTTAAAATGCAAATCTGTTCAACTCCCTACCCTCCTTCTAATCTGGCAATGACTTTCTACAGACCTTGGTATGAAGATCAATTGGTTTTTCACAAGATGAGGCCCTATCTGTGATATCTCTAATCTTTGCTTGGTTCTTTAGCTCTCTCTCTATTCAAGACACCAACCCAGAAACTCAATTCTCTAACCTGCTGCACTTTTTTTAGATTTTCCAGCAAGTCAAGCTCACCTTTAACTCCCAGTCTTGGCATATTCTATTCTGTATGCCTTAAATGATTCCACTCCCTTTAGTTTCACATGTTATGAACAAAATAAATATACTCCAAGTTGGTGAAAATAATGCCTCTACTTAAAATGTATTTCATTTTTAAAATGAAAACACACATCCATTAAAATTGATATTCCATGTCAATTTACTCATTTTGAATAAGAAGGTTGGATCTACCTGAAGTGACTGAATCATTTTTTTATTCACTCTGACAATTTCTGTCTTTTATTTAGTGCACTTGAATCATCCATATTTAAATTGATTATTGATGTAGTTGCATTAACATTTAGTATGCTTATAACTTTCTTAAATGCTGCAGTTTTTCTGTGTTTCTCTCTACCACTTATGCTGTCTTCTCTGTTTTTAATTGAGCATTTTATATGATTCTATTTTATCTTCTCTCTTAGCATATCAGTTATACTTCTTTTAAAAACAATTTGGTGGTTGCCCTAGAGTTTACAACTAATCTAACTCCATTTTCAAATAACACTACACCACTTCATGAATAGTGCAGGTGCTCTCTAGTAGAGAATTCACAATCCCCCTCCCACCACTTCCTTATTACATTGCTATAAGTAATTTTCATACAGTTATTGATTTATAATGATCATTTAAGGGATTATATAATCTTTTAGAATTTCCATCTTAAAAAAATTTATTTTTGAGAGAGAGAGAGAGAGCACAAGCAGGGGAGGGGCAGAGAGGAAAGGTGACAGAGGATCTGAGGCTGGCTTTGTGCTGACAGTAGTGAGCGGAATGTGGGGCTTGAATTCATGAACCATGAGATCATGACTTGAGCTGAAGTCTGACGCTCAACCGACTGAGACACCCAGGTGCCCCTAGAATCTCCATCTTATAGATACACAAATTGAGATTGGTAGAGAATAAGAAGGGGAAAAAATGGATTGGTATCTTATAGCTCTTTGACACCAAAAAAAAAGATCTCTCCAAAGTCCTAAAATAATTCCACTGTGAACACTTGTAATGGCTCTCTCATGGAGATGTGGGCTGGACCATCTCTACTGGCTGAAGACCATTTCCAAATAAATGAATCTATCAGATTCATAACATGGTTCCTCATCAGGATTTGATCACAATCAGCAAACACATGAATGCTCACATGTAAATACACAATTCCTCTCCATTAGACATGAATTCCTTCCAATCAAAACTGGGTTTGCATCATTCCTATATTGTTTATTAAATTGGTGATTAACTCATCAAAGACCATTATTATTATTGTTATTATTATTATTATTATGTTTTGTCCCTAAGATTCAGCCACATAGTCTTGGCTTCCTATCTTGTCCCACTGGTCAATTTGGATTATCAAGGCAACTGGTATGGTTCTTGGTAAAGCCGAGAATGACTTCGACATTCCCCATGCCTCATAGAGCAGGCATGGGCTTTCCTTTATTCTACATAATTAGAGATATTTCATAAATCTTAAATCCCATTAACATTTCTTGATTTATGCCAAAGTATTCATTTACAGTGATCTCAGTTACTTTATTAGTCACCTTACTCATGCTTATTCATTACTCAAAGATTCCCATGTTTCTTATTTGGCTAGCTTCTACAGCTTTAAAAATTTTTCATCTCCCAACTTTTAAAATAATAATTGGTGAGTCCCAAGACTGAGTGACAGAGGTACTCAAGATTTCATTATTACGTTTACAAAGCAAGACATTGTATATGTGGGAAACTCTGATACTGTATCAGAATAAAAGGAAGAATTTTTTGAGGATTTCCTGGTAAAGGGCTCAAAAGAGAATGACTTTAATGATCAATTTGTATATACAGCAATCTTGAAGATGATGTGAAAATTTTAATTGCATAGAAGACACTGTGCAGTTATGACCTCTTTGGAGGCAAATGACAGTAGTGTTAGTGCCTCCCAATGCTGAATAGCTTCAGATGAAATATATACTGATGCTTCAGGGTTATATATACTCTGGGAGAAGCTGTGGTAAAGACTATTGCAACACAGTTCTGTCATTCTTTTTAAAGACCTTCCTTGAGGTTGGGCTTTTAAAATGCTTCAAGTGCAAGAGTGGGAAAGCATCCACATATATAGGGAAAGTTAAATGGTTGCTATTGAAAAGAGCAAGCAACACTTCTCTGAATATAAATCATCTTCATTCATTTGCTTATAATGATTTCCTTATTGAAATGACTTCTCTATCTATGTAGACTCTTTATTATCCTTCAAGACCCTGCTTAGACATAACTCTTTGCTGAAGACATCTCCAAATGTCCTCCTCACTCAAATTTCTGTATGTCCATTCACTCATTCATTCATTCATTCATTCACCCACTTATTCATTCCATAAATTTCTAGATCGTTTACCAGGAATTGGGGCTATAAATTCCAATAAGATTTAATATCTACCCTCCAGAAGTTTATAATGCATTCAGAACATACATATACTGAGAAAAATAAGTGCAATGTTTGCCAAACCTTCTATTAAAGAAGTCTTTATGGAGGAGAAGGGGGCTGCAAAATAAAGGACTATTAACCACCTTGGGAACAACAAAAGTGTCATAGAGAAGGAAGTATTTGCGACTATCTTGAGGAATGTGTGCATTTGGCCAGGGCAGTTAAAGCTGTTGGTAGCCTGACTATGTTTCTTTGTCTTTACAACATCAGTGCCTATTGGCTCAAATGTCATTGGTCCTGGCTCTTTGGCCACACCCATGACAGGCTGGAAATGCTGGGAATGAACCACTCTCTTCAAACAGCCCTCAATCATAGATACAAGGTTTATGGTCAGGAGAAAGGTCTGGGATAGAGTGTTAAGTACAGGAGTTTGTGGATAAATGCCACACCTCCCTTACCCATGGCTGAAATAACTCTGAAGAATGTGTACCACACCGATTGGGAGTCACCCAGGGAGCATAAAGTACAGTTACCTATAGTGTAACTATCTTTATAATGTACAGTTATTAGGTGACTTCTCTTTCCTGTCTCACTTCCCTATTTACCTATATCCCGAATGAACTACTTGTATTCTGTTATGGGATGATTTTTTTAAAAGCAAACTCAAGACTCTCATACCACTATAAAACAAACACATATCAATACTATCTTATTGAGGAATGAGGGAAATGAGGGAACTAGTAATGCCACACTGGATCAAAGGTAGGATTGCCAGATAAAATATAGGATGCTTAGTTAAATTTGAATTGCAGACAAACAATTTATAATTTTTCAGCATAAGTGTATCCCAAATATTGCATGGGACCATACTTTTGTTAAGAAAGAATTATTTATTTGAAATTCAAATATAATTGGGTATCCTATTATTTTGATTTGCTAAATATGACAACCTTATTCAAAGAGAATTCAAACTACTACATGTAGATGCCAGATAAGGCATGCTGTGAAATAAATTTACCAATAGATACAAAACTAGTAGAACTGGTCAATATCTATAGGACAATTAGTTTAATTTCACTGCACACAATATACATGTGGATGGACAAGAATAATTTGCATTACTAACAGTTTTCTACAACTTACAGAGTTGTAAGATAACTTAAAGACTAAGAAAAGTGGAGATGACCTGGGACAGTGTGCTAGACATTTCAAAGACTTATAATCTTTTCTGACAATAGGTATTGTTTTCTGAGAGTCTGCCTCTGAGAGAACACAAACTAAGAAACTCTTTTAGAGAGAGGTGAGATAGTCATCCTAGAAGTGGGATGGAATGCTGGTTTGCTATACAAATCGTATGGGGTATATGGAAAGTTGTGTCTAGCAGTAAGATTATAGTGATGGGTTTGCAGTGAGAGAATTAAGGACCTTGGGTACCATGCTGAGTAGGTTGCCATGTAGCAGAGCTGGAGCTACAAGCTATCTGAAGAGGCAACAAGATCTGATTCGTATTTCAAAAAAATCAACCAATCAGTAGAATAAGGATAAATATCAGGGCTATAAAACTGGAGGTGAGAAACCGTGGTGAAAAAGGCAGTAGGTACAAAGGGAGAGGAGAGAGGGGAGAAGAACAAAGAGAACAGTTAAGGAGATGGAAAAGGCAAGAATGATATCTGATGAGATGTGGCATTTGAATTACAAGGAACAGTGTAGGAATTACTATCAGAGATCTACTTCAAGGATTGGAGTGCTGTTAAATTAACAGAGATAGACTATCAAGTCTTTGATCACAGATACTGAATTCAGCTTTGTATGAATATTTTCCAATAGGCAGTTAGATATATGGCTTAGGATCAGGAGAAAGTTATAGGTGAGACATCAATGTAAGAGTTTTAAGTACAGGTTAAACCTCTGAGAGGTGAATGGAATCATTGAGGAGAAGATGGGTAAGGATAAGACGGTGAAGGGTGGGCAGAAGTAGAATACTCATCAAAAGAAGTTGAGAAGCAATGCTGGACATTAGAACCAGCAGGGTGTGCTCTAACAGAGCCCAGGAAAAGAGAAGAGAGCTTCAGGAAATAGGGAGCAAGAAACTATGTCAAATGTCAAGGGGAGGTGTACCAGTAGGAATAGTACATGACTACTAAAGTGATGACTGTTGATTAGCTACTGGGACAGCATTTCCCAAAGTATGTTCTGAGATACTCAAGTTCAGGGTACCATGGTCAAATAAGCTTGGGATCACTTGAATATCATATTCCTCTCTTGTTGAGTTAAAATAAACATCATTTAGATAACTGAAAAATTCTGCCATATTCCCTCACCCCCGCCCCCGCCCCCAAAAAACCCCAAAGCACAGACAAGGATTATGATTTAACATTATTTAGTTCAGAAGTTCCCAATCTGACTTGACCATGAAGCATTGTCTGTACTTGTTACCTGTTCATATACTATGGAACATGCTTCTGAGAAGGATGCATTAAAATTAGTGAAGAAATAAGAATACTAGAAAAAAAGGCAGTAGGTAAAGCATTATAAAACATTTAATATCAGTACTAGTTATAATAATAAGTTATAATTATTGGTGCTTGGTCAATATGCCAAGGCCTCTACATAGATTATTACATTTAAATTCCACAATGATCCTGTAAGATGGGTACTGTTATTATCCCCATATTACTGATGAAGAAATTGAAGATATATAAATAAGTTAACTAACTTGCCCTAGATCATACAGATAATTAATGGCAGAATCGTCTTTTTTTTTTTTGCACAATATGATAAAATTTAATCATGCTTATTCTCATTTTTAGTAAAAAAATACTCATCTGATTTCTTTTTTTTGATGTTTTATTATTTATTTATTTATTATTATTATTTTTTCAATATATGAAATTTATTGTCAAATTAGTTTCCATACAACACCCAGTGCTCATCCCAAAAGGTGCCCTCCTCAATACCCATCACCCACCCTCCCCTCCCTCCCACCCCCCCCATCAACCCTCAGTTTGTTCTCAGTTTTTAACAGTCTCTTATGCTTTGGCTCTCTCCCACTCTAACCTCTTTTTTTTTTTTCCTTCCCCTCCCCCATGGGTTTCTGTTAAATTTCTCTGTCTTTCTCTGTATGGCTTATTTCACTTAGCATCACACTCTCCAGTTCCATCCACGTTGCTACAAAGGGCCATATTTCATTCTTTCTCATGCCATGTAGTACTCCATTGTGTATATAAACCATAATTTCTTTATCCATTCATCAGTTGATGGACATTTAGGCTCTTTCCATAATTTGGCTATTGTTGAGAGTGCTGCTATAAACATTGGGGTACAAGTGCCCCTATGCATCAATACTCCTGTATCCCTTGGGTAAATTCCTAGCAGTGCTATTGCTGGGTCATAGCGTAGGTCTATTTTTAATTTTCTGAGGAACCTCCACACTGTTTTCCAGAGTGGCTGCACCAGTTTGCATTCCCACCAACAGTGCAAGAGGGTTCCCATTTCTCCACATCCTCTCCAGCATCTATAGTCTCCTGATTTGTTCATTTTGGCCACTCTGACTGGCGTGAGGTGATATCTAAGTGTGGTTTTGATTTGTATTTCCCTGATAAGGAGCGACGTTGAGGATCTTTTCATGTGCCTGTTGGCCGTCCGGATGTCTTCTTTAGAGAAGTGTCTATTCATGTTTTCTGCCAATTTCTTCACTGGGTTATTTGTTTTTTGGGTGTGGAGTTTGGTGAGCTCTTTATAGATTTTGGATACTAGCCCTTTGTCCGATAGGTCATTTGCAAATATCTTTTCCCATTCCGTTGGTTGCCTTTTAGTTTTGTTGGTTGTTTCCTTTGCTGTGCAGAAGCTTTTTATCTTCATAAGGTCCCAGTAATTCATTTTTACTTTTAATTCCCTTGCCTTTGGGGATGTGTCGAGTAAGAGATTGCTACGGCTGAGGTCAGAGAGGTCTTTTCCTGCTTACTCCTCTAGGGTTTTGATGGCTTCCTGTCTCACATTCAGGTCCTTTATCCATTTTGAGTTTATTTTTGTGAATGGTGTGAGAAAGTGGTCTAGTTTCAACCTTCTGCATGTTGCTGTCCAGTTCTCCCAGCACCATTTGTTAAAGAGACTGTCTTTTTTTCCATTGGATGTTCTTTCCTGCTTTGTCAAGATGAGTTGGCCATACGTTTGTGGGTCTAGTTCTGGAGTTTCTATTCTATTCCATTGGTCTATGTGTCTGTTTTTGTGCCAATACCATGCTATCTTGATGATGACAGCTTTGTAGTAGACCTGGGATTGTGATGCCTCCTGCTTTGGTCTTCTTCTTCAAAATTACTTTCGCTATTTGGGGCCTTTTGTGTTTCCATATGAATTTTAGAATTGCTTGTTCTAATTTCGAGAAGAATGCTGGTGCAATTTTGATTGGGATTGCATTGAATGTGTAGATAGCTTTGGGTAGTATTGACATTTTGACAATATTTATTCTTCCAATCCATGAGCAGGGAATGTCTTTCCATTTCTTTATATCTTCTTCAATTACCTTCATAAGCTTTCTATAGTTTTCAGCATACAGATCTTTTACATCTTTGGTTAGATTTATTCCTAGGTATTTTATGCTTCTTGGTGCAACAGAATCGTCTTTTGAACTCAGGCAGTCTGACTCTGAGCAACACTCTGATGCACAATGCTAATTTAACTCCCAAATATTTCTGAAAGTTATTCCAAAATGTTAAGAAGCATACAAAAGGATGACCTATAAAGTTGAAATTAGAAGGAGATAAAAACTGACCACAATAATCAGACATGTTCTCTTACAAGGGATTGGCAAACTATGGCCTATGATCCAAGTCGCACCTGTCACTTGTTTTTGTAAGACCTGTGAGCTAAAAAATGTTTAATGTTTAATTTTTTTAATTTTTAAGTGGTTGAAAATAAATGAAGAATAATGTTTTATGACACATTATATGAAATAAAGTTTAAGTTCAGTAAAGTTTTACTGGAACACAACCAGTCCCATTTGTTTGCATATTACCTATGGATGCTTTCATGCTACAATAGCAGAGTGGAGTTGAAACTGACTGAATGGCCCACAAAGCCTTAATTAAAATTTTACTCTCTGGTCCTTTACAGACAAAGTTTGCTGACCCCCGTTCTGTAAGAAAGGGCACATTTTCAGGAGAAAAAAATGAGGGTAGAGATTTAAGGGTTAGGTGCCACAGATGACATTATTATTATTAGGTGATGCAGGGCTTGGGAAAACTGAAACATTCTGTTGAGTTAATACAAGCCTTCTCTGAATGCTGGTATGAAGCAGGTGCGGTTCAGTTATATAGAACAAAAACCATTCAAGACAGCAAAAATAAAGGGGCAGAGGAGCATCATTGTATTTTCAGGATATGAACATCCCATGACTCAAGGACCTATATTGTAGGAAACACAACTAGTCCTTCTGTAAAATGGACAGTCCTCAAGCCTTCATCTTTGCATTCTTTCTTACCAATAGTCTCTTGCCTCTAATTTGCTTCTGTCTCTATTTTCTCCACAGAGAAGCTCTCTGCTCATTCATCTACCTTCATAAAGCTGCCTCCAAATGGTACTCTACATAACTCAAACAGCTACATGACCTTCCAACGTGGCTCCACATTGCAAATGGGTGCCTGTTAAGTAAGTCCCAGAATATGACATATAGTATACTACTCTTTCTTATAAGGTTAAAGAAAATAAAACGAAACAACATATTTCAGTATCTGTGTGTACATTGAGTGATACACTAGAAAAAGAAGGCAAAGGAATATGAGGCATACAAGATGAGGAATACGAGGCATACAATTTAGCGTTACATTGACCTCTGGGAGTGAGAAGTAAGGCAAAGGTATGGGTTGGGGGTAGAAGTAAGTTATTGGCAATGTTCTAATTTTGGAGTTGGCTGCATTGTAGAGGCTTATTATCTTAATAATTTAAATGAATACATGCAATACAATACAATAAAAAGACACATTGCATGAAGCAACAACAGGTCATGACCTAGGAATTACAATTAGTCTAGTTTTGTATATATGTGATTTGCCAAAAAAATGAGACAGACAGAGGAAGGGAGAAGAAAGAAAGAAAGAAAGAAAGGAAGAAAGAAAGAAAGAAAGAAAGAAAGAAAGAAAGAAAGAAAGAAAGAAAAATAAAGAAGGAAGGAAAGAAAGAAACCAAAGCTCAGAGATGTAGCTAATACTCCTAGCTATGACTGGGGGAGAATGAGTCCACAAAGAAGCTTAGTGACTGGAAAGAAGAGTAAACGCTCTCTTTAACTTGTGCCTAAGACATCTAGCTTTGTCAGAGTTTTCTTTGCCCTAGTTTGCAGATGGGTAAGAGGGGAAAGCTTTGACTGGCTGTTTAAAACATGGTAACATCTTGTCAAAGTCTAAGGGCAAAGTAAAGATGAAAACTAAAATGTCAGGGTTGTATTTATATAAACCAAGTTGAAGTGATCTGAAGATCTAAAGGGAAGGTTTGATATCAACTTAATGATGGATCGTGATGTTAATGCTGGTGTTCATAGTTTTCTCTTTCTCAAGTAAAGGTTATTCTGTGATGAATAAGCGATAGAGGATGACCTGTCAGAGATAAGGTTCTGTGTTGGTATCAAATGATTGAATTAGATAGGACCAGAGGCTCTGAACAACAGATGAAAGAGAAATTGAGAGCTCCTCAAAGAAGACACTCCTCTCAATTTTATAAAGCGACTTTACATATAAAAATGATCCTATGATACAATTGTGGTAAAAGCATTGGAATTTACTATTAAATAGTGCAGCTTTCTCCCAGATTTTTCCTATGTGCCTGAGAGGAAGAAGAAAGCCTCACATAGGCCTGAAATCCAAAAGGGCACTGGCAATGTCTGGAGGGCCCTCGACTGAGACAGGTGTTAATATTAATTGGAATCCCCATGGCCCTAAGCCCCAGTCTTCTCTTACCCAACAGCACTCTGCGCACAGCACACAATATTAGTATGTTAGCAGAACTGGGAAATGGTGTGTGAGGTTTGAGTATAATAACTGGAGAAATAGATGGAAAGCATATCTCTTAGTAACAGAATAAGGCAGCAGTGAATTCTCAAATCCACTCTCTAAAATTGGGTAAATGAATGAAGGTTCTTTTTTTCCTGGCATCTCTCATTCTGTTGATAGTGTCTACCTTTCCTTGGGCTGAAAAGCTTGCTGAAGAACCATTTTGCCTGGCCGATGTTAAATGTACAGATGTCCTGGAAGGGGAGAGAAATGCGTATGACATATCAATTGCTGATACATTCATAAGGATGGCTATCTATAACAACTGACTTAACAAATTGGAGAAGATTCAGATCAATTTAAAACCTATCCTGGAGCATTTGCATGAAGTAGCCGAGCAGGGTATTCAACGGAGCAGATGGACTCTTGGAATGTGGCAAGTAGCATCTGGTGACAAGTCTCTCCTTTCTCTGACTTCTAGTCATTTCAGTTTTAAATTGGGGCAGAGAAAAGTAAAAAGATGCAAAAGAGTGCCTGGTTCCAGGGAACATTGTTGTTTTTCCCTCCATTCAACAGATGCTTGCCTCAGTGATGCCACAACATGGTCAGCAATTGTGTGAGATTAGCTATGGTGATTTCTAGGGCAGCTATTACGGGCACTGAAGTGGTTTTCAAATAGGTAGTAGCATTTAGTCACTGTGTAAGGAAATGTTTAAGTAGCTCAGCAAATATGTCACATCGTCTTGTTTAGATGTCCATGAAGGAAAACATAGGACTCATTTACAGCCACTGCTAAAGCTATATTATATAACTGTCAAAGCTGGAGTTGGCTAAAAGGTCTGAGTGGGGGGAACTAAGCTCATTCAGATACATGTTGGAGTAAAAGAATAAAATCAACTGTCAAAGAAAATATCCCATGGGCCATTTGCACTGATTGTGACAGTTTGTCCCTTGTGGCCAGCTGGAGGGAAGCCGCACTTCATTTCTGCCAACCCCTTGCATTTCCCAAGTAGAAATCCTGGCACAGGGTGAACGCCTGTGTGAGGCTGACTTACTTCTGAGACAGAGAAGACTGCCACTAGGGGTCACGGTCCCTGAGAGTAGACTCAGAAGACTACCTCAACTGACAATCTTCTAGCCATGATGCACGTTTTCAACAAACCATTGTGTTTTTCAACAATAGCTACAATCATGTAGTATTATAAGAGTTGTTTGGGCAAGCAGAGGCATTTGGCAGGTATCAGCTATCAAGGCTGGCAAGGAATAAGGTTTATGAAGGTTAGTTAGCAAGGGTGGGGGTTGAGGAGGTTCCAAACAGGCAGACATAGTCAGTGTCTGGGAGATGGATCCATCAGAAACAGAGACCTTTCTTGAGTCAGTTTATCCTCTGTTTCATTTCTTTCCTTCCTGTCTTCCTTCCTTCCTTCCTTCCTTTCACATATAAAGTCTAGTCTCATTCAGTGAATATAGAGGAAATTTGATGGGTATTTATACAATGATTGAGAGAATTTTCCTCAGCATGGTGATTAATTTATAATATCTATAATAGTGATTCGTTCATTGTTGAATGGCTGGCCATGCTGACCTTTGGCAAAAGAAGATTAGAAACTGTCAGGTAAATCTTGCTTCTGAATGAGGATTGGGTAGAAATGTTGGGATTACTTCCCTCTTTTTCAGTGTGCTGGGTATGAATAATTCCTATAGAAGAACCAGAAGGGGTTACAAGTAAACAGGTTTATGTGTGTTCTCCTCTGGGAAACGGTGTCAGAAAATGAGGGAGGCATCCACTTTTACTTTGTGCACTTTTGTCTTGATTTTTTTTTGGGGGGGGGGGCCAAGGGTATTCATGTGTTAAAAAATGAATTAGCATCCAAAGTCTGTGAAAGATCTCTGTTCTTGCTGCGATGTTCTTTGCAGGATCAGAGGCTAGTTTTTGTTGTTGTTGTTATTAGTTTTCATTCTCTTTTTCCAACTGACTTTGAAAATATTTATGACACCAAGTGCTCTTAAGGGAAACAGAAAAATTTAGTCTAAAATCTGAATGTCAAATATTTAATATTTGAGCAACATACAACCTATAATGTTTTAAATGCTTTGGTTAGTAGCTTTTCAATCTATAGATGGCTTAAGATACATACATACATGGCTATATTAATCATTTGAAAGTAAATCAGTTAAACCCATTAATTTGGTTTGTGAAATATGGGAAAAATGCCTTTTTGCTGTGGATTCCCAGTCTTGTGTACTCACTCCAACTCAACAGTCTTCTCAATTCCTTGTATGTGCAAAAAACTGCATGAGATATTTTAAGATGAATCAGTTATAAATGCTGGCCTACATAAGTTTACTTCTAATTGGTGGAAAATACAAGATTAAATTGAGTGCTACTTAGAGGTGAAAAACAAAGATCTGTGGGGTGCAAAGGAATAAATCATAGTCCTGAAGAATATCCAACTGAAGATAAAGTTGTTTTTATGTTTTCCTGGAATGGATATTATTCTCACAATGATAACCTCATTGCTTATAATAATAAAATAGTTAAGACTAAAGTTTACAGTCTTAAAGATAAAGCCAGCACTGGGCTGGCTATCCAGATATCTGAAGTTCAGTTTCAGCTCTTCTATAGGCCAACTGTATTGGGTAGATGCTTGTTAATCATTAGGCTCAAGGTTCCACTCTAGTCTCAGGATGGGGCACTGATATGGGTGAATATAAGTCTAAGGATCATTACTACATCATTGAGCTGTGCTGAAGTTAGTTATGTGATCAAGGGAAGGATTAATGTGATGAGCCTTTGGGTTGAGTGTTCCTCTTTGGAACCTTTTGTAATTCATCTCTATGGTGATTTCTTTCTTCCCAACTGGTATGTCATAAAAGGCTTCAGGGTCTCTTTTATTTTAGAAGGAAGGGCTTAAGAGAGCCAATAAGAATCACAGCCCTTCCCAAGGAACGAGGCATGAAGAGTAGCTTAGTCCTATAGGTTTAGGTCTTTAAGTGAAGCCTCTCTTTCCTCCATCTTTACCCCAGAATTTTATTCAGCATTGAGATACTAAGTGTAGATCAGAGGATTGAGAATTGGGTGTGGACTGGGAGGGAAAGACTGGAGAAAGCCAATGAGCTGCCTTTTGATTTCACTTTTTGGCTCATTCATGTTGGGTCAAAGCCTTCTTTATAGCTCTAGTCTAACCAATTAGGAAAGTCTAATATTGTATCAGGCAAATATCTCATTTGAATAAATAAAGTAATTTTGCCTTGTTGATTATCTTTTTATTTTCCTTGAGAACTTGGGGGCAGTGACAGGAGGATGATTGAGGATTTATGTTTTTAGTATGATAAGACCGGCCATTTTTGTTTTTGTTTTCTCTCTCTTTTTTAAAGTTATTTATTTATTTATTTATTTAGAGAAAGCATGAGCAGGGGAGGGGCAGAGAAAGAGGACAGAGCAAGAAAGAGGAGAGGGCAAGAAAGAGGAGAGAGCAAGAAAGATGTAGAGCTCAAACTCACAAACTGTGAGATCATGACATGAGCCAAAGTTGGACATTTAACCAATTAAGCCCCAGGTGTCCCTGGTTTTGTTCATTCTAAAAGAAATGAGATTGGTTCAGCTCTGACTTGTTTCTTGTGTCTATTTCTTTTTTTCTTTTATGTTGTTTTTATACGTATATTCACTCTGCTTTATCACAAGCAGATGCACAAAGGCACTGGTTATAGGAAAATACATGTATCCTTCTTGTTTTCAACTCAAAGTCTAGGGATAGCTGCAGGCAACTCAGGAGATTCGTGTACATGTTTATAAAACATTCATAAGACAACTCATTAGCTAATGGGTTAATTAATTAAATGAGTATTTTTTGAGTTTCCTCCATGTAATGCTATCTTCTACATTATGCTTTAACCTTGGAGCGTTTTCAGAACGCTACAAGTCCCTTGAATTTATATACAAGCTTTGTGTGTTTATCTAAAAATATGAACCCATAGGTTTGATTCCAAAGAGAACTGTAACCTCAAACATGTAAGAACAACTACTTTAAAATCTAAATTCTATAAGGTCACAGGCCTTATATTTTATTTTCTTGGTGTCTACTAGTATAAAAATCAGTAGACAGAACAAAACCCATCGGTGTAGATTAACTAACTGAATACAACAGGCTTTTACTAAATGCTCATTATAATTCAGGTACAATGTTTATATGCTAGGTGGATAAAGTTGAGGGTGAGAGAATGGGAAAGCAGGGGAGCTTTAGAGCTATCTGGGGAACTTATTCCCATCTACCACCTACTAAATCAGAACTTCAGAGCAGGGATAGGTACAGATGGATGAACTACAAACAAGGCTTTCCAGGGGATCCTGTAGGATCTCATTCCCTATCCAGGTTGAAAATCACTGGCTTGGTGGGAAAGATAAATAGATAAACATTAAATTTACTTCAAGATAGGATGAACTGCCTTCTAAAAAGAGATCTCATTAACTAGGAAGCAAAGAACACTATGCAAATTTCAGAATATCTATAGCTTTGAGCTGGAACTTGAAGTATGAGAAAATTCCAATAAAAGCAGAATAATAAGAAATGAAAATGCTGAGCATGGAAGTTTTGATGATGGAGAAATGAAGGGAAACAGAGTTTTTGGATTTTCTCCTGTTGCAGAGTGTTTAGATAGGGTAAACTTAGTACAGGAATCAGGAACAAATATATTTTGCAGAGTTGTATACAAAGGACTAAGTCAATTAATCTGCATTGGCTGATAATACCTTCATAACTGAGGCAGTCGTACCATAAATTTGTCCTCCATTTGTTCATACCAAGTCTACTATAAACAGTATGTACAGTTTGACTTGACTTAAACAAGCAGATGGAATTTCTAAGAGTCAATTTAGCATAATCAGTATGGCTTTTTAAAAAGCACAGACATTTACCAAAACTTCTTGATAAAAAAACTCATTATGAAAAAAGTACTTAGAATTTCTGGAATATCCTGACAGGGCCAGTACTTATTATTGAGGCTAACAATTCAGCTTAAATGATTTCGTGTATCTTGATGCCATTAGCCAGTATTTGGCTAGCTGTATAGTATTTTCTTTGAGAATTTCACCCAAGAAACTAGCTACTGAATACTGTATTGGTTTCCTGTGGCTGCTGTTAAATTACCACAAAATTCGTGGCTTAAAACAACAGAAATGTATTCATCTACAGTTCTGGAGGCCAAAGTCGAAAATCAACGTGTCCACAGGAATGCTGTCCCCGGAGGCTCTAAGGGAGAATCTGCTCCTTGCATCTTTCAACCTTTGGTGGCTGCTGACATTTGACTCGTGGACACATGTCTCCCCTCCATGTCGTCTATTCTTGTCCTTGGTTATCTCTCAAAACTCCCATTTTCTCCTTTCATAAGGATACTTGTGATGAGGTTTTCAATTTCGTTGATTTCTGCTCTAATTTTTATTACTTTCTTTTGCTTACTATAGATTAATTTCTTTTTCTTTTTTGTTAAATTTACTGAGGTGGAAGCTTAGATTATTGATTTTAGATATTTCTTCAGTTCTAATATATGCATTCAATGCCACTGCATCTGACACATTTTGATGAGTAGTATTTTCATTGTCATTTAGTTTGAAATATTTAAAAATTTCTCAAGATATCTTCTTTCATCCATGTATTATTTAGAAGTATGTTGTTTAATCTCCAAATATTTTAGAATTTTTCCAGCTATCTTTGTTATTGTTTTCTAGTTTAATACCTTCATGGTCTTATGATTTTTGGTCTTTCAGAGTTGTTTAGGTGTGTTTTATAGCCCAGAATGTGTTTTATTTTGATGAATGCTCTCTGGGAGATTCAGAAGAATATGTTGGATGAAGTATTGTATAAATGTCAATTAGATTACGTTTTTCTTTCTTTTTAAAAAAATTTAAAAAATGTTTAGTTTTGAGAGACAGAGCATGAGTAGGGGAGGGGCAGAGAGAAGAAGGAGACACAGAATCCAAAGCAGGCTCCAGGCTCTGAGCTGTGGGCACAGAGTCCCATGCAGGGCTCAAACTAACAAGCCATAAGATTGTGACCTGTGACGAAGTCGGAAGCTTAACAGACTGAGCCACCCAGGTGCCCCAGGACTATGTTTTTCTTTCTTCACATGTCTTAAGCTTTTGTTGAATGTCACACATGATGTACTGTGTAAAAGGAACTGAGGCAAATAGGCCTTTAGTGTGAGAGTTTATGCTTAGCTGGTAAGGAATAAAGCTATAATTACTATTTGCTGTAGCTGTGGTATAAGAGGCTAAAATTTCCTTTGATGCCCTTGTTTTTATTTTTCTTGTTGTCCTGTGTTTCCCTAGAGACTCCTTTTTAAATAAAGTATGAGCCTTGCTGTCCTTTCAGATGTAATCACCTGTTATGCAGGAGACCAGTATAGTGGTAAGCTGTGGGGGAGGGGCAGTATTTTACAGTCCTATAATTAGGTCTCAGTGTTTTAGTAGCCTGTGTCCCTATGCTGTGACTTTTACAAGTGTTTCAGTGAACCCTCTCCCTTTAGGTGAGACAGGAAGACTAGAGAGAGTTGGAGTTGGGTAGTTCCCTTCCCTAGGTCAGTTAGGCTCTGGTAAAATAGTTTCCCTTGAGAACAGGCAGTTAAGAAGAATGAGCACTCAAAGCTTATTTAAAAATTGTTACTTTCCCCCCTTTTCTGGTAGGAACATGAGGGGATTTTTCTTTGATCTTCACCGTGAAAACTTGGTGGAGCTCTCCAAGATAAAACTCAAGAAAGCATGAGAATCTCCTAAGGCTGGACCCCAGGAGTTTTTATCTCTCAAATGTTTCATCTCCAGTGATTATTCAATTGCCTAGCAGACTCCAGCAGAAGCTTTTGCTGCAGGTAAGCTGTGATTATCTGTGCTCACTGCCTTCTCCAGTTTTCAGGGTAGTGGTTTGCCCTGTGACCTCAGTTCTCTGATGGATCTAAGAAGAGTTGTTGATTTTCAGTTTGTTCAGCTTTTTTGTTGTTGTAAAAACAGAAGTGATGATCCCAAACTTTTTGCATGTCAGACTGGAAACCGTGTCTTGAGACCCACTTTTTTAGATATTACGGAGTGAGCATCTTTATCAGGAAAAAGAGTTATACTTAACAGTCTCCAAATTCTCTTCCAGGTCTGAATTTTTTTCTAATTCTAACAAGTTTGCCTGGCAAATTGTGCCCCATAAAATGGGGTGAAAAACCATTATAATTGTCTTTAATATTACAGTTTTGCAGCAATTCCAAATGGGGTAGGGGAAAGCCTAGATACAAATCATGAAGGTAATGTCTTAGTTTTACCTCACCACTTGTGTTGGGTCTAGAAAAAGCTGCTTCATGTCTCTGGATTTCAGCTTCTTCATTTATGGAATATGGCAGTTGGCTTACATTGCAATTAATGTTAACATTCTGCTATTCTACAGGATGATTCTTTAAAGGGTTCATAGCAAAAATGTGCCTAATTTATTGCTCACAGCTTTGGTTCTCATACATGAAATACTTTATTGGCATTAAGCAAATAGCTCTTTAAATGTCAGCAGTTGATCTGGGTACTTTATCTGGCAGCCTTCCATTTTCTAAATGGAAAGGAAAGGTCTTTCTGGTGCTCCCGCTTATCTTAAACATGAGATATATAGTTCCTGGTGGTGAACAGATCTCCTGAAAACTAGACAAATTGGCTTCACTTGAGCAAGATGGTTTTTGAATAGCTGATTAACTAAAAGGGGAACAAAAGCTACAGATATTAAATTCTGACTTTCAGCAGTGGATACTCAAATTATTGAATTTGCCAACAGATTCAGCTGGAACATGAAAAGTTCCGTCAGTCAGTGGGCTCTTTAGGCCATCATGCTCCCCAAACATGGATTTTTTTTCTTCTTCTTTTTCTTCTTTACAGATTTGAATACATTTTTGTGTGAACTGACCAAATAGACTTTCTTTTGTTACCATTTTGGCACAGAATAATTCCAGTACTTCCCTGCATGTAACAAATTTACATTTGCCTTGTACTTTCATCTTCTAATCAACTCAAATATAATTTACTCAATATGTATGGCATGTCAGATACTATTTAAAGTCTAGAAATAAAGCAAGAAAGAGAGATAGGCCAATCTTCAAAGAGTTCACAGCTCTGTATGGGGCAGGAACATCCCGGTGAAGATGGATTTCAAAAGTTATACCAGAGTTAGAGGAACTTATTTGAGAATCATCAGCCTATAGATGGTAAATGAAAACAGGAATGTGGATGAGCTCAGTCAGAGGATAGAACCTTGAGAATCCCCAATATTTCATGTTTCAGTGACAAGAAACCACTACTGAAGAGAAAATGAAGGGAAGTAACTATAGAATTAAAATTTTGTCTTCATTTGGATTCCATAAGAAGCAGACCTCATGACAAGGTTTGAGTGTGCAGAATTTATCTGGTGAATGATCATAGGAAGTCCCAGTAGATGAGTGAGGAGGTGAGGCAGGGAAGAAAAGAAAGCCAGTAAACATTGCGAGTTACAGCCGTGAGTAACTGAATCCCCACTTCGTTGTGGAACTCTCTACGCTGAGAGTCAGTGTAAATATATCTCCCAGAATTGTCTTGGCTGAAGGGTGAAGGAGCTGAAGTATTTGTTTACTAATTGCTGTTAGTCATTGGTTACGGGTGGTTCTTGGGAGTTCTTAATTCCCTGGCATCGCCGGACTATCACATGTACATTAAGAGTGGGTTCCAGGGGCGCCTGGGTGGCTTAGTCAGTTAAGCGTCTACTACAGCTTAGGTCATGTTCTCGCCGTACATGAGTTTGAGTCTCGCATCGGGCTCTGTGCTGACAGCTCAGAGCCTGGAGCATGCTTCACATTCTGTGTGTGTCTCTCTCTCTGACCTTACCCCACCCCCTCAAAAATAAATTGAAACATTAAAAAAAAAAAAGTGAGTTCCCGTGGTCAAAGAGAACCCTTAGGCCAAAGAATGTCTGCTGATGGTGGATGTGAGTCTAGGCTGTCATGCACAGAAATGTTAAGTGCTTAAGAGCTACGGGTGGCACGTTAACAGCACTTGCTACAGTTTAGTTCTGTGAGAGTTCCAAAGAGAGAATTCCTGGGAGGAGAAAGTAGTAAATAATGTCAGAAAGACTGACAAGTCACATAAGTAAAAGAGCAGAGAATGAGTGATAAGCCAAGAGTAAGGCACGGACAGAAACAGAAAAAGTAGAGATTAAAAAACAAGTGATAGAAAATGAATATTTGATAGAGTAAGATGCAAGACGAGACAGAATGAGGGGTGTGTGTTTTTAATAAAAATTCAAAATATATACAAAAACAACATAAAATTATAATTAAAAATAAAACCACCTTTTAAAGATGTGATTCATATATCAGCTTATTCAGGAGACTCCTTGAACTGCCAAGTCTGGCTTAAGTGTCACTTTTTCTTCCTTTCCAGGGCACCCTTTGCTCATTTTTATGATGGGATTTACCACACAGACTCCAGGTTATTTATTTGCTGCTCGTGCAGGGATGGTATCAGGCACAGAGAGAAGTTAGAGCTCCATTTGGTTCATTTGAGCTATAAAGCATTGAATTACTTTGTGCCCAGCAATCTCAGGACACATGAATAGAAACGAAACCAGCATCCTGGGGGATATAAACCCGGTTACACAGTGTCCATCTCAAACTGAGGTTAGTCACGTCCTTGATGTTCTCTCCCGACATACTGATGAGCTGTATGGCAGCCCAACATCAGAATACAGGCTGACTTCTGTTGAGCAATTACATTTTTCCTAAACAGGCTCTAGATGGAGATATTCATCTATTGTTCTTTTGTTTTCTCAGCAGTTGAGGTGAACAATATACCCAACGACCAAAAAAAGTAAATTAAAATTATTCCTCATTTTTAAGTCTCTCAATGACTCATAGAAATGATTTAGAATATTATTTAAGGCAGATAAGATATGAAAAATATTTCTGAATTGCTAATCTGGATAATTTATTAAAGTGGGACACTGCTACATGTTACCTCTTTCCATCTATGGACATTTTCTAAAGGAGATACAAATCAATTGCCTTTTTATATGAAACAGATTTAATCTGAAATACAAAGGAGTTAAAAACATTTCAATTTATTCTTTGAAATCTTCATTTCGTAAACAATAATGGGGAGTCCCAGAGTCAATCCACAATAGGAAAAAAATAAAGCAAAATTTTCAAATGTATTTGCATAGGTTTTGACCTTTAGGTAAGGTTTTAAAAATGATTACTTATTATTAATTAATGATTGTTATTATTATTATTGAATATTCACATGTATCGCTTTCCCGGTAAATAGGTTTACTTGGCACCTTGTGTAAGTAAGTTTCAAGCAGGAGAAGAAAAGAAAAGGGAAATTTACATGGAATGTGGAAAGACACCCCGTGATGGAAGGAGAAGGTAACCAACTCCTGACTCAACTAGGAGAGCGTTGACCTGCTTGAGGTTCTGCTTTCTCTACTCTCAAACTGGGAACATTTTTCCTGCTGTATTTATCTTGTAGATTGACTAAGGTAAGAAAAAAAAAAGAGGAAGTGGGTGTGAGAGGGAGGGGCAGCAGGATGGGCCACAGTGTCCATTGACTGCTGCTCCTGCCCAGACCTGTCTGCACCTTCCTCTGCTCCCGGCAAAGCCATACCTGGGTCTGGGTTTTTGAAGTCGAGTTTGATTAACACAAATGCTAAAGACAGATAAATGCCTAATACTGGGGCTCCCATCCTGCTGACAGCTTGCAAAACTGTGAGCAGGTTAGAGGCTATGGATTTATCACAGAGACTACTGGAAATTTTCTGACTACTATTTTGAACAAAGAAAGAAGCCACTGAAATTTATATAAACCATTATCTGCTTCCTGAGGTCACTCTGTAGAAGGACTTGCACAAGACTGGTATCGCTCAGCTGTACTACCAGGGACTCCAAAGTTCCTGAGCCCTTTGCTACTCCTTGCAAAGCCATGGCTTTCATCCTCTCAGTGGGCTTTTACTTGTGTTTTCAACCTATGACTGAAGTTCTAGCTCCTCTCTTCCCCCTCCTTCCTCCCAGCAGGGGATACAGAATGGCAGGGGGGGGGGTCACAACTCTCCCCAAATGTGAGACACCTGCTATTGTGTTTACCTCTAGCAAGAGAATTCCATTCTGGGTCTTAGATAGAAATCCCAACATTAGCCAAGAAAAAATGAATGGCTTTCCTGGATCTGTTCTAAAACAGAAGCTACACTTCCAAGAAGGTAAGATGTAGCCTCAGTTAGCAAGAGGCAGGCGTACAGCAGAGTTGAGCATCCTGAAGCGAGCATTTGGTATTGCTACTTTAGGAATGTCAGCAGAATGATTCAGGACCTATCACTTAACCAAGATCAAGCAGCAATACAGGCAAGTGTACAGTGCCCAGCCCAAATCCTCCCACTAACTAGTTCAAGATTTCACAGAACACTCCAGAGCAATTCTTCAGCAACTCAAGGCTAAATATTAAGAAGTTTTCTGTGAGATATCAATTCTCTGAGAACAACTTGCTTTTGACCCATGGGGAGGGGAAGAAGATTTGTACCTGAAAGCGGGGCCACAAACAGAAGCAGAAAGGAAAAGACAATGTAATTTGAAATTAAATAATTCCATAAATGACAAATAAACATTTATTTTCTTTTCTCTTTTCCTTCTTTTTTCTTTCTTTCTTTCTTTCTTTCTTTCTTTCTTTCTTTCTTTCTGCATTGGGAAGTAGAGAAAGCATATAAAAAACTAAAATGCTGCATAAAGTGTGAAGATCACTCTTAGAGTTCAACCGACTATGTTTCTGGGTGTTTTATGAAGACTGAAGACTGCCTACTACCAAAATAACTTCCATGACAGATTTATTACCAGCTTGTTACAAAAAAAGATGGCATTTATGCATAATGAATCTTAAGGCAAATCATGATTTCAATTAATATAAACTGAGTTAGCTGATAATCAGTTTGATAATTTTAGATAGATTAGAACTGTATTGGTTTTTGGCTTTACAGGTACCTGGTTGCTTCTCAAACTCGTTTAAGGAAATCTTATCCAACATAGTGTTGCCATATAGCACACTTATCCAAGCCTGGCGATTTAATGTCTTAGAGACTAGTAGCTTTAGACAATTTCATGTGCTATGCCAGGTGATTAGGCAACAAGAGACTTTCCAAGGTGTATTTACCTTGGACAATTCATCAAGGACCAGCATCTGGCCTTCAGTTCTGCAGTTTAAAAAAATTTTTTTTAACGTTTATTTATTTTTGAGATGGAGAGAGACAGAGCATGAACGGGGGAGGGTCAGAGAGAGGGAGACACAGAATCTGAGACAGGTTCCAGGCTCTGAGCTGTCAGCACAGAGCCCGACTCAGGGCTCGAACTCACGGACCACGAAATCATGACCTGAGCCAAAGTCGGCCGCTTAACTGACTGAGCCACCCAGGTGCCCCAGTTCTGCAGTTTTAGAAGATGGACTTTATCAGCACACTTAACACTAGGGATGAATGAACTCAATAACTAGAATTAAGAGACTAATGTAAATTAAGCTGCTACTATAGTAAATTTACAGAGAAAGATGATAAACGAGCAAACAAAAAATGATTGTGACAGTGTGCTAAAAGATGTTGTATACAAAGGCAGAATTATAATAGCCTGTGAATGTAAACCAGAGTATCCAGAACAGATCCAGCCCAGAAGTAGAAGCTCAATTCCTAGAAATAAGGCAGTTGTGGCTCTAACCCCTTGATCTGTTTTCCTGATCTTGAAAATCCAGCTGACTTTTCAGTCCCTTTGTTACATAATCTGCAAAAGTGGGCTGTCGGTGAATCAGCAAAGGTGAAGTTGTCTGTAAGTACAACACACTAAGATAATTAGCCACCGGAGATTGTTTTGTTCCAAGAAGTTCAAGTTTCCTGAAACTCTAGTTGGTGAGACTGTTTTCATGCTTTTCAAGTTGGCATTTGAACTTTCAAGATGAAAAAAACTTTCTGATTTTTACCCAGCTAGGGGTGTGATAGCATTTTATTTCTGCCCCTTCTAGGTTGACACTAAATTAGGACAAGGAGCAGCAGAGTTGAATTGCTTCTGCTTTAGAGCAGACTGAACAAACCTATGTGCCAAATGTAGGTGTATTATTCAAATGCAGTGGGTTTTTGTTTCCTGCACGCTATTTTACTGAGAGGTGATTCGCAGAATGTTAATTATAACACTATTGATCTCAGACAAGCAGGCAGACCACCTACATATCCATGACATTACTGACTGGCACACTTAATTTTTTCTTATCACTGTGAATGATAAATTGAACATGATCAGTGCACTGACCCCATCACACTTTTATGGCCTACTGGCTCCATTTGTTGCCTAAAGATCTCAAGGCACATACTGAATTTTCTTTCTTCATTTTGAGTGACATCATCTCTATGTTTACTTTTCTGTCGTCTTGTTTTCCGTCATTTTTGTTCCAGTGAACACTTATGACTCAAGGATATGCATGTGGTCACACTGGAAGTTTTGCAAAGTGCCAAGACAAATGACATTAAAAGTAATTTTGCATCTATATATGTATGTGTGTGTGTGGCATGTATGTGTATATATATAAGTATTTGTTTACAGTGGTTCAAAGCAAAAAAGCACAATCAAGGAACTGTTTTAGGAAGCAGATGGTCAAAATAAGCATTCAAATAGAGATTGGGGAAAATTCTTTGAATACAGAGTATCTAATCAGAGGGAGTGACCAACAATAAAATAAGCAGAAGACAGAAGAGAGAATAGCCATAGACATCACATGATTCCAAGTGATTCTAAGTGTCTGCTGCCCAGAATGTATTTCCATGGGGCCAGTGCTTTGGCCTTCTAACGTAGATTCACTTAGCAATTGCACTTCCAGAATATTCTTGTCCCATTGCTGCATTAGAGGAAATACGGGTTCTGACTATAATTCCAATGTGAGAGTGAGAGATTTCCCCACCACCAAGCAATTCTTGGACACCAACTGGGTGTTCTACAATTCAATTCAATTCAATTCTGACACTATCTACCTGGAGATAGCATCAGATCCCACAAGTTAAGGGCTCAGTCCCACAAACACTGTTCTCTACTTCAGATACCAATGGAAAGTACAGGTTGTCACCTGTGCTTCTGACCTGCCAATTACTGATTGGCGGTTCCCATGACTTCTTCCTTGGGTTTGATTAATTCTCATGGAATCCAGGAAACCCACTTACTCGCTAGATTACTGGTTTATTACAAAGGATATTAAAATATATGAATCAACAGCCAGGTGAAGAGATATGTAAGCGAGGTCCAGAACAAAAGGGCTTCTGTCCTCGTGGAGTTTGGGGCCTGGCACAATGGCACATGAAAGTGTTCTAGTTCACCAGTCTGGAAGCTCTCTAAACCCTCGATTTTTTTTTTTTTTTTTTTTTTTAATGGTGGCTTCATTACATAAGCATGGTTGATTAAATCACAGGTTATTGGTGACTGATTCAACTTCCAGCCCCTCTTACTTCCCCAGAAATCATGGGCTGGGACTGAAAGTTCCAGCCTCTTATTCATTGTCGCTCTCCTGGCAACCAGACCCCATGCTTAGGTACTTTCCAAAAGTCATCTCATTAATATAGACTCAGTTGTGGAGTTAAGGGACTTGTTATGAATAATAAGACACCCATCTCACCTTTATGGCTCTGAAGGGATTTCAAGAACTGAGGACAAGTGAGCAAACATTATAACAAAAGATTCTCCCATTGCTCTTTATCTCTTAGGAAATTCCAAGGGTTTCGGGAGCTGTGATCTAGGAAGCACGGATGAAGACCAAATCTATCTATTTTTTTTATTATAAATCACAATATCACCAGATGGTTACTTGCAGAGTATTAAGGTAAAGGACATGGATTCAGAATCAGATAGACCTGAACTTGAACATACCACCAAAAGTAATAACTCTGTGACCCTGGATAAATCATTTAATCTTTCAAAGTGGAAGTCTGCAAGCAACATTCAGATCCCTCCCTTCAGAATTGCAGCACCGATTCCCCAAGGTGATGAGACCATTAGCGGCTGGTGGCTTTAAGTTCCCCTCTGTGATCGGCTCTCAGGGTTTCCTATGGGATCAGATGAGGTCTTTGTTGACACTAATTGCAGTTCACCTTCCTCTGTCCACTCTCTGCACGTGGCTTTCCCCACTCAAATCACTGACTGTAAATATCTGTCCCCGAGTGCATTTCTCCCAATACATATTGCAACTCCTCTTTGAGTATCTGTTTCCTTTCAACAGTATTGCCCACCTCACAATTTTGTGGATAAATAGAATAGTTCACACAAAGCATGTCATACACTTCCTGACACAATAAGCAAAAGAAGAAAGAACATGCTATTGTTGTTGCTGTAACAAACTGGGGGGAAGGCTCTGCTCTCCTTCCAGGTTTCTCTTCCTGCTACACCCTCCTTTTTCCTTCTTTCTCCACTAAGCTTTGCAAAAGGCTGGTTTGTGGCTGCCATAATCTTTCCTTTCCAGGCATTATTCTTAGCTCACTATAAGCTTTTTAATTTTTAATTTTTATATTTTTATATATTTTATATTTTTATTTCTTAATTTATTTTTTACTTTTTATTTTCCTGTTTAAAATTTTGGTTTCTTTGTGAAAGAAAGCTTAACACTAAGTCCAAATATTGTGTGTTCCTTGGCATCTAGGACAAGACAGGAGTATTTCAAATGCCCTAATCACAAGTTCACCTCCTCACTCTGCTCCTGGGAATAAGACTTCCTAGTGAAACATACTGCAAAGCCTGGCTCCCACTACCACTGACTGTTCATTCCGTGCCTCATTGCAACTGCCTGGTGGTTGCATGGAGTGCGGTGTCCTTCCCTCCCAGGCTGTAAGTATACATGATAGATAAATTGGTGTCAATCTCATCTGCCCAGAGTCTGTTGTGGGTTTGTCCATTTCCACAGCCCCAAGGCAAGGATCCATTCCTCATCAACAGGTGCAGAAGAGGTAATTAACACACTTCACTGAAAGAAAAGGGCCCTTGTCAATGGCTAACTTTACTGTTATAAACTTTTACCTGTGAGATAAGAATTGTAAACAAGGCTCCGGTCAGTTTCAGGATGTGTAGCGGACAAGGGCAGGCGGCCCCAAAATGTACCACTTTGGCATATTGATTATTTTAAATTAAAAGTTACTTAAAAAAACAGCCAGTGCAGAAAGAACACCCTGACCTCCCTTTGTCTCCAGAAAGCAGGAAGTGAATCCCCCAAGTAAAAGATACCCTCCCTGTACCAGGAGGTAAGACACATTCTTATCACCAGAGATAAGGAACTCAGAGAAGAGAAGGCTGTATAAAGAACCCTTGCTGATTTTTACTAATTTACTACCCCCAACCCAAATCCTGTTTAGAATTCTTTATTAATTAAAACTCCTAAACATAGGTTTTCATTGTCCTGTCAATTCCTCACAGATTTATTGTCTTTTTGTCTAAAAAGTAAAAACTGCCTACTGTCATTGCTTTGGGTTTCAATTTCATTATTGGTCCTCTGTGAACATATAATTAAATTTTGTTCCTTTCTCCTGTTAATCTGTCTCATGTGAATTTAATTCTTAGGCCAGCTAGACGAACCTTGCAGGGTTGAGGCAAACATGTCTGTATCTGCAATCACACAGGCACCAACCACTGGCATCTTATTTCAACTATTATTCCCTTGGTTACTTCTGCAATTCTTTTGTTACCCAGTCCCCTAAATTCCCTCTCTACCATGTCCCTGGATATTATTGTCCATGCCCACATATTAGGAGTTTTGAATGCCTGAAGCTGGCAGGTACAACTTCCAGGGATGGTGGTAGAGTAGGAGGTTCCTGGGCTTACCTAGTCCCATGGATACAACTAGGTAACACCCACATCAGTCCAAATAACCCAGAAAATGACCCAAAGACTGTCAGAACAGAATCTCCACTGTTAAATGTAGAGAGGAGGCCACATTGAAGAGGGTAGGAAGGGCAGTTCTCTGTCAGGAGCCAAATAGACCCACAGGCCATCCACAGGAGGGAGGGAACCTTGGGAACAAGAGAGGAAAGAGAAGCAGAGCTCCACACCAGGAACCCCAGGTACAGAGAACCCACAATGGGAAGACAAATATCTAACATTTGGCTTTAAAACCCAGAGGGGTCGTGCTTTGTGAGTTTTTACTATCACTGAGGCTGAATACCTAGAACTTTAAAAACCAGAGGTCTGGGCTCTGGGAGAGCTGGAGGATGATGGGACACTGAGCCTTCATGCTTAAAGAGATAGCACAACAAAAAGCTTTGCTGAGATACAGCACAGAATCAGCAATTTGAGACACTTGGGGTATACGTGAAGGATATTTATTTAATAATCTCAGAGCATGTACTGGAGGGGAAGGGATCTTTGGGAAACTTGACAAGAGCAAAGGAGCTGGCAGGCACCATTTCCCTCTCCCTACCCCCATCTAAACTGACACCTGTGAGAACCAGCACAGCATTTGAATACTCTCCCCCTTGCTTGCTAACAGTGCCCCAGCCCTTTCATGCTTCTGCAGATCCACCTCCTCCAACCCTGATGGCCTCAGCAGGAGTTTTCTCAGGCAGCTACAGGTCCCCTCCTGCAGCAGACTGCACAGATTTTGCTGCCTCACATGCCTGACCCCTGCTTTCTCCTGTGGACATGCCCTCCAACATGCTTTTGGCAGGAGTCCATCCAAAGATGTGCCACAAGCCTGGCAGTGTCCAAGCAGCCCTGAGGGGCCGGCACCAGACCAAAGTGCCTCATGCCCAATGGGGAGAGGAATATAAACACACTCAAACCAGTCTCAGTCAGCTCCAGTGGTGGGCTTGAGGCAGACATTGAGACTGGCTGCAGGCTCTGCCCACCAAACAAAGATTCTCAGGAGACGACACAGGGAGAGTGCCCTGCAGTTCAGTGCCATTGCAGCTCTGGAAAAAGGATGGTCTGACTCTTCTCAAATCCAAGGTGACCCCATACCAGCCCACTAACAACACAGGGACCAAACCTTACCCCAAGTAGGCAAAGAGGATCATTGCAGACAACTGGACTGAAGGCAAAAGTGGCTCAGCCACAATAGTAGGGGACAAGCAAACACACATAGGAGATACCCCTCTAGTGCCAGGTTCTGGCGAACGGAAGATAGTACACTGCAGGGTACTACAGAACTTCATCTTTATAAAGTCACTACTTTCAAGACCAGGAGATATAGCTGACATTCCTAAAACACAGAAACAGACACAGAGAGTTGGACAAAATGAGGAGACAGACGCAATATGTACTAAATGAAACAACAGGACAAAATCGCAGCAAGAGAGCTGAAAGAACTGGAGATAAGTAACATGCCTGATAAAGAATTTAAAGTAATGTTTATAGAGATACTCAATGGACTTGAGAAAAGAGTGGAGGACTTCAATGAGCGCACCAACAAACAGATAAGAAACTTAAAAAAAAAGAACCAATCAGAGATAAAGAACGCAATAACTGAATTTAAAAATACACTAGATGGAATAAAGAGTAGACCAAGAGGAAGCAGAAGAACAGATCAGCAACCTACAGGACAGTGTCATAAAAAGCAATCAAGCTTAACAGGAGAGAGAAAAATGAATATTAACAAATGAAAATAGTTTCAGGGAAATCAGTGATACCATCAAGCACAGTAACATGCACATTATGGGGATCCCAGAAGGAGAAGACAGAGAGAAGGGGGAAGAAAATTTATTTGAAGAAATATAGCTGAACACTTCTTGAATCTGGGGAAGGAAACAGAAATCCAGATCAAGAAGGTACAGAGACCCCCAACAAAATCAACCCAAGAAGGTCCATACAAAGACACACAATCATTAAAATGGCAAGACGTAGTTATGAACAGAGAATTTTAAGAGCAACAACAGAAAAGAATACAGTTGCAGACAAGGGAAATCCCATAAGGCTATTACTGGGTTTTTCACCAGAACTTTGCAGGCCAGAAAGGAGTGGAATGGTATATTCAAAATGCTGAAAGGAAAGAACCTGCAGCCAATAATACTCTATCCAAGAAGGCTATCATTCAGAATAGAAGAAGACATAAAGAGTTTCCCAGACAAACAAAAGTTAAAGGAATTCAAATCCACCAAATGATCCTTACAAGAAATATTAAAGGGGATTCTTTGAGTGGAAAGGAAAGAACATAGGCAGAGAAAAGAAAAATAGGAAACACGAAAGCATTAAAACTAAGTATGTATATAAAAATCAGTCATGGGATTTACAAAATAAAAGGATGTAAATTATGATACCATATACCTAAAACATGGGGGGAAAGCAGTGAATGTTTAGTGCTTTTAGAATGGGTTTAAACCTAAGCGACCATCAACTTAATATAGACTACTATATGCATGTTATATATACACTTACTGATAACCACAAATTAAAAACCATTAATAGATATGCAAAGAATAAAGAGAAAGGAATACAGGGATATCACTATAGAAAGCCAGCAAAGTGAGAGAAGACAGCAAGAGAAGAAAAAGGAACAGAAGAACTACCAAAACAACGGTAAAAACAAGTAACAAAATGGCAATAAGTATAAACTTATGAATAATAAGTTGGAATGTAAATGGGCTAAATGCTCCAATCAAAATACATAGGGTGATGAAATGGATAAAAAAGAAAGACCCATCTATATGCTGCCTACAAGAGACTCATTTTAGACTTAAAGACACATCAAGTTGAAAGTGAAGGGAAGTGAAGGGAAAAAATTTATCAGGCAAATGGAAATGAAAAGAAATCCAAGGTAGCAACACTTATATTAGACAAAATAGACTTTAAAACAAAGATTGTAACAAGAGACAAAGATGGACACTATATAACCATAAAGGGAACAATCCAACAAGCAGATACAACGATTGCAAATACTTATGCACTAACCATGGTAGCAGCCAATACATAAAGTAGCTAATAACAAATATAAAGGAAGCAATTGATAGTAATACAATAATAGTAGGGGACTTTAACCCCCTCCCCACCCCCACTTACATTAATGGATAGATCACCTAAACAGAAAATCAATAAGGAAACAGTGGCTTCTAATGACATACTGGACCAGATGGATCTAAGAAATATATTCAGAATTTTCCTCCTAAAACAGTGGAATACAATTTTCTTTTCAAGTGCACATGGAACCTTCTCCAGAATAGACCACATATTAGATCACAAAACACATCTCAACAAATTCCAAAAGATCAAAGTGACTCCATGCATCTTTTCTGACCACAACACTATGAAACTAGAAGTCAACCACAAGAAAAAATCTGGAAAGAGCACAAGTACATGGAAGTTAAATAACATGCTACTAAGTAATAAATGGATCAAGTAAGAAATCAAAGAGGAAATGAATAAATGCATGGAGATAAATGAAAATGAAAACACAATGATACCAAATCTTTGGGATGCAGCACAAGGTATTCTAAGAAGGAAGTTTTTACCTATATAGGCCTACTTCAGGAAGCAAGAAAAATTTCAAATACTCTAATCTTATACCTAAAGGAGCTGGAAAAAAAATAAAAACAAAACCCAAAACCATTAGAAGGAAGGAAATAATAAAGATCACAGCAGAAATAAACAAAATAGAAACTGAAAAAATAGAACAGATCAATGGTACCAGGAGCTGGTTCTTAGAAAAGATCCAAAAAATTGATAAAACTTTAGCCAGACTCATTTAAAAAAAGAGAGACAGGACTCAAACAAAATCACAAATGACAGAGAAGTATCAATCAACACAAAAGATATACAGAAGATTATAAGAATATATTATGAAAAATTATGTGCCAACAAATTGTACAACCTAGAAGAAGTGGATAAATTCCTAGAAGCATTTAACCTCCCAAAACTGAATCAAGAAGAAATAGAAAATGTGAGGGACTCTGACTCATTTGATTTCTTAGGTGAATCCAGAAATCTACATTTTCATTAAAAATTTTTCAATTTTTAAATATTGGTTCAATTTTGTTCATCACTATTTGGGCCACACAAAATGTCTGTGGGCTATGTTCTGCTCATGAGACACTTGTTTGCAATCTGGAACTGAATGATCTTTAAGTCTTTCTCAGTAAACAGCACTGTATTCATTGGGCAGGTGTTCACACATTGGTCCAGAATAATATCATGGAAGTATCTATTTCATTATATCATAACCCTGCTTTGAAAACAAAAATTAAAACAAATCAACAAAAATTCCAGAGCTGCCTGGCCTTTTAACCTTGTGGCACCCACTCTAAGGTCTTCAAAAAAATATGCTGTGTTCATTTATTTGTTTGTATACCTCTTCTACTGTGCCTGCCACCATGCGATCATCTATGTCCCCACTGCTTAGCCAAATCATACCAATCCTTAACGGTCACTCAACTCATTCAAAGCAAACTTCCTTGATCAGAACAGTCATCATTAGACCACCTTTATTTCAAATCCTTGATGCATTTATAGCTGAGAGCATATAAGTTGCCTTTAAATACATTATCATGAATTAGTCGTACTATCAAGTACATTAGCACTAGCTTTTAAACCAGAATGAGGGCTGGGACAGTTCTTGACTCATGCCATTTTTATATTTCTCAAAGTGCTCAGCACTATTCTTCAGCATTAGGTAACAAATTTTCCTGTCTCTCTCAGACTGCTAGTACATAGAACAATAACTCTAATACTCTACCACAAATGTAGCTGGTAACACTCTTTAGCATGGGTAGGTGAGGCTATCATAACTTGAAAGCAGCCTGTGTCTGGTAGAAGGTTGGGAGTGCAGTATGGAGAAAAACAGTAGATGTCAACAATTGGGTAGATGCCAGAGGTACACCTAGCACATCTTAACAATAACTACTTACTTAATATATAAAAAAGGCAAGGGGGGGGAGGAGCCAAGATAGGAGAACAGCATGGAAGTTTTTTGTGTGTCTCACGTCCATGAAATACAACCAGATCAACACTAAACCATCCTGCACACCTAGAAAATGGATTTGAGGATTAATACAACAATCTGTACAACCTGAACCACAGAACTCAGCAGGTACACTGTGTGGAGAGGTGAACTGGGGGAGAGAGAAGCTGTGGCAGGGAGAAGGGGGAAGAAAACTTATTTGAAGAAATATAGCTGAACACTTCTTGAATCTGGGGAAGGAAACAGAAATCCAGATCAAGAAGGTACAGAGACCCCCAACAAAATCAACCCAAGAAGGTCCATACAAAGACACACAATCATTAAAATGGCAAGACGTAGTTATGAACAGAGAATTTTAAGAGCAACAACAGAAAAGAATACAGTTGCAGACAAGGGAAATCCTATAAGGCTATTACTGGGTTTTTCACCAGAACTTTGCAGGCCAGAAGGGAGTGGAATGGTATATTCAAAAGGAAAGAACCTGCAGCCAATAATACTCTATCCAAGTGGCAGGGAGAAGCTGTGGCAGGGAGAAGATGGCAGGGAGCTGTTTTTACATGCGGAGAGAAGACTGAGATGGGGGTGGGAAATATGGGAAAAGCACCCCCTCCACCCTGAAAAGCAGCTGGAGAGAAAGTGGAAAAGTGGAAACAGCCACAGGGACTGAACTAAAAAGGGAGAAAGGAGAAGGTTTAAATTCTATTAAGACTCTATAAACAGGGGGAATGCAGAGTGTGAAATGCCACAGCTCAATACCTGGTGGTGCTCTGGTGAGAAGGGTGAATTCCTAGGAGCAGAGTGAAGTCCGCTGGTCTTCAGGCCACACAGGAGAGGCGGTTCCCCTGCTGGAAGGACACGTGGTAGAGGCTGTGTGTGTCTCCCAAAAGGCAAAGGCACTAGTGGACCTGGGAGAACAACTATATTGGCTGGTGCTGGAACAAAGTCTCTGGGGGGGTGGAGCCTGGTACCAGATGTGTGTTGTGATTTTCCATATTCTCTGAAACGCTGCTGCTATGCTATCTCGCGAACTTTTTCTGGGATGGGCTGGCATCTGGCCGCAGTCTCTGGGCAACGGCAGCAGCATGGTCCAGCGAATGTTCCAGGGTGCGGCCAGCACCGGGCCACTGCTCAGTGATACCTTCCCACAGAGGGGCAGAACGGGTCAAAGCCGCAGTTCCTCAGAAGAAAGGAGCCGGGAAAACAGCCGCATCTGAGATAAAACTTAGGAGGGAGGTGCTGCCTGGGACTTGGTCACAGACAGTGTAAAGGTGGGGAGTGTAGGGAAGCCAAAGGCAAATGATGGTGTTTGCTGATTGGGAAGAGCAGAGTTCCAACACTGGAGACTGGGTAGCTGGGTGACGCCATTTTCACTGCTCCCGCGCATGTGCATACACACCTACAAGCGGCACAATCCACCCCAATAAGGGTAATCAGCGCCATCTAGTGGAAAACAAAGTCATTACACTAAACCCTGCCCAACTGGGCTAACCTTGCTCTTCAGGAACACCAGCCTCCGCCTCCTTAGTTTATGGCCTATAAAGTGCTTCACAGTTTGACTTCTAGGGGAAAATGAAGTAATTTCAATCATATTTCAGTCTGTTCACCGGTCCATCTATTAACTTTTCTTTTTTCTCTTTTTAGTTTCTTTTCTTTTTCTTGAATACAGAAAGAAAAAATTGTTTTTATTTTCAATTTTTATTAAAAATATTTTATTTAATTTTGTTCTACTATATTTTTTACTTTTGTGTAAATTTTTTCAAATTCTATTTTACTTCCATCAATTTCATTTTATTCTACTTCAGTGTGTTCATTTTTTTCAAATTTTCAAAGGATTTCCTTTTTTTTCTTTCCCCCTTTTTCTCTAATGTATCAAGCCCCTTTCAACACCCAGACCAAAACACACCTAGGGTCTATCATAATTTGATTTGTGTCTGTGTGTGTGTTGCTTTTAATTTTTAATTTTAATATTTTTTAATTTTAAATTTTTTTACCTCATTAATTGCTTATCTCGCTTCAAAATTACGAAATGAAGGAATTCACCCCAAAAGAAATATCAGGAAGTCCCTAAGTCAGGGACTCAGCCAACACAGATACAAGCAAGATGTCTGAACCAGAATTTAGAATCACAATAATAAGAATACTAGCTGGGGTCAAGAATAGATTAGGATCCCTTTCTGCAGAGATAAAAGAAGTAAAAGCTAGTCAGGATGAAATAAAAAATTCTATATAACTGAGCTGAAATCTCGAATGGATGCCACAGTGGCAAGGGATGGATGAGGCAGAGCGGAGAATCAGTGATATAGAGGACAAACTTCTTGAGAATAATGAAACAGAAAAAAAGAGGGAGACTAAGGCAAAAGAGCACGATTTAAGAATAGGAGAAATCAGTGACTCATTAAAAAGGAACAAGATCAGAATCGTAGGGGTCCCAGAAGATGAAGAGAGAGAAAAAGGGGTAGAAGGGCTATGTGAGCAAATCATAGTGGAAAACTTTTCTAACCTGGGGAAAGACACAGACATCTAAATCCAGGAAGCACAGAGGACTCCCAGTAGATTCAACAAAAACTGACCATCAACAAGGTATATCATAGTCAAATTCACAAAATAACTCAGGCAAGGAAAGAATCATGAAAGCAACAAGGAAAAAAAAGTCTTTAACCTATAAGGGAAGACAGATCAAGTTTGCAGCAGATCTATCCACAGAAACTTGGCAGGCAAGAAAGGAGTGGCAGAATATATTCTATGTGCTGAATCAGAAAAATGCGCAGCCAAGAATTCTTTATCCAGCAAGGCTGTCATTCAAAATAGAAGGAGAGATTAAAAGTTTGCCAGAAAAACAAAAATTAAAGTAGTTTGTGACCACTAAACCAGCCCTGCAAGAAATCTTAAGAGGGATTCTCTGAGGGGAGAAAAGATGAAAATAAATAAATACATACATACATACATACATACATAAATACCAAAAGAAACAAAGACTAGAAAGAACCAGAGAACACCACCAGAAACTTCAACTCTACAAGCAACATAATGGCAATAAATTCGTATCTTTCAGTACTCACTCTAAACGTCAATAGACTAAATGCTCCAATCAAAAGACATAGGGTAACAGAATGGATAAGAAAACAAGTCCCATCTACATGCTGTTTACAAGAGACCCACTTTAGAACTAGACACCTTCAGATTCAAAGTAAGGGGATGGAGAACCATCTATCATGCTAGTGGTCAACAAAAGAAACCCAGAGTAGCCATACTTATATCAGATAATCTAGGTTTTAAGATAAAGACTGTATCAAGAGATGAAGAAAGGCATTATATCATAATTAAGGGGTCTATCCACCAAGAGGGCCTAACAATTGTAAAAATTTATGGTCCAAACGTGGAACACTCAAATATATAAATCAATTAATCACAAACATAAAGAAATTCATTGATAATAATACCATAATAGTAGAGGACTTCAACACCCCACTTACAACAATGGACAGATCATCTAATCAGAAAATCAACAAGGAAACAGTGCTTCAAATGACATTTGAATGACCAGATGTATTTAACAGATATATTCAGAACATTTCATCCTAAAGCAGCAGAATATACATTCTTCTCCAGTGCACATGGAATGTTCTCCAGAATAGACCACATACTGGGACACAAATCAGCCCTCAACAAGTACAAAAAGATTGAGATCATATCATGCATATTTTCCGACCACAACACTATGGAACTTGAAATCAACCAAAAGAAAAAAAATTGGAATGGTAACAAATACTTGGAGCTAAAGAATATCCTACCAAAGAATGAATGGGCTAACCTACATGTTAAAGAGGAAATTAAAAAGTACACAGAAGCCAATAAAAATGATAATACCACAACCCAAAAACCTTTGTGATGCAGCAAAGGTGTCATAAGAGGAAAGTTATACAGTAATCCAGGCCTTCCTAAAGAAGGAAGGAAGGTCTCAGATACACAACCTAACCTTACACCTTAAATAACTGGAAAAAGAACAGCAAATAAACCCCCAAACCAACAGAAGACAGGAAAGAATAAAGATTAGAAAAGAAATTAATGCTATCGAAACCAAAAACAAAAAAAAAACCAACAAAACAAAACAAACCAGTAGAACAGATCAATGAAACCAGAAGCTGGTTCTTTGAAAGAATTAACAAAATTGATAAACCACTAGACAGTTTGATTAAAAAGAAAAAGGAAAGGACCCAAATAAATAAAATCAAGAAAAAAAGAGGAGAGATCACAACCAACACAGCAGAAATAAAAACAATAATAAGACAATATTATGAACAATTATATGTCAATAAAATGGGCAATCTGGAAGAAATGGACAAATTCCTAGAAACATATACACTACCAAAACTGAAACAGAAAGAAATAGAAAATTTGAACAGACCCAAAACCAGTAAAGAAATAAAATTAGTAATCAAAAATCTGCCAAAAAACGAGTCCAGAGCCAGATGGCTTTCCAGGGGAATTCTACCAAACATTTAAGGAAGAGTTAACACCTATTCCCTTGAAGCTGTTCCAAAAAATAGAAATGGAAGGAAAACTTCCAAACTCTATGAAGCCAGCATTACCTTAATTCCAAAACCAGACAGAGACCCCACTAAAAAGGAAAACTATAGACCAATTTCCTTGTTGAACATGGATGCAAAATCCTCAACAAGATATTAGCCAACCAGATCCAACAATACATTAAAAAGATTATTCACCACGACCAAGTGGAATTTATACCTGGGATGCAGGGCTGGTTCAATATCTGCGAAACAATCAATGTGATTCCATCACATTAATAAAAGAAAGGACAAGAACCATATGATCCTCTCAATAGATGCAGAGGAAGCATTTGACAAAATACAACATCCTTTCTTGATAAAAACCCTCAAGAAAGTGGGATATAAGGATCATACCTCAAGATCATAAAAGCCATATATGAAAGACCCAATGCTAATATCATCCTCAATGGGGAAAAACTGAGAGCTTTCCCCCTAAGGTCAGGAACAAGACAGGGATGTCCACTCTCACCACTGTTATTCAACATAGTATTGAAGTCTTAGCCTCAGCAATCAGACAACACAAAGAAATAAAAGGCATCCAAATTGGTCAGGAGGAAGTCAAACTTTCACTCTTCACAGATGACATGATACTCTATATGGAAAACCCAAAAGATTCCACCAAAGAACTGCTAGAACTGATTCATGAATTCAGCAAAGTTGCAGGATATAAAATCAATGCACAGAAATCAGTTGCATTCCTATACACCAACAATGAAGCAACAGAAAGAGAAATCAAGGAATCGATCCCATTTACAACTGCACCAAAAACCATAAAATACCTAGGAATAAATCTAACCAAAGAGGGCAAAAGTCTATACACTGAAAACTATAGAAAGCTGATGAAAGAAATTGAAGAAGACACACAAAAAAAATGGAAAAAGATTCCATGCTCCTGGATAGGAAGAACAAATATTGTTAAAATGTCAATACTACCCAAAGCTATCTACATATTCAATGCAATCCCTATCAAAATAACACCAGCATTCTTCACAGAGTTAGAACAAATAATCCTAAAATTTGTATGGAACCAGAAAAGACCCCAAATAGCCAAAGCAATCTTGAAAAAGAAAACCAAAGCAGGAGGTATCACAATCCCAGACTTCAAGCTGTATTACAAAGCTATAATCATCAAGACAGTATGGTACTGGCACAAAAACAGACATTCAGATCAATGAAACAGAATAGAGAACCCAGAAATGGACTCACAGTTGTATGGTCAACTAATCTTTGACAAAGCAGGAAAGAATATTGAATGGAATAAAGACAGTCTCTTCAGCAAATGGTGCTGAGAAAACTGGACAGCAACATGCAGAAAAATGAACCTGGACAGCTGTCTTACACCATACACAAAAGTAAACTCACAATGGATGAAAGACCTAAATGTGAGAAAGGAAGCCATCAAAATCCTCAAGGAGAAAGCAGGCAAAAACCTCTTTGATCTTGGCCTCAGCAACTTCTTACTCAACATGTCTCCAGAGTCAAGGGAAACAAACTGTACTATTGGGACCTCATCAAAATAAAAAGCTTCTGCACAACGAAGGAAATAATCAGCAAAAGTAAAAGGCAACCAATGGAATGGGAGAAGATATTTGTAAATGACATATCAGATTAAGGGTTAGTATCCAAAATCTATAAAGAGCTTATCAAACTCAACACCCAGAAAAACAAATAATCCAGTGAAGAAATGGGCAAAAGACATGAATAGACACTTCCCCAAAGAAGACATTCAGATGGCAAACTGACACATGAAAAAATGGTCAACATCACTCATCATCAGGGAAATACAAATCAAAACCACAATAAGATACTACCTCACGCCTGTCAGAATGACTAACATTAACAACTTAGGCAACAACAGATGTTGGTGAGGATGCAGAGAAAGAGGATCCCTTTTGCACTGCTGGTGGGGATGCAAACTGGTGCAGCCACTCTGGAAAACTGTATGGAGGTTCCTCAAAAAATTAAAAATAGAACTACTCTACTACCCAGCAATTGCACTACTAGGTATTTATCCAAGGGATACAGGTATACTGTTTTGAAGGGGCATATGCATCCCAATGTTTATAGCAGACTATCAACAATTGCCAAAGTATGGAAAGAGCCCAAATGTCCATCGATGGATGAATGGATAAAGAAGATGTGGTACATATATACAATGGGAGTATTACTCGGCAATCAAAAAGAATGAAATTTCGCCATTTGCAACTACGTGGATGGAACTAGAGGCTATTATGCTAAGCGAAATTACTCAGAGAAAGACAAATATCATATGACTTCACTCATATGAGGACTTTAAGACACAGAACAGATGAACACAAGGAAAGGGAAGCAAAAATAGTATAAAAATAGGGAGGGGCACAAAACAAGAGACTCTTAAATATGGAGAACAAACAGAGGGTTACTGGTGGGGTTGTGGGAGAGGGGATGGGTAAATGGGTAAGGGGCATTAAGGAATGTATTCCTGAAATCATTGTTACATTATATGCTAACTAATTTGGATGTAAATTAAAAAAATAAAATTAAAATTAAAAAAATAAAAAATAAATAAAAATAAAATTCTGGAACATACTGGGGAAAATAAAAGGCAAGGGGAAAGGTTATGATTATTTAACAGAGAATCTGAATTCCCAAATAAATTATCTTACAGAAAATCAAACTTGCCTTTAGAAACATTTTTGTACTTACTAAAATGAAAAAAAAAATCACATTGCAAAGAAAAATGTAGGCTTATACAGCAAGTGAAGACCATTATATTTATAAAATAAATCCTTCAAATACTTTACAGAAATTTAAATTTTCAAAAAATATATCAAATATTTACCCTTGTTTGGACAGCTAAAATACTTTGTCAAAGTGACGTTAAAATGGGCTGCAACTGATATCCTACAAATTGTACAAGTGTGTCACTGACGCTGGATATGCACAGGTGCATATTACATACATGTGAAATGGCTAACACTGCTGTGCATAGTATTTCTATAAATAGTTTTATCCTATAAAAGTCCTTTAGACTATCTTGAATCAAATTACAAGAAACAGTGACGGAAAATGCTTTGACATTTGGTCAAAGAATCTAAGAATGCAAAAGTTGTAATGGTTTTGGGATTTAAGATTATTGAACATGAGATACAAGTCAAGATTCCTTACAAAATATCTGGATATGGGGAGTATATGCAAATACTCATCTGGAGAGTACAAGGTGAAGGTATATTACAGAACTCTGATTTCTTTAGGTATATTCCTATTGTTTTATTCTGTTTTATCTAGACTTAGATGGAGATTTAATCAAATAATGTTATATTAAGTTTTTCAGTTCTAATAAGCAACTTTAAGAAGAAGTACAATGGAAGGGTATAGACCTTTCTGTACTCGTACTTTTATGGCAATTTGATTTTTATTATAATGTGATATTGTAATTAACATTATGCTAAAAATAAAATTGACTGCATTATGGTTTTGCCCACAGTGTTCAAGTATTTTATTGCTAAAATATTCTACAGTGAATCCAGTAAACATTTTCTATTTCCAATTGCCTGAGAGATGATCCAACCTTTTTTTACCAATTGCAACTAAACTAGCTCAGAACAGCTGTGTTGAAACCCCTCAAACCAGAGCCAGTCATCCAAAAATCTAAAATGCGAACACTTTCCATCCAAGATAGAAAAACAAACATCCAAAGAAAACCCCACAATTAATCAAGTAACCAATCAACATTCACTTCTCTATTATTCAAACTAATAGTTCTTTGAAGTTTCTGCCTTTATTATTTACTGATGGTTCCGGCAGTCACAGTTTCAATGTCAAATGGGAGAGTCCCATTGCCCCCCTTGCCCAGCAGTTTTTTTGGGCAGCAGATTATATTTTTTCCACTTAAAAAATGGCAACATTTGTACTAACGCAGAGTGCTTGATCCTTCTACAGAGTCACATTCTGTGACTATGCTCTGCACACACTCCTATTTGTCTCTTTTGTCTAGTTACATCTCACTTTCAACTATGAATGCTAATGTCTGCCCACAGAAATAAATTGGAATGCGGGAGCTGGATTTAGAATCATTCTGGCATGTTCTATTTCTTCCATTGCTCAGGCAGTATCTCTCAAGGCCAGCTTTCCACTCATGAGGTGCAAATGTGGAACGCATATTTGGGGGATGTTCCAAGCACTCCACTCCTCTTAGCCATCTCCCCCACCAGAACTGATTATCAACACTGGAGTCTATGTGCTGGCCGCAAAGAAAGAATTAAAAAAGAAAAAAAGCCTGACAGTTCTGTTTGGCTGCAACTGGTACCTGTCAGCCTGTGGGGGGTTGGTGCGAATGCCTGGGGTGGGGGGGGAGGCAAAGAGCAAGGTCAAGTGGTCATTTTATAACAAAGAAGTCAGTAAACCAGGCTGACTAGTTGACTGACCTAATTTCTAACTCCCAACTCCAACTGAAACTCTGTATTCATTTAGCAGTTATTTTCCCCTCTTCATCTATTTTCTGATTACTCCAGTTGGTTTTGAGCATAAAAAAAAAAAAAAAGCTTTTTTCTGGTTAAATTATATACAACTTCTAAGGCAGAATTTGAGAGAGTTGAGCCAGGGGAATTAACACTGAAATGATTTTTATAAGCTTCAACAACATTATGACTCAGGAATAAAGTAATAATTTTAAATGCTTTGAATGTTTTATGAGGAGAAAATGAGTTAGGTACTGAAGGAAGAGTTCAAGAGTTGCCACTTTGCACTGCATTCCTCACAGCTCCTACGTTGCCTAGACTGGTGACCTATAACTGTGAAGGTTGTAAAAAAAAAAGGCACGGCATGATGTAGAAAATTGAGATATAAAGGGTATTAGCCCAGGGGATGTGTCAGCTACATATACTCTGGTTATGTCAGCATGAGATGAGATAGATCTGTTTTTCCCTCCACGGTGCTGGGCCCACATGAGGCCTTTGGTTTCTTCTGTTATTGCTTGGGTATCCGGGACTGCCTATTCCTGAAAGGGAAAGCAAACGTGGAGCAGACAGCAAGCCACATCTGTCCTGGGACCAGGCATTTTATATGCTGTTCACGGTGCTGCTGTCACAGACTCTGACCTTTCTGCCCATCTGGGACTCTGGACCTGCCTGCTCCTGTCTCAGTGAACTTCCTCATCCTGGACCCACTCTCTTCCTGGACTGCAGAATCTGCCAGGCTTTTTCTGCTCCAGACCCTTTCTCTCCCTGGCTCATTCTGAACAAAAGCTCAGTGCTACTTACCACCCTGTTCTTTTTCTTCAGTGATCACAGGCATGAGGGAGAGTTTAGCTAAATGAACTTGCTAACTTTTATTGGATGTTTTCTGTATACCAGGCACTGTTCTAAATGCTTTACTCATATCAACACATTTGATTCTTGTGTTGACCATGTGAGGTCCATATTATTATCCCCATGCAGTAATTTGCCCAAGATAATATGGATATTAGGGGTCAGAGCCAAGATTCAAATACAGATAGTTTGGCTCCCAAAGGCTGAACTCTTAACCATCACAACATAAGGCCTCTGTAAATAAACACCCAGGTGGTAAAATGTGAAAGCCAGAGCAGCAGGTGGAATCATTCAATATTTATTGTATTTGTAATCTGTGCCAGGCTCTTATGCCTGCAATGACAGACCCTAAGTTATACCAGATAACAATTTTACATTCTCTGAGCTTCCAATCTAGTGAACAATAAAATAAAGGACACTGTGATTACAACTAGATGGAAATGCAGTCTATTTACTAAGAGAGCACAGTGGGGAGAGTGAGCAGGTCCCAGGACACAGGATCAGGGAATGCTTTACTGTTGAGGCAGAATTTGCTCTGGATCCAAGCATTCTATTTGGGCATTAGAAGGGAAGAAAGAAGGCAGCAGTTCCAGGAAAGGGACTAACAGAGGGAGAATCTCAAGGGCACAGTGTGTACAAGGGCAGTAGCACATAACTCTGCACAAGAACTAGAACAGGAGCAGAACATAGAGATGAGAGGGTAAGGCCAGAATTTAGAAGATCTCATATGCCTGGTTAAAGAGTTTGCATAAAGATTGAAAGGCGGTATATGTTAGGGGTCTTGAGCAAGCTTCAGGAGGATTGACTGAGCAGTAGACTCTGATATCAATTGCAGCTAGGAGCAACTGAACAAGAGTTAAAACAGCCTCTTAGAGGGTCATTAGGCCATGGGAAAGATGGGGGAGGTGAGCTTGAGAGCCATCTGAGAAACAGGGACAAAAGTCCTACTGAGTTGGATATGAGAAGTGAGGAAGAGTGAGTTGTCGGAGCTCGTGAGAGAGAGTGCCCTGGCCCTTCCCTGTTGGTAAGTATCTTTTCCCTCCACCTGGTTTCTCAGCACATCTTACCCAACAAACATGAAGTGCAAGACCTCCACCTCCACTACTCCCTCTTCTGTGACCCTGAACAGAAGGGATAGCCTGACTGAGATGGCTCTGTGATCCACTGTGATCAAACTCTGCTTGGTACATATGAAATTGATACTGATTAGTATGTAGAACACTTTTGGAAAATTTGTGAGGCTCCATTTAGAAATTACATTAATTCTTATTGCCACAGTTTTCTTTCTTTTTTTTTTTTTAAGTTTGACTTTAAAAAACATGTTCATTTATTTATTTATTTTTGAGAGAGAGATAAAGAGAGCAAGAGAGAGAGCATGCGTGCACAAGCAGGGCAGGGGTAGAGAGAGAATCCCAAGCAGGCTCCCTGCTGTCAGTGCAGATCTCAGGAACTATCGGGGCTGGAACTCAGGCACCGTGAGATCATGACCTGGGCCGAAATCAAGAGTCGGATGCTGAGCCGACTGAGCCACCCAGGCGCCCCTTATCGCCACAGTTCTTAAAAAGAGTCAGGGGAACTCCCAAAGTAGCCTGGAGAGCCACAGCTCAGACAATGATATGCTGAGTTAATTGCTCACTTAGATCTTTATTTTGTTCTGGGATCTGAGGAAAGGGAGAAAATGAAGTACTCTTTTGAGAAGGGCTTGGAGAGCAGGTATGACATACTGAGTAGCAATGCTGGTTGTGGGTACAGGAGCGGGAATCATGGAAATGCACCACATGTAAGTCATCCCAACCCAGGTCCAGTTTTTGTAGGATCCTTGGAGTTGAATTAGGTCAACATCTGTAGGGACAACATCCCTTGAATATTTCTGGGGGGCTTTGGGAATCTAGCTTTTTTCTGTGAGAACCTTTTAAAGGAAATGTCAATAACCTTAAAAAAGGTATGGAGAGGGGCATGTGGATGGCTCAGTCAGTTAAGCATCTGACTTTGGCTCAGGTCACGATCTCGTGGTTTTTGAGTTTGAGCCCTGCACCGGGCTCTGCACTGACAGTGTGGAGCCTGCCTGGGATTCTCTCTCTCCCTCTCTCTGCCCCATCCACACTCTCTCTTTCTCTGTCAAAATAAATAAATAAACTTAAATTTAAAAAAGTATGGAGATTATTTTGTTTAATTAGTGGTCTTAGGAGACTAGCAGATAGGTTGGACCTCGTTTGGGCAAATTATTTTACCTCCTCCCTTCAAAGAGAAGAGTAGGACCTGCTGTGATGGATACATGGGGACTGCCACTTCCTTTAAAGTTCTTTCTAGTATTTCCCTTCCCTTGGTCCCAGGAGAGTGAGAGAATGAGACAGAACTGGATGACTTAAACCTATCTTTCCTTCCTTGACCACAATTTCAGAACATGTGTCCTTCTGGCATAGCCATGTGATAATGGATGGCAGTTCCAAAGTCATAGAGTTGTTCCCAAAGCATGCCTGGATTCAGTCTGAGGTTGAATGACCTAGGCATCCAATCCACTGCCCTATTCATGACTGCAAATTGGAATACCAAATGCTGCTTCTTTCATGTCATTTTGTCACATGTCAATCGATATTCTCGGAGTCTGCTGCTTGCCCAACTATCACTCCTTTTATTCAGATGAAAGTCAAAGTGTTAAATAATATACAACGTACAGCCTCCATTGGTTCCTACCAATGAAACTTCATAAAAGAGGCTGATGTGCCTACCTAAAACTCAAAGTGTTATTTAATTTACCTTCACCAATCCTAATAGATCTCCTTTTTCTTCTTCAGGGGTTGCTGAAGTGTGGTTGTATTAAGTTTTATCTCTACATTTGTCTAGTATGAATCAGGTAATGGCCAGCATTGTGTTTATCCTGATTTTCACAACTGATGCCTTATCTTATGAGCAGATGTCAATCACTTTAGAGGTAGGGGCATAAGCAAAACTTGGCAGTGACATGGCAGAATCTTTCGCTCAAGGGCTGGAATCAAGATTCTCTGGGTTGAATTCATCAGGATGTGGCATGGGTAAGAGACGGTAGTAGAGGCCAATGAAGCAAGGTTGTCATATCTAGAGTGCTGGACCTGGTTAGTAGTGGGCCACTCCTCAGTGAACCCAGAAATGTTTCCTCCTTGACTGAGTTTACTGGAAAAAAACTTGTTCCCAATATGTATGAGGCTTACCTTTTGCTCTTTGCACTCACTGTGTGAATATTCAACTTAGCCAATGAGGAATTTGGAAGAATCATTTTCATGTGTGATTGTTTAAAATATTTTCACATGGATCAATAAGATGGACATGTAACTCTTTAGGGGGTCTAAATCCACAGCAACTCAGAGAAGCCATTTTGCATGATTTATACTGGAATTTATCCAAGGCTGTCACAGGTCCCAAAGATAAGCATCGTGGGGCCTATGATGGCTGCATAATAAATTGAGCTGAGGATAATAGGAGAGGTCAAATATCAAAAAGCAAACCCCTTATCTACCACCAAATCTCTTTTTTAAAAATGAATCCCTAGAAAGAGGTCATTCTGTACTTTTGCTATATTGGGATTGAGGCTTATTCACCAGTAATTGCACCCTGGAGAGATTTCTTAGCTTCTACTTGGAAACCAGGAGGGGAAATAATTCCAGGTGGGAGGTTTTTCATAGCCCATCAAATCTCCTACATAGGTTTCTTATTCTAAAATAGAAAAAGCTGGTCAGGAAGGCTGTGTTTTACTCTCTTGCCTCAACTTTTTTTTATACTTACTTGGTTTCATATTTGACAAACAATTATCAAGAAACGGCTGTTTGCCTGGCAGTGTGCTAAGCATATTTGCCTTGTGTTCCCACTAAATCACTTAATACTTGGAAAAAGATATTCAGACCTTCATTTCAAATATTGGGAAACTGGATTTCAGGAATACATAGTGCATCACAAGGTCACACAGTGAGGAAATGGTATCTCAGGGATTTGAATGTGGTTTTCTCTGAGCCTAGGATTCTTCAGATGGCAAAATGCCATCTCTTTAATTTTATAGCTACATTATAAACACATTTTTATATCTACAATGTTGATGTCTTTATTTTTGTATATACAAAATTTTGCTTTTCATTTTCAACTTTTGAGAACCTAGAAGCAGAAAACATGCATCTTATTGAAAAAAAAAGTTAAGTGCATTTTAGGGGCAGATCTTGATTTGATAAAATATTATCTGATAAATATTAGATCAACAAAATTACACATTTTAAGTGGAATTAACAAGCATAGAGTTTATTCCCATACATTCTCTTTCTTTTAATGTTTATTTATTTTTTTAGAGAGAGGGAGTGCAAGCTGGGCATGGGCAGAGAGAGGAGGAAAGTGCAAAGCAGGCTCTGCACTGACAGCAGCAAGCCTGATGTGGAGCTCGAACCCGGGAACTGTGAGATCTTGACCTGAGCTGAAACCAACTGAGCCACCCGGGTGCCCCTACATTCTTCTTAATTCCTAAAACATCAACATGGGGTGAAATCCCAGAGTACCTGTATAACATTTTCAGTTGAGTCATCTATGATAAGCACGTAGGCATTTTTAAAAAATTTTTAATGTTTATTTATTTTCAAGACTGAGAAAGAGAGAGAGAGCAAGCAGGGAAGGGGCAGAGAGAGAGGGAGACACAGAATCTGAGGCAGGCTCCAGGCTCTGAACTGTCAGCACAGGCTCTGAACTGTCAGCACAGAGCCCAATGCGGGTCTCAAACTCATGAACCGCGAGATTATGACCTGAGCTTAAGACAGAGGCTTAACCAACTGAGCCACCCTGGTGCCCCAGAAGGTAAGTATTTTGATTTTTATTGTTTTACCCTTGTAACCCATGTCTCTGCAGTTGGTTAGTTTAATTCAAGGCAAGTCTCAGACCAAAATCAAGGCACTTACTCTCTCATTATGAGACGTAATTAATAGATCATTCCTTCAAATTACTGAAGATTTTGATTTCCAACATTCTCACCTGGTAGGTCTTTAGGATGCCAGATCTCAGACTCTGTATGTAAACACTTTAACACACTGGTTGTTTACTTTTCCTACAATTCCTAGTCTGGACTTTCTGTGCTATGAGACTGTCAAGTTTCTATTTTGCATCTTTCTATTCAAGGAATTCTCATCCTGTATTTCTAACTTTTTCCTATCCTGAGGGCTCCCCTCCCTGGCCTCACTGACCCACAGACTACTTTTGCCAGGGGAAAAGTGACATTGTCTCTTTTCAGTAAAGTACATAATGGATATCAATTCCTAGAGTCTCCTCATTCATGCAAGTAGAGAATCAGAGCCAAAGTTCTCCTCCTGTGAAAGTAATCACTTGGGATGGCAGAGAACCCCAGAAATCTCCAAATTAAGATGTCTTTCTTGCTGGAGGGCATCTGTTTTTTCTAATGGCATCTTTGGAAAAGTAGGATCTCTCAGCTGCTCTGCCTAGTGGCAATTTCTAGCCCTGCAGCTTTTGCTGGAGCCCTTCTGCCTTAAGGAATTGATCCAAGCTCCCTTGGTCATAGGAAAAGTTATATTATTTTTAGTTCTACCTTCTGATTTTTTTTTAACTATAGAGCTCTTTAATGATAACTGTGAGACCATGCAACTAATTTATTGGTCAGGTTTTTGAAAGTTTCTTTTTAAAGTTGCAAAGAGTTTCACAAGAAAGTAAGCAGGGATATCTCAGTAGCACATATTAAGTTCTTCCCTTGTGCCCTTTCCACCATGTTGTAAGGGAGGGCTCAGCTCCATTGATTCCTTGGATGGAATGAATATTCATTTACTTACAGTTTCCAATCATTGGGAAATGCAGGATATAACCAAAGAGAAAAATTCCTGCCTACATCAAACTTATTTTCAAGTAGGAAAGAGAGACAATAAAATAAATATGTAAAATATGTACAATAATAAATGATAAATCAGGGAAATTGTGAGTGGGGGACCATGTTCTTCAGCCCCTCCTCATCCTTAGTTTCTTCAGACAGTGTTTGAACTCAGATTACTGGGTATAACGGACACTGTCTTCTGCCGCCTATCTAATATCCTTACTCCCTTGTTCTTTACTAACAATGCAATACAACTCAGTTCTAGTCACGAGATACAAGCAAATGTTCCTGATCTGGTTGTCTCAGAGACTTTAGAGAAGACTCTCTATTTCCCTTTTGCCCAGAATATGGACACAATCTCTGGAGTTGCAGCAGTCACCTTGCAATCATGAGGCAAGGTCATGCCAGAGATGGCAGAGCAGGAAAATGGAACTCAAGCAGCGGTATCAGCCCTGACAACCCATCAGCCCTGACTACCAGGTTCTCTGAGCACCAATACAATGCATGACCTCCCTGGGGGACTCTACCTACAGTGTAGCCTCTGCATGTGGGGCACAATGGACCACAATTCTAAAGGCTGCAATATATATGAGATTCTCTGGAATTGTGTAACACTGCAGCACTGTTTTGTGTGTGTGTGTGTGTGTGTGTGTGTGTGTGTGTGTGTGTGTTTACATAATCCTTTGGTTTATTCACAGTTGTATTATTACACGCAGCCAAACACAACTTTAGGGTTAACAATAGCTGCATTTCTTCTTCTGAACTTTTCTTTCAGGATACAGAGGCACATGCTCAAATTGAGTCTGAGGACAATTCAAGTATCTTACATGACAGTTACACAAAGTGAACTGTAATAGTCACTCTTTTAGTATGATTCATCTGTCAAGTTAATTTTCTTGCCAACCCAATATCTTCTAGGAACCCAATTTATTCAGAGAGGAGAATTAAAGAAAGGATGAGGTTGAAATATTAGACTTTAAGTCAAACATTAGGGCGCATTCAGAATTCTGTCTTATATTGTATAAATTCAAGGGGTGGTATCTTAAACAGGTTCAAGGGTGGCTGCCCCTCAGCCCCATATCTAAGAGCTCACACACTGTCAAGACTATTGCCTGGAATCTAGAATCTGTGTCCGTTGTCACTGAACAGATTTGGCCTCATATGTCTTGCTCAAGCCATCGCATTTGCCTTGCCCTTGATCTCCTTATCTTCATCTATTCTTCCCTCTAAGTAAGTCTCCATATTACCACAGACTTCCCTTCCTCAAAGAAAATCACATTTCCTATCACCTTCTTTCTTGAAAACTTTCTTTGGATAAATGCTGCCTTCTGAATGAAGTCCAGATGCCTTAACATGGAGCGCTAGGCTCCTTTTGTTATGGCAGCGTTTGACTTTCCAGCTTCAGTTCCTGTCACTCAGCAAATCTTGACAATTTCTGAATACACAGTGCCATTTGTAATTTGGACCTTTCTTTATGGGTTTTCCTTCTGTAAGAATGTTCCTCTTCCCCTCAACTTTCTATGTTCCCCTTGCTCTTCTGTCAAAGCTCAGCAAATAGAACTATCTCTGAAGTTTTTCCTGATTTATGCAGACAGCTGTTTATACCTTACCCTTCATTATTCTTTACACATCACTTGGTACTACCTCATAACAACACATATTTCATCCCATTACAATGATCAACTATTATTTGTTTATATCTCTCTTTCTATATTATGTATTCTTAAGGGTTCATGTCCTTGTCTTATTAATCTTTGTATCACAGTTTTTAGTATAAGTGCTTGGCAAATATGAGTTTTCCTAACATGAGTTTAATTTTTTCTTTAATTTAGCATTTAATCTAAGTACTTGTCTCAATCATAAGTGACCTGGTTAAAGCAGAGACCAGAATGAAGTAACCACAAATTCCAAATGCAAACTTCTAATTATTTGGAATCAGAGCCAAAGCCTTGAATTATATTGGAAATTACTAATGAGGCCATTAGTACAATAGAGACTTTGAGCTGGATTCAGGATAATATCAGTGCACAACATAACTATCAACCAGTACGTGTGGATATATCTTTATACACCTAATGGCATAAAATATATATCTTAATATGTTTTGTTACTAACCAAAGCAATAATATTTTATGAGATTATACTGTACAAGGGTACATATTAATTTTCAGTTGGCTGGGATAAGAACTCATCTAATTTGATTAGATGGCAGTGGTATAAACAATACATAGTGATATCAAGGGAGCCTATTGTATTTAATGTTGATGGATGCTAACAACATCAATTCATACATGGTTCCAATTGCAGTGAGTAGGAACATTGCTTTTAGGTGCAAACCTATTAATAAATAAAACTCATTATAAAATGTCATCCAGTGGGCCTATCTTTCCCCATTGGGGAAAAATACAGCTAATGCTTATATGTGACATGTTTGAGGGAACTGAGCTAGAAGACACATGAATAATTACTGTGCTCTGTATTAGAAATTCTCAGGTTGCCATGAGAAAGTGCAGCCAGAAGGACACTGCTTACACAAAAGTTTATACTGAGTAGTGGCATTACTCTATTCTGTCTCTGTCTTTCTCTCTGTCTCTCTCTCAAATAGGCATTTTGTTTGTGCCCATTGTATTTGAATGGGCTATTAGATTGTCTGTACTTTAAAATACATCAGTGTAAGTTGTGTAATACATACTTGGGTGAGAGAATCAACTTGGCACCAAAGTAATTGTTTAACACTTGATATATCTTACTCAAATCCACATTCTAATGGTGGTTCGTGACCATTTTAAAGATCCTAATCAGGAGTCTACATTTTAAAGGAGGCGCAAACTGGCACTTCAGTATCACCATCCAAATCTGCACTAGCCTCTTCCTAATCAGTGTAGTTCAGAGACCAGTAACAGGCATTACCTATACACTTGTTAGAATGTAGAATCTCAGCCCCTCAACCCTGATATAATGGATCAGTCTGCATTTTAACACAACTCCCAGTGGATTCTGTAAGCATTTAATTTGAGTATCACTGCACTAGGCAATTTGTTAATTAGCATATGAGATGTTAGAAATAATTTTTGCATTGGTGAAACGAGTAATTACCAAACGTGTGGTTTGTTAGAAATATTGTATGGGTACCTCTGCTCTTGATGGAATTTGGGGAGCCCGGTAGCTTTTTGGGTGGCACTCCGAGATGAATCTAGGACTCACTGGGTCTTGTGCCCCCGACTTAACATTAGATTCTTGCATCTGCTCTGACTGCAAGGTTAGCTGGCCCTGCTGTCAAAGTATTGTCACATTTACCTTGGAATGAAACTTTTATGCAAGGTGCTTGGCATTGTCTACAAGAACAGGGAATGAGGATGTCATATGATTCCTTTTGTACTTGCTTGTTTGTATGTGTTTCTTGGTTTGGAAACCGCCTGGCAGTTTGCTGGATATAATCTGAAACTGGCTCTTCTATGCAGAAGGCAGGGAGAGACAAAGAAAGAGGCAGCCTGCTCCAGATAGGTAGGTGGCAGGTTTAAAAATCAAGGGAATTATGAGGCTTGTTTTAGCCCCAAGACAAGTAGATCTGTGCACTCACAGGCCAAATCTTAAAGCTTTATATAGAGGCCTACATTGTGTCTAGTCACCCCAGACGGTCTTAATACCACATCACCATCTCAAGGCTGTGTCCTTGGGGCAGCTTCTGAGAGTGAGAAACCAAGCAGAATGTACTTTCCAAGGACAGGGGAGGGAGTGAGGAGCCTCTGATTGCCTGGGCCCACTTAAGGGTCAGCTGGTGGTCTGTGCTCTCAATGACCTCCCACAACAGTGTTTATAAATTGGTATGTCTGAAACTTCTTACATTATAACATGCTACCTGGTGGTGAGCACACTTATAATCCTAACAACCCTGCCATCTTGATATTGGCACCTATTGTCTCTTCATTTTGTTGGAAATCCTCCTAGTTCTCAGTATGATGAAACTTTTTTTTCCCCCTAAACCTGTAACTTTTTGTATTATAACTCTAGATCTTTTTAAACCTTTTTAGCTGAAGATCTATGACACCATTTCAGTAGAAGGAAGGGTGTTGCCTCATTATTGTCAGGTGGCTATAGGAACCCAGGTTCCTTCGTCTTCGTTGACACATGAGTCTTATTACTGGTTGGCAGGCTGGAAGTTCCAACACCCTGTGCGGTTTTATCAACAGTGCACTGGTGGTAGTCTCATTACTGTCGGTGACTATGAAAGTCTTGTCTCTCCACTGGTCTCTTCTGACTCTACCTGAGGAAAGAGAGGGCTGGGGCATCTCATTATTGTGTTTGGGAGGGGGTTAGGGGGTGGAGGCACAGGTTTCCCACTTCGTCTACAGTGTGGATAAACAGCAGAGATTGTTGACTCCAGACTTCTAACAAGTTCACTATAATAAAACTGATTCTAAATAAGAAAGTCGAATTCTCCAAACAAGAGGACACATCTGAAATCTTTGAGAAATCAGATCTAGTAGAAAATGGAAGGGGAAATATTCCTTATGATTTTGTTCTGGAAACTCTGCCTTTCCTATTAATCCTTACTTAACATGTTTGTTTATTTTGCATTCCCCCATTTCCTCTATTCTGTGCTTTGTGTATGTGTGTTCTTCTGCATTGAAGACTAAGCAATTGTATTCTTGGGAAGTTATAGTAGTCTCTCAGAAACATTTTGATCTCTCTGAAAGAAATTGCTTTTGCAATGCTATATCTGCATGCTGTTCTCTCCTTGCATTGCAGTTAAGACACAACTTCATATGGGTGAGTACATCTCTGGAAAAATTCTCTTCTACCAATTTCCCTAGCCCAGACGGCTCAGTTGCAGAAAGCTCATGGTACATTGCTCTTGAAGAAAAGAATAAGTTTTATAATAAAGTTCAGGTCTTGACCACATATTTTCAACAGTTCTAATTTTTTTTTTTTAATTATGAAGTTAATTTTCCTTCTGCTTAATGTCAATTAAGTGCATAGACTGATACTGTTTATGGAAATTACATATTTGGGCTACGGATGGAGAGAACTTTCGACCAAAGCTTCCCCTTATCTCATGTGCAGTTCTCACAGGGTAGAATCAAATTCAGGAGGCAGCAAAGGAGATTAGACTCTAAGATGCAACAGTGTTTTAAGGGAGATGTCAGAAACTATCGATGTTCATATTCTAGGACAAAAAAAAAATATCAATCCAGAAAATAGATCCAAGCATGAAGGATTTGAAAAAGGCTACAAAAGCAAGTACATGGACAAAAATGTTATTTTTGCTGAGGAAATATGACAAAGTGTGAGACTGTTGTCCATGTGAGACACTAATTCTCTTTCTAAATCTTGGTAAGACTTCATTGTGATCATTATTACATTTCATTATTCTAGAAGTAGTATTACAGATAATATCCATTTCTGCCATATCATCTAGAGGGATCTGTTTAGGATTTAGTTTGTGAAAAGCAATGGTAGAGAAATGGAAAACAGTGGCAGTTCTATAATTTCTAAAGAACTGTCAACAACAAAGGAAGAGAAATTTAGAAAAAAGCTCTACACTTTCCTGTTAAAATTGCACTTTGTTTTTTAACAAATATTTTCTTAGTACACTCCTTTATTTCTCCAGCCATCTTGTTTTCCCTTTTCTTTCTATTTCAGAGAGATTGTTGGTTGTGTGGAAAAGAGGCGGGGGGAGAGACCCATTACTGAGGATTCTCAGCCTTCCACCTTTGGTTCATGCCATGTTCCTCTGGAGGCAATTTCTCCCTTAAACGTACCTCTTATGCTGTATTAATACATTGTGTCAACTGTCTCCTGCTTTCCCATTTCCAAATATCCTTCATATATACCCCTGCCTGGATCACTTCAAGATGAAATGGTCTTCCTGGGGCTGTACATGAACAGCACATACTTAGTATCAAAACGCAGGTGAAGAATTTTAATATTCAGGGTCTATGTGTGTAAGGAGCTAAATATGTTCACTTTTTTCTTCATGCTTGAAATCTAACTATTTTAAGAGTAAATTTCGATGTTGGTGTCTTTCATGAATTTTACCTGATACTGAATGTGGTTTTAGCCCATTCTTCATTTCTAGAATTTCTGTTTCCATTTTACCACGGATTATTTCTTCTGTCCCATTTACTCAGATTTCCCTCTAGTACTGCCAGTCATCCATAGGCTTCATCTCTCTCCTTTGTCTCTCTATCATGTTTACTATCTATCTCACTGTTTTCATGGTTTTCACTTGATTCTCAGAGAGTTCCATAAGTTCTCTGTTACATATTAGGATGAGTGGGCATGGAAAGGGGTCACACTATGCATAGCCCCAGCCAAATTCTTATGTAGTGGAAACCTGTGGTCAAATCTAGCTTAAATGAGGAGACAGCTTCTCTGACATGCATGTGGTGGATTTCTTTCTGTACGTTATGAGGCAGGTGGTAATTCTTATTTCTCCAAAGGAACTGAATGAAAAACTGTAAGTCCCAAACTGCCCTGTTTTCACTGTCTTTCCCTGTGCCTTCAGCTTCCTATGTCACCTTGACACTCAAGCATGCAGGGGACCACCCTCCTCTTGAGATGTACAGTAGAAGGGGATGGAAGAGGGCAGCGTCAATCTCTGTCTGCCTCAAAACATAGGCATTTTGGTCTTGTTTACATTTGGGGCAAGAACCGTATTTTTAAGGAATGCTGTTAGGCTGAAATGGTCTTTTTCCTGTACAAGTCAGCTGTTCAGTTTCAGGCATTGAAGCCTGTGTTAGAAGTCAAAGATGATGTTTTCCAATAAAACCCTTTCTGGTGATGTAGTTAATAGAAATACTTGGATCACTTTACTTTTCTTCAAAGCACTTATTTCCACCTGTAATACTAGTTTATCACTTGTTTCTCTGCCTATTGTCTCTCTCTACTTGAATATAAGCTCCCTGTGAGCAGGGAATTTGATTGCTTTGTTTACTGCTAGATTCTTAGTGCCTTGCACACAGTAGGTATTCAGTAGACGTTTGTTAAAAATAAGGACATAACCATAAATTGGAGAAGACAAAGGTGATTATCAGTCTCTTTACTTCCTTGACTCTATATTTCCAATATATAAGTATCTAAAGCTGAGGATGAGTGGTTTAGGAAGGGAAGGTAGATGGTTTATTATAGAGCATATTGGGTTTCAGGTGCCCAAAAGACATCTTCATGGAGATGTCAACTGCAAATTTAGATTGAAAAGCTGAAGCTAAAGGGATACTTTTGTGCTGAAGGAGAGACTGAAAATTCAATAGCATCTATGTAGCATCTGGCGTAGGAAAAACAGTAGGTATTGTACTGTACTGTTTGTAAGCCTATTGTAGTATGAAATGATCAGTGTACTGAAGATTGAATTCTTGACACACTAATATGGAACTTAAAATATTTTTACATAATTATGGCCTTCTAAGCAAAGAACACTAAATAAAAGAACAAACATTGGATGTTACAGTGATTGAATAGAGACTTCCATAGATAGAGATTTATCTCCAGGAGTATTGTTTTTATATTTTAAAAGGGGATAAAATCCCTGGGGCCATCTGTTTATAATTAAAAAGACTGTAAAACAGTAGGGAGCAAAGATTTATCTCAGTCTTTCTGGAGGGAGAGTGGTAGCTTAGTGATAGTTCCTATAGGAGCTTCCAGATTCATAATTTCAGGATTCTTCTCTGTGGTACCAAAGAAAAAATTATCTATGCATGCAGGGTTATATCTGGCCCCCATTAGCACCTTGAAGGGAGGTACTGGGGCATGGGGAACCAACACATTTGTTGCTGTAACATAATAATACTATACCTTTGATAGAAAAACCTAATGTTTGATTTCAGGACAAAATAAATACTTTAAAAACATTGACTAATATTTATAAGGCCATTGAGAGGAAAAAAACATGCAGATGATTGAGAATGGGAAAAGATGGTATCTTAGAAGGTAACTGAGTTTTCAAGTATTTGAACTCTCAAGTAGAAGACAGATTTAATCTAATTTTAATCTAGATCATAAAGAGCTGTATAAAGGTCAGTTGTTTCACATTATTGGGAAGCAAGTTCTGGTACAAAAAGGGAAAGCACTTTCATCAAAGTTTTCAGTAATGGACCATAGTCCTCAAGAATTTAAGAAGTAATATGTTGTAATGAAAAGAACAGTAGATGAGGAATAGGACACTTCCTGGGATTTTTTTTTTTAATACTCATAGCCATGTTTTTTGGGGCACATTATCATATTTGAATCTCTGTTTTCTCATCCTTAATCCATTTAACAGGCCTGTCCTGAAGATCAACCATGTAAAAGTATTGACATACAAAAATTTGTAAGTTTATAAATGCCAAATGAATCTGAAATAAAGTATCCTGAATTAAAGTATTAAAGGAGAGACAAGGTGGCCAGTTCTCAAGCCATCTTGGATGTCTGACATTCTGATGACTCCAACCCCAGGTATCTCCTCATAGAAGACACCAGTGGGGACCACCCAACTGAGTCCAGTCAACACACAGAACCATGAGAAACAATAATAAATTGTTGTTTTAAATTGAGGAGTAGAGCCACATGAATATATAGAGAGATATATAGAAAAATATGTATCTTAGTGTATTTCCTGTGTGAACTGGGAATATATAAGAAACTACACTACCTGAAGATTCCCAAACCCAATCATCTGGATATGTTTTGCTAAAAGTATATCCTTTTTTCTTATCTCAGAGTTACTTGTAGCTTTTTAAACTTTATGTGCTCATTTTCCCCAAGCTTCCAACACAGTTCTCTGTGGAATAACTTCACTGTGACTCCGGCTACCTGAGAGGACATAATTCAGTGTTCCTTTCCAAAGCAATTTATGGTTACCAGGGATGTGCTGAAAATATACTGCATAGGGAGAACACCTGGGTTCCCCTTATAGTATTTTCTTTGCTTAAGAAAATAGAATTATGTAAAGAAAAAGAAATATATGTTTTCATTCTTTGAGAGGGGACATAAGCACCTGAGAATTGCATGAGAATATGTCTTACTTTTGAGGAAACGGCCCAATTTGGGCATCCTTTTCCTAAGATTGAGTGCTGATGTTATTTCACCATGAGACATGGTTTCTCAGCAAGGAGGTATGTGATAGATGTGTGTATATCTATATCTATATCTATATCTATATCTATATCTATATCTATATCTATATCTATATATCTATATATCTATATATATCTGCCCTTAACTTGTCAAAATGCTTTCACATATATTAATAAAATTAGAGTATTAAAGTGAGTAAGAATGCCAGACAAAAGCAAGTCTAATTTCTTCATTTTCCAAATAAGGACAATGGAGGGTAGTAGGTAAAGTGATTTGCTCATGGACATTTAGCTAGTCGGTGGCAGAATCCAGATTCTTCAGTTTCTGTCCACTTACCATTTCTGTCTTGGAAGTCCCCTCTGGTAAATACAGCAGCATTTGTTTGTCTAGTTTTACAATGAGTGAATTAAGGGAGGATATCATTATGTTTGAGTGATTTAATTCAGGTCAAACAGGTAATTTAAACCATAACCCCAAACACTGCTAAGACCCTTTATCATCTCAGCAATTCCATTCCTAGACATATAAGGCAAAAACAAAACAAAACAAAACAAACAAACATCCGCATAAAAACTTGTGCATAGCTTTCCCATCTTGCAAGATGGAGGGCGAAAAAGCTGAGAAGCTGGATACTAAGGAGAAGAAACCTGAAGCCAAGAAGGCTGATGCTGGTGGCAAGGTTAAGAAGGATAACCTTAAAGCTAAAACATCAAATAAGGGGAAGCCCCACTGCAGCCAAAACCCTGTCCTAGTCAGAGGAATTGGCAGATATTCCTGATCGGCTATGTACTGGAGAAAGGCTACGTAAAAGAGGAAGTATTCAGCAGCTAAATCCAGGATTGAAAAGAAAAAGGAGAAGGTTCTTGCTACTGTCACAAAACCAGTTGGTGGTGGCAAGAGTGGTGGTACCTGAGTGGTTAAACTTCACAAAATGCCTAGGTATTATTCTACTGAAGATGTGCCACGGAAGCTGTTGAGCCATGGCAAAAAACCTTTCAGTCAGCCTGTGAGGAAACTGCGAGCTAGCATCACTGCTGGGACCATTTTGGTCATCCTCACTGAGCGCCACAGAGGCAAGAGGGTGGTTTTCCTGAAGCAACTGAGCAGTGGCTTGCTACTTGTGACTGGACCTCTGCCCCTTACTCGAGTTCCTCTGCATAGAACACACCAGAAATTTGTCATCACCTCCACCAAAATTGATATCAGCAGTGTGAAAATCCCCAGACACCTCACTGATGCTTACTTTAAGAAGAAGAAGCTGCATAAACCCAGACACCAGGAAGGTGAGATCTTCAACATGGAGAAAGAGAAATACGAGATTACAGAGCAGTGCAAGGTTGATCAGAAAGCTGTGGACTTGCAAATTCTGCCAAAAATCAAAGCTGTTCCTCAGCTTCAGGGCTACCTCTGCTCTATGTCTGCTCTCACGAATGGCGTTTACCTTCACAAATTGGTGTTCTAAATTTGTTAAAAAGAACCTAATTAAATAATGGATCTATCAAAAAAAATTTGTACATAAATGCTGACACCATTCATGATAGACAAAAAGTGAAAACAACCCAAATGTCCACCAACTGATGGGTGGATACACAAATTATGGTATTTCCATGCAACGGAATATTATTCAGCAATAAGAAGTAATGAAATAGTGATATATTCTACAACATGGGTTAGTTTTGAAAACATTAAGTATAAGAAACCAGATGTTAAAGGTCACATATTGCATGATTCCATTTATATGGAATACCTAAAATAGGCAAATCCATAGAGTCAGAAATTGGATTAGTGGTTGCCTGGGACTGGGGGTAGTGGGAGAACAGGGTGACTAATAAAGGACACGTGGTTTCCTTTTGCAGTGATGAAAGTGTTCTAAAATTGATTGTGGTAGTGACTGCACAACTATGTGAGTATACTGTTGGAAAATGTCATCAAAAAGACATGACTGCTGATTAACCCATGAGCCAGACCTGGGCACTTGGAGGCACCTTACCCACTCCCCTCTCCTTGGAATGTGGGTTCTGCTTGCCTTTCCCATTCCCAGAGGCTGCTTCAAAGACAAATCCTTGGGATGGTGATGTCATGTTGGAAACACTTACATGGTATATGTGACTGAGCCTAGTTAGGGCCTCTATAAACTTTTAAGATTTGGAGGGCTGATGCAGGGATCCATTCGTCTTGCAACAGCCCAAGACAAGTTTCATATGCAGGTTCCCTTTGATTATTACAACTGCTACCTATTAATCTGGGAGTGGCCTACCTCTTTCTTTAGTTTCTTCCTGCCTTCTGTTTTTGGGGACTAGTTTCAGATTATACCTTGGAAGCTTCTGAGAGGGTTGCAAAGCAACATATACGATTAAATTATTTTCCTCAAATGGGTCAACTTTATGGTATGGGAATACCTCAATAAAGCCATTATGAGAGAGTCAGAGAGAGAGAGATAGACAGACAGACAGACAGATAGACAGACAAAGGGAAAAGAAGACAGCTCTTCATTATGATCAAGGAAGCCAGGATTGAATTTAAAAATGGCACATTCTACAATACTGAAATATGACAGCTGGATAACTCCACTAAAGTGAGACACAAATGAGTTAGTTAAGATTGTGATTTATTCCTGACATAGGTCAGATCTGTCAAAAGCAGTATTTTCTAAAGTGTGGTAAGCATTGTCTTGATGGCACACATGATGATATTAAAGAGTACTCAGATTTTAATTACTATGAAATTAATTAATTGATGTGGATATTCCATTTGTGGTGGTAATATAAAATTTTCTTTGAAATTTATTAATCTTAATTAAAATAAATTAATCTAAAGCAACAAAAATATACAAATAATTATATAGCTGGAAAGAGGATATGGTAAAAAATTATGAAGATGGTTCATGAACAATTCACTTTTGGGAAACTCTAGTCTCGAGTAAACTTCTCCCAATACTCAGATTATTCTCCAAACTTCTTCAAGGTTAGTGAATTTTTGGTTACCTAAAGGGAGGATTAGGTGTGTGGGGGAATATGGCTCGAGGTCACCTGTTCTGAAACCAGGGGGCACATGGCTTAAAATGGCAAATCAAAAGTAGCTCACTTCTATGTGAAAGACTGTATCTCATATTTGATTCAGTGATACAGTGAAAAAAATAAGGGCTGTTAGTTCAAAGAACTTGGATTTGAATATTTGCTGTGTGAATTGTTAAGCTTTGAACACATCACCATATCTCTGACTCCATGTCTTATGTGGGAAATGGAAATACTAGGACTTATTTTAATAGCATGGTTGTGAGGATTAACTGAAAAACCATGTAAGTGACATATCTCATCTTACATAGAGTACATAATTAAAGACTGGTTTCCTTACTTTCATTGTAGGCTATACAATCACATTCCATGGAACAGAGTGGAAAGTTGATTGGCTGTGTCATTCTGTCAAGAAGATACATGTTAAGGCTCTTGTAAGGGTTGAAGGGTGATCCCCTCTGGTCTTTCCAAGTCAAGTGCAGTTATTGGTCAGTCACACTCCAGGAACAATTAGCACATTCTCTGGACAAAATTCACTTCCTTTCAAAAGATTTCTCTGTTTAACTCTGCCATTCTGATTACAATTCTAGACTCTTTGGTTGTTATGCAGAATGTGTGTGTGTGTGTGTGTATGCGTGGTGACTCCATCTTCTCTGCATAATGGCTAGAAGATCATCCAGGGAAGCCAGATACTTCCTACTAGAGGAAGCTGATCACCAAGAACCTGGTAGTTTAGAACACTTATAGATGGAGCAGAAATGACTTCCTCCTAAGTACCATTGTATCTTTCACATAAATTACATAATTGGGTCTTTACTCAATATGCACTATGAGGAGATAGAGAATGGGCTTTGCAGTTTTACATACTTGCATGTACCTGCTCTAAGTTTTACTGGCTTTAGGACCAGTACAATCATTTGCTTCTCTTAGTCTCAGAATTCTTTTTGATGAAAAAAGAAGATAAAAGAAAGGGAGAGAGGAAGAAAGGAAGGAAGGAAAGAGAGGAAGAAAGAAAGGGAGGGAGGGAAGAAGGAATGAAAGAGTGAATGAAGGAAAGGAAGGAAGGAAGAAGATTAATATCTTTTTGTGTGTGTGTGAGGGTGTGGATAATGTCTTTTCCACCAAAATGTGAGAATAAATAAAAATGAGGTAATTTGGGAGAGAATTAGAGTAGTCACTTTGTATTTTTGTGCCTTCTATTCTTCCCTCCTCTTCTTTTGACTCAAGTTTGGAGGTTAAAAGCACTTGTTAAGTAACTAATCTACTTAGATATGATGGGTAGAGATTACAAAAGCCATAAGGGCATAGTTCTTATCATTGAAAACAACTACCGCTTAGATTAGACAAAAACATGTTTAACATAAATTGCATTGTGGAGCAGTGGTCAGGAACTGTATGTAAAAGCTAATAAAAATCCTTATAAATATCACTGGGAAGCTTCTACTGAGAGGATCTTCTTTCTCCTATATCACCTCATTACAGTGACATTTCAGTCAATATATTTTTGACTTGATGCATGAGTGGCTTTGTTCCTAAGGCAGTGAATACTGTTTCACCAGCAAACTTGTCATACTTAGAGAAACAGCAAGATGGGGCTGTATTGTTATTGTCACTTTATAGTGAGGGAATGAAGCCTCACTGAGGTAGAGTAACCCACCCAGAGTCATATAACTAGGGAGGGAGCCCCCAGAATCTGCTCTATGCAATCCTAGAGACTACTCCTTGTCACCGTGTGTCACAGCCTCCCCAGGTAGGTTGTCTGGCAGATGGCATGTCTGAAAGGCATTCTGCCGGTTTTCAGAAATGACAGGATAAAAGCCTTAGTAAGTTCTGAAGGAACAGACATCATGCACATAGATCAGAGGCATGGGCTAGCTAAGGTTGCTACTGGAGCACACTTTGGGGGTGGCACTGATTCCAGGTTTAAAAGAGCAAAGCACGTGTTCAAAGAGCAAAGCCTGGGTGCTTGGTTCTGAAATAATTAACTTTCTTTTGTTTTTCGGTTTGAGCAGACAAAAGTGACCCTGCCGTCAGCTTCCTTTTTCTAACTCTTATTAAAAACTCTGCAATTACAGCCCTCTGGGTTAATATTCCTGCCCACATGCACATGGAGACCAACTCTTTCCATTTGTTTGCGGAAAAGGCCATCATGATGTGAAGTAGGGAAAATGTTAATAGTCTCTATCTTTTGAAGAGTGATCTTTTCTGAGAAACCATCCATTACATCTTGAGTGTGATTTTCAGCATAATGCTGAGAATGTATGGTTTTTACTGCTTTTTAAACTTTTGCAAGATGGATACTGTTTAAAAAATACTGTGATGGGGCGCCTGGGTAGCTCAGTCAGTTAAGCATCCAACTTCGGCTCAGGTCATGATCTCACGGTTTGTGAGTTCAAGCCCCGTGTAGGACTCTACGCTGACAGCTCAGAGCCTGGAGCCTGATTCAGATTCTGTGACTCCCTCTCTCTCTGCCCTTCCCCTGTTCACACACTCTCTCTCTGTCTCTCAAAAAATGAATAAATGTTAAAAAATTAAAAAAATACTGTGATAAAAGTGCACATAGGGAAGAGTGGTGTTTGGATTCTGTGTGTTGAATGTTGGGGGTTTGTGGGGTTCTTTTCTTCAGTTGAAAGCTGATCTAGACAAAGGAATACTTTGGATACATACAAGTTTGTCTTTGGGGCATCTCTTTCTCTCCTTTTTGTGAGCCTCTCTCTCCTACCTCCTGGAATCCCATTCCTTTATGAAATTGCTCAAGCAGCTTACTCTCTTGGATTTAATTCACATGTCAAACACTGTCCTCCGACACCAATACGCAGGGCTAGGAGTTCAATTTTGTAGAAAAAAGAGTAGTGAAAAAAATCTCCATTTCTCTCATCTCAAGTGGAGCAAGCAGATCAGACTTTGTTTTTTTAAGTTTATCTATTTTGAGAGAACAGAGATAGCATGAGTGGGGCAGGGGCAGAGTGAGGCGGGGAGAGAGAGAATCCCAAGCAGGCACGGCACTCCCTGCAGAGAGCCTGATGTGGGGCTCAAACCAACAAAGCCATGAAGTCATGACCTGAACTGCAACCAAGAGTCAGACGCTCAACCAACTGAACTACCCAGGTGCCCCAGATCTCAGGTTCTGCTACTTAAAGCAGGGTCCTGGGACCAACAGCATAAGCACCACCTGGAAATTTGTGAAAAATGCAGAAGTCTGGGCTCCACCTCCAACTGAATGAATCAGAATCTGCCTTTTAACAAGATTCTCAGGTGATAAAGGTTGAGGATGGTCTGCCCTGGAAACCCGCTGGTTTCCATGGGAGAGAAAAATCCAGGTTGGGATTTCCTAAGTATCATGTCTCAGCACAGTATACTAATACCAGATGATCTTAATACTTACTGGAGTGTGAGGTTGATTTGCTCAGGTTTAGGGTTAAGTTGAATAGGCAGTGATAATCATGAAAATACTAACATTACTACTACTGCTACCAGCTGCCATGTTTGAGTGCTTATTATATCGATACACTGGAAAAGTTTACTCATTTTTCACCATGCTTCTATGAGGTAAGTACAATCCGTGTCTCTGCTGCGCGTGTGGAGAAACCAAGCTTCAAGATATTAAGGCCACACAGCCGGTGAATTAGAGATTAGGTTGAAGCCCAGGTGATCTGGCTCCAAAACCTAAAACAGTATTTTGACCGTGAACTTTTAGAATTCTGATCTGATTTATGAATCTTCAAACCAGAAATATAACAGTTAAGTTTTCACCAATGAATCTGACACAGAACCCCTTTTCGGAGTGATGGAACAACTCTCTAGAATAGATTCTACAGAACCTCTGGGAGCTGTCTCCTCTTGTCATAGCTTCCCAGATGATGACGGACATAGGGAACATGGTGGGGCAGGTAAGTGGGCACTTTGCATGTAACTTTGAGGCACTGAAAGGCCCAAAAGTCTCTGACAGGTCTGTGATCAGTATGAAGCTCTTGCTACTACATTCATTTTGTTTCAGCCCTGGAAAACATTTTATGGTAAGTTCTCTGTTAGGTCTCCAGTTAGCAGCAGACCATAGATTTTTCTTTCTGAACACAGTGATGAGCCACAGTGGGCTTTTCTCAAGCTCAAATTTTATTTCAAGTTTCATTCTTTAAGCTTCAAAAGTGGCATAACTTTTGCTTTCAGCCTTGGGCTCTATAGTCTGTTTCTTCCTCGAGATTCACATGCTACCCTCCTCCTCCTTGCTCTGGGCCCCCAGCCTCTATGGATGGCACTAATAGGCTGCTCTTGCCCTCTGGCTTATGGTTGGATTTGGCCAATGGGTAACGACACGCCAGAGTGCAGAGGGATAGAGAGGTCAGGTTACTTATTTACTTGGTTCTCTGCCTGCTGGGCGACACTTTCAGTGCATTTTTGCAACCAAATGTCACAGCTCCAGTTGGCAGTTCTTTCTTACAGCTGCATATTATCCTCAGCTCCCTCAGGTCCAGGGGTGGGAATGGACCCCGCTCCTCTGGTGAGTCACTGCCCCTTGTTGGTTTCCCTTCATTCCACCCATTCATCTGCAAAAAGTCCTTTATTAGACTCTGCTCATCTTCACCATTTGGCCATGCCATTTACTTTCTGCTTGGACCTTGAATGATATCTAAATCAACATATAATTGGGTCTACTTAAATTAAAATGTAATTTATTTTCTTATTACATTGTGTTACTTCTTTCTCATATATTCCCCTATTTCCTGAATCTTTCAATAAAATCAGTATTCCAGAAAATGTACCATGTTCTTCCACTGACTTCTTCCAGGTATTTCCAAGAGTAGTATGAGCAATCTAGATGGAGGATGCTGTGAAACTGATACGAATGTTCACACTTGAGAGACAAGAATAGAACCAAAATCATAGCCTTGAGACGCTAATTTCTTCTAATCAGAGAAATGGAGGATGTGGGTCACTGTCTCGGATGAAAACCCTTGTGAATCATTGCAGTGGGGTGAGAAACAGCGTAGAGACGATGGGAAGATGGGGAATGCTATCAGGAAGACTCCTATGGAGAAAAAAATAAAACAAAATAGCTGCCCTGGAAAGTGCCTATGGCCTCAAGCAGGAGTGAAAATGGAATGTAAGGTGTAAGATGTTTCCCTAGTTGTGAGAGATGTTGGTGTTAAAGCATCTCTGAATCCACATGGTGGCTGGCAGAACACGAACACCTTTTCTAGAGGCAAAAGACATCCGGATCAAGTCAGACATGTTGCCGGTGCCAGCATTGGAAAGGAGGAAGGAGAACTGATGAAAGACTGAGAGGCCTTTTGAAGAAATGGAGGAGAAGCTAATGAGAGCCTTCTCTGGGGCACCAGGGGTGATGGAGGGAATGCTGAGGAAATGGCTGCCTGAGCTCAGTGGACTAAATAAATCCCCCCCACCCAAGATGGCAGGTGGACTCTTTGTCTTGTTAATAAGGATGACTGCCAGGACAGAGATTTTGCTCTGAAGCCAAAGAAAACGTGAAAAATGGGAGCTAGAATTTCTTAAGCAGATATTGTGCCAGGCTCTTAAACAGAGTAGTCTCATGTTTATCTTCTTAAAGATGTTTTTTCCTTTTCGTTTCATACAGGAGGAAACCAAGGCTCAAAATTTACTAGCACAGGGTCACAAAACTAGTAAGCATGAGAGCCACACTCAGATTCAGCTGGCTACAAACCTGGAGCCAGATGTCCTAACTTCCTCGTAAGGCCCAAAGAGGGTCACTTCCCTGTCTCATTGTGGATGAAGGGATAAGCAGAAAGCAGTCAGCATAGGGTTGGAGTGGCAATAATTCAGACAATTAAGAAAAACTGATTCATACACCCACAGCCTGAAGGAAGAGGTCTATGAACTGGAAAGAGGAAAAATTGAGGAACTCCCTGAAAGAGACAGTTTTAAGCTAGCCATCTGTGGCCAATGAAGTGAATAAGGTGAAAGCCCATATTTTAAGCTTACATTAACCATATGTATTATTCAGTCAGACCCCACAGCACATCGCCCCCCCCCCAACACACTCCAGCAAATCTCAGCTGAATATCAGAATGCATTTAAAGCACCAGACCACAAAATGACTATATTGAGAAAACTGATCCCAAATTTACTGTGCATGAAAATCACCCAGGAGCGGCAGTTAAAACTCCTAGGCCCCATTTGATTCATTAGGTCTGGACTGGAGCCCAGGAATCTGCATTATAACAAGCACCCAGGTGACTTGGATGGAGATTGCTCCTCTGCTTGAAGCACTGGCTTTGAAGCGGTTTGATTTGAAATCTGACCTAGGAAGTGGTCTCAGTAGGAAAACAAGGATATATGGCAGAAACATAAATGAAACTAGTCATTAAGTGTTGTTTAATATAACTCTGGACTTTTTCTCATCAATTTTTCTGCTTAGGCTCTATACCATTGTCCACTCACTCTTGGACCATTTAATAGACTGTATTATTGAGGTTCCTAAACATATTCTTTTTTTTACCCACTACTTCATCTAATCTGATATATCCTAACAGGTAACTTTTCCATACCCATTTCATAATGCTATTCTTTTCCCCAAAACTTCAAGTTTTCTTCATGATTAAGGGATAAAGGCCAGTATCCTTGCTGTGGCATTTAAAGTTCTCTAAAATCTAGCCCTCCTTATCTTCCAGGATAATCTGTATCCTACATAGAATAAGCTTGTTTCCTCTTCTTTAGCAAGTATGCTCTGAGTAGCCATTCTTCCATGTACTAGCTAATACTCCAGTTACGAGGAATGAAACTCCTCATTCCTTGTACCTGATGGAAGACAGAGGGAGGTGTGAGGACTAAGCAGTGGTATGCTGGTATAAGGTTAACAATCAGCTCTCCCTGGGGAAAAAAGGTCCTGATGGTTAGCATTTGTCAATTTCAGTGGTGTAAATAATCTCATTACAGCTGATTTCAAGCTAGAGATATGACAGCACTGAAAGTAAGGCCTGGAAGTTCTGCGCACAGGTTGGACCCCTACATAAGCTAACCGGAACATATCACTGGGACGAGAGGTCACTCCCTTCTCATTTCACATACCCCAGTCATGTCTGGCTGTAGGAGAAACTCGACACATCTTTTTCACAGTGGTTGGAGGGGTGACTAGTCTACATGCAAAATTGGTTCCCAGGGCCTGGCTGGTTTCTGGCCTGATGGCTTCTGTCCTGGGTAGCACTCAGAGTCCTGCCAGCAAATGCTGACATCTAGGTGGTGAATGATGCATTCTGCACTCTTGGTACTTTCAAGGCCCCGAGCCCCTTCCTCATCAGCTGACTTGCTTCACCTCAGCCTTTGCTGGGGCTATAGTCTCTGTGTCATGGTCCATGTGGCTCTTGGCTCATGCTGGGCTCCCATAATTGCTTCTCCACTGCCGGGCTGTCGTTCTCACCTCAGCCATCTTCCAAGTACTGATTGGGTGCAAGCAGGGACTTCCTGATCCCCAATCCAGGTGGCTGAGGACACTCTGGTGGCAATATGAATGATCTTCTCTCTGTGTGGTCTCTGCCTTTATTTCTTTTCCACCATATAGATAGTGCCATGCTAGTCACAGAGATTGTTATAAAGAGAACTTGCAAGCTCCCCGGTCTTCCTCATCAAGGAATGAGTGCCAGTGATCTGAAGTCCCCTAACCTGTTTGCTGTTTGCTTGTTTCTAAAACCACATGGGGCACCTGGGTGGCTCAGTCGGTTGAGAGACTGACTTCGGCTCAGGTCACGATCTCATGGTTTGTGAGTTCGAGCCCCGCGTCGGGCTCTGTGCTGACAGCTCAGAGCCTGGAGCCTGCTTCTGATTCTGTGTCTCCCTCTCTCTCTGCCCCTCCCTCACTCATGCTCTGTCTCTCCCTGTCTCAGAAATAAATAAACATTAAAAAAAAAAAATTTAAAACCACAGCAGCATTCTTTTTATATTTATTTATTTATTTATTTATTTATTTATTTATTTATTTATTTATTACTTTTTTTGTTTGAGAGAGAGAGAAAGAGAGGAAGAGGGAGAGAGAGACATAATCTTAAGCAGGCTCCATGGTCAGCTCAGCACCCATTGTGCGCTCGGTCCCACAACCCTGGGATCATGACCTAAGTTGAAATCAAGAGTCAAATGCTCAACTGACTGAGCCACCCAGGCGCCCCTGTGGCATTCTTTACCCCGACTTTCAACTTAGAGTGGTTAGCAGGGTTCAACTCTTCTCCTCTCTGTCCTTCCCCATTCTCCCCTGACTTTTATTTTCCTTGCCAAAGGGCTTCTATTTCCATTTCCTTTTTGGAAAATCACCTTTCTTATATACTGAGTTCTCCCTGCACTATAGGAAGAACATATGAATAAACAAATACACCAGTTATTCTCTCCACAGGTACAAACAAAGTTATAAGAGCAGCAAATAACAAAACGACATTGAGCTTTGACTCCAGAATGTGGAGTCAAAATGATGGAGTCTCCAGTCTCTCAAAGTTTCTTCCATTAATTGTTCTCAGGCTGGCATATACTGTCTGTCATCTTAAATGGACCAAGGTGTGCGGACTCAGGGGTACCAATCCCACCGCCTTTCTTTCTGCTGCACTGATGCTACTTTTGTCTTTTTCATAGGATTCAGTTATCAGGTTTTTAGGCTTAAATTAATATTCACGTTTGCAAGATTTCTGGTTTTTAAGATTATAGTAGGAAAGATGTCAGTTTTGAGATTCCAATCTGTCTGCCGACCTTTTGTCTACTCACCACTTTCTCCTTCTCTGGCATAAGGAGCTTCATGATTTAACCTTAATGGTGAGAGAGTAGGCAGAAGAACAAGGGGGAAAAATCTCCTACCATTACTTTAATACTTTTGAATATTATGTGAGTTCACAGTTTCTAATACATCGTTGCTCTCCTCTCTCCATAGGAGGAGTAGTGGTATTTTATTATTGGGTGTAGCTTCTCTGCCCATAGTGGGGAACTGACTTTGTGCTTTCTCTTTTATTTCTTGTACCCAGGGGTGGTATATATTCTTTTCCTTGCAGGAAACACCCTTGGGTGATAGTTTCCAGAAGAATCCCTTCCTCTCCATTATGGCTAAAAAGGAAGTGAGGTCAGGTCTCTACTGAAGACCTGTTTGTTGCTAATTTGACGGGTAGGAAGCCTACACTGGCACATTTGAGCATATTTGACCTCAAACTGCATCTGGGGGGAACAGGTACTCGCATATATATATATATATATATATATATATATATATATATATATTTTTTTTTTTTTTTTCCTTTTAGGTTGTTTCTCTGTGGCTGTATATACTCCATGGTCAGGGTTCTGGAAAGGAGGAGGGGTATGTGACAGTTCTTAACTCTAACACTTCCCACAATGGGAGTCTTCTTTCTTTCTTTGTTTGTTCTAACTTTTATATTTAATCAAAGATCAGCTTAAATCCCAATTTATTTGTCAGCTACCCATCACCTATTTTAGCCTGTATTTCAAGCTATTCATCAGTCTGGTTCACTGGCCTGATAGCATGCTTTTGAAAGTAGTGATCTTGTAATTCTTTGTATTTCACTACACTTGGCATAATATAACCTTTAAATAAATTTTAATTAACCAATTAATAATTGTACTGCATTTGATATTTTATAAGCTCTTATTCAGAGGCTCTTCTATATGTTTAAGCACTTTACATACTGGAAATCTACATTTCATAGGATGCACAGCTATCTCAGGCAAGGGATCTGCCTCTGTAGAGACAAGAGACAAGAGACGAGAAGAATCCTGGCTGTATTGCTTTCCAATGCTGTCATCGTGCCCAGAGTCCAAGTTCTGAAACTCAAGGGCTTGAAACAGAACCACAGATGAGTCAGCAATTACCGTGATGGCAATTCTCCCAGAGAGAAAATGTTGAACAACTGGAATGACTTGTCCCTTCAGGGTCTTAAGTATTTAGGGGGGTAATCTTCTCACTGGGTATTTCTAAATTATTTAAACTAAATTGGCCTACCCTGTGGTCTGTTCTCTCCACAGGATTTGAAAGGCTGACTATTTCCTTCTCACAAGTGGGTAGGTTTATAGCTTAATCAAAATGACAATTACCTAAGGCATTATGCCTATTATAAACCACATCCATTACAGGGTCACCAAGGCAGGGAAGAGGGAGTGGGGAGGAGGAAGTTCAGGCTGCTAGTGTAACTGGAAAGCAGTTTCTCTTTGTCTTCTATACTTTCCCCTGAAGGTTAGAAGTGAGTCGGCCTTTGGCGTAATTCATCCTTCCCAGAGGCACTCAGTGGCCCATTTCTGGGGTCAGTATGTAAGCATGCTAGTTCTTCACATCTACATATTTGATGACACATCACGACACGACACAACAGCCAGGAATTCAGGCTGCCTTTGTCCTCATGCCTCCAGATAATTTCTTCCGTGACACACAGGACTTTCATTATTTTGACAAGAGGAAAAATAGAGAGTGCTGGGATATGCAGACATTCCAACATTTTAGCAGCTGTTTTATTTGGGATTTATATTTTTCAATGTGGAAGCTCTAAAAGTGGTATTGAAACCAATGGGTAGATGTTGTACTGAGGCTGTTTTCAGTTTTATGTAACCATTCTACCAGGCCATACCTGCATGGATAGGTACAATCAAAGAGATATGAGCAGTACATAAAATTTTTAATGACCTTAAACTTTGACTCAAGAATTGACTAGAAATATGGAAGCTCCAGTCTCTAAAAATGTCTTCTCTTAGGGTTATCAGGTTGGCACATAGTGCTCATCTTGGCAGACCAAACTACCCTGTTTAAATACTAAGCCCACTCTGTGATATTTCTTTTTTCTGTACTGATGCAGCAGAAGTAAGTTGATGTTATTTTTTCTCTTTCATGAGGTTATTTGTCACTTGTTCTCTAGTCACAATGGTTACTAAAATCAATCTTCTTGCCTTAGATGGTTATGGTCACTTTAATACTTCAACAATTAGATTAATTCTCTATTATTCCAAGACTGTGTACTGCCCCTCCCCTATGGTGATTTGGACATACTATTTGCACATAAACTTTTGCAGAACAAATTAGGTGAAGTGAAGTGAGGAGAAAACTGGCAGAAGGGAATTTTTTTTTTTGAGTCCTTAAAGCAGGGAGCAATTTATCCCCTAAATGAGATCTTCATTCTCTGGGAGGCCCCCATGGCTAAGCTCATTAAAAAATAGAGCTATAAGCACATCATAAACCAGGTAAAAGGTCTCAGTGTGATCCTTGGAAAGATGCCAAAGTAGAGAATCACAAAGGGAGGTTGGGGACCAAGATGAGAAATCTGGATCTACCTTGCTCTGTGGACATATTTCTCTAAATTACAGTGAAAAAATGCTTAGAGACAGAGCTGTATAGATAGAAACTTGGGTTTTCTTTTAGGAGATCACCCTATTCATTAGTTTTGAAAATAAGAATTGTCCCTTCTGTAAAGACCTATAGAAATGGGATGGGAGAAGATGAAAATAAAGTCGTGCTTATATTTTAATAAAGATAAGATGCACTGAATTCTTAAGCTACCACTGTGAGAAAAGGAACAAGGACATGAGCACAGAATAAGTACAAAGACAGAAGATAGTTTAGGGGCCATCGCTGGGGACATATGGATGCACAGGAAGTGGAGTGGGTTTTTTAGAATATACACAAATTAAAGCTAAATAAAGTCATGTTTTTTGCTGTATAATGAATGGATTTAGATATCCTATTAGGGGAGAAGAATCAAGTATTGGTGCTGAGATTCTTTTATTTTTTATTTTTTTAACATTTATTTTTGAAGGAGCGAGAGACAGAGCAGAGAGAGAGGGAGACACAGAATCTGAAGCAGGCTCCGAGGTCCAGGTTCTGAGTTAGCACAGAGTCTGATGCAAGGCTCGAACTCACAAGCCATGAGATCATGACCTGAGCTGAAGTTGGAGACTTAAACAACTGAGCCACCCAGGCAACCCTAGTGCTGAGATTCTTGAAGAGGATGTTTTTATGGCTCCTTTAAAATAATTTAGAAGAGAGTGATGCAAATGCTTGTTTGTTCTAAGCTCTCTGGGGGCTACCTGAAGGAATTGGCACAAAGGATTTGTTTCTGTTTGCCTAACTTGGAATTCACTCAGAGTGGAAAAGCAGTAGATGTTGCCCAAAGACATTAAAGGGAAATAGAAAACCTACAGTTACTTGGGACTATACATTATGGTTGAGACATACAATAAATATTCTAAAATCTGGGGATCAAACAGCAGAAGAGAGTTTTTTTCCTGAGAAATCAGGGCATTTAACTGCTCCCATGTATACTTGACAATTTATAAAGCCACACACATGCCTAGGACTTGATGCATGCTCAGAAAAGATTTGTGAAAACCCTAAGCTGCATGTTTGGCTGATCTCTAGGCTCAGAGCAAGCAGGAAATTAAGGCTAAGGCAGAGTTGTAAATGGTCTGCCTAAGTAGTACTGCCTCAAGACAGAGACAACCTGCAAAGACTGGGAGAGATTTTTTTTTTTAAGCTCCTAGTATTCAAGGAAATCTCTTTCAAAATACTAGCTGAAAACAAGCTAAAGGAACAGCTTTCAGTGATCACACCTGGAAACAATATAACCTTTGCAAAAGTAGATTAGAAAAGTCACTAATCAAGTGGATGACTGGACATCTGTGAAACATCCAGAGCAAATGTATTTAATGATGAAAGACTGAAAGCTTTCCACCTAAGATCAGGAACTAGACCAGGATGCCCACTGTTATTAACCACTGGTATTTAACATTGTACTGGGAATTCTAGCCATAAAAAATTACTTTTGAAGTGTATGGAAATTTGGATGTTGAGAGGGATTTCTTGGGTTATGCATCTATTACAGTGTTTGACTTGGGAGGTGGGTTTACCGTAAGTTATTCATCAAGCTGTGTCCTTGTGATTTGTAAATTTTTATAGCTGTATTATATTTTAATAAAAACATTAAGCCATATACCATTGAATAAAAAATTTAATGTTGCCACTGTGTGAGATTGTATTTTGCTTCTCATATTACTGCCTCCCTATCTTTGGATTAAATAATAAATCTATTTTTAATGGAAAATAATAAAAAAATATAGAAAAGCTTACATTAAGCCTCAAGTAAATGAATAGTAAATACTTTTTACAGCAGTTACTTTCCCATGGAGAACCTGTGATACATATGGCATTTCTGATTTCAGCAATAAAACTCTCACTGGAGGTTGCTGATGTAAACTAGAGGAAAGCTCTGATCTGATGATTTTACATTATTAGCCTGGCTGTTTCTTTATTGTTTCATCCCTCTATAATTTTGTGAACATTATAATGGAGAAATGACTCTTTATTTCCCAAAAGATGTCTTACAAATCATTATTTATTCATTCATGTATGCTGATTTTTTTTTTTTTTTTTTACCATTACTATCTGAGACTCTTACTGTGTGGAAAAGAAATCTTACTATTCATATTTCGGTTGATGTTAAATTCATTAAATTTTGTCCTTTAGGTATCACCTTTGACATTTTAGAAAGCATTTCTGTTTTCTGTCAAGAGTATGATAAATCCAGAACCATTCTGATATTTTCTTAGCCACGTCATGAAATCAGGTCTTTCCACGATTCCCACTGATTTTCCCAGTTCCACATATTTGGCTGCTTAACCCAACTGTTTTAGCATGAGGCTTCATCAGCTATTAAGGCTTTCTTCTACCCTGATAATTTACAAAAAGGAGACCAAAGGAAGCCAGTATGGGGGAATTACAGAAGATCTTTGCTACTGTAATATGGAGGACAGATCAGCTGAAGCCACATAACAGCAGAATTCTATCTCGGGAAGCATCACAAGAGCAAAGTGTGAATGTTGCTTCCCAGACTCAGAGTTGTGCTCATTCTGTACAGGCAGCCATTTTGGTGGAAACAATGGGAATATACTGATGGTGAGATTAGCATTTCGTTATTTCAATAGGTAAGAGCCCGCAGGGTAATTTGGCTAAGGTCTGTATAAACGAGCCATTTCACAGCAAGCCACAAAAATCACTAGCCAACTGTAATTATGGGTCTTAGATGGTAATATGAATATATAGTAATGTGAATATAATGTGATTCACAGCGTATTAGTTTGCTAGGGCTGTCATGACAAAGTACTACAGACTTGGAGGGTTAAACAACACAGGTTTCTTTTCTTATGGTTCTGGAGGTTCGAAGTCCAAGATCAAGGTGTGAGTAGGTTTGGTGTTTTCTGGGGCCTGTCTCTTTGGCTTGCCGATGTCCCCCTGTGTCTTCATCTTTGTCTGTCTGTGCCCCAATTTCCTCTTATCGTAAGGACACCAGACATGTTGGATTAGGGCCCATAATAATGATAATATTTTAAATTTACCTCTTTAAAAACCCTATTTCCAAGTACAGCCACATTCTGAGGTACTGGGGATTAGGACTTCAACTTATGAATTTGTGGGGGGACACAAGTCAGCCTATAACACTGTAGTACTCTCCTAATCTTAGTCTGGTGTATTGACTAGCAACCAACATATTATACGTAATATCATCACATTCTCAAGTCCATGCTCTCCAAGTGCAACAAGTTTAGCCGGTCTTTCTGAGGTGAACATGGGTGTGAAATATAAAAAAGAAATGGAAGCATATGATAATACCCTATGACTTCTTTGCAGAAGGCATATTAACATTTTAGTGGAGTTTTGTAGCTAGATATATTTTAATAAGCCTACATATTTGCAGAATTGTAAAAGCTGGTTTTTAAATATCACTGTTACTAAAGCACTGCTTTGCCCCTTTCTCCTTTGTTCAGTAATATTGGAACATATGCTAATGTAAGAGGATATTAGAAATTAATGACCCTCATAGTCAAAGTGAATAGGTTTGAACTCATCCTATTTACCATCAAATCTGTTCTTTCTTTAGTATGACCTGTGTCTTTTAATGATAATACCAGTTAACTGTCGCCTAGTGTTATTACAAAATGTGGCATCTTTGACTTTCTTCTTTTCTTTCTCCTTATAATAATACAGCGATTGGAGACAAACAGGTTCTGGGTTCAAAATCTAGGTTTGCCGTTTAGTCTCTGTGACCTTGACATGTTATTTATCCTCAGACTTTACTTCAGTTTTCACAGCTGCAAAGTATGGGACAGTAACAGTCCCCATTTCATCAAATTGTTGATAGAGTCAAATGATAAAATGGATGCATGGTAAATATTACTAATCATTGTTATTATTGCTAAGTACCACTGCTTCTACCTCTAAATTTTCTCTAACAGCTGCACATTTCTGTGTTCATACTGCTCCTGTCTTGATTGAGAACTAGTCTTCTTGCTACACTGAGCTCTTGGAAATCTAATGCAATCCACTCTTTTCACCCACTTTTATTCCTTATCTTATCCTGTTCCCTCTATAAATCTTCAATGACTTCAAATTATCCAGAAAATGAGGTTTACTTGTCTTGAGCTGGAATTTTAGTCCCTTAAAGTTTTGGATGAATGTCTCTTTTCAACTCTCTTTGGTCTCAATCTGCTCTTAACCTGTGGTGTGATTTTGAATCAGTCACTAGACTTAGTAGTAAGGAGGCCTACTCTCAAGATTTATTTTGAGGATTATTTAGTTTAATTTCTAGAAGTTCTGGCTTTGACAACTCCATTAACCAGCAGAATGGCTTTGGAAAAACCAATGAACTTCCCTGTGCTTTATTTTGGTAATCTGTAAATTGACATGGTTCTAAAACATAAGCGTGCACAAGAATCACTTGGAGAATTTATGAAACGCGGAGATTCTAGCTCTTATTCCAGAGATTCTAATAACAAAAAATTTTTAAAGTTCAAGTATAGTATACAATAAGTGTACAAAGTACACTAATAGGTGTACCTCTTGATTTTTTATGTGCATATTCTTCTATGAACACCATCCAAGTTAAGAAATACTGTATTTCTAAGCAACCTAGACATTTCCCATGACTTCCCAGTCTGTGTCTCTTCCAGAGACAGCCACTATTCTTACTTCTATCATGGTTCCATTTTAACAATCTACATTAGATGAATTTTGGTGTTCCCTTTAGATCTGGTTTTATCTCATTCTGAATTTCTAATTCAGATGGAGAAGTACTTTGAGTAAGTTCACATTGTTATCCCCAATTTAGATATTATTTAGAAACAAAACAACAGAGGAACTTCCTCTCCTTTGATTCTCCATCTCCCCAAACCTTCATATTCTTATTCTTCAGCTCTCTAGTGGTTCCTTCCCAAGCTAGGCTAGAAATACAGAAAGTTAAAGTTAAAGGTTAGGAGTTCCACACCCCATCTCTTACAGCAACTCCTTCTGCAGCATCCTTGGCAAATGGCTTTTTACCTCTGCTTGAAACTTCCAGTGCTTGAGACATGATTGCATGACATTATTGGATATTTTTGTTTGCTAGAAAGTGCATTCATATGTTGAGCTTGATAAAATATTTTTTGATACATTTGATCAAAGTTATGCCCTTTAGAATAATGAAGATTATTTGGTCTTTTTTCCTATGGCAGCCGTTCCAATATCTAAAACAGTTGACACATACGGCCTAAGATTTTTCTTCTTTGGTGGTTGGGATTAGTTTTCCCAACACCTTACCGGATCATGCCGTGGTTTTCAAAAACCTGACTCTGAGAGGTACTATGCAGTTAAAAGTCGTAATAACCTACCAGGAGAGAAATTACACTTCACGCTGTAATACAACTGTTGAAGCAATAATGTATTGGTTTTACTCCACTGGTACATACAGAACAGCCTATACCTCTTCCCTTCCCTCAGGACCAGCTTTGTGGACATACAACCTATGCAGCATCCCTGATCTCATGCCTACATGGTCCCTATGCTTGGTTTGGTGTTCTGCTATTGCTATCTTAAAATTCTTAATATATTTTGGGAAAGGGGCCCCGCACACATTAATTGCACACATTAAAACACATTAAACAGCCAGTTCTGCCTTTCTGTTTGTATTGCATTTGCTAATGTTCTATATATTTTGATTTTTCTTCTTTAATAATGCTTCCTATAACTGCCATTAAGAGTGTATTATATTTTCCAGGCCTTTTTACTTATTTCACTTATTTCAAAAAGCTTTTCCTTAGAGCAATGCAAATAGTTCAATATTATAATCACACTCATGTTATAGATGAACAACGTAGGGCTTAAAGAAATTAAGTGAATTGCCAAGTTTTTATAGCTTATTAGTAAGAAAGCTAGGACAGAACTATGTCTCCTGACTTCAGTATCTCTCCTGCCCATTTGCTGGAGCCATGCTATATTCCATATTTCCAGGGTTCAGGCTGGATACTCTAATTTTACTAATTTCCTAGGTTCCTATAGTTCCCCTTTTACTTCACTCTCTCAGCTTCATGCCTCCACTTGACACTGTGTATTGCTGACTCATATTTAGTCTGGAGTTCCATTTGCTCCTCAGGTCATTTACCCATAATTGCCTAGTCCTTTCTTATCTAATAATTGAAGCTTATTTTTCTACCCTAAGTGATTTACCCTGAGCTTGCATTTTTAAAAAAGTAATCTCAGGTTAATTTTGAGAAAATTCCAATGCAATCTCATTTTTTCCTCCCTCGATTATAATTCTGATCTATAGCTAATCTCCAGATCATTAAGGATGTTCCAGTAATTGGAAAGAAATCGCCATGTTTTTTTTTTTTTTTTTTCCATTAAGTGCTCATCTAACTTGTGAAGGGAAGTTAAACTAACTTAAGCTGCTGAGACTTGCCTTATTTGACCAAAAAGAAATCCAAAGCAATTCTACGAAAATGCAGCTTCATTTGCAATTATATTAGTCGGGGGAAGGGAAATGGAGAGTATAATGTAACAAGGTTATAATGACTATCTTAATATGGCAAGGTTGATAGTGGCACGGAACCTCAACATTGGTGTTTCCGCTGCATACTCCACAGACTGATCGCTTAGCATTGTGGGCTGTCTCGCCTGAGTAAAACTGTGCAGCTGGTGTCTTTGTCTTCTGGTGACAACTCTGACTCAGTGTCTGCCTCCTGAAGAGCCCAAGCTAAAAATATGCATTTTCATATGCAGTGCTCACCACCTGAGGTAGTCTACTGGCATTATTAACTAATTCCTAGAAGGTAAAAATAAAAGGACTTGGGGGTGCCTGGGTGGCGCAGTCGGTTAAGCGTCCGACTTCAGCCAGGTCACGATCTCGCGGTCCGTGAGTTCGAGCCCCGCGTCAGGCTCTGGGCTGATGGCTCGGAGCCTGGAGCCTGTTTCCGATTCTGTGTCTCCCTCTCTCTCTGCCCCTCCCCCGTTCATGCTCTGTCTCTCTCTGTCCCAAAAATAAACAAAAAACGTTGAAAAAAAAATTTTAAAAATAAAAGGACTTGACTGAGATTATTTAATTGTCCTTATATCTGTAACAGTGCCAGCCAGCTAAGGACTACTACCACTTGAATCAAGTACCACTGACCTAGAAATGAATTGAACTGGTAACTTCTATACCAGTCAATGACACTAATCTTCCCCACCGAAGAGTTCAAAACATGGGCACTCTCCTTGTTCACTCCTGTTACTTTACCCCCACATCCAATCAAACAACTAAACCCTGAGGCTTCTATCTCCAAATACACCCCAGATGATTCCCGCTCGCCATTTCCACAGCTACACCTACATAATACACACTATACTCGCATGCCATACACTACACTTATCCACTAAAACTCATCAACACTGCTTCTCACCTGGTGTCTGCAATAAACTCTTAACTGGTCTCCCTTGGCACCTTTATAAGCCATGTTCCACATGGCAATGAGATTGGATTTTTAAGAATGCAAATCAGATCATGTCACTCCTCTCATTACAACTCCATCCTAATTCTGCATTCCTTTATTCTGTTCTTCTTTTAAAAATTGCTCTTAATACCATCTATATACCCCCCATCCCCTTGTTTTATGTTGTTCTTTTCTTTCTCTCCATCCCAACTTAGAATGAAAACAAGGGGCTTCTGGTTTTGGTCATTTCCCTATCCTTAGAAGAGTGTTGGCACCCAGCGGGCACTCACAAAAGATTCACTGAATAATTGAACCCTCAAGCCAGGGCTGAAATATAGCCCATCTCTATTTTAGGCCATTCTCTTCAATACCCCAGTGATAACTCCAAGCCTTGGCAAATTCTGGCCCCCTTAGTGTTGGCCTTCAGGACTGGCATCTCCTCTGCTTATCCCGTTGGTTTGGATACAGCCAGAGACCTCACTTTGATCACAGCCTGGCTTCCCATCTTTCCCATATGCCTCTTCTGCAATATATCTTCAGCTCTACAATTCTAGGAGGAATTATCCCTCCTATCTGATTTCAGCCTCTGATTAGTTGGGCCTTCTTGTCTTTCAGTTCCCTATCTCCAAGGTTGCCTAGATTGCTATTCCCAGCTTCCACTGTTCTAGCTCCTTCCCTGAGTCAACCAGTACTTATAAGTCATCAGCTACCCGTTAAAGCCTGTAGGGTTTGGTGGATCCCAGGTGGACAGTGCGTGGAGCGACTAAGCCAGATGAATGTCTCCGTCTGATCACATAACATATGCAGGATAAATGTTTCCTCCAAGCTGAGATTTGCAAGTCTTCACTGCTCAAATATAAGCACTTGTTTTTATAAAAATAGTTTGCATATTTGTGCTCGCTGAGTCCACCTATGAATCTGTGATGAGAATACCATTGCTTGGCCCCTGGAGAAAAATCGAGCTGTATGTGAATTATTCCCAACTGTTCTCTGATCTTAAAACTTAGCAGTTCACTTAGAAGTCAAAAAAGAGTGCAATAAGCAGCTGGCAAAACAATCGTAATGGCAGAGATGGGATGTTGAACACAACTTTGGCTGGCATTTTCAGGATTTTTAAATGCTTGGCTGCAACTGTCACTTCCATAAGGATTTCACGAAGATTAATAATGTAAGAAAAAGGCCATATTTCAAGTAACTGAACACAGTAACTGTTAGGACTTTTTCTGGCAAAATAGAGAAGAAATCTGTCTCCTTGTATGTCTGTACCTATTTTTATCCTGTTTTTCTTCTTTAAAAATCTGTATTCTGTTGTCAAGTATATCTCAATAAGTTTGCATTTCTATTACCATTATATCATGGTAATGATAATAATAATATACAATAATATATACATGTATGCAAACATGCAGATACATATACATGCAAGCTTGTACATATGTACAGTATTTTGTAGGGTTATTTTGATGATAAAAAGTAATGTGAATAAATGAACTGGACTAGCAAATGTACTATAGGAGGTACTCAATAAATATTAGCCATTGTCATTGTTTATTATTATCATTTCTATAAATAATGAATACATGAAAATAGATAAGGAAAATCAACTTCCAGCATGACAGTGTGGGGAGCTCCTCTGTCCTGTTTCCTAGTGAAACTGGTAAAAACTATAAAAAGCCAACTATTTAAAAGCCTCTGTAAAATGGTCCTAAGGGCAAAAAGCAAATAAACATCAACTCAAAAGAATCTTTAAAAAGTCAGTAAGAGGGGCACCTGGGTGGCTCAGTCGGTTGAGCGTCTGACTTCAGCTCAGGTCATGATCTCACAGTCTGTGAGTTCGAGTCCTGCATCAGGCTCTGTGCTGACAGCTCAGAGCCTGGAGCCTGCTTCAGATTCTGTGTCTCCCTCTCTCTGTGCCCCTCCCCCACTCATTCTCTCTCTCTCTCTCTCTCTCTCTCTCTCTCTCTCTCTCTCTCTTTCTCTCTCTCTTGGTCAAAAATAAATAAACATTAAAGAAATTAAAAAAAAAATAAAAAGTCAGTAAGAGAGGTAATAGTCTGTAGTATTTGAAGCCACAAATTCCTCCCAGCTCACCAAGGAAAATACTTCTCTCCAGAAATACACAGCTGAGAACACAGGACTCCCACTCCCCTAACACATTTTAGGGCTTTCTTAGGGTGCTGGGCATCAGTATTCTTAGCCTGCCCAAGCTGAGGCTAATTTCCAGGTGAATGTGGTTTAAAAAGGTGAGGGTTCCCTTCTTAGCATAAATCCTAAGGTGATTCAGATAAGTTAAGAAGTATACGGTAAACCCTAGAGCAATCTCTATAAAAATGACTCAAATGAAAAAAAAAATAAATGACAATGCTACATTAGAAAATATTCATTTAGTGTTAACAAAAGCAATAAAGGAGAAACAGGATAAAAAAGACACATCATACAGAACAGAAAAGGTAAAATTGCAGACATAAATCGAATTACAGTTGATTCTCATTCTTTGTGATAGTTATGCTCTATAAAATGAATGCTAACTCTCCTGCTAGCTCTAAACAGAAAATCCACTGCCAAGAACTGAAGTTTCTAAGGGAAAGGAAGTATGTTAAGAGAGCAAGCCTGGATGGTCTATCTACATCCTTGTTACTAAAGGTGTGATCTGCAGGGTAGCAGCCCCTGGGAGTGTGCTCGAAATGCAGAATCCCAGGTCCCCACTCTGGAACCACTGAGTCAGAGTTTGCCTCTGAACAAGATCCCCAGGGGGTTCCTGTGCACATTCAAGAAAGCACTGGAGGCTGTACAGCTAGGTTGGCTCATGCTCGAGGAAGTCTGTGTGGGGAGGGGTGGAAAGGAGGACAATTCCAAGACTCCCTAAGAAGCAATAAATGTGACATGGCTCTGACAAAGGTTTCAGTCCGCAGGTGGGTATTTTCTTGAGGATTCATGTGGCCAGACATCAGTGATTTAGTAGAAAGATTTTGTCGAGACCATATTCTAACAACACAAACCTTGTTTCATGTTATTTGAACATATTTAGTTAAGTCAGTATTTAGTGTTCTTTACTTTTTTAAAACTTTTTTTGTCCCTAATCTCTCATTTTTATGGCAATAGGAGAGAGAAGGCTGAACCCTGCATCCTAAAGGCTAAGCTGTTTCTCAGCTCTTTCTGTCCTACCTTGTGCTTATGTATGGAATACTAACGTTTCCTCTTTCTAACATATGTGGCCATTGCAAGTATCAATGTAACGATGTTTGTAAAAACGCTTTGAAAACTGTAACTGTTGCTAACTATTTTTAAACCCACATTTTCCTTATCTTCCATCCTAATGATTGGAGAGGAGTTAACAGTCATGGTCTTCCTTTCCTAAAGAGCTCTTCCCATATATGCGTCTGTCTGCGTTACGTGTGTCCATTCACATGAGCAAAGTAAGATACTGAAGCTCACGGCGTGATTATAGGTTAGTAGTAGGATATGCTAGTGTTTATTCCCACTTCCTCCATCTTCACATGAAGCATTTCCATCCTACCACAGGCTTGATAATGTTTCCCAAACACTACTGTTTGCAGTTACAATCCTTTGCGTTTTACTCTCGCTTCCAGATCGCTGTGTCTCTGCTCCAGTCTGGAACGCACACTGGGGACTATTTCATTTGTGGCGCCTTCCTGTTCAAGCCTTTGGATGGTTTCTTTTTCACACCACACAGAGCTAATTTTGTCATTAACATTTCAGGAAACACACAGTGGCATTTTAAGTGAAATACAAATGAGAAAACTCTGCTGTTCTTAGTTACTCTTTTCTCCCAAATTTGAAAAGAAATCACTATCAAATTACCCGAGTCGTATTTATCTTTTTTAAACTGCCTCGGTTGTTGTCATTATTCTGCCAAACTCTCTATTTCTAGCCCCTTAGATAGAAATTATGCCCCTTTTGGAGTAACAGTGGGGGGAAAACTGAAGCATGATGTATTTAGAGGAAAAAAAAATTCCATGAGGCACAAAGAGAATTACCTCCCTTAGCACTTGGCACATCCTCCTGCTTTGTTGGCTCTGGTAGATGTGAATGTGTGAATCCATGTTGCACCCACACAATTTCTGGATCATAGTAATCAGTCAACAGAAGTTGATTGGCCAACTGATTGATGAAGAAAACCTTCATTTAACTAGAATTATAGATGAAGATTATGCTCTTAATTCTTAAAAGCTAACATTTTATTGATTTTTTTTTTTTTTTTTACTGTGTGCCAAGCACTCTGGTAAGAACATGAAATGCATTCTCATTCAGTTCTTTCCCTACTCAACAGTCCCCTGAGGTAGTGACCGTTTCTATAGCTAATTTACCGGAAATGGACCACATTGGAATATGTGAAGAAGCAGTTAAGCTTCCACATTGAGTATTAAACCCATTAAGTATTAATTAATTTAGTCTTAATTAATTAATGGAATACATGGGAACATATGTTTTATTTCATCAGGCAAACCTTCCCAGCATAAAATTAACCAGCAATTATTAAGCATTTATAGTGTGCCAGGCACTATGATGTGATTTACATAATTATTTCATTTACTTCTAATAATTGTCTTATGTGGGAGATATATTATTAACATCCCCCTTTCGTGGAAGAGAAAGCTGAAGCTAAAAATGTTGAAGTGACAAACCTAAGATTAGAAAAATAATAATGGGGTTGGGCTTAGCAGTCAGGTTTGAATGCTTAGCCCACGTGGTAGGAGAACTCAAGTCCACTGTAGAGCTCGCCAGTGAATCAACGACACTGGCAAAAGTCACCATCTACTTGCCAGCAATCTCCTTTGAATTCGCTTGCTTTTCTGGATGAGGAAAAAGCCGGGGAGTTGTCACCAGATCTGTGGCCTATAGGACAACGGAGCAAATGTCTCTAGGGAAAATGATTTTACAAATAGCGATGTATCCTGTTTTATTTTTCACATAACATTATAAGGTAAAATTTTCTAATGTTATTAAAAAGCCTTAATAAGCCTAATTTTCAACGGTTGCTTGAAGTTTTAAATCAGGTGATTGTACTGTAATGTAATTATCCATCTCCTTTTTATCGACTATTTATTATTTCCTTTTTCTGTTATTTTACATAATGCTGGAATAAGCACCTCTTTACACAGAACTCCCTCCACACCCCTGATTTACGTATAATGCACAAAAGGAAGGTACCTAGAAGTGATTTTTAGGGCTTATATATTTTAAATCTCTGGATGCACATTGGCAAATTTCCTTCTAAAAGTGCTGTTCCAATTTATACCAGCCTCAGGAAGTTCACTATACCCTCATATCAGGTACAGAATTAAAATAAGAGAAACCTTTGCTAATTTTATGGGTGAAAAACCCCATTGCTTTATTACAATCTCTATTTGATTAATTGTAAAGTGAAACATCTTCCCAATATTTACCAGCCACTGACTTTCCTTATTTGACAATTTTCAGTACCCATCTTTTGCTGTGGTGAGATTTCACTGCTTCGTTTGTATCCCTTATCAGGGAATTCAAACTTTTGCCATATTTCTCGTAAACATTTTTCTAGTTGTTGCCTCCTGCCTGGAGCAAAAACAGAAGGAAGTATGTTGCTGAAAGCCAGGGAGCAGAAGTGGCCTTCAATAAAGGAGTGACAGCAGTTTCCATTGCTACAAACACAGCCAGCAAGATAGGGTTTGGGTGGTATCCACTTTCATCTCCACACACTGTGATGGATGATAATAAAGCCTACATTTTGCTTCAGATCAGGTAGGCAATAATTTACTATTGTTCATTGAAAGAAAAGTGGTATATCACTTAAAAAAAAACCTAATCTGGGGCGCCTGGATGGCGCAGTCGGTTAAGCGTCCGACTTCAGCTCAGGTCATGATCTCGCGGTCCGTGAGTTCAAGCCCCGCGTCAGGCTCTGGGCTGATGGCTCGGAGCCTGGAGCCTGTTTCCGATTCTGTGTCTCCCTCTCTCTCTGCCCCTCCCCCGTTCATGCTCTGTCTCTCTCTGTCCCAAAAATAAGTAAAAAACGTTGAAAAAAAAAAAAAACCTAATCTGTCTGGTAGTGGTTAAAAATTAAGTAAAAGTGCGCATATTCAATACTACAATGGCAAGGACTTCTGTCCTGCCTACATCCACCCTCTAACAGGATAGGAAACTGAGGTTCAGGAGAGACATGTATGATTCTGGTCCAAATAATGTAGATTATAATCAGGTTTCCAGTTTCAAGTCCCTGCAAATATACCATGCTCACTCACTCTCTTGCTCAAAACAGTTCAAATGGAAATGTTTTCCGATTAAAGTAACAATAATAACAATAGCAATAGTACAAATTTTTAATCTGGTGCATTAGTCAGAGTTCTTAAGAGAAATAGAACTGGGGCACCTAGATGGCTCAGTGGATTGAGCAGCTGACTTTGGCTTAGGTCATGATCTCACAGTTTGTGAGTTCGAGCCCTGTGTCAGGCTCTGTGCTGACAGCCCAGAGCCTGGAGCCTGGTTCATGTTCTGTGTCTCCTTTTCTCTGTGCCCCTCCCCACTCATGCTGTCTGTTGCTCTCTCAAAAATAAATAAACATTAAAAAAATTTTTTTTAATTTAAAAATAGAACTAATAGAATGTATACGTAGATTGTGTGTGTGTGTGTGTGTGTGTGTGTGTGTGTGTGAGAGAGAGAGAGAGAGAGAGAGAGAGAGAGAGAGAAATAGATTTATTTTAAGGAATTGTCTTACACAATCATGAAGGCTTGGCAGGTCTAAAGTTTGTAGGTTAGGCAGCAGGCAGGTCACCCAGGGAAGGCTGAGTCACAAAACTGCCTGCAAGAAGAATTCCTTGCTCATGGCAGGTCAGTCTTTGTTCTGTTAAGGCCTCCAACTGATTGCCAGAAGCCAGCCGCTCACACTATGGAGGGTAATTGCTTTACTCAAAGTCCACCAATTCCAATGTTAACCACAACCCAAAAACCTTTACGGAAATATCCATAATAAAAAAGCTAGGCACCAACAAAAAATTAACCATCACACCTGGTGAGAAGGTTAATCAAATTGTAACTAACCTTAAGATTTTTGTTAGTTAAGGTTTTATTTTCACTGGGATATATCTCATTAAGACATGTAACAGCTTTCTCTCTCGTTCCCATTCCACTTAAAAATTTATTTTAAGGGGTGCCCGGGTGACTCAGTAAGTTAAGCATCTGACTTCAGCTCGGGTCATGATCTCACCATCCGTGAGTTCAAGCCCCACGTCGGACTCTGCGCTGACAGCTCAGAGCCTGGAGCCTGCTTCAGATTCTGTGTCCCCCTCTCTTTCTGCCCCTCCCCTGCTCACGCTCTGTCTCCCTCTCTCTCAAAAAATGAATAAACGTTAAAAAATTAAAAAAATATTATTTTAAGTCGCTGTCATTCTTCTGTATTTTCTGATCTTGCCTATGACCAAGCTAGGAGGTAAAGACTATGTGGAAGGAGGGGGATGCTTTTTTCACTGGGTTCTTAAGAAGTTAGTTTCTGTAGAGATGTAATGATGTTACCGTTCTCTATTCCCCTGGGGCTTTTGTACCTTTTCATTTTGAGTTCAGCAGCCACAATGAAGTTAAGATGATGGATGTGAAATGGAAATTTTCTGGTTCAGATACAATTATACCCTTTTCAGTGGCTTATTTTTTAATTTTAGTAAATATTCATTTAGCAGCCTCAGGTAGTAGAACTAATGATTACAATTTTGCCTCAAACAAAGAAGGAGACAAATACTATAATTATATAAAGTACAAATCAAATCACCTAATTAAATAGAGAAAGAAAATCTGCAATAATTACCGGGTATAGGCCAGTTAACAATGCACAGAAAAGGACCCATAATTTTAAGAAATACACCGATGCCTGATTTATCAAAAAGCAAATGCAATAAACAAGTGCACTTTAACTTAAAATAATACAAGCTTCATGTATAATAAATAAACTCAAATGACTCCTCAGGTGTCAGATTGTAGACTTTCTTGTCTGTATTTCTTCAGAGAATTAAAAACAATATTTAAATTTCATGTTCTGGGTGCTAAGAACATTAATACTTAATTGTGAAAATTTAAATACTTCTTTGTTATATCCAAACTCCAGGAAGCCTCTGTGGTTACTGCCAGCCCATAAGAGCTACATTTTGTGCAAATCTCAGCTCTTAGGCATTTGGTTTATTCCATTATCTTTGGCACTATGTTTGACATATATGGCTTGCTCTGAATGCTCAAGTTATTTCCCATAAGGGCTGACTCTACCCTGCCCAAGAAGACTCTACATCTCTCAGAAATAGAAATTGTGCTTTTCATCTTTACTGTCTCTTTCCATTACTACACCAATTACTTAAAGCAGTAGTCATTCAGTATGTGTGTGTATGTGTGTATGTGTGTGTGCCTGTGTGTGTTCATATAAGTATCATACTCTGCCTCTTTCCAGTAAAGATTGAAGGGTTCACACCAGAGTGTTGCTGGAAGCATTTCAGAGCCCACTTCTTGGCATTATGTAATGCACTAATCAGACTGGATTTTTACCACATCTGAAGTGTTGGTTACAAAATCTTGATAAAGATATGACAACTATCAAGATGCTCTGTATTAACAACTCAAATTACACTCCAAATTCTTATGCCTTTTCATCTTTATCTTCTTAAACTGTTAAAGAGAATTTCCATCAAGAACTCTCACCTTTTCAGAGGCCTCACTGCAGGGGACTTCAGGATTACCCTTATCTTCCTTACTCCTACCTGCTCCTGCTCAGTGGGTAACCTTAGCCCTAACTTCACTGAGAAGACGGCCAAATTCAAGCAAAATGTTCCCTAATTTCTTTACTGTGCACCTCAGAATCTTCCTGTATCTATACTCTTCACAGTTTTGCCTTGACCCTTTTGGGTACAACTTTCCCCCAGATCTTGCTCTTCAATAAGGTCTTCCATCCTTAGTTTATCCTTCTTCATCCATAAACTTACTTAGGTCTCTCCCATCCTAAATCGGTTCTAGTGCATCAGATTTCACTTCCTTCTTCTCTTTCTGTAACGGCTGGAAGTCTCCTACTACTTATGTTTCTTATACTCTCTTAGTTGCCCAACCCACCTCCCCCTTTTTGGTGTATGTCCCATATTTTTTTCCAAAATTGCTCTCTCAACACTTTCCAGCAACTTCTAAATGAATCAAACTAATAACCAAATCACGTGATTATTTTCCACTTCCTAGCCTCCTTGAGTTCTCCGCAACATTACAGGCTATTTTGAACATTCCATGCCTAAAATGTATTCTTCTCTTGGTTTTCCTACAATGACCTCCTGGAATGTTTCTTACCCCCTCTATCATCACCTCTCTGTTTCCTTCACTAGCTCTTCATTCAATTTTGTGGTCTAGTGGGAAAAGCACCAGTGTTACAGGCTTTACTGGGATTGAACCTCAATCCTGGTTTCTTCATAACTCATTTATTATCCTGGAGATTTCTTATTCTCCTTGGTTCTCAGCTTTAATAGCTGTAAAATGGGGGGTGGGTGTAGTTCACACCACTGGGTTTTACCTGTGCTCTACAGTCTTAAGAATCCCTTTCGTATTTCTCAGTCACCACATGATTCCTATCTTCATTTCAACCACAAAAGCCACATACTAATCTGGTTTATGTATTGGGCACCCACCTGGGTTTCCATCACTAGGGAAAGAGGAGTCTGTAAATGCAAAAACTTTGGACAAGTGAGTTCAGTGACTGTTAGTCTGTATGAGTTGATAGAGACCATTCCCAAAGGTAAAGTTCGATAAAGGAAAATATGCCCCGGGATGGGATAAAAGGGATGCTGCACAAGCCATCTTTTGGGATGGTATTCAATATGGCAGCTCATGGTGGTGCAGGAGTGGGAGGTGGAGGTAGCATCTGAACCAATGAAAGCACTTTCCTCTTGAAGTCCTAGCATTCATCGCTAAGATTATATTTTGTTCTAAAGGCAAAAATTCAGTATTTATTTTCTGGAGTTGATGTGAGAATTATGTAAGATAATATTTTTAAAGCATTTGGCACAGCACTTGGCACACAGCCCGCAGTTAATACATTTATTTGCTTTAAGTTCTTTCTCTGCCACATTGAGGAAATGCCAACATGCACTTTTCATATAGTGGCCCAACCACATTCTGCTCAAATATATTAATATTGTCTGAATTCTGCCACTCATTGTGCAAAATCAAAACATAGAAAAGTGGTTCTATAATCAGGAAGGGGCGCCAAGAGAGGCATTTAAAATTGTCTAGCTATGAGAACCACTCTCTCAGGTTTCAAAGAGTGAAAAGGAAAAAAAAAGCACAGTCTTGTTCCATTAGATTTCTGCTCTTTGAAAGTTGGAGAGGTCAGGGGTTCTCTGAAAGCAGGGCACCTGAACTTTGGAAGCCCATCTACAAAGTTTCTATTTGAAAAGCCACAAAGATTGCACTTCCCCCTCTCTAGAGGGACACTTCCTCCCTGAAGTAAAATTCTTTGTTTTATACCACATCATGCTGGGCTGGGAAGATAATACTTGTGACTGCTCCTATATGTATTTTCCCTGCAAATTGCTGCCAGTACACCCCAGTTCTGTGCAGTGAATCATTATTTTGTCACATCACAAATAGCAGCAGCACCTAGCTGATTCCACTTAAAATCAAAAGAATGAAACACACATACACACACACACCAGGAACAAAGCCCGCATCTCAAACAAAGCATTAAATGTCCCTGAAATTCCTGCAGCAGGCTTGATGTTCTTTTTATGCAGAGAAATGGAGCCACAGTCTGCAATGCAGTATTGGCTGTTTTCTTGATTTGCTTAGGTTAGTTGTAAAGGAATTTCTGCTCTTGCTGTGCATTTAAGTGTGAATGACAAAGAACAGGAGAACAGCTGTGCCCATTAGCACTTTCCTCAGGCACCGACTCTTCAAGTTGGGCACTAAGTTTAAAACCAGTGCCCTAGTCACCAAAGATGCTAAGAACATTACTTCTTCCTCTGCTAAATTCTATTATGATCACTATAGTGTGGACTATGTCACAATTTTAAAGTCCCTTACAGTTTATTAAGCACTTGCACATATAATATGCTGCCTGGTCCTCATAACCATCCTGTAAGATAGATGGGGCAGGATTATGCCCTTTATTTTCAGATAAACATACACAATGACTCAGAAAAGTGTTTTGCCGATGATCACAAAGCTAGGAACAAAACAGTGATGGAATTCAAAACCAAGGGCTCTATTTTTGAATCTGGAGTTTTGATCACTAAAGCTCTTATTTCTTCTACAGGATCCTCTGCAAGTAAACAGGCTTCTGCCAAATGGTGATGTGATGCTGAATCCACTCTAGGCACCCCCCTTTTCCTTCTCTTCTCAACATCCAGGACCCTCAAGCTGACCATCTCTCCCCTACTCCAACACACTGGACTTTGTGTTCTATTTCTTGGGGTGGAGGATGAGTCCTTGTTCAGCTCTGCACTTCTCATGAGTGAGGGGCTGACAAATGATTGATAGTGGCTGTTATGGATACTTGTGTGCCCCCAAATTCCTGTATTGAAACCCTAATCCTTGATGTGATGGTATTTGGAGATGGGGGCTTGGGGAGATAATTAGGTTCAGATGAGGTCATAAGAGTAGGGTACTCATGGTCAGGGGAGTGCCTTTACAAGAAGAGACACAGAGCTTTCACGCTCTCTCTCTTTCTCTCTCCCTCCCATGTGGGGACACAGTGACAAGGCAGCCATCTGCAAGCCTGGAAGAGAACTCTCTTCAGAACCAGACCATGCTAGGGTTCTGATCTCAGACTCTTAGACTCCTGAACTGTGAAAAGTAAATTCCTGTTGTTTAAGCCACCCAGTCTGTGGCATTCTGTCTGGTTGCCCGTGCTGATAAGCAGCTTCATGCATTTCCTATCCTGGTGTGTGCATTTCTTTTGTAATAGGAGCTCATAGATGCACAGGCTTTAACCTAGAGCAATGGGCATTGGCGGCAGTGCAGAAAAACACACAGTCTAGTGAAGTGTAATGTGGTCTGATCATCCTGGGATCTTCCGCTGGCTCACATAATAAGTCGGTGTTCCAAGGGGAGAGCACTGTCAGCTACTGCCTTTCAACTGCCCCCTCCTTCCCCATCACAACAACAGCTCCCAGAGAACTGAAGACTGGTCCACAGGTGAATGGAAACTGGTCAAGGAGTGTTAGTCATGGTTCAGTCATTTTTTTTTCAGTCATTTTTTAAAAAGTCTTGTGAATATGTGGAGTTATTTTCTCCCTGAACTTCAGTTTCTTCACTGGTAAAACCAAGAAAGTTAAACTAACTCATTTTGTAAGCTTTCTTCTCTTTTGACAGTGGACTCCTATTTTCAAATGTAATATAATATAGGTTGTCAATACATAAAACAGATACATACTGTGCTCTTCTGTGTTAAAAAGAGTGACCTGCTAAGGGAGAGGGAAATGGCTATAAAGGAGAAGGAGGAGATATGTACATGAGGGAGATTTTCACTTATTTTTTTGTGTGTGCATCCAGTTAGCCAACATTTAATAAGCTCCTTTTGGATAGTATAGTCAAGGATGCAAAGATATTGCAAGACCCTGTTCATGTTCTCTGGTTCGGTAGGGAACAAGATACAGGGATCAATAACTACAACATGAGACGGAAATAACATGTGCACAGCTAACATGCTGGGACAGTCCAGCAATGAGAGATGAGAGACAATGAAGGGGACAGAGACAGAGAGAGGGGCAGTACCAAAGGAAGTAGTTGGTCTGAACCTTAAATAATTAAAAGGCATATAATTCCCTGTTTATGGTCATTTTTGAATAATGATTTATACCTTAAAAGAGGTGAATGAAGGGGGCACTGCATTATTACCTCCAATGAGGCTGTGTGTATGTCCAAAGATCATCCCAGCCCATCTGTAGTGTCTCTCCTAGTTCTTACTCAGATTCTCAGAGGGACTTGCTCCTTAGTTATCTGGATTAGCCATCTCTATTGATCAAATTTATCAAGTAGCAGCTAATCTCTCACACAGAGACCTCCTTTCTTTCATTATGCCCTAAGAAAATTCTCCCTTCATGGACCCAGACCTATAAGTGGACTATTGTAGCACCAGAGTCTGATTGTATTTTAATTAACTCAACTAAGCCTTCCTATTACACTCAGGAGCAGAGGTTTGGAGGTTAATTTAGTTTCCTTAATTACAATGATAAGGCCAGATAAAAATTCTGATATAGTATAAGTTAGTAGCTCACCTGCTTAATTACCCAGGGTTGCTGTAATATTTGGTGTTCTCTTCTTACTGAACTCCAGACTCATTAATGACACCTCTAGATGCAGTATTTACTCTCCATATAAAGTTGCTTGCTGATTCCAGACCTGAGTGACTCATGAAACAGATGGGTTCAGTTCCAGAGAGACTCTAGACTTGTGCTGTGGTCACAAGGCATTCTTTTCATCAGGAAATTTTGGAAACACCTGATTAAAAAGAGAAACATACCTTCTTTGAAAATGCCTATTTAAATCCTCTGCCCATTTTTAAATCAGATTTTTCTTTTCGGTGTTGAGTTGTATAAGTTCTTTATATATTTTGGATATCAACCCCCTTTCAAATACATCATTTGTAAATGTCTTCCCCCATTCAGTAGGTTGCTTCTCTGTTTTGCTGTTGGTTTCCTTAACTGTATCAAAGCTTTTTATTTTGATGTGGCCCCAATAGTTTATTTTTGCTTTTATTTCTCTTGCCTTATGAAAAGATGCGCAACATCACTAATCATAACAGAAACACAAATCCAAACCACAATGAGATATCACTTTGTACTTGTCAGAATGGCTAAAATAAAAAAGACAAGAAATAACAAGGGTTTGTGAGGATATGGAGAAAAAGGAACCCTTGTGCCCTGTTGGTGGGAATATGAATTGGTGCAGCCACTTTGGAAAACAGTATGCAGGTTCCTCAAAAACTTAAAAACAGAAATAGCACATGATCCAATAATTCCACTATTGGCTATTTACCCAAAGAAAATGAAAGTACCAATTCAAAAAGATATATGCACCTTTATGATTATTGCAGCATATGGAATGCTACAATATGGAAGCAACCTAAGTGTCCATCGATGGATGAATGGATAAGGAAGATGTGGTATACACACACACACACACACATAGAGGAATTACAGAGATATAAAAAGGATCAGATTGTGCCATTTGTGACAACATGGATGGACCTAGAGGATATTACGCTAAGTGAAATAAGTCAGACTGAGAAAGACAAATAACCATATGATTTCACTCATATGTAGAACCTAAAAAACCCCATATGAATAAGCAAATAAATAAAAAGCAGAATCAGACTTATAAATACAGAGAACAAGTTGGTGGTTGCCAGAGGGGAGGGGGTGGAAGAATGGGCAAAATGGGTGAAGGGGAATGGGAGATACAAGCTTCCAGTTAGGGAATGAATAAGTCATGATAATAAAAGACACAGCATAGGAAATGATACTGTAATACTGTTGTGTGGTGACAGATGGTAGCTACACTTGTGGTGACCACAGTATAATGTATAGAGAAGTTGAGTGACTATGTTGTACACCTGAAACTAATGTAACATTGTGTGTCAACTATACTCCAGTAAGAGAATTCTTAAAAAGAGAAAAATGCAAGAATTTAAATAGTTACCACTTGCTTATTCAATTGTGTCTCCTTGGGACCTCTCCTGAACTTGAGAGAGATGAGGTAGGGAAGGGTAGCTTCTCAGCTTCAGCACTACTGACACTTTGGATCAGACAATTCCTTGCTTTGGGAGACTGTCTTAAACATTGTAGGATGTACAGCAGTATCCCTGTCCTCTATCTACTACTTGCCTTTAGCATTCTTCCCTCACTTGTGGCAACCAAAAATGTCTCCAGACACAGCCAAGCATTGCCTGGGACAAAAAATTGCCCCAGCCAAGGACCACTGGTTGTAAGGGTTTAGCGTGTGACTCTGGAGTTAGACTGCCTTAAACCTAGGTGCCCCTGTCTAGGGGCTGTGACCTTGGGCACTTGACTTAAACTCTGAATTTCCATATGTGTGGAAAGAGATAAGGGCACCTATGGCATAGCACTGTAGTAAGAGACAAGTGAATTAACAAATTAAAAGTTCTTAGAATTGTGCTTGGTGCACAGTCAACACTGATAGAAACTATTATTCGTATATTAATGTCCTCCAGATGAATCTCCATTTTACAGATTTACTTCTTTATAAAGACAAGAATAATCATAAAAAACAGAGCCAGAGAGTTGCCATTCTAGAGTCTATAGCTAGTCAATGTCAGTCTGGTGAAGGGTATATTCCAGCTTAGAGTCCAGCTTGATTTGGCTATGGACAACCTTCCCCTTGCCCCTCAGCATTTTCCTTTAAAGAAGAACATCACTTATGCCACAGGGTTGTATTAGAAGGATTAAAACCATTCAGTATAAGACCACAAAAACAAAAAACTCCCACCTGCCCCTGCCTGCTTACCCACCTTCCCATGTCTTTCTTCCTTTTTCCTTTTTCTTTCCATGTCTGAATATCAAAAGCTTTATTTTTATTGGTTCTTATTCTTAAAGAGGAGTGATTCTCAAACCACTTGAGAGCTGGTTTAAATACAAGTACCTGGGTCCACTTTCAGAGTTTCTGACTCAGTAGGTCTGGGGGTGGCACCTAAGAATTTGCATTTCTAATACATTTCCAGGTGATCCTTATCCTGATGCTCCTGACTGAGGACCACTCCGTAAGAACTAAAGTCATAGTATTTACATAGTAGAACAGTGGTTCTGAATCTTAAGCATGCATTAAAATCCTCTAGACAGTTTTTAGAGACACACTGCTGGGTCCCCATCTCTGAGTTTATAAGACCACACATCAACAGAACCAATGCTTTAGAAAGGCTCTCAACTTGAGCTACACGTTAGAATCACCTGGGGAGTTTCAAAAATAAGTCCTAAGGCCCAAGTTCCAACCCAGCCCAATTAAATCAGAATCTCTCTGTAGTTCATGAGGCTTCTCAGGTGATACCAATATGCAGCCAAGGTTGAGACATTGTTTGAAAGCAGATACAGAGATTTACAAAATCTGGGAGAGGGAGGAGGGAATTTGAGGATTTCATACTCAATATAATGGATGTTAAACAGAAAAAGCAATTCAGAGCTTTGGGTATTGATGTGATGAGCATATATTTGGTCCTATCTACCTTGGATGAGTGACATAAAGAATCGCAGGTTTTGGGGGTTATAAGAGACTTTGCAGTGTTCAGGTAGGAAACTTGGAAAATTCATGGCAATCTGAGGCTAAAGGCAGAAATAGCTTTTTAAGTGATCAGATAAAGGCACGATCATTTAGGACATTTTTAAAAACAATAAAAAAGTTTATTTTATTTATTTATTTTTGGGACAGAGAGAGACAGAGCATGAACGGGGGAGGGGCAGAGAGAGAGGGAGACACAGAATCAGAAACAGGCTCCAGGCTCCGAGCCATCAGCCCAGAGCCTGACGCGGGGCTCGAACTCACGGACCGCGAGATCGTGACCTGGCTGAAGTCGGATGCTTAACCGACTGCGCCACCCAGGCGCCCCTAAAAAAGTTTTTTAAGGCATTCTTAGACTTTGATAGTTAGATAGTCTTGGTTTTCTATATTCTTTCTCCTGATCCCTGTTGAAAGATGTAGAGGGACTTGACTCTAAATAACAACCCTGACTGTTTAGTGATTAGGCCCATTATCCTCAAATGGAAAAATTATGTCTTTAATTCTTCTAAAAGATTTCTGGAAATGCCTTGCTCCTCTCTATTCCAGCATTACGTGGACTAGTTGATCAGAGATAAGTATACCTGAGTGTTCCTCAATCATACAGCCATCGAAACCAGGAGCTTGGGTGAGGAGGACTAAGGAAGCAGTATAATACTGGAATGAATATAGAGCAGCCTGAGACTAGGACTACGTAATGTCACTAGACCATGCCACTGGGGCTTTGAGATCAGAGAAGAGCTTCGAGCCTTAATGGAGACTAGGGCTACTGGGTGAAGACAAAGACGGTGGTTTGGAACTGTGTCTGGCCCTGATGGACCTATTAGTGGGTAGCTGTGATCAGATGATACTGTGTTGGTGGTGCCCACTCCCAAGAACTTACCCCGTATCTTTCTGGACACAAGACATTGTTCTAGTGAGAATGATAAAAGGCTCTCTCCTCACCCATAATTGTAGCACTTTAATTAGTCTCTTTAAAAGTAACCTGCCCTGTTTTCAGATGTTACCGTCTCTTAAGCAATGTGAGAAAAGCCTGTCTAAAACATAAAACCAGTCAATATCACATTCAAAATTCTTCCCCACCTCCATCCCCACCAGGTCTCAGAATGGACCTCCAGATCATTCAGGTCTCTCCTATGCCATTTTGGGTTTCCTGGAATTGGGAATTCCTGTAACTTGCCACAACTTCTTTCCCCCCTCATTTCTTGGGCATTAATCCCATTACACCTCCATCTGACCATGAATGACCTTACCAGACTCCTCAGGTTTTCTGAGCAGGTTCTTCTGCAATTCGGCTGTCCACTCCCTTCTCCCCACTCCTGGCACCACTCTGATAAATCCATGTCTCTGATGGTTAACGTGAGAAGGCTTGGTTTTTGTGTATCTAATTCAACTGCATTTCTTGCTAAAGCTATATGGGCTTTTTGAACTTCTTGCAGCAGGAGAGTGGTAAGGAGTCAAATAATAAACGTATCAATGAGAATTCTTCTCATGTCCTAAAAGCAGTTGTTCTCCACCCCCCGCCCCCTCCCCCACCTTGCATCCAAGAAGTAAAGTTAGTTGTGCTCATTAGTGATAAATCTTGAAGGCAGGATGATTTTCCTATTTGAAAGTTAGAGAGCAAGAGTCAACTTAGTTTCTAGTTCCTGCTTCCCACAGGAACAAGGACATATAGAGAAGGCACAAAGCAAACATTCTCAGATCATGTTCCTAGCAAGTATAGAGGGACTTCAGGTCCTACTTTAATTTAAAGTGAAGATTTTGATAAGTGTTTTCCCAAAGGACCAATTTTGAATTCCACGATTATTGTAGTAAAATTAGTCAGACATCATGAAAAAGTAAAATAATAATTGCAACACGTGGTTTTAAAGGGTTGAAGGGGTTTGGTTATGCAGTGGTTTTCAAACAGGGTTCCTCAGAGCCCTGATGTTACAAGAGGTGCCTCAGGGTGGGGAGATATGATAGAAGACAGGTCGGGGGTAGCATTCTATTGCTTGTATCCCCACCATTTCAACAGAGCCACTCTGCTTTGTGTTCATATGTGGGACAACTTAAACAGACTTACATACTTTTTATGGCTTTATGATGCAGATTGATAAATTTATTTAAGATTAGATTACTGGCGGCCATTTATATGACAGGCATATCCCTGAGCAGTAGGACTGGCATTTCTTCCTGGCTAGTAAAGGCAGGTCTGGCCTGACGGAGATGCCCCCTCCGAAAGAGATGAACGTGGTACAGGGAGGGAGGAAGAGGGATCCTCAGCCAGCTTCAAAAAATGAGCCAAGTAAGTCAGGTTTAGTTTTCTGATCCTTTATCCTAATATTGGCCACAAGAACTCATATTTCACAAACATTTTAATTGATTTACAATTAGCCACATTTAACACCATCTCCATGTTTTTATAAATACAAAGACCCACGCCCCAGGGAGGATAAATGACATGCCCAGTGTCACAAGTTTAGAGATGAGATGAAGCTTCTCTAATTCCTCATCCAGGGTTCTTTCCTCTACAATACTGATTAAAACCAACTTCAGAAGCTGATGAGTTCTTGTTTCCAACTTACTTTTACACAGAAGCTCTGTACACAAAATGTGAAATGGTCGAAATGCTTTAGATGAAGCTGAGCTGGGGAGGAGGCTTTTGATCTTACCTACTTTATCCCCATCATTTTCTCTCTCTGCCTCCAGCAGCAATCCTGGGGCTCCCATGGATCACGATTGGAAAATGACTATTCTGGGTATGGTATTAACAGCTGGAGTGCAAAGGCCTGTAGATCTTCTTCCTTTCATACCTATTGCTTATGTAAGTAATACTGGCAGGACTGAATGTGCTAGACTTCCTACCCTAAGACCTTGCAAGGCAAAATATTAAAAATAGACGTTTTGCTTTTAATTCGTGGTATTAAGTCCAATGAAAATGGTATGACATTTACTAGTAGCTTAATGGCCTATTAGGTGGACATTTTATTGCTTGCATAACTTTGAATTATATCCCACGTACTTTAAGTCCACATGGAATCCTCATTTACAACATTGTCACACTTGTCCAAACATTCCTCTATAGAAAAAGCATAAAATCTAAATATTATGTGAAATAAAAACATGATTAAATCTCTGTTCCATAATTAATTGAAAGATGATCCTGTGTAATGTCACTTTGATTTGTATGGAAATACTTAACCCACAATTACTCTATCAGGTTAACCTAAAAGATGTCTGTTCTCCCAATATTCTCCCTTTCCCTCCCTCTAACCCACTGGAGTAATGCTCTTCTGCTGCTTGGCACACTCAGTTTTTTAAAGCACTTTAAAATATATCTTTTAATATAATATTAATGGCAGGTAAAACATGCATTATTATTTCTTTGTAACAAATAAAAAAAACCTGATGCTTATAGAAGAGAAATGAATTGCTAAGGTCACATAGAACAATACATTAAAAACTGAAAATAAGAATTCTTGTCTCAATTTCTAGTCCTTTTATCTCTTCTGTTCTATCAAGTTATCAGTCAGAGACCCAAGTTAGGGACCACCTTCCAGAGCATCTTCTCTCGTGCTTTTTTACTGCACCACAGGGGATGGTGCTGTATCTCACTGCCTAGGGAGGCAGGGCTAGGGCACCAAACTGCCTTTACAAACACAGCCCTGTGAGGAACAGGTGCTGAGAAAGCAAGAAGGTGACCACGCTGGCACTGCTCAGCTGTCTGGAAGTCTAAACACTATTTTGTTTCAAGTCACATGTGGGCTAAGCAGGAGGTGGGGGTGAGGGGAAGACAAGGGCAAGTCTCCTTAAGTCTATGTCTTCAAGACACAAGTTTCAAAGCAAGATTTGAGCCCTGAAAAATCTATGTCCTCTGGCATAATTCTGAGTCTCAAAAAAGGGTGAAAAATTTCTACTTCATGGATACTAAGGCTGTTTGTCCTTTTAAATGCCAGTCAACCCAATGAATGCTTACTTTTAACAGGTATTTATTGAGTAACTACACTGTGCTCAGAGCAGTCTTCAAAAAGAGATCAGAAAAAATGTAAAAGCAGACCGTTTTATGACTATAGAATCCATGTAGACTAACAACACTTTATCTTAGAGCAACTTTATCCTAAGAGAACACCCGTAAAAGATGAATGCTACCACTGGAACTACATTCATCAGGCTGCATGCCTCCCCTTACCCCATTTACATACAAAATAAGTAGAATGAGGTGGGGGAGGGATTTGAAAAATGGAAATGGGATAAGTGGGAACAGAATTTAATAACTGGTTAGAATATAACTTTTAATGCCTTATTGATAAAACATGTTTTTGTGTGCGTGTGTGTGTGTGTGTAAAATATTGATTCCCTCTCTCAAAGTAAGTAAAATTATTTTGAGGACATTGACAGTACACACACACGCATGCGCAGCCTGTGAAATAGAGAGTATAGCCAGCATAACCAGTGCTTCAGACTGGTAACTATGGCAGGAACTGAGTGATATGGGAAGCAGTGAGGGACCCTGGAGCCTAGCTTGCACGTCTGGGGCACATGGGCCACTCACTGGTGACAGCAAGCACCCTCACTTCCTCAGCTCTTACAATTAAACAATTGAACAATTTAAACCGCTTAAACAGCTGTACTTTTATTATTTTTTCAACGGTTAGGAAAGAGCTGGGGAATCTTTGGGGGAAACCTTGCCGTGTTTTAAATACATTCTTACTTTCATCTCTAGTATTTTTGTCAGTCTTCTGATGTGATACCCGTTCTTCCTGAGGTATTATTTTTTAGAATTCTCTAACATGGGCTTTAAGGTAAACCAGACTCAATTGTTTTTTTTTCTCACCTCAGGCTTGTCATCCTTTACAGCAAAATCACTTCCCTGTTTGTGATGAGTGTTATTCACTAATAAAAGTACTACCGCATGCTGATGTTGGATAACAGGATTGAAATAACCCAAGACAAAATGAGGAATGGTAAGCAACTATGGGGAGTGCAATTGCACTGCATTGAAGGACATTTTCACAAAAGTCAGATGATGCATTGGTTCACTTATTCCACAGGAGGGAAAAGTCACCACATCTATTATTCTTCACACTCATAACTTGTACCATGTTTCTAGGCCATAATGAGGAGAAATAAAATAAATCAAATATCATTGACAGGTTTAACAACGACTGTTTGGCTCCAAAAGAATTTTTAAAAAGTGGCTCTATTTTTTTTTTTTTTGGAGAAAGTTTTTACTCTATCAACCTTTGAGAAAATGGGTAATACCAGAGTCTCATTAGAATGATCATAGCCTATTTTGTTGTTTCCTTTAGCTTTGTTTCTTCAAGGTAGGCTTTCCTGACCTAATTCACCTTGATGATTATAATGTATTCTCCCAGTATTCTTCTCTTCTGTGTACTTCATTTGCATTGCCTCTGTCTGGGGAAAACAAGTGTTGTTGTTGGTGGTGGTTTAGGAAAACTCAGGAACATTATTGTATACTTCAAATAAAGAACATCCTCTTTCCTCACTGGAAATCTGCTAAGCATGCATGGCACTCTCAACCTGTTTAGAAAACATACTGGGGAGGGGTGTCTGGGTGGCTCAGTTGGTTAAGCGTCCACCTTTGGCTCAGGTCATGATCTCAGGATTCGTGGGTTCGAGCCCCGCATCTGTGCTGACAGCTCAGAGACTGGAGCCTGCTTCCCTCTCTCTCTCTGCTCTTCCCTGCTTGTGTTCTATTTGAAAAATAAATAAATAAATACTAAAAAAAGGAAAGAAAACATACTGGGGATGTTTTAACAAAATGCAGAATGCATAGTTACAGCTAGAGGTGAACACAAGAAAAAGTCAGATGCTATCTGAGGGATACAGTGTAAAATCTGGGGTAGGGGCAGTGGACCCAAGATTCAAGGATCAAGTCCATGCCTGGTCAGGCACATGCAGCATTGTTGTGAGCCATACCTGGGGCCTTGTGCTGGGTCACATTGAGGCTAAGGTGAAGCTTGTGGTCCACCAGGCTGCTGTTGTTTTGTTGTGATGAAAGTGTTTAATAGCCTCATTTAATGGTTTGGCATGTCTAGAGAAACATGAAGAAATTGAAAAATAGAGAAACAGGAATTTGGAATTTGGGAGACATGAAGCAAATCACAGGAAGGGCAGAGTTACAGTAACTAGCTTGGAAGCCCCCAGTGGGCAAGTAGCTGTAAAGACGTAAGTTGTCTGAGGACAGTGGTAAAGATTCAACAACTTTGAAACAAATAATTATTGAATATCCACTGCTGTTAAGAAATAGGTTGTAGGGGCACCTGGGTGGTTGGGCACCAGTTGGTTAAGCGTCCACCTTTTGCTCAGGTCATGATCTCGAGGTTCATGGGTTCGAGCCCTGGATTGGGCTCTGACAGCTCAGAGCCTGGAGCCTGCTTCAGATTCTGTGTCTTCCTCTCTCTCTGCCCCTCCCCACTCACACTCTGTCTCAAAAATAAATAAACATTAAAAAAAATAGCTTGTAGATCCTGACATAGTCTCAAAGCCTAAGAAGTAGAAGGTCAAAAACAATAATAAGGCACTCAAAAGGAAAGACGGTTGGAGCCTGAGATGTAGAATGTTGAGGGCCAGAGAGAGATTCTTCTAGTGACTAAATGAAATACTAAGCTGGTAGAAGTTTTCAAATATGTGACTTTCTTTTAATCTGGCAAAAGAGTCCTCCTTAGAAATTGTTACTCAATCTTTTGATATAACCCAGAGAATTCTCAACCAGTTATCTTTACCTTCTTTCAAAGGCACAAATTAATGACACTGTCACAAGGTTCCTATGGGTTTCACATCAACCGTTCTCAACCTTGTTCATTTTTCTTATCTCAAGGCTACATTCAGATGGAATCACTGATTTCACATGAAATGCCAAAAATGCACTATGAAAAATCTGGTGGTGTTTTGCTAAAGGTAATCCTCTATTTACTGATCCTCAGTGCACATGGGTGTTGTCACTATGAGAGAAGCTGGAATGTTAATAGTGAACGTTTTCCTGGACGGTAGAATCTGGCAACTCCAGTAGTCTGCCAAATCAAGCAGAGCCAGGGCATATTTTTATGACTCTGTGGGAGTTGTGCAATGCATCTGTTCATGGAGGATTGAAGCAAGCACCCTTCACTCCCCCAATATTTCAACTGAGATCATTTTATTTCCTTGATAATTCCTTGCTTTGAGACAATCAGGTGTGATATGTATCCTCATTATGATTTTATGAAGCAGTAAATGCCACCACCCCCATCTACCAAGAGGCAGCGTCCACTGAAGGGTGAGACTTAGAACCAAACTGTGTTTTTGAAACACCACAGGAAATATATCACCGGTCCGTTCGGCTCCTGTTGCAGATTCTGTCATGCCTGAAGTCCTAAAATGTGAAGCTTTCTGTTGTTTACAGCGCAACAGGAGAAGCAGTGGAGGCACGCCAAAGGGCACTGTCTTCATTTTTAAGAGTGTTTGGTTGGGAAGCTTTTCCTCTGCCAGGGGCTTTGCTAGGGCACAGCTAAGACTCTCCAAGGCTGTGAATGAAAGCCCTGCCAGAAGACAAAGAGTGGAAATGAGGGCAAGGAGGGTCGTGAGGGCTGGCCTCATTCAAGCCTCAGACTGACCCACAGGATCAAGAGGCCTAAGACCGGAGGCAGGGAACAGAATAAAAACTAAAGTTTTGAGCAAATGAGACATACTTGTTAGTTGGCTATTTTACAGAATTTTGGCTGAGCAAGGCTGTGTACAATCATTGTTATTATTACATTTGATAATTAGTGTCATCTTTAGCTTACTGATAAATGTGATTAATGTAGTCTATGCCTACCTGGAAATGAAGCCTAGCATTTAAAAGAAAACATTAGAATATTTGGGAGTTTCCGTAGAAAAAAGGTTTTTGTTTGATTCTGTCTAGCAGCAATGCAATCAGGCCAAATCAAGTCGCTACAAAGTTAGCAGTTAGATAACAGAGGCTCACTGTTGCATACTGGATGATTCTCTTTAGTGGTTTGGAGCTTGGGATTAGGATTCATAATACCTCGATTCGAATCCTGGCTTTTCTACTTCCCTGCTGTGTGACTTTGGGTAAGTTACTTAACCTCTCTATTTTGTTTCCCTATGTATAAACTGAAAATAACAATAATACTCGAGGTATATTGTTTTTGTTTTTTATAATTAAATAATATAAGGCAGATAAAGCACTTAGCACAATATCTGACACTTAGTAAATAATTTGTAAATGTTATGAATGTTATTAACAATTAATATAAGGTAAACATTATTAGTTTATTTTTTAATTTATTTTAAATTTTTATTTAATTTTGAGAGAGAGAGAGAGAGAGAGACAGAGTATGAGCAGCGGAGGGGCAGAGAGAGAGGAAGACACAGAATCTGAAGCAGGCTCCAGGCTCTGAGCGGTCAGCCCAGAGCCCGACACGTAGATCAAGCTTGTGAACCGTGAGATCACGATCTGAGCCAAAGTTGGATGCTTAACTGACTGAGCCACCCAGGTGTACCAAATATTATTAGTTTATAAGTCAATCAATTTAATAATTAATTCGAGAAAGCATCCTAATTACACATATACTAGAGTAGGAGACTGCCAAAGCTATTTGTCTGTTAAGGCACTGTCTATAGTGAATCAACCACAGAACTATGTAAATCTCTTAAGTAACAACACTTGGTTCTGTCTCATGTGTTGTTGTTTCCTAAAACAGTGCTTTTTTTTTCAAGTATTTAGTTAAATTTCAGTTAGTAAACATACAGTGTAATACTGGTTTCAAGTGTAGAATTTAGTGATGCATCACTTACATACAGCACCACTGCTCATCACAAATGCCTTCCTTAATATCCATCCCCCCTCCTGCCTCCCTTCCAGTGACCCTCAGTTTGTTCTCTATAGTTAAAGAGTCTGTTTCCTGGTTTGCCTCTCTTTTCCCCTTCCCCAAGTTCATCTGTTTTGTTTCTTAAGTTCTACATATGAATGAAATCATATGGTATTGTCTTTCTCTGACTATTTCACTTAGCATAATACACTCTAGTTCCATCCATGTCATTGCAAATGGCAAGATTCCATTCTTTTTGATGGCTGAGTAACATTCCATTGTGTGTATGTGTGTATATATACATACACACACACACACACACACCACATCTTCTTTAGCCATTCATCAGGCAAGAGACATTTGGGCTCTCTTGATAATTTGGCTATTGTTGATAGTGTTGCTATAAATATTGGGATGCATGTACCCCTTTGAATCTGTATTTATGTATACTTTGGGTGAATACCTAGTAGTGCAATTGCTGGATTGCAGGGTAGTTCTATTTTTAACTTTTTGAGGAACTTCCATACTGTTCTCCATGTGGCTGTACCAGTTTGCATTCCCACCAATGGTGTAAGAGGGTTCCCCTTTCTCCGCAACCTCACCAACACCTGTTGTTTCTTGTGTTGTTAATTTTAGCCATTCTGACAGGGGGAGGTGATCTCATTGTAGTTTTGATTTGTATTTCCCTGATGATGAGTGATGTTGAGCATCTTTTCATGTATCTCAAAACAGTGTTCTTTTTAATTTCTTGAACTCTAACTTTTTTTCCTTTTTTTAACTTTATTTTTTATTTTTTAAAATTTACATCCAAATTAGTATATAGTGAAGCAATGATTTCAGTAGATTCCTTAATGCCCCTTACCCATTTGGCCCATCCCCCCTTCCACAACCCCTCCAGCAACCCTCAGTTTGTTCTCCATATTTATGTGTCTCTTCTGTTTTGTCCCCTCCCTGTTTTTATATTATTTTGTTTCCCTTCCCTTATGTTCATCTGTTTTGTCTCTTAAAGTCCTCATATGAGTGAAGTCATACGATTTTTGTCTTTCTCTGACTAATTTCGCTTAGCATAATACCTTCCAGTTCCATCCACGTGGTGGTTGCACATGGCAAGATTTCATTCTTTTTGATTGCTGAGTAATACTCTATTGTATATACATACCACATCTCCTTTATTCAGCCATCCATTGATGAACATTTGGGCTCTTTCCATACTTTGGGCATTGTTGGCAGTGCTGCTATAAACATGGGGGTGCATGTGTCCCTTCGAAACAGCACACCTGTATCCCTTGGATAAATGCCTAGTAGTGCAATTGCTGGGTCATAGGGTAGTTCTATTTTTAATTTTTTGAGGAACCTCCATACTGTTTTCCAGAGTGGCTGCACCAGCTTGCATTCCCACCAACAATGCAAAAGAGATCCTCTTTCTCCACATCCTTGCCAACATCTGTTGTTGCCTGAGTTGTTAATGTTAGCCATTCTGACAGGTGTAAGGTGGTATCTCATTGTGGTTTTGATTTGTACTTCCTTGATGATGAGTGATGTTGAGCATTTTTTCATGTGTCGGTTGGCCATCTGGATGTCTTCTTTGCAGAAGTGTCTATTCATGTCTTTTGCCCACATCTTCACTGGATTACTTGTTTTTTGGGTGTTGAGTTTGATAAGTTCTTTGTAGATTTTGGATACTAACCCTTTGTCTGATATGTCATTTGCAAATATCTCCTCCTATTCTATCAGTTGTCTTTTAGTTTTGCTGATTGTTTCCTTTGCTGTGCAGAAGCTTTTTATTTTGATGAGGTCCCAGTAGTTCATTTTTGCTTTTGTTTCCCTTCCCTCTGGAGACGTGTTGAATAAGAAGTTGCTGAGGCCAAGATCAAAGAGGTTTTTGCCTGCTTTCTCCTTGAGGATTTTGATGGCTTCCTGTCTTACATTGATGTCTTTCATCCACTTTGAGTTTATTTTTGTGTATGGTGTAAGAAAGTGGTCCAGGTTCATTCTTCTGCATGTCGCTGTCCAGTTTTCCCAGCACCACTTGCTGAAGAGACTATTTTTATTCCATTGGATATTCTTTCTTGCTTTGTCAAAGATTAGTTGCCTATATGTTTGTGGGTCCATTTCTGGGTTCTCTATTCTGTTCCACTGATCAGAGTGTGTGTTCTTGTGCCAGTATCATACTGTCTTGATGATTACAGCTGTGTAGTATAGCTTGAAGTCTGGGATTGTGATGCCTCCTGCTTTGGTTTTCTTTCTCAAGATTGCTTTGGCTATTCGGGGTCTTTTATGGTTCCATACAAATTTTAGGATTGTTTGTTCTAACTCTGTGAAGAATGCTGGTGTTACTTTGATAGGTATCATGTTGAATATGTAGATTGTTTTGTGTAGTATCGACATTTTAACAATATTTTTTCTTCCTATCCAGGAGCATGGAATCTTTTTCCATTTTTTTGTGTCTTCTTCAATTTCTTTCATCACCTTTCTATAGTTTTCAGTGTATAGATTTTTCCCCTGTTTGGTTAGATTTATTCCTAGGTATTTTATGGTTTTTGGTGCAGTTGTAAATGGGATTGATTCCTTGATTTCTCTTTCTGTCACTTCATTGTTGGTGTATAGGAATGCAACCAATTTCTGTGCATTGATTTTATATCCTGCAACTTTGCTGAATTCATGAATCAGTTCTAGCAGTTTTTTGGTGGAATCTTTTGGGTTTTCCATATAGAGTATCATGTCATCTCCGAAGAGTGAAAGTTTGACCTTCTCCTGGCCGATTTGGATGCTTTTTATTTCTTTGTGTTGTCTGATTGCAGAGGCAAAGACTTCCAATACTATGTTGAATAACAGTGGTGAGAGTGGACATCTTGAACTCTAACTTTCTTGAAGTCAAAGACAACATCTTACATCCCCAATGCTCAGAACTCAGTGTGTCATTAAAAAATGTTTCCGGGGGTGCCTGGGTGGCTCAGTTGTTAAGCGTCTGACTTCAGCCAGGTCATGCTCTCGTGGTTCATTGGTTCATGAGTTTGAGCCCTCCATTGGGCTGTGTGCTGACAGCTCAGAGCCTGAAGCCTGCTTTGGATTCTGTGTCTCCCTCTTCCTCTGCCCTCTCTCTACTCACGCTCTGTCTCTCTCAAAAAATGAATAAACATTAAAAAAATGTTTCCAATGCACTGACTATGAGTTGCCATAGTTTTACACTAGGGACTTTGGTCATTATATCTAGTCAATAATCACATGAGTAATGTTGTAGAGCAGCAGGGTTTATATTCTTTTTGATGGCTATAAAAGTGAAGATCTTTGCTTTGGGAAGACACTCACACAAATTTATTATTTTGAGAGAGTTGACACTAACACTAGATTCTGAAATTGCAGAAATTATCAGTCTCTTTACCATCAGGATCCTACACATTTGTCCTTTTTGGTTTCTTACTATTCTTTGCTTTATAGTTTATTATTTCCAGATGACAGGTCTTATCAGCTTGGAACTGGAAGCACATTAATTATTCTTTTTAATTTTCAAATACCAGATCCTCAGCACAGTGAGTATCATCATGGCTCCAAATGGCTTTTGGATAAATGCATGATCAAACAAAGGGGTCTGCACGCGTTTTCTAATTCATAATGTGGGCATTTAAAAATCATGGAACCTCATCAACCCAGGCCACACCAAGAACTTCTGTTGTAAGCCCTTTCCTAATTTCTCCTTAGGTGGTCTCATCCAGCTTTTCATAGCTTTGTCTATGAATGCACATATGCACATAAAGATTTCCCCCATTTTCTTAATTAAAAACAGGGCAGGATGCATGCTAATCACTTGTGTTCTACAATTTAGTAGAGAAGATGTACTTAATCCTCTATGGACAAATATGCTTTGGTGGGCCAGATATTCAAGCTGGGTAGGACACTGCAGATTGGGAGTTGTGTAACTTCTCTCTGATATGGTGGCTCACTGCATACTTCTCGTCCTCTTTCTTAGAATCTTCATCTAGTTCATGGTCTCCTCCGGAGACTAGGAATTCTATCCTAAATCCCATTTGACTAGAACCCTGGATGGAACTTGAAAACTGCCTCCAGAGGCTCAGTCTCTCTCTAATCTGTTCTTTCTACTCTTGGAGACCTGGTGTGAATAGACCACTCAATGAAGTTACACTGCTGGTCTCCACTTATCTGTATGGATCCCCAGGGGCCAAGACTTCTTGCTTTTCTTTGCCTTTATCTGCTTGCCAGTTTCACAGTTCAAATATAAACAATCACCTAAATCAGCATCTCCCAAACATTAGTCCATAAAATGCAAGTTCTGGGAGATGCTAATAGATGCCCTTTCATTATTATGTTTGAAAAATAATTTTTCTCTCTCTTGAAGAAACATACTGTGCATTGTCTTCTTTAGAGAAAAAAATGTACTGGTTTAATTTTGTTTAACTTACAATTCTAAGATTTATATGAATCTGGAACATTTGTAAAATTGAAAATCTTACATTAGGTCCTATGAAATAGTGTTCTATCAAACATCAGTTTGCAAAACGCTGGACTAGGTCATTAGGAATTCAGCTATCTCTAAGGGATGACTCTTTGATCCTCAGGTTAACCACCCATGGGTTCCTTTTCTCTCAACCACTTCCCATGACTAGCTTCCTGAAAGTCTCGCCAGTGCCTGCTATATGCACATGGGTCATAATCCAATGCTTTTGGCATATTAAGACTTCATCTTTCCTAGCTCCAACTGCTCCTCTCCCTGGAAGGTTTTTTTTTCTTTTTTAGGGAGAGGGAATTTTCTTCCCTTCACAGTATTTTCAGCTATTCAGATTTCTAGGGGCACTTTATATCTGCCACAAGACACTTGTTCATCTTCTAGCTTTAGAAATATTTTCAACATGGCAACTAAAATCACACCCTGAAAATTAGAGCTTAACTATCATCTCTTCATGTCAGATCACAAGTACAAGGCAGGCCCTTAGGCTACACTTCTGTTATATGACATGTCAGCAAGGCGACTTGTCAGTCATGTACTCCCAATAATGACATTTTATTATCTAACAACTCTGAGTAAATCTATCACAGACGCTCATTTGTACTTCAACCACAACTTTCATCCTGGCACCGTGCAGTGACATTTACCCAATACTTGTTGTAGGCAAATATCCTGCTGAACTATTGGTTTTAAAGGTTGTGTTATAGCCCCTTTCCAGCAAGTGATCTTTGAGAGCAGCAAGGTTGTCTATAGCTGACTTGTTCCTCTGTGCTTTGGAGGTTGTCCCAGTTTATTGCCATTTCTTCTGTTTCGCCTAACAAGAGCCTCTGTGACATGTGCTCTCCACTTGGAAGACAAGAAGGTTCAGATGCAGAGAGTATACCTCACTGAAATCACACAGCAGGAGAGAAGTAGAAAGATGGACAGTAGATTCCTGGATTCTGGACCAGAGTCCATACTGCTCCATATCACAGTGTTTTTGAAGTGGCCCCTAACTGAGTGAATAGTTTAAAGATATTGAAAAATGAGCCATGAGAATATATTCCTACACATGCACGTTAGACATTTATAAGCACTTTAATGGATAACAATCCGAGAAGAAATTGTTCTCATATTCCAGGATAGTAAATTGGGACACACACACGTACACACACACACACACACACACACACACACACACACAATTATATATATGTATGTATAATCAGACTTCTATTCCCACTAGTGTATCTGACATGTAGCTAGTGGTCAATATGTTACCTGACTAAATGACTAGATGATTGCTGTTACCTAGTTGACTGAAACTTCATGGTCCCAAACTTCAGAACACTCTACTTCTATCTGTACAGCATCTCTATTTTCCTTTCCATTGTCTTCAGCAAACAAAAACACATCTCCCTCTGAAAAATGTCAGAGGGGATTGGTTTACAGCAGATGCTGAATATACAGAGCTGACCACTTCAAATGAAGGGAAGGGAGAGGGCTTTCCAACGATGTTTCTGGGTAGCCCAGTAAATGCAAAGGTAGCATACAGTGTAGACTAGAGTAATGCCAGACCTGCAGGGGGACAGAAATCATTAAGGTAAAATTTCATAGTTGCAGATACAGATCATTTGAGGAATCCCAACTCTGGATTTAACTTCTCTCTTTAACAGGTGGAGTGGAGTGAGTCTTTACCATCAGTTATAGGTGGACAGAGGTTTTAGGGGGAAAAAGAGGAAGAGAGGCAAGAAGGCAACTAGGAATTAGGACAAACTGGGAGGAGGATAGTACAAGCAAGGTAACCCCATCATTTGTTTTCTGTAAGAAGTGAAGGAGAAGAGAAAGAAAGGAAGAAGAGATGAAAGGGCCTGGGGTATCAGCGGGTGCAAACGCAACGGTAAAAACAGGAAGTAGCATTGGTTGAGATGACTCTGAGGCAGGCACTGATCTCTGTGACATCACACAGTGTTGTGCGTCCTTTGGTAAACTACTGGACTTGTTTGAATCCGCTTCTTTATTAATAAAAGAGTAAAGCAACACTTAATTCTGATATTTGAGGAATGAATTTGTACATAACAACAACAGCAATAGTTACAAGTAAACATTGTTGTATAGTTGTAGTACAATATCTACTGGGCACTTATTTTGTGCAAGGCCAAGCACTTTACGTGGAGATCTTCATTGACATCTCGCAGCCACTTAAGAGAAGGTTCTGTAATTAACCTAATTTACAGATAAATAAAATGAAGTTTGGACAAGTTAAATATGCCATCCAGGACACACAGGTGTTAAATAATACAACTGGAACATAAGTCCAGTCTGCTTGGCTCCAAAGTAAACATTCTTAACCATGAGACCATATTGTATTGCTTTCTCATTAAAGAATCTACAAGGATTGGTTAAGAACAAGGCAATTTGACCTACAAAAGAAAGAAAGAAAGAAAGAAAGAAAGAAAGAAAGAAAGAAAGAAAGAAAACAAAGAGAAGAAGTAAAACTTGACAAGAGAGAAGGAGTTTTGCAACATTGGGAGACTATGCAGGGTGGGCCAATACTCATGACAGTACTTCTAATGGTAAAGGAAGAAAAATATCCCTACAGAGGCATGGAAACATAGATCAAAGTGATTCTTAAAAAGAATAGCATTACTTTGGAGCTCAAATTAAACTATTTTAAAAAAGTTCAGGTTGGGCATTTTCCTCTGTAACATACCCTGTTAGTACAGCTATATGAACAGGTGTGTCCCCCACATGAAGGTAGGCAGGAAGGACAGCCAGGGTGGCCCAGAGTCCTACATAAATAATCACACATTACAAAGTGATTTCTATGACCATGCACCTACAGAACTGCACTCCCAGAACACTGGAATGACAGAAGTTCTTTTGGGGTTGTACACTTGACTGAGTAAAGTGGCTTCCAAAGAAAGTTTAAAGTAATTCCAACGTGTATCTTTTAGAAATGATTCTTTTCTTGGAAACCAAGGCAGCATTGCAGACACTTCATAAAGTTCTTGAAGGGATGGAATGAGATAATGTATGTAAAGTGATTATTCCGGCACTTTCTTCCTAGCTATTCTTCAGTAATCGTCAGCTGCCTGCCTCAGCATCTTCCCCTTAAAGGGCAGAAAGATTCACATTGAAGGAAATGAGATCAACTTTAGAGATTGCAACTTTGAGGTCAGGACAAATGAATTCATTTGGGATGAAACCAAGAAATCTTTGCTGTAATTCAGATTTCTGAGGTCAAGACTTCAAGATCAACCCAGAAATTGGATTTACTTTCGAGAAATACACCAGGCATGGAGGAGCAAAAAGTTTAGAAGAATTTTGTAAAGAAAACTTTGTGACCTGTTCTGCCAGATTCAGATCAGTTTTAGTTAATTTATTCGAGCAAAAATGAACCCAACAAACATAAATTTAGTTAATGATGGTTCTAGTGTAAAGTTAGGCTTCTGTCAGAAGTTTAAATTGGTTCCAATTTGGGTTCGTCATGCACAAATGCCGATGAGCTTTAAAATAATGGCTTGGTATGTTTACATAGGTTTTGACTAACTTTTTTATACATTTATTTATTTTTGATAGAGAGAGACAGCATGAGCAGGGGAGGGGCAGGGAGAGAGGGAGACACAGAATATGAAGCAGGCTTCAGGCTCCGAGCTGCCAGCACAGAGCCTGATGAGGGGCTCAAACTCACAAACTGCAAGATCATGACCTGAGCCAAAGTCGGACGCTTAACCAACTGAGCCACCCAGGCGCCCCAGGTTTTGACTAATTTAAACCAGTTCTTGTTTACTTAAAGTTGTTCCCATTCTTTTAAATTAATTTGGTCTCATCCAGGCCAAGTTAAACCTATTAAAACCCCCTGAATCAAGTGAACCATATAAAAAAAAGTTTTCTTTGGTTCAAAATGTTTTTGAAACTTCATGATGAGCTTAAAGCTTTTTGATCTGTTCTCATTTCTCTTTATTTAGATTACACTGCTTCTGACTGGGTAAAACCAGTCATAACCAGGTCTTATCCTGTTCAGACTGGATCAGATCCATTTAAAGGAATTTGCCTGGTTTATGATAAGCAGCCTAATGATCTGTTGAAATAAATGCTGTTATTAGGTCCCCACATACAATAAAAAAAAATGAGGATACAGTCAACTAGGCTTCTAGGAATAGATAGGAAAAATGGAAAAGATAGTCATAAGATGGTCATAAGAATGAACAGAAAATAAAACAAAGGCAAATAGTCCAGAAGAAAATAGTTGAGAGAATCTAGCTTCTGCTAAACAAAGGTGCCATAGCCTGCTGGCCAGCTTCACAGGAAACAGATGTGTCAGAGACAAGAAAAGGAAAGGTAAAGAAATCAGTAATATTACTCAAGATGATGAGTATAGGAGAAGTCAACCAAAACTCAACCACATTATATTATATATATTTCAAGAATATTTACAACACAAAGAAACAGAGTAGCTAAAAATCAGAGCAGGAAAAGTAGAGGAAAAGAGAAGCTAAAGAGGGAGTTCATTGTAAACACTGAGGATTTAAATTAATTCAGAAACATGGTTAAATCACAACTGAACATCAGGGTTGAAAACACAGAAGTCACTTAAAAATCATAGGCTTTTGATGTATTCAAAAGGGCTAGCAGACAAAAGAGTGCATGCAGTTTCAGCATGTGAAATAAGAAAAAATAGAGAAAAATGTGTTTTATCTGTGAAAAATACTGGGTTGATAGTTTTCACTGTTGTTCATTAGAATTGCAGGCAGATAGGATTTGGTTCCAATCTCCATTAGGACCCCACTGTCCTGCTATAAGCTGGACCTACTGAAACACACCATACCTGAATGGAACATGCACCATTGAAAGAGGGGAGAAGGTAGGGGTCTTGCTCTGGAATATCCCACCCCCAGTCCATCTCTTCATGCCTGACAATGCTGCCTCCCCTGAACAACATGTATGATATGTACAAGCAAGCCAAGTTCCTAAAGCTGCCAACTTCCCTCTCCTTGAGGCCAGATGGGCACATTCTGTTTTCCACTGGTATGATCATTTAGATGCTGTCTTTGTTCCCTCCTTTGGCTTTTATACAGTCTATGAGAACATTATAGCACACATAGAAGCCCATACTAAATTCACTCAACTATCCTTAAATGATAGCCAATAAAGCCTGTCTTAACACGGGCTGAACAGTGAAATGTCTCTAGTGAGAAAAAATGTCTCCACAACAGGATGGCCTTGGACATTATTACTGCCTCCCAGGGAGGCACCTGTGCCATTATCCAAGTAGAATGTTGTGTATTCATACCTATGAATCTGCTAATGTAACATCTTTATTAAATCACATGATAACAAAAGTGAATGCCCTGAGTGATTCAACCCCCAGTCCAGGTGACTTAATAAATCAATAGTTTAGATCACGAAACTCTTGTTAAAAAATTATTTTAGGAATCACTATCTTAATCTGTGTTTTTGCTTACTTTTCTTACATTATTGCTGTGGCATCTGTCTCCAGTGTGGCCAGATAGCAGCCAAATGAGCCACCTCCATACTAATGAAACCCCTTGCTGATTACTAACAACACATTGTGGGACAGGCGGGCATATAAGATTAGAAGAGCCAGTCATGAGGTTTGGAGTGTCATCAAGAAGATGTGACTGCTGGTTGACCCACAAGGTGGACCCAGGTAATCAGAGGCTCCTCACCCACTCCCTTGTTCTTGGATCGTAACATTCTACCCATAATTCCCCAGCTGGAGCCATTTCAAGGATGAGCCTTGAGAGAATGATTTGTAATCTGGACGGATATGTGACTGAACTCGTTAAGACTTCTGTATAAACTTTTCAGATTCCTACAGATAGATGTGGAGATCTACTCATTTTGCAGCCACCTAAGACAAGCCTCGGAGGCTTGCTTATTGGACCTGACACCTACCAATGTGGGGTGGCCTGCATCTTTCTTAGCTTTCTCTTGTCCTCCACATACAGGACCAGTTTTAAATTTCACCTGGGAAGCTCCAGAGGTTACCAACCAACACAAGCACTCAAAAAATCATGTCTTTCTCTGATGTGTGGGCAAGATTGTATTAGAATAGTGTGTGGCATATACTAGGTGCTCAATGCATGCTTACTTAAGAATGTGTCAGTAAAGTTAGTCTAGCATATAATTTGGCCTATACTGGGTGCTCCATGCAGGTTTGTCTCCTTCCTCTGTGTGTGGGTGTGTTGTGCTTGAGGCGAATCAATTATAAATTAGATGCTAATGAATGCGTGCTCTCTTCTCCCAGTGAGTGAGAAATGCCATTCTAGATTAGTGTGTGGCATATATTTGGAGCTCAGTGCTTGGCTTGGTTTAACCTAGGTGTGAAATGTATGAATGCATTCTTCATTCTACGTAAGAGTAAGATTGTACTAAGAATCTTGTCTGGCATGCACGGGCATTTAATGAATGCATACTCCCTTTTTCCTAATTGTGGTTTATGTTGTATTAAAACAGTGCTTGGCAATACCAGATGCTCCTTGCATGCCTGATTTCTTCTCCTGAGTGAGTAAATTGTACTAGAATACTATCCGACAAATATTAGGCACTTAGTAATACTGGCATCATTCCGTTGATTTGTGGGTGATGTGCTAGAAAAGTACCTGGCAAACACTTGGCACTTAATACATATTCGTTTTCTTTCCCAATGTGGAAGTAAACATTAACTCGAGTAGTGTCTGATAAATATCAGGCACTCATTGCAGGCATGTTACCTACCCCTATGTGTGAATAAAGTACTAGAACTACTGGAATAGACCCTGAATATTCTGGTGGTTCAGTGCATGATCATTTCCTTCCCACTGTGTAAGTAATGTTGCAGGAATAACACCTGTGGCACGTACGAAGTTCTTGATGCATGCTTGTTTGTTCATCCTTCACGTGAGAAATGCAGTAGAAGAATGCCTGGCACACACTAGTTGCTTCATCATGCTTATTTTCTTCTCATCTGTGTGAGTAAGGTTACATGCCATATATTAAGTCCACAGCGCATGTTTGTTTTCTCCCCACTATGTGTGACTAAAGCTGTACTAGACTAGAATATGCCATATGCAGTTTAATCCATGCAGGTTTCCTTTCCCCTAAACATGTGTAAGAATGCCCCAGAAGCATATGTGACATATCTAGGGCAATCAATGCTTTTATGCTTCCTTCCCCCCTACATGTGACTTAATTGTTAGTGAAAAAGCAGCTGGCATGGATGCTCGTGTATGCTGGTTCCTTCTCCCTGTTAGTGGGTCAGGTTGTCTCGGAATTATTCCTGAATATACTCGGTGCTCAATTCAATCTTACTTTCTTCCCCTATGAGTGAGTGATGTTTTCTAAAATAGAACCTAATACACACTAGATACTCCATGAAAGCTCATCTCTTGTTGCTATGCTTGGGTATGATTGTCCTAGAATAGTACTTGAGATATACTGCATACTCTATGCATGCTCAATCCCTCCCCATCAGTGTGAGTAACACAGTAACATATTAGAGGTTCAATGCATGCATATTTCCTTCCACTTATGTAAGAGTAAATTTGAATTACAAAAGGACAATATATATGTATATATGGAATATGCTAAAGGCCTAATATATGCTACCTTCCTTCCATGTATGTGTGAGTAACGATACACGAGAATATTGATTGCCTGGTCTATACCTGGTGCTTCATGCAAGCTCATTTTTTCCCACAAATGTGAACAGTGTTGTGTTAGAATCATACTTCTTTTTTTTCTTTCCTTTATTTTTATTTTAGAGAGGGAGAGAGAGAGGGAGAGAGAGCCAGCCAAGAGAGAGAATCTTAATCAGGGTCCATGCTCGGTGTAAAGCTCAATGTGGCTCTCCATCCCATGACCCTGGCATCATGACCTGAACTTGGGATCATGACCTGAGCCAAAATCAAGTGTAGGACACTCAAACGACTGAGCCACCCAGGTGGCCCTGGAATCACACTCCTTAAACACAAAGTTTCCTCTGTATTTGCCTTCTCTATGTTTGAATAAGGCTGTAGTAGATCAGGGTCAGGTGTATACTAAGGGCTCTATTGTTGGTAATCCCCCCCCACCCCCACATGTACAGTTTTGCTTGAATAGTACTTGGAATTACTAGCAATTTAGTGCATAATTTCTCTTCTGTCCTATGTGTTAGTGATGTTGTAGTAGAGGAGTGCTAAGTAATACTTTGTGCTCCAGGAATACTTGATTCCTTCCCGCAGGTGAGGCAATGATGCAGTAAAAATCATCTAGCATATATTAGGTATTCCATGCATGTTCCCTTTCTCACCTACTTGAGAGTAATGTTGCACTAGCGTAGTATGTGGCATATACCAGGCACTTGATGAAGGCTGCCTTTACTCACGTGTGAGTAATGATTTTACTAGAATATTACCTGGTATATACAAGGTCCTTCGCGCATGTTTATTCCATTCTACTCAAGCTAGAATACCATTTGACTAGAATAATTCCTGGCACACAATAGTCAATTGATGCATATGTGCTTTCTTTTTTCCAACGTGTGTTATGTTGTGCTAAAATAGTGCCTGGCATATGATTTGCACTTAATGTATGCTCAAAGTATTTCCCAATGTGAGAGTGATAATGTATCCGAATAGTGTCCAGCATATAATGGACACTAATTGCATGAATGCTTGCCTCCCCATATGTATGAGTAATGTTGTAATTAAAAACAACCTTGCACATGCTGCTGGCTCAATGCATGTTTTGTTCTTTCACATGATGTGTGAGCAATATTTTACTGCAATAATATCTGACATATATTAAGTGCTCCGTGCCTGTTTATATGTTTTTCTCTTTATGTGGGGGAACGTAGCACCAGGATTGTACCTGGCATAAGCTAGTTGCTCAGTTATACTTGTTTTCTGTCACTTGTGTGTGAATAATGTTGTATTAGAATAGTGCTGTCATGTAGTAGTTGCTAAACATCCTTGTTTCCTTTGGTCATGTGTGTGCAGTGTTGTATATAATAGGATCTAGCATTTACTAGGTGCCTATTGCATGCTTATTTCATTCAGCGACATATGAGTAAGTTTATAATTAATAGCACCTTGCATATACTAGGACTCAATGCATGCTTACTTAATTCCAGTCTGTGTGAGCAATGCTATTCTCGAATAATTCCTGGCCTATACTACGTAAACTATGCAAGCTTGTTTTCTTTCACTATGTATGAATAATATTGTGCTAGATATTCCCTGGATGACTTTATACGATCAACTCATGATTTTATTCCTTCACTCATGTGTGGACAATGTTAGAATAGAATAGAATAGAATAGAATAGAACAGAACCTAGCATACATTAGGAACACAATGAACACATTTTGTCTTCCTTCGATATACAACTTATATCATACTAGAACGATATCTGTCTTATGCAAGAGGATCAATGCATGACTGCATCACTCCTACTATGTGTGAGTCATGTAGTACCAGAATGTATTTTCAGGTACTATGCTACTGTGACAATTTTACTGTCATATGGAGAAAGGAAATAAGTATATGTGTAAGTAACGTACTACAATAGTGTCTGTCATATATTCAATGCCCTGTGTGGTTTTGTTTCCTTCCACTATGTGTGAGTAATGTTGCACTATAAAAGCACCTGGTGTATAGTAGGCATCAATGTATCTTGCTCCCTGTTCCTATGTGTGAATTTGGTAAAGTGCCTGACGTATACTCAATACTCGATGTATTCTTTCCTCTTCTTTGTGAGTAAAGTTGTGATAAAATACTTACTGGCCTCTACTAGATGCTCACTGTATCCTTGTTTACTTCTTTTATGTTTGAGTAACGTCCTAGACTGGTGTCTGGCAATACTAAGTGTGTGAGGCATGCTCCTTTCCTTTTTCTACGTGCGAGGTAGGTTGTTCTAGAATAGGGCCTGGCAAACATTGGGCATTCAACATACAGTTGTATGCTTCCACTAATTTCTAAGTGAAGTTGTATTTGAATATTTTCTGGCATACACTTGGCAGTTAATGCGTGTTTATTTCATATGTGAATGGCACTGTATTAGTATAGAGCTAAGCATCTAATAGATGAATGCTTACTTTTTCCGATGTGTGAGTAGTGCTTTACTAAAATAGTACCTGATTTATACCTTATGCTCTGTAAATGCTTCTTTTGTTTTGTTTTTGCCCTTTGTTAGAGTATTATCTGACTAGATTATTAGCTGGCATGTATTAGGTAATTAACATACGCTTACTTTCTTTTCCCAGTGTGTGTTACGTTGTACTAACGCAGTGTCAAGCATATACAATGTGCTCATTGATGACTGTTCCTTTCCCCTCTATGTGAACAACTACGTGCCAGGACACTATATGCCTTATAAAAGGTACATATGGACGGTTGCTTCTTTTAATCTATTGTGAGTAATGTTGTACCTGGCACATTTGAGGCACTCTATGAAACATTGTTTCCTTCCCTGTGTGTGTGAGTGGTATTGTATTAGATTAGTGCTTGATACATTTTTGGCACTCAATGCATTCTTGTGTCCTTTGTCTCGAGTGAAGTGGCGCTAGATTCCTGGCTGGCACCAAGGAGACACTTCGTGCATGCTTGCTACTTTCCCTCTAATAGTAGGTAGCATTGTATTCAGCTTCTGCTGGTAGAACCAGGTGTGCCAGTCATGCTCATTTCTTTCTCATTTCAGTAAGTCTGCGTGAGAATTGCATCTTGCGCATATAGGTGACTCGTTTCCCTCCCCTGTATGTGAGTACTGTTGTATTGGGATGGTTCCCTGCATTTATTAGACGATAATGCTTGTTTCTTCCACCTGTGTGTGACATTGCATTAGACTAGTGCCTGGCACATATGAAATGCTTAATATTTTTTTTTCTTTCTAGTATATGTGAGTAATGTTTTCCTAGATTAAGACTTGGCATATAGTAGGCATTTCATGCATGCTAATTTCTTTCTCCCTGTGTGCAAGTAATGTTTTACTAGAACATTGTCTGGCATATATTAGGTGCTTCATGCAGCTTTATTTCCTTCCCCCATCTATAATTAAGTTTATACTAAAACTGGACCTTGTATACACAAAGCACTTAATGCATTATTTTTCCTTCTCCTTGTATGTAAGTAATAATGAATTATAACAGTACCTGACATGAACTTGTTATTAAATCCATGTTCCTTTCTTTCCCTTATATGAGGATAATATTTTCCTGGAATAGGGTCTGGCACAATTTGGCATTCTTTCATGCTTTTTTCATTCTCCAATATATGAGTTATATTGTGTTAAAACAGCACCAGGCATATACTCCTTGAATGTTCGTTCCCTTTATACATGAGGAATGGCATACTGGGATAGTGCCTGGCATATACTAGCTGCTTCCTGCATGAAGTTTTCTTCCTCTCTGTGGAAATAAGATTGAACTAAAAAGCACCAGCCATGTATTGGATGATGAATTCATGCTTGTTTCCTTCTCTCTATGCGTGAGTAATACTATAATGGAATCATGCCTCATGTATTTTGGGTGCTCAATGTAATCTTGTTTTCTTACTCCTAATTACGTATAATGTTACACTAGAATAGGGTATGGCCTATCCCAAGCTCTGAATTTATGCTCGTTTCTTTCCTCATGTGTTAATACCACCGTGATAGTGCAGTGGCATATACCAGGCTATGGATGCAGGCTCATTTCCTTCCTTTATGTGTAAGTTTGTCATAGAATAGTATCTGACACATACCAGGCAATTAATGTGTCTTAAATCTTTCTTCTTCCTATGTGTGAGTAATGTCATGGTGAAATATTTCCTGGTATGTACTGGATGCTTCATGTAGACTCTTTTCTTCCTCCTTGTATGGGAGTAATATACTAGAAAAGTCCTTGGTATCTAGAAAGCACTCGGTTTCCAGTAAGCCCTTGTTTCTGTCTAGGTATGTTTGCAAGGTTTTAATATAAAAGGAACTGGTACGTGTATTCGTTTATTTTGGCCTGGAAGTGAGTAACGTATTAGACTAGTGGCCATGATATATGAGGTGTTCAAGCATGCTAGTTCCCTTCCCTTGTATTTAAATAACGCATGTTAGATAACACCTGGAATATACGAGACAATTAAAGCATGCTTGCTTCCTTACTTCTGAGTAATGCTGTACTAGAACAAGGCTTGGAATGCGTGCCAGGAGCTTAATCCTTCCTTGTTTGCTTCCCTTACGTATAAATGATGTTAAACTAGAAGACTGCCTGTAATTAGCGCCTCATGCATGCTTGCTGCCTTCCCCTGTGTATACGTAATTTTTACGAGAATAGAAAGTAGCCTACGCTAAGCGCTCCACGCAAACTCATTTCCCCCCCAAAATTCCATGTAACTTTGTACCTAGAATTTATTAGGCATTTCATGCATGCTCATTTATTTCCATGAATGTGGGAAAAATATACGAGCAATTAGACTGCCGTGTACTGAAACTGAGTGCATACTTACTTCTTTTCCCCTTGAGTGAGTAATGTTGTATTGGGATAGTGCCTGGTGTATCCTGGGTGCTTCACGCATGCTGGTTTCCTTCCACAAGGATTAGCAAGTGCTGCCGAACTTGCTGATTTATACTGAAACACTGTGTTTGCTTGTATTTGGTGTGTGTGATGCCGGAGCTAGTGCTGTGTATGTGAGGCATCGTGTTCAGTATGTGGTGTATGGATTCCTGGGTTAGTGATATTTCTGAGATGCGGGTTCAGCTGTTTATAGTGTGTGATGTTGTATTGGTTACTGTGTATGCAACACACTGTGCTAATAACTGTATGAGGGGTACCTGGGGGGCTTAGTGTGTTCAGTGTCTGACTCTCGATCTTGGCTCAGGTCATGACCTCGTGGTCATGAGATCGAGCCCCCTATCGGGCTTCGTGCTGGGTGTAGAGTCTGCTTGAGATTCCCTTTCCCTCTCTCTCTGCCCCTGCCCCACTCACGCTCTTCCTCTGTCTCATTCAAAAAATAATAATAACCGCATGAGACACCATGTTTACTGGTGTGTGATATATGCGACAGTGTGTTTCATACTGCATTTGAGTCGTTGTGTTTTTGTTGTGAGTAGTTGTGAGACTCTAACAATGTGTGATGTATTCAGTGATGTGTGTAAGCTATTGTATTAATAATGTGCGTGTGACACAGCAATTAATAATATTCAGTGGGTGTGCTAATCTCTTCAGTGATGAGTTTGAGTCACCATGAAAAGTATGTGAGAGACACTGTGTTTACCTTTACGTGGTGTGTGTGACACTCGGTGTAGTGACATGTGAGTGAAGCGCTGTATCTATTAACATGTACGAGACACAGTTTTAATGATACCTGGTGTGATACCATAGTTATGAGAGTATGCGATATCGCTATTATCACACACAATGTGATGTAAAAGTGTTTTAAGCGGTGATGTGCTAAGTAGTGTGTGTATCTATGTGTGTGCATGTGAATCTCTGAGTTTACTGGTGTGCAATGTGTGTAGATTTTGTGAAGACAACGGTGTAGAGACATTAAGTTTAGTGTGTGTTGTCTGCGGCCTTGTGTTTAGTGATGTGTGTTTGAGATACTGCGTTTACTGAAGTTTGTGTGAAGTAGTCTGTTTAGCTATGTATGTGTGAAACATTCCTTTCAGTTGTATGATTGCGGTATGTGTGTGTATGATACATGTTCAATAGTGTGTGCACGAGGCACTGTGTTTCGTGAGGTATGTTTGAGGCATCGTGTTCAGTGATTTCTGTGTGAGACGCTGTGCTTAGCGGTGTGTCGGGTGGGATGATGTGTTTGTTGATGTTTGTGTGAGGCACAGTGCAAAGTGATGTGTGTATCGGTCACTGTGGTAGTGGTATGCGTGTGACAATTTTAGTGAACCATGTGTGAGATACTGTCTTTACTTATCTGTGTGTATCTGAGGCACCATAATGTGTTTAGTGATGTGAGAGGCACAGTGTTGTTCAGAGGTTTGCAAAATATGCACCTAACACTTTTAAACACATTATATCAAACATGCATCGCTACCCAAACCAGTACCTGTACCGTTCATTGCTAACCACACTGTTTTACACATATATGACTATACATAGTTACACATGCACTGAGTACTAATAAATGTAGTGTGTTACATATTTAATATAAAACAAAGTAGCATATGCACCAAATATGGGTAAATGTCCTCTTTCATAAATGTATCACTATACGCAGTTATATACACATGCCACTATTAAACAGTGTTTCAACATATTTCAACTTATCTCACTAAACGAAGTACAGTTCACCCTTAAACAACATAGGTTTGAACCACATGGTCCACTTATATGCGGGTTTTTTTTTCAATAAATACAGTGAAGTACTATAAATGTATTTCTCTTCCTTATGATTCTCTTGATAACATTTTGTTTTCTCTAGCTTACTTTATTGTAAGAATACAGCAGATAATAAATATAATACACACAATATGTGCTAACTGGTTATGTTATCAGTAAGGCTTCCAGTCAACTGCAGGGAATTAGTAGTGAAGTTTGGGGGGAGTCCAAAGTTTCTATGTGGATTTTTTGACCGCGGAGGGGTTGGCACCCCTAATCCCCACATTGTTCAGGGTCAGCTGTATTACACATGTACACACTGCCAAACACAGTGTTAAACACAGTTCTTCCACATATATCACCAATAAAGAAGCATACACATAACATTCTGCTAAACAGAGCTGTTCACATGCACAACTTCATATGCGGTAACACACACGTATGTCGGACTATGAAACAGGATTTTAATCTATATCTCTAAAAAAGATCTAAGTACCATCCAGTGCTAAATTAAACGGTGCATACATCTAGCTCTGGGCAAGTAACTCATATATTTAACGCTATTCAACAGTTTCCACATGTATCACTGACAAAGCAGTACATTCACCACATACTACTAAACAGCACGTTTCACACATATATCACTCAACATCATACACGACTAAACACAGCGTCACACATGTATATCATTAAATGCCGTACCATACACGCCCTGTACCACTAAATGGTGTTCAACTTTCTATCACTAAATACAGTGGTGCGCACGCCAGGCATCACTAGATACAAGCTTCTGACAAGTGACATTAAACACAGTAGCACACAGGGGCACCAGGGTGGCTCAGTCGGTTAAGCGTCCCACTTCAGCTCAGATCATGATCTCGCAGTTTTTGGGTTTGAGCCCCATGTCAGGCTCCGTGCTGAAGGCACAGAGCCTGGAGCTTGCTTTGAATTCTGTGTCTCTCTCTCTCTGCCCCTCCCCTGCTCACGCTGTCTCTCTCTCAAAAATAAATAAACATTAAAAAAATTAAAAAAAATTAAAAAACAAACAAACAAACAAGAAAACACAGTAGTACACACACCAAGCACAACAACTAAATGCAGGGCCTCATGCAAATAGCATCGAATGGAGTAGGGACACACACACCAGACTCCGATGAATATAGTGCCTCACGTTCACATCATTAACACGAGTAGCACGCAAAATGGGCGGCACTAAACGGTGTCTCACACATAATCACTAAACAGAATAGAACACCCCCCAGGCATTTCTAACACAGTGTCTGACGTATCTCCATGAGACACATTAGCACACACACAGCACCCACCCCAAGGCCACACATGTATTACTAAACAGGGTAGTGATCACACACTGTTTAGCACAGTGCCTCACAATGTTGCACAATATTTCCACACCAAGTAACATACCGCCTGGCATCATTTAAAAATAGCGTCTCACATATATATTACGAAACAAAGTAGCCAATTCACCAGGCACCCTCAGAGGGTCTCACACATGTGTTACTGACCAAAGTAGAAATGAGGCATACTTGAATCAGGGCTTCTCACAAATGTATCATTAATCAGGAGCACACAACCGCTTACTAAATACTGCCTTATACTTACGTGAATGCACAGAGTACCAAAAATCGCCACGTAACTCTAAACAAATTGACTCGTAAAATATAAAACAACATTCTTTTGAACACATATCACTAAATACATCATCATGTGCACCACATACCTTTAATCCTGGTGTCTCACATACACACTACTAATCAAAATTCCTACCATGCACACCACGAAATGCATTATCACACCCCACATAACACAAACCAAGTGTTTCACACATAAAATCATTGAGCAGTCTCACATACCTCACACGATTAAACGCAATGTAACACACATATATTCCTAAATACAGTAAAAAAAAAAAAAAGGCACCTCAGGCCATTAACACAATGTCTTACTCGTAGATCGGGTACACCCGGGCACTGCCGAATAAGGTATTTTACGAAATATCTCTCAACACGTTGAAACACCTACATGTTCCCTGGAAACAGTGTCTCACACATTTATCACTAACCTAGTGGTATACATTCTGGACACCACCAAGCACAATCTCTCATAGTGCAACACTAAACAGAGTAGCACATACACAAGCAGCATGAAACACAGTGTCTCACACATGTATCAGTGAACATACCAGCACACACCCGCTGAATCCAAATCCTCACACGTGATTCAGTACTTGCAGCAGCAAGCGCCAGGCATCGCTAAACATTGTATCTCACACAGTATTGCTAAACGCGGAGCAAACACACTTGTAATCCTTAAGCACAGTGTCTCCCACATACATCCCTGAACAAAGTAGCAAGCGTGCCAGGCACTATTAAACATAGTAGCTCACAAACGTCACTGAACACGGTAGCAAACACCAGGCATATCTGCACAGTATTTTTCTTCTGTATAGTCGAACATAGTAGCTTATACACCATGCACTACTAAACATAGTCTCACGCATGTATCACTGAAACACTAGCACACAAATCAAATGCTATTAACACAATAGCTCACAAATATATCGCTAAACAACGTATCGCAGAAAAATAGGCACTCTAATGTTCTGCACAAGCATATCACTAAACATAGTAGTGTGTTCACCAATAAACGCAATACCTCACACATATATAACCAAACACGGTGGCACACATTTCTCCAAAGAGAATATCACTTACACCAGGCACCACTGCATAGATGGTCTCACACACGTGCTGGACACATATCACTATCACAGGAGCATGTATACCGCTGAGCCCAAAAGTTCAGATATATGTCATCAAATGGATAAGCACAACCTCACTGTAACACTAAACACAGTGTCTCACATAACATTACTCATCATAGCACTATTCACTCTTGTATTTATTTAACTCGGCATCTCACTTATATATCGCTGACAAAGCAGCAAATACACTAGGCATGACTAAGCACAGCATTTCACTCGTATATCACTGAAGAATACAGTGAAGAGATAACCCAAATATCACTAACAGAGTACAGTTTGACTCCCATCCCTGGCATTCATCTGCGGTTTTGCTTTCCATGGCTTCAGTTAATTGCAGTCAACCACAGTCTAAAAGAGATGATTCTCCTTCTGACATATGGTCCAAAGGTCAATAGTAGCTTGCCGCTCTCTTATAGTGCCTACATCACTCGCCTCACTTCATCTCATCACCTGGGCATTTTATCATCTCACATCATCACAAGAAGGTGAGGATAGTACAGTAACATGTTTTAAGAGAGAGACTGCATTCCCATAACTTTTATTACAGTATATTGTTAAAACTGTTCTATTTTATTAATAATTATTTTTGTCAGTCTCTTTCTGTGCTTAATTTACATATTAAACTTCATCATAGGTATGTGTGTATAGGAAAAACGTAGCATGCATAGGGTTCAGTTGTATCTACAGTTTCAGGCACCCACTAGGGGTCTCAGAACGTATCCCCTGTGGATAGACTACTCTACACACACACACACACACACACACACACACACCAGGCACTTCAAAATATAGTGTTTCAGACATTTATCAATGAACACAAATTTCCACATACTAGCCACAGCCAACACAGTATCTCTAAAAACAGGAACAAAAACCATGAACCAGTAAAGAGAATATCACACACATAAGCCACTAATCACAGTAGCATAGCAACAACCAAATGCAATGTCTTACAAAACTTATTAAGCAATGTGGTACACATACCTAGCCACACTAAACACAATTTCAAATTCATAAACCACCTAACAAAGTAGAAAACACACCAGGAACCTATTAAAAGTGTCTCTCACATAGATATCTACACAGAGTAGCATACACAGGAGACATTGCTAAATAGACTGCTTCACACATATATACCACTAAACACAATCAGAGGACTGGTACACCAATGGGAACTCCTGCTGGCCCCCAACATTTAAAGGCTCTAAACACACCTGAACTATTTACTTTAGCTTGGAAGAATAAAAAAGTTGAGAAAGTAAAGATGACAATTGAAATCTGACTTTGAATTGCCAGGGGTGATGGTCCAGCAGATTAATCAGATTAGGATTGAAGAAGGTGCTAGGGTCCCTTAGCCTGACCCTTGCCTGGGGACTCAAGGCCACCTATACATATATGAATAAAATAATGGAGGGTAGAAAAGAAACTTGTTCTGGCTCCTTGGCATAAGAACCCAGTGCATTGTGATTTCAAAACCAGCTGGTGAAGTCCTAACAGGGATCTTAGTTCAATTGGGAAGATATGGAGATGATATGATTGATGAAATTAAGGAGAAAATTTGGAGAAAATTTTTTTTTAATTTTCAATTTTTATTTTAATTTCAGTATAGTTAACCTACTGTGTTAGATCAGTTTTAGGTGTACAATAGAGTGATTCAACAACTCCATACATCACCTAGTGCTCGTGACAGCAAGTGCTCTCCTTAATCCTCATAACCCATTTCACCCATCCCTTTACCCACCTCCCCTCTGGTAACCATTGGTTTGTTCTCTATAGTTAAGAGCTGTTTCTTGGCTTGTCTCTCTTTTTCCTTGTGATTGTTTTGTTTCTTAAATTCCACATATGAGTGAAAGCATATCTATTTGTCTTTCTCTGACTGACTTATTTTACTTAGCATAATGCACTCTAACTCCATCCACATCATTGCAAATGGCAAGATTTCATTTTTTTTTGTGGCTGAATAAGATTCCATTGTATATGTACATTGTATCTTCCTTACCCATTCATCCATTGATAGACACTTGGGCTGCTTCCATAATTTGGTTATTTTAAATAATGCTGCTATAAACATAGGGGTGCATGTATCCCTTTGAATTAGTGCTTTTCTATTTCTTGGGTAAATACTTAGTAGTGTAATTACTGGGTCATAGGGTAATTCTATTTTTAACTTTTTGAGGAACCTCCACACTGTTTTCCAGAGCGGCTGCACCAGTTTGCATTCCCACCAACAGTGCAAGAGTGTTCCTTTTTTTTTTTTTTTTGAAAATTTGGAGGAAAACTGTAATTTTTGAACACTTTATATAAAGCAGTTGTGTCTTTTGTACCTGCATGCATTATTGGGATGGCTATTATGTCTCATTGTTTAACACTTCCCCTACCTGGAATTATAGATCAGAATGGATGGAAGTTCACCCTCCCGCAAGTATTAACCAAGACATGCTCAATAGAAACCTATAGAATTGTCTGAACTCCATACAACCAAATAGGTTGTGTTTTGAAGTGGTATAGAATAATTGGTGGAAAAAGGGGAAATTACCATTCTAATTAGTGACACGTTACAAGCTGGACTGCTGGTTCCAACATACTCACTGGACAATAATTTTGTGTGACTGATGAAAAAGGCAGGACAATAGAGACTGATAGTAGAATATGAAGGACTGAATAACATAGTTCCACATATGGCATTACGAATCTCAGGTATGGTTTGAACAGTGCCAAATGAAATAGAACAAAAAACACTAAAGGAGACTGGTATTCAATGGCTGATCTTGTAAATACTTTTTTCCCAAAACCAATCTCTAAAAAAGTCAACCACAGTTTGTCTTAATGTGGGAAGGATCCTAAGTTACATTTACTATCTGATTATAGAGTTATTTGAAATTTCCAGCTTACTGTCATAATTTGGCTGGAAGGGATTTGGATTCGATATCCCCAGTGCAATAATACACTATATTGATTATATCAAATATAGTAAACTAAATATAGAAATCATATCAATTATATCAAATTATATCAAATATAGAAACTAAAACGTAAGCTAGGACTGACTTAAAAACAATGATGACACCTGATCTTTAGAGGCTGGTATATAAATCCAGCAAAGATCTAGCGGTGTACCCAAACGGTGAGATTCTTCAGAACAAACTGGGCAGGGGCCACCTGTGACATTCTGTCATCAGTTAAAAAATCAACTGCTTTCATTGCCTACACCCGGAACCAAGCAGGAAGCCCTGCACCTGGTCAGGTTGTTTGAATTTTGGAGGAGGCATATTCTACATTTGGAAATACTGGTAGCTTCTATCAAGCAAAATACCTCAAAGAAGGCCGTATTTAATGTGGGCCCAAAGAGTGGCAGATTATTTTCTGAGTTACAAGAGGTGGAAACTCATTTAAAGCCTTTGGGTCCTTATGATTCACACTCAGATGTAAGCTCTGTAGTATCTGCAGTTCACGCATATGCAGACCAGAGTGGACTTAAGTGGATGCTGTTTTCTTTGCGATGATGGGAAAACTGAACAACAAGAGCCCCAAATAATCTTTCTTTATTCTGCTAATGTGTTACTAGAATGGTGATGGGCACATTCTACCTGTTCCATGCATTGTTACCTCTTCCAAGTGTACAGATGATTGGACTAGAATATTATCTGGATTATATGTGGTACTAAATGACTTCTTGTTTCTTTCCACCTCTGTGTGAGTAATGTTCTAAAATAATGCCTGGTAATAGTTGGTGATCAGTTCCTTACTGTCTTCTTAGCTATGTCTGAGTCATGTAGTTTCAGAATAGCACCTGCCAAATAATCAATTTTTAAAACATTCATTTCCCTTTCCCACTATGTGTGAGTACAGCGTGTATTTCCTTACTATCAGGTATATATGAGGCACTCAGTGTGTGCTCTTTTTCTTCCATTGGTGTGTGGGTGATGTACTAGAGTATACCTGGCCTGTACCTGGTGCTCAATTCATAATTTTACTTCTTACCTCCTCATGAGGAAGTTCATGCTAGAAAAGCAGTTGTGACATACTAGGCCCTTGAATGCTTTTTTTTTCCCTCTAAATGAGTAAGGTTGTATTTGAATGGTGTGTGGTGTATAATATGTGCTCAATATAAGCTTTATTCCCCTATATATGAGTCATGTTGTCTAGAGTAGTTCCTGGTACAACGCTGTAAATTTAGAATAATCTCTGCCATATATTAGGTGCTCAGTTCACATTTTCCATTCCTTCTACATGTGAGTAAAGTCATATTAGAATTGTTTGTGGCATTTACAATGTGGGCAATGCATGCTAATTTAATCTCTTGTATGTATAAGTGATATTGTTCTGATGTTTGTGTCCTTTAGAAGTGTTGATAAAGACATAAAGGCATAATTTATTACCAAAATGTATGTGTAGATTTAAGACACCTAGAGGTAGGGGCACTTAGGTGGCTCAGTCGGTTAAGCATCTGACTTCAGCTCAGGTCGTGATCTCATAGTTCATGAGTTCAAGCCCTGCATCGGGGTCTCTGCTATCAACACAGAGCCCGTTTTGGATCCTCTGTCCCCCTAACTCTCTGCCCTTCCTTGGCTTGTCCTCTCTCTCTCTCTCTCTGTCTCTCTGTCTCTCTCTCTCAAAAATAAAAAAAACCATGAAAAAAAGAACATTAAAAAAAGATATGTACAGGTACATCCTATCATCAAGCAGATGTCTAATGAAATGTGATGGAGAATGAGCTTTGCTAGAATCCTGAAGGTTGGATAGACTTTACTGTGGTGAAGATAATGAAGGATCATCCAGACAGAGGACCGTGAACCAATAAAACAACTGAATCGGAGTATGATTATGACTGCTGGGCTTTGAATATGGAGCTTACTGTGAGCCTAGGCTCTGCTCCTGGGTGATACTGAAGACGTCACGTAGTTCGCTGGTTCTCATACTCTAATTTCTCTATAACCTAAGTGCCTCAGCATGTCTCTAGCTTGTGTGTATAAATAAAGTCACAGTAGCACACATAATTATTGTAGTTGTTATTGTACTTTGCCTTGCTGACTCACACAGGATTCCTGCTTTGTGAAAAAGAATGCGCTCAGTAAATTCATAGGAACCTCTCTTTTTTCTAGGGGCCAGTCTATGTCTGCTGATGGGCCTCTCATACCAGGTCATCTCTCTCTCCAGGCCCTTCTGTGTCTACTCATCATGTGGTTCTTCCAGGGGAACACTGTACCCTAAAGCCAACCTTTAAAGGCCCATATGTGATTCTTCACAGAAATGGTGATCTTGAGTGTTAGGCTTTTGTCTTTCCTCAGGCACTGTCTCAAACTCTGTTTTCTCATATGGCCCTGGATGTCAAGGGGCAAAGAGACATGTACGGTAGAATCAAAGAATAATTGAACAGCAGACATTTTAACTGGCAAAGAGAAAAACTACACTGTGGTGATAAGATCCCTGGCTGGAATGAGTCTAATGATCATTCATTCAAGATGTAATAAATACATAGTAGGCTTCATAGCAAATAAGGCAGGAACCAGAAATCTAGTAACACATGGCATTCTCACTATCCTTGCCCTTATGGGTGCTTATTGATCAGTGAAGGTGATGGATATTTTAATAAATAATAATAATTCATTACATAATCTTTTATGGAGATAATACAGAAATGGGCCTTATTGGGAATGTTTCAGTTAGAGTATTAGGAAGAGCTAAAGAATAATAATCCAGGTATATTAGCACTTACATTCCACTTTCACTGCTAAACCACTGCTGGGACATGTGTATATTCCATATATATTTGTGTGAATGCATGAATAAATGAATGCTTCCAAGATGAAAAATAGAAAAAAAAGCATGTTAAAAAATACGTAGGTGTGGAAAACAAAATTTTGTCAAGTTGCATACTGTATGTACTGTCTTTGATCCTTTATCTGCTCATCAGTAAAATGTGAATGTGGTGTTTCCCTTTATGGAGTGTTGTGGTGATAAAATTATACCCAAAGCACTCAGCGTTCTGTTAGTGTCAGTTCTTAAGGAAAAAACTCTAAGTCCCAAGAAGAGAAATAAGTTGAGCAGGATAAGGGGGCCACTTTGTCATGATGGGGTGTCAGCGGGTTTTGAGTTACGCCATCCTACCTCTCTGTAACGGACCCCAGGCCAACTTGGAAACATGGGGAAAACCAACAGTGTGGCTGAGTACTTTTCCAAGCATTGTGAGAATCTGTCCCCTAGGAGAGAGTAGCTGAGGTGGTGCTCCAGCTGAAATTGCCTGAAGATATGAGTTTAGAACAGTTGAGTTTGGGGATTATCTTCTGAGCTTGAAAAGGCTTAGCAAATATCTCTGTGTAAAATTCTAAGAAGACCATTTTCGTTTTCATTAAATGGTATAGATTCTTAGCTAAGGTACTGAGCTTTGGAATTAATAGATCAGCTTGGCTGTGTCCAGACCATGCTTCCGGGTAAAAAAAGAAATGCCGACAGGAATTTTTTTTTTTTTTTTTTGGCATCACCTAACAAAAAGGTAGATGCTGTGCGAAGACAAAATGAACAAAAAGAGAGGGGAAAAAAGAAAATGGACACTCGAAGGTCAGAAAATTCATTCTTTCCCCAGTGTTATGCAACAATTAGGCTGACATGAGATGGGTGTTTCTCTCCTAAGAAAACCCTGATGTTGTAAAAAAGAGGATGATTCTTTTGTTTTTGGATTGAACACAAGGTAGTATTTGTCGCTTCTGTTTATGTGAAAAGGTGATTTGATTTGCAAATTGAATAAATGTTCAGTCAAAACCTGAGATTATTTTTGCTAAGTAACCTTCCATTTTAATCTCTTTATGCAATAAGTGGAATATAAATAAAGTAGAAGAATGACCTGGGATTACTAAAGCATACATGGTTATATAATATATATCCTGCAGCTTAATTTGATCACGAGCCTTGGTACAGTATACATTTAATTTTGGCTGTTTTAGAGTGCTGTTTTAATGAAAATTAGACCATACTGCATATTTGTTCTGAATATTGCATTTTTTTACTCAGCAGTATGCCTTGAATAATTTCTGTGTCTATACATACAGATAACTGTTTTTCTGACAGCTCTATGATACTGTATGCCGTGAACCAACCACAGACCATAATTTAACACTCCTTTTAATACTTACTTAATAGATTATCTCCACTTGTTCCACATTATAAACAAAGTTACCATGAATATATTTATACAAATACCCTGACACTCTTGCTAGAGTGTCTCCACAGATTTCTAGAAACGGGATTTCTCAAAGGGTGTGTGCATTCAGTTTGACTTTTATTTTATTTTGGTTTTGTTTTGGAGCAGTCCCAAACTTACAGAATAGCTACAAGTACAATACAAATACTTGAATTTGTTATTGTGAGCTTGCTACAAATAAGTATATTTTCCTAGATGGCCATGGTACAATAATCAAAATCAGGAGGTTAACATTGATTTATTACTACTATCGATTTCTCAGGCCTCATTCAAGTTCCTACAAGCATTCTAATAATGCAATATTTAGCAGAAGATCCATTTCAGAATCAGACATTGTATTTAGTTGTCATGTCTCTTTATTTTTACTCATTTGGGAAAAGTTTCTATTCTTGATTTTCAAGACCTTGACAGTTTTGAAAAGTATAGAACAATTGTTCTATAGAATTCATAGAATGTCCATCGAAATAGGTTTGTTTGATGTTTCTTCACAATTATCTTCAAATTATACATACTTGGCAGAAATACACATCTTTGGCACAAACGTGACGTTGCATTACATCTGATCAGGAAGTGCAACATTTTAATTTGTGCTATTACCAATAATGTTCATTTTGATCATTTGATCAAGGTGGAGTCTTCCAGACCTGTCCATTGTAAGGTCAGTATTTTATTTTCCTCTTTGTAATTAGGAAATATTTTATGGGGAAATACTTGAAATGATGTACTTATCTCTTTCCTCATCAAATGTTGATTCAGTTGTTTATTAATTTAGTTATATCTCTGATATAAGGATACATTATTTGTATTATATTTGCAGATTTTCTCCAGGTATGGGATTGCTCCAAAATAAACACACGGTTTCCTATGTGATTCAATGGGTATAATACATTACTCTCTTTGCTCACTTTCTTACTCTCAGGCACAAGAAGATGTTCCCAGCTCACCTTCTACTTGCCTTCTCAGCCTTTGAATTAGCCATTTTTCCAAGGATTTCTGATTTCTTTTTTAATGGATACTGATATTTAGAAGCCAAAATCTGGGTGCTAGATATGCTCATTGCTATTGGGCTATCACTATTCTTTACTCTAATTCCAATCCAACATTTTAGGACTCATTTTAATTTTCTCCCCTTCCATATATGTGAACCCTTCTCCAACAGTGAGAAACCTGGCTCTAATTTTCCTTAGTTTATATAATTTGACCAACCCCCCTACACATAAGCAATCTCCCATCACTGCTGCCACCTGCTCTCTTGCACGGGATACCCTTTACACCCTTTGGGACTCTGAAATCCCATGCTAAGTCATGCCCCCATATAGGTGTTCTCCTCATTTGGCTTGGGTACTACAATCCCACAAATGGGTGTCCTCCTCATCTCTGTTGGACTCTGACACCTCATGCAAGGCTCCTTCTCACATGGATTCCCTGTCTACATTTTGGACGAATGACACTCTCACCAGGCTACTTCCACGCATCAGCTTTCTCCACACTCTGCTTGAACGCTGGTACCCCACACTAGGTCATCCCTACATATTAACACAATTTCTGCTCATCTTGGACTCTGTACCTTCTTTGTGGAAATCTTCCTTTCTCTCCTCAGACACTGAGATCGCACACCATGTTCCTCTCCTTTAAGATGCTCTTTTCAGCCTGCTTGGGCCATGACCTTACAGTTGAAGGTTTAAGCCTCTCATGCATTTAGATTCTGATGGGAATAATTTCACTTATTCATTCAAAAAAGTTTTCCATGTGGGGTGCCTGGGTGGCTCAGTCGGTTAAGTGTCTGACTTCGGCTCAGGTCACGATATTGCAGTTTGTGAGTTCGAGCCCCACATTGGGCTCTGTGCTGGAAGCTCGGAGCCTGGAGCCTGCTTCGGATTCTGTGTCTCCCTTGCTCTCTGCCCCTCCCCCACTCACACTCTGTCTTTCTCTCTCTCTCTCAAAAATAAATAAACATTTTAAAAAAAAGTTTTCCATGTAGAAGATTGAACAACTGGAGGATTTCATGTGAAAATACCATTTTCAGCTTTTTGTGAAACTCCAAAAGGATCACCAACCATGGGCTATCTCCCCTCATGGTTATTCCCCTTAGATAATGGAAACTGGATCCTTTCCCTCACAGTCTGCACTTGGCTTGCTTCTTATATTTACCTAAATTGAATTAGCACCTGATTGTTTGGACCCTGGTCTCCAGCGCCCATATTTGTATATTACTATATTTTACTGTATATTATTATATTTGTATTCTATAGGAATTAGAGAATACACTTCTTACTTCTGTCAAGTTCTGTGCTAGGCTCTGCTATGGCCTACTATTGCCTTCAGATACATTTTATTTCCCCATGATAAGGATGAGAGACTGTTTAAAAGATTAAAACAAAGTTATAAAAGATACAAATTAATTTCCATATTTTCTGTTATGTAATTGAATGCATTATCTGTCAAGAACTTGAGCAGATTTAGGTTCTAAAATAGATGACGTGGTACTCAATGGGGAGTTAATACAGGTCATTTTGGTTTTGGGTAGCCACTTACAGAAGACATTTGACCTTAATAAGGGATAGGTATTAAGATGATGTTTGTGAAGCAAAAAATAAACAAAACAATGACAACAAAACCTGACTTTTTATTTTATTTAAGAGAGGGAGATAGAGAGAGGGAGTATGAGTGGGGGAAAGGGGCAGAGGGAGTGAGAGTATCTTAAGCAAGCTCCATGCTCAGTACAGAGTCCAACACAGGGCTCGATCCCATGACCCTTGGAATCATGACCTTAGCTGAAATCAATAGTCAAATCAAGCATCGGATGCTGAACTGACTGAGGTGCCCCCCCCCCAACTCTTCTTGAAAGATGCTCTTTTCGTTGTGGCATTATTCACAATAGTCAAGATATGAAAACAACCTAAGTATCTGTTGATGGGTGGATAAAGAAATGGCGACAGATAGATCCATGGATACATAAGATGATACAGAAATGAAGAAACTCCTGCCATTTGTGAAAACATGGATGAAATTGGAGAACATTATTTTAAGCGAAATAAGCCAGACACAGAAAGACGAATATTGCATAATACCACTTATATGAGGAATATAAAAAAGTCAAATCTAGGGAAACAGAGTAGAATGATGGCTGCCAGGGTCTGGAGACTGGCAGAAATAGGAAGATGTTGGTCACAGGGTACAAACCTTCAGTTACAAGATGAATAAATTCTAGAGATCTAATGTACAGCATAGGAACTGTAATTAATAATACTATATTGTATACTTGACAGATTTTTTAAAAAATTTTTTTTAACATTTATTTATTTTTGAGACAGAGAGAGACAGAGCATAAATGGGGGAGGGGCAGAGAGAGAGGGAGACACAGAATCAGAAGCAGGCTCCAGGCTCTGAGCCATCAGCCCAGAGCCCGACGCGGGGCTTGAACTCGCGGACCGCGAGATTGTGACCTGAGCTGAAGTGGGACGCTTAACCGACTGAGCCACCCAGGCGCCCCAGATTTTTAATGTTTTATTTGTTTTTGAGAGAGGGAGAGAGAGAAAGTGAGTTGGGGAGGGGCAGAGAGAGAGAGGGGGACAGAGAATCCAAAGCAGGCTCTGTGCTGAGAGCAGACAGCCCAATGCAGGGCTGGAATTCACCAATCATGAGATCATGACCTGAGCTGATGTCAGACGCTTAACTAACTGAGCCACCAGGTGCCCCTGCTAAGACAGATCTTAAGTGCACACACACACACACACACACACACACACACACACACTGGTAATTATGTGAGGTGATAGATATGGTAATTAGTCTGATTGTGGTAATCAGGACACAAGGTATATTTATATAGAAATACCACACTGTACATCTGAAATATATGCAATGTCAGTCATACCTTTATAAAGCTGGGGGAAAAACCTGACTCCCAAATTAAAAAAAAAAATAATAAAAATAAAACCTAACCCAATGTCTTCCGTTTAATACAAATACAAATAAAATAAATAAAATGTGTCCTTCCCTTTCCAACAACAACAACAAACAGCAATGAAAAGGTGCAGTGAAGGACTCATGCCAATTGCAGATAATTGCTGATTTAATAATAAACAGAAGAAAACAAAATTAGAATAGGAAAGTCTCCATCAGGAATTATGATTTGTCTCTAGCATACCAGCCTCATGGAACTCAAACTAGTCAAGCAAGAACATAACGACTTCATTTTATGGAACTTCACAGTCATTGTAAAACATTCAAAACTGAGAAAGTACAGTATTAAGGGTGTACTGAACTGAGAAGCTTTTTTTCTCAGAATACAACCATGAAAAAGAACACTGCATTCAAATGGATTGTGCTCTTGACTGTCTTTGGTGTCTAAGCAATTTTTATTTACGCTCTAATTTCCTAATTTGACCCAACACCAACATAAGAGCTGTAGGGTCTCTGATCTTGTCCATAGATTTACATTTTACAAATGGAACTAACCCTCTGGTGAAGGCGTTAATTTATCAAATATCTTATCATTTCAATTACACATTTTTTGTAGGCTTTTGCATAATTACTTTGCATCTGGAGCTCAAAAAGAGCCTTACAAGTTTTTCTCTTGTCTCTTATCTGGAAAAGAAATAGATATTTTGAAAGTCCCAAGTCATTATTCCAGTCTTCAAAACTGCCAAGGGCACTAAAAAGTACATCTTACATTTATATATGTATTTCTTAAATACAGCTTAACATCGTGCAATCATTCTTTGAATTTAATATTTATTGAGCATCTATTATGTTCCAGGCAATGATCCAAGTGTCATGGAAGGACGAATTATGCAGGTATATAATGCATCATGTATATATCAGATGTCATGGGATTAAAAGAATTGAGTCATGTATGGACCCGGCCTTCCAGAAAATTATAAGAAACCAAAGAAGATAAAAAATACAAAAAAATAATTTTAACAGTAGGTAAACGACCACAATAAGGATCATGAGAGATGTATGATAAAAGACTAAGAAAATACATGGGAGGTGAGATCTAATTTCTGTATGGAGAGCTGGTGGGATGGGGTGAGGTGGGGTGAGGTGTGGTGTGGTGTGGTGTGGTGTGGTGTGGTGTGGAGAGTGGGAACCAGAAAACCCTCATGGAGGAGGGTGATCTGAATGATATCTGCACACACTGAGAATTTGGTAGGTTTATTTAAAATATCCATAACTTTCCCAATATTAAAAGAATTACGTGTATGTGGCATAAGCAGTTTTATATTGGGAACAACAGAACAAAAAAGGAAAGCTAGACACACAGGTGAGAACCTGTCCCTTTTTTTCTCACATTGGCACAATTCTAGGCAATCCTTGTCTGCTTTGGTTAATATTTATCAACAGTATTTTGAAGAATATATGGAACTCTTTAGGCACTCAATACATATTTAATTAATTAGGGGTGTCTGGGTGGCTCAGTCGGTTAAGCATCCAACTTCAGCTCAGGTCATGATCTCACGGCTCGTGGGTTCGAGCCCCACGTCGGGCTCTGTGCAGACAGCTCAGAGCCTGGAGCCTGCTTTGGATTCTGTGTCTCCTTCTCTCTCTGCGTCTCTGTTTCTCTCTTTCAAAAATAAATAACTGTTACAAAATTTAAAAAAATACATATTTAAGGAATTAAAGACAAAATCTTGGACATAAGCATCTTATGATCCAGGCATCTTTCCTCATTCACGGGTGACTTAAAGTCTTAGCGAACAGATGGAGATCACAGGAACAAATGACATATATAGAATACAGTATTTTTCTTTCATTGTTTGTTTTTGACTAGCTCTTCATCTACTTCGTATTAATTTATAAACTAAAACATTGGGGTAATCTTTGTTTCTTAAAAGAACTGCAAAAATCCATCTCAATCAAATGTCTTCTATTTATTAGAACTGTGGGGAAGTGGGATCTAATCAACCTTCATCGTTCTACAGTTCTCATACAAGCCAGCCTGACTCGAAGCTCATGTGTTGATCTTATATTGGAATTTCTACAAAGCAGTGCTGGGAATTTCAGGGTCATTTGGTTTTAACATCTTAAGCCAATAGTAAATAAATGAGGCAAAAATGACAAACAAGATCACTGCTGATAGAAGGTCTCATTGTCTGGACCAAAAGCTATATGGTATATTAAATATTAATATAAGGGTTGAGATATTTTTTTCTCCAAGATTTGTCCTGTGGAACTGTATTAATCCCATCAGCAGTTACAACATCTTATATTTATATTGAGTGTTGTATTTAATGGCATTTTTATCATTTGAAGAAAAGTGCTAGATATCATTTGACAGTCTAAAAAAAGTAGGTGAGAGAAACAGTGGCCTCCAGTTTATAGATAAGGAGTGAGTCTTAGGAAGAGTAAAGCCCAAATTCACAGATCTGGTAAAGGGCAGAGCTGGGACATTTCCAAATCCGTCCCTCTGGCACTACCTTTTTCCATTAGAATTCTGCTTTTCATAGAGGAAGAAAAGCCAGTAGGCTAATGATGCAAAATAAGTTAATCTTGTCTAATAGCCATGTTCATATTCTGGACTTCAGGCAGCTAAGAAAAAGAAATAGGGAGAGAAAGGTGATATAGAGCAGAATGAGTTCATGATCAAAGTCTCTGCTATTTCCCGCTGAGAGTGTGAGATTTACTGCTGTCTCCCCAGGGGAAAAAGCCAGATCGTTATTTCATACTTGTGGAAAAGAACTACTGACGTGAAGAGATGCTGCTCATTCTGTTCTTAGTTTTCCAACTGCAACCATACTCAGAGGAAAGTAGTGGCCACAGATGAGAATGAGATTACTTTTCACATAAAATTGGATAAAGGAGCCCTGCTTCCTTCTTTGAAGTATTCCTTGAAAAAAAAATGCACACTTTCCTATTGAGGATCTTACAAATTATTGCTTTTAATGGATCTTGCAACATAAAATGCACTGTGCTTGAACTCCAAACTTGTGTCATGCCTTGGTGAGTATTTTATGAATTGTAAAATTGGAAAGTAAGTTAAGATACAAAAGTGGCTGCTGGCTCCTCCATCTGATAAATCTTATTTGGGATTAGTATGTAATATCCCTTTTAAGACCTCTTTCATTTCTTTCTTATGGAGTTTAACTGAATACCAATAAAAATGAGGAAATTCTATCCATGTATCTTTGCTTCTTCCTTGTTAACTGTATTACTTGGCTGTGCAATTTTTTTTCTTCTAAATGATCACAGGCTTTCTGAAAATGTCAGCATCAGATGTAACTGTGTTTCCAGTTTTCAGACCTTGCACCATGACTGATCCTATAGTGAAGATATACATTTTTAAGATAAATGTTAAACAGGGCATGATCAGCTTCTAGAATGACAGAGTGAGGACCTTGAGGAACTCACTCTCCCTCTAAAACAACAAAAATACAGGCAAAACAATGGAAATAAATCATTTCAGAATTCTGGCAATTAACCCCAACCACAGAATAAACTGAAAATTTTCTATACAAGACAAACTGCTGCACTTTGGGAAGACACAAGGTCTGTGATGCTTGAGCTCAGAGCTGTTCTCATCTTCTTTCACTCCCTTCCCAGTTTAGTAATGTAGGAGGCAAAAGACAGCATCACTGCAGAAAATGAAAAAACTGGACAGCTTTTGGAGTTCCATTAAAAGTATCATCCCCTGTGCAGAGTCAATATTTTGCCTGAACTTTCAGCTCTCTAGGAAATTTCTATGCTTAGGTGGCCATCTGAATGACTCAGGGCTTAGTTCAGTGGGAGGTGGAGAGACCTGATACCAGAGTGATTACAAACAACTCTATTTATAACAAAGAAAAATACAAGGCCTGGGAGAAAGAGGAAAGTGAACCCACATACACTGGGAAAAAAGCAACCCTTGAGGGGACCAGATTTTGGATTTAGTAGACAAAGACTTTAAATAAACTACTATAAATATATTCAAAGAACCATAGGAAACCATGTATAACAAATGAAAGGAAAGTGTGAAAATAATACTGGTAATGGCAACTGCATGGGCATTTTGAAAGGCAGTATAAATGTATCCTTGTTTGCAATTCTTCCCTCTTCAATCTGTTTTAAATTTACAACTGCATAACAATAAACACAAAACGTAATGGGCTTATAATGCATACAGATGTACATTAGGAGATTTGTACAGACAAAGGAGGGAGAGAGAAAAGGGGTATTTTAGAGAGGAAATAATTTTTTGCATATTATTGAAATTAAGTTAGCATTAGTCAACAGATTGTTTTATTTTAATTTTAATTTTATTTTTAACGTTTATTTATTTTTTGAGAGACAGAGAGAGACAGAGCAAGAGCAGGGGAGGGGAAGAAAGAGAGAGGGAGTCACAGAATCCAAAGCAGTTTCCAGGTTCTGAGCTGTCAGCACAGAGCCTGACGCGGGGCTCGAACCCACGAACCGTGAGATCACGATCTGAGCTAAAGTTGGACGCTTAACCTACTGAGCCATCCAGGTGCCCCCCCCTTTCTTTTTTTAATTTTTTTTTAGATTGTTTTAAATTAAGATGCTAATTGTAACCTCCAGAGTAACCTCTACAAAAAATAAATAAATATAGGGAAACAAACAATAAAGGAATTAAAAAGGTACACTAGAAAATATATATTTATCAAAAATAGAAGAGAACAGAGAATCCAGAAAAAAAGGCACAAGACATTAAGGAAAAGAAATAGCAAAACGATGGCTATAAATCTTCCCTTATCAGCAAATGCATTAAATGTAAGTGAATTAAACACCTCAATCATAAGAGAGATCTATCATCAGAATAGATATACAGGATACATGCTTTAGATTCAAAGACACAAGTATATCAAAAGAACAAGAATGGAAACATTCAGATGAAAGTGGTAATCAAAAGAGAACTTCAATAGTTCTATTAACATCAAGCAAAATAGACTCTGAGACAAAAATCATTATTAGAGATTAAAAAAGACATTTTATGATAAGAAGGTCAATTCTTCAGGAAGATATAAAAATTATAAACATATATGCACCTATCCACAGATCCCCTAAACACAAGAAGCAGAAAAGAAAAAAAAAGACATAATTTAAGAGAGAAATAGACACTTCAACAATAATAACTGGAACTTTAAGGCCTGACTTTCAATAATTGATGGAATAATTAGGGAGCAGATAGACAAAGAAACGAAAGGCATGAACAATACTATAAACTAAGTAGACATGATATTTATAGAACACTCCATCCAATAGCAGGTCACACACTCTTCTCAAGTTTTCATGGAACAAAATCCAGGATAGGCCTTATGTTAAGCCATACGATAAACTTCAATAAATTCAAGAGGATTGAAATACAAAGTATGTTCTTGGCCACAAAGAAATTAAATTAGAAATCAACAGCAGCAGAAAATTTGAGAAATTCACAAAAATATGGAAATTAAACACTTTCCTAACTAATCAGTGTAGCAAAGAAGAACTTAAAAAGGAAATTAGAAAACACTAGGAAGAAATTAAAATAAGGCACAACAGGGGTGCCTGGATGGCTCAGTCGGTTAAGGGACTGACTCTTGATTTTGGCTCAGGTCATGATCTCACGTTCCATTAGTGAGATAAAGCCCTGTGTGGGGCTCTGCACTGGACATGGAGCCTGCTTAAGATTCTCTCTTTCTCTTCCTCTGCCCCTCCCCCGCTCATGCTCTCACACTCTCAAAAAAAAAAAAAAAAAAAAAAACACCAAAAAAACCTAAGACACAACATATCAAAACTTCTGTGATGTTGCAAAAACAGTACTTAGAGGGAATTTATAGCTGTAAATAACCACATTAAAAAAAGAAGAAAAGACAGAAATTCATTAAGCTGAACTCCACCTTAAGAATCTAGAGAAAGAAGAACAAACTAAACCCAAAGCAAGCAGAAGGAAATAATGCAGTTTAGAACAGAAATTGAAGAAATAGGGAATATGAAAACAATACAAAAAAAATCAATCACACCAAAAGTGGTTCTCTGAAAAGACTAACAAAATTGACAAATTCAGCTAGTCTGGTCATGAAAAGAAGATGGATGATTCCAATTACTAAAGTCAGTAATGAAAGGGGGAACATCACCACTAATATTACAGAAGTAGAGTAATAAGGAAATATCAACTACCCTATGACAAGAAATTATATAACTTAGACAAAATGGACAAAGTCCTAGAAAGACAAGTGGTAAAAATGTATGCACAGGGCAGGCTTGGAGAAAAGCTATTTGAGTTTCCAGGGTCTCAGAACACAAAAGTGGCTACAAAATACTTATTTTTGGGAAGTAATGTATGTCAAACACAGCACGATTCGAGAAACTCCAAATAAACTTATTTTTCAGCTCTTTAGAAAGCAGTGAGAAAGAGAAAGCAGGCTCTTAAATATGATTTCTCTGGCCATATCTGCCTGATAAACTGCCCTGTGACTTTATGAAAGGCCATTTGTTTGTAGATGATTTGTTTCTAAAACTCACTGTAGTAATATAAACCAGGGACAGGAAAATTGCTTTATTTATGTCCTATATAAGTAGAGCTTTGTTTTTTCTGCTTCAGACTTTAGTAAGCCACATGTTTGAGAATTCTCATAGGGATCTTTTTCTCTCCCATACTCAACACTGCTTTTTGGATAGTTTTTGAAATGGCAAATAGCATACAGTTGGACACGTACTATGTCCTGACTACAAAATATATTCTTTTCCAGCTGTTCAGTATGTGTTTCACTGTGTGAGAAAACTCGTCTACTTGGGGTCATAATATTTCAAATATTTTCACCCACTTTTTTTTTTTATTTGGGAAAAAGTCATGGCTCACAGTAATTTTTAATCTGGGGTAGAGTGGCTTTTTTTTCTAGGACTTTTAGGTTTATGTCCTGAAATTAATCAGTCCATATCAAATAAGTACTAACAACATCATAGCGCTGCATTGCTCACTGTGGGGGAAGCAAAGATGTATTGAGATCTTGAGCATAAAGAATTTATATCCATCATTACAGTCGTCCTCACCCATACTCATCCTTGGTTAGGCCTTCCTCATCTGTTACTTAGTGTTTTCTCTGACTATATTCCTCAGTCATATTCTAGTCCACAGTTTGCTTTGCAAACGTTTTCTCCCAGCCTGTACCTTGTGCTTCATTTAAAGGGTTTCTTTTGCAAAGAAGTTTTAAAATTATATAAAGACACTTAAATAGCAGGCTGAAGATTCTGAGCTTATTACTAGATCAACATTTCTTGAGGACTTCCAATGAGCTGGCTTTCTGCATAGTCATCATCTCCATCACTGATTTTAGCTGCTTCTAACTTTTCTGTGAAACAGGCATCACTTCCTCTTTTACAGAGGAGGAATCTAATGCCCTAGAGTTCCAGTAAATTGTATGCATAAGTTGTGTCATTCCTTAGTCTTCACTGTTTTGCTATGTTATATTATTTTGCCGTTGATTTATTTGGAGGGATGTCACTACATTTGTGGGAGAGTGGGATATTTTAGGGCTTCATGAATTACTTTGTAATTAGAACCTTCTTCTTATGAAAAATAATTCAGTCACAGCCACGTGAAATCAATGAGGTTTCCCTTTGGACTCTTCCAATTTGGTTATAAAGTTTCAGGGTCTGGTGATGTGAGCAGTACGTAATTATTTCACTTGATATTTGCACCTTGCTAATTATTCTTTTTAAAATGATTTCCTCCTCCATGGCATTTTCATAGTCATAATGAACAGTTAGTCTCTTTGATTATCTCATGCTCTCCCAAATCCTGAATGGCATGCAAAAGCACAATAGCTCATTCTCTTATAAGCAACAGAATCTCCCACAGTATGGCCGAAACAGATGCTTTAATACATGGTATTCATATTATGGCATTTGTAATTAATTTATGAAATAAATATGGCATGCTATGATTATTGTGCTGCTTCATCACTCCTCTTACTGACTTGTGGTTCTCTGACACTAGACCAATATGGGAATTTTAGATAACCCAGACTATAAGGAACTGTGTATAATGATGCTCACCTTCCCAGTACATACTCTACATTCATCAAGCTGGCCGTATCAATAGCTGCCATCTAAGATTAAGTGTCAAGGGCTTCACTGTGACTGGTTTTATTAGTCACTCAGTGAAAATTCAAAAAAAAAAAAAAAAAAGGGAAGAAAAACTCATGAGAGAAAAAAGGCTCACATATATTATCCAAACTCTGATAGGTTTATATTTAAGTCGTATCACTCTTTACTCCTCTATCTACAAAAATGCCAATGTAATTCTGTGAAACATCTTCTTAGAGCCTGATGTCGGAGCACAAATTGTGATGTGTTGTACGTTTGGAATTGTGGACCTAACAACGAGATGTTCTGCAAATAGGTATTTGGATATCTGAACTGGTAGGATGAAAGTTTTACCTATATTGATTATATTTTCACAGGCCTATATTCACATTACAAGTGAGGGTTTACAATGATATAAGCCTGAACTGACAGAGATGAAGACCAAGAAAAACTGACATACCCTACAAAATGGGATCTTGATAAACTTTTACTCGTTTCAGAAAGAATAAATAGAAATTCCAACACGGAAGCTTTAGAGAACAGATTGCAAATGAAGAGAAAGGGGTTTTGATACAGGTGACTGAGGGAGAGAGAACAATTATAAATTTTATTCCTCAACCAAAAGAATATTTCAGATGACTGATAGTATCAAGAAGACGGAAAGCATGGCTGACTCCTTTTCATTGGGTTGGTTCCTTCTCATTTTTTGAATCTCAACTTAAAAGTCATCTTTTCAAGGGGTAGGATTGGGAGGGACTTTTCTGATAGCTACATAAATTAGGACAGCCCTTTTATTATGGCTCTTTGCAATTTATTCATTTCCTTCACAGTACTAATTATAACAAAATTATGCACTTAGTGGTTTTTTTAAAAATTTTCTTTAATGTTTACTTGTTTTTGAGACAGAGAGAGACAGAGCACGAGCAGGGGAGGGGCAGAGAGAGAGGGAGACACAGAATCCGAAATAGCCTCCAGGCTCCGAGCTGTCAGCACAGACCCTGACACGGGGCACGAACCCACAAACTGCGAGATCATGACCTGAACTGAAGTGGGATGCTCAACTGACTGAGGCCACCCAGGCTCACCTGCACTTAGTTGTTTTAATTTTATTCTCTGTCTTTCTAATAGGACATAACTCCATAAAGACAGTGATAATACAGCACCCAATAGGTTTCTTGGCAAAAAGTAACAGGTAAAATGTAATGACTAATTTAGTAAACCAATAAGAAATAGGGGAATATGAGAAGAGAACTGGTTGACCCAGGAGAAAACAAAAGCTGTTGAAAAAAGTGTAAAAGAATTTTGTCCCAGAAAAACCTATAAATCCAGGTTCCAAATTTCCTTTCACATTTTTTTTAAGAAACAATGCTATACAGCTTATTCTAGAACAAAGAACATGGTAGAAAATACATCAATTGATGGAACATTGTGGTTCATGGTATAGAATTTGATCCCCATAGTACCAGAGTTGGTAATCTGCATCTACCATTATCAGGGGTATAACAATAGGGTAAATACTCAGCATCTTTCATTTTATTTATCAGGGGACCTGGGTGGCTCGGTTGGTTAAGCATCTGACTTTGGCTCAGGTCATGATCTCATAGTTTGTGAGTTTGAGCCCTGTGTCCGGCTCTGTGTTGACAGCTCAGAGCCTGGAGCCTGCTTTGGATTCTATGTCTCCCTCTCTCTCTGTATCTCCCCTGCTCACACTCTGTCTCCCTCTCTCTTTCTCTCTCTCTCTCAAATGTAAATAAACATTTAAAAAATTAAAAAAAAATCATTTTATTTATCTATAAAATAAGCATAAAAATAAATCCCACTAAATAGAGTTTGGGGACTGGTTATGAAATTTTATATAAACTGAACATCACAGGACAAATAGAGAACAGTTAGTAAAAATTTACAATTTATCCTGTATGGGGCAGATAATAAATACTTATCATACATAAGCTACTAGTATCATTTTTATGTTAAATGAATAAACTCTGATAGTAAAATCCAACATGGCATGTGGCTCATCAATGTACAAATACCTTTAAGAAATGGCCAACCAGGGGCGCCTGGGTGGCTTGGTCGGTTAAGCGTCCGACTTCGGCTCAGGTCATGATCTCACAGTCCGTGGGTTCAAGCCCCGCGTCAGGCTCTGTGCTGACGGCTCGGAGCCTGGTGCCTGTTTCAGATTCTGTGTCTCCCTCTCTATGTGACCCTCACCCATTCATGCTCTGTCTCTCTCTGTCTCAAAAATAAATAAACGTTAAAAAAAAAAAAAAAAGAAATGGCCAACCAGAATTACCATGTATCATGTTAGTATCATGACTAAATGAGAATTCATGATGGCTTAATAGAACCTATTGGCTCAATATTATATTTATATTTCTTTCTAAAGAAAAAATATAAATGATAATATGGTAGGGTATTTAAAATGTATTAAAAATAAAACTTCAGCAGCCATTTTTAAAAAGGTTTTAGAAAATTAGAAATGTATGAAAGCTTCTGGATCATTTAAAGAACATATCAACTCTGTAGCTCTCATTCATTTATTTTTTTCTTTATAAAACAAGTATTTATTGGGTACAAATTATGCTAGGCAAATGGGTAATGTCATAAGCAGACTAATGCACCCCCACCCAAATGTCCCTGTCTTAATCCCTGGAACCTATGAACAGGTTACTTCACATCACAAGGAGACATTAAGATTGCTAATTAGCTAACTTTAAACTTTAAAATAGGGAGATTGTCCTGGATTATTTGCCTGGGCTCAATCTGATCACAATATTCCTTAAAAGTAGATAAGTGAGGCAGAAGCCAGTGAGTAATGCAGACCCATCATTGCTGGCTTTAAAAAAGCCAGAAGGAGGCCAGGAGTCCAAGAATATGTGATGGCTCTAGAAGATGGAAAAGGCAAGGAAACCAATTCTTACCGAAAGCCTCCAGAAATGGAAAGTAACACTATATGTAAGTAAGAATGTAACACTATATGTTAATTATACTTGAACAACAATAACAAAAAGAGAAATCTCGAAAAATTTTTAAAAAAGCAAAAATTAAAAACCAAAAAACCAAAAAAGCCTCCAGAAAGGAACACAGCCCTTGCTGATGCCTCAGTTTTAGCCCAGTGTGACCAGTGTCAGAAACCCGACATACAGAAATGTAAGATAACAGATCTGTACTGTTTTATGCCACTAAGTGTGTGGTAATTTGTTACAGCAATAATAGAAATAGAACATGTGTACTATGTTCTATTTGAATGAAAAAAAAAAAAAGAATCCTGTTCCAATAGTACTTAGAGTCTGGTAGGAAAGTAAATAGTTATTTAATACTAGTAAATATCAATGGAAAACAGTTATTCTGTGAAGCGCTACAAAAGAATATAAGCTCTAAGTTGTTTGCTCCTATTTAAAAAGAGTTATATTCTAAAGTCAGTATAAAAAGCACAAATCACAGGCATGATGAATGCTGAATAACTCTTAAGTGTCCACATAAGGTTTTATTATACATGGTTTTGGCCATCCAGGCCAGAACAGTAATTCTAAAGCTTGATAACCAGTAAAGTAGATTAACAAAACAAAAGCAGGGTCTATATGCAGAGTGGTGATCAAATGTATCCTCTTTTTTGAAAAACAATCAAATGTCTGACAATGACTAGAGTAGGGATGTGGAGAATGCGAAAATATTGAGCTTTCCTTCAGGGTTTACTCTGTTTTATATTTCATATCAAGCTTTTAAAACTTCATTTCCAATAGTGAAATGTTAAATATAGTCACATTAAATTTACAAATAAAATAAGTTCCCTGTGAATTTTAATACTTTTAAACTTGTTCCAGACATTCTGATCAACATAATATGATATGACAAAAAAACAGCTGTAATCATTAGAAAGTTGAAGATAAAAATGCTCTTTTTTATTTTTATTTTATGGTGGCAAGAACATTTACAGATGGTAAAATATACCTGGAAACCCCAAGAAAATCAACTGAAAAGTTCTAATTTACCAAGAGATTATCAGTAAAATTGTTATATATTAAAATGAAACTATACCTTTCTCTTAGAAGTTATATTCTAAAAGAGAATCCTCCATTAACAAAGAAACAAATAACCATGTACCCAGGAAATCACTAACCAGTCAATGCATAGAATCTGTATGAAGAAAAAAGATTAAAAAAAAGAGAGAGAAAATAAAAAGAAAAAGGCATGGTAAATGCCCTGTGAATTAAGAGCATTTTAAGTTAATGAGTAATGTCAGCATGTTTGGGCAGGGTGGAGACTTGGGGAGGTCTAAGGAGGCACAGCGTATATGAGGATCCAATAGAGTTCTGACAGACGATCCTATTAACCTTACACGTTAATAGGAAGTGAAAGAGTATTCAAGAAATTACTTTAGAATAAAAGCATTGGGTCTTCACTGCACATAATTAACCAAAATATATGTCATGCATATTAAAGTGTTAAGATTTTCTAATTAAAATTTTATTGCCATGTGTGATATAAAAGAAAATGTAGATGACCATTTAAATGAACCAATAATGGAGGACTCAACAAGCAACACAGAAATTGAAGAACAATAGATTTGACGGTACAAAAATATAAAGTGTCTACATGGCAAATATCTTGTTGAAAGATTTACTATAAACACATTACATTTGTAGTAAACATGGCTGATAAAAAGCTGATATTAAAATTTTTAAAATTTTTTTTTTTTTTGGAGAGACAGAACACAAGTAGAGGAGAAACAGAGAGAGAGAGGGAGACACAGAATCCGAAGCAGGCTCCAGGCTCTGAGCTGTCAGCACAGAGCCCAATGTGGAGCTTGAACCCATGAACTGTGAGATCACAGCCCAGGCCGAAGTCGAATGTTTAAATGAGCCACCCTGGCACCCCAAAAAGTTGATATTCTTATGAGAAGTTCTAAAAAGAGCAATGAGAAAATGTGCTAATTAAAAAAGACATATGCATGTGTTTGACTTCTTTACTGATCAATATTATATATACAGATTAAAGTAAAAAGAATATATGATTTTGGGGGGCACCTGGGTGGCTCAGTGGTTAAGCATCCAACTTCAACTCAGGTCATGATCTCCTGGTTTGTAAGTTCAAGCCCTACGTTGGGCTCTGTGCTGACAGCTCAGAGCCTGGAGCCTGCTTTGGATTCTGTGTCTCCCTCTCTCTGCCTCTCCCCCACTCATGCTCTGTCTCTCTCAAAAATAAATAAATGTTAAAAAAAATTTTAAAAAAAGGAATATGCAATTTTTTACTTATTACCTTAGAAATAGGCATAGATTAAGTAAGTATCAGTATTAAACACTATTGATTTTATAGTGAGATGCTGCTGCTTCTGGGATTATTAGTAAGTATGTATTTTCTGAAGAGACATTATCAATATATATTATTAAAGGCCTAAAAACTTACATGTTTTATTTCAATATTCTCACTTCTAGAGCTCTATCTTAATAAAATAACCATAGGTTCTGACAGAGAAGATTCCTATGCTAAGATTTTAGCCATGGGATGTTTAATTTCAGTCAGCATCATAAAATAAAATTTTATTTCAGTATTTAGTGCATTGAAAGCACTTAATACTTACTTTTAAGTGAAAAATTAATGACCACTTTTTAAGTGGCAAAAACGGAAATGGGCCTAAGTATGTAGCAGAGAAAAAAGTTACATACATTCTATAAAAAGTTATATATAGTTAAACCAATTACATATAGTAAGGTAAATGTGGTAGCCAGACTCCAGGATGGCTCAAGGATCCCTGTCTCCTGAAATCATTTATTTCATACATTTGTGTAATGTCCTCTTCCCCCTTAGCATGGGGTTGGCCTTGGTAACTGTTTCTAATGAATAACATGGTAGAAGTGATCATATGTGACTGGAAGACTAAGTCATAAAAGGCAGTATAAACAATCTCTCTCTCTCTCATTCCTTCTCTGTGTCCTCCCCTCTCTCCCACTCCCTCTCTTTTTTCATCTACTCTGGAAGAAACCATGGTGGGAACAGCTCTACAGAGAAGCCCATGTGTTGAAAAACTGATGCCTCCAGTCAATAAACAGCCAAGTGAGTGAGCTTCAAAGTGAACCCTCCAGGGTCAGTCAAGTCTTCTGAGTCCGTAGCCCTGGTCAAAGCTTGACTGCAACCTCATGAGACACACTGAGCCAGAACATCCCTGGTAGGCCCTCCTGAATTCCTGACACTCGGAAACTCTTGTGACCTAATACATACTTACTTTGAGTCCTGGAGTAATATGTTATGCAACAATGATATAGTAAGTTCCAAGATATAGAAGTTCAAGTTATTGAATCATGTTCTCAAAGACTATTTAATGGCATAGTGGCATGAGATAGCATTAAGGGTTAAAAAGATATTAAAAAAGAACCCTCATGAAGTAGAATTTTGTCAACCTTATAACCCTGAGTAAAATCCATCTTTATCTATATATCTTGAAATAAAACAGAGCCAAATATTAACAGTAATGTTACACATGATATGATAATCATTTATTTTAATTTTTTGTACTTTCCTGTTTTCCTGAAAGCTCTGTAATGAGCAATATTCCTTTTATAATCAGAAACCAGAAAGAAACTGTTGGATGCTAATTACAAAATGTGTCTAATAAATTGGTTCAAATAAATTCCCATGTAATTCATTTGAAAAAAGAGCCAAACATTTTCACATACCAAGAAAAAATAATAAATTTAAAAACACACAATTCTTCTAAGAATGTATATTCCTTCTTAGTGTTGGGTCATAATTATGACTTATCTCTTTGTTATAGTCAGCTCAAACCTTCCTTTTGCCATTAAGGATGCTTTACTTAACCTAATAATTTCTATAATAATGGGTGTAAATTCTTTTTAAAGATCTTCATTATTTTTCTCACTCATACTCCTCTCCTTGAATTTCCTTTGCCCTTGTGAATAGTTGGCTTGCAAACTAGATCAAGCCCTGGATTCCTTCCAAGTCCAGCAAACTCCAGGAGGAGGAATATGGGACAACTTCCACACCCCCCCACACTCCCCCCACACACACTTAATGGGGACTTAAGCAGGCAATGAATGGGGGCTGGTTAACAAGGCACTACACGAACTTGATGGAACATAATCCTGGGTCACAAGATATGAATTCATTCATTTGTTTAGTCATTATTTATTCAATAATTTTTTACTGAGTATTTACTATGCATCAAACACTATGTTAAGTCTTGACATAAGATGATAGTTCCAACTTGGAGAAACAAGGTTTGAAGGTTGAGTTATAACAGTACATGCTCACACTCTGGAGTGGAAGGAGGCATGGTGCATACAAAGGACTGAAAAAAGTGAGTGAGAGTAAATGTGGTCCTACATCTCAGTGGGAGAGCTGGCAGGAGCTATCCATAGCTTTCAAATCATTTAGGAAGTTCATACTAAGAGTAATAAAAAGTATCTGAGTAAAAAATAAAAACAAAAAAGAGCATCCCCTGACATCAGAAAGCTAGCCTGGAATTCATAGCAAAGCCTAATTATTCTCCTGTTAACATAAACAATCTCATATTATACCAACCTCAGACAAGGTTACTCAAGGACTATGATAAAATGAGTCCACTTTATAGTTTGTGTAAGTACAGGCAAAATAAAAGGTTACTGTGCTACTCACAAAATACCAAACACCCCGTCTTGGCCAAAATATATAACTTCCACTTCTTTACCAATTACAGTTTTATCTTTGTAGTAGATAAGATTTATTAAATGTCCAATCATAGAACAACCCCTGTTTTCTGACAGCATCCAAAGTAGAGTGAGCTCCTGCTTCTCTAGACCCTCTCTCAAATCACCAACCAAATCCCAAATCCTAAAATAGGTTCTTTCTAACACCGTCTAAGATACCCCATGGTTTCCTATGGTATTATTTAACCCCAAGCATATTCTATAACTCCTATGGAGTTATTTAACTCCAAGCATATTCATGGTGGTCTTTGGCTGAAGGGCACTGATACCACTATGAGGTTTCTGACATACTTAGAATAAATTTTAACAAGGTTTTATTGAGAGATCTGATAAAATGGAAAGTAAATTACAGTACCTTAAATTCCTATATAGGCCAAGATTGATTTATGTGGTCTATCCTGGTTAATTTTCTCCCTTCCTTTTGCTCCTTTCCATGGGTTCAAGGGCAGCTTTTATCTTCCTTTTCCTCACTTTTCCTTCAGTGTTGACCTCACGCATATTCTTGAAGCACTATGTAGAATTCCATATCTCAGAACATGAACAAAATTAAGTCTATGATTTCAAAGAAAACTGGGAGACGTTTATCCCTCACACCATTTGATTTAGTCTAAAATAAGACCCTGAGATGAGGATTCATGTGCCAATGATCTGTTAAAGAATTCTCCCAGGAGGGGTGCCTGGCTGGCTCAGTTGGTAGAGCATGCAACTCTTGATCTTTGGGTTGTGAGTTTGATCCCCATCTTGGGTGTGGTGATTACTTAAAAATACAGTCTTAAAAAACATTTGCTCCTGGGAGAAATCTGTGAGACCGTGAAGGAAAAGGAAGGGATAAAGTCAAGTAAGGATGCAATTACAGGCCAAATCCCAGTTATCAGCCTGGTCCACAGGCTGCTTTATTTATTTATTAAAAAAATTTTTTTTAATGTTTATTTATTTTTGAGAGAGAGAGACAGCAAGGAGGGGAGGGGCAGAGAGAAGGAGACACAGAATCCAAAGCAGGCTCCAGGTTCTGAGCTGTCAGCACAGAGCCCATGGGGCTTGAACTCATGAACCATGAGATCATGACCTGAGCCAAAGTCATATGCTTAACTGATTGAGCCACCCAGGTGCCCCCCACAGGGAGCTCTAAAGTGTAAATTATACCTTAGAATTTGTATTAACCTGATGAAAGGATCCGGGCTATCAGACTCTGACATTAGTCACTGGTAGTGGCTGCTTCAGGGGCACAGAACCTTACAGGCACTTCCAATTCCAGTAGCCAGAAGCAGCCATATAAAAAGAGTCATAAATGGTGGCGGTTTGAAGTAAAAGCAGGTTGGGGCAGAGGTTTCACAAAAATGGGCAGAGATATCCCAGATGATCTGGTGGAGCACCTCCATTTCCTAATCCTTGTCTACCCATTTTCATTTCCTACCACTGGACTGACCTTCCCACAAATGATGACAATGGAAACACCTATTTGCCTTGGAGGAAGCTCTACAGAGATATGTGTGGACCACTGGCTCCTACAAAACAATCTTATACAGAGGGACCTCACTCTATTTCTTGAAATAAATTTTAATTTAATTTTCCTGAAATCCTTCATTTTAAATATCCCATAAGGAGCGTCTCATGGCAAATTCAGATTTCTCTGCAACAAGTTCTGGTTTGTTCAATTTTCATTCCTCCCCCGGTAAGTGTTCAAGAAAATAGGGGGCCAGCCTTACCATCTGTTATATCAATAGATACGTTAAGCATATAGCACACTGCCTGGCACTGTAGATCCTAAGTATATAGTAGCTATCTTTATGATTGTTTCAAGGATGTCAAATGTTAGGGGAGGGAATTACACCTTTTTGGCTATTATTGACTAATCATCCACTATTCTTTCTGTCCTCCTGGGACCTGAAAGATGTGTTGGCCACAGCCATGTGACAGAACCATCTGTAACTTGTGCTTTTTGGGACTAGAATATTTTCTAGATTTCTAGATTTCTCATAGATTAATCAGCATGGCTCTAATTAATGGCTCAGTAACAAACACATGCCTTGTGTGACTTTGTGAAGGGAAGATTTCCAGAAGTCTCTCTGACTGCTTGGAGGCAGCAAAAGGAGGGCGGGTAAGTTGCCAAGATATCTCTCCCATCATAATGAGCACTAATTGAATGTCTTGTTTAAAAAATGTGTAAAACTATAAAGACATCATCACTTAGATGATTTGGGCTGCAGCCTGGCCAGATGCAGTTCTATGTTTCAGACATGATGTCATAAGCCAGTTAAGATGCATTACATATTTTAAAATATTGTGTTTGCTTGGACTGGTCATGTGTTCTAGGACTTTTCCTGGATCAGCCTTGAGGAAATGATAAAGAAATGCCCCTGCCCACAACATTCTTCAGTTCTAGTGCATTCTCCCTTTCTTGGTTCTCATCTCAAAGTATATCCTAAGGCCTCCAAAAGTGCTGGCCTATCTTATCTCTCCTGTCTCCAATTACAACTTGCTTGTTAAATGTTAAATGTATGCTAACTCACTGGGCCCAAGGGTCAATAAACAGGAAAATACAAGAACTTAGCTATGGGACCTCCAGGAATATCCAGGTAGTTGGGGACATGGCCAGAAAGGATTTAATAGGTTGTCTGGTTTTATTGAATTCCTTGGTAAGAATAAGGGTGGACGAAAAACAAATAACCCAGTGAAGAAATGGGCAGAAAACATGAATAGACACTTCTCTAAAGAAGACATCCGGATGGCCAACAGGCACATGAAAAGATGTTCAACGTCGCTCCTTATCAGGGAAATACAAATCAAAACCACACTCAGATACCACCTCACGCCAGTCAGAGTGGCCAAAATGAAGAAATCAGGAGACTATAGATGCTGGAGAGGATGTGGAGAAACAGGAACCCTCTTGCACTGTTGGTGGGAATGCAAATTGGTGCAGCCGCTCTGGAAAGCAGTGTGGAGGTTCCTCAGAAAATTAAAAATAGACCTACCCTATGACCCAGCAATAGCACTGCTAGGAATTTATCCAAGGGATACAGGAGTACTGATGCATAGGGGCACCTGTACCCCAATGTTTATAGCGGCACTCTCAACAATAGCCAAATTATGGAAAGAGCCTAAATGTCCATCAACTGATGAATGGATAAAGAAATTGTGGTTTATATACACAATGGAATACTACGTGGCAATGAGAAAAAATGAAATATGGCCTTTTGTAGCAACATGGATGGAACTGGAGAGTGTGATGCTAAGTGAAATAAGCCATACAGAGAAAGACAGATACCATATGGTTTCACTCTTATGTGGATCCTGAGAAACATAACAGAAACCCATGGGGGAGGGGAAGGAAAAAAAAAAAAAAAAAGAGGTTAGAGTGGGAGAGAGCCAAAGCATTAGAGACTGTTAAAAACTGAGAACAAACTGAGGGTTGATGGGGGGTGGGAGGGAGGGCAGGGTGGGTGATGGGTATTGAGGAGGGCACCTTTTGGGATGAGCACTGGGTGTTGTATGGAAACCAATTTGACAGTAAATTTCATATATTAAAAAATAAAATAAAAAAAAAAAAAAAAAAAAAAGAATAAGGGTGGAATTTTTGTGATACTTTGATGTAATGCCTGGATGCTGTTCTACTAATTAATCAATCAGTGCTCTATCAATTTATTCCCCCTCATCAAGTTCAGAAAAATCTAAGTGCATAATAAAAAGAACAAAGAGAATGAGGTGAGAATACATTTATTTGAAATATATTGACAAGTATCTAATTGACCTCTACTGCAATGCTATTTGGTAAAACACAAATTAAAGAATGTGGTCCAAATTTTTACAAAAGGGATGTCCTGGGATCTAATTAATCAAGTTATCTTCTCTGTCTGAGGCAGGTGCTGGGAAGGGGCATCAGCAGATTTAGTTCTAGAACTGGAAGAGAGGTAGAAATTTTCCTTGTCTGACTCTGCCTATTTCCCTCTCTGAGATTATTTCCTCTGTGAGACTATTTTCCCAATATTTTCCTTTGTTCACTTTTAACCTGCTTAGAATCACTAAAGCAGTTGTTTCTGAAACTGACCAGAACAAACATGAAGTTAACTTTAAGTCTAAACTATTCGGTAGGCTAAAGTTGCACTTTCAATTCTATTTACCATCTTACATTAATGGTGATAAACCACCTTCATCCTAAGCCCAGGATGAAATTTCAAATAAAGCCCATTAATAATGATCCAAATATGTACATTTTTACAGGTTCCTCCTTCTTCTGACCCCTGGTTATCTAAGAGAAAAACACAAGAGTCGGTGCTTCAGAACATGGGGCTCTCAGCAAGCATGCCTGATCCAGTCCTTTCACACATAAGAACTGAATGATATTGACTAAGTTACATATCCTTTCTTTGACCCATATTCCTAGTTTCTTAAGTGGGATGAGAACAGTATCACCTCATAGAGCTTTTGTGCTGATTAATCAAGTTATTACAGGTATACCATTTAGAATAGTGCCTGGCACAGAGTAAGCAGCCCATAGACTTATTTATCATTATGAGCACATTTATTTTAAAAGGAAAAGAACCAGAGAGGATGTGCCTTTAAAGGAACAGTTCCTTTGACTACCCTGAGCTTTTGAGTTATGGTGTATCAGATTAGACATCTTCCTGCTTGAGCAGGAGTCAGGAAGAAAGTGGGAGAAGCAGAATTAGACTAAGACTAACAATGTGTGGGGTGCCTGGGTGGTTCAGTCAGTTAAGTCTTGGTTTCCCCCCATGTCATGATCTCACAGTTCATGAGTTTAAGACCCATGTAGGGCTCCATCCTGGCAGTGCAGAGCCTACCTGGTATTCTGTCTATCTCCCTCTGTCTCTGCCCCTTTCCTGCTCATGTGCTCTCTCTCTCAAAAATAAACAAATAAACTTAAAAAAAAGAGAAGACTAACAACATGATCCAAAATTCCAATTTCTCGTATCACTGAAGACAGAGCAAAGTGAAGGACAGGAGAAGTAGGATACTGCGCTGGGACCAAAATGGGGAGGCAGAAAGCTGGGGAGAGCATGACAAAGTTACACAACATAGTTGAAGGCATATTCCTCCAAAAAACAGATTATGTCATCTAGAATTCCTTTTAGACACACTGGTGAAAATCCCTTCAAAAGCATTAATGTTAAGGAGTTATCTTTCATTGAAAGTAGATTTTTATTTTTTTAAAAAAACAACCACCATTTGGATATGAAATAAAAATGAAAAATATGGTTTAATGTTCTTTTTTCAAAATGGTGCCATGAATAAAAAATGGTGTATCATTTTTAAGTCTTTGATTTCTAGTACCTCTCATACATATTTTATGTGTTTTTTGGTCATTCTCCACCCTCACTCCTTGGACTATGCATTGACTGCTCATGACCTTTGCCTACCTTTATATTGAGGATTTTTTTTCTCCTTATGCAATTGCAGCTACCCATATTGAACATTAAGAACTTCATGCAACACTTTCTGGCTGCCAGGGGAAAAGTTGTGTTCCGGGTAGCAGGGCTCAGGTTACTAAAACTCATGAATTCATTTCTTTCTGCTTCTCTTCACTTTTGTTGGCCTGAGGTCCCTATGTAATGCCATCTTGGCCACTTGGACATTTCCGTTTCATTGTGAGCACTGATACTCCTTGTCCACCTTAGTCTACAATACGTACTTTCTCTTTCTCTTTCTCAATCTCTCTTTCCCTCTCCCCCCCTCTTTATTTGGTGAGGATTCATTTCTCAGGGTCTTCCCTGCCATTTTTCTTATTTGTAGAGTCTATCCACTGTTTTCTCCTGTTTGATGCAAATATTACCTTTGATACGGACATTACCTTTGCTGATTTTAAGAAACATCTCATTAAACTTCTCTGTTCAAGACAGAAGTCTCCTTCTATAGCAATAGCAGAGTTACTCAAGTAATTATGGAAACAAAGGAGAGAGGGGGAGTGAGGGCTATTTCTGAAGGGAGAGGACCTCTGGAAGGGCACAGAATTTGCAGAAGAGGAGGGGGAAAGGGATGTACTTTTGAAATGATGTTCTCGGGTTTGAGGAATCACTGACTAAACTGATTCTATTTACATGCCTGGCCCCAAACATAGATGTAAAATATGAGTTTCAGACAAGCAGAGAAGTTCTAAATATGTGTGTGGATATGTAGAATTGGTAAAGGTGAATATTTTCTAGAGTGATGTCAATACACTTTCAAATTATTAATAGATTTATTCACATTGGCTCTTGTTCTCTTCTTTAAGAGTGTAGATATTGGGGCACCTGGGTGGCTCAGTCGGCTAAGCATCCGACTTCGGCTCAGGTCATGATCTAACAATTTGTGAGCTCAAGCCCCCAAATCAGGTTTTGTGCTGACAGTTCAGAGCCTGGAGCCTTCTTTGGATTCTGTGCCTGCCTGTCCCCTGCTCGCACTCTCTCTCTGTCTTTCAAGAATAAATAAACACTAAAAAAATTTTACAAAAAATGTAGATATGATAGTTGTCTAACCCTGAAAAAAGAGCAATGATTTAATATCTATTAATAACTAAATCAATAAACTTTCCTTGGGCACTTATGATGTCACAGTACCTGGGCAGGTGCCATGGAGTAAACAAAGAGGAAGGGAACAGATCTTTGCCCTCAGGTTTGAAGAATAGAAAAGAATATTTGAGACACTAAGCAACATATTAACAGATTTCAAAATTTATTCCATAATTATTGGTAGTTAACTGAAACATCTAAAAGCTTTACCTTATATGTTCTCTTGATTTTTGTGAGGAAGTATGACTTATAAAAGGTTTTGCATTCAACATCACCTGAGGAGAAAATACAATTCCTTCTGCTCTTACCTTAATGACACTTAAAGTAATTTAACTGTTCTATGGTGAAATATTATACATAGAACCAAGAAGCACTGAAGCTAATGGAGATGGTTGGGTCAATGATTAGCAAAACAGACAAAAATGTGGGTGAAGAAACTCATCCAAATGTAAAGGTCAAAATAAAATTATTACTTAGCTATTATTTATTGAGTGCCTACTAGATTCCATGCAAGTGCTTTTAGACTTTGGCCTCAGAAAAGTGCTGTGTGAAGCTTGATTTAACATACCCAGACATATATTTTATCAGAAATAATAGAGGGTTATAAAGGAAAGCTGTTGTAGTGGAAATAAAGAGAGGACAAACATTAAGGAGATAAAATCTATAGAATTTGGAGATTTTGTGTGTGTGTGTGTGTGTGTTAAGGGGCTGATAACTGTGGAGAAAGCCAAAATGAGTCTGACATTACAGGAAAAAAAGGAAAACAGTGTTTTTTATGGTGTATAATGTGGGAAAGGAAGGATCATGTACAGATAATCTGGGAAGAGTTTTTCTTGGTGAACCATTTTGTCTGGACTGGCTTTTACTGGTTCATCTGTAAAGAGAGAAACTTCTATCATGGGCTCTTTTAGAGGCAGCATGCAGCTTATGACAGCTCTCACTATGCCAGGCTTTTATGAAATGATGAAGAGTGGTTCCTGGATGATAGATGCTTCTGCTGTAGCAGGGGAAATTGTCAGGGGCTTAGAGGTGCTTAGCAGATAACGGGCATTTGTTCCAGGGTACACTGACACTGCAGGGCAAAGCAAACAGCAATTTGTTATCCGGTGGTACGGCAGGGTTTGGGAATGCTGATTTAGTGGACAGAGCAAGATAACAGACCTGTAACCATGCAAATCATCAGAAAACCTGAAAAAGTAAATGTTGTCCCATCTAAATCTACCTGCCATAATAAGGGATAAATTCGCTTTTCAAGTTTGCCATTCGGTCGGAGATCACATGATGCACCAAGCCTGATGTAAGCCAGCCAACTATGCCAACCCAATAGCACTGTTTCTGACACTGATTACGAGTTTGATCGATACTGTTGAGTGAATTTTTGATTTGCTTCTTTGTTTAAAGATTTTACAAGTCTTGATTATTCTCACTCCATAAATGTTTATATTCTTATTTCCCACCAATGAATGCCCACATTACCATGTAATAAGCTGGAATGTAAAACCAGCTTTATGGTTAACATTGATACCAAGCCAAGAGGTTCCATATGTTCTTTTGAAATAATCTGACTGCATACCTGTATGTCATCAGTGTTGAGTGACCCTAACCCATTAGTAAATGACAGACCAATCTTTAGAAAAAGAAGTGAATTCTTCAGTCCAAAGGTTAAGATATTTAACTCATAAAGCTCGTCTGGTGACACAAATGGTATTTTGGGTTTCAATTTCTCATTCAAGGACATCTTCCAAAACCCTTTAAGTAAAACAAAAGTTGTTTGTAGTACCCAAATAATCTACCAAAAGAGGAATAGGATTTATATCTGTTTTCATGTTAGAGTATACTTTTCTTTAACATACATAAAATTGAATTGTATCATTTGTAATTACACATAAGCATCTTAATGAAACAAAGAGATTTTTATATTTGTAATATAATTTTAACATATACTCTTTCCACTTTTCACTTACCACTATTAGTTTTTATTTTCCTATTGTTCTTATTACTAGATTAAGTGAAATTTAGTTCATAATTGTAGCCCAATATTTCTTATCTGATTTGCCTAGAAATATTTTACATAGTTCACAAAAGAATAAAATATCTTGTTGAGAATGTTCAAGCACTTTCCTACCCGTCTGCTAATTTTCATCAGATACATACTGATAGTTCTTTGAACTGTTTCCCAGGAGAACAACTCCAGACCCTCATGATTCTGGTCATCCTTCACTAAATGAATCAACATTATTAGACTGAACATTCCAATTAGTGCACCCTAAGACTTCTTATGGAACATTATATAAGCTAAAAAATTGGGTTAATATTACTCTGAACTTATTATAATATGTTTTTCTTATTTCCCTGAATCTACCAAAGGACAAAACTTCTTGTATACTGCATCCCAATTCTCATTACCTTCTTAGGGATACTTTGATAATTTAATATTCTCAAGGTGCTTTACAAGTAGAAGGTATTAAAAGAATCTGGCAAATAATTGTCTTGTATTTTCATACCACACACACAAAAATCCTTAATGGTTTTCTATTCCCATATGCATTTAAATAGTTATTTGTTTGAGGTTATGTTTTCACAGTGGCCAAAATAGCTATGTGTTTGCCCAAAGAAAAAATCAAGTCAATGAAACAAACACAAAGTAAGCCTTCTTGTATTGAATGGTTTGTATTCTAGATGGAGAATGATGATCAATACAGATAAGAGTACTCACCCAAGAGGCCCAATTGGAGATAAACTTTCCATTTCTCCTTCTAGAGGTGTTTTATGGTAATTACTTAGCTCAGAGCTTCCTTACATACAGAAAACACACAATAACTATTGCACAAATAAATGAATAGGTGAATGAATGAATGAATACCAAGAAAATCTTGCTGCCTCTAAGCCAAGAAGGGCAGCTGCATAATCTACAGTCTGTAAATGTCTTTTCTGCTTCCCTGCAGAGTTATAAAGAGCATACGTCTTTTCTGTTTACTGAATTAGTTGGTTACAATGCCTGTATACCTACATGCATCTTGGAAATATTTGCATCCATTCACAATAATGTATTGGGAAGAATCCATTCTGAAAAAGTACTAGCAGTTGGGCCAATGTGTTCTGAGAAGGCTGACAACATGGGAGAGCCAGAGAGGGAATGATTTCCAGCCATCAGGATTTCTGTCTCAAGTGTTTCTATTCTACCCTCTTGACATGGAGGTATGGAGTTGGAATTATAAAATATTGCTATGGGCGTAGAAAAGGAAAATAAGGATCATCTCTTAGGACAGCATTGGCCTTAACAAAAATCCATAATGCAAACAAGAAAGCTTGGGAACATTTCATAGGACACAAATAAATAGAACACTGAGGCTGAAATGCAGTCCTGAGATGAATTCTAAGGTTCTGCCTCAGGGTTGGGGACTTGGTTTACAATCTAAACCAATGTATCTTTTTGCCAAAATTAAAATAAAACCTCAATAGAGGATCCAAGGCTCAAATTATTTATTCTTCTGGAACTCCCTGCTCATCATTATTTAAACATTGGTGTTTAATTTTTTAGTGAAAGAAAATGAATTAGACACTTGACTCCAACTCCTCTATGGAGAAAAATGTGCCAGTTTTAAAGGGATCTGACACTGAACAATCCAAATCATCATTATCATCATCTTCAATATCATCATTAGTATTGACTCAGCATTTACTGTGTAATTGAGACTTCTAAGATCCTCACATGAGTCATGTCATTGAATCCTCCAAAGCTAAAAGAGGTGAATGCTATTATTACTATCTTAAGATGAGAAATCTGAGGCTCAAGGAAGTAGAATAATTTTCACAAAGTCACAGAGCTCTGTGACTTGTGTAGGTATGTGTTCTGGTTAGGGCAGGATTTAAATCTGGACAATCTAGGGAAAGTGGAGTGTGTGTGAGGAGCTCAGATGAGCTGGAGAGATTTGAGCTGCCAGATATTGGAGTAGCCAATTAAAGCAACAAGCAAAGTGGTAGCAACAGTAAAGCCTTTTTAATCACTTACTGTGATAGTATAAGCAAGAAGCTAAGCCACATAAAGTACTAACTCCCCTGATCCATTTCCCCCTACGGAACAGCACAATGGTTTGAGGATTTGGTGGATGTGCACAGACGTTGAGTTCTTTTTACTGTTGACGAAGTCTCAAACACAATCTTCGGCTGTTTTATTGCCCCTGGGGCTAGGTAGAGGGCAGGGGAAAGAGCCAGGAATGAGTAGTGCATCAGAGTAGGGAAAAGTACCTTTGAGTTCCCCTCCTCCCTCCACCTCCTGAAGGAGGCCTTAGCAGAGGCACCTGAGAAGGCATTTCCTTAACATCCCAGAAAAACAGGTTTTGGATTGAGGCTTCTAGGCTAGAAATGCTAATATGTAAGGACATGGCTGACCAGAGCAGCCTTAGATATGGTAACACAGTGGCTATGCACCAAGTCTGGTGTGGGGAGGCCAGCCCTCCCCTGTGAGGCCTGTCACGTAAAGTCTTTGTTACTGCCTATGGTGGGTCCTAAAAAATCACATATAGGTTTTCAGCCTGGGGCTGGACTCCTCAGTATGCAAACCTAATCTGGAGACGTTCACTATGCAAATTCTACTGTACACCCTACTGATTCTGATATGGCCTCTGCTTCATTCTATTTTGAAAAATTTCTCCACAAGTGTGCCACTGTGACTGACAGAATTATGTTCTTCAGTTTGTTGGATTAAAGGAAAAAAAGATTAAATGTAATCTCGATTTCTGACTAACCATAGAAAATGACAGCAAATTGAAAATTCAGAAATTCACAAGATTAAAAGGGATTAACAGTCATGCACAGGAGATGTCTATGGGATTGGAGGAGGTAGAAAGGATGGGGACTTAGGGAAAAAGAGAGAACCAATAGCAGAGGACAGCAATGAAAAGTAAGATCATTACATTCTAGGATCCAGCAGACTCAGAAATGGGAGGCTCCCAAGTATCACAGAAGGTGATCCTGATTTAAGTGGCCAAAATAGGGGGTTGTTTGACAAGTCTATCCAGGCACAGTCAAATAAATATAAAAGTAAGACACATCCCAGGGAATAATCATTTTAGTACTTAAGTTTGATTTCAGATTATTAATTGGATTTGTATAAAATATATAACTTACAAAAATATACCCAAACTTGGTTAAATTTATGTTGGTATTGATGTTCTTTTTTTTTTTTTTTTTTTTTTTTTTTTTTGAGAGAGAGAGAGAGGGCATAAGTGAATGGAGAGGCAGAAAGAGAGAATCCCATGAGGGGGAGAAAGAGAGAGAGAGAGAGAGAGAGAGAGAGAGAGAGAGAGAGAAAGGAGCAGGGCTTACCTGAAGCAGGGCTCATGCTCAGCGGATGTGGGACTCACAAACTGTTAGATCATGACCTGATCACGACCTGTTAGATCATGATCATCTCCCCCCAGGAGACGACCAGTGGTATGTTCTGTGGGGTAAGTAAAACCCGGAAGACCACAGTTGTTTCTTTTGATCACTAGGCACAGTACAAGTTGAAGGTGAGATGTGGGAATAAAAATGGGCAGCTCAAGTGAAAAGCTGCCTTCTGTGTGCTGAGGGCCCAGCCACCTTTTCCATCCTGCTTTCGTGATTCTGATGGGCAGTAAAAATGCTCCAGGCAGAAGACTGGAGCCTTCTTCTGGAGAAACTAGAAATTGTGGGTAAAACATTCCCTGCCTGATGTCCCAACAATGAATACCCACACAACTTGCAATCAGCCCAAGGATGGCTAACATTTTAAGAAATCCTCTAACACAAAAGACAGATACACGAAGAAACAAATCAGAAGCAGAGAGGGAAACTTAAAATATTCTACAATCAATATCCTACAAAAGTTAAAAGAAGATATTGGATCTATTTAAAAGAATGGATGCTAGACAACAGGAATAATCAGAAATATGCATGGGTTTTAAAATGAACATGCTAGCCTAAATTATACATACACATATGAGCACATTCTGAAGGGCTAGGAGACATAACGCTTTCAAAATTCCAAGAGAAATGTTTTCTTTTTTAAGTTTATTTATTTATTTTGAGAGAGAGAGACAAAGAGGGAATGGGGGCAGGAAAAGGTGGAGAGAGAGAGAAAAGAGAGAGAGAGAGAGAGAGAGAGAGAGAGAGAGAGAGAGAGAGAGAGAGAATCTCAAGCAGGCTCTGCACTGGCACTGCAGCATGGAACCTGACACAGGGCTTGAACTCATGAACCATGAGATCATGTCCTGAGCCAAAACCAAGTCAGATGCTTAAGCAGTGAGCCACTCAAGTGTCCCAAGAAATGTTTTTTAACTTAGACTTCTATACCAAGTCAAGAGGACTATAATTCAAGATCAACAGAGTGGAAGAATGAGAAATTATTGTGGATCCAACACAGAAGAATATAGGTCCTTGGAAAATCGCTGTTCAACAGGCTGAGAGGACAACCAAACTAATGTGGAAGAAACCAGACTTCTGTCTCTGGTGTGAGACAGAGGCTATGGGATTATCCTTGGGGGATGGTAAATGAGACAATGTGAGAAAAAAAAGCCAAAAACCAAATGACCTGATTCCTTATTCAATGTGTTTGAGCCGCTGGAAAAAACTGTTACTACGTGCTTGACAGATATATTGGAACATTTGTGGGAATTGATAGGTGTAAAACTAAGTAAATAAAAAATGGGAGATTAATTGATAACTCCAGGAAGAACAGACGATGACTCATAAGCATAGGACCTTTTGACTCAGTAGTAGATGACACTTAGTAATAATAAGATAAACCCTGATAAGTGAACCTTACTTAAATGGTGACGTAACTACATAGGTAGAGGCTTGGGAAGCAGATAGAGTCCATTAAATCCTTATGAACATAACCAGAACTCAATAGAATGTTTAAAACTAAGAAATCAAAAGGAAAAAAAAAAGAAACAGATAGTGATTATTATTTGGAAATGAAATTTGGAAGTAAATAAAAATATATAATAAAAGCAAAAACTGCCCCTGCTCCTCTAAGGAACAGCTGGTTTTATTTGTATGACTCTTCATACATGAGATCCAAAGCATAAAATGCTATCTATGGCCATAGCCATAACACATTCATTTCATCAATTTATTTTATTTGTAAAAGAGCTAAAGTGAATATTGCCTTAGTGTTTGTGTCCACCAAAAAGTAACTGATGTAATCACCAATTGATTGTTCTGTCTGCACAATCTTGGATGCCTAAATGTTTTCACATTTCTGGATGAATGGAACTATAAAGACTTAGTATCTTAATTTTATCACTTCCTATCACATGTCTACTACACAGATCTGACTCCTTTAAATCATACAGCTTTCCTGCATTTATTCACAGGTCATGTAAATGAATACTTAAAAATTAAGGAGGTGTTTATCTTATATCTCCAGATAGATGTTAAATTTCTCAAGAAAAAAATGCTGTGAATTTTGTTATATTCTTTTCTCCCCACCAGCGTTCAGTACTCTGCATTTTTCATGGCTAAAAACAAATAGAAGAGAAAAGACAACAAAAATAATAAAGAAATAATCTCTATATTTTCAGTATAGAAAAACTTGAGTTTGTCTTGAATCTGATTCATATCATCTATTATCTTGGAAGCACCACTTAACCCAAGTGATCTATAGTTTTCTCATTTCTGTGTTGGTACTCAAAGACATTGTAAAAATTGGATGAGATCATGTATATTTATATGTTTTGTAAGAAATTATGCAAAGATAAAGCATCATTGTGATAGATCACAAATATATACAAATACGTATGTTTGTAAATTTCTATTTCCTTTTTCATCCAGAGGTGTAGTAGAGGCCAGAAAGGAAAAACCCTAGGGAATATTCTAGGCTCACTTGGAACCTCAAAAGAAAAAGAAAGAAAAAGAAGGAAATAAGAACATCAACACCGTGCGCCTAGGTGGCTCAGTCGTTAAGCATCTGACTTCGGCTCAGGTCATGATCTCACTGTGAACTTGAGTCCCACATCCACTGAGCATGAGCCCCGCTTCAGGTAACACAGGAACCCTGCTTCAGGTAAGCTCTGCTCCTTTCTCTCTCTCTCTTTCTCCCCCTCGTGGGATTCTCTCTTTCTGTCTCTCCATTCACTTATGCCCTCTCTCTCTCTCATTCTCTCTCTTTCTCTCTCAAAAAAAAAAAAAACAAAAAAACAAAAAAACAAAAAAAAAAACAAAAACAAGAACATCAATACCAACATAAATTTAACCAAGTTTGGGTATATTTTTGTAAGTTATATATTTTATACGAATCCAATTAATAATCTAAAATCAAAATCGTAAGTACTAAAATGATTATTCCCTGGGATGTGTCTTAATTTTCGTAGAAAATAAATAAAAATTACAAGCCAATTATTTAACTGTATATTTTCAGTTAACACACAAAATATTCAAAATGTTTACTACTTTTTATATTTTGTAAGTAAGGAGATTAAAATTTAGATACATTACAAAATTTGTCCCTTGTGGCTCCTGGGTGGCTCAGTCAGTTGAGCATCTGAATTTGGCTCAGGTCATGATCTCTTGGTTCATGGGTTCAAGCCTCACATTTGGCTCTATGCTGACAGCTCAGAGCCTGGAACCAGCTTCAGATTCTGTGTCTCCTTCTCTCTCTCTCTCAAAAATAAATAAACATTAAAAAAAAAACATTAAAAAAAATTGTCCCTCGAAAGGTAGTGTGCTAGTAACGAGAGACAACAATAGAGCACAACAATAGAGCCAACAATAAGAGCCAATAATAGAGCACAGGTCTGTTGGGCCTAAAAACATCTGTATTGTTTTCCACTATCAGAAGTGTGGTCAAATAATCTACTAAAATAATAATTTGTGTTTTATTCCACTACACTCAAAGGAATGCCAGATATTTTTCTCTGTCACAATACTTATACCCGCCTCTTTAGGAAAGTAAACAACCTTAGACTCAAAAGGACTGTTTCTCTGCCTCAGGACCTTTGTCATAGCCCTTTGTGAAAGCCTCTTAATCTTTTCAAGAATGGATATTTATGTCCCAGGGTCCGTAACCCAATTATTGGGGTATATGAGAACAGCCTTGTTAGGAAGGTAGAAGATGGAAAGGGCTGTAGCTTCCTGACTACTAGAAAAGTGGCTTAAAGGAATTTTGGGGGCAGCAGAGACACTGCCATCACTTCCACTATGTTTCCATTAGGAAGAAAGCTGGATGATATGAACGCTGAGAGCACTAGTGGTGGATATTACTCCTGTCCTTTGACATCTTGTTCTCCTCTTCTTTCAGGTACGTGAAGAATTATAATTGTTTAACTCTCGAAGTTACATATGATCATGTTAGTTTTCCCAGGCAATGAAAAGTGAGCAGGAGAGAAAAGTATCACTTCCTATTGATGCATTAATGGCCAGCGTTTGATTCTCCTGTCTTGATCAGGTTCCTATGCAGATGTGTTCATCAACAGAGAGAAGGAAAGGAGCCAAACATAAATGATCCATATTTTCTTTTCTCCTTGTGCTACTCTAAAAGTAGTTCTTAGAAAGGGTGGTGGGGTGGGGGGAAGCATACTTTGGAGTAGTACATGGAAGGAAGGGAGGAAGGAGGCTCCTTCTCTTTTTCCTGTTGTCTGTTGGTCAAAGATCATTCCATTAGAGGCTAACTGCCCATATTTGTGGTTTGTATTATCCTCCTTAGGAAGCCATATTGCAGGCTCTTTAGTGTGGTGTTTAACTCAAGTCTGAAGATGGAAAAGCCATGCAGCACAGGAGGGTTACTGACCAGAGAGACATATGAGAAGCAGGCAAGGAACTATAAGAAGGCACACAGATTTGTTTCCTAATAGAAGAATCCTGATAATGTTCACCTAATGTAACTTCAGCATTTCTATGGACAGTGACTGCTGTATATTTCCTATTCTTTCTGAAATCAAGTCAATATTTATTGTTCTTATTCTGTTCCAGCTTCACCAGTGTATGCTAGATTTTTGGAAACAGCTTGTTTTTTAGTTCCTCATTATCTAAACCAAAAGGAAATCATGTCTGGATCAGTTATAACCACCATCTTCTATCACACATGTATGCTGGACTTTTTGGGTGCCTCCCTTGCAGAGTGGTTGAAAGTATATCAAATATGTAGTGACCATAAGATTGAATTGTGATAGGCATTATAGATATTCACTATTGTTAATCCTTAATATCTGATTCCTACTTCTGGGTATATGAAGGATTATAATTCCCATCCACTTGAAGTTAGGTACTGCCAGGAGTTTAGCCAAAGAAAGGTAAGTAGACGTGGTGGGTATATTTCTTGAACTAGAACATTCAATAGGCTAATGCTCTTCCTTCTCCTGGCCCAGTGACTGTTATCAAAGAAGCACAGGTGAAAATAGTGATGTCACAATTTGAGCATCTTTTAGCCTCTGTCCTAGAATGACCACAATGAATGGATTTCTCTGGTCTTCATTGAGCATGTAGTGTGAGGCAGAAATAAATCTTTATTTTCAGCTACTAAGAATTTGGCATTGTTAACTTAGGTTCCTTTAAGTAATTGGGGTTATTAGCTAGCCTTTCCTGACTGATACAATCCACAAAAGATTCCATTCTTCCATGGTGACCTAGGTTAAACCTTTTGATTACTTTAATGGGGACTCTAAAGTTTAATTTGACTTAGAAAAAAATAAAGGTGATTTTTATTGTTCTAAATTATAATTGACCAAACTTTTACTAATAAATAGGTATCTTCTCTGGTAAGAAGAACAAAAATTGTGTGATGGGCACTGCTTTTTGCTTGGGCATGTTTATTAATCTAATTGCTAATTTTGTTGAGCACAACATTTTTAATTTGTGTAATAGAACAGATGCATAAATGTGATTTTAAGGAGTGAAGTTGCTACCCTGTCAATCATCCCACTGACTTGCTTACAGAAATAAGTGTTCTGTCCTCAGATTTTTCAGACTATTTGTTCCACACTAATAGCTTGGAAACATGACTTCTGGAAGTAATTTACTTAAACTACAAATCCTTACTACTTCTTTCCACTTGGCTACATGGCATCTGAGCTAGCTATGGTGTGTTTCTGGAGGATACAATCTATTACATGACAAGGGTAAATGGGATGCCCTTATTTTTCTGACCTCAATTGCTTGTGGACCTTTGTTCTTTTCATGTTACTCTCAACTCTGCTATGCAGTCTATACATGAATCTTGGATGCTTCCAAGATCATTAATCATACTGAGGATTAATCAACATATGTATGAGGCTTTGGTTTTCCACCCCAGACCAGGCCAAAGCTTCTGATATTTTGAGTACTTCCCTTAAATTCCTGGATGTATCCAACGGGGCAAAAGTACTAAGAAAGATAAGAAGCTTGTGAGGATTTAACCTATTCATAAACATTTTACCAGCAGGCAAAGCAGTATGGAGGTAGTCTCCTCTTAGGTTTTTCTTACTACCTTCAGCTTCAGAGCAGCTTATTTATGATTGGTATTTATTCATAAGTGAACACATTAGTTTAATTTAAGTTTGGCCTCACATGGAAATACAAATCAATCACATCAAGCAAAAAATGTAACCATCTGGTATCAGTACCAGCCCTAGAAATTTCATTGAGAAAACTTTTGCTCTTGATTTCTTATATTATGGGGTGTATACAAATAGACTGACAGCACTTCTCACAGTCTCTGAAAATACCTCCCTCTCTCGCATTGCATGCTATATTTTGGTGTTGGGAGTGAAAGAATGGAAAGTCTATGGAGAAAAGAGGGATGTTCAGAGAATAAGGATATGAGAAAGGGCAGAAGGGATTCCAAAGTGGATCATCACCAGTAAGAAATAGGGAAGCAGAGTTAACACTACAATAGGAATGTTAACTAAACTCACTGTGGTAGTGAGTTTATATGTTCAATTACAAATCAATAATTACAAACTTACAACAGTAAGTTCAGGAGTCCCAGAATCTTCATTCTCTACCTTCAGTTGCTCAATGCTTCAAGCAGTTGGTCTGTACTTTCTGCACAATACCATGCAGAAGTGATTATTTCATTTTGTGATGACACTCAAAATAGAAATATGTGGCATCTTAGAATGGCCAAAAGGGCTATCTTGGGGCTTCAGTTTTCAGGCATAAATATAATTTTTGAGAGTTTAGTGAAAGTTTAGAGTAGACTCACATTAACGAAGCTCATAAATGAATGTGCATAACCCAAGTGCTCATTTATTAATTTCATATGGGTAATAAAAGAACTTTAAAGATTGGAATTCTTGAGCCAACATATCCTGTACAGTCTATCCTTATGCACAAACCTACATAAGATGTAAAATCATGAGTGATGAACGTAAAATTCAAGAGATGGATTAATTATACAATGGCTAAAATTGAAGGTGGCAAACATCTTGCCAAAAAGGGTCACTCTCAAAATTATGGTTTTGTTCTTGCAATTTTTCCTTTTCTCTTCTTCATCTTGAATATATACTCTGTATCCATCAGCCTGTAGATGTGTCTCAAGGCTTACACCTTACAAACAACTAAAACAGTAACAACAAGACTCCTTGAATCCAACATTTCCTCCAAACTATGAACCAATTTCTGACTTCCTTCACAGCAAAGACTTTTTAAAATCTGCCTATGGCTGTTTTCTGCACTTTCTCCCCATGGTAGTAGCTCCCATGGTGAATCAAATGAGAATCCTGTCAAGTTCCGTTCCTGAATATATACCTAAACTACTAATGTTTTTACCTCTTTACTACCTTTTTGTGTACTGTCACCAATTCTTACTTCAATTACAAGAAAAACCTTCTGAAAAATTCCCCACATCCATATTTGTGCTTTTGTAATTATCTACAAAATAGCCAGAATCATATGCTTTTAAATAAAAGCATGATCATTTCATTCTTTCACTTAGTTCCTTTTAGAGTTTTAGAATACACTAAGGATAAAATCTAGTAGTTTTTTTGTATGTTATTATTAAAAATCATGTAGTTATGATACCCATAATCTGACTACCAATTTTACCTCTTTTCATCCTGCTCACATCTTCGTGTTCTATACTGTGCATCTTGACTGTGCATCAGTCATCTTCTATACTGTGCATCAGTTCCTAAGACCTGCCAATGTCTGTTAGGATTCAGAGCTATCACACAAGCTGTTCTTCCTGCCCTGGAATGTTTCTCTCTTGTTTGGTCTTACTCAGGCTTCTTCTCTTGCCTTATGTGTCACTTCTACAAGGAAGTGTTCCATGAAAACTCAGGGGTAGGTCCCTTGTGTATTACCCTGTATTTCCTTTACTATAACACATAATAATTTTAATATTTACTTGGTTATATTATCGATTTATGACTTATTTATCAGACTATAAGCTTCATATAAGAAGGGATCACAATTGGCAGCACAGAGCTTGCTTTGGATCCTCTGTCTCCCTCTCTCTCTGCCCCTCCACCATCCCTCAAAAATGAATAAATAAACATTAAAACAAAGAAGGGATGACATCGGAAATGTTGACTCCTGTATCCACATCCTCTTATAATCAGTTTATCCTCATTAATTATTCATTGATGAACAAACAAGTGAACAAATATGAGGAAAAAAGAGGTAGAATCTTTCATTTATGGAGCATTTGCTTTGTGCTTGGTACTTTGGTTGATACATTATCTATATAAAGAAACTAAGATTCAGCACACCTCATGAACTTGTTTAAGACTACATGATACTATTGGTGAGAATGCAAACTGGTACAGCTGCTCTGGAAAACAGTAAGAAGGTTCCTCAAAAAAATTAAAAACAGAACTACTCTATGATCCAGTAATTTCACTATCAGGTATTTATCCAAAGGATACAGGAGTGCTGATTTGAAGGGGCACACGTATCCCAATATTTATAGCAGTGCTATCAACAATAGCCAAATTATGGAAAGAGCCCAAATGTCCATCAACTGATGAATTAATAAAGAAGACGTGGTTTATATACACAATGGAATACTGCTTGGCAATAAAAAAGAATGAAATCTTGCCATTTGCAACAATGTGGATGGAACCCAAGGGAATTATGCTAAGCAAAATAAGTCAGTCAGAGAAAAACAGTTAAATGATTTCACTCATATGTGGAATTTGAGAAACTTAACAGATGAACACAAAGGAAGGGAAGGGAAAATAAGATAAAAACAGAGAGGAAGGCAAACCACAAGAGACTCTTAAATACAGAGAACAAACTGAGGGTTGATGCAGGGGGTGGGTTAAGTGGGGGATGGGCATTAAGGAGGGCACTTTTCAGGATGAGCACTGGGTATCATATGTAAGAGATGAATCACTGAAACCAAGACTATACCAGATGTTAACTAACTTGAGAATAAAACAATTACATGACATCTAGTAGAAAAGGAAGGATTTGAACTCAGATAGTTCTGGCTGTAAAGGTAACCTCCAAGGCTGGTGAAATCTTCAATTCCTCCTAGAAACTGTTTCTTTGGACAGTCTCCTATTATTGGTCTCCAAGGGGCATCTTCTGAAATAACTACTCTATATTTCTGTTTCCTAGGCACTGTGGTCCCTTCTAAAACTTTTTGGTTCCTGATCTCTGGAGCTCTGGAGAAAGCAGTCATTTCTAGATCTATCCCCAGACAGTTGATTTCAGCTCATATTCCACTGACCCTTCTTCATTTATGTACTTAATAAATATTATTTTACTTCTTTTCCTCAACAAATACTTGTTGTATGAATCATTTAGTAAGGACATGCTATTATCTTCTGACATCGAAGTCTTTGGAATGAAAGGATAACATAAGAGAACAACTTGATCTCTTTATGGTCAGTCTGTTTCTTTGTTTGCCCCATCCAACCTCCCAGAGTGTGTAAGAGTTAAAGTCACAATAGATCAGAGTAGAAAATGGCATAGATAATAAAAGAGTCAGCAGAAATAGCTTGCTGTCCTGCTGCTTCTGCTGCAGGGCCTTTAGGAATATTACAAACTATGACTATATATACATTTATGTGCCCTTGTAAATATGTCACATGTAAATATTTTTCTGGAAGGCTGGGAGGGCTGAATCAATGTGTGACCATTTTTCCTCCTGTCAGAAGCAATAGAATTTTTATTAGCATAATTTCCATTACTCAGCACTGACTATGGTATCTTTGATCAAACTAATTAGAAATAGTTACACTTTGTACCATGAGATATATCAAATTTATTAGAAAAAATTATGTATGTGCACACATAGAAAATAAATAGGGATATTAAATATAAAAGTATGACATTTATGCCAATGGTTGGAGTGAGGCAGCATTCTAATTAGATAGTGAATAATCTTAAAGTTGGATTTTCCAAAGTGGATTGCACTACTCAGCTAAAACTACAATTGCTAATAGAACTTAAATGCATAGAGGAAGACAAAGGATTTTTTTTTGAGTGGTTACATCAATCTTTATTTATCAGTCTGTTATGTGTCTTTTCTAGATGTTATGATGAGGGAAATGGGTTTAGGCGTTAAAGTTCTTTAATATAGCTTGAAGACAAAGGTTAGTAAGCTAGTATATGGAAATAGAATGTTTTAATAGCTTCAAATGTGTGTTAAGAGAAAGAACTGGTGGAGCTGTTCACAGAAAAGGTGGAATCTTTTGGTTGGGAGACATATCTATGGGGAGGGTGTGACTCATGTAGTTTTGAAAACAGAGCTGGAGAAAGAAGATAGTAGTAGGAAGTATGTCAGGGGAAGAATGGGGTAAGAACTGAGCTTTACTTCCTGCACCCAAGGACTTAAATCATCAAAGATGGAGATACTCAGACCCCACTGAATGAGTAAGCAGTGTGTCTAGTGGATATTTTTGAAACTTTCATGGCAGATAAAATGCTAGGAGTTGAGTGGGATGAAAAAATCAGAAGCGCTGGATGCTGTTTCGTGGTTTCTCTTGCTGTGGTATTACTGTTATGATTTGAAGCATTCTTATTTAGAAGCAATTTCATTATTCATGAAAAAAGGGGCTTTCTCATTCTTGGCAGTTGTGAAAAGGGTTTATGTGACTTAAATAACCTGTATGTGCGCAGCTTTAACAGTCTGTGATACAAATGAAGTCATCTTATTTTGATAATCCACACTTCCTACATGTCTCAGGTTTTGCTAAATCATCTCCATCAGTGACAGCTAAGCTGCATATCTACCAACATGGCAGCCAATAGCATTCCCATGCAGTACGCTTGAGAGTCTATCTCTGTGGCTAAGGCATCTAATGCTAATGATAGACATCCCCAATGCTGAATTCCAGCAAAGCTCCCCTCACAAACAATATCCAAATCTTGGTAATTTATACCTAAGACCCTTGGTAAACTTGCATTGAATTAAAATTAATACCTGTTCTTCTCTGCAGAGCCAGAAGAAGGTAATCATATAATTTAGTGGCTCTTCGGTTTGGAGCCCTCCTGCCTTACCTGACGGACATTCAAAAATGGGATAGTGGCTGTCATTCCTCTTGAAGCTGGGAGAAAGTGTCCCTCCTCCTCACAGAAACGTTCTTGTATTTGCTTCACAATTACCAAATTTTCTCTTTGCAAGTTCTAAACTTCTCAGTTAATTTTACTATAATTTTTCAGACTGATGGGCAAAACCAAATATATTTCCCGTAACTGAAACTCAGAGTTCCATCATGTGACTAATCTTTAAAAAGCCTGTTTCCTTCTGTCCTCGATCCCCTTTCTCATTTCTTTGTTCAGAAGCACACGATGACTGACTCAAATCAGTATTTCTTTCTGAGAAAAATTAATCTCCACTGGCAAGAGTTAGCAGAGTTGAAGAGATTTGCCATTTAAATTACTGGCAATTAAGCAACCACATACACAGTCACATAGGAAAGACAGAACTTTCAACCAGCAGGAAGCAATCAGGTGAGAAGTAAAAGTACAACATCCTTTATTACACTCTCTTTCTCTTGTCCTTTCAATTTCATTTTATGTTTCCTTAAACTAAAATGTATTTAGACTACTGAACATGAAATCTACTGAATATGCTGAAAATAAAAGCAGTACACGATTATATACCCACATGCACACATCCGTATTTCCGTACAACTCTCACTCAGTGTAAACATCTTGGAGGAGATAGGTTTCAAAAATTCTTTCTTGGGGAAAGTGTTTGCCTCAGTGCTAGAGATAAGGGACAAGGCAAGGTATGTGAAATCCCTAGGGCTATGTAGTTCAGGGACTTCCATGCATAATTGTTGCCTGCTTAGATTCTTGCTCAGGTAACAAATATATACTTTTGGGTTGATTCATCGGGATTGGTTGTTCTCAGATATGGCGACTTCTAAAACATTGCTATGTATTACACTATTTTTGTACTATATTAAGATAAATGGCTAAAAATTGGCACAGGGAAGTATTTTGACTCCATAAAGACAGTCTATTAAATACTCTTAGATACCATAGCAAGCATTAAAACTATTTGAAAGAAAAATATTTGATGCTAAAGTAATAGTTTTCTTTGAGGTGTTAGTTGCTTTGGGCTCTTTATATAGCCATCTGTAACACTAGACCAAAAAAAAGAGGGCCTACTGCATGGTTTAACATAGATGGACACTTATTTATTGCATAATCGGGTCATTGAAAACAAGATCATGTCTTCTTTCATTTATTTGCTTTGGTTTGTAATGGGGAAGATTTGAACAGGTTTTTAAAATTTTGGGAAGAAGACACTGAAAAGAGAAATACCTGTTTGCTTACCATCTTTCATCCCCCAGATCTGCAGTGGCCATTGATATGGAAGCTCACGGTGCAGGCTGTTAGTGCCAAAGGGAGCAAGATGGTCCTATTCTCAAGCAATTATAGTAATCAATCTATCTATTGGATTCCTGAAAGACTGGTGAAATACTGTATCTTTGTTTAGCATAACTTGGTGCATTTCAGAGACCTTGGCTGCTTCCTGGGTGGAATTTACTGAAAGCTTCTAAAGGCTACTATTCTGTGGCAAGGGAGAAGTCTAGACAGGCAATAGGCAGCCTGGAAAGTCTGGGAAGGATGAAGTTAGGAAAAAGGGATATATGAGATATTCCCAAGAAGATAGGCTGTTAAAAGTTCCTATGTAAACTGGGGAATCAAGAGGGACATTCATGTGCAGAGTTGGATGCATGCTCAGAAGAGACCTAAGAAGACCCTAAGCTTTCATCTCTGGATGATGTTCAAGCTCTATACAGGTCAAGGTTAAAACAGAGTTGTACATGGTTTGGCTAAATGTTGAAGGAGTATCCCCACATAGAGCCAATCTCCAGGAGAGTTTTAATTAGTCTGTTTTCCTTTTTTTTGGCCTCAGGAGTTTAAGGAAATCTTTGTCAAAACACTTGCTGAACACTAAGTTAATTAAACACAGACTTCAGTGGTCACATATACAAAGGATACAGACTTCACAAAAGTAGTTTGGAAAAGTCGGTAAACATCAAACAGCAACAACCCACAATAAGCAGCAACAACATATCCTGTGGAGGGAGATATTTCTGATTTCCAGAATTGCCACATTAGAATATTTAAAATGTTCCATTTTCAACAAATTTTTATGATTCACACAAAGAAAAAAAAGAAAAGAAAAACAAAGGTTCATTCCCAGGGGGTAAAAAGAAAGTAATAGAAACTGTCCCTGATGAAGCACAGGCATTGGATTTACTAGACAATGACTTTAATAAACTATCTCAGACATCTTCACAGAGTCTAAGGAAACAAGGAACAAAGAAGTAAGCTACGAGAATTATGTATCATCAATTGGAGAATATCACTGAAGAGATAAAACTTGGAAAAAGGGACCAAATAGAAAAGCATAAGGGGAAGATTTAACCTGAGCCCAAAATGGACATTTACTGTTTTTTGAGACTGGTATTAAAAGGTGAGAGGAATTGTTGCATCTACAGAAAAGGCTTAAGAAAAGGGTGGAGAATTAAGACAGGTTGCACTGACCAGTTCATCTTGTTCTAGGTCAAGGTCAACTGCTGAGTACAGAGGATAATCTCTACAGGTTTGAGGAAGACTGAAGATGCACATTTGGATAAATGATGCTGAATATCCAGTTGATATTGAATTGAGGTGTGGGAATTTGCACCATTGTCGTATTTCCTAAAGCTTGCTCATCAACCACAGAGTAGGAGCAGAGAAGGCTTGTTATCATATTGATCCAAAATTCTTAAACTCTTAACCAAAAGCATTTCCTAGTGTTCTTTTTTTTTTTAATTTTTTTTTTTAACGTTTATTTATTTTTGAGACAGAGAGAGACAGAGCATGAACGGGGGCGGGTCAGAGAGAGAGGGAGACACAGAATCTGAAACAGGCTCCAGGCTCTGAGCGGTCAGCACAGAGCCCGACGCAGGGCTCGAACTCACGGACTGTGAGATCATGGCCTGAGCTGAAGTCGGATGCTTAACCGACTGAGCCACCCAGGCGCCCCCCTAGTGTTCTTTTTAATACTACTTCTTACTAGTCTCCGTATTGAAAAAGGGTGCTCCTCCTAAGTAGGACTTTATTTTTTGTCACCAAGGGTTTGCATTAAAAACTTTTATCATCAGGTGTTAGGAGGTATAGAATCAAATTTCTATTTCACTTTCAGAAACTACAAAAAATCGTATGGTATGCATTTCTATATGTAGATTCTTAACTCTTAATTTCCTCTTCACCAGCTTTCCTGTAAGAGCATTTCATAAAATGGACATTTCTTAGAACTCAGTTCTGGGAATTATAGCCAGGTAACTAAAGGGTAACTAAAGGCTGAACACTATATACCCTCTCTGAGGGTAAGTAAAACATAAAGTTATCCAGAGTGTGCTAGTATTATAAATAATTTAACTATCTTTAAAGCCAGATTTTCTCATATTTATTTTGTTACTGCAAAACACTTTGCAGAACAGTGCTCTGTGAAATACCAGTCTGAACAGTTCTGCCTTAAGTCATTTATTTTATTCTCTTGAATTGTTACGTTTTCCTAAACTGCTTTGAAAGTTTTGTTATTTGAGGAAGGCCAGGGAGACCATCTGCTCTCTAGATCTAGGGAGAAGGTGATTTCACTTGACTGTCAGGGGTTAGTTTATACCCAGAAAGTTATATTCCGTTTCATACAAACATCTTCTCTTTTCCTTCAATACATTCCAAGTGGCGTTTTCCCATGTTTGTTTTGTTTGATTAATATAAAATACAACAATAAGGAAACACAAATAACCCATACCTACTGAAATTTAACCCCCCCCAAAATTAATATGTTAGGTACTTATGACATTCCAAATATTAAAAGATAATATAAAGTTATAAATATTATTTTTTCTAAGGGGAACCACTGTTAATAGTTTCTCGACTTGATTTGGAGAAAAAAGTCGAACGCCAGTAAACAAATGTGCACAGATGTATATACTTAAAAAAAATAAGCAACACTTACCATACTATGTTGATTGACTAACTCGTGGCTTTTTCCCTCTTAGAATACATCTTAAGGACTTTTCTATATAATTGTAAAATATGGTACCTCATTGTTTCTAAGAGTTACATATCATTGAAGGGAAAAACCAGAATTAATTTAACCACTTAATAACTTGACATAATACGGTAAAGTCTCAGGAATAGAATTCATAACTCAAACAGAATAGGCACACACATCCCACAAAAATGTATGAGATTTCCATTTGCTTCTTGTCATCACATTTTAAGGAAGATATTGTGAAATACAATGAATCACACATGCAGCAAGGGTGCAGAAAGTGTCTGGTAACCAGGTCATGTGAGAACAGATTGATAAGACTGGGCTACTGATTTCCATGTCAAAAAGCTAGAGAAAGTGAACTCATTTGCATTAAAGCATAAATGAGTTCTATGCATCCTACTTAACCTCCCCAGGGTACTTCCAAAACATGATTTTAACATTAGTCATTTTCTAATTTTGAGATTTTAGTTAGTGTAGGAAATTAGTAAGTACAGCTAAATTTGGGGGAAAAAACCCCACAAGAATTACTAGTTGTTGATTTACAGGGCTTAAGTCTTCACATATTAATATTATAAGAGCTTCCTTCCTTAGTCTGTTACTCATTACCCTCTTTTGAAAGACAAGTATGCTAAAAGGATTAAAAGAAACTATAGATTATTTATACTATACATCAAAATAATTGATCACTTTGTTTCCCTACATCAAGACAAACACATCAGGAAAAATGGTTCTGATTGGTGGGGGTACGGGGTGGAGGAAAATATTGTTCTATTTTGGACTGTGACTTCTTTAAGAGAGAGACTGGAATGACCTTGAGGCTATCTTCTTTGGGGGACAGAGGAATTATGCATCCAGAAAGCAGCCTATGGGTAATGAATAACTGTCTCAAGGATGAAGTTGAGCATCATAAAATAGGAGTGTGGAAAACACCAAAGAGAAGCTCACAAATTTCATGAATGTTTCTAGAGCTCATATTACTGCCCAATCTTTTTCTTTTTCTTTTTCCCTTCCATTCCTATCCCCTCCCTCCTTCCTTCATTTCTGCCTTTCTTTTTTCCTTTATTGTTTTTTCTTTATTTCTTTCTTCTTTCCTCCTCCCCGACCCCCTACCCCTTTTGTTGTTGCTGTTGAAGAGCTAGTTCTGTACTACTTGCTCATTAAAGCTCTCCTGAGAGCAGATCAGCACAACCCCCCCCCCAAAAACTTCCATCCAAGTCCTAAGAGTATACGTCTGTGTCTCCACCTGCTTTCCATTCATTTCCATGTCAAATCCTCATTCCATATTCTACTTTTAGTGTGTACATATTGTTTTTAAATCCTCAAATTACTACTAACTTTTTTCTTGCCTCCTGGGAAATGCTTCTTTTGCTGTATCATTCATGAGATTTTAGTGGACCGTCTCATATACTTTTGTATTCTGCTTCCTTATCCACATTGGATTGGGGTAAAGAGGGCATGTGAATCAAGGTTGGCCAAGCAGACTCCTTAGATTTTCAGACTGGACTATTAGGCTCCCCTTTCAATAAGAGCATGGGGAGGGCCTGGAACACTGAAGACTGAACTTTCACCTGAAACATTCATCTGAATTTCAAAGAAACAAAATCTAGTCTTTCTTCCCACTACTCAAAGGTGGGTGGGAGCCTCATGGGGAATATTAAATCAATAAAATATATACAAAGAAGTCATATTAAAAAATATTTAGAGAGAGTGTATAAGCAGGGGAGAGGGGTGGAGGGAGAGGGAGAGGGAGAGAGAGAGAATGAGAATCTTTTATTTTTAATATATATTTTTTAATGTTTATTTATCTTTGAAAGGGAGACAAAGCTTGAGCAGGGGAGGGGCAGAGAGCGAGGGAGGCACAGAATCTGAAGCAGGGTCCAGGCTCTGGGCTGTTAGCACAGAGCCCAATGTGGGGCTCAAACCCACAGACCATGAGATCATGACGTGAGCCAAAGTTGGATGCTTAACCGACTGAGTCACCCAGGCCCCCTGAGAATGAGAATCTTAAGAAGGCTCCATGCTCAGCTTGGAGCCCAATGCAGGGCTCAGTCCCATGACTCTTGGGATCATGACCTAAGCTGAAATCAAGAGTTGGACACTTAACTGTCTGACCCATCCAGGTGCCCCAAAGAAGTCATATTTTAATTGAATACTCAAATAAAACAAAAGTGAAAGTTGTAGCACACAGAGCATCATGCAATTTGACCATTCTGACTCATTGTGATATGAACATTCTAAACTCTGAACAGTGGCATTGTAGATGTCATCATTTCATTAAAAACAGTCACAGCACATTAGGTGTTCTTCTTTAGAAAAAAATTAAACTATAATAAATACCCAGTGAAAATAAAGGGAAAGAAAGAAAGTGAAACAGCTATCACAAAATGAACTTTAGGAAGTTCACTTTGATGAATGATTTTGATTCCATTGTTAAAAGTTATTTTGGAGTTTGGTTTGAAGATTTTTTTCTGAATTCTTATTCTTTTAAGATAGTTTAAGATTGAAGTCTTGGAAAACGCTTCCCAAGGTCGCAATCTATCTTATAGAAGGCATCTTCCATGAAGCTATGAATTTAAGGAACAAAATAAAAAACCATATGTTTCAAGAAAAGCTTAATAGACAGGTACTCTTTCATGAATGTGATTTATGGTATCTGATGGCTTAGGTTGTGAATTTTTATTTCATAAATCAGAAAATGAAACCTATGACACAGTGATTGGCACTAATGAAAAAGCTTAACTCCAAAACATATCAGATCTTAATTTTTGGATTTTCTAGAGAAGGATCACCGAAATGCCATTTTTTTTAACTTGTAGTTTTATAATACCTGTGATATGTAAAGGTCAAAATCTGACTGCCTGTTTAGAAGTTGTGCAACAAAAAATTAGAAAAACACTGAAAACTTGGAAGTCAAATTATCTGTGGTATTTCCATAATCAAATCATCCATTTATGTTTTATTCAACCATCCATTTATTCAACTCAAATTTGTTGCACTCCTAATACATGGTAGGCCTTGTTCCAGACCGAACACCAGTGTACTTGCCACTTTCCTTCGGAGGATCTTTAATGCATCCTTAGTCTTTACTTGTTCTCTCTTTTATGTAGTTCACAGTGACACTTTTGAACCAACTTCAATGACCCAGGCTCAAGTCACAAGTAATCTAAAAATAAACTGTCTTATTTGAATATTTCCTATAAGGGGAATATTTCCTATACGGGGCTGAATCATCTCTTCTCATGAAATAAAGGGGAGAAAACCAAACCAAAGAAAATAATGGGGGCACAGATGTGTCCCTGTAAAGCAGGATTCACTTCTTTACCTGGCTACAGACACAAAACATCCAGCTTGATTGATACCTCATTTTTAACTTATAGATTTTGAAAGTCTTTGACATTGAGTAAGTTCACAAATCAGACACTTTGACAAAATCCATGAGGAAAAACTGCACTTTTGTGAGCACAACTGCAACTTTTCTTTGTTGACATGATCTTCTCAGGTTCTTTCCATATTTTTTCCAAACTAAAGCATACGAGTATTATTGAATTTTTCATATACATTTGCATCCAACATATTTTTTTCCAAATTAGAAGTAGCATAAATGCCATGGAGAATCTGTGAGGAAGATTAATTGCTTTTCCTTTAAAAAATGTTGCTCCCTCATTTCATACCAGTGGTAGGTATTACCTACCTAAGGGTGAGCTTTTTCTATTTTCTTATTTTTGTTCAGCCAGTTTAAAACACCTCTAATTACTCACTCACCTTATCAAGCACACATCCATTGCACTTAAATTTCTGTTTGTGTGCTTTGAAATAACAAAATATGAGAATAAAATAATATACCTGCTAAGCCCAACACACAAATAACTAATCCAGAAAGATTCTACCTATTATTATGAAATGTCTTACAGTATTAAGGTTAGAATTCTCAGCCTTACCCGCACCAAGTTATAATCCTTCTTTGATACAAACATAAGTCTCTGAAGGAAGGATAAAAAAGTGATAAGCACATTGTTTCTTCATTGTCTAAAATTCAAATTTATGAAGAAGGAAGAATGGTAGAAAGTAAATCAGAAAATCATACAATGCGAGCAAATTCAGAGGAAAACCTGCATTTTAAAAAGTATATGGGAAGTTTTAATAATAGTTACTAATAGTGGAATATATAGGCCAGATCTTATTTGGAAGATAACAATCAACCTTAGAACATTAGATTTGACTATTTTTGAATACCTACTACATGCTAGGCATTATGGAAGGATGAAGACAACATTTTCACCTCATTCTATGCTTTCATGTTATCCCTGGTCTGACCATAACTCCATTGCAGTCATTGTGTCTTCCCACGCTAAGGCTTCTGGCCCTTGGTCCCTCCAGATTGCCTTCTCCATCCTGATTCCTCTAATAAGATAGAGGCCCATGAGTCATTTTATCAGTGCTGTTTTATGGCTATGCTAAACTGATTAATTCAAATAACCAAACTGGTTGAAATTTTATTGCTAATATTCTAGCCCTTGTGGTCAGTGCATAGGAGTCTAAAGTCAAAATGTGGGCAAGGTCAGTAAAACTCTTCCCCATGAGAATACAAATAACAACAAAACAAAACAAAAACAACTCCTCCTAAAACAACATCCCCAACAAGGATAATATTTTCATCTTCAAAAAGGCCTCACTGAGGTAATTTCTTAATTTACAACAAAGGATGAGTGTAATAGCTGGATTTTAGGCAACTCTAATGGTCAAATATGGAATATTTATTCCAAGGAGTAGCTCTCAGTGCTAGGCATGTTACATGTTTTTAGGTAACTTCTTACTTCATCTTTTGCTAAGACTCCTTCAAGTTTCACTTAATTGGTATGCACTCAGTAAGTTTCCACAAAAGGGATATCATATTCAATCTAGTACCTTCTGTTGCTAAAACAAATAAAAACAACCACACTTAAACCATTAATTACCTGATATATATAGTTATATTTAACTGAGTTATTATAAATGGGACCAGAACCAAGAAATGTGGCTTTCCTGAGCCACGTACCTCACACCACTTATGGATGTTTGACTCTGGGTCACAATGTCTCTTCTGTCATTTCTACTAGGAAGACGGAACAGAAGGTCTGGGGAAACAGGGCACCAGGCTGTGGCTTGTGATTCAGGTTCTCAGTAGCAAGATCAAAATAAAATAATGGGACCAATCCCCAACCTTTCCATCTATCTCATACAAGAACAAGCAGTCCTTAGATGCCCTTGGCCCCCATCCAGCATGGCAGCTGTGACTCTCATGGCTGTGAATTGATGCTGGCAATGAAATTCTCGACAAGATTATTTTTCTGCCATATGTTCTGGGAGTGCCCAGGGCATCAGGCTTCCAATGACAATGTAATTTAATGGCTTAAGAGTATCTTAACCATATTTCCTTCCAGAATCTTCAGACTGGGAGTTAAGCACTGCATGAAATCTGCTTCTGGATATGGCCATTTACTTTCTTGAACTATTAATTACCTATTCTGTCCCATAGATGCTGTCCCTCTGAGACTCAGGTATTACTGGGTTATTTCATTTACTTAAGATGCTGTGGCTTAGAGTATTAACTGCCTCTGTAGAAAAATTTTGAGAGTGATAGCGAAAGAGAAGACCCTTTTAGGAAGTTTAATTAGGCTCTGTTCAACCTGATGGCAACTTTATTTTCCAAATTCTATTTATGCCTGGGAGAAATAACCCTATAAAGCTCAGCTTACAATGCAATGGCTCTTTTTGATATTTAGCTGTTCTCCTTCACACTGAGGCTGAATCAAAGTGGGAGGTGGGTAGCAGAGAGAGAGAGAGTGAGAGAGAATACCTTTTTCCTCATGTCCCTTCAGACACGAATCTTAAACCTGCTCTGTGTTCCTTAAACCTTCTCTGTCTCTCCTATGTTCTTAGAACACTTACAAAAATTTTATAGCCAGAAATGTTGACATCACCCTCTATATCTACCTTATCTGTGACAGCAAATTAGACATCTAGTTTTAGCAATTCCACCTGTGAGACATCTATCAAATCTGACCCCTCACCAAGTTCAACTATTACTACCTTAGTTCAGTTGTTCAGCAGGTCTCCCCAGGCCACAGTGGTAGTTTTTATACCAATTTCCTTTCCTCTGAGATCCTTCCTAAGATATATTTCCCAAGCCAACTGTGATAATATCACTTTCTCCTTTAAGTATCCCCAGTGATTATCTTTGGTACTGGTAGAATAACACTCTTATCAGGGCATACAAGGTATACTCTAGTGCTGAACCATATCTCCTGCCACGCTGTGTTCCAGTCATTGAACTCAACCACCATTTTCTGAGTAAGCCATGTGTTTCCATATCTTTGTGCATTTGGACAAGTTTTTCATTCATTAGAATATCTTTGCCCTCTTTTCTGCCTAATGAATTAATTTCTTCTAAAATATTCAAGGCAAAATCACTTGCAACTTTTCTCCCCTGCTACACATCCACATTTGTCATTCATTCTTGTATTGTAGTACACTTCAAATTAACTGTTAGTCCCTGGGAGAGTCTCCTGGTTTGCCTGCTAGCAAAGGTGCCTGTGAGTGGAATCGGCTATTGAAAAGCTTAGGTACTAGTCAGGGAGATAAGATTAATTTCCCTGAAATATTATAGCAATGGCACATCAGTAATGCTACAGACAGTAATGCTACATGATGCAGAAATTAGAGGACTAAAAGAATAAGTTTAAAAGAAAGCTAAAGATATAATTGTTGGGGAAACTCATTGATGAGTTGAAAATGAGTGAGTGGAATTATAGTACAATCTCCATGACCCAGATATTTTATATATTTATTGAATCTAAAACAAGAAAAAGGAGTTGATTAAGTGATAAATTCCTATCAAAATAGCTATGGAATGCCCTATACTGAATATCCCTATTTGCTCTAGATATATTCTAAGGAATACCATAATATAAAGTATAAATTTAATAAAACATATCTAACCTCAAAATTAAAGTGTACATCTTTCTACATCAGAAATCAAAAAGAAATGTGAATTAGCAGTATAGAGAACAGAAACTAGTCTCTGGGTCCAAGGACAGACTTATGTAGCATAATGTAAAAGAAGCCTATTCACACATACAGGATACTTTTCAATGTTAAAAGCCACAGTTTGCACTATCATGGATGTCTATGCACCAAATAACATAGTGACCCCTTTATTAAACAAAACTACAGGTGATGTGAGAAGACAAAAATAGAAATGCATTATTAAAAAAAAAAAACTAATGTGCTAACTTTTAGTGCAACACAGATCATGGGGATGAAAAAATTTATGTAAGACTACAGACGACCTAAAAAACATAATGAATCAGGCCTTGTTCACTATTTGTAAACTTATGGTTATGTATTGAATTTTATGCACAGATAATAGAGAATACAAGTTTTTCTAAAAACACACATAGAATATTTGCAGAAACTGATCATATATTAGATAAAAAATAAATCATTGGTAGGGTCAATAAAATATAAATATTATATACAATACTTTAATCACAATGTAATAAAACTGGAAATTAGGGGCACCCAGGTGGCTCAGTTGGTTAAGCATCCAACTCTTGATTTCAGCTCAGGTCGGGATCTCATTGTTGTGAGATTGAGCCCTGCATAGGACTCTGCTGGGTGTGGAGACTGCTTAAGATGCTCTCTCTGCCTTTCCCTCTGCCCCTCCCCCACTGCTGCTCTCACTCTCTCTTGAAACAAACAAACAAACTAGAAATTGGTATCAAAATAAAAAACAAAAAGGCCCTTCCACCTGGAAATTTAGAAAAACCTTACCAATAACTCTTGGCACAAGGGGAAATATAAATAGAATTTATGCAATTTCAAAAAATAATCATTAGTCATTTGGAATTTTCTCAGTTATGATCATGTTTGTAGTTTCATGTTTTTTTTTAAGTCCCAACGACTTATTTTTGCTTTTGTTTCCCTTGCCTTATTAGGAGACATATCTGGAAAAATGTTGCTACAGCCAATATCAGAGAAATTACTGCCTATGTTCTCTTGTAGGATTTTCATGGTTTCAAGTCTCACATTAATTTTTTTTAACATTTTTTATCTTATTTAAAAAATTATTTTAGAGAGAGAAAGAGGAGGAGGGAGAGGAGCAGTGGGAGGTAGAGAAGCCTAAGCAGGCTCCATGTGGAGCCTAATGTGGGGCTTGATCTCATGATCCTGGGATCATGACCAGAGCCAAAATCAAAAGTGGGATCCTCAACCCACTGAGCCACCCGAGCACCCCTCAGGTCCCACATTTAAATCTTTAACCCATTCTGAGTTTTTGTGTATGGTATAAGAAAGTGGTCCAGTTTCATCCTTTTACATGTAGTTGTCCAGTTTTCCCAGCACCATTTATTGAAGAGACTGTCTTTTCCCCATTTTATATTATTGCTTTCTTTGACATAAATTAACGGACTCTATAATTGCGGGGTGATTGCTGGACTCTGTATTCTGTTCCATTGATCTATGTGTCTATTTTCATGCTAGTACCATACTGTTTTTTTTTAAATATTTATTTTGAGAGAGAGAGAGAGAAAGCACAGGGGAGGGGCAGAGAGAGAGAGAGAGAGAGAGAGAGAGAGAGAGAGAGAGAGAGACGGAGAGAGACAGAGAGAGAGAACCCCAAGCAGGCTCTGCACTGACAGTGCAGATCATGACCTGAGCTGAAATCAAGAGTTGGACACTTAAGTGACAGACACCCAGGCACCAAAACTGCAAGTTTGTAGTATATACTGAAACCTGGAACTGTGATACTTCCAGCTTTTCTCTTCTTTCTCAAGATTTCTTTGACTATTTGGAATCTTTTGTGGTTCCATATAAATTTTAGTCTTATTTGTTTTATTCCTGTGAAAAATGCTGTTGGTATTTTTGATATCTGTAGATGGCTTTGTATGGTCAGATATTTTAACAGTATGAATTCTCCTAATCCATGAGAATAGAGTATCTTTCCATTTGTTTGTGTCTTCAATTCTTTTAGCAATATTTTATGGTTTTTAGTTTCATACTTTGGAGAACATTATAGGCTAAAAAATCGTATTTTTCTTCAACTTTGTAATAATGTGACCTATATTTCATATGATTGCATTTTTGGATCCCACTTATCACATTATGCTGTGATTTTTCTGTGCTTCATTATATGATTAAACAACAGTTTGTCAACTATTGTACTGATAGAGGACTAGGGTGTTACTGACAAAAGCTGTTGTTGATATTGTTATGCGGGTCTCCTTGAGTTTATACAAAGCACTTAAATTGTTCTTTTAGAGTATTTCCATCTTCAATTTATTACTCATTGCTCAATTACTTTCCAAATTGGTTTTATACAAGTAACACGTTGTAAAACACAGGATTTCCCATTTTGTCACAACTTTACCATCAGTTGGTGATCAGCTCTTTAGTTTTTGCCAAATCAAAATATATGAAATGATGAGATTATGATGAGCAAAAGAGACTGTGGTTAAGAAGAGTGAGCCCACGCACACAGTGCCTCTCACTCACTGTGTTATTTGGAAAGGTTACTTGGCTTCCCTGTGCCTCAATTTCCTCATGTGTAAAATGTGGATAATAATCATACCTAACTCATAAGGTTCTCATGAGGATTAAGTTTATATATGTAATATATGTATACATAATATATAAATTATATTTACATTTATATAATTTACAAATTATATTATATAATTATGTTTATATAATTTATATATTATATAATTATATTTATATATAAATACATATGTTTATGCATATTTATATACATTTATTATACATACAGTAAAACTTAGGATTGTGAGTAACTTCTTCTGCAAGATGAGCAAACATGTTTAATAAATTTTAACTTGATAAATGAGCAATGCCTTGAAATACGAGTAGTATGGGATGCCGAATATCACATGATCACAATTGAACCAATGGTTCTCTCTCTCTCTGACTGTGGGATTGTGGGTCATTATCTCCCATGGTCGGATGCTTGGTCTCAGGCCATGGTGTTTGGCAGAAATCAGTGATTTTTCCTAACATTGGAAGGTGCCCACAACTAGCAGTAATGTATTTTTTGTCACTTCAAAGCACCTATGGACAGTCCTTTGCTTTTCTATACAAGAATAAGGTTAGGCATGCTTTGCTTCATTCTAGGTCAGGCTGCCTGCAGATACAGATCCTTTCCTCCACTGCCTTATTGCCAGTTACATTAAATATAGCTTATTAATACTGTATTGTAGTCAACATCCTTGTGAGCATATACAATGGGTCCCATGCAGAAAAAGATTCAATTGAGCCAAGAGATAAAATTGATTCTGTTAGTGATAGTGAACGTTGTCCTACACAATAACCCTCCTCTCTCTTGTCTCCCTCCCATCAGCCACGAAGGTTTTCAAAGGTAAGTGAAGGTTAATTTGTTTATTTTTAATATTTTGTATTTTATTTATTACCATGTATTATATTACAGTATTGTAATCATTTTATAATGTGTAATTTTATATATGTGTAATCATTTTTATATGAATGTTTTTGGGTTTTGGAACGAATCATCTGAGTTTCCATTATTTCTTATGGGGAAATTCACTTTGATATGTAAATGCTCTGGATTACAAGCATGTTTCTGGAACCAATTATGCTTGTAAAAACCAAGGCTTTACTGTATATGTTTATATATATATATATATATACACATATATATGTTTATATGTTTATATATATATATACATATATAAACATAACACTTAGAACAATGCCTATTGTATGGTAAGCACTATGCAAAGTTTATCAGTTACAATTAACTCTGATAATTTCCTTACAGTAAAAGAAAATCCCTGATTATATGCTGAATCTGGTTGTTATGCCTCTTTAGTCTATTTAAGCTGGAATGCTGCATCAGATTTTCTTTGTGTTTTATGACATTAATATTTCTGAAGAATATAGACCCATTATTTTGCAAAGTCTTTACCAATTTGGGAAAGTCTGATGTTTCCTTACACTTTGACTCAGGTTGCACATTATTTGTTCTCAGAAAAAGCTTCTCTGACCCTCTTTCAGGAGACATGGAGTCAGGATGGCCTTTTCAAAAGTTTTGAATTGGGTTGAGGGAGCTGGGTCTTTACACTCTCCATTGAGCAGGCTGCCTTCAGGAAGGCTGATTTGGGGGAAGGAACTCTTTTTAGCAGAGGGTAATTTCCAGAGAGATATGACAGCTGAGAGCTATTAGGACCCACACTTCCAGCAGCTGGGCAGAAAGCCCCCCAGTCTTGAAAGGGGAGTCAAGAGATACATCAGAACTTCACTACACGAGTAATGCAAGTTGATGAAAAATATGAACTGTATTATGCCTTTTATGTAGTCTTAAAATATGTAAACCAATGCTAAAACATGTAAATAGTAAAACAATGTGTCATTTCAGGCACATATACATGCAGTAACAATATGAAATCATGAGAATTAAATGCAGCTTATTGGTTACACCTGGGGGTGTGTGGTTAATAGTTCAAGGAAAGGGTGTCCAGAAGTGTACCTACATAAGTAATGAACCTTCTTTAAACATTAAAAAAAATGGTGTATTTACTTTTTGAGAGACAGAGCATGAGTGAGGGAGGGGCAGAGAGAAAGGGAGACAGAGGATCCCAAGCAGGCTCCAGGCTCTGAGTTGACAGGCTGACAGCAGCAAGTCCAATGAGAGGCTTGAACTCACAAACTGTGAGATCATGACTTAGGCCAAAGTTGGATGCTCAACTGACTGAGCCACCCAGGCTTTATTCTTCAAATGAAGAAAAAAGATTTCTTTTTTATAATATTTTTTAAAAATTTCAGTGTAATTGACACACAATGTTACATTATTTTCAGGTGTATAACACAGTGATTCAACTTCTCTATATGTTCTCTATAAGTTATCTGTCACTATACACTATTACAATATTATTGACTACACTCCTTATGCTGTGACTTTTGTTCCCATGACTTATTTATTCCATAACTGGAAGGCTGTATTTCCCATTCCCCTTCACCTATATTGCCCATCCTTCCACCCCTCTTCCCTCTGGCAACCATCAGTTTGTTGTTCTCTGCTTTTTGTTCATTCATTTGTTTTGTTTTTTAGATTCCACATTTGAGGAAAATAATATATTTGTCTTTCTTAGTCTGACTTATCTACTATTTCTGCTTCAAAGGTATCCTGTTTTCCTCATCTTAATCTCATAATGATACGGATATTTCTCATACTGAGACATTTGCACTTAACAAGAATCCAAGAACTGTTCATCCGTAAGTTTTTAAAAGACCAGTTTAAGGCTTGTTGAGCTCTCTCCAGAGACACGGGGATGGGATGGTTGAGATAAAAACAATCTTGTCACCATGGGTCCAAGTTTAAAACTTCAAGTATCTGAAGGATAATTACTTTGAGAGGCATCTTCAAAGAGGAGTCTGTATATTTTTGGATCTCATGGGTCTAGACAGACCTATATATATTTGCTACAAACAGAATGTTTTTGGTGGGATTTTCCTGTATTTGAGGTCAACCTGATCCATTCTGGCCCATCTCAGCAATGAAAACACAGGGTTATCACTGTGCTCTGTATTTTATATTTGCATTGGTCCTAGTAATGGTGACCTGTAGATCACAGATGTGTATGGAAGGTTCCCCAAAATAAAACAGAATAGCTGTTAGGTGTAAGTAATACAGGTGTCTTTATAATTTAAACAACTTAGCCCCAACCTGCAAAAACCCAAGTTGATTTGAGTGGGATGATTTATGAATAAATCATAAAATGGAGTAAGAGGAATATTATGCATACTTCAGCTTCTCAGTACTTACTAACTGGTGGAATCAGACATTGGTTGCTTTCCTTTACAGACTTTTACCTAATCCAAAAATTCTATTTCATAGAAGACACCCAGAGAGACTGAACAAATTACCAAAGGTTTCACAGAACCTGGCAAATAGCAGAACCAGAACCAGAACCAAGATCACCTGTCTCACAGGTCAATGCTTCCTTGTCCCCAGGTCATTTATGTGATTTTGGGATCAGGAAACCAGAAAACTTATATGAAACCTATAAGCTAAAATAATTTTGTCATTAAAATGAATAATTATTATTCATTTTATTATTATTCTTTATGATGATGATGATGATGATGATCTGGAACACAGGTTTAAACTGTCAAAATATCTGACTGATTTCCTTCAGGGCAAGGTCACACAGCAATTTGGGGAAGAAACTCTCCAAGAATAATCAATCCATTACCCAAATTTCATGGAATAGTTTCCAAAAGGTTATGCTGTATTTTAATAACAGTATGGAAAATTACATACTAGTCCCAGTTTTAAGGAAAGGGTTAGAGTATGATCTATTAATTGCAGCTCGACTGAAATATTTGTGGTCTGTATTTTAGTGGGAAATTACTGAGGGCAATGGCATGAAATAAATTTGCCCTGCTAATAGAAAAACTCATGGTAGTACAGAATTGAAAATCCAATCATCCCACCTTCTTGTGAATAAAACATACAGATTGAAAGCTAGGGATGGATCCAACCATAGCACCTGAATCACACAGAATTATAGGTCTGGTTCACAAATTGCTACTTGGGATTGCATTTACATAATAATCAGTGATGGACTATGCTGAGGCCAAGAAAGCATACGCGCCCAGCACTTTGAAGAGAACACTGTCCCTGGGCACCTCCTGGTACCTGATGGAAATTGCTTAGAGTCCACCCTGATAGCTGTACCAAGCCAGATTTTGGGCTTTGGAGCTCTAGTTCCAGAGTTGAAGCTTGTTTTTATGATGCTATACTGCCTGTTCATCACCTGATATATTTGATACTTATATTGCTTCATGTCAGTCTCTGGGAAAAACACCCCTGATCCTTGACTGATTGACACTGTGAACTCATAGCAATAAAACTAAATTTCTGTTTAACATTACTGTTGGCTGAGACATAAATTCCTTATATCTACCCCCTGTTGCAGGTATGGGTGTCTCAGCCACTAAACTGTCTACAGGTGAACTTGTAAAATCATTGATCTCAGTGTGTGTGAGTGGTGTGGTGTGTGTGTAAAGAAGTATATCTTACCTGTCTACTATGATACATTGTTGTGGTCTTATAACATCTGGCTTGTTATGTCTCAGGACCTGGAGTTTGCCAATGGGAAGGCTGGGACTGCTAAATTGGAGGCCACCTTTGCAGATTTCTTCAACCTTCCTCATTCCTTCTCTTCTAATACATCAAGAGATTTCAGAAATGCTCTCCAACCTTCCAGTATCACTCCCAATCTTGGGAATGCACTCACTTAAATTCTTTCTCTCCTTTCCTTCTAACACAGTGAAAGCCACTTTGAAATCACAAAGAAAAAGTCTTGGCCAAAGGAAACATAAGCAATGTTAGAAATTTATGCTTTCCTGGCTTCATAAGAAATGGTTATTCTCTGGCCATACCTACTTGCTCCATGTAATTTGTCAGAATCCGATGAAATCAAGTTTCTTCCAAGAGAATATGCAATGGTGGGACATTACAGGGGATGATTTCCATGCACACTGAGGATCAGTCTTCTTACTTTAATCAGGGAGAAACTGCTGTTTTCTCTTTGTCCCCATGTGGGAGATTTCCTGGGCACTAATCATTGCTATCAAAGAAATGGAAGCTGTATACCAATGCCACTAAATTCAATTTGTGCTCTTACTTAGAGGTATCAATGTCACCTCTGCTGCCTCTGAGTTTCTCTTTCATCCCAAAGATTATAATAATAAAGGCAAGAGACAACGTATACATCAGTGGAGGGCACAATGGGTGGTAACACTATAACCTTGGCCCAGCACTAAGGCCTCAGCCACATTACTATTATTATGAGGGTCACTGTTGTCATGAGAAGTGCAGTTGGTATCCTGGGATCTCAGGCTTTTATAGAATTTATTTGAAAATACTCTGTTAACTTATTAATTTCTTGAGGACTGCTTTGAAACCTGCCAAAGATATCCCATAGCTTTTAAAATCAGAATCATTAGGGTAGAAACTGGTCTGTATTCCCTGGTAGTATCTCTTCAAGGCCTAATAGACGGCCTGGCCCACAGTAAATGATCAATACTTGTTTTATGAGTGTGTGGATTAAGTCATCGTGCTATAGGACTCTCCTATGGATCTGTAGGACTGGTTATATTCTGAGGCATAACCATGTATTTAAAACTGCCATTCCTGGGGCGCCTGGGTGGCTCAGACAGTTAAGTGTCTGACTTTAGCTCAGGTCATGATCTCACAGTTCGTCAGTTCAAGCCCCATACTGGGCTCTGTGCTTTCAGCTCAGCAGCATGGAGCTGCTTCAGATTTTGTGTCTCCCTCTCTCTCTGCCCCTTCCCTACTTGTGCTTTGTCTCTTAAAAATGAATAAACATTAGGAGGAGGAGCCAAGATGGCAGAACAGCATGGAAGTTTTTTTGTGTCTTGCGTCCAATGAAATACAGCCAGATCAACACTAAACCATCCTGCACACTGAGAAAACTGACTTGAGGATTAACACAACAACCTGCACAACCTGAACCACAGAACTCAGCAGGTACACTGTATGGAGAGGTGAACTGGGGGAGAGAGAAGCCACAGAGGGCAGGGAGCTATTTTTGCTTGCAGAGAGAGGATGGAGATGGGGCGGCAGAGTGGGGGGGGGGGGAGAAGAATATGGGAAAGGAACCCCCCGCCAAAGCAGCTGGAGAGAAAGTAGAAAAGTGGGAACAGCCACAGGGACTGAACTAAAAAGTGAGAAAGGAGAAAGGAAAGGGTTTAAATTCCACTAAGACTCTATAAACGGGGGGGGGAGGGGTGCAGAGTCTGAAACTCCATAGCACAATACCTGGCGGTGCTCTGGTGGGAAGGGCGAATCCCCAGGAGCAGAGTGAAGTCTGGGGGTCTTCGGGCCACACAGGGAGAGGCGGTTCACTTGCTGGGAGGACATCTAGTAGAGGCTGTATGGCTCCCCCACAGGCAAAGACCCCAGTGGACCTGGGAGAACAACCACATTCACTGGTACTGGAACAAGATCGTTGGAGGTGAAGCCTGGTGCCAGACGTGTGTTGTGATTTTCCATAATCCTTGAAGCACTGCTGCTATATTATCACGTGAGGTTTTTCTGGGGTGGGCTGGCACCTGGCCACAGTCCCTGGGCATCGGCAGCAGCATAGTCCTGTGAATGTTCCTGGGTGTGGCTGGCACCCGGCCATTGCTTGATGAGACTCTCCCATACAGGGTCAGAATGGGTCAAAGCTGCAGTCTCTCATAAATAAGGGGTCGGGAAAAACAGCCCTATCTGAGATAAAACTCAGGAGGGAGGTGCTGCCTGTGGCTTGGTCATGGACAGTGTAAAAGTGGGGAGTGGACAGAAGCTGAAGAAAAAGGATGGGTGCACGATTGAGGATCAGGGAGAACAGAGTTCTGATACTAGAGACTGGGTAGCTGGGTAATGCCATTTTCACCCCTCCCACGCATGTGCATACATACCTTCAAGCTCCGCAACTATCCACCCCAGTAAGCTAAGCAATGCCATCTAGTGGAGAAAGGAACCATTACACTAACCCCTGCCTAACTGGGCCAACCTCACTCTTCAGGAACACAAATCTCTACCTGCTTAGTTTACAGACTATAAAGTGCTTTATAGTTTGACTTCTAGGGGAAAATGAAGTAATTTCAATCAGATTTCAGTCTGTTCTCTGGTCCATCTATTCAATTTTATTTTCCCCCCTCTTTTTCATTTCTTTTCTTTTTCTTGAATACAGAAAGAGAAAAATTTATTTTAAATTTTTATTAAAAATATTTTTGTTTAATTTTTCTACTATATTTTTTTCTTTTGTGTAAATTTTTCAAATTCTATTTTACTTCCATCATTCATTTTATTCTATTTCAGTGTATTCATTTTCTCAAATTTTCAAATGATTTCCTTTTTTTTTGCATTCATTCTCCTTTTTTTCTCTAATCTATCAAGCTCCTTTCAACACCCAGAACAAAAAACACCTAGGATCTAGCATCATTTATTTGATATTTGTGTGTGTGTGTGTGTGTGTGTGTGTGTGTTGTTTTTAATTTTTTAATTTTAAGTTTTTTTAATTTGAATTATTTTTTGACCTCATTAATTCCTTTTCTCCCTTAAAAATGATGAAATGAAGGAATTCACCCCAAAAGAAAGAGCAGGAAGAAACGACAGCCAGGGACTTAACCAACACAGATAAGAGCAAGATGTCTAAACCAGAATTTATAATCACAATAATAAGAATACTAGCTGGAGTTGAAAATAGATTAGAATACATTTCTACAGAGATAAAAGAAGTAAAAGCTCATCAGGACGAAATAAAAAATTCTGTAACTGAGCTGCAATCTCAAATGGATGCCACAGTGACAAGGATGAATAAGGCAGGGCAGAGAGTCAGCGATACAGAGGACAAATTTCTTGAGAATAATGAAGCAGAAAAAAAGAGGGAGACTAAGGCAAAAGGGAACAATTTAAGAATTAGAGAAATCAGTGACTCAATAAAAAGGAACAACATCAGAATCATGGGGGTCCCAGAAGATGAAGAGAGAGAAAAAGGGGTAGAAGGGTTATGTGAGTAAACATAGTGGAAAACTTTCCTAACCTGGGGAAAGACATAGATATCTAAATCCAGGAAGCACAGAGGACTCCCAGTAGATTCAACACAAACTAACCATCAACAAGGCATATCATAGTCAAATTCACAAAATATTCACACAAGGAAAGAACCATGAAAGCAGCAAGGGAAAAAAAGTCCTTAACCTATAAAGGAAGTCAGACCAGGTTTGCAGCAGATCTATCCACAGAACTTGGCAGGCCAGAAAGGAGTGGCAGGAAATATTCAATGTGATGAATCAAAAAATATGCAGCCCCAAATTCTTTATCCATCAAGGCTGTCATTCAAAATAGAAGGAGAGATTAAAAGTTTCCAGACAAAAGTTAAAGTACTTTGTGACCACTAAACCAGCCTTGCAAGAAATTTTAAGGGGGACTCTTTTGGGTAGAATAGATGAAAAATAAATAGATAAATAAAGACCCAAAGCAACAAAGACTAGAGAGGACCAGAGAACAACACCAGGAACTCCAACTCTACAAGCAACACAAGGGCAATGAATTCATATCTTTCAGTGCTCACTCTAAATGTCAGTGGACTAAATGCCCCAATCAAAAGACATAGGGTAACAGAATGGATAAGAAGACAAGATCCATCTACATGCTGTTTACAAGAGACCCACTTTAGAACTAAAGACACCTTCAGATTGAAAGTAAGGGGATGGAGAACCATCTATCATACTAATGGTCAACAAAAGAAAGCCGGAGTAGCCATACTTATATCAGACAATCTACACTTTAAAATAAAGACTGTAACAAGAGAGGAAGAAGGGCATTATATCATAATTAAGGGGTCTATCCACCAAGAAGACCTAACAGTTGTAAACATTTATGCTCCAAACGTGAAAGGACCCAAATATATAAATCAATTAAATCACAAACATAAAGAAACTAATTGATAATAATACCGTAATAGTAGGGGACTTCAACACCTCACTTAGAGCAATGGACAGATCATCTAATCAAAAAATCAACAAGGAAACAATGGCTTTGAATGACACACTGGACTGGATGGACTTAACAGATATATTCAGAATATCATCCTAAAGCAGCAGAATATACATTCTTCTCTAGTGCACATGGAAATTCTCCAGAATAGACCACATACTGGGACACAAATCGGCCTGCAACAAGTACAAGAAAACTGAGATCATACTGTGCATATTTTCAGACCACACTATGGAACTCGAGATCAACCACAAGAAAAAATTTGGAATGGTAACAAATACTTGGAGACAAAATAACATCCTACTAAAGAATGAATGGGCTAACCAGGAAGTTAAAGAGGAAATTAAAAAGTACATGGAGGCATTGAAAATGATAACACTACAGCCCAAAACCTCTGGGACACAGCAAAGGTGGTCATAAGAGGAACATATATAGCAATCCAGGCTTTCCTAAAGAAGGAAGAAAGGTCTCAGATACACAACCTAACCTTACACCTTAAAGAACTGGAAAAAGAACAGCAAATAAACCCCAAACCAGCAGAAGACAGGAAATAATAAAGATTAGAGCAGAAATTAATGCTATCGAAATCAAAAAACAAAACAAAAAGACACAACAACAACAACAATGACAACAACAAACAGAATGGATCAATGAAACCAGAAGCTGGTTCTTTGGAAGAATTAACAAAATTGATAAACCATTAGCCAGTTTGATCAAAAAGAAAAAGGAAAGGACCCAAATAAATAAAATCAAGAAAGAAAGAGAAGAGATCACAACCAACACAGCAGAAATAAAAACAATAAAAAGAGACTATTATAAGCAAATATACGCCAATAAAATGGGCAATCTGGAAGAAATGGACAAATTCCTAGAAACATATACACTACCAAAACTGAAACGGGAAGAAATAGAAAATTTGAACAGATCTATAACCAGTAAAGAAATAAAATGAGTAATCAAAAATCTGCCAAAAAACAAGAGTCCAGGGTCAGATGGCTTTCCAGGGAAATTCTACCAAACATTTAAGGAAGAATTAACACCTATTCTCTTGAAGCTGTTCCAAAAAATAGAAATGGATGGAAAATTTTCAAACTCTCTCTGTGAAGCCAGTATTACCTTGATTCCAAAACCAGACAAAGACTCCACTAAAAAGGAGAACTACAGACCAATTTCCTTGTTGAACATGGATGCGAAAATCCTCAACAAGATATTAACCAACAGGATCCAACAATACATTAAAGAAATTATTCACCACGACCAAGTGGGGTTTATACCTGGGATGCAGGGCTGGTTCAATATCTGCAAAACAATTAACTGATTCATCACGTCAATAAAAGAAAGGACAAGAACCATATGATCCTCTCAATAGATGCAGAGAAGGCATTTGACAAAATACAACGTCCTTTATTATAAGAACCCTCAAGAAAGTAGGGATAGAAGGATCTTACCTTGAGATCATAAAAGCCATATATGAAAGACCCAATGCTAATATCGTCCTCAATGGGGAAAAACTGAGAGCTTTCCCCCTAAGGTCAGGAACAAGACAGGGATGTCCATTCTCGCCATTGTTATTCAACATAGTATTGGAAGTCTTAGCCTCTGCAATCAGACAACACAAAGAAATAAAAGGCATCCAAATCAGCCAAGAGGAGGTCAAACTTTCACTCTTCGCAGATGACATGATACTCTATATGGAAAACCCAAAAGTTTCCACCAAAGAACTGCTAGAACTGATTCATGAATTCAGCAAAGTTGCAGGATATAAAATCAATGCACAGAAATCAGTTGCATTCTATACCCCAACAATGAAGCAACAGAAAGAGAAATCAAGGAATCGATCCCATTTACAACTGCACCAAAAACCATAAAATACCTAGGAATAAATCTAACCAAAGAGGGGGAAATCTATACACTGAAAACTATAGAAAGCTTATGAAAGAAATTGAAGAAGACACCAAAAAGTGGAAAAAGATTCCATGTCCTGGGTAGGAAGAGCAAATATTGTTAAAGTGTCAATACTACCCCAAGCAGACTACATATTCAATGCAATCCCTATCAAAATAACACCAGCATTCTTCACAGAGTTAGAAAAAACAATCCTAAAATTTGTGTGGAACCAGAAAAGACCCTGAATAGCCAAAGCAATCTTGAGAAAGAAAACCAAAGCAGGAGGCATCACAATCCCAGACTTCAAGCTATACTACAAAGCTGTAATCATCAAGACAGTATGGTATGGACAGAAAAACAGACACTCAGATCAATGAAACAGAATAGAGAACCCAGAAATGGACCTACAATCATATGGCCAACTAATCTTTGACAAAGCAGGGAAGAAAATCCAATGGAATAAAGACAGTCTCTTCAGAAAGTGGTGCTGGGAAAACTGGACAGCGACATGCAGAAGAATGAACCTGGACCACTTTCTTATACCATACACAAAAATAAACTCAAAGTGGATGAAAGACCTCAATGCAAGATAGGAAGCCATCAAAATCCTCAAGGAGAAAGCAGGCAAAAACCTCTTTGATCTTGGCCTCAGCAACTTCTTATTCAACACGTCTCCAGAGGGAAGGGAAATAAAAACAAAAATCAACTTTTGGGACCTTATCAAAATAAAAAGCTTCTGCACAACAAAGGAAATAATCAGCAAAACTAAAAGGCAACCAATGGAATGGGAGAAGATGTTTGCAAATGACATATCAGATAAAGGGTTAGTATCCAAAAACTATAAAGACTCTATCAAACTCAACACCCAAAAAACAAATAATCCAGTGATGAAATGGGCAAAAGACATGAATAGACACTTCTCCAAAGAAGACATCCAGATGGCCAACCAACCCATGAGAAAATGCTCAACATCACTCATCATCAGGGAAATACAGACCAAAACCACAATGAGATACCACCTTACACCTGTCAGAACGGCTAACATTAACAACTCAGGCAGCAACAGATGTTGACGAGGATGCAGAGAATGAGGATCTGTTTTGCACTGTTGGTGGGAATGGAAGCTGGTGCAGCCACTCTGGAAAACAGTAGGGAGGTTCCTCAAAAAATTAAAAATAGAATTACCCTATGACCCAGCAATTGCACTACTAGGCATTTATCCACGGGATACAGGTGTGCTGTTTCGCAGGGACACATGCACCCCCATGTTTATAGCAGCACTATCGACAATAGCCAAAGTATGGAAAGAGCCCAAATGTCCATCGATGGATGAAGGGATAAAGAAGATGTAGTATATATATATACAATGGAGTCTTACTCAGCAATCAAAAAGAAGGAAATCTTACCATTTGCAACTACGTGGATGGAACTAGAGGGTATTATGCTAAGCGAAATTACTCAGAGAAAGACACATATCATATGACTTCACTCATATGAGAACTTTAAGAGACAAAACAGATGAACATAAGGGAAGGGAAGCAAAAATAATATAAAAACAGGGAGGTGGACAAAACATAAGAGACTCTTAAAAATGGAGAACAAACAGAGGGTTACTGGAGGGGTTGTGCGAGGGGGGATGGGCTAAATGGGTAAGGGGCATTAAGGAATCTACTCCTGGAATCATTGTTGCACTATATGCTAACTAGGATGTAAATTAAAAAAATAAAAATTTTTAAAAAATGAATAAATGTTAAAAAAAAAAACCATCCTGCCATTCCTTTTAGAGTGTAATCCATTGTTTTCATCTGAAACATCAACAAGTTTTTATCCAAACAGTAGGCACACTGGCAGTCTTCCCCTATAGTTCCCCAGACATATCTGGATCAAGCTTGTTATAGATGATGATGATGATCATGATGACTTTTATTTTAGAGAGAGAGTGCAAGCAAGGGGCAGAGGAGAGAGAGCGTGAGAAAGAGAGGATCTCAAGCTGGCTCCATGCCCAGCACAGAGCCCAACACAGGGCTTGATCTCATGACCCTGAGAGAACCACCTGAGCTGAAATCAAGAGTTCAACACTCTTGACTGAGCCACCCAGTTGCCCTAATATTAGATTATTTTTAACAAAGGAAGGGGTGAGAAATGAGTAAGCCATTAACATGAAATAGCTTATAATCAATGTGTGTGTACGCATGTGTGTGCATGTGTGCTGCTGAGGGGTGGAATGTGGAGAAGAAAAAGAACCCACTGAAAATAGAAAAATAATCATATAGCCCAGTGGCAAGAACTTCCAATTGGAGAATTATGTAACTAGATCATAGAAATACAAGAAATTCTGTGCCTCAATTTCCATACTTATAGAATGAGCTGTTAGCATTAGAAAATTTGGGTTCCTGCAGTCACCTCATTAGTCACTCTGTTTCCTATTTCATCTTTGCCCAGTCCCTTTTCTCTGTTTTTGGAACATTATCTCTCAAATGCATTTCTGCGTTGATCAGTGAGCTTCAGGATAAAGTCCTTAGCTCAAAATAATCTTGTCTCTACTTTCTCTTTAACATCTATCTTCAAATGTGTTTCTAGCCATTCCATTATGATTTCTAACTCCCACTTAGTTCTGTCATAGCTTAGCATTTACATATACTGATCCCCTGCCTGGAACGCCCTCTTTTTCTTTTACACCCATAGTTAACTTCTACTAATTTTTAAATCATGTTTTAAGGCTGAAAATACACTTTGCTTATTCTTTTTCACTAAAAGACTGGTTAGCTGCTCCCTTCCTGTATTCTTATGACACCACATGTTTACCCTTTCCCTGATTATCAAGGACTTGTATTACTTGCCAAGGTATACAAATGAATATTCCATATTTTTTAAAGGGAGTATTTTTCAAAAAATTTTTAATGTTTATTTATTTTTGAGAGAGAGAGAGAGCACGAGTGGGGGGTGGCTGGGGGAGGTCAGAGAGAGAGGCAGACAGAGAATCTGAAACAGGCTCCAGGTTCTGAGCTGTCAGTACAGAGCCCAATGCGGGGCTCAAACTTGGGAATGGCAAGATCATGACCTGAGCCAAAGTCGGACGCTTAACTGACTGAGCCACCACGGTGCCTCTGTATATTTCATATTTTTAAATTAAGTATTATTATTATTCACATTGTTACTGCTTTATTTTTAAAGAATAGTCACCATTAACTGAGCTACTTTTATGCATAAGGGGGGAAAGTATAAACAGTGTCCACTATAACATAATTGCAAGGGCTGAAAATTTCACATTTAGATTTTGAAGAGCCTTTGTCAATCTCTGTTTTGGTCTGATTTTCATTTAATGACTCTCTTTAACTGGTGAGGGTATTACTGTTTTACTTAAGATGTAACTTCCTGAGGCAAGGGGGAGGGAGAGAAGGGAAGGCTAGTAGAAAAGCACTGTATACAGTGTCAGAGTGGGGAAAAGTGTATCCTTCAGCACCATCATCCCCACCTGCTGCAAGAAGATCTCAGCATAGTCACCTGAGGAAAGCTTCAGGAGTTGGAAGCCTCCACATAAAGAGAAGTGTGAACCTAGGTGCTGGGCAAGGAATGCAAGTATGTATAAAAGTGTAGCTGGCCGGGAGCATGAGTCTTTGACTGCAACTCCCTCCTGAGACAGCAAGAAACTGGCTGTGTACCAAATCTGGTGTGGGGAGACCAACTTTCCTCTGTGAGTCCTGCCAGGTAAAGCCTTTGTAATTGCCTATGGCTGGGTCGGAAAGATAAACCAGAGTTTTTTAAGCAGGGGTTTTACTTCTCATTCTCTATTAGGTTAGTTCCAGGAACTTCTTCTGGACGATGTATTTAGATTGGCTTTAGTAGAAACTAAGGAGTGTTTGGCTCAAAGATTTTTCTATGTTTTCTCTAATAAACTCTGGGAATGTGGTCAGTTCCCAGTGCAGACCTCCTTTTTTATGCTGCCACAAGACCAGGTAGCCAGGAATAGTCTTCCATATTTAGACTGCCTCAGTCATGGGGCCTTCAGAGTTCACAGCTCAAGGTTTTGTGTGGTCCACTGAAGGTTTTCACATTGACTTTGATATAAGAGAGAAGCACCCATTCCCATTCCCCATAGAAGGGGATATTATATCACAGTACTGCAAATTTCCAAAGACATTCTTGTTCCAAGCTCCTTCAACCTCAACAATTCTGTAAGTAGAAATCTATAGATCTAAGTGATATATATATATATATATATATATGTATATGTATATATATGTGTGTATATATACATATATATATACACATGTATATATGTATATATACACATGTGTATATATATATGTATATATACACACATATATATACATATACATATATATATACATATACATATATATATATATATATATATATATATATATAACACAACACCAGTCTTTTGTTATCTTCTTTGCAAGTCCTGCATAGTATGTCAAGCCAATACTTTTTGAATATGAGAATGTTTTCCATATTACTTTATGCTCATCTTTTTGGGAAACTGGCCAAAACTGAGATAAAGTGTATGCATCTCATTATACTTAAAGCACTGCTAAGAAGGAAACCATGTCATATTCAATCCTGATTTTATAGCTGAGGAAAATAAGGCCCAAAGAAGTGAAATAGTGTTTTAGCCAATATTATGCATTTTATCAGGGTGCTGGGAAATTAATTGTTTATATTTAATTCCAGTAGTCATCTCCATACCAGTTTTACTAACAGTATGATTTAGGAGAGAATAAATAAGGACTCTGAACCTCTGTTTCTGCATTTTAACCTAATCTTCTGTTAAAATTATATGAAATAATGTAAGTAAAGTTGTTAGCAGAAGGCTGATCCATTGTGTACCCAGAAAATGTAAGTAAGTAGTCTCTTTCCTTTACCACTTTTTTAAATGCTCATTCTATAAATCCACATGTATTTCTAAAAATCCTAATATAGTTTAGAAAATATAAATTCATTTAAGTATTTTTTTCATTTGAAACTGGGATAGATTTTGACACCTCTTGTTTTAATGTCCTAAGGAAGTAAGAAGATTGCATAAAGGGAGGATTATTATATCTGAATTGGAAGAGAGGAGGAAATATAATAAATACTATGAGCGTAATAAATGAAAAGGAGAAATAAATGTCTAGAATGGAGACAAACTGCAATGAAAGAGAAAATCTTAGGGTAGCACTTAAATCTGTAAACTGATGGAGAGATCAATGGTCTCAGGCAACTAATTATTTATCTGTGAACAGGGCTTGTTTTGTAAATAAATAACCTGGGAAAGCATTAACTTGACCAGTTAGAGCTCTGAACACATAGCAGATCAAAAATTAGAAAATATTAGACAAGACAGATGAAGAATGACCATGCCTGGAAGGTGTCAAATGCATCATTTATCAAGTAGATAGATTATATGCATTATAAGCAAATGGTATAACTGAGTAAGTAGGTACAAACTGGATTTCTTTTTTATTTTCATACATAGATATGTGATCTCTCTCTCTCTGTCTCTCTCTATCCATCTATCTTCTCCAATTGGAAGAAGATTGTTTTTCTCAGTGCTTGCTTGTGTAAGAATTTCTTCCCACTGGGAAATTTGAGGCGTGTAAAATACCTGATGATCATCTCAGAAGACAGATGCAATTCCAATGTGAACTTAATTCTGAGTCTGTGTCACTCCTTGTCCTAAGTTCCTCTTCAGTTTAATTAGGCACGTCAGAAATAGTGTGTTATATCTTCCTGAAATGCCAATTTCTCTCTCAAATATTGATCAAATACCTACTATTAGTCACTGTAACACTAAACCATACCTGACTATCTCTTGATATCTTCCATAAAATGGCTTGCTAGTTATGATGAAGCTATGTTTCGTGATATTCCTCATCTTTTTTCTGTTCCATTCAGAGATCCCATTTTATCAAAGGCATTGGAACCAGTGGGCTCAAATGTCTGTTCAGGGATCAATTATTGGTTTAAATTAGTGTCAGGTATACTGGTTCATATGAAAGGAGTGGAGGGGAAAGAGGTGTTTGTACTTGCTTTTGAAAAGGCCCTATAGACATTGGACAATGCTGCAGAAAATCTTGGCCTTTAACTGATTTTAAGTTACAATATCCCCATAGTTAGCCTAGAGGTGGATCTTAAGCACTAGGAGTTCTGCTCTTAGAGGGCAGGCTCCAAATTTCTGATCTAGATATTTAAAATTAAAATCTCAATGGATGGTCTCAGTAGAAGAATGAAAGAAGCACATGTGAAATCAGTGAATTGAAAGAACAAAAGAAATTACTCAATTTGAAAAAAAAAAAGAGTGAAAATAGATTGGGGAAAAGAAACAAAGCCTCAGGAATTTGTGGGATTGTAACAAAAGATCCAACATTTATGGCATCAAAGTCCCAGAAGGAGAGGAGAAAGAGGGCAGCATTGAAAAAGTACTCAAATAAATAATGGTTGAAAATTTTCCAAATTTGGCAAGTCATAAATATAGATTCAAAAAGCTGAGTGAACCCCAAAGAGGAGAAAACCAAACAAATTCACACCAAGGCACATTATGATCAAACCTCTGAAAACTAAAAACAAAGAAAAAAAATATGTATAATATACATTATATATAGATACACATACATATATAATATATATACACAAAAGAAAAATATATTATATATATTATATATTATTTATAATATTATTATATATTTATAATATATATTATATATTAATATATACATATAATATATTAAAATATATAAACAAATACAAATTATATTATATTATATAATTTATAATATATTATATTACATATATAATATTATATATTATATACATAATATGTTATATATAAATATTTTATTTATACACATAATATATTTATAAATTTTTATAAATATTTTATAAATATTTATATTTTAAATTTTAATTTTTAATTATAATTTTTAATTATAAATATAAACATATTTATAAATATTTATTTATATATATTTCTTTGTTTTTAGGTTATAGTATATATACATATAAATAGTATATTTAGTTTTAGTATATATACATATATATAAAGATTTATAATGGAAGACTACTCATCAGAAACTGAAGACCAGAAAGAAATGCTAAGCATTTTTTAAATGCTGAATGAAAAAAATCTGTCAACCTAGAATCTTATATCCAGGAAAAGTAACATTTAGGAAGAAGGAAATCAAGATATTCTCAGATGAAGGAAACTAAGTTAATTAATTGCTAGCATGCCTACACTGAAAGAATAGCTAAAGGAAATTATCTAAAGCAATAAAGAAGGAATTTTGGAACATTATCAAGGACTAAGGAACATGATAAACAAAGATATGGATAAAACAATAGACTTTTGTATTTGGGCTCTCTGATTTGTGTTTGGTGATAAAGGAAAAAATATAACACTGATATGTTTCTAAATATACAAATAAGGGATAGTTAACACAATTAAATTATAAACATAGAGGGTAAATGGATGTAAAAGGAGGTAAGGTTTCTGTACTTCACTTGAACTGTTAAAAGATGACATGGATAGACTTGGATAAGTTATAGATATATAATGTAAACCCAAGCAACTACTAAAGTAGCTACACAAAAACACTATATATAAAATAAGTGCAGTTCTAAATATTTTCAAGAAACTCACATGAAGTACCTGAAAAAAAAGGATAAATATAATAGAGAGAACAAAGAAAAAACAAAAAATAAAGTAGCAAAATAAAAATAAAAAACAAAAAATAAAATCCCCAACATATCTATGATTACCTTAAATGTAAATGGTATAAATACAGCAATTAAAATACAGAGATTGGAAGTGAGAATTGAAAAAAAAAATGGCCCACTATGTGTTGTCTTGATGTCCACAAGAAACTCACTTCAAATATAAAGGTACAGGCAAGTTGAAAATAAAAAGACATGGATTAGATTCCTAAGGCTGCTGTAAGAAATTCCTATAAACTGGGTGGCTTAAAAAGCACAAATTTATTGACCTCCCATTTTGGAGGCCAGAGATCAGAAATGAAGATATTGGCAGGGCTGTTCTCCCTCCAAAGTCCCTAGAGAAGAATTCTTCCTTGCTTCTAGCTTCTGATGGCTCCAGGTGTTCCTTGGTGTGAGGGCACTTAACTCCAGTGTCTGCCTCTGTCTCCACATGTCCTTCTGCTTTGTGTCCTTTTTCTCTTCTGATAAAGACACTTGTCGTTTGATTTGGGGTACACTCACAAAATTTAGGATGATCTCACATCAATATCCTTAACTTCATTGCATCTGCAAAGACTTTTTTTCCCCCACATATGGTCACATTAAGTTTTCAGGGCATGGGCGTATCTTTTTGGGAAACACCATTCAACCCATTACAGGATGGAAAAAAGATATATCATGCAAACATTAGTAACAAAAAGCAAGCATGGCTATATTAATATCAGCTAAATTAGATCTCAGAACAAAGAAAATTGCCAGGGAAGGGAGGATTATCGTACAATGATATAAGAGGTCAATCTCCAAGAAGACATTAACAATATTATGTGTGTAAGTACCAAACAGTATATGTGCAAAATACATGAAACCAAAACTAATAAAACTGAAACGAGAAACAGACAAATCATGAATATATTTGGAGACTTCAACAACCCTCTATGAATAACTGATGAAAAAAGTAGAAGGCAAATCATCGAGGATGCAGATGACTCAACATCAACTAATAGTATCTAATCAATATTAAGAAACATACTACTCAAACACACATGACTAAATATATCATCATATACTCCACGTACCTTTAAGCCTGATATGTCACATATATGCTGCTAATAAAAATTCCTACCACGCACCCCACTAAATGCATTATCACACTCCACAAAACACAAACCGTTTCACACATAAAATCATTGAACACAGTGTCACATACCTCACACAATTAAACACAATGTAACACACATATATTTCTAAATACAGTAAAAATAAAGGCACCACAGACCGTTAATACAATGTTTTACTCCTAGATCAGTAAACATAGAAGCACACACACCAGGCGCCACCAAACAAGGTATTTTATACAATATCACTAAACACATTGAAACACCTACATTTTCCCTGGAAACTGTATCACACATGTATCACTAGACACAGTGGTATACATGATGGACGCCACCAAGCACAATCTCCCATGCATGTAACACTAAACAAGCAGCATGAAACGGTGTCTCACACATGTATCAGTAAACGTACCAGCACACACGCCGCTAAACCCAAGTCCTCACACATGATTCACTGTATGGAGTAGCACAAGCATGAGTCATCACTAAACATAGTATCTCGAGCAGGAACAAACACACCTGGAATCTTTAAACACAGTGTCTCCCACATACATCCCTGAACAAAGTAGCAAGCATGCCAGGCACTATTAAACATAGTAGTTCACACAGGTCACTGAACACGGTAGCAAACACCAGGCATATCTGCACAGTATTTGCTTTTGCACAGCCAACCTTGGTAGTTCATACTCCAAGCACTACTAAACATAGTGTCACAGGTGTGTCACTGCAACACTAGCACACATATCAAGTGCTATTGAGATGGTAGCTAACAAATATATTGTTAAAGTATCACAGAAAAATAGGCACTCTAAATAATGTTTTGCACAAGCATATCACTAAACATAGCAGTATGCACAGCAATACACACAATTCTTCACATATATGTAGCTGAACATTGTAGCACACATTTCTCTAAAGAAAGGTTTATATATACAATGGAATACTACTTGGCAATGAGAATGAAATCCTCCATTTGCAGCATCGTGGCTGGAACTGGAGGGTATTATGCTAAGTGAAATAAGTCAGTCAGAGAAAGACGGATACCGTATGTTTTCACTCATATGTGGATGTTGAGAAACTTAACAGAAAACCATGGGGGGAAGGAAAGGGGGAAAAAAGTTAGAAACGGAGAGGGAGGGAGGCAAACCATAAGAGACTCTTAAATACAGAGAACAATTTGAGGGTTGATGGTGGGTGGGGAGAGGGGAAAGTGGGTGATGGGCATTGAGGAGGGCACTTGTTGGGATGAGCACTGGGTGTTTTATGGAAGCCAACTTGACAATAAATTATATGAAAAAAATATAATTGATGGAATGCAAAAAATAATAAAGAACATACCATCCACACGAGGCACCACTGAATAGACTGTCTCACACATATACATGACACATGTATCGCTATCCCAGCAGCACATACACCACTGAGTCCAAGGGTTCTAACGACATATGTCATTAGATTAGCACAACCTCAGCGCAACACTAAACACAGTGTCTCACATAAGATTACTAAACACAATGCCACACACCCTTATAGTTTTAAACTCAATATCTCACTCCTATATCACTGAACAAAGTAGCAAATACACTAGGCACAAGTAAACACAGCATTTCACTTATATATCACTAAGCAGCATAGCAAATAAATAACTCTAATATTGCTAATCAGAGTACAGTATGCTATTGCCCACCACCCCTTGTCTGTTCTTTTGCTTTTCAGGGTTTAGTTGTTAACAGTCAGCCACAGTCTGGAAGCAGAGGATATTCCTTCTCATTTATGGTCACAAAGCCAATAATAGTCTAAGGCTATGTCACAATGCCTAAGTAATAGTCTAAGGCTATGTCACAATGCCTAAGTCATGTACCACATTTCATCTCACCACAGACGTGTTTTATTATCTCACATCATTACAAGTAAGAAGGTGAGCACAATACAGTAAGATACTTTGAGAGAGAGACCACATCCACACAACTTTTATTACAGTATATTGTTAAAATTATTAGTTATTGTTGTTAATATCTTACTGTGCCTGATTTATAAATTAAACTATATTATAGGTATGTATGTATCGGGAAAAAATAGTATATATACGCTCCAGTAGTATCCACAGTTCCAGGAATCCACCGGGAGTCTTAGGAAATATCCCCCATGGATAAGGGGGGCGGGGAGATACCATACAGCTATTAATATATTTACTAGTGAAATGTAAACTCTTTCTGTGATCAAGAAGGCAGCAAGCATAGTTGTTTCCATCACTTGTACTCATGGTTTCTGGATATCTTAACAAACGCAGTAAGACAAAAAAATATAACAAGTGGTAAAAAGGTTGAATACGAAGAAACAAAACCATCCTTATATACAGATAACACTGTATGTATAAAACAGGAAAAATCATAAAATAAACTTAGAATTAATACATGAAATTAAGAAGTCACTTCTTACAAGTTTGAAATATAAAACTCAGCATTTTTATATGCCAGAAATAATTCAACAATAATTACAAAAGGAAAAAACTAAATTATGCCATTAATAGCAGTCTCAAATAACTAGAATGATTCTAAAAAGTATGTGTTAAATTTTCTATATATAATATTGTCAACATTGCTAGGATAAATTAAATAAGACCTAAATAGATAGAGGCATGGTATGTTTATAGTTCAAAATACTCAATATTGTAAAGGTGTGGGGCACCTGGGTGGCTCAGTTGGTTAAGCAACCGACTTCGGCCCGGGTCATGATCTTGCCACTCGTGAGTGGCCTCTCTCTCTGCCCCTCCCCAGCTCATGCTCTATCTCTCTCTCTCTCTGGAAAAATAAATAAACTTAAAAAAAAAAAAAAGAAAAAAATTGTATACATGAGATTCATCTTTGTTGAGTACAACAGTAGTTCAAATTAATTTGTTAGAATATTGTATTGAATAAATATACCACAATGTATTTACCCATTCTACTGATGACCCTTTGGGTTATTTCTAATCTAAAGCTAATATGAGAGATGCCACTATGACTTTTTGGTATTGTGTCTGGTGCACAATGGGATGCATTTCTACTGCTCACTGCCTCATAAATAAATAAATAAATAAATAAATAAATAAATAAATAAATAAACAAACACATAAATGAATAAATGAATAAATAAATACATTAAGTAAGTAAGTAAATAAGTAAGTTCACATTTATTCTGCTTTATTGGTTACTGACAAAGATTTCTAAAGGAGTTATACCAATAAACACTCCAACAGTGGTTGAGAGTTCTAGTTTTTCTGTAACTTCATCAGAACTACGTAATATCAGCCATTAAAATTTTAACCATTCTAGTAGGTGTTAGTGGTATCTTTTATTGGTTTTAATTTTCATTTTATTAAATTCTGATAGGAGTGAGCAGCTTTTCATGTCCATTGATTTGAATATCCTATCTAAAGTAACTGTTCTCCTTTGTCCATTTTTTTTCTAGCAGAATTTTTGCTTATTGATTTGTAGAAGTTCTTTAAATAAGCTCTATAAAAACAGATTGTTAGTTATATCTTTTGCAGATGTCTTTTTGCATTCTGGGGCTAACATTCTCAATGGTGTCTGATCAACAAAAGTACTTAATTTTAGTGAAGTCTAAAATATCAATATTTTCTTTCATGGTTAGTGCTTTCTGTGTCTTATTTATTAAATACTTTTCTACCTGAAGTTGATAGTCACCTATGTTATCTTTTTAAATTTTCATTGATTTTATGTTCACATTTAGATCTATAGTCTAGCTAGAGTTCATTTTTTGGTATAATCTGTGGTAGCATTCAAATTCACTTTTACCCATATGGAATTTCAGTTCACCTAGCAGTATTTATTGGAAAGACTATTCCTTTCCTTATTGATCTCCTGTCACATTTTTACCATATTCAAGTGTTCAAATATGTAAATACATGTTTATAGACTCTCTTAGTCTATCCCATGATCTTTTTTTCTTTATGGTTGGACCGTATAAACTTTATGTTATACCTATAAAGCACTGACTTAAGAACTATAGCTTTATAATTACTCACTATCTGATAGTGTAATTCCACCAATTTTGTTCTTTAAAATTTTTTGAACTAACCTTGGACGAATATACCCCATATGCATTCTAGAATTATTTTGCCAATCTCTCTTTCCCAAATATTTAAACTTTGCTTGGATTTCATTGAGTCTGTGGATAAACTGGAAAATTACATGTTTACAATATTGACATTTTTTAATGTTTATTTCCTTTTGAGAGAGACAGAATGAGTGGGGGAGGGGCAGACAGAGAGGGAGACACAGAATCTGAAGCAGGTTCGAACTGTGGGGCTCAAACTCACGGACGAGATCATGACCTGAGCCGAAGTCAGATGCTCAACCAACTAGGCCACCCAGGTGCCCCACAGGTATACAATTTTGAATAAATGTCTAATTTCATTAATTTAAATTTGAAAATAGGCAAAGAATCTTTGATGCTGAAATTCAGGATAGTGTCTCCCTTTTGGAAGATGGGGGAGGTAGAGATTAGGCAGGCATATGAGTGGCTATTTCTTAGGTGCTGGTTATAACCTGTGTCTTTATGTGTGCTTGGGTTACACAATTTTGTGTCCTTTATAATTAATTCTGATATACTCTGTGATTTGGGGGCTTTTTTCAATGTATATTATGCTTCACTAAAAACAATTCTTAAAAATGTATATAGCTGGGTCTGACCCCACAGTCTGGAGATGGGGCCTGGTTGTCTGATAGCCCTTTCCACATTTTGGTTTTCCTGGAAGAAAGAGGAAAGGTCTGTCCATTTCCAGTTCTCTTCCCACCCTATAAAACCATGTATTGCTGAGTTATGAGCAATTACAGAAGGACATGTTTTGGAATAATCAGAGTAACTTTATATTAATCTTAGAAAAAGGTTTTAAAAATCATTTAGTGGAGAAAGAAATATAATTTTATATAGGCTAAGGAAAGAAAACATTTAATTAACAGAACAATACGTTTGGAGATTTTGATAGGGGTTCCAAATATTATGTACCTGGAGGATGGAAGCTCATTGGCTCAACAACATTTATGAAAGACTATAAACTATATTCCAGTTAATTTCGAAGCAACAGGGATTTGCTCACTAAGTATCTTCGTTTCCTTAATAGACCATCCTGGATCTGTGCTCATGAACTTGTCTAAAACCTTTTAAAACTATTTTAATCTCTAATTTGTATATGTATTGAAATGGAAATACTAGGTTTTATGACAGCTGAAAAACAAATAGCATCTAGAACTTCCTTGAGAAAACTCGCTTATTCCTGACTTTTCATATTATGAATGCACTTCTCAGAACTTTGGACATCACTTCATCAGCACTGCATCAACCCAGCTGGACCAATAACATTAAATATGGAATGAACAATCAGAGTTATTCTCCAAAGAAAAGCAGTAAGGGCAGTGTGTCCCCCACGCTGGGAAATTTGTTCAGAGGTCTTCTGTGGGACTCAGTTGACATTGAAAAACAAGGAAATCCCTTTGCACTGATGCTAAGTCAAAAATCAGTATCCTCACCAGCAGCATATGCATCCTCACCCCTATAACAACAGAAGCCATTCGTAAGAAATGAAAAGACACCATTACTCTTTTCTGCTGAGGAATGAGTGTCGTCAGGCACATCTGTCATCCCTCGGTGAAGGAAACTTCCATTGCATTTTATAGATTTGGATGTCCAAGAAACTGTCATGGAGATATGACAGATGGAGAAACTAGAAGAGCCAGGAAGATAATCCGTAGGTAGAGGAAATTAAGTTTGCTCCTAAGAAGACTTCAAAATAGATACTGCTAACTAGGCCTCAGAAATAGTTCCTTAAGAATAGCTCTGTCAGATTTCACACGTTTATCATACATGGAGTACAACTATTGTAGAGACCTAAGAAGAAGCTGAAGTCCTTATAACCTCAATAAAGTTACTCCAAAGGGGAATCTAGGGCATATAACATTAGATTTTGATACAAGATGGAATGAAAGTAGCAGCAATGTCTATACGGTTGAGATTGCTAGAGTCTTAAGAAAGTAAACTAATTTATCCTTAGAGGGTGATACAAAAAATAGTACAGACCCTGGGATATGAGATGACAGCTATAAGTTTGATGCCTGAGTAATAGCACCTTTTGTGGCTTAGTGAAGATTCTGCCTCAAAATATCCCTTCTTTACAGGGCTTAGTTTTGTTAGCCTCTGAAAAGAAGGTAGGTATCGGGCAATCAAGGCTAAGGAAACTCACTGATGGAAAGTGATTAATTAAACTCTAAGCCTCTTCCTTTTGAAATTCAGTGTTACTAGAACTTTTCTAAGGTGGTTGAGGTGAACTGGCAGGAAAGAACATAGAGGCCCTACAAAGGAAATTTCCTTTGAGGGAAAGAAAATCAGCATTGGTGATGGAGTTTCAAAATTATGGCCAAGACAGATGTGGGCCGATGACAGATTTTGAAATTGCATGGCTGAGATGAGAAGCTCTCTGCTGTTTCAGGCACTCTCAATTGGCACACTTCCACTGGGAACAGTAGCTGAAAGAGTAACCCATACTAATGAGCACTAACACTGCAGATCCAAACATGGGGCTCTTTGTCTAGTGTAAGAATTTGGGCCAGTTGCAATCACAATTGCAGCAGTGAAAAATAAAAGAACAAATTTTGTGGGATCAGTTTTCAATAGTGACTCTGTGGTAATGTGACCATTAGAGAATGAGCCAGGGATAGAGGTGAAACAAATTCTACTTTCCCAAATCAACTGGAAGAAGGTGACCTTTGGAAGAAGGGATTCTGGAGCTTGGATTTCTCAGGCACATACATACACATTTGTGTGCATGTGGGAGTGTGTATGTGTGTATATAATCAACGCAAAAACATTTACTGGGTGGGCCCTGTATGATGGCCTGTATAATACAGACATGTTCTTAGAGGCTGATGATACAGGGATGAGATAATGTGTGCACACGACCAGGCATCACTTTATAATTCACTTTCACTCATGTGATTTCATCTGACCTATATAACATTATTCCATTTTACAAATGATGAGGCCAAGGCTTAAGTAATACACATAGTCATTGGCCAGGGAGTCGAGCTAGGACTGGAATCTGCTCATCAAAATTTAGTGCTGTAACTTTACCTCCAACATTACACATACCTACTCTGGTTATTGCTGTGTTTAATCCCCCAGAGGGTTGCCTGTGATCCTTAGAATTAACTACAAAATATACAAGAAAGATGGACATGCCCTGGTCCCTGGTAAATACATCATGTTCATGTCTGGCTAGTCTCCCCATCCCTCCCTCCTTTACAGGAACACAGGTCTTCATTCAGTCCTTCAAACATACAGTCCTATACATGCATCTGTGTTCCATGACACTTGGTGCACTTAGTTTTGTTAGTAATTACTGGTAATCATTTATTTAATATCTGGCTTCTCAGCTAGACTGTAAGTCCTACACTGGCAATTCCATATCTGCATTGTCTACTTAGTCTCTGCTCAGTGCTTCTCTCGGTATCTGGCACACAGGAAGCGCTCACTACATATTTCTTAATTTATGCACCAACTCCAATTATCTTCCCCTGATCTTAGGTAGCTCCTGCTCCTATGGCATCTTTCTGATATATGGCAGCTTACATACACCTCCTTTGGATAGCCTGTGTAATTTCTGCCCATTCTTCCAAATCCAGTTTAAGACTTTCTAGAATACTTATTTCTCCTTCTTCCTATCTTCTCACACATTTGCTGTTAGAATCACACATTCAACATTTGATTACACTCATTCTTCTTAGAAAAAAAAATGTACGTTTCATGAGTATGTTTTCTTTTACTTCAGTAGGATTTAAGATATTGAAAAAAAATTCTGAGTGTCTTTTTCTTCTCATTTTTTTTTTTACAGAGCCTAATGCCTGCTGGGCACCTTTAAGGCCATGGATAACAACTTGCTGACATTGATTTGGAAGACATTGAAGAGTACAGAGCAGTTAGAGAAGACAAAGGTTTCGGACAGAGTGCATGGTCCAGAGCTGATCCAAGAGAGGGCTTAAGAAAGGCAGCCCTTTTTCTTTTTCTTTCTTTCTTTCTTTCCTTCTTTCTTTCTTTCTTTTTCTTTTCTTTCTTTTTTGTTTTGTTTTGTTTTGTTTTGTTTTGTGTTTTGGAGGCTGCATGTCTAGAGATTATGGTGAACATCTCAAAACATACCTGAGTAAGTAACACAGTAGATATTTGTCTGCTGGGATGCATCTGTGAGAAATGTACTGACTAAGCCAATCTGAAAACTAATAAGAAAGTCAAGGTGAATGGGAGATGTATTGTTTGAGAACTCCAAACACAATATTCACAGAAGTTCTAATTTAACCTAATTTGAAAAAGCAACACAGAAAGTAAAGCAAAACTCATTGGAATTTAAATCGCTTACAATCATCTGTGTATTTGGCTCCTTTTATTCAAATATTTTTGGAGTTTTAAAACATTGAATTTAATCAACCCAACAGTACAAAAATTGGCAATCTGACAGAAAGGAAATAATTGAATAGATTTTCTTCTTTCAACGTGAATAGAAGTTGTGGACTGTGGAAACCTATTTGTTCCCTATTCATGCCATGTCATAAATCTATAGAACTGAACAACCTTGTTCTGAAAATCCTTTTCAGACTGAGAACATGAGGCTCTTAATCTCCAAATCCTGTGTTCCAACCTGTACTGAGCTGATAGGTTTGCTTTTTTCTTACTAAACTGTGAATTTCTGGGGTCCAGAGAATTTTTTTTTTTTGCATGACTATCTGTTATGTAGTTTCTGACTTTTATAAGGCACTTTTAAAAGTGAAAGGATGAAAAAAGAAATACAGGCAGATGCTATTGTGGATAATATTTTCAAAATTATATTTAGCAAAACATGAAAGGCCCCTACCTACAGTTCAGGAAAATGCATTTTTAAACAGACCTGACCTAAGTAGGAACAAAGATGATGAACTCCCTGCTGCAACATATTTCCAGAATCTGCCTTCTAGAATGCCTGACATTTCCATGTCTATTTTAGCTTAGGTTTGGTTTAGGCATTGATGGCTCCTCTTAAAGCATCAATGTGGTATCTGAGATATGAGCAATACGTTAAGCCACTATCAGCTACATGAATTAGTGTATCAGATATACCAAGGGAAAACTAGTTGAAGGATGGGGACATAAGTAAGATAAGTTTTTGACAAGAGACGAAGGAAATTATGGATCTGAGCTTATCCTCTGAGAGGAAAAGGTTTATGATCATTGCAAAGCAAGAAAACAGTTGTTGAAAGAGATAGAAGAAGTCAAGTCACACAATTCTCTTCTGAAGTGGATCTACAACAGATAGTTCAATTCAATGGTGTTACTAAGTTTTGAGTCCCTATTGGATTAGAATACTTTGCTGTGACATGGAAAGGAATCACAGAAATGAGAAGGAGCAGCACTGATACAGATGTGTCACTGTTGTGGCACAGAAATAGATCTTCCCTCTCCAAGGCTCGTGATCAGCTACTTGCATGACTAGCTACTCAGCACAGTTATTATACCATCTCTAAACCTGTTTGGGAGCTAGAACTAAGACCGTATGCATATAGTGTTTAAAGGGAAGTGTTGGGGCTTGACAGGAGCATGGTTATGTGGATATGGTAATGCTTGCCCTCTTCATAAGAGTAATGAAAATCTTCTCATGGTTTCATTTTTTTTCTCTTTATTCCTCACTCCAAATCAACGTTTATACTGTCTTGGGGCACTGGGGTGGCTCAGTCGGTTAAGTGTCTGACTTCGGCTCAGGGCATGATCTCACGGCTTGTAAGTTCAAGCCCTGCATCGGGCTCTGTGCTGACAGCTCAGAGCTGGGAGCCTGCTTCAGATTCTGTCTCTGTCTCTGTGTCTGTCCCTCCCCTGCTCACACACTGTCTTTCTATTTCTCTCAAATATAAACATTAAAAATTTTAAAAAGTTTATACTATCTTAATACATTCTGTTTATTTTTTAATGCAGATGAATCCATAGATATTCATCAGTTATACAATGCATCCAGCAATTATAAAATGCATTTTCTCAGATATCCTGGATGGGGATATTGAGCCTTGGGTAAAGGTGGAGGTGGGTATAGAGAGAATGGGTTTCCTTTACATCTTCCTAACTCATGTTGGCTCATATGGTAATCAAAATATACTGGTTTATCCAGGTGGGTCCAATGTAGTCACAGGTGCCCTTTAAAGGCAGAGATCTTTCTCCAGCTGGCAGGCAAAACTGGAATGAAGAAGTTAGTGAGGTCAGAGGGATTTGGAGTATGAGAAGGGTGGGATTGCTGGTTTAAAGATGGAGGGGGTCACAGATGGGATACAGGCAGCTCTTTGAGCAAGGAGAGGAGGCACTGACAGCCAGCAGGGAAATGGGGACTTCAGACCTAAAGCCACTGGATCATGCCAACCACCTGGATGAGCTTGGAAGCAGATTCTCCCCTGCAGGCCTCCAGATAAAAGCCCAGCCTGACCAGCACCTTGATTTTAGACTTGAAAGACACTGAGCAGAGAACTAAGAGCCACCTGGAGTCTGACTGCAGAACTGTGAAATAATAAATGTATATTGCTTTAATATGCTGTTTGTGGTAATTTATTACTCAGCAGCACAAAACTAATACAGACACATACTGATATATTTAGTAGTAAAATTATGTGCTGAAAAGCTTGTATCAAAGTAATCTAGGGGGGTGGGTAAGGGTGGAGAACATATGAAATGTGGATGACTAAGGTGTTGGTAATTGATGAAGGAGGTCAATAGGCCATGGGGGTTCATTATACGAATGTATCTATGTATACTTGAAACTTTACATAATAAAAAGATTACAAAAATTGGAAAGTGTGCCTGAAACAATTTTATAAGAGGAATGGTTGAAAGTCAGCTCCACAGCTTTTTAAAATTTTTACCTGTTTTGACACCCTAAAAGCGAGAGGAGAGTCTGTGAGGATCTGCAATTTCTGCCTCTGCCCTCAAAGGGACAAATGGCTTAGTGGAAAGAGAGAGAGAGAGAGAGAGAGAGAGAGAGAGAGAGAGAGAGAGAGAGAGAATGCATTTGGAATATAACTAGACTCTCAGGGGACAGAGGTCATGTGAATATTTCCATGGCTAGACATGGGCTTCATGCAAAGGAAGTAGGTATGAAATTGTCTTAGATACTGTATGTAGGCTTTACTGGGAGATGATGGTGATGAACTCTGAGCTACTATGGGCTGTGGGAAACTAAATGACTTCTGGAAGAGTGTATTTACTCTCTGAAACCTAAAGATGGAAGATCTCCATTGATGGGAATCTCTGAGGGACCCACAAGAGCACCCCCAATGAGAGAAAGTCTTGATGAAGAGAAAATCTACCATGAAATATAGTACCGTTTCCCCATTCTTTTCTCTTTTGATCCTGCCTTGGAGGGATCAGAAACCTTCTGTAGGCTTTGAGTGTGGGGGGAGTGGTGGGAAAGGTGAGTGAGAGAGAACAGAATTATACCTAGCTCTGGTTCTGCCTCATGTGGGAAGAAGGGAGATGACTCAACACCAAAAGAAGTTAGATGTGTAATTATTACACAGGACTGGGCTTTCAAATTGTCAGATGGAGACTGTTTTTGTGGTTTAGAGTAGCACTAATATTGTTATTATAGAAGGTGACCATAAATATGTCAGTGGACAGCCCTGTCCGTTCCTCTTACACATGTATTAGTTATCAGAGGAAATTGATAGAGTTTGAGTCAGTTCATTACATGGGCTCTGGGGCAGGAAGTGGAACATGCTTCCCTGGCTATGACCTTTTGGGTTCTATGAACTGTAAAACTCTAGGAGTTTTACAAACCCATATACACCAGGAGGGAATGATCTACCTGGTAGTGAAGAGTAGAGACTGTGCTATGAGTACAAAACATCATCTCTCCTATCTTCATTCTCAATCTCTCCTTAATCTCACATAGGCTATTGAAATAGTCACATAGCTGGTATCCTTGCCTCAAGACATCCACACTTCCTTAACCCATTTTTCATACACCCAAAGACTAAATTTTGATTACATAATTCCCCTTATTAACATCTTTTGGTAGCTCTTTATAATCCTTAGGACAAAACCCAAACATAGAGACAAATGTATACATTCCCTCTAAATCTGTTCTCTTCCTCCCTTTTTGGTTTCTCTTTTATATGATGTAGACAGCCTAAGCCACTTGTCACTTAATGGATGTCTCAAGCTCTTGAACATGGTATACTAAAAGTGATTGAATGAGATGAGAAAAAATAGGTTCAAAACAGAAACTTTCTTTTAGTCTTAGATATTTGTACATTGGTCAGATTCATTTACAAAACTAGGTATACCAATGCTGTGAATTTCTTAAAGGTAAAGGTTATGCTGTATCTCATACACTACTGTATCCTTGGGCTCAGACACATTTTTTTTTAAAGAAAGATGAAGAAAAAAGGGAGAGGGAGAGACTTCATTAGAATTAAACTATCTTATGAATGCTTACAGAACAATTGGGTTCCAATGAGTTTTATCTTTAATTAAATAAAAATTAAGGGGAAAACACCTTGTTCTAATGCCTACTGTGGAAAATGTTTCCCAAACACCTTATTCCATATTTCTCCTAGTGTGACTCATTGGTCATAACTGAATTTTTGTTAGATAATGCCTTGAATGACCTTCTTGGTCCTTATTCTATGTACTTATTTTTCATGGTTTCAGGACAAGTGGAATATATATTACAGTTGAGTTTAAAGTGGATTGTGCTTGGGGCACCTGGGTGGCTCAGTCGGTTGGGTGACCGACTTCGGCTCAGGTCATGATCTTGCACTCTGTGAGTTCGAGCCCCGCATCGGGCTCTGTGCTGACAGCTCAGAGCCTGGAGCCTGTTTCAGATTCTGTGTCTCCCTCTCTCTCTGACCCTCCCCCGTTCATGCTCTGTCTCTCTCTGTCTCAAAAATAAAAATAAAAATAAACGTAAAAAAAAAATAAAGTGGATTGTGCTCAAAACATCACACATAAGATGTTTTTTTAAAGGTAAATATGCATGGTTAGCTTAGTTTTTCATGATTTACTTACTAAAATCTAAGTTCTTATGACTAAATATTATTCATTAAAAACAATTTAGATGTATTTGCTTAGTTGCAGTTTTAGGCAGTCAGAGTTAAGGAAATAAAGGTTGCATTGCTAGCCTTGACTCTGCCGCTAGTTCAGTGTGTACTAGTTGAAAAGCCAAAAACTACTGGGGATTCAAGGCTAACACATGTACAATAAGAGAAATAAACTAAATTGCTCTTGTAGATGTTTGTACCTAAAATAATAAACGCAAACAGAGTATCTTTAATTTCTTGACTTCTTAACATATTCTAGACATAGTAGAAAAGTTCCCTAATTTAAGTCTCATTATTATCTTTAAAATTGGCACCGCTTTCCTCTTAAAGATAAGGAAACTGGAGTTTGAAGTCGAAGGTTCTAGTCACAGTGGTGGTAGTAATTCATTAATTTTTCATGGCTATTATGTCAAAGGAATGTCAGTTTCATTTTTAAGTAGTTATGGGTCCAAACAACCTAAGTGTTTATGCCCTAAACAACTTAGTAACTGTTTGAAAAAATACACATATATTGAAGGAAAAATAATATATTGATTTTAGTTTCTTAAATAATGTCAAATTAGTTACTAAAGGATATGTGTATCCATTGAGCACCTCCCAACTTCTCAAAGTTTGGAATCAGATGAAACACACAAATCTCATTTCCTGTTCTACACTGATCTTCACACAATACTTGTTTTATTTGTTTTTTGTTTTTGTATTTTTTTTTTAATTGTAACATACTAAGAAAGCCTCGTTTCAGCAAAGGCCACAGAACGGAATGTAGTGTGATTCAATATGGAAGCTGTGAACTACTTTAAGCTAGGAATTGCCAGGATTCTTGCCAGATGTCAAGTATCACCATGTTTCTCTCTGAAAATAAAATATCCTGTGGTACCCCTGTGAGTTCACTGTGGAGTTCCAATACAGCTGGGACTGCAGAATTAAGTAACTTCCGCAGGACCACATCAGCAGAAAGGGATAGAGTGGAGATTTGAACCCAATTCCTTGTGAACCAAAACCATGGTCTGGGGCTACCATAATCTCCAGTGTTCATGTAGGAAGGTAAAAGGGTGCTAGGGTCACTGGATAACCACAGCTAATTATGTGGGGGAATACTTCAGGAGGAATATTAATGTTTCCAGTAATTAACAACATTACACTGTGCCTAGTTAATCCTTCTAGTTACTCAACTCTTTATTAACTGTAGAGTCTATGAGAAAGTATATAAAAAAATAAAGTCCTGACTCTCCAGGAATTTATAGTCTCTGCCTGGGAAAAGAACATGTATATTCAAAATTTAACTAAATCACCTCAGCTAGTACTGACAAGCTACTTTGTGTTCTTATTATGGAAGCACTTTCAAATTTTCAATTATAATTTTGCTTGCAGGAAAGTAATGTTTATGCCCACAATAAAATGTGTTGGCTTAATTAAAAACACTGGACTTTAAACAACTACTTCTGATTTCTCTGGTTGCTTATTTGTAGTTTAGTTATTATTTTTTAAAATTCCCATGTTGTATTGTTTTTATAAATATTTATATGATTTTTTACTATCCATTTTAATATTTTATTCCTTTTAATATTACTTGGCTTTTTAAAACATTTTTTAAAAGACAAAAAAAAAACGATAAAAGGGATCAATGTGTTTCAGAATATAATTGCTTTAGTGCATTTCCTCAGCTGAAAGTAGCCATATAAATAAGAAAATTCCATGAGATCTAGAAAATTGATTCACTGCCAGTTTTCTGTCTAATTTGCTTATAGCCAAAATATTTTTCAAATAGTGTTATTATTAAAATATGGTCATAAATTCAGTTACTTTTATTAAAGTTTTCATGCATCCAATGGAAAGGTTTAATACATTCTTTTTTATAATGTAATTGATATTGGTATTTTCTGAGCAACTTTTCTAATACACTCATTTTAAATGAAATTAGTTAATCTAAGTGAAATATAGTCTCCTCCTTTACAGATTGATTCTCCATAATATCTAAATGTGAATCACCAGGATAATCCACACAGATGATCTGAGAAAGAGGAGCTCAGAGAACCATTACAGAGCCTTCAGGATTATTTTTACTTTAAATGCTAACTGAGTATTGCAATATCAATATTTACCAACACAAAAAGCAAATCTCAGTACAGTACTGAGTGCCCTGGATTACTTCTAAGAATTGAACCTGAGTAAGTTGCATAGTGTATGTAAAGTCTCAAGCTGTCATTTGTAACTGCATCAATAAATTGAAAAGAAGCCATTTATTTGTGTCAGTTATATGGTGTTTAGTCTGGTCCAAAATAATTGAACATATTTTTCTTTCTCCCAGAAAAAAATGTTTTTTTAGTAGCCATTAATAATCTGTAGTATTTATGTACATTAAAATATCAAATTATTTTTATGAAAGAGAATAATATTGGGTCAATGGGTTGGTCAATAAAGGACCATAGCTGTTTGTGGGATGGAAGCCATTATTTTGAAATATTTGGCTTTATTTAAGCTGAATGGTACTTTAAGCCAGAAAAATCTATAAGGAGACTTAATTTCAAACATAAAGGTCATGGAAGGCCTATAAATGAGACATTGTCTGCAGAGCACACGTAGAGAGCTGAATAGTAGCTGTAAATGCAGGAACACAGGTGGCTCAAGTTTCACTACTCCAATTGCATAAGAAGCCCACTGAACACTAAATCCATGATGCTGGTTTGACTACTTAGGATTGGTCCTCTCACACAAGTCATGACCTGCTCTCTAATAACTTCTTGGTTTTGTTTCCTTCTGTCATTTCTCTCATCGGTAAGACAGAATTTTCTTCCTTCCTTTCTTTCTTTGTTTCTTTTCTTCTTTGTTTCTTCCCTTCTCCCTCCCTCCTTCCCTCTATCTCTCCCTCTTTCTTTTTCTTTCTTTCCTTCCTCCTTTCTTTCTTTCTTTCTTTCTTTCTTTCTTTCTTTCTTTCTTTCTTTCTTTCTCCTTCCTTCCTTCCTTCCTTCCTTCCTTCCTTCCTTCCTTCCTTCCTTCCTTCCTCATTTTTTCCCCCTCTCCTCTGCCCTTCTCCCTCTCTCTTTCTCCTTCCTCTTCCCTCATGTTGCAGGCTCTGGTGGTGTTACCCTCTAGGAGCATGACTTTAGCTGCAAACTAATGCTATTTTCTTCTCCATTAATTTTCTTACATATTCCTTAAGTATTTATTCAATATATACTAATGTGATTCAAGATGGCCAGTATGACCTGGTGCAGCATAAGGGATAAGCCACTCTGCACATAGGAACAGGAAAGTATTATAGGATAGAAAAGCAAGAACACGTTCTGCAATATGACCAGCATTACAGACAGCATTATTGTTTCTTTGGGCTTGAGGGCTTCAATTCCTACTTCTGATAATTAATATGAGGCCCATACTTTTACTATGTTTATATCTAAATTATTTGTGAACTTCTCTTTTTAGTCAGATATCTATTAATGATTTGCCAAATTCTATAAGATTTATTCCATTTGATTCCATTCATTATTTTTTGGGATCCAGTCCTACTCAAATAGTCCAGAATTCAAATGACACTTTCAGGTTTTGCTTGGCGAGTCCTAGGGCCTCAGTCAATTGTGAATATTTACAGTTATTAATTGATATCTATGTTGTCTTCACTGTAGTATCTGACTGGGTGCCATCCTAAACTAATTAGTCCTTCAGAGTATTTCTGTCATTGTATCATTACTAATTGTTTTTCTATTTATTTAACTATTGAAGTAATCATTCCCTGAATTAATGAATCTTTTTAAAAATAAAATTGGGAAGCAGCATCATGTGGTAGAAAGACTACTCAATAAAGATTGGGGAACCTAAGATTTAGTCTGCACCTGCTTTGAATTAGTGTACTGGTTTACTAGGGCAGCCGTAACAGAGTACCATACACTGGGTAATTTAAACCACAGGAATGTGTTTGCTCACAGTTCTGGGGGATAGAACTTTGATCAAGGTTTGTGAAGGTTGCTTTTTTGTAAAACTTCTCCCCTTGGCTTGTAGATGGCCCTCTTCTCCCTGTGTCTTCACATGATCCTGTGTGTGTGTGTGTGTGTGTGTGTGTGTGTGTGTGTGTTTGTCCAACTTTCCTCTACAGCATTCTAGAGTATGGCCCATTCTAATGACCACACTATTAACTTAATTACCCCCTGAAAGAAGGTAATTAAAAATAAAATACGGCCACATTCTTAAGTACTTGGAGATAGGACCTAAACATATGAATTTAAGGGAATAAACCCAGCCCATAACAACGATCTTTAGTGAATTTTTTGGCTTAATTAGGTTTGGTTTTCCTTTCTCTTATAAACCAACTAGTGAGCTGCTACATGGTCTTACATGCCTAACAACTCTGGTCATGACTATATTAGATAGGTATCCTATTACATGGCAAAGTATGTTGAAAAATAAATAGGATTTTTTTACTATGAAATTTATTGTCAAATTGGTTTCCATACAACACCCAGTGCTCATCCCAACAAGTGCCCTCCTCAGTGCCCATCACCCACTTTCCCGTTCCTCCCACCCCCCATCAACCTTCAGTTTATTCTCAGTTTTTAAGAGTCTCTTATGGTTTGGCTTCCTCCCTCTCTAACTTATAGGATTTTGAACATACTCAACATGTTGACATTTGATGATCATAATGATGAGAATAAAAATTGAAATTTTAAATGACTTTTGAGTCAATAAAGATTAATTTCACATATAAATATTCATTGAAGTTATTTGAAAATCAGAAATTTATAGAATGGATTTTCACATTTTCACTTTTTTTGTCACAAATCTTGTGAGCTTGGAAGGGCAAGTATTGATTTATTCATTTTTGCAGATAAGTAAAAAAAAATAATGATGTTGTAATATATAAAATCATATACTTAGTAGTAGGCAGCAGAACTAAGACTCAGAGTTAATCAGATGTTAAACTCTGTACTTTATCTACCATACTTTGCTTACTTTCTTGGGAAGATAATAAAGAACATTTTGAACAAACAGTAATGTTTAAGCACTTAACAGACTGAAATGGAATATTTACAAAAAAGGAAAAGGACTTAAGGAGTTATGGGAAAAATGAGATGTTAAATTGATCAAGTCAAGAAAAGTTGGCATTGTTTGCTAGAATAAGTAAATACAAAAAATTCTCTCACTCTCAGCTAAGGGGTTAACAAAAGCTCAAAGAAAAAAAAATTGAAATGAGGTGAGTAAATTCAATATATGAGATTATAAATGAGAACTTTAATATTAACCTAAATTATAATATAAATGAAAAGATTAAATCAGCATATCTAGCTGGCTAAGATTTGTTGCAGATGGACAAGGAAATCGGACAAATCCATACCAAATCTCATGCTTATTATCTAGGGAACAGACAAAATGACTCCAAAATATCATTAAGCTTTCTCCATCTGCAAAATGGTTTATCACAGTTTGTTTTTATGTATGCTGCAAGAAACATGTTTCACAAAGTAATACCATGATTACCCCATTTCTTACATCTATCAATCTATTATCCACTTAAATACAATGAAACTTAACCTTAGAGCTGAATAATTAGCAACCATACCTTATCAAATTATCAGCCGCTTTCCTAATTCATGGCACATTCTCTCCTTTTGCATGTGTCCATTCCTTCCTCCCCCTGCCAGGGGTGAGTGCACCTGATATTGGTGCCACTTTGCACTTGCTCTTATTTATTTTTTAAGCAAGCACTCATGTAGCACTTGCTAAATACTAAACATTGATCTTAGTCTTTATCAGCACTAACTCATTACAAGTAATAACTCACAAGTCTTCTTTCTCAGTTATTTTTAATAGAAATTTTAAGATGTCAATGTATTGACACAATTCCAAAACAGCTGGTCTAACTGCTTTTCCAGCTTCCTTCTTTCCCTACCACCATCAGATACAATACTGTGGATTGTTTCTGCATCGTATCATTCCCCAGTAAGTATTAGGAGGGAGGTAGTGTAAGTAAAGTCAGTAAGTGCACAGCATGTTGGCTTTGGAGAATTTGAAAGCCCTACTCTGTCATTTACGACAATGTCCTACTACCTCTTCATCATGAATGATCTCATCAAGACGTGAATGCATACTGTCCCAATCCAATGTGAATGACTGTAAGCTATGGGTGAAAGATGCCCATTTTTGGGTAGGAGTGGAATAATGCACACACTCAGGATACAGAAAAATCATGTGCCCAACTTGAACAGAATTTATACCAGCAAGGAATCCCATTCAGGATAGTCAGCTAAGGTAGACAGGCACTTACTGATGTCATTGGACAGGCAGGCAGGATGCCTAATCAGAGCCAAAATGAGAGAAAAGCTTATGGGAGCAGATTGCTAGGTTCTTACCCTGCAGTGAGTGCCAGTTCTATTCCCTCTTTCTGTGTCAGGGTCACCTCCGATGTTTCAGAGATCCTCTGTGCCTCCTCCCCCTGAATGACTGTCTGCTACTTGTCCTATTCCCTTAGCAATCCTGTTCTTTAATACTTCTAATTACATAAATTAATTTACTAAGTGACATTAGTGGTTGATAACAGCTTAATGTCTCTCTCCCTCTAGAGAGTATTTGTAATATGCACACCCAAACACATACACATATATGCCATTTATAGATGAAGGACTGCAATGGCTTCACACAGGGCAAGGCAGGCAGGCAGGCAGGAAGTAAAATCCTTCAGAAAGAAGGGTTTGCTTTTCTTCACTGAAGGCTTACATGGTATTGATTGGTACTGAGGGGTGCTTGTCTCATCCCAGTGATTGAGCAGTGACTGGAAAGAAATAGGGGTGATAAAGGAGGGAAAGGATGCCACTGGGAAATGCAGTAGACGTGGCTCAAACTTTTCCGGCCAAGTAGAGTTGCTGCAGGTTTATTGATTTTCTTTTTGAAATACAATTTGAAAGGCTTCTCTCAAGTTCGTGAGTGAGAACATTTTTAAGTAAGGCTGTGGCAAAGACATGTTTATGGTTGACACTGTGTCATTTCCCAGTTTATGGTACCTGTTTGGGGAATATGTTTATATCCTTCTTAGTGCTGGCATTTACCAAGCGAAGACGCCACTTGGCAAGGGTGATTTATTTTTTGCACCATTATGCTTTGAAAGACTTTCAGGTTACAAGAAATCTTTGGAATTAGGACCCATGATTTTAAGATTAATAACAGTAATTACAGGGCTCTGTTATAGAAGAAAAAGCTATAGTTTGCCTGTGAGATTGAATATGAAAGGTCCCTGGTCCAAGGGAATAATAAAAGCTGTTCTTTCTACAAGGGCAGCCGGTAACAGGAAGACACTGTCTCCCTGGAAAAAAAACACAGCAGTGGTGGCAGTGGTGAGGGTTAAAGTGTGTGTGTGTGTGTGTGTGTGTGTGTGTGTGTGTGTGTGTGTGTGTGTTTGAAGCTATGGTGATTCTCTGTAACCTGGCCCTAAAGACCAATTCAGGTCATAATCACTTTTGTTTGATCTTTCTTTCTGTCATGCCAACACTCACCCGGGAAATTAGGATTGTTTTGACCCTTTCTCCCCAGCCACATACTTCAAAGTTTGCAGTGATTTAAAATGTTCCCTCCAGTAGCTGCTGCTGACAGACCTGCAATCTGGTTAGGCAGCAGTTGCGGTGATACTCCTTTCTCTTGATGATAAGTGGCCAGAATTGGGTAGAGGCTGGAAAGTCCATTCATATGTTGGAAGGACAAGAACTGTCCCTCCAAAAAACCCTTAAGCATTGATGGTGATGGAAAATGGCAAAGTTAAAAGCAACTCTAATGCTTCTCTCCTATTAACAACTTTTCAGGGGCCCTTTTGGACGTAGGGAGGGGAAAAGTGAAGAGAAAACAAGATTGGGAAAAAACTATCTAGAAGTGAGCTAGAATGGAGGCAAGAGCATAGGAAAATATGGGGAAAAAGATAAAGAGTGACCCGGAAAATGAAAGAGGGAGAAAGAAGTGGTAAGAACAGAGGAAAATAAGTTGGCAGGAAGAAGTTGAAAAGGCTAGCAGCACTGACTGACAGGAAATAGAGTGATGAAGAGGGAATACAAAAAAAGGGATAGAGAAAAGGAGCCCAGAAAAGCATTCCCGTCTTTATTTCATCTTCCTCCTTACTCAAAAGTGGGACTTGGAATTCAAGCTCAAATACAAGATCTCAGGGTTGAATCAACCATGCTCTTTTTTAAATTGAAGCATAATTAACATGTAATGCTATATCGGTTTTAGGTGTACAATATAATGATTCAGCTTTCTATATATTACCTAGTTCTTATCAAGATAAAGGTACTCTGGATCACCTTTATTTACTTTAATTATCCCCCTCCACTCACCTCCCCTCTGACAACCACCAGTTTGTTCTCTGTATTTAAGAGTCTGGTTTTTCATTTGTCTCTTTTTTTTCTTTTGTTTCTTAAATTCCATATAAGAGCAAAGTCATATGGTATTTGTCTTTCTCTGACTGACTTATTTTACTTAGGTCCATCACAGATTAAAGATCTATATGTGAGACCTGAAACCATAAAACTTCTGGAAGAAAATGTAGGTGGTAATTCCTTATATCAGCTATAGAAACATTTTTCTAGATAGGTCTGCTCAGGCAAGGAAAACAAAAGCAAAATTAAACTATTGAAACCACACCAAAATGAAAGCTTTTGCATAGCAAAAGAAACCATCAAGAAAACAAAAAGGCAACCTATCAAATGAGAGAAGATATTTGGAAATGATAGACCTGATGAAGGGTTAATATCCAAAATATACAAAGAATTTATATAACTCAATATCTAGAAAACAATACACTTTAAAAAGAAAAGATACAGTTAGAAATATGGAAACAGAAGGGTTGTATTTCAAAGCATTCCTCAGGATACTCAAGAAAGATAATAATGTCAAGTCTTAAGTATGAAAGGGAATAAGGAAGCCTAGGTTTGGACAGTCATGCAGGATATTCAGTGACTGGGGAGTACATTACCTTGTCATCTCCTTGTCTCCAATTACCAATTCTTTTTTTTTTTTTTTTTTTAAAGCTTACTTGTTTATTTTTGGGGGAGGGAGGGAGGGAGGGAGAGAGAGAGAGAGAGAGAGAGAGAGAGGAAGCATGTACATGCACCTATGTGTGGGGGGGAGGGGCAGAGGGAGAGAGAGAATCCCAAGCAGGCTCCACACACTGTCAGTGCAGAGTCCAATGTGGAGCTCGAACCCATGAACCATGAGATCACAACCTGAGCCAAGATCAAGAGTTGGACACTTAACTGACTGAGCCAGCCAGGTGCCCCTCCAATTACCAATTCTATCTTTAATCTCTTTCCTTCCCCCTTCTCTCTTCTTTATCTGTGGTAGATGGGATTATGGTTCCCAAATCCTCACGCTCCCAGTATCCAAACTTGCCATGTGATTTTTCAATTCTTACCACTAGAGGCAGAGTGTGTACTTCTCACTCTTTGACTTTGGGCTTGGCTGTGTAACTTTGACCAATGAGATTTTGGCAGACATGATGCAAAAGCAGTGGCTTCAAATATACGTACATGATTGGACCTTCTCTCTTGTGCTTTTGCTATTGACATGAGAAGTGTGTGTTCCAGGTATCCTTCAGGTTCTCAAAGAATGAGACGCACACAGAGTAGACCTGAACTAAACAGGGGCCATGGAGCCAAGCCAACCAGAGCTCATCCAAGATCAGGAGAACTGTTCTAGCTGCATGAGTGGGAAATAAATGTTTTAAATAAATGTTTTCAGACATTTCTTAAAGTCCTCACACTTCAAGGCCACTAGGCAGCCACCCTAATAACTCTAGGGCTGGGCACTGGACAACTAGGAACAGCCCCATTACCCAGAGCTCACCAAAGTTATTCAAATTAGACAACACACAGGAGGCCTAAGAAACTCAGCCAACCACATTCGATTTGCCATACAAATTGTGCCCTAAACTTCCAACTTGCTGTTATTCTGTCCCTGGGTGCAAACCCCTATGGCCCTGCCTGGTGGTCATCTCTCATTTGAAGTTATGAGAAATGAAGAGTTCTGTCTTTTATCTATCCGACTAACTGTATGTTGGGTCCTACCATCAAATCAATCTCTAAATCTTATAAAATAGTTGTTGTTATCAATAGTTTGTCTGCTACGGTGACTACAATTTAAACACGTGAAGAAAAAGAAACTATTTTGTCAGACTTAGCTACTAGCTTCTCTGTCGGGCAAAACTTGTACTTCAATCTTGTACTTTATTGGTTAGTCTATCAACTGGTCACTTTTGGGTCAAGTGCCATCCTCTAAACTATTCTGTTGTGGGGGCACCTGGGTGGCTCTGTCAGTTAAGCGTCTGACTTTGGCTCAGGTCATGATCTCATGGTTCCTGAGTTCGAGCCCCTCGTCGGGCTCTGTGCTGATAGCTCAGAGCCTGGAGGCTGCTTCAGATTCTGTGTCTCCCTCTCTCTGTGCCCCTCCCCTGCTCACACTCTGTCTCTCTCTGTCTCTCAAAAATGAACAAACATTTAAAAATGTTAAACTATTCTGTTGTGGACAGAGGAGTCAAATCATGAGGTAGAAAACATGGGTTTCTGTGCTGAAGGAATAGCCTAGGACCACTTTTCTCAGCCTAACTGGCTTGTATAACAAAACCACCCTGCCTTTTTTTTTTCTCCTCAAACTTCAGCTTTATTGTTATAGGTGATGTGAATTTTGTGGTGTTTATATAAGGTTCTAGTAAATCAAATATTATGAAGTATGAAATAATCATAGGACATTTTATTCATATTGGGAGAGGTACTGGGAAGAAAACTCGATTTCCTTCAATAAATAGTATAAACCAATCACTTCCTTTCCATTCCTCTAACTCCTCTCTGTTCTAGGGTAGAGAAGTTTATACAGTTGGAAAACCTGCCCTACTTTAACTATTATGTTATTAGTTCAGGCGCTGTTGACTACTCTCTCTGGGCTTCAGTTTCCAAATATGAGAACTAGTATAAACGGACATAAAAAGTCTTTATAAAAGCAAATGATACACAATGGATATTTATAATCCTGGGTTAATAGGTTACTCATAAGATTTCAGAATAAATACTGTCAAGAGTTTCACCAACTAATTTCTAACAAGAAATCTTTACCTAATTGAAAAGCCCATCTTGTGACAGATGTCAGGAAGCTCCCTAAAGTGTTTACCATTTATGTGGGAATGTCTGACACTTATTTGGTGGACAAATGTCTTTATCCACATGATTCCACATGATTCTACATGACCTGAAATCTAATCCCTGGGTTAAGTCTAAAATGAAAAATAAATTTAGGAAGAGGCTGGATGCCATAACTCTGTAGAAGCTTTGATTTCACCTATTACTGTTTGATGACTCAGAATTCCATCATTTGCATTTGTAAGGTATTTGTCTTACATTTTATTCAGTAGTCATGCCTTCTATATGTTCCATACAAGAAGAAATAATAATTACATGTTTTCAGGGGGAATGGTTTGGCAGTAAGGTGCGTGAGGTTTGAACTCAGATATCCTATGTTTTGGATTCTGGTCATGTTATTTAGTTTTAATACCTTAGAGAATTTGTTTAATTTCTGTGAACCTAATTTTCTCATCTTTAAATTAGGATAATAATCCCTATGTCATAGAATTATCGAGGCTAGGGAGGGGCATGATGCATGTAAAATATGTACCGCATGTTTGGCACATAGTGGGTACTCAAATTATTGTTATATCTCAAAGGTGGATAAATAAGAAAAAAGTCAATGGGAATGAAAGGACAAGAATAAAATAGCAAAAGATGATAACATTAAAAAGAGAAGAATTAATTTTCTTTCCATAAATAATTTTAAAACAAGAAACAAAATATCATATCTCTGTAAGAACTCAACAAAGACGAAAAACTCAGCTGTAGCCTATTCATTCACTAATTCACTTGATTATTCAAATATTTTTGATACCTGCCATGTACTCGGCAGTGTGGAAGTGACTGTAGCAGTAGCAACAAAGATATATGTAGCAAAAAGATATATGAGACATGCACCGAGCCATTAAGAACTTTCGATTCCGGTAAGAGAGATGAGATATTGTTATAAATAACTATTAGCCAACATGTCCCAAAGAACCTGCCATGAAAAATCTAATCTTAGGAAACCCAGAGTTCTGTGGTCAAATTAGTTTAGAAAAAATACACAGCATATTTCTCACCCACCCTTGAAAATTCACAAATTGAAATTCTTCTGAGTACTCTGAGGATCCTGTGTAACTAGTATCTATATTATGTGTAGGAAATAAATGTTTATTACTTTACGTATCTTTCTCCCCCAACTCACCCCTATAAACAACTTGTGAGAATACCGTTGTGTGGATCAAATTTTGTAAAATATTTTTTGTAAGTAAAGGCAGAATGTAACAAACAGCACAGGAGAGAGGTCAATAATGTAAAGTGTTCTATTCACAGTGTGCAGATGGGGGAAACGTGCTTCTCTGTGTGAGAGGGAACTACAGGATTATGGAAAGCGCCATATTACAGTGAAGTTCGAAGTATGGCTAAGAACAGCAGAAGTAGAAACTGGCTGGAGAGATGTCTGAATTAAAAGGAGAGATGAGGTTTAGAAGGTCTGTGGGGGCCAAAATACTGATCTACTACATATGAGAAAAGAATTTAATTGTTTTGTGTGGCTCTACTACAGCAGCAGAAGTAGCAGCAGCAGCAAGGAGATAGATTTTTGAATAAATAAGAGAGGACGCTCTAAGAATCAGAACAGAGTGTAAACAGAGTAGGTAGTAGGTGTCTTGACCCTGGAGGTGTTTCAGCAGAGGCTAGACAACGGGATAAACACACACACTGATTCTTGTGCCAAATAATTGGTGGGATGAACAGATCCCTGAGGACAGTCAACGTGAAGTCAGTCTTCACTTCCATGAGCTAAAAGTCTGTTTCTGCCAGCTCTAAAGAGCTGTTGAAGATTTTGAGCAGAAAGACTCATGACCTGGACTGTGTGTGGAAAGATTAATTTTATAGCTCTGTGCGGGGTGTTTTAGAAAAAGCCAGTAAAGTGGCAAAGAGGCCACCACAAAGAATCATGCGCAAGCACCATAATCATCCACTTTTCTACCAACAGAGATGACATTCAAATTCCTCCTCCTGCCTTCCTTTGAGAGACAAGGCCTTCTTTATAGAAGAAGTGGGAAGTGGGGTGGACTTGAGTTCATTTGCCTGGCCTTCCATGGAATTTAATTCGAAATTTACCATGTGGTCCAGTAATAAAGAAGTGGGTATTCTTTTATAAATTCATTTTATTTACTTATTTAAAACTTTATTTATTTATTCTGAGAGAGACAGAGACAGCACAAGGCGGGGAGGGGCAAAGAGAGAGGGAGAGAGAGAATCCCAAGCAGGCTCTGTGCTGTCAGTGCAGAACCTGACATGGGTCTTAAACTCATGAAACCATGAAATCATGACCTGAGCTGAAACCAAGAGTTGGAGGCTTTACCGACTGAGCCACCCAGGCACCCCAAGAGGTGGGTATTAGTTTATGCTTTGTAACAGATGTAACTTCTTACGCTCACAAAATATTGACATCATAAAAGTTATTAATAAAGTCTATCAAGACATTGAAAGGACATTCTTCGTGTTGAATAATATTCTGTAATAAAACCACTTATGCAAATATAGGACATTTGTGGGAAAATGAGAATGTTAGTTACATGAAGTATACCTCAATTTCTGTGAGATTTCATTTCCTTTTTTTGAAAAAAACTTGGTAATCATATATTCCTTCATAATAATAGTTACTGAGTGCCTACTAAGTGTCAGACACGATGCATGATATCTACTATTTATTATTACACTCAAACATTAAGGTAATAGCAATGCTAAAGCTTTAAAATTCACATGAAGCTAAGCTAATATTTGGATGGTATTACAGGGAAGCACTCCTGACAACTGCAAAACAATTGCAGAATAGGACACAGGACACCATATTATTAATAGTTGCATAAAAGGATACACAACCAATTCTGGGCTCTTTAATAACGATAAGGCTAGGATACTGCTCAGGCCCAAAGCCTACACGGTGGGGTGAGGAGGTGGCTTCTCTTCCCTCCTCTAATGCTTCCCTAAGCTTGTACAGACATGCCTACCAAGAAGCAGTATTGCCTTTCAAATGTACCGCGAACCAACATATGTTAACAGCCAGAGTGACATTTGTTTACCAACCAGAGAGTGTTAAGGCATAGGGCAGTACACATAGTTTCTTCAGATGGTCATTAGTTTCAGAAATTTCCAGAAAAACTCTCCCAGTCCCAGCTGCTCAGAGAACAGCTTCTCTGAGCTCTTAGGGGAGGAGGGTTCTCCCATTTCCTTTCAAACCATATAAACACAAGGGCAGTCATACATATAACCTTATGGCTATTCACTTTCAAATATAGAGAATAAAATAATTATTTGTGATATTCCTTACTTGAAAACCACTATTCAACACTAAGTATGTGCCAGGAATTTCTGTTGGGTGTAGAACCTATAGAAATCAGGAAAACCATAGTTTCATGTCCCTGAAGAATAACTAGACAAGGAAAACTACCCTGTAGTTAAGGTTTAGGGGGTCTGTGGGGCCACCTCGTCAAAGATTTTCATTTTTCAGATCAAAGACCCAAGAGCAAAGAAGGCCACTTACATATCAAAATTACATGTGATGCTAGGGATGCAAGTCAACCAGCACCTGGGCCAGTGTTCTTTGAACTCTCAATGTCAGCAGAAACTAATATATCTCACTTAATTTATCTATTACTAATTTATCTCCTTTGCCTTTCTTTTTATTTGTTTTAAAGCCACTGGCCTTTCTGCCCCACATTGACATGATTTTTCTCTACCTTCATGATTTTGCTACCAAGTCCCTGATCAATCCCTTGAACCCCTTTTTCCTTCCCACCTGAGCTCTTAAGACTTTCTTGAGGATCTTACTTGATCACTGTTTCTCTGCCACCTCTAGCTAATTAGGTTCCCTGTGCCAGGCTGTCATTGTTCCTGAACTGATTGCAGATAATGCTGCCTCACCTTTTTGTACAGGTAAGAAGAACATACATTAAATAATAATTAGCTACCTCACATTTGTCTCCCTTAGCTATGCAGTCTTTGGCATTTCCCAGTCCTCTGTGATTACAAGCAAATCATGTCCACATCTATTACTGCTTCCTTGGATATTGTTCCGGTATTAAAGAAGAAATCTCACTGTATACATTTCTGTTTCTGATTGAGCTCTCTGTCCTGGAACTGATGTAAATTTCTTTTTGTCCCTGGGAATGCATGCATGTTTACTCCCTACCTTTCCATGATCATCTGTTCTTTCTTTCAGTTTAGATGAACCTATTGTTCAATACTGTTCAATAGTCAAGAATATGATAGAGACTGTGTCAGGATTTAAATTTGTATTTTTTTCAGGATAGTTCAAAATTATATTGTTTTACTCTTTACATTCACTTTCATTAAGTCTTACTTATCAGACTGCATATACAAACATTATTTAATTTCTTTCTTTTGGTCTTTATTCAACATATGCCTATTACTAGGAACTCTAATATTTAGAATGGACATAGAGATAAAAGACATTTTCCCTGTATTGAGTCATGGGGGCAAAGTCAGGCAAGTAAATCAACAATAACTCTACAATGTGATACGTAGTGTAATGGAGTTAAAGACAGAGTGTTACAGTGTAACAGGAGGGATAATAGCTCTTCCAATCCTTCTTGGGGTGGGAGAACCAAAGCCTTGACAAAATAGTAGATATTTAAACTAAGTGTTGAGTGTTGAAAGAAAAGAGCAATTGACAGAAAGGGAGTATTGTGTCATTTTGCAGCTGGGGAAACTGAAGACTAAATGAAACATTATTATTCTCAAAAGCACAGGGTCAAGAATCTAAGAGATAGTTTATAGAGAAAACATACAACCCACTGGGAGAAAGTTGGATGCATTCTGTGAAAGTTTTTGGTATCCAAATTCCACCTGGGATTTCAGCATACTAAGTCCCTTCTTATCTTTCAATTATTGGAAGGATACAATTTTGTAATATTTTAAGAATTTTATTTCATACAAAAGAAACTTAGAAGAGTTTTAGACAAGTTAATACAATGTTTTAGCAGGTGTGTGTTCTATAGATGAGAGGGAATCACTGAAGATATTTGAGAAAGGCACCTGTATTGACAAAAGGTGTATTTACTGAAGCTATTCTGTCAGGGACATTAGGACACAATTTTGTATCAGGAACAATTTGGAGGAAGTGATAATAGTTTGTAGGTGAGACAAACCAAGACTAACATTATTTCAACAAGATTAAAAGTGAAAGCCTAAATCAGAGAGTCAATTTAAATAACAGACCAGGGTGGCCAATTGAATAAAAAATCATTCTGCATTACTAAATATGAGCGAATTCAGAAAATGTTGTTCTTCCTTAGTTCTCAATACTTTTCTATTTATGAACTGGAACTTCTAGGTATGATAAGAACATGAATACAACCTTTAAAATATACCCACCTGGTGGTCTCACCTTCCAAACTGAAAAACCAAATTTATAAATGGAGAAGATGTGTCCTAAAACTGTGTTAAGAATTACATTTGGGAAAGATGCTTTCCACACGCAACAAATTTGAAGTATTTCCTATATTAAATGTAATGTTAATGGGATACTATTGAAAGAAGAGACCAAGTGCTGACAGTGACAAAAACACAGGTTACCAGGAATTAAAGGAAAGGGTCCCGGTTTGGTGCATTCCTCTTCAAAATGTAAGAAATAAAGACACAAGCAGAAAAGTGTCTAGATCCTAGACAGATCCTAGTACTCTAACAGGTCAGTGTGGCAATAGTTTAGCAACATTAGAGAGTAATAACATTGGAAGAACTGAGGTTTTCTGTGGTGAGTGAAGGAAGTAGAGACCAGTCAATGTAGCTGAAAACAGTCACTGAACAGGTAGGCAGCAGTAGTGGGAACCTCTTGGCATTGCCAAAATGTGTACTTGGCATAGACTGAGCCCAAATCCAAAGTTGGATATAAATATTTGTCTTCAAGTGCAGGTTTTAAATCAAAGACAGAGAAGAAACTATCGTGAAAGTGTTATTTCTGGCATTACCAAGGACCTGGCTTTCTCGTTACTTCCCCTAGGCTACTGAATCACTGAATTGCTTATTTCAATTTGTCAACCGGCCTCCCTATTTGAGATGTGAGAAGAGTGATTTTTATAGCAACCAAATGGAAAGGGACGACATTCCAGGAGAATTTAAGCCACCTTATTTGCTCAGGAACCATTGATCCAATTAAAAAATCATTTGAGAAAGTGAGACAGAGTGGGAGAGCAAGAGGAAAATGAAAGCAGCTTATGGGGGGAAAAAGAATCTGGATTCAAGAGCACAATATTGACTCTAACAATGCAGAAGAATACACATCTACTTTTTTAAATCTCTGAAAAAATGAAGTACTGTTAAGAACTATCTCCTATATGTATTCGGTATAATTGAAAAATTTGGAGTAGAAGAAATAAAGATGAGATAGCATGATGGTCAAGACTCTGGTTGCAATTTACTGTAACCCATCACAAAACAGCTTAAACTAAATAGAAAATTCATTGGCTAGCCTTACTTTTAAGTCCAGAAAAGACTAACTGCAGTCACAGCTGGGTCTAGATGCTCAAATAATGCCTTAAGGATATAGGGCTTCTCATCTCCTTCTCTGGGCTTTGTCTTGAAGTCTTAATTCTTAAGCAGATTCTCCTCAAATGATGCTCCTCAGCAACCACAGTTAAAAGCTATTTCCCAGGGCGCCTGGGTGGCTCAGTCAGTTGAGCGTCCGACCTCGGCTCAGGTCATGATCTCATGGTTCATGAGTTCCAGCCCTGCGATGGACTCTGTGCTGACAGATCAGAGCCTGGAGCCTGCTTTGGGTTCTGTATCTCCCTCTCTCTCTCTCTCTGCCCCTCTCCCACTCGCTCTCTCTCTCTCAAAAATAAATAAAAACATTAAAAAAATTAAAGCTATTTCCCTAATGGGCCCAGTAAAAACAGTCCTTTACTAAGATCCTATATTTTCACTCAGGACACATACTCACAATACACAGAGAATAGTCAAATCTCTATCACACACAGCTTTGGGTATGGGAACAGGATGTACCCATCTATAACCCAGGAAATTAAAGTGAGGCCATGGTCATTCTGCAGCAGAAAATCAAGACACTGTTATTAGAAGAAGGTCAAAAGCATACCAGACAGAAAACAGTAAGTTTTCCACTACATTCCATGCTTTGGTAACACAAAGATTGCAGACCCATGTTTCCCTAAGACACATTAAAAAATAACACATCTAACATGATATCATTACTTTTTTACATTTTTACATTACTATTACTAAAAGTCTACTCACCTTATCTGTTCAAAGAGACGATATCAATTTCTGTGCTCCAAGACCTTTAAGTGATGTGCATCGTTCATTTTCCTTTGTCTAGACCAGATGGGAAATGAAAGCAACCATGATTAAAAAGGAAAAAAAAAACTTATTTCAAAAAAGGGTAAAGAGTTTAGACTTTAACAATCTCTAACACACACCATATCCTTAGAGAGCTATAACAAGGATTCCCTGTTCCGGTGGTAAAGCAGAGTCCATTGTGATAATCTTAGTAGGCCCCCAGTGAGGGTATCTAATGTCTATTATTCTCCACAGTTACATCTGAGATGGGCCAATGGGGAGAATTACCCTTAAATAGATTGAAATATTTCTATCACAACACTTCTTGTTGGTGTCAGTTTGGCACCTTGGGGACTGAGAAATCAATAGTCTCTTTGAGCCAAGTTTGGACTTCTCTCAAAATGCAATTATCTCAAATGCCAGAGATTTTGTAGTGATGATTAAGACTGCCATCTGGCTTCTATTATCATGGAAATGTCTCAATCCCGTTGCCATCAATGAACCCATTTCTGTAATTGCATCTCCCGACATCAGCCCTGGTTTACAGAGGACCACCACCACTGTGCTTCTCAGTGATGCTGGTACCCTAGCAGTGCAATCTGGCCACGTTAGAAAATGGAGTGGGTTTTCTGGCTACATGGAGTGTTGTCACTCTAGCATGTCACTTCTCTGAGCCTCTTAATCTCCTCCTCCATCTTTGATGACAGAGGTCCTGGAATTACCCTTCCCTGAAAGTAGATTTTCAATAAGTTGCTAGCACTTTAGGCATAGAGGCACTTTTGTCACCAACTCTCAGGGTCCCTATCTGGATGTTAAATGTATACCATAATATGATGTTACCATGTCAACAGTCTCTCGTTTAACCAACTTTTGTTCTCCCTCTCATTCCTCGCTTGCTGGACCCAGTCCCATGCATTCTCTCTTGGCTCTCCTAAGTACTTATTAACTAGTTCCTGCAGCTCATTCAGGAGGCACTTTCCTATTTCCCTTTAGCAGGTATAGAATGTCTCCAACTGGGTCTTGTTAGTATCTAATCTATCAGTCTGGAGGCCAGGAGGGAAGGCGGGTTTTATCTTAAGGGGTGCATACACTCCATCTTCAGGCAAGAGTGAGGGTCTAGTCTTTGGCAGGGACAAATGAGACACTGCAGAAGTCTCCTGGGGGTTCAGGTGAGTCTCATGGTTCTTTAGTGCATCAACCCAGAGGTTTTCCCACCCATTTGAATCTCAGGGTTTCACTCCTATCCAGCCATAGTCCTGTGGCATATCAGACTTGCCGGAGTGAATAATTCAGTCTTCTCTAACATTCTCTTGCCCTTATAATTCAGCTCAAGGTCTTAGTTTTTTCTGATCCATGATTTCAAATTATGAGGTTCTTTATGTTCTGCCTAGAAGTCCTTCTGACTTTCACATCTAGCCTTAGATCTGTGATCAAGCACCCTCAGCCTTTCATTGTCTTTCTCCACTGTATCTACACTGTGCTGCAACAGACTACTTCCTTGGAACCCTCTAATCATTTGGGAAATTATGACAATTTTTACTAGCCATGGGCTACTTGTAGTGGACTTACCACTAGTGATAGAGTTTTTCTTGTCAACTGGACAGCTGCAGAATCCTATTTTAGGGCTCTTTTCTCAGACTAGTCCTAGCAGCAACTGCTAGCACCCAGGTTTCCTTTCATATAGTTTAGTACATAACAAAATACCAAAAAAGTACATGAGTGCGTGGCTTCAGTCATCAGTTCAGCAGATATTATGCAACTTCTACTATCATCCAGCAACACAGATGTTGGCAATATACAGATTTATAAATCCATCCTTCTTGTTGTTGTGGGTCCCCATTTTAATGTCAGAGAGACCATGTGAAAAGGTAATGACAGCACAATGTGACAAGGAGGAACCATATAATTTACCTGAAGTAAGGAGGTTACACTTGTTGCAAGCATGCGTGTGGCATTCATTAGTCATTGTTGAGCTGGATAGTGAAGAATAGATATCTTCTAGGCCTACCTGGAAGATAAGATATTGCAGAGTCAGGAACCAACATGCACAAAACATAGTTACATGAAATATCCCGGTTTTAATTAATGAAACATAATTAAGCAACTCTAATCTGAGAACACTTAGTGGCCACGTAAATAAAGAGAAGTGTATTAGTTAGAATTCATTCTTTTTGTTTTATTTTTTTAATTGAGGTAAAATTCACATTATATCAAATTAACCACTTAAAATAGCTAACTTTAAAGTAAATTAAAATTAATTTTAAAGTTTTTCATTAAAGTTAATTTTAAAGTGGACGAATCTGTGGAATTTAATCCATTCACCATGTTACTCAACAATCACCTCTGTCTAGTTCTAAAACATTTCCATCTCTCCAAACTAAAGCTCCATATTAATTAAACATTGAATCTCCATTCTCCCCTCTCCCCAACCCTGGAAATCACCAATCTGCTTTTGTTTTCTATGTTTACCTATTCTGGATATTCATATGAATGAATTTATATATGTGAACTTTTGTGTCTAGCTTCTTTCACTTAAAGTACTATTTTGGAGCTTAATACACATGGTAGCATGTAAGAGTACTTCATTCCTTTTGTGGCTGGATAATATTCCATTGTATGTAATACCACATTTTATTTATCAATGTGTACAATGTGTACAAATATTTGTTTGAATCTGCTTCAGATTCTTTGGGTATATTCCTGGAGGGAGAATTGCTGGGTCGTGAGGTAATTCTGTTTTACTTTTTGAGGAAATGCCAAATTCCACATGGCTGAAAAAATAATATTTCTACCATTTTAGCAATCAGATTTATTCTATTTCAGAGGTCAAGAAACTATCGTCTGCAGTTTCATGTGAATCAAGTTTTATTGGTATGTAGCCATTCCCATTCATTTACATATTCTCTATAGGGATTTAGGCATTCACAGCAGAACTGAAGAGATACAGAGGCAGTATAACTGCAAAACCAGAAACATCTGGGCTTCTATGGAAAAAAATTTGACGAACACTTAATTAATTGGCCTGTCATCTTTTGCTTGGGCTTCCTACTCATAATCGCATATGGCTATTTTAGCTCTAGTCCTGAATCCAGCCATCAGGAAGGAGAAAGAACAGAGAAAGGGATTGCCAGTCTCTTGAAAACAGCTTCCCTGAGGAATCTAACTTACATTTAATTATCATAAATTAGTCCCTAGTCCCTGACTAACTAAGAAGGAGGCTGGGGAATGCCGTCTAGGGAACTAGGGAACTTAGCTAGGGAACTACCTAAAATTTGAGTTCACTTGACAAGGAAAAAGAGGGGAAAGAAGTGTTTTAAATGACTATCCAGCTCTGGCGCACAGCCAGCATTCACTGGCACTGGTACATACTCTAGAAGTATCTACAGTCCCACTGAGAATTATAGAATCCAGAGAAGCAGGCAAGAAGGGAGAAAGTTCTTCAGGACCTAGTAAAGAATCTAAGAATCAATTAGGGTTCTTCTCACCCATCCCAATTACCTTATGACAATTAGAAATAGGTAGATAAGTAATAAATCTCTATCTTCCTTGATAAACTGAGTGATTTCTAAGTTCACTAGGTCTCATTTTCTGGTTAATTTAAAAGTCTGATTAAAGTTTTACCTCTCATAATTGAGATCAATGTAGCATCATCTCTAGTTCTAATTGGATTTTCAAGGTTTTTGCATTTGGAAAGGGATTGAAATTCAGAGAAGTTGTCAATGGCACAATTTGCAGGATTGGGATAACCCATCACTATTATTTTTTTGAAAGAAGAAGACATTAAATATTGTTTCTATATCAGCTTAGGGAGAAATACCTATAGAAAAAATTAGAATGAGAAAAAATGAACACAATGCAGTATTAACTCACACATATGTTTTAATGTGAGCAGACTCAGGAGTGTCAGGAGAATGCATTTATACTTGCAGAAGTTAGTAAATAAATTGATATTTATTGATAAAGATATAAATTGATAAAGATATTTTAATTTGCTTAAGAATAGAAACATCAACAAGAGGTGTTTGTGGTGTGAATTTTCACAAGTCCAGATATTAAAAGAGTAATTTAATAAAATATGCAATGTTATGAATTCATAACATGTACACAGTCCATCACTATGTTAGAAAGAAGAGAAAAGAGTGTTATATTTCAAGGAAATGTAGTATTCAGGGGCTTATTGATTTTTTCCTATCAGGGTCATTCTATTTCTAAATTGTGCTCATTTCTGCATAGAACAAATGGGAACTTTTTATGAGAATTGCAAAAGTCCAATGTTTTATTTTCCTTGCTTTTTAGTTTTTACTTTGCATAATGTAAATACTCTGCTTGGTATATAGTTCTATAAAGTTTGGCAACTGCTTAGACTTATGCAATTACTAACACACAATCAAGATGATGCAGAACTGTTCCGTCACCCTCCAAACGCTATCTTGTGATGCTCCTCTGTAGTCAATCTGTCTCTCCACAGTATGCCGTCTTTGGAGTTGTCTTACATCATTTAGTATACTGCATTTAAGAGTCACCCACGTTGATGTGTGTATCAGTAGTGGCTTCCTTCTCCTGCTGAGTAGTGTTTCTTCATATGGACATATTATCATTTATCTATTACCAACTGAAGGGCATGTAGGTTGGATTTAATTTTACCAATTATGTATAAAGCTGCAATAAAACCTTACATATACGTTTCTGTGTGAACATCAGTTTTCATGTATTTTGGGTCAAAAGCTAGAATTCACAGCTGAATCATATGGTAAATGTATTTTTAATTTTATAGGAAACTGCAAACAGCCATAGTGGCTGTGCCATTTTGCCTTCTCACCAACAGTGTATGAAAGTTCCAACTGCTCCACCAACTCTCCAGTTTTTGTTACTATCAAGTTTTTTCCCCTTTCCTTTCCTTTTCTCTCTTTTTTCCCCCTTCTCTTTCTGTGTCTCTTTGCCATTCTGACAGGCATGCAAAGTGATGCAAATCATTACTGTGATTTCAATTAGCATTTTCCTAATAATCGGTGATAATGAGCACTTTTTCAGGTGCTTAATTGTTATCCATATATTTTTGGGGGTAAAATGCCTATATCTTTTGCCTATATCTACAAAATGGATTTTATAGCTATGAACAGTTTTCGATGTGCAGAAAAATTGAGAATGTAGTATCGAGAGCTCCTTTATGCTTCTCACCCAGTTTATCCTATTATTTAGTACATTTGTTAACATTTAGTGAACCAATATTTATGTATTATTATTTTTTAATTTCTATTTAATTAATTTTTGAAATTTACATCCAACTTTTAGTGCAACAGTGATTTCAGGAGTAGATTCCTTAATGCCCCTTGCCCATTTAGCCCATCCCCCCTCCCACAACCCTTCCAGTAATCTTCTTTTTGTTCTCCATATTTAAGAGTCTCTTATGTTTTATCCACCTCCCTGTTTTTATATTATTTTTGCTTCTCTTTCCTTATGTTCATCTGTTTTGTATCTTAAAGTCATCATATGAGTGACTCATATCATATGACTCATATGATATTTGTCTTTCTCTAATTTTGCTTAGCATAATACCCTCTAGTTCTATCCACGTAGTTGCAAATGGCAAGATTTCATTCTTTTTGATTGCTGAGTAATACTCTATTGTATATACATACCACATCTCCTTTATTCAGTCATCCATCGATGGACATTTGAGCTCTTGCCATACTTTGGCTATTGGTGATAGTGCTGCTATAAACATTGGGGTGCATATGCCCTTTCGAAACAGCACTCCTGTATCCCTTGGATAAATACCTAGTGGTGCAGTTGCTGGGTTGTAGGGTAGTTCTGTTTCTAATTTTTTGGGGAGCCTCCATATTGTTTTCCAGAGTGGCTGCACCAGTTTGCATTCCCGCTAGCAGTGCAAAAGAGATCCTCTTTTTCCACATCCTTGCCAACATCTGTTGTTGCCTGCATTGTTATCGTTAGCTATTCTGACAGGTGTGAGGTGGTATCTCATTGTGGTTTGGATGCGTATTTCCCTGATGATGAGTGATGTTGAACATTTTTTCATATGTCAGTTGGCCATCTGGATGTCTTCTTTGGAGAAGTGTCTATTCATGTCTTTTGCCCATTTCTTCACTGGACTATTTGTTTTTTGCGTGTTGAGTTTGAGAAATTCTTTATAGATTTTAGATACTAACCCTTTATCTGATATGTCGTTTGCAAATATCTTCTCCCATTCTGTTGGCTGCCTTTTAGTTTTGCTGATTGTTTCCTTCACTGTGCAGAAGCTTTTTATTTTGATGAGGTCCCAATAGTTCATTTTTGCTTTTGTTTCTCTTGCCTCCAGTGACATGTTGAGTAAGAAGCTGCTGCGGCCAAGGTCAAAGAGGTTTATGTATTATTATTAACTAGAGTCCCTATTTTAAAATTCCTTTAGTTTTTATCTAGTATCATTTTTCTGTTACAACATCCCATCCAGGATAACACATTACATTTCATTGTCATGTCTTCTTAGGTCCAACTCACAAAAAACCAGAGTTCACAGTCAATTCTCTCATTCAGGTAATAGGCTTAGTTAATAGTGAAAAGAAGACTTCTCATGTGCTAAGAAAAACTCATCACTTTAGTCTTTCATTCATGTGTATAAATAAGCATCACATGTTTTGGACATTTCATTGTTAAACTAGCAGAATAAATCCCTTTTAGTCACTTCTGACCTTGACAATCACATAAAATCAAGGCTAACGCACAACAGAAACACATGCTCCACGTTGGATGAGACTAGGAGATAGCCCTAAACCAGAATTACAATATATTGAGAACAAAAGGCAAGAGAAAGTGGAACCCAACATAGCAACTGAAAGAGATGAAAACAAAGCCAAGCCCCTCCAAGGGAAATAGGGATACGTACTCCAATTCAAACTACACACCTTCAAAGCTTCAGACCTATCTGGTTCTACAAATGGTATAGTGAAGGGTAAGAGTTGATAAGAGTAATTTAAATTCCCTAGATCCTTACTTCTGTTCCCACATCTCATGCCATAAGACTATGTTTTGCAACCGCATAGATATTTAAGTTCCCCAAAAGGCAGGACATGTGTGACTTAAGAAGAGGGAAAGGCAGTCATAATAGCAGGACAGAATAAAGTTATAGAGGAGAAAGGAGGATTTATTTCTACCTCTGGTGATGGCAGATTAGTTTGGTGTGATTCAATCTTCAAGCACAAAATAAATAGGAAAAAAAAGGAAAAAAATGGAATTTGATCAAAGGAATTAAGAAGCTACCAATGTACTGAGAACTTATGGGGCCTAAGATCCCCCTTAAAAAGTATAGACAAATGAATCTGCTACTCCATGCTGCTCTTCCTTTTGAATATTTGTTGGTACACAAGTTGTGACTGAGAGGCTGAGGCTGAGCAGACTTGTGGGCTAAAGGGACACAATTTACAGTTCAGGATCCACCTAGAAGTATTTTTTGTAAACCTTCCAGTCCCTAGTTAGAAGCCTTTGAAGAATGACAATGAAGGTATCGGCAAACTGAAGCTTGAGAAGCCCTAACAGAAACTAAACCCCTTGGTAAAATCAGCTTAGTTCATGAGATGCACTGAGGCAATGTGTCCCTATGTTAATAGCCTGACAGAAGCAGAAGTCAGTCCCTTCCATAGCAAGGAAACACCACTGAGCACTTCAAACCAATTATGTGATTTATATCAAATCAAATCCATTATCAATGATTAATACACAATTATATTCTCATTGAGTACTTCTCTGACAATGCTATCTAGTCTTTTTAAAGTTTATTTATTTTGAGAGAGAGAGAGAACAAGTTGGGGAGGGGCAAAGAGAGGGGGACAGAGTTTCTGAAGCAGGCTCTGTGCTAACAGCAGAGAGCCCAATGTGGGGCTCAAACTCCTGAACTGCGAGATCATGACCTGAGCCGAAGTTGGACACTTAACTGACTGAGCCACCCAGCACCCATCTCTGACAATACTATCTAAAGTTTGGTCTTCATGTCTCCCAAATATCTAGAACAGTGCCTGGCCTAGGATTTACACTCCACAAATATTTGTTAAATGAAACAATAAACATGTACCTTCATTTATACAATATTCTCATGGTGACAGGCCTGAGAGAAATATACCAGTAGTTTCACAGTAGTTACATCTTGGTCATCGGAGATTCTATTTTCTTCCCTCCTATTTTTTTATTTTTGACATTTTTCTACCATTACCATGTATTATCTGAAAGCATCTGTAAAAATGTTATTTTATTAAAAGTCATCAAATATAAAATATCAAGTTCTTTCCCTTTTACAGATTCAAAGTTTAAGCTCAGCAATGACTTGTAAAAAAGAAAGCATGATCTTTTAACACAATCATGCTATGTATAATCATGTTATCTCCTGTGTTCTCCATTTTGACACCCCTGTAGTTGGCCAGGTTATGATGGATGACTTCAGCCATGGAACACAGCAAAGTTAGTCAGACTGTGTAGAATGACTCCCTCCAGCCTGTTTCCACAGTCCAGAATCCCACCATTACACAGTATTCACTAAGGTGTAAATAACAGAGAGTATTAAGACTCTAACAGACTCTGATATGTTGCCAATTATTTTACCATCAAATGCTTATTTGTTTTTCTTTCTGTAAGGATTGGGCATTTTGAAATATTTAATTTATGAAATAGAGCCTGCAGTTAGTAATCAATGACTAATCATATTGAAAATGGCTTAGCAATAGGAGCTGGCTAGTATAACTTCATTGAGTAGCTATAATTATGGCATAAGACAAAACAACATGATGCTTTAGTGACGTGTGTAGCTAAACCAAATTTCTGTGAATCTTTCTGAAATATTAGATACACCTTCCAAACTAATACTGTCATGAGCACATTCACATGTGGGCATTGTCAATGGGAAATTAGATAAAAGTCAAAATTTCTCAGTTTGTTTTATAGAGTAGTGGCAGTTAGTTTTCTAAAACCATAACCCCTTTTACCTTAACTCTCTCACCCCACTAAAGAATCCACCAGGCATTTGTGGCATTTGAACCGTCACTAACATGAAAGATAGGGGCCCAAACAAAACTGATATTGAGAAAGTTTGAAAAAATAGAAATACATGGGAGACAGAAGAAAATATTAATATATACTTTAATATACTGAGGTATAAAAATATATTTCATAGATGAAAAAGAGTAGGATGCCTTTTAAAAAGGGAACATTTATATAAAAAGAACAAGCTATTGAGAAGAATAAAAAAGAGAAATGACATAAAAAAGTAAAATAGGAAGGTAAGGAAAAGCTGGTGAAATATTTCAGGAGGCAATGCCAAAAGATGAAGAGATGAATATTATGTAAAGAAAAAAAATGTTTTAATTAGGCAAATCAAATTAAGAGGTCCAATATACTATAAATAAGCATTCAGGTAAAAGCAGAGAAAACAAAGGAGAAGAGTGATGAACCATGATCACAGAAAATGTCCCAGAATTGAAGAACTATAGTTCAAATCCAAAAGGGTCCACAAAGTGCTTATCCCAATGAGTGCAAAAGCCCTACCTGCAATAAACCCTTGTTTAGAACATCAAGGTTTCAGAGAGGGGCAAAAGAGATGTTACATATAAAGAAGAGAAAGTAAGAATATCAGTGAGCTTTGTAGAAGTAACAGTGAAATGAAAATATAAGAAACTCCTTCAAAAGTTTGAGAAGGTATTTTCAAACTAGAATTTTATACCCAAATCATCTCTCCAGGGAGAGAACAGAATAGACATTCAGTCTCACAAAAGCTTCAAAACTATTAACTCCCTGAATCTAGCTACTTTAGGATGGCTTCTAAAATATTAGGGATACAGGGAAATACAAATCAAAACCACACTCAGATACCACCTCACGCCAGTCAGAGTGGCCAAAATGAAGAAATCAGGAGACTATAGATGCTGGAGAGGATGTGGAGAAACGGGAACCCTCTTGCACTGTTGGTGGGAATGCAAATTGGTGCAGCCGCTCTGGAAAGCAGTGTGGAGGTTCCTCAGAAAATTAAAAATAGACCTACCCTATGACCCAGCAATAGCACTGCTAGGAATTTATCCAAGGGATACAGGAGTACTGATGCATAGGGGCACCTGTACCCCAATGTTTATAGCGGCACTCTCAACAATAGCCAAATTATGGAAAGAGCCTAAATGTCCATCAACTGATGAATGGATAAAGAAATTGTGGTTTATATACACAATGGAATACTACGTGGCAATGAGAAAGAATGAAATATGGCCTTTTGTAGCAACATGGATGGAACTGGAGAGTGTGATGCTAAGTGAAATAAGCCATACAGAGAAAGACAGATACCATATGGTTTCACTCTTATGTGGATCCTGAGAAACATAACAGAAACCCATGGGGGAGGGAAAAAAAAAAAAAAAAGAGGTTAGAGTGGGAGAGAGCCAAAGCATAAGAGACTGTTAAAAACTGAGAACAAACTGAGGGTTGATGGGGGGTGGGAGGGAGGGCAGGGTGGGTGATGGGTATTGAGGAGGGCACCTTTTGGGATGAGCACTGGGTGTTGTATGGAAACCAATTTGACAGTAAATTTCATATATTAAAAAAAAATTGTAAAAAAAAAATAAATAAAATAAAATAAAATATTAGGGATAAATTAACATGGAGGAACCCGTGACACTGGCCTTCAACAAGGACATAAGGAGGGATGATTTTCAGGAGGATCATAAGGGGAAGTCCTGGAGTGATGGGGAGGCAGTGGAACGATAGCGCAAACCAGGAGAGTGTCTCAAGGATAGCAATTTTTTGACTAAAGAAATGTATTACTAGGATCGACAGAAAGAAACAGAAAAAAAAAGGAAGCCGTGATGGGGCCTGTGACGCTGACCTTCAACAAGGAGGTAAGGAGGTCTTCAAAAAAAAAAGGAATAAGGTAAGGCCTTAAAAAAAAAAGGAATAAAACAACAAAAATATATTAACTCCACTGTCAAGAAGAGACTCTTATACCCCAATTATATACCTGGCCCAGATCATTTCATACATCAGTTTTTATAAACCTTTAAAAGCATACATTCCTTTCCAATACAAGTGGTTCCAGACTAGAAAGGATAGGAAATTTATCTAAATTATTGTGTGAGGGTAGATAACCTTAATAACTGAACAAGGAAAACCTAAGAAAAGTATAATCAAATAAAATGTATCAATATTTAGATAACAAATTCCTAAAATAAATTATTTACAAACTCAATTCGCACTGTACTTTATTAAAAATAGGTGGAATGGTGGAATGAATTGGGTCTGTCTCAGAATCTACTAATGCAATTCATTCTGTTAACATAGTGAAGAATAAAAGCCTAATAAATCCCACAATATAATTAAACTGTATTAACAAAGCAATGGATTAAAAACCTAATTTTATGGGGGAAAACAGTATTCAGTAAGATTCAAAACTCATTTTCTAAAATATAATTTATTATTTTTGCATAGTAATGTATAAAACTTAATTTGGTGGAAGAAGAAATAATATTCAGTAGGATTCATACTCATAATTAAAAAGAAAAATTTTTATTAAACTATGAATAGAAGAAAACTTCTGTAACAAAAGTATCTACTGATCATCCCCTTAAAAAAAATCATGCCTAATGATAAGATATTAGGTCTTGTGTACATTTTAAAACAAGAAAAAAAAAACAGAAATGATGTCACCACTATTATGCAACTTGAGATTCTATTATTAAATAGAAAAAAGACTTAAACGTACAATGATTGCAAAAATATAAAATATTGTAACTTGTAAATTAAATACTAGGATTGTTTGCATAGAAAGTATGAGATTATACACAATTATAACTAAAAAGAGAGTTCAGAAATATAGCTAGAAAAATTCAACAATTATAATGTCAATTTTCAAATAGAAATTTAATATATATAATATTTATATAAGTTATAAACTACAGTTGCTTAGGATGTAATAAAAATGTATATGCAATAAGCTTATGAAGAAATTTCAATATAGTAGTGAAGGACATGGAAGAATAACTAATGAGACACACATACTTGGATACAAAGTCTCAAAACCATAAAAATGTCACTTTCTCACAATTGAGTACAAACATTCAATGCCATTTTAATCAAAGCCCAACAAAAATTTCCATGGAACTTAACAATTTAACTCTAAAAGTGATATGGAAAAATTAAAGACCAATCCAAAAATGGGCAAGGATTTAGGAAAATGGAAACTCCAGAAACTGATACCAGTTTACAGTGGACAATCCATTTGGAGAAAATTTCTGTAGTATCAAGTCAATTTGCAGCTAAACAGAAATGTCACGTCAGAATACCATCCAGAGAACCTTTTTATATGCACAAGGAGACCATGATATAATTGTAGAATTATTTGCAATCACAAACAGCCTGATCAATATAAATGTTTACCAGCAGGAGGACCTATTGTGTATCATGCTATATTCATAGGGTATAAAACCACAGAGCAGCTCAACTAAATAATAAATAGCAAATATCTTATGTTGGAATAAATAGGAAAGATCCAGAATGATATATAGAGCATGATAGATTTAATGTAGATTTAATGTCAGGCAAAACAACAATAAATATTATTTATGATATATGCAAATGTAAAATACTATGAAAACATTTACTGCAAAGACACATAGCACTTTTATAATAGTGGTTACTTCTAGGGTGGAAGAGTATTTGGATCTGAAGAAAATATAAAAGTGTCTTAAAAGGGGAGCCTAGGTGGCTCAGTTGGTTAAGGGTCTGACTCTTGATTTCAGCTCAGGTCATGATTCATGGAATCGAGCTCAGTGTCAGCCTCTGTGCTTGGAATTTTCTCTCTGCCCCTACTCTGCTCACACGTGTTCTCTCTCTAAATAATAAAATAAAATTTATTTATTTATTTTGAGAGAGAGAGAGAGAGAGAGAGCATGTGCAAGCAGGGAAGGGGCATAGAAAGAGGGAGAGAAAGAATCCCCAGCAGTGCTCCGTGATGTCAGAGCCCACAGAGCCCAATGTGGGACTCAAACTCATGAATCGTGAGATCATGACCCGAGCGAAAACCAACAGTCCAATGCTTAACTGACAGAGCCACCCAGGTGCCCCTAAATAAATACTTAAAAAAAATAAAAGGGTCTTAAAAATATCTGCCATGTTTGATTTCAAAACATTTTTGAAGGAATTTGCTACATATGAGAACTGAGTATATGGTATATATTGTAATGGTCTTTATCATTTTCTGACTACGTGATAGTTTTCATTAAAATTAATATATACGTAAATTACTAATTTTCCAGTTTTGGTTTAAAACTAAAAGACAATGTTGTTTTGGTTGCATTACAATCCTTTTTGTGCATTAGGCTTTAAACAAAAAGTAGCTAAAGATTACCAGATGGTGAAGAGTTGAACATTAGACCTATAACTATAATAATCAAAGAAAGGACTTTAAAATCATTTTATAGATGGTGTGCTCTTTACAACACAAGGAAAATAACAGATAAAAGTTTCGTCAGCTCATGCTCCTCATAGATTCTTCATCTGTAATTCTGGGTGTGTCCCTCAACGTTCCAAATAAAAGTGGGCTAGTTGTAAAAGAAACATTAATGTATAGAGTTTGCTATGCTCATCTTTCATTCCAGAGAGATGCTTGTCATTCCTTAGAAAATGTATTGCACTCAGTTTAAACTGCATGGTGATTTAAACGGGCTTGGCATCTCTAAAGGGCCACCGGACAGTTGGCTTCAGGTTTTGAGAACAAAGTTGGATTTGCTGGAGGTGATCGTTGGGTAGTTGTCATCAGGAGTATGCCTTCGACTTTCTTACCTTTCTTACCTTTGACATAATTCTATGTAGACTAAGAATTTTCTGATTGGAATAGAACATCTGCTATTTAGTTTGAAAAGCCTCCAGGAAACTATAACTTCACATGGGGTATTTTTAATGCACATTATACTTAAATAGAAGTCTCTGGACAGTTTACCATTGAGGAGATGAATTTATTGATAGGCTGGTGAGGGCTCTCACCTGAGGACATGGTGCTTCAGTACTGCCTGCAGACTTCTCAGGCTCAGTAACTCCAGTCATCCTTCCCTCTGGCCTCTTGTGATCTTTTTTTTAAATGAATGAGGCTCTCTCTACTTAGGTTCTACAATTCAGTGTTTTTTTCTTTTGATCAAGGGTGTTGGAACCAAAATGAATTTCATTATAGTACTTTCTGCAACAATAATTGAAAAAAAGCATTATCATTCTTTCTATATTGTTAGTGTAAACAAAGCAAAATATTTTGAGGTCACTGAAATGAATAGTGGAGATGAGTATTGGTTAATACAGGTGCTGAAAGTTGCCTTGCCACAGGACTGAAAGACACAGCAGAATTTAATATCTTTGGCTTTTGTGTGTGTGTGTGTGACATGCACATGACAATAAATAAATTCCAGAGGGGGAAAAATAAGTAGCCATGTATTTAAAAATAGGAATGAAGGTTGGTTATTTTGATCATTTAAATATTTAATCAAGCAAATATTTTATAAAATTATTTGAGCTAATATTGGATGACTCTGTAAATTATTCAGAAAGTAAAAATGATGTTTACCACCCAAATGTGTATATCGCATAACAATATATAAAAGGCTTCCTCACCTTCTATGGAATGTAATGAAAAGATCATCATCTTCAAAGTTGGAGAAACTGTGTATCTTGGTGACTTACCAGTTACTACTCAGATGCTGAGTCCTAAGACTGATGAATATATGTTTTATCACTTACTAATTGGGGATATTTCTGTTGGTTGTAAGGATTAAATTGTCTACTACTATCTGTTCCCATAACATAATACAGCGTCTATGGTTGTTAACTGTTTTGTTCGTCTACACATTTCCATTGTATCTATAATATTGCCAGACACATAGTGGGGGACTCAGGAGTATTAATTAAACAAAGGCATTCATATATACATACATTTATGAGTGCATGAATGAATGAAAAAGAGATTGCCTGGCACAAAAGTGGTTAATAACTATTTGTTCTATCTTCTTTTACTCCTTCTACCAGCAGAATAGTTGTGATGACTAAACAAATCCACATACATGTTTAGATCATAGTAGCTGCTAAGAAAAAAGAAATTGTGTCAGCTTCTCCTCCATATCTCTGCATATTTCTAGATATATGAACGCATATATATTTCTAAATTATTCTACTGAAAAAAATTAAGTACTTAACATAGCAAGGAAAGATGTGTATTAGGTTAACTATAAGTTGAGTAAATATATGGCTACTTTTCAAATTATGTAAAATAAAGCAATTCATGATGCCTTCCATTTCCTTTGAGTTCAATAGCATGCCTACAAGTATGTGAAATAATTCAGCAGTCAATTCTGAAATGTCTCAAAGCTTTCTTTGTTGTTTTAGGTATGTTTTCTGGCTCTAACCTCCTGATGGACTGTAGTAAGTTCCATGAAAAGGGCCTAAACTCCTATGCCATAGTGTGTAGGTAAATACATTTTAAGAAATTGTATCAATTAGGATGCTATGACATTGATATTCCCTAATATGTCTTCTCTCACTCTTTATTAAATGTACATGGAAAAATAAAAACACCCCCAAACATGAAGGAGCACAGTGGGCTTAAAGTGTGGGCTCTCAAGCCAGATGGCTGAATGTGAGTACCTTCTCCACCATATGGACAAAGGTTGTCCAATGTATAAAGTGAGATTAATAACTGTCTTTTAAAATTGTTCTGGGGATTCAGTCTTTTACTACACTGAAAGTACTTAGAACAGTTCCTGGCCATGGTAAGAGAACAATAATGTCAGCTGTTTCTTTTATTATCATTATACAAAGATTGGGAGAAATAAACATAAAATCCAGCAATTTATGAAAAGCACATCTAAAACCAAAATGTGCCCAAAACTTGGAAATAAAGAGAAGTATGATTAATCATACAACTAATGGCACAATAAAGTAGGAGGGAAACTATCAATATTACAAAAAAGAAAATAGAAGTTAAAAAATTTAATGGAACAAGGAGAGATGTTTATGACATAAAAGATTAATCCATAGGAAAGATATAGTTATCTTTATGACATAAAAGATTAATCCATAGGAAGATATAGTTAAGTTTAAGAACTTAATAAATTCAAAGAAAATAGACATCTATAATCACAGTTGCAGACTCTAATATTATATAATATTATATAATTATATAATACACATATAATTATATAATATACATTATATTATATGTATGTGTATATATATATCTATATCTATCTATCTATATCTATATATCTATATCTATATATATATATATCTATATCTCAGTAAGAAAGTAAAATCAAGATGAATAATACAATTATCAGGCTTCCTATATAGACAACTAGGTATAGATATAAAACTTGTGTGTATTGGGCTGTGGTCAGACTTATTCTGAAACCTCAAATATTCCTGATGGACCAACAGATTCCAAAATCAAGTTTGGGTCAGCGACTCAGAAAGATGCAATGAACTCCAACCTCCTCTTGGGGTCAAAGGGCTTCACTTCTTATTCTCATGCCTAAGCCCCTCTCCTAGTGGAGATGTAGAGATAAAGCCTCCATGCAAGTACTAAGCTCTGTGGGTGGTGCAGGTGAGAGACCCTGCCTGTCCACTCAGCTGCTCTCAGGGCTGGCCTCTTTCAGTGTTGTTTGTATACCTGCATAACAATTTTTTATCACTTATACTTAGAAATCATGTAACTAATCAAGTTGTTTCACATGAGTAAATGTCAGAGATTGCAGCAAAACTCACATGTAACATAAAACGAAGGAAACTTTTTATTTTTTTTATCTTAAGGGCAGGATTTCGTGAGGAAGTCTGGCATTCCCAAGGGTCACACTGCCTAGCAATCTACCAAAGACTTTTATCACTTTAGATTATATGCTGTGAGATAATGGAATACAAAAGATAACCAAGGTAAAACTGCAAAGTTAAAGTGAACTATTTGGTTGATATAACACACATATATTATTAAAGATCCCTTTTAAGAAATAAGTGAGCCATGAGTTTGTTAAGGAGAGCTTAACATTTTTGGAGGAGGGACTTTAAAGCTACAGCCATTCATTGCTAAAGGCCAATGGTGATTAACATCTTTAAAATGATGCTCTACATTTTTCAATCATTTGATGTGTTAAAAATGTAATAATATAACACAGCTGGAGGCCACAACTGTTTCTTCAATTGATTTAATGTTGCGCCTTATATTAAAAAATAATTTAAATGAAAATCAGTTGTTATTTTGACAGAAAGATATTAAAACATGCTTGATTCAGATAGTTATGAAGCGCGGTCAAAATATTAAACTGGTTAGACTTCCTGCTCTGCCAGAACTATAAAATTAGTGTAACAAAAAAATCAAGAAACATGTGAAATTGAGAAACATGTCATAGGATAGTACTTTCTTTATGAGGCTTAACAGGTACTAACCAAGAGACAGTTATTTTTATGTGCTTAATTGTGATCCTGAAATATTAGCAATCACTTTAAAGTCAACACCTGGACCCACTGAGGCTCTTCAGAGGTGTGCACTTCACCTCTCAGTAAGTTAATGTGGATAATCTGAGGTGAGAAAAAGTTCCTCTCTCATCCTTACTACAGCTCAGACATTTACCGCTTACCTTTCTCATTAAAGTACTTTTAGTTCTTTCTGTAGAGAATTGTAAGCTAGATTCAAGGTATTTTTGTTTGTGTACCCACATTTGTTTTCAGAGAAAAGAAGAGTAAAGAAAAAATGGGATCAATATTTAATGTCATTTATTTTCACACATTTATTTGTATGTCATACTTAATATTTGTTTTACGAAGAAGTTGTATTATTTGCTCCCAATGTTTAAAAGCTGCTATATAGCAGATTTATAAAGAAATTATATACATTATTATATATATAATTCTCATTGCTATATATTACATATAATAATAATATTAATAGAATTGGTCTCTCTAGGTGTGTATACATGTATACATGAAATAAGATTCAGTCAACTTTTTTGTAAAAATTCAGACAGTAAAATATATTTAGCTTTGCAATTTGTACTTAACTCTGCCCACCACTGTAGTGTGAAAGCAGCCAGAGGCAATATGTAGGTCAGTGGGTATGGCCGAATTCCAGTGGAACTTTATTTACAAAGGCAGGCTACTGGACATTTGGCTCCTGGGTTTGCTGAACCTAGGACCAGAAACATTCTGCCAACCTGAAACTTATGAATTGACAATTATAAATAGTCACATGATTTTAGGAAAAAGATATAAATGTCCACTATCAGTGCTATTGTTCAATACTTGTATAGATTTCCTAGCCCGTGCAAGAAACAAAAAGAAGAGTTACGTATTGGAAAGGAGGAGCAAAAAAGATCATTTCTTCTAGATGTTTGACTGACAAACAGAATCAATGGCTAAAGTATTAAAAGAAATAAGATTATAATGATAGAATAGCAACATTAAAGAAATCAATTGCTTTCCTAAACATGAGCAATTAGGAAACACAATGACAAAGGGATTCCATTAGCAATAATGCCAAGGTCTAAATTGTATCTTGGAATGAAACTAACCAAAAAAGCCCTCTAGTAAGAAGTTTTTCTTTCTCTGGGGGAAGATTTGAGATGGCAGTCACCACAAATTTTCAATAAATTTAATGTACCCTCAATCAAAACTCCAAGATATTTTTACTTTCGGGGGGGGGCGGATCTTATCAAGGATTCCAAAAAGTTCAATTTGGTTCTTTTTATAGCATGCCTTATTATTTTTTTATAGATATTACTTCTTACTTTTGGTTTCAATTACAGCTTTTATTTTTTAAATTGTACTTAGCATGCTTTTCAATATTTGGTATCTGTCAGAATAAATTTGTGGAAGTCTTGTTTCTAATATTTACATTTTATATTTTGTAATTATTCGTACTTTTGCTGCCTGGTTTTCTTGTATGTGTGTGTGTGTTTAATTTTCACAATCAGAAGAATTTTATTTGTGGGGAATCTCTGAGGCCTATATTGAGACTGTGTTCTTCCAAAGAAGATTTGACTTTGATTCTACCATTTAGTCCACTTTAAGTTTTTGATGATGTGCATAGTGCAAATTCAGGTCTTAAATCCACCTAAGGCCTGATCCATTATCATACAATCTGAAGGGAAATTTTGATTCTTTGTACCCAGAGCCAAGGCCAGACACATATTTCCTAACCGCCTACCCTGGTAATGATTTTTCCATATATTGTGGCTCTTGCCTTTCATGAGCATTACTTTGCACTGGAATCTCAGATTCCATGTGCCTTCATGTAAGGGCCCAAGCTTTAGGAACTTTCCCATGTTGATGGACATTCATCATAATAATGGCCATTAAGACCAAAGCTCTAGGACCCTGTCAACAGGAAGTGTCCCATAGCAGTCAAACTTCACCTGTTAAGGACCGAAATTTTGGTAATGTCTTGACCTCAGAAGATATCCATTACTTCAAATCCACCTATGCTTAGTATCCATACTTATAATCATCTATACATGGTTTATCTGCATTTTTAGGTGTTTTACTCCTGCAGATTTTCAGAATAATTTAATATGCATTATTGCAATAAATAGGAATTTTTTGTATTATACATTAGGTAGAACTAGGAAACTTAAAATGTTTCCCAACACTCTGCTTGATAGCAAACAATTTAGTGGTACATTTGGATTTCATATATATTTGGATTTATAAAATATTTTTCTTCATTATGACCTTTATAAAATCATCTTGCATCATATTTATTTTCAGGACTGATTATTACTTGTCCTATTATATATTTAGTAGTTTATTTATGGTCTGTGTGCTTCATTCTTGGCCATATCCCCAATACCAGAGTGGGGCTCAGCAGAGGGGATAAAAAACATTTATTATTAACCAAATCAAGAATCTTTCTATTTCCAAACACAAATATAGTTTTCAGGGTTAATACAGATGCAATAATTCATGCCTCAATGTAAAATAATAAACATCAATTACTTTCCTAGATATCTATATCTGAGATCAACTGTACCATTTACTAAAAAAATAGAAACATTTAATTATATAGTTGGGGTGAAGAGGTGATGGAGGTTTGGAGTTCTCCCATTCACTAGGACAGCCCCTAGTCACATGTAGCTATTTTAATTCAGGTTTAACTTAGTTAAATTAAAATTAAACATTTTAAAGTCAGTTTTCAATAATTCTCCCTACATTTCAAATACTCAATAGCTACCTGGTGCTATTAGCTATTGTATGTACTGGACAACACAGAATATAGAACATTTTCCTCAACACATCATCACAGGGAATTCTATTAGACAGCTCTGGTTGGGTAAATTCTGGAGGATCAGAAGAGGTGCAGAGGGAGAAATTTTTCTGCAGTAGAATTAGTAAGAGTATTCGAACATCTGTTCTTTATGAGTAAAGAAAGAGGACTCCAGAACAAGAAGACGAACTCCATCTTCTTCCACTTCTGCCACCAAGACCTCTTGGCAAAAATATTTGGTTATTTCTAACTCAATAATGGTGATGCAATAATGATTACTGAGCAGAATTTTGTTTGGATCTTCTTCAGGGAAAGAAATTTTAGAATTGTTTGTTTGTTTGCTTGTTCCTGCATGTAATATAATAGTTTAAGAGCTAGTTAAATTAAAATTTATTTTCTTTTTCACTATGTGCTTTCCTAAGCCACTTAATATGGTTTTATGCATATACAATCTGTTTTTATAATTCTAAGGCCAGTGAAAAAATTGAGGGCTTAAATTCAAGAAATTATTCAAGAAGCTATTTTAACTTATATTTGAACAGTGACATTAAAAAATTAAAGGGACAGGTCTCAGTGACTTGGTTGCAAGATTTAGGACTCATTTTTTTTTCTTGTATTCTCCCAGTTCCATTCTGATAGGTGATACTTGAACTTGATTGGCAGCCAACCCAACCCAGTATTCTCTATCTCTTGAGGATGTATATACGGGCATTTCTTTTGAAAACAGCTTTTACATTTTGATAATTTTCCAAGTCTAAATCTTGCCACCTCAAAGTAGAATTCAAAACAAAATGAAACAAAACAAAACAAAAGCACAGCCTGGCCTCACTTGCTTCTTGCTTTTAGGGACCAGATGGTTATACTTTTATCTTCTACCAATCAAGTGAATGCATGTAAGACTTAATTCAGAACTAGTAATATGAGAAAGCAAGCTGGATCTAGGGCAATCATTTTTTCTGGCTTGAGTGTAGCAAAGGCAGCAAGCCGCCATGAAGACCAATCCCTGATTCCATAACTTTCTGATCATGACAGAGACAACATTGACAGTGCATCCAGCAAAAGCAGCTGTGACTTCAGGTTCTTGTAGCTTCCTCAGGATAGGAGTGCAGGTCTAGAAACAGTAGCTATATAAGTAGCTTCCTAGTTCAGAGCTTTCTAATCATGGTGGAGACAGCACCAACTTTACCTGATGTCTCTTTCTTGGAATGTCTCTAATGATCCTTGGGAATTTTCTACATTCCTCAATAAATCCCTTTCTCATACAGTTATCTGCAGTGGACTCTATCATCTACAACTAAGATTCCTAACACACCAAACTATTGTAGGCTCAGTAACACAGAGGCAGAAACCAATGAGATCTACCCTACTTCCCAAAAAATCATTATTGTTATTGTTATTATCAAATAGATGATTTACGCTTGATGGAAATTGCTCAGAATTGTGTGAAGTTATGGGCTCACTGATAAAAGTGAGCTATAGTTTTTTCCAACACTCACCTCTACTTGAACACGGGCAAGCATTCTAATAGGATATAAGGCGATGAGATCAGAGCCAATGTTCTGTTTTTCTCTTGCTGGTTTTCACATGTTATATGTTCTTGGTTCTTTCTCATTGGACTGGACTTTGCCTAATGAGAGAGAAATTGATGAGGAGTATTCTGAGGGCCTCAACTTTATTCCCAAGTTTATCCCATGTTTTATGTTGTCTTCATGCAAACTTTCTTACCTATAGAATTATTGTAGGTAATTTATTAGACAGCATAGCCCCCAGGGCTTTAAATGAGGCTCCCATTGCCTCTCATTTAAACAGATGCCTGGGACAAAGGGGTTTTCATGTTGTAGGATGATTGTTATCCATGTTTACCAGTCCATTTAGCTTTTCTTCCATCTTGCAGGAGTGGAAAGCAAGCTGTGTAACTGAAACACATGCATGACATAATTCTCATCAAATTAGTCAGGGAAAAAATAGTGGTGTACAACAAGAACTTTAAGATGATATATCATAAGCCTGAATTTTGCTTCAGTGTTACATTTTCTATGACTACGCTAAGTTACAATTTTTTATAAAGCGACAATATGATAATATGAAAGGCAATAGGATACCATACATTCCAGAAAGAGCCCTGACAAGTTCTCAAACTCATCTCCAAAGTAATTATATGGGAAAGAGCTAGGAAGTTGTCTGCATTGCCCAGAACAATCAGTCTTTTGTGTTTCCATAAATGTCTCATTTCTCAAAGCCACATGGGTGACAAAAAAAAATAATTTAGTGTGAAAGTAATTATGGTACCACAATAGAAGAAAAATGACCTGGCTCTAGAGAAGGGGGAGAAAAACTAACCTGATAAACAGCACCAGTCTTGTCTAGACCATTCTGATTCTCCCCCTCTTATTTTCTGGCCATGATTAAAAAAAAAAAAAGGTTTGATTTGTTTTGAATCAGAGATTGTGGGGCTCAGATGCTTTTGTTTAGGAAGATTTGAATTTTTGCTCGGAGTAAGCTAAAAAAATCTTAATTTTTATTCTAGAATTTCCCATGAATTTAGGATCCTCATAATGTGCATTCAAACTTCTGAGGCATTGTGAGATTTCATAAAAAAGTTTTTTATTCTATACCACGAGAATATTGAATGGAAATAACAAGAAATTAAACAAGGATCCTGTAGTTATCTTTACTTCCTCTGTTTCTCCTTCTTAAAAATTTCAATGTCATATATTTGTATTATGCAGATGGTCTTGTGTCCCTAGGCCCCTAACTCAGAGATCACCAAACTTTTGCTGTAAAGAGACAGATAGTAAATATTGTAGGCTTTGTGTGTTTTATGGTCTCTGTCACAACTACTGCTGTATGCCAGCAGCCATAGGCAATATATAAAACAATAGGTGTTGGTTGAGTTCCAATAAAACTTTCTTTACAAAAACAAACACTGGACCAGATTTGGCCTATGGGCTGTAGTTTTTCTACTCTTGTCTTAAAAACAGGGAACTCAACTTTTCTAGCTATAATGTTTGAAAAACTCTTTGGAGAGGGATATAATAGGTTTTCTTATGTCAGACAAAAGACATTTAATGAAGAATATCAGAAAGAGCACTGGATTTGGGTCAGGGGTGGAAAAGCAAGTAGTGGTTTCAACATATGCAAAACAAAACATCCAGAAAAGCAAAAGCCAGTAACACATGAGTCCAAGATCAAAAGGATCTGTGGTCTGAAACAAAAGAGAAGGTTAAATATCCCAACCACATATACATCACAGGCATGACAATGAGTAGGTATTAAGGGAGGATATTTAAACAGTCCCCACATGAGATTACACAGAAGAAAAGTTCTTGACCCCAAGGAAAACAGTTGGTTTAGCTAGATATTCTTATATGAAAACTGGGGCTAGTAGATAAGAAAGACTTGGAGCGAAGCCGCCAGTGTTAAGAAAGTCTATTTGGGACAGTGAGCAAGATAGTAGAGATATAGATAATTTCTAACATTTATGAAGTCCCTTGGTGAATTACAGAGGACAATAGGGTACAAAGCAGTTCTGTGTCACCATGTTCAGGGAGAAACCTGGTACTAGACCACCTTTCGTCTGTGTGCCCTCCTGGTTCCTCTCTCCCACTGCAGATTCTCTCATGACTGTATTATAATCCTAAGCCTAAAGATTGGCCCAGACAAATGGATGACATTTATCTTGCTCTTCTGCCTTCCTTCTAGCACCCATCTGATGGGCACATTTGTCTTCTGATAGAATGACTACAGATCATGTGGATGAAGTAAACTGAGAAAGGTGAATACTGAAAAGTGTTTGAGTGAATTATACTTAGCACTTAGTTTAATTGGGGTCTTCCTACAAATGTTTTGGCATCTTTTCTTCTTTGAAAGGTAATTCTTTTGTCTGGTGGAAATTATGCAAAATGCCACTGATTAGGTGTACATTCTGAGAATTGCATCCTCACATTGGATAGTTTCTTCTAGAAACTGATGCATTCACTGATTAGGGGCTATTGTCTTGGGAATGTATGAAAATTTGATTTCATATTCAGGAGGATACATATGCATTTAAGCAGTATGTTTGAGCACCAAGATAAAACTTTTGATGTTTATATTGTTAAATGTAGTTGCTTACGCCAAAAATAGCCAAGATCCCCAAGAATATAAAATTTCCCTATAAGAGTTCTCAAAAAGAACTCCTAAAATGCCATATTCAGTGAGATGCCAATTCCATTCTGTTTCTTTCACATTCATTCATTTCTTTGCCATCTACTCTCAACAGCTTTCCTTCCTGGGCTTATACCAGGGATCTCCAAAGTGAGATTCATACACTGCTGAGATTTTTGTCTTTATTTTTTTTTCTCCTTTTCTCTTTTATTTATTTATTTTTCCAATATATGAAATTTATTGTCAAATTGGTTTCCATACAACACCCAGTGCTCATCCCAAAAGGTGCCCTCCTCAATACCCATCACCCACCCTCCCCTCCCTCCCACCCCCCATCAACCCTCAGTTTGTTCTCAGTTTTTAACAGTCTCTTATGCTTTGGCTCTCTCCCACTCTAACCTCTTTTTTTTTTTCCTTCCCCTCCCCCATGGGTTTCTGTTAAGTTTCTCAGGATCCACATAAGAGTGAAACCATATGGTATCTGTCTTTCTCTGTATGGCTTATTTCACTTAGCATCACACTCTCCAGTCCCATCCACATTGCTACAAAAGGCCATATTTCATTCTTTCTCATTGCCACGTAGTATTCCATTGTGTATATAAACCACAATTTCTTTATCCATTCATCAGTTGATGGACATTTAGGCTCTTTCCATAATTTGGCTATTGTTGAGAGTGCCGCTATAAACATTGGGGTACAAGTGCCCCTATGCATCAGTACTCCTGTATCCCTTGGATAAATTCCTAGCAGTGCTATTGCTGGGTCATAGGGTAGGTCTATTTTTAATTTTCTGAGGAACCTCCACACTGCTTTCCAGAGTGGCTGCACCAATTTGCATTCCCACCAACAGTGCGAGAGGGTCCCCGTTTCTCCACATCCTCTCCAGCATCTATAGTCTCCTGATTTCTTCATTTTGGCCACTCTGACTGGCGTGAGGTGATATCTGAGTGTGGTTTGATTTGTATTTCCCTGATAAGGCATACACTGCTGAGATTTTAAATGGTTATTCAGTAGGGCACAAAAAAGAAATCCTAGAATTTGTGTCAACATTTATTCCTTATGTAAAAATAAAGAAGAAATAAAACTAATTTTAAATATTTATATATTTATACTCTTTAACATACAAGATAATTATGCACATAAATGCATGTAATATAATCTATAATATAATATACATGTGTATTCAGTTATGATATTTGATATGTGGAATGACATTGGTGTTTTGAATAATGGTAATTCACAAATAGCCACACTTTATGTTTTGTGGAGGAAAGTTTCACTAATTATAAGAGAAAGGGAATATATGGAATTAAACATAAAGAAGGATAAAACTATAGAGAAGAACAAAGAAGGGTTAATACATCAAATTGGGTACTCAGAACATCCAACTTTCTTTTTTAAAATGTTTTTATTTTTTATTTTTGAGAGAGAGAGAGAGAATGAGCAAGAGAGGGGCAGAAAGGGAGACACAGAATCTGAAGCAGGCTCCAGGCTCTGAGCTGTCAGCACAGAGCCTGACTTGGGGCTCAAACCTAATGAGCCATGAGATTATGACCTAAGCGGACCTTAGTGGAGGCACCCCAGAACATCCAACCTTCTGGCTGGTGAGGCCTCACAGTGAACAGCTGGGTTAGATAGAGTCTGGATTGAGTGTCTCTGGGAAGAGTGTCCTCCCCTCAGGTGAGGCTTCCAACTAACTATTCCCAGCAGGGCAATAGAAATACCATCCATGTGTGATCTGCAGTTAGTCATTAAGTTTGCCTATGTGCAGTCCTGAGCAAGCTGGGTTTTTTTCTCTTGTTGTATCTCACAATCTTAGGAGCCTGAGCATTTGTTTGTTCCTCTTCCTCCCAGAACCATCCCAGTGGGCCAGCCTGGTCTGGCTCCATGACGAATGTGAGGCCCATAAATTCCTCTTGGCACCAGGAACAGAAGGACCAATTCTGATCCCAAGGTCGGATATGGAACACAAGCCAACTAAGCCCCTCATGATTGTGTAGGTGTGGCTCTGGACAGAAATGCATGACAAGTCACACAAACAAGTTCTATACAGAACAACTGGTATCCTTACTCAGTTTCTCAGATGTTGCTGTGTTACACAGAATACCCAAGAGAGCTGAAGTGATAGTGTGACTCCACCAGGTAGAATAAGACTCCAGAAACAGAGTAAAAGTCTCAACATGTTTCCACATATATTGTTATGAATGGTTTCAATTTAAAAATCCATGCCAGTAACAAAGCACTAAGATTTGTTCTAAGCCACTACAGAAATAGCAGAAAAGAAATAAGAACATACGAGAGAAAAAAAAATTCTCAGTGGCTAGCTATTTTATTTTTTCTAATAGGATGCTTTGCACGACTACTGGTGGTGAAGCTGACTTGACTAGTATTAAAAATACATAAGAATTCCAACAGCTGAATGGGATTTCTGATGGGTTTCATTGCTTCCATGTCTTTTCTGTTCTACTCTGTCCTTCACTGTTCCAGAATGAGCTAACTTCTTGAAGCTCACCTCCGGTCACTCTATCTTCCTCTTCATGTGCAAATACTGGCCACCCAGTGTGTACATAATCTTCAGAAAAGTATAAGGTGAACCACTTCATGACCCTATTTATTCTTTCTGGTTTTTTCTTTCACTCTGCACTAAACATATTATATATTCTTGCCATGTTAGACTACACAAGTATTTCTGAATAGCCTTATCTAGAAAATCATGAACTCCTACGTTCCTCTTATATATCTCAAATGTTCTGCATTTCCAAGTTAATCTTAAATGGTGTTACCTTCATAAATCCTTTTCTATTTTTCTCACTGAGATTTTATATCTTCTTCTTTTATATTTCCATTTGGTACAGTTGTCTTATCTCTCTCTCTTTGATAGAAGCAATTCTGTCTTATTTGCCTTTATACAATTCTAGGATTCTTTGTTAAATTGGATTGGTTCCTCTTCTTCCAAACCCAATTGAAGGCCCATCTGCTACCAACCTTCAATAACTATGCAATCTTTCTCTCAGCCCCCTCACTGAATGAATATATATATATATATATATATATATATATATATATATATATATATAGTGTTTTAGCAAGAAACAAAATAATTGTTTAAAATGTTTATTTATTTTGAGAAAGATTGAGAGATAGAGAGAGAGAGAGACAGAGACAGAGAGAGAGAATGAATCCCAAGGCTCCATGCTGTCATTGCAGGGCTTGAACTCATGAGCTAGGAGATCAAGTCAGACACTTAATGGACTGAGCCACCCAGGTGTCCCAAAAATAAGCTTTGAATATTACAGCCATGTTTTATGCTTAATTGGGTTGTTCACTCCATGACAACACAGGCTATATGCATTATATTTTATTAAAACTTCATAATTCCTAGTGCAGAGGTCATTAAGTATATGATGTTTAGTAAATGAGTGCTGACTAAACATGTAAAAGTTACCATGTAATCTATGGCTATTTTGTTTCATTACTCACTTGGACAAAATAAAACCTTTGTGTCAGGCTGTACCTTTCAAAGATGACCACGGACAATATTTCCCATTCTACACGATACTGTTCTCATCAAGAGGTATAGTCTCCGCCTTCTCCTCTTGAATTTGAGTGGGCTACTGACTTGCTTATAACCAATAAGAGGCTGTGGAGATGATATTCAGTAACTTCTGTCTCTTGGTCAGAAAAAAAAAAAAAAACATGCAACTTCTTGCTTTGCTTGCTGGAACATTCACACTTGAAGCCCTGAACCACCGTATTAAGAAATCTGATTACCTTGAGGCCATTTTGCTGTGAGGAAGCCAAGCTATATGGTGAAGCTACATGTAGGCACTCCAGGTTAACATCTTAATTTTTGAGTTTTCTTATCCTAGGTTCCAGTTATGTGAGTGAATGAGCACTGAGATGAATCTATGCTCCTGATGTTGAGTCAACCCGGCTTTCAATTCTTTCCAGTTCAGGCCCCAGATATTGTAGAGCAGAGACAAATCATTTCTGCTTTGCTCTTTCTAAATTACTGAACCAAAGGATCTGTAAGCACAGTAATAAGGTTGTAGTTAAGTTTGAAATGCTATATTAATTAGCAATATTATCTGGATACATTCTTTCTGATTTGGGGGGAAATATTTTTATGCAAACAAATGTGTTAAGAAATATGATCTTTGATTATGTTTTTAGACATATAAAACCATACACGGGTTCACAACTTCCCGTATCTCAAAGTCTGAAGACCCTGTCACCATCTTAGCCTTCTAACACAACCTTCTAATTTTCTATAGCAATAATTTATAAGGAAAAACATATGGGACCACAGAAGAAATTCTGAATAATTAACAGGGTGAAAACCTTTTAATATCTCTTTACAATCATAATGGATGATTCTTTTATATTCTGACAGCTGTATTTTGGGAGGCCAAACAACTTCAATTACATGGGCATGTTTTCCTAGATTTCAAAGATAAGTAAGCCCCCTCCTAAAATTTATCAAGCTTGGCTTCTGTTCATTGATACCAAGATGTATGTAGAGTTTTCCTCAGTAAGTTCTACCAAATAAAAAGGGACTATAATATCTGGCTTATCCAAAGCCTTGTGATTCTCAGAATAGAATGTAGTAATAGGGGCAGAGGCAGAGAGAGGTGCTAGAATCAGGACAGCATTCACCATTCCCTCTTCTACCCAGTGAGAAGCTGAGCTCTGAGCAAGACAATGAAGTCATGTGTAGGCAGGTGCTGTATGTACTATAAGCACATAAATATGTACTATTCTACCTGTAATTTACAAAGACCATGATCCTTCTTGGTGAACACTGACCTTAGCTTTGACTCTTGTCAGCAAAAAATAAACACACATACACACACACACACACACACACACACACACACACACTGAACATTTCCCAATCTAATTGTTTACCCAGCATGTGGAAGAGTCTGTGCTGTTCATATCCTGGAAATAATTCCTATCACAACAGAGCACAGAAAAAATGTTTCATGTATAGCAGAAGCCACAACTGCTTTAATATTTAGCAGTGGTTTTCAGGTATTCTAGTCACTTGCTAAGTTTCTGACCCTTTGGTTTGCTTTCCTCATTGGTGGTTGTGTATTCTGTTGCTCTGAGTTCTTGTCTTGCTAGCTTGCATGTCAATTTCTTTGAAAATTCTGAGCATGTTGAAATTTAATCTATCTGAAAATACTGTGGCTTTTCTGGCTCATGGGCCAAATAAGACATTCAACCTCAGCCAAATCCTTGGATAACGTGTAGGGTTTCTCTATGAAAGCTACCCTAACTAGTTAGGTAAGTAATACAAGATATGCATTTCACACATGATTTATATTGGGTGATAGACCAGCAAAGCTTACTTGCTGAAACTAAGTTTTCTCATGAATATTTATTGTCATTTGTTTATGAGCAAACCATATCATCCAAGTTTACCTAAAATAACTCTAAGCTTAAGCTATTTATTGCAAGTGGGCCATAAATGGGTTTACTTTGTAGGGATTTTCAATTACCTTTGCCTTGAGACTTCAAAGGGTTCAACACATTTTCTAAGAAAATCTTAACCCTGTGTTGGATACTCATAAATACCTCAAAACATAGGTGGCATGACCACAATTTTCTTGAAAAATGTAATATCCTTGCTGATCTTGTCAGTTTTCTCCTTTGCATCAGGGGATATTGTTTTCTCAAGTAGATGGGATCTGGAATTAAGAAAGCATCCTCCCTTTGGTACTAAACATGGCTATACTCCTAGTAAGTATGATCATTTTCATTTTTTTAATGTTTGTTTATTTTTGAGAGATAAAGAGAGAAAAAGAGTGAGAGCAGGGAGGGGAAAAGAGAGAGGGAGACACAGAATGTGAAGCAGGCTCCAGGCTCTGAGCTGTCAGCACAGAGCCCAACGCGGGGCTGGAACCCACAAACCACAAGATCATGACCTGAGCCAGAGTTGGACACTCAACCAACTGAGCCACGCAGGTGCCCCAAGTATGATCCTTTTCAAAAGTAAACTACAAGTCTCATTTTTTAAGTGGGACTAGGCCTGTGACAAATTTACTTGAAAATCTTCTAAGACCTTGACAAACCCCTTGTACTGGAAAAGCTGGATGCTGTGCTAGCATTTCTGAGTCCTCACTTTGTTATAAGTCACCTCTCTCTGATCCAAAGCTAAGTGATTTCTCAGGGACCTCATATTGTGTGTTTCAGAACAAATCTAGATGTTGACATCAACGAGTTCAGATAAGACTAGCACTTAACTTGCAAACTTGGAGAGTGCAATGTTACGGGTTGAATTATGTACCCTGTTCACAAATTCACTTATTGAAGTCCTAACCCTCAGTGCCTTGGAATGTGTAGCATTATTTGGAAATTGGGTAGTTGCAGATGAAGTCATTAGGGTAGGACCTAATCCAACAAGCCTAGTGTCCCTAAAAAAGGTGACATTTGTACACAAAGGCAGAGACACTAGGAGAAGATTAAGGCAGACATCAACTGATGCTTCTGCAAGCCAAGAAATGCCAAAGATTATGAGAAAACCACCGGCAACCAGAGGAGAGGCATGGAACAGTCTCCCTCACAGGCTTCGGGAAGAACCAACAGGGCCAACACCTTGATGTCAGACTTCCAGTGTCTAGAACTACAAGAAAATACATTTCTGTTGCTCAGTTTGTGGTACTTTGTTATGACAGACTTAGAAAACTAATATATGAGATTTAGGGTTAATACTTCTGCAAGGTAAATTTCATAACCTTAACCCAAATGCTCCACATTCCTATTTGTGTCCTGGAACGTTTGGGCCACAAAAGCAACACCTAATATGCAGACTTTTCTTCTAATTATGCATATACATACATATATATATATATATATATATATATATATATATATATATATGTATGTATATATACACACACACACACACACATATATATATAGTATACTGCTTAGGTATAAATATAGAAAAAACAATAGTATGATTTATTCTTAAAATTAATTATGGAGACCAAAGTTGATATGAGTTCCTGACTATGAAAACAGGTGATGTTTTAGAATTGACTTCATAGCAGGAATCATTTGATCTATACATCTCCCTGTCTTTTAATGCCACTCTCTACATTAACCTTAGATCTGATATTTGAAGTGGCCGGAACAAATAGACTGTAATGATCATGTCAGAGAGGAAGGAACTTGGCTCTGCTATTATGTATTTATTTATTTATTTTTTCAGCGCATATTGGTCTGACTTATTCTCAAGAAACTGTGTTGTAGTATTACATACAGGACACCAAGTTTTATATAGACATTCATCTGAGTTTGTAGAAAATGTATCCAAGATCTCAAGGAGAACACGCTATTCTTTTTACTAAAGGGTCATTTCACTGGCATGTGTTTCTGTAGAATAAAATTGATGTAAATTGAATTGCATTAAATTTTCCTCACCCCAAAACAAATGAGCAACCAAATCTATAGGTGCTTCTTATCTGTTTCATCTGTTCTGGAAAAGAAAATTCCATCTCCAAGTATTGGCTTGATCCTTCTACTGAAACGCTAAAGCTCTACCTACACTATTCCCAAGATAGCCATTTATAAATGATCATCACATTTTCCGCATTAAGTCTAGTTGTGGGGTCAGAGTTCTTAACATAGTGAACTATGGAGCTTCTACGAAATGCTGAATTGGTTTATGACTTGAAACATGTTTGTCACCCTTGCTTTTTGGTATCATAATTGGTATTTCACAGAGGTAACTATTTGAGAAGACTTGAAGTCAGTGTCTAAAATATTGTACATGCAGGTTTATAGTTATTTTGAATTTGACATGTGTACGTATACAAGTTTTATAGATTAGATAAATACACACATTTACAAATATGTATATTACAATTATAAATAAAAACTTTACATGCTATCAGTTTTCAGATTTTATGCAGCATATGGATGAAACTTATTTTTTTCCCCCATGAAGGAGCCAGGCTCATAGCTTCAACCTAATCTCATTTGAAACTTCTCTTCCTGTCACTTTTGATCTAGATGAGCCACTGCTTTTCTTTTCCCAGTCCAGCCCATGCACTGTTCTAATTCATGCGATGTTACTTCCCACTGATCATGTTTTTGGTTAGTCCATATATTTGGGCTGAAGTTCTAATTGGAGTTTATTCTAGGCCTTTGTCTACAATTGCTCAAACTTAGGGGTTTTACATACAAAGCATCGTTCACCACTGTATTCTTTATCTATTTGGAGTAGCAACATATGCCAAAAATTTTCATCTTAACACACATTTATTACTTCACACAGTTCCTGGGGATCAGGAATCTGGGAATGGCCTAGCCAGGTGGTTCTGGCTCCAAGTCTCCTATGAGGATACAGTCAGGCTATGGTCTCTCCATAGCAATGCTCACAGCATGGCAGCTTGCTCATCCCAGAATGAGTGAGCTCTGTTTAACACTCCCTCCAGGTGATTATGCTGTGCACTCAGCTGTGATAGCCACTGACCTAAATGACCCTTTGGAAGATACACACTCATTAAAAATTCTCACTTAGCTTTCTATTGGGGAGAATCACTCTTCCCTTGGTATTCCAGTACTTTTGGAAATGTCCATTTCCTTTAGTCTCCTATAGGGTCAGGAATAAATGAAGCTCTCCTCTACCCTCAGTCTTGTTTTATCTCTTGGATATTGCACAATTCCTTGAGAATGCAGGAATTTAGGAGGGGTAGGTACACCAACTCTCACAAATGTCCTGCACCATTTGTTCCAAAATGCCTCTCTAAGCAACAGGAGGAGTTTTTATTTATTTATTTTTTTGGCTACCCAAACCTACTCAGTGTGACTAAAAAATACTTCTCCTTCCCTCCTTTCCAAATTCAAGACCTTTTAACTCCTGCTTTACTTCTGGTGCTTCATTATACACAACTCCCTTCTGCAGAGAATTTGGAGCTTAGAAGCCTTTAAACTTCCTGCTTAATGCCTTCCTTAACCTGTGCTCTGCAGCAGTTCAAACCCAACTGAAGGGAGGTTACACCATAGTTAAGTGCTTCAACAAACAGCATGGGCATGGACTTATCCAGCTATTAGTGGAGGACAGGGATAGAGTATTTTAGGATGCAATTTTGTTCTCCCATAAATGGAGGCCAAATCCTCAAATAAGAATTTTCTGTTTCAAACTTCCATTTCTCTGTGATTAAGTTTTGAGACTCTGCTACTCAGGAACAAAATGCTTTTAAATTTAACCTACTCTCAGGGCAATGTTCCTCTTAATGATAAATGGGCATGTTTCAAGCTGGGAGGTTAAAAGGTGAGGAAAGGCTAAACTAAAACCACCCTCACAGTACAGTGTTTCACTGTATGATAAATGGCACTGTTTCAGCTTGAGGGGATGAAAGATCTTACATTTGCTTTGAAGCACAGAGATATCCAAGTGCTCACTAAAACTGATTGTAGATGTATCCACAGAAGTAGGGGTAAATGGCTGAGTACAAGCTACTATTACACTGAGAAAAATGGCATTAATTTTTCTTTGCCTCTGAAAAACACATTTGTGTTGCCTAGGAAATCATTTATGTTGTTGTCCATAGGAGAAAATTCAAAAATGTATAACAATTAAAAGTTTTAATCATTAAAATTTTTTTCACAGAAAATTAAAAAAAAAAAAAAACCAGGACAAGAGTCAACCAAAACCAGCAATTTCCTACTGTCCAAAAGCTTACACTTTTGAGCATTTATAACTTGAAACATACCTCAAAGAACTTTCCCCTATTTTGGTCAAACACAGCATATCCATAAGAAAAGAAATTATTCCATAATTTGTTGATCTGATTCTTGGGTCCACAGAAGAGCTTACAAATATAAAGATGGCTTGATTTTAGAAAAGGAGAGACAAGAATAAGGACATGAGCGATCATTTGAATATATTCAGGGGTCATGATGTCCCCTTTCACATATGAACTTTCATTCAAAGGTTGCTCACATGAGGATTATTTTTCCATTTCTTCTAAAGAACTTTCCACAATTAGCCTAACTTCACTTGCAAATGACTGAAATTATTAGAGAGAGTAGAGCGCATAGAGTCAGTACTGTCCTTAAAAAGGCTACTACCATTTTAAATGACAGTATGAATTATTTAGAGATTCTAAACAAACTAAAATTTAAAGAAATAGCTCTGCCTCACATACCTAGACTCTTGCTGCATGAATAAATACGACTTTGTTTCTTTTTGAAACTTTTTGTTTTATGTTATCTAGTTCTTACCTTACTTATCTAGTTCTTACCTTAGTTTAAAAAAAAAAAATTCCTATCACCCAAGTTTCTCTTTCCTGGTTCATTGGGCTGACCACTACTTCCAGGGCATCATGACCTCCTGCCATAGCCCACTCCCAAAGGTACACATTTAAAATCAGCCATTTTTCCTGGCCTACTATATCTTTGAAGACTAAAAATAAGAGAAAGAAGGACAAGGAAACTTAAATTGCCTTGCCCATCAATTTCCAGTCATGATGCAACCCCCACAGCACTGTCACAGAGGCAAACCCTCTGCATTCTGACAGAAACCCCGCCTGGAGTCCAAATTGGATTGCTGCTTCAATACTCCCACTGCCATGTTGCACCCTGCAGTATCGATGGCTGTCTGAATTAGACCTGAGCTTGCTGTGCCTTTATAATATGGTGTCATAGCCTGTCCACGGAGCCTGGTGAGTTCTTCCAAATCTAGCCTTAACTTTACCACTTCAGGAAAGCTCAATTTGCTATATAATCAGAGCATCTCTCCACTCTTCTAGAATAAATTGGTCTTAATTTCTTTTTTGTTGTCAGGTGGGTACTGAGTTTCACATAATTGTGTTAAATCCTTCGCAAGTAGTTCAATATGTCTCTGGCTGATTTTTTCCTTTTCCTTTTTCCTCTTCTCTTTGCTTCCCTCCACCCCTCTCCCTATTCTCCTTCTCCCTCCCTTCTCCTTTCTTTCCCTTTTCTTTTCTCACATGTAAGGTGAACCAGGGTGGGTGGTGGCAGAATAGTGAAAAAAAAAAACACAGTTCTTATTGGAGTTTAAAATATTTCTTACTCTATTAAGAACGATAAGAGAAAGAAAGACAGTGTAGTGGTGGCCTTTGACTTTTCCTAACATTCATTTATTTCTATGCTAATTATCTGATCAAGACTTCTCATCTAAGTTAGAAAATGAACATGCAATGGGAATACTTTATAATATTGCAGGCTCTGCTAATGACCAAGCTCCTGCTAAAAGAAATATCTGCATTTATATAAAATACATATGTGTGCATGTGTGTGTTTGTATATATACACATACATATATCCATATATATGAGACTAGATACATATTTGTTTTCCTTTTCATCCTGTAATATATCCTATGATGTTCTGTGATATGCTGGGGAAATCCCTCCATAGAAATGTGGGCTTCATTGCCCAGGAGCTGAAAGTGTGGTCTGGAAGCCTCGAACTCCTAGCTACCTTTTGGAATTGTTTGGCTGAGGAAAGTTGCCTCCCCCGAGGCAAGAGCCCACCTCTAGTGATGGACCGTGCTCAAAGAATAGTCAATGTCTTTGAGGCAAAAAAGTCTGCCTCCTCACCCTCTCAGGAGGGAATGTGAAAGACAATTTGGGTTTAAGGGTTGCTATAGTGTAAGCGCTGACAGTAAGGCAACAACCACTCCTGCAAAGACACCTATCTCCAAAAAGCACATTGCCAGCCACAAAACTTTATAAAGAGACAGGCTACACTACCCATGCACCACCACTCTAACTCCCAGGCTTCTTTCTTTCAGAAATCTTGGTTGGTTTCTATAACTGACCATTTGGGCTGCTTGTTTTTTGTCTTCCTGTGGTTTAAATTCTGGCACTTATGTTTTAAATGCACAAATAAAGAAACCCTAGCCCCTCCCCCTGGACCTCAGTACAGGTAGACCACCAGGCCTGGAGTTCTCTATTTCTCTCTACCCACAACTTTGTTGTGTGACCCGAGATGTGCTGTGTAATTTCTAGGTCCTGTAAGTAATAAATGCTTCCCCCCCCCCGCCCCCAAAGTTTCCTGCTGGTTATTGCTGAGGGAGTCTTGCAATGATAAGAACCACAAGGGTTGGCCCTGCCACAACATTACTTCTGGACCAGAGGAGACTCTGGCACAAAACAATTGCTTATTGGTGAGGCCCATCTTCCCTCCTTGAGCAGTCCTGATCCCTTCTCATCCCTTCCCTTCTCAGGTGATTACTCCAGAAGCACCCCTAATAGACTTCCTGCATGCTATTCTTTCCCTCAGAATCTGCTCCCCACAGAAACTATGCTGTTACCCACTTCATTTCTTTATGGTTTAAAATACTTAAAGAGTAACATTATTAAACCTTGCAAACTGGGGCCTCCATTTTTTATTCAGGAAGAGCTCAGCTAGGATAATAGAAGCATTACAACTCCATTTACGTGAAAATCAATTAGGAAACAGGTATTAAAGAATGAAAAAGAAAAAAAAAACATGTGGGGTCTGCTCCAAATATAATGTATAATGCAACATTAGCCATGTCATTGTAATCCAGCTCGGGAAATAGTGAATTGCTAGACTGGGTAGCTGCCAACAACAGACTGGGTAGTTATTCCAAAAGAGAACAGATGTCCATATAGGACCCGAGTCTCTTTTTGTGTCACATGTCCCTGTTCAATTCAGCTACTCAGGGAATAAAAATAATCCTCGGGCTTGAATTTTTATGCAATGCTTTTGTTCCAAGGAGATTCAACAGTTCATGCATTCAGATAATAATGCAAATAAAAATAAAATAGTAACATTTATTGAAAAGTTACTGTCAATTAGATTATCTTAGTTATTGGACTCTAAGAGCAATTCTCTAAGCTTTTCTGAGAGGCTATACTTCTCTCCATATGACATATCAGCAAGCTGAGGCACAGAGACACCAAGCAATTTGCTGAGTTGCCTAGCTAAGAAGTGACAGACCCCAGAGCCAAGTTTATTTGATGGCACAGCCTCCAGTTATGTTCTGCTTATCAAACAGGGTGAAGCACCACTTGTGTAAAGATTCCGAATGAAATCTCTTCACAGACAAAAGGGGGATCAACTTTCCTGTCTCCTATCAAAAACTGGCTAGTTCATGTTCCAATAATTTTAAAACATTGAGAAAGAAAAGATTCGATTGGGAATCGGGTGGTCTTTTCATACATGTTTGTGACCAGATTCCCACCTTTGTGCATCATCTCTTACCTCCACGTCCCCCTCATCAGTCCAAGCCTCCTATTTCCTCTAATTCTGTTTCAAGTACCACTTGTTCCAGGAATTTATTCTGGATGGTTCCACTCTCCAAAGATTGACTGATAATTTAAACTCACTACCATCTGCCAATCTCAAATTGAGGTTCATTTCGAACATATTATATTCTAGAGGCTGTTACAAACATTATCTCCTTTAATCAACACAAAATAATTTGAAGCATGGGTATTGCTATTATTTCCATTTACAACCAAAGGAATGGAGACACAGAGAATACGTAACAGATTTGGTCATTCACAAGTAACTGGTGCAACCTGGTTTTGAATGCATGGTCTGACTCAAGCACTGTTGCTTTGGCTTAAATTTCCCATTTTCCCCTTGATTAACTATCTTTTTAAAATTATATATTTGTGCATTTTCTTACTTAAATAATACTTTAAATTATAAGTTAAACTAAGATTCATGTATACAGATTTTGTCTTTCAAACACTAGCTTAAGTTCCCTTCATGAGGTCAATGAAGAATTAGGTATTAGGTCTATTTCTTCTCCTGTTCACTCACTGGACCTCACAAGCTTCACTAGTAGAAAAATAGCCAGCAGAACCCATCAAGGTTAGACTGGCTAGAACTTGCTTCTTGGACACTTTCAGAAATTTCCCAATGGATGGAAATGTGATTCTTAGCATGCTTGTAAGTCAAAGGTATATATAAGTCAAAAGTGTTTTTATTAAAAATATTTGCTTTATCTCTTTTTTTTTGTTCTGGTTTTAAAGTTTGTTTATTTATTTATAAGATAGAGACAGAGAGAGTGAATGAAGGTGGGGCAGAGAGAGAGGGAGAGAGAAAGAATCTCAAGCAGGCTATGCACTGTCAGTGCTGCTGAACTCACAAACCATGAGATCATGACCTGAGCCGAAATCAAGAGTTGGATGGTTAACCGACTGAGCCACCCAGGTGCCCCTGGCTTTCTCTCTTCATAAATCATATTATCTACTTCTTCACTGGATAGAGGGGAAAATGGGCAGTAGCCCAACTCCTCTTATGTCCACCTTTCCCCAATACTGTGGTCATCCTCGCATACCCTCAAGGTGATTATCTTCCTGGCAACACTCTAATCAAACTCACTGTCCCAAGTGAGTTCAAACTCAATCATAAACGAGTCATGGAATTCAATTAATTAAAGTGAGACCACTGAAGGTGTGCTATATTTAACTTATAAAACAAAGCTTCTTTGGTGAATTTCAAACCTCAATGAGTCATATGGGTAATATATTTTGAAGAACAGTCAACTGACTTCATTCATTTTGGTCTACGCTTAACTTTAGATATGATCAAAGTGACGTAAAGGATAAAAGGAGTATTTTTGTCTTTGCCTTCTGTTTTCTCTGCAATTTAGTGATAGATATTGTTCTTGAGTCCTGGAAGGTCTCACATGTCATAGGAAACTGAGATTATATTTATGCTTATCAATATTCAACTGGCTATTTCAACACAAACCCAAGTGGCATATAATGCAACACACTCTGTTTCCCTGAAACACCATGGATACAGCTCAGAAATCAATCAAACTGTATTTAATTATTCACTATAACATCTTTTAGTAGAAAATCAGATGTCGAGTTTTTACTAGGTTTGACTCCTTTCTGCCTTGTTAGGACTTGGGCTTTCTGTAGAAGACAAATCAACATAGCCAGAAGTTATGAGAAAAACACAATCTTTTGTTTTTGGAAAGATCGATAGTCACAAATCCTAATCAGAACATGTGCAATTTTGGACCAAACTGCATAGGAGCTTGTCTCCTACAAGCATATCTCCCTGCCTTCATACTTTTGTTCTGTTTTTCTATTCAAGTAAGGACATAATTTAACAGCTGGAGTATTCTCTATTCCTTTTTTCCCTTAAGGGGAAAAAACCCAGGGCTGTTCAATAAAATTGACACAGAAACTTTGAGGACCCCACTGAGTACATGCAATTCTATGTACCAGTTGCCTTTCAAAAGATAAAGCCCATATTACAAAGATATTTCTTCTTCAATTAAAAACAAATTTATGGGGCACCTGGGTTGCTCAGTTGGTTAAGTGTCTGACCTTGGCTCAGGTCATGATCTCACGATTTGTGGGTTTGAGCCCCCATGTCTGGCTCTGGACTGACAGCTCAAAGCCTGGAGCCTGCTTTGGATCCTGTGTCTCCTTCTCTCTCTCTCTGCCCCTCCCCCACTTGTGCTCTCTTTCTCTCAAAGATAAATAAACATTAAAAACAAATTTAAAAAAAAGAAAAAAAAACAAATTTAATTCTCTTCTATTCTTTTTCTCCGGTGTGTTGTACCTGTATTTGTAAATGCTCAAGTCTTTGCTTTTAAAAGCTAACAAACGGGGGGCGCCTGGGTGGCGCAGTGGGTTAAGCGTCCGACTTCAGCCAGGTCACGATCTCGCGGTCCGTGAGTTCGAGCCCCGCGTCAGGCTCTGGGCTGATGGCTCGGAGCCTGGAGCCTGTTTCCGATTCTGTGTCTCCCTCTCTCTCTGCCCCTCCCCCGTTCATGCTCTGTCTCTCTCTGTCCCAAAAATAAATAAAAAACGTTGGAAAAAAAAAATTAAAAGCTAACAAACGGTTTCCTTCTGAGCAATGCCAAATTTGATGCTATGGAAAGAAGAGAATCATTGTCAGGTATTGGTAAGCTACAAATGAATCTGTTTTAGCTGAATTGGGAAGATGGGAAGTCACAGTTAAACTTCGTAGGCCTCTGAGGCCCTATTTCTCAAACCTGCAGGTGCACAAGAATCATCTGGATGGCCTGCTTAAGGCAGATTTCTGGGACAAACCCCAGAGTTTCCAGTGGTTGTGATGCAGCCTGAGAATCTGCATTCTTCACAGGTTCACACATGATACTCATATGATTGTACTAGGGACCCCACTCTGAAGACCACTGCTTGTGAGCATCCTGTTTGCAGACAGGCATATATATTGCTTGTCTCAGTATAGTTTTCCAAAAAGATGACTTCTAACATATATCACTTGGAAGATTTTATGTAAAGTTATTTTCTCAGGCTACTCTAAAAAAAATAAAACTGGAAACTCTGGCAGCATGGCGGGGCACACTCACGCATGATAAGAATCTTCCAGAATTAAGGAATGGGGTGGGGATGGGGAGGAGGACAGTGATGAGCATTTCAAAACCATAGATCTTGAAAAGTCCAGGGCAGCTGAGTATGCTGGGAATATCATCCAAGAAGTCCATTCAGCAAGAATTTGCATTTCTTTAAAAGACAAAGCCTTTGTTGGAACCATAATTTCTATGAAGTAGAAACAGTTATCACATTATTGAGTAGCGGGGGAGGGCTATAATTTGACATTGTTTTTAGCAGTTGTCTGAGAAGCAGCTAATACAGTTTTCACGGCATCTTTTAGCAACTCCCTTTTGATGAGATGTATCCTTGCTAGTTAATCTGGTCTACTTGTCTTTAATTTCTAGTGTTCTAAGTTTCCCACATTCTGATATGCAGACAATATTCATCGTCATTTATTTCTAAATACTTCAAAATTTCCTTTTTGATTTCTCACTTTAAATTTAATTTACTTTTTAACCTATGGGTTATTTAAGAGTGTGAACTTTCGAAGTAAATCTATCATCTATCCATCTAAAACTATAATAAAATACATGAAATTATCTTTTAATTATTGGTTCTAATTATTTACATTGTGTTCAGAAAATATATATAATACAGCTTAATGAAGAATATATTATTACACAATTAATTAGAATAAATTGAGATTTGTCATGTGGAATTCATAAGGTTGATTTTTATAAATGTTTTATATATGATCATCAAAGGAAGGATTATTACATATTTGTTGCTTTAAGGGTTCAATATACATCTCTTGGATCATCTCTTGGATACATCTCTTGGATCAGTTTTTCTCTACTTGTGTTAATGTCTCCCACTATGAGTGTGATAGAGAGATATTAAAGGGATATCCTTTAACTAGTTAAAGGATATCCCTTTAATATCTCTTAATTTTGCTCCACTCAGTTGCTCCCACACCAGGAACAAATAGTCTTTTAACTTTTATTGCCATAAATTTGTTTTGTTTGATTTTGAATATTTTAAAATTGTAACTAGACAGTATGTACTTTTTTGTGTTCCAGTCTTTTTTGGCTAAAAACATCTTTGGAAGTCATCTGTATGACAGTCATCTGTATGCATTTTTCATTGCTGTGTAGTATTCCACAGCATAAACATATCACAATTATTTATCATCCTCTTGTGGACAGACATGTGGATTTTCCAGTGTTAGGCTATTAAAATAATATTCTTACATTTATTGGTCAGTGCTTAGCTTCTTTTATCTACCTAGTATGTACTCTGAGGAAAGCTAAATGTTGACTTTGCTAATGTTTTTGCTATTACTAAATTTATGGACTTCAAAATTTTCAGTGAAGGTTTTCCTTCACAACCTGTCAGTCACTCACTAAAAAGGTATCAAAAATGTAGCATATACATGACACTAGAAATCTGAAATCAGTTAGGTCCTTTACATCCCGAATATATAGAATACATAGTACATGTGTGGAGTACTGTAACTCAATAATTAAAATTCATGGCAAACTCAAAAAAGTTCTAAGATAGGAGGAGATAAATACCAATTGGTAAGATTCACCTTAGTGGGGTGAATAAAAAAGAGACTTCAACTAGAATTGAAAATTAGTCTAGGGATTGTGTTGAGAATGAGTTATGATTTAGGTTATAAGATATTGGACAGCACAGAAATACTTAATTCAGAAGAATTAACATAAATAAAGGCATCCATGCTGAGGTATTTTTATATTATATGCTATTCTATGTATAAATATTTTGTACTTTTTATATGTTAAATCACTATGTAAAATACAAGGGTTGTAGAACTTTTAGTATTATTTTGAAAAATCAGTGCATGAAATTGGGAGATCGATTCCTTCAGTAGTTTGCCTAAAATGGAAATGAAAATGGTATGAAAGACATTATTTGGAAGTAAAACTGCACTATAGATTCTCTCCAGACACAGAAAAACCCAAATTTCTCATTTGTCATTATGACTGGTACTTTTGAAAAAAATGTATTTTTGTGCTTAAATTATTTCCCTCTAAAAACAGAGATAGTAACTCACTGTGTTCTGGTATCTTTGCTTGATTAAGTACTCACTACAGGTTTGTAGGAAAATATTAATGAGCATAAATGATGTGATTGTAATTTTAGTCCAAAGAAAGATTAAACTGAACAAACCTAGCATGGTACGTTGATACATGGTGCCATTAACTGGCATCACTTGACAAGAATCTAGCAAGGAAAGAAGACCTGTTTACCAGATACAAAAAATTAAGTTACGGTTCTGATGGTGGCAATGACTGTTTTAGTCAGATAGTGACATGTGAAGGGCAGCAAGTGACCAGTGTAATCATGCTAGATGCTTCTGTAGACATAGTCATACATTTTTATCTGGGCGGAATGACTGAGTTGTATTTACTGCTGCCTTGTTTTCCGATTAATCTATTCAAGCTAGACTCCCTTCAAAATCCAGTATTTAAAACAATTAAAATGCAAATGGTTGAAAATCCTGGTTGAATTGTCTGTGGTGAAAAATGAGAAAACATTCTTTCTTTCTTCCTTTTTTTTAAAGACAGTATTGTTTTGGCAGTACTGGTTTAGAACAAAATTGAGAGAAGCTTATATACCTTCTGCCTCCACACATGCACAGCTTCTCCTATTATCAGCATCACTCACCAGAGTGGTACAACTTTTACCTACGTCGACAAATCATAATCACCCAAAGTCCACAGTTTACATTACGGTTCACTCTTGGTGTTGTCTGTTCTGTGGTTTTAGAAAAAAGTATAATGACATATATACATCACTGTAATATCATACAAAGCATTTTTATTGTCCTAAAAATCCTCTGTGCTCTATTAATCTCTCCTCCCCTTTCACCACTTGGAAATCACTGATCTTACTGTCTCCATAGATTTCTGGAATATTATGAAGTTGGAATCATGAAGTGTGTGAAGTCTCCTCCATATCTTTTCATGGCTTGAAAACTCACTGCTTTTTAATGCTTAATAATATTCCATCATTTGAGCATACCACAGTCTATTTATCTATTCATCTACTGATGGGCATCTTGGTTTCTTCTAAGTTTTGACAATCATGAATAATGTTGCTTATAGCTTCTGTGCATAAGTTTTCAACTCTTCTGGGTAAATACCAAGGAGTTGGACCATATTGCAAGAGTATGCTTAGTTTTATATGAAACCTCCAAAGTGTCATCCAAGGTTGCTATACCATTTTATATTCCAACAAGCAACGTATGAGAGTTCCTGTTGCTCTATATCCTCATCAGCCTGTGGTGCTGTCAGTGTTCAATATGTTGACCATTCCAACGTGTGTGCAGTGGTATCTCATTGTTGCTTTAATCTGAACTTCCGTGATAATGTATAATGTGGAACCTTTTTTCACATGCTTATTTGCCATCTGTGTATCTTTGATGAGGTGTCTGTTAAGGCCTTTGGCCTATTTTTTAATGAGGCTTTTTTCTTACTGTGGGGCTTTAAGAGCTCTTTGTATATATATATCCTTTATCAAATATGTTCTTACAAATATTTTCTTCCAGTCTGTGACTTGTCTTCTAATTTTCTTGATATTGTCTTGAGCAAACCAGAAGTTTTTAATTTTAATGAAGTCCCACTTATCAATTATTTCTTTCATGGATGTGTCTTTGTTGCTGTATCTAAAAAGGCATCATTATACCCAAGGTCATCTGTATTTTCTTCTGTGTTATCTTCCAGGAATTTGAAAGCTTTGCATTTTACATTTAAGTCTATGATGCATTTGAGTTAATTTTTGTGAAGGGAGCAAATTCTGTGTCTAAATGCATTTTTTTTTTTTTTTTGGTGCATGTGAATGTCCAGTTGTTCCAGTACCATTTATTGAAAAGACTATCTTTGTTCCATTATATTGCCTTTGTTCCTTTAAAAAAATGTTTATTTATTTGGAGAGAGAGAGAGAGAGAGAGAGAGAAAGAATATTCCAAGCAGGCTCTGTGCTTTCAGCACAGAGTCTTACGTGGGGCTTAAACTCATGAACCGGGAGATCATGACTTGAGCTGAAACGAAGAGTTGAACACTTAACCGACTGAGCCACCCAATCACCCCAAACCTTTGCTCCTTTTTAAAAGAATAAGATTCTAAAGAATACATATACACACATACACATATACTTTCTCTATTCTGCCCATTGATCTATTTGTCCATTTTTCACCAATACCACACTCTTTTGGTTACTATGGCTTTATAGTAAGTCTTGAAGTTAGGTAGCATCAGTCCTCCAACTTTCTTCTTCATTATTGTGTTGGTCATTCTGGATCTTTTACTCTCCATATAAATCTTAGAATCAGTTTGTCAATATCGGCAAAATAAGTTGCTGGGATTTTGACTGGAATTGATTCGAATCAATAAATCAAGTTTGGAAGAAGTGACATCTTGGCAACACTGAGTCTTCATATGCATGATCATGGAATATTTCTCCCACTTATTTAGTTCTTCTTTGATTTCATTCATTAGAGTTTTATAGATTTTCTCATATAGATCTTATACATATTTTGTTAGATATAAATGAAATAGCTAACAATTTCTTTTTTGGAATGCTAATGTAAATAGTATTATGTTTTTAACTTCAAATTCTACTTGTTCATTGTTGGTATGTAGGAAAACAACTGATTTTTGTAGACTGACCTTATATCCTGTAACCTTGCTAATATCACTTCTTAGTTTAAGGGATTTTTTTTTTTTGTCGATTCTTTTGATTTTCTACAAAGATAATCATGTCATCTGGAAAATTTATTTCTTACCATACCCATGGATTCTAATATAATTTGCCTTGATAAACAGTAATAGTACCCAGATATTTAAATGTGTAACATTGCAGGGGTGCCTGGGTGGCTCAGTTGGTTAAGCATCTGACTCTTGATTTCAGCTCAGGTCATGATCTCATGGTTCGTGAGATCTGATAGTGCAGAGCCCACTTGGGATTCTCTCTCTCCCTCTGTCTCTGTCCCTCTGTGTGGGTGCTCACGCATGCTCTCTCTCTCTCTCTCAAAATAAACATTTAAAAATGTGTAAAATTATATTTAAAGCTAGAATTTAGAAGTTTAGTGTCAAGCTTACAATTCTCATTATCTATTGCTTTATAATAAGCCTTTCCAAGATTAAGTGACTTAAATAAAAGTTTATTATTATATATGAGAGTTCTGTGGATTGACTAGGCTTAATTGTGTAGTTCTCACTTGGAGTCTCATGTAGTTGCAGTCAGCTGATAACTAGTTATCTGAAGTCTCCAAAAGGGCTCACTTGCATGGCTGGTAATTGATGTTGCTGTCAACCAGAATGTCTTCATGTGGTCTGTCCATATGGCTTGGAGTTCTTAAAGCAAGTGGTATAGTTCGGAGAGTCAGGATCCCCAAAAAACAACACAGAAAGAGGGAGACCACAGAAACTTTCAAATCAACTAAGGGCTTGCATTCGTTTCCTAACGCTGCCATAACAAAATATCACATATTGGTTGGTGTAAAGCAACAGAAATTTATTTGTCTCCCATTTCTGACACGAGAAGTACCAAACCAAGGTTTTGACAAGGCCATGCTCTGTGTAAAGGTGACTTTGTGACTCTATCCCAGCTTTTTGTAGCCTCAGGCATTCTTTGGCTTATAGATGTAGATGAATCACTCCAGTCCTTTGTCTTCACATCATCTTCCCTTTCTATGTGTCTATCTCTGTATCTTTATTTCCTCTTTTTTATAAGGGCCCATTCTAATTTTACATTGGGTTAGGACTCACCCTAATGACCTCATTTTAACTTGACTACATCTGTAAAGACTCTATATAAATAAGGTCATATTCTAAGATACAGAATAGGACTTCAGCATATCATTTTTGGAGGACACAACTCAACCCCTAACACAGCTAATACCTCAATCGACACAGTATAATACATACTGTGTTCTACTTGTCCAAGCATTCTCAAAGTCTACCAGTTTCAAAGGGATGGAACATAGATCCCACTTTTTGAGGGTGGATTGACAAGTTATATTACAGAGTTCAAAGGATGAAGAATATTGTTGTGACCCTTTTTGGAATATGCATTCTGCCACATTCCACTCTCCACCCACAGTGATTTCATTTTTTTCCATGTGCAAAACTTATCTACTCCAATGAGCCAATTAGAACATCATCTAAATTAGCTCCCAGTATGGATAAGTCTCCTTAGGTACAGTCCTGAACTTCTCAAGTATGGTTACTTTTGATTTGAAGACTTGTGAACTAAAGAGAGAAGTTATCTGCCCCCACACACTTACATACAGTGCTGAAACAGGGATAGGTAATTACAGTGCATATACTGGCTCAAAAAGTAGGGAATATGGTATAAATAATCAGTTATCATCTATAGCCATACTGAAAACCATCTGGGTACATGTTCCCAATTCCTGTAAAAACTGCTCTTTGGTTGTGATTTTCTTATGGTTCTCACTTGCAGTTTACGTTTCTGACAACACCATCTGAGTCATGTATCCTTTTTGACTAAAAACAAAATGGCCTGCATTTTCAGCTGAGTATATTTTTCAGCCAACTTCCTGCCTATAGGCTACAGGTACTAAAAAGGTAGGAAAAACAATAAACAACCCCCCCCCCAAAACCCACAAGAAGTATGGAATTAAAAGCACCTTCAAAGCAAGGTGGTAGATATTTTAGTCTGGCTTACTCAATATCCCTTTTCCAATATTCCTTCTTGATAGCTTTTTTCCTATTATAGAGTCTGGAAAACCAAGGCTTTCCTTTCAGACTCTCTTGCAGCTAGGGCTTTCCTTTTGATGCAATTATCATCAGTGCAATATAAACAGAAGTCTGCTAGTGCCAGTCTACCTTCCACTAAATCTCCTTCTTCTTTGTAGTACTGATATGAGAATTGGATGTCAGCAGTCACCTTATATCCATAAAGGGAAAATTAAGATAATTTTAGATGTCTTGGCCTTATTATCCTTAAGCTACTGGATAGAAATGAGAAAAAAAACTGAAGGTTCGTTTCTTGGGTCCTTTGAGAAACCATGTGTACATATGTCAGAATCATCCCAGTGGAGGACAGGGTATCTAAGCACCTCCAGATTTACTGTTACAGAGAGAAAAAAGGAAACTCACATTGGGACTTCTCTTATGTGCAGCTAAAGACAATCCTAACTAATACAAGTAGGGAAGCTCCAACTAACCCATTCCTGAACAACAACAACAACAATAGTATTTGTTGACAGTTTATTTTTCAAGGACTATAGCAAGCACAACTTATTCAACTGTGAACTACACAACCATGGACAAGGATCTGCAGGAACTCAGTCTTAGAGCTCCCAGGTAAAAGGGATGTCTCCAGAAAGGACCTAGGCTCCAATCACCTTTCTCTCCATGTCTCATTTTTTTTTAATTTGTATTTATTTTTATTTATATTTGAGACAGAGAGAGACAGATTGTGAGCAGGGGAGGGGCAGAGAGACAGCGAGACACAGAATCAGAAGCAGGCGCCAGGTTCTGAGCTGTCAGCACAGAGCCCAACACGGGGCTCGAACTCAAAAAATGCGAGATCATGACCTGAGCCAAAGTTGGACGTTTAACAGACTGAGCCACCCAGGCGCCCCCTCCACACCTCATTTTTAACTTTATGGTAAAAATATGGTATCTGTTTCTATATTTATAGGCTTGGGATGCACATTCTAGGCTATAAGAACAAGGAAATATGAAGAGTAACACAACATTGGTATTTTATTCAGGAAAATATATTCTTCTCCACGGGGATTTATCCCTCCATCTCATTTTTTTAGTAATGTGTACATGACTGCCAATGTTCAAGGGAGGACCCAGTGTAAATGAGGCTGTCAAACAAGGGTTTTTTATTTGGGTATCATACATCCACAACAAAATCATGATACTTTAATCATTCTTAGTATTATCCAATTCAGAGAGAATGGCTATTGTGTAGGGCACTAGTAGTGACTGCCACTAGTAGTGAAGGCTGAGAATCTCAGTGTGTAGATGACAGGTGATTACGATCTACAGTAACCGAGAGCTCATTATTTCAGGCAAGGTTAGCAATAATAAAAAAAAAATTAACGTTATTCATTTTTGAGAGATGAACAGAGCAGAGCATGAGTGAGGGAGGGGCAGAGAGAGGGAGACGCAGAATCCGAAGCAGGCTCCAGGCTCTGAGCTGCCAGCACAGAGCCCAACGCAGGGCTACAAGTCTTGGACCAGGAGATCATAACCTGAGCTGAAGTCAGACGCTTAATGGACAGAGCGACCCAGGCACCCATGGTTAGCAATAATGAAGTTCACTTTTCATTTTTAATTGCAGACATCATTATTTCTAGGTAACTAACCTGGAAAGTTGCATGCTAAGTAAAATAGCCACGCTCTCAATAGGAAAGAACAATAACAGCCACAATGCCTTTGAGTTATATTTATATCACTGTTAGTGGGTTTTGAGTGGCAACATCCTATTTTACCTGACCATAAGAAAAATCACTGTGGATTTAAGAGCATAGAACGGGGGCGCCTGGGTGGCTCAGTCGGTTGGGCGGCCGACTTCGGCTCAGGTCATGATCTCGCGGTCCGTGAGTTCAAGCCCCGCGTCGGGCTCTGTGCTGACAGCTCGGAGCCTGGAGCCTGTTTCAGATTCTGTGTCTCCCTCTCTCTGACCCTCCCCCATTCATGCTCTGTCTCTCCGTGTCTCAAAAGTAAATAAAACGTTAAAAAAATTAAAAAAAAAGAGCATAGAACGGATTTAAAAAAGATATTAAACTTTAAAAGATATTAAACTATGACTAAGCCATGTACCCCATCATGATATTATTTCAAATACCATTTTCCCCATTACTTTATGCTGAGGACCCTCAACTCTTTCCTGTAATCCCCTTAAACCATTTCTTCTCTGGCAATTTCACTTAAGAGTTTCTTTTTTTTAAAAGATGTTATTTTTAAGTAATTTCTATACCCAACATAGGGCTCGAATGAACAACCCTGATATCAAGAGTTGCGTGTTCTACTGACTGAGCCAGCCAGTCAGTAGATTTCTATTTTCCAAATCAAAATATATATATTTCATATTTTCTTTTGATATTTATCAAGGACTTGTGTTTTTCTTAAATTTCACACTTGAAACTGTTGTGTGGGAGAATAAGTATTTCATGTTGTTCATTTATATAAAGTCTTTAAAATATTAGAAATGGAGAATACACCTAGTTATAACTTTGACAAACATTCATTTTAAAAATAAGTGATCGGGTGCCTCAGTGGATCAGTCATTAAGCACCTGATTTTGGCTCAGGTCATGATCTCACAGTTTGTGAATTCGAGTCCCACATCAGGTGAGCTATAGTTCCCCTTTGGGTAAGCATGAGCCCCATTTTGGGCGAGTATGAGCCCCACTGGATGAGTAGGAGCCCTGCTTCAGGTAAAACACGAGCTCTGGGTGAGCCCCACTTCTCCCTCTCTCTGCTCTTTGTGGGATTTGCTCTCTCTCTCGCCCCTCATTCACTTGTGTCCTCTCTCACTCTCAAAAAAAAAGCGATCAAAGGTAAAACAAAACAAAATATTGTTACCTCGACTGTACACAGTTTACTTTCTTTTGTTCCCCACTTCTGGGATTACTCTCCACCAGAAAATCCTACAGTGTGGTAAAAGCAGTTCCTAGAGAGAAGGACAGCAGCCCACAGAGAAGAGAAGAGAAGAGAAGAGAAGAGAAGAGAAGAGAAGAGAAGAGAAGAGAAGAGAAGAGAAGAGAAAGTGATGGGAGAGAGACACTCTCTAGTCCTTTAACGTGTAAACTATAGTCAATTTACTCATGAACCAATTTTCTGTGCTGATATTCAGAAAAATTTTCTAAAATGCTCTCATTATTCCATATTTAATAAAGCAGTTGTCATGGAATCCTGAAGGCCTTGCTTTGATACCATCTGAGTTGCTCTGGTTTTTCCTTTCCTCACTGACTGTAGGAAATAATGAACTGAATGTAAAACTTCTGCTACAGCAAGAAGGTGTCAAAAGAATAAAGAAAAAACACCATCCTAGGTGAGGGACTTTATAAAAGTAACAAGAAGGTTCTGTTCTTGCAGAAGGCAGAGTGAATGAAATTTGTAAGAAGCAAAGCTCTGACATAAGATAAATTGTAGGAATGAATTTTATCCCGAGGCTCTGAGAACTATTAAAGAATTCTATGTAGATTCCAACATGGTCAGATGTGTGTTTTAGAAACCTCTCTGAGACCCATTGTAGATATTGATTAATTTTTCATGGTGATAGGAGAATACAAGTTTAAGGGATAAATTCTAGTGGAGTATAAATAAAAGATAAAATTTCAAAGGTATTAGAGGAGAAAAAAGAGAAAAATAGCAAAAGGCAATAAAGGAGAAAAATGGACAAGCGAAAATAGTGAATAGAAAAAATAAGTAATAGAAGTAAGAGTAAATGCAAAATTGATCAAAGTAAAGTGTATAGGTTCAATTTCCCAGCTGGGAGAAAAAAATTGTAAATAATAAAATACAAACGCTTTCCATAGTTCTATGCCTATCACTTTCCTCGAGAATTCAATAAATGACATCAATATTCACCAGTTTCTTCACAAAAATTTATAAATTATACTTGATTATCCTTATTTCAGTTTCTCTCACATCTGATCACTCAGCAGGTTGTGTGGAATCCATCTCCAATTATATCCCCAAACTATCCCTTTTCATTGTCTCTACTGCAGCAAACCTGGTCTGAGCAACGACCTTATCTAGCCTGAACCATAGCAACGCACTACTAGCTGGTCTTCCTTTTTCCTATCTTTTCTTCAGTTAATTACCTTCTTTGAGAAGAATTATATTGAGAAAGAAATCTGATAATAACACACCCTGGCTTAAAATCATATGATAGGTAACTATTTAATTAACTTATAACCCAAACTCCATTTTCTGACTTCTATTTCCAGATATGATTAGTAAAAAGGCCAGATTTTCTTTTCCCTCTTTTACAACTAAAACAGTAGATATAATATATGAAACAATGTTTTTTAGACATTGGGAAAACAATGACAGGTCATTAATTCATAAAGGAAGGAAACAATAATTGTGAGCCTTACAAGGGCCCCATCTTAATGCCTAGAGGAAATTGCTAGGTCAAAGCACAGGGAGGGAATCAAACTGAAATCTATGGTCTCCCTCAGTTGCATAAACAGAGTTCAGAGTTCAGGAGGCCACAGTAGCCAGAATTCTAAAGACACAACGTTGATGAAAAAAGAGCTCCAGAGTTCTAGAAGAAAATTCCTCTCAAGGAATGAGGCTGTATCGGTATATATGTGTGAGAAATTACTGGGTGGGGAAAGAACCACCAGAAAGAACTGGGTGGAACAATCTCTAGAACTCACAGAAGGCTGGTTCATGTTTACAGCCAGTGTGAAAAGCCTCACAATTCACATCAAATAGTGCACTCAGAAGGCTATTGCCTCAGTTGTGGGGCCAAGTTAGCCCTAGACCAGAGGCTGAGCTGGCCCCACCTAGCAAAGTTTAAAAGCAGGTTTGGTGGGATCAAAGTGATACTAATTAATTTTACAAAATTTCAGAATAAAGCTCAAAACTATTTAAAGAAATGCAAAAACAAACAAACAAAAAATCCAGCACCCAACAACATAAAATTCACAAGTTCTGGCATTGTTATGCATTGAATTGTATCCTGCAAAAGATACACTGAAGTCCTAAACTCAATACCTATGTATGTAGCCTTATTTGGAAATAGAGTCTTAGGCATAATCAAGTTAATAATGACATCATTAAAGCAGGCCCTAATGCGGGGTGCCTGGGTGGCTCAGTTGGTTAAGTGTCCGACTTTGGTTCAGGTCATGAGCTCAAAGTTCATGACTTTGAGCCCTATGTCAGGCTCTGTGCTGATGGCTTGGAGCCTGGAGCCTGTTTCAGATTCTGTGTCTCCCTCTCTCTCTGCCCCTCCCCAACTCTCTCTCTCTCTCTCAAAAAAATAAACATTAAAATTTTTTTAAAAAAGTAGGCCCTAATGCAATGACTGACACCCTTGTAAGATAAGGGCAATTTGGGCAACAGAGACATATGGAAGGAAGATGGCCATGTGAAGACAGAGGCAGAGATTGAAGGTATGCTACCATAAGGCAAAAAACACCTTGGACTACCAGAAGCTGGAAGAGACAAGGAAAGATACTCCCCTAGAGCTCTGGAGGGAACATAACCCTCCAACACCATGACTTCAGACTTCTGAAGTCTGTATATAGAGCTATAGGGAACTGTATACAATTGCAACTGGTTTAAGTAACCCAGTTTGTGGAACTTTTTTATGGCTACCCTAGGAAACAAATTCAGGTGATATCAAAAATTAACCAAGCATATAAAGAAGTAAAAAAAATTATGATGCATAATAAGGTAAAGTTAGTCAAGAGAACTTAAAACCCCAAAATGACTTAGATGACAAATTTGGTAGATAAGAATAATAAAACATCTATTGTAAATATTCCTCATATTATTTAAAAAAATAAAGTAAAATATGTGCATGGTGTGAGGTATGAAAAATGTAAAAAGGACTACATCAAACTTCTAGAGATGTAAATTACCATGTCTGAATGAAAAACACATTCTATGGGATTAATAATGGCTTTCATATTGCAGAAAAAAAGATACTTGAACACATAGCAATAGAAACCATCCAAAATGAAACAGAGAAGTATTTAAAAAAAAATAAACAGGGTATCAGTTATTTGTGGAATAAAATTAAGCACCTGTGTAAGTCTCACAAAAGACAGAAAGCAGGGTAAAAAATAATTTTGGAAAAATAATGGCCAAGGATTTTTCAAATTTGATGCAAACTATAATCCTAAAGATATAGGAAACTCAATGAACTAAAGGTAGAAGACATGAAGAAAACTGCAAATAGCTATATTTTAATAATATTGCTGAAAATTAGTGATAAAGGCAAAATTATTAAAGAAGGTAGAAAAAAGACGCATTCAATACTGAAAAACAAGGACAAGAATGACTACAGAGGTCTTGCTGGCAATGTAAGCCAGAAGTCTGTGCAATAACATCTTTAATCTTGACAGAAATGATCAACAGCAACAATAAACACTCTGTCAATCTAGAATTCTATACGCATTGAAGATGTGTTTCAAATGCCATTTTATGACGTATAAGGCTCTAAAGTTCAGACATCATCTCTCTATACTCTGCCCTAATTTGTTACACTTTCAAGAAAATGGCCCACTTCCAGTCTTCCCAACATTGTTAAATTAATTCTCAACTGAGAAACACTGCATTTATTGACTCTTTGCCTAGAATCTTCTTTCTCCAGATTTTGCAACCTGGATTCTATCACTATTCAGGTCCCAGCTCTGGCCTCATTTGATTATCTAGCTGTAGAGACTGGTGTGATTAACACAAATCAAAATTGATTTAACAGCAAGTTTATGGAGCTTTATAAAAAGAATGCACAAACATTTTTTTCCTAGAATTAAAGGAAGGGTTTAAAATGTAATCACTCTCAAAAAAATCCAAGAATTGTAAATTACTCAAACAAAAAATAGTAATGTAATATTGTTGAAGAGTAGGGTGATAGGATTTGCTGATGGCTGTGAGAGGATAAGAAAAGTTAAGAATGATGCCAGGTTTCATGACTTGCATGACTGGAAGAATAGAATTGTCATGGAAAAGAATGGAACAAATGCTCAGGAGGAGGAAATCAAGAGTATAGCTTGACATATAAAATGTGAGGTATCTGTTAGATACTCAGATGGAAACACCAAATAGGCAGTCAGACAGATATATCTGATGCCAAGGGTAAACTCGTGGCTAGATATATAAATTTGTGAGTTTTTTGATTTTTATAAGTTGTCAACATATAAAAATCATGTGGTATTTAAAATCATGTGAGCAAATTTTATGACCTAGAGAATAGGTATAAGCAAAGATATGCCAAAAGACTAAAACTCTTGGGTATACCAATACTTAATAGTTAAGCAGCTAACCAGCAAAAGACTGAAAATACCTCCTAAAAGAACAAAGAGATGTTAGAGTCCTGATCTTCAAGTGAAGATAATGTTTCAAGGAGAAAGTGACAAAAATGTGTCAAGTACTACTGAGAATTTGAATAAGGCAAGAAGAAGTAATTGACAATTGATTTCATCATGTTGGTAATATTTGCAAGGGAGGTTTTAAGAAGGAATAAGTGCAAACTACCAATTAGAATGGACTTGAGACAATGGGCAGAAAGGAAGTACAGACAGTAGCGTTCTATATTCTAAAACAGAGAAGCATATACCAAATACAAAATCTACCTATCTGAAAATTAACCACATGCCAACAAATAAACCAAAGTAGACACTCATAAATATTTTCAGGGTGAAAAGAGAACACAAAAAAACAATAATAAAACAATTAAGACTATTTAGAATAATCAGTATACAACACATATATGTGGGAAATATATGGAAGGAAGCAGGAAGCTAAAGAAAACACAACCTACACTAGTTTGAATAAGTAAGGGGATTATTGATCTCATTGTTAGGATTAAGCTACCCAGCCTTTGTGATGATCCAGCAATGTCATCAGTATATGTAAACTTTTACTCTTTGTCTTCCTGGCCATCCTTACCATTTGGCATCTTTTCTCAAGATGTATTGCTGTGGTATTTCCAATTATGAGGTGTGTGTTTATGGTGGGAAGAAAAAGTAGGACCATGAGAAAAGTGCTTAAAACCCATGCCAACACCTGGCCAGAATTATCTCAGTGAAAGGCAGTTGGAAGTGAGTATTTTGTCTTTATAACTACAGCAGAAGAAGGCAAGGGAAAAGAGAGTGGTGAATAGCTTGTAGGTAACTGATCTAGAGTTTGCTCACTCAAAATAAGCAAAGCAAGCATTTGACTCAAGGAGATAATAAATAAAAATAAAGTAAGAAAGGTGTACTAAAAAAAAAGAACAATAAACAAAAAATCAAACAACATAAAATTAAGAAAGTTCTTTAAAATACATTATTAAATAGAAAACAAAGCATAGCCTTGATCATTTAAAACAAAAGAATAATAAGCATTTAATTGTGAAAAGAAATACACAAGCACAAAAGAAACATATCAGAGAATTCAATGTGCAATTTCAAATCTTTGTGATTTTATAAAGTTGAGAAGAGATGGATAATTTTTCAAGAAAACTTAAATTATGAAAATGGTCACGAGGAAAGATTAAGAACCTAACTAGGTCATTAATTATGGAGAGAGGCATATAAAAGATGGTCAACTATATATCTCCAACCTAACATCAGGCTCAGATAGTTTTATTGATAACTTTCATAAAATCTTCAAGAAAATGAGAATTTCTAGGTAATTTAAATCTTTTCAGAGCATAGGAAACCATGGAAAACTCCAAGTTTCCTAATTCTAAAACAAGATTAGGCAAAAATAATGCCACATCATTTATAAATATAGATGAAAATGTTAAATATTAGAAAGCTTCATATGAGCACATTAACAAATAACATACTCCAACCAAGTAAGGATTCTTTTAGAAATATGAAGTTGGCTAAAATTTGGGTAACATATTAATGCAACTTATGTTATTAACATGTTAAAAATAAAATTAATATGAACCTCAATGGAGAAAATTATATTTTAGAGGTAAGAAAACTGACACATACAGTGCTTAAGAAACACGTTTAAGAGGCGCCTGTGTGGCTCAGTCAGTTACGCATCTGACTCTTGATTTCAGCTCAGGTCATGATCTAACTATTGTGAGATCGAGCCACACATCAGGCTCTGCTCTGGGCATGGAGCCTTCTTAAGATTCTCTCCTCGCTCTCCCTCTGCCTCTCCTCTGCTTGTGTTCTCTCTCTCGTTCTCTCAGAAAAAAAAATGAAACATGTTCAAAACAGAAGAAATTACACATGGCACAGCTGAGATTTAATCTCATGTCTTTCTGACTTTGAAGAAAATTCTTTTGTATTAGATGAAATGTTGTTGTTGCCTGGATCTCAGATAATCCTGGGTGAATCACAGGTTGTCTTAATAAAATGAATGGTTGAATCATTTAGGTTGTAACTGAAAACCTGGATAAGAGCTTCTCTTACCAGGAAGCTAAAACCATTCTAAGAAGTCCCCCAAGCAAGTATCTCTGTAAGTCTCATTGACCATAACTGGCCTATATGGCTCGTGTGGCTGCCACAAATGCCACAAGGCTTTTGAAGGCCCTCCTGTTAGGGACTACCAAAGAACAAGAAGTTGGAGGTTATTACTAGGAAGCCAAACTATGTCTACCACAGTGGCATTATTATTTGATGAGTGTCAAATGATAACTTCAAACTACTTCCCCCACCTCCTTGGTGCAGTCAGGAAAGCACAGTACAAGGTGAGGGAGACAGAGGAAGCACTTGGTTTTTAGGCAATGAATCCACTCACTCCCAGTATTTCACAGGACTGAATTATTTCCATGACAGATCCATCTCCATAATACAGTCATGGATGCTCATAGGAACTGCTAGTTTGGCAAATGTTTAAGAATAATTCATTTTACAATGCAATAGTTCATCAGGGAGCCAAAGACAGTTTTATTGACTTAGATACATAAAATAGTTTATGGCTGGAGGACACTGGAGGGCAAATCACTAGTAGTGGTGATTAGTCTCGCGTGATGTGCCTCACACATCAGAAAATAAAATAATGTGAATATGGGAACAGCTTAAGAGATATATGAATGTTCTAAAGCTGTTGTAAGCAACTTTTCTTTGCTTCACTCTAGAATGTCACACACTTAAAAAGTATTTTATGGGTATGTGACATGAAAGGAATATGTTATGCTATAGGGCCCCATCCATGCTCCCTGAAAAGCCCATCTTTGAACTATATGACCAGAGATCAATTTGGAATATGCTTTTGGTCAAGGCTGTGTGATCCACTGTCTTACATCTAACTGGGCTTCCAATAAGGGGGGTCAAAGGAGCCTTTTCTTGTCATTGGTGCATGAACCAGATTTCAATTTGCTGCGCTTTCACTGAAAATATATTTGATTCAGGTCTGATTCTGACTTCATCTCAAAATTACTAAACAATGAGAAACTGGGAACCTCCTTTTCTTTATATCTTCAAGTGCTAATTCTCAATTGGTCAAGCAAGGTAGATTTAGGGACCTCCTACTAAATGAGCATTACAGAAGAGAATGTTTCATAGTTTCTTTCTCTAAGGGAACGAGAGAGGCAGAGGTGTTAAGAACTGCTGGACAGAGAATGGATTTAGTGGGGTCGTCAGAAGCTTCTAGTCTAAGGGGAAAATATGCTCCATTTTCCTTCCTAGAATAATTTAACACAAAGCCATTTTGTTAATATGACTCAGAGTGGGCTGCTAGTGTGGCAATAATTGCCAGACGAGAATGTTCAGAGAAGTTGAGACTTTGGCTATCTTTTTGGCACTCTTCATTTCACTCTTCTGTTGTCCTAGAGCCTCACATTCAACTCCTGTTCCTTGGGGCTCTCTCATTTTCACTGTAACATAATGGTTGTGTTGTGCTCTGATAAAGGTTTCACTAAACACACTTTGAGTTATAGGGAAGCGGTGGCCGTGTTACGGTCACAAGGGACATTAATCAGGAGGACTGATTTCTTTAGGTAAAACTTCTCTCTTCTGCATCATCATCTTTTTTCCTCTGCCTGATTAATTTCTACCAGCATACCAAAATTCTCTAGTAATCTCCTATTTTTAAAACATAAACAATACCTTGGCTCATCACTCCTGAACCACACACGCCATCTAGTATGTCATCTCTGCCCTCCTTCATCACCCTGATCAAGGCTCTGTTATCCATCATTGGAATTGTTGTATTAGCCTCCATACCCTTTTAACTCTCAACTGGCACTCTTGTAATCCATTTCCTATTCAACATTCACAGTAACCCTTTCAAATATCAGATCATTTCATAAAAAATTAAATGCCTTTCCCTTTACTCAAGAAAGAAATCCAACTCCTTTCATGGTAAACAAGACTTTATATGCTTTGGCCCTTGCCTCATACTCCAATGTTATCTCAAACTATGTTGCCCCCACAACCCTTCCCCCCACTGACATACCCTTAACTCACTATATTTTAACTGCACTCGTTAACTCTTTCATTCCTTAACTATTTCAAGGTATTTCCCACCTTAATTTGTTGTTCTCCCTGAATTGCTTCTTTCCCTGCTCTTGAAATGACTTCTATTCCCTCTTCCATCCACTGAATCTCAGCTCAGTCATTATCTCCACAAAGCAGGTTTCCTTCCTCTTAACCTATTAGAATTGTAACCCACAAGCTCCCTCCCTGATTGCAACTACTCTCATGGAACACATGTGAAATTATTTTGTTTATGGATTTCTTAGTTTACATTGGCTGCTATTGCAGTGACAACACACATACACACACACACACACACACACACACACACACACACACCAAATAAGAGCTCCATGGGGCAGACATCTGGTCTGTTTGTTTACCTATGCATCCCTTCAAACAAGAAAAATATCTGGCACTTATGAAATGCATAATTAATTTTTTTGAGTGATTCTTCCCTGAAATGTGGAATTGGATAAAAGGAAGGAAGGTGGTATCAGAGAGCACTTGGGTTAATAATAAGCACTAATATATATTGAGTTTTAATTATGTGTTAGGCAATGTCCTGAACATTTTACATGTAATAAGGCAGTTGATCCTCCAAACAACCTTATAGTGTGGTCGATTGTCTCTACTTTGAAGAAGATAAAGCAAAGACAGAAAGCGGGCCATCAATCACCAAAGAATATAGAATTAATAAGGGATGTAATTCTAATCCAGGAAGTCATAATTGTTTCCTGAATCCTAAATTACATTTCAACGCTCCCTTTTGATGGCTCTAGAGTGGCGTCTCAGAGAGAAGATGCAAGGACTTCTGTTTTAGAATTTGGGGACCCCGAACATCACTTAAGGGTTCCACATGTATCATCACTGGCATTCGTAGGTCAGTGGTCCATTGTCCAATGAGTAAGTGGCAATATATCAAGGCTAAAACTAACAGATGAAGAAATTAGAAATTATTAACAATAGTAAACATAATAAATAATTTTGGCCTATTTGAATGTTGCCAACTACTTGTTGCAGAAGGTCAGAAGAAAGAGTGTCTGATGGTTATTATATGCTTTAGCAACTACTTAGGCAGAGATCAATTTTGGATGCAGAGATGGTAAGAAAGAAAGTGAAATTTTTCTTACTCTTAGTGCAACGCACTCCATTTTTAATTTATTCTACTTCTCTCAAGCTGAACCTATTTCATCTCATCCTATTTTATTTCATTCCATTCTGTTTAGTTTTATTTATGCAATCATTAGTGAATCCTTCTGAGTATAGGCATTTTCATTTAATGTTGGGAGTAAGGGAAAAGATTAAGGATTATAAACATAAAAATGTAGTGCCTGTCTTCAAGGAGGTTAAAATCCAAGAGGGGGATAATTTACACCAAGAAATGGGAAATCTTTGCGTTCCAAACATAGCTCTGTCAGACAGTCAATATTTTCAGCCACAATTTCTCCATTAGTATATTAAAATTTGTATACTTATATATCTTGTTTAGTAATACATAATTAAATATATTAACAGATAACAAAGAACCTGACATGATCACTGGAACACAGGAGTTTAATTTTCTTCTTCTTTAAAAACATTTATAATAATACAGTAAATAATAAATTATAGAGGACAGCAATAATAATCTCCAGAATTTTTGTCAGAAACTCAGTTTTTTTCAAAAATGCTAATTTGTTAAATATAATTTTATTCCATTTTAGATTTCTCACCAAATTAAATAAATTAGGGCAATCTTACTTTTTAGAATATCCATACTGATATTTGAAAAAGCTGCCAGCCATAAATGTGACACAGAGTAGAACAGATTCATGGAACACAAGGCCTAAGTGGAGGAGAGAATTTAGAGGTTCTCTGGTTAACTGCTGACACTAACTTAATAAGAACGCTGAGGTTAAGGGAGTGGAAATGAATTGCCAAAAATCACAGTGATTTAGTGATTAGTCCAGATACTTCATCCTCCTTGTTTCTTGCCTATTTCTGTGTATCCCCCCAAATTCTAATAAAACACATTTATTGGTTAGTAAGAATATCTCTGTACACTTACGATATACTACATACCAATAAAGAATGCAGGAATTGCCTGTCAAAATCTTTTCTAAAACAGAGTGAATTTCTTTCAATCTTTCACCTTCCCTACCTTCATATTTCCTTCTTTTCTTCACTCGACAAATATCTTTCAAGGATCTAACTCACTGTCTCAAGACCCTTATTAAACCCAAGTTTAATAAGACTAATTCCAATACCTTTGCACAATGGTGGTACAATCAATTCCTTTATGAATGAACTTAACACATGTACATGGACATGGACAATCACATACACATTCCTTAGAAGAATTTCTGAGGAACTTCTACAGGTTTTAAAGCAAAATCTGGGACTTGTGGGACCAATATTAAGTTATTAATAACTGAAGAGAAGTAAACATTGTTTTCAAAGTGAAAACAAATGACTAAAATGTTTTGTATTGTAATATTAATATGTGGTCTTTATAGACCATTTGAATAATACTGCAAAGCTAGAAGAAACAAAAAGAAAGCATCCATGGATTCACCACAAGAAGCAGTCTTAAAATTCATTAGTTTTTTGACACATGTCATTCTTTTGAGGATGATTCATATTACAGTGCATTCACAATTTTATAAACTATTATAAAATTAACTTGATGGTTGAAGCACTTACTGTAGTAAACTTTTCATATGCATTTTTAAATTATATTTTATTATCTGGATGTTCTTTTATTGATTTAGTCACGTATTTAAAGTCTGGCTTCTACTTGATTTTTTTAATTTAAATACAAGTTAGTTGACATATCGTGAGAAATGGTTTCAGGAGTAGAATTTAGTGATTCATCACTTACACCTAATACCCAATGCTCCTCCCAACAAGTGCCCTCCTTAATGCCCATCACCTATTTAGCCCATACCTCCACCCACCTTCCCTTCAGCAACCCTCAGTTTGTTCTCTGTTTTTGAGAGCCCTTTAGGGTTTGCCTTCCTGTTTTTATATTATTTTTCCTTCCCTTCTCCTATGTTATCTGTTTTGTTTCTTAAATTTCACATATGAGTGAAATCATATATTTGTCTTTCTCTGACTTTTTTTGCTTAGCATAATACATTCTAGTTCCATCCACATTGTTGCAAAGCACAGGATTTCATTCTTTCTGATTGCTGAGTAATATTCCAGTGTGTGTGTGTGTGTGTGTGTGTGTGTGTGTGTGTGTGTGTGTGTGTGTATACACCACATTTTCTTCATCCATTCAGCAGTTGATGGAAATCTGGACTCTTTCTATAATTTGGCGATTGTCGATAGTGCTTCTATAAACAGTAGGGTGCATGTGCCCCTTCAAATCAGCATTTTTGTATCCTTTGGATAAATACCTAGTAGCATAATTGCTGGGTTGTAGGGTACCTCTATTTTTAATTTTTTGAGGAAACTCCAACTGTTTTCCAGAGTGGCTGCACCAGTTTGCATTCCCACCAACTGCAAAATGGCTCCCCTTTCTCTGCATTCTTGCCAACATCTATTGCTTCTTGAGTTGTTAATGTTAGTCATTCTGACAGGTGTGAGGTGGTTTCTCACTGTGGTTTTGATTTGTATTTCCCTGATGATGAGTGATGTTGAACATCTTTTCATATGTCTGTTAGCCATCTGGATGTCTTCTCTGGAAAAGTGTTCATGTCTTTTGCCCATTTCTTCACTGGATTGCTTTTTTCTGGATTCTACTCTTAACTACAATTTTTTACTTTCATTGCAGCCCTTTAAAAGTGACCCAAAATCTCAAAATAAATATAATTTAGTACTAGGAAACTAGCTGTTGATTAAATGGTTCAGAGATGCAGAAAAGGGAAAGTGGGAAGTGTCAGAAATTGTTTTGAGTTCTGACTCCTAGAGTCTTTTAATCCTTATCCATAAGCTAAGTGTCTCCCCATGTGTCTAGCATCTATCTCTACCCTGAGTAGGAGACTTTTACTAGACTCCAGTCAAACATTCTAGTGTTGGAGACTGAGTAATTACTACTGACCTTACCATTTTGATTCTGCTATTCTTCTGTGCTCAAAACTGTATTAGTAAGTTGTAGAGCCCTCCATTCCTCTTCGGACATGGAAAAGCTTCGCCTTATGGCCCCAGACTCCCTTTGGTAAGGTTGATAAAATTTGATTATGACAACAGCCTCTTGGCCTGAACTTTTAATTATTCTTTCATTTATTAATTCATTAATAAATAAAAAAATCATGCATTTATTCTTTTGCATATAAATTCTTGCATCCATGCTGCAACTTCCCCCAAAAGTTTCCAAGTTTCTTCCATGCACCAGTCATGTGATAGCTCCTGGGGATACACAGGTAAATAAAACACAGTTCTTGATTTTTAGAAAGTCTTATTCATGCAAGGAGGAATGATGTTTGATGCATTTGTCTTTGCTGACTTCTAACCTCATGCTTTATCAACCTGTACCCTGAAAGGAAGTGCTTCACTGTACTTTCACTTCAGGTTTGGATATGATATTCCTACTAAGTTATGCTTTGTTCATGCCCCTGCAACTCTATTTCTCTCCTCAAAATTCATTCTGAATCCTAAGCTCTCTCTGGGCCGATCTTGTAGCATCGTGCAAAACTTGACTATGCCTAGCCTTGGCCTGTGATAAGACAAGAAGAATTGAAGAATTTGTGACATTCTAGCACTTTCCCATCCTCTTACTCCAGAATTCTTAAGGGTGTCATCTGCAGAAGGAACCAAGTCCTTTCAGCTAATCAAGCCAAAAAGTTGCAATTTTGTAACGGGTAGAAAGGGACTGTAAGTTATATAAAAGTAGCTTTATCTCTTCCTGTTCTACTGAAAGGCAGAAAATGAATTTTCAAGGTTAAGTGGTAAAAGGAAACAGTTCAATGATTTTCTCTTAAATTTCACATATAGAGCCTACAAAAATCCCTTGAATATCCTCAAATATTCTGTTGAGAAGATGCTGTGGAGCAAGGCCAAACTGCCACTTCTATCAAGTTAGAACAAAGGCAGCATTATGAGGGGATGAACAGAGGGACAATTCACTAATCCAGAGCTGAAAGATGAATGTTCTGCATGCCAACGCCATTCTCTACCTAGATTTCCAAAAGCGCACAATCTTCCCTTTGATGCAATGCAGGTGTGTACCCATCTCAACAACTAGTCAGGAATAAAGCAACTGTATTGGCCAGAAAGCAGAACCAACAGGAGACAGGATATTTATCTCTCTCTCTCTCTATCATGTAAGAGAAAAAGAAAGAGAAAGAGAGTGGGAGCTTTTAAGTATTGGCTCATGTGACTGTGGGGCCTGGAAAGTTCAATGTCTATAGGTCAGGCTAAAAGGCTAGAAACCCAGGCAGCATTTACATATTAGAGTCTTAAAAATTATTTCTCAGAGGATCTTCTGTGTTTACTCTTAAAATTATTTACTGTTTATTTATTTTTGAGAGAGAGAGAGAGAGACAGAGCACAAGTGGGGGTAGGGCAGAGAGAGAGGGAGACACAGAATCCAAAGCAGGCTCCAGGTTCTGAGCTGTCAGCACAGAGCCCGACGCAGGGCCCAAACCCACAGACCACTAGATCATGACCTGAGCCAAAGTCAAACATTCAACCAACTAAATCGCGCAGGTGCCCCTCTTCAGTGTTTACTTTTATGGCCTTCAACTGATGGGATGAGGCCCACCTATATTATGAAGGGTAATCTCCTTGACTTCAAGTTAACTGATTATAAATGTTAGTCACATCTACAAAACACATTCACAACATCATGTAGACTAATGTTTGATTAAACAACTGAGCTCCATAGCCTAGCCAAGGTGATACATAAAATTAACCATCATACCTGCCTGTGTCAACAAGTGAATTTATTACTAGTATTTAGATGGAAAAAAATAAATGGTGACATTTTTTATTTTTATATGACAGTTTTTTAAATATTTGTTTATTTTTGAGAGAGAGAGAGAGAGAGAGAGAGAGTGAGAGTGAGCACGAGCGGGGGAGGAGCAGAGAGAGAGGAAGACACAGAATCCGAAATAGGCTTCAGGCTCTGAGCTGTGAGCACAGAGCCCGACACGGGGCTCGAACTCATAAACCGTGAGATCATGACCTGAGCCGAAGCCGGACACTCAACCGACTGAGCCACCCAGGCGCCCCAATATGATGACAATTTTTAACCAAAATTCAAAGTCTCTTGGAAAATTGAGGACTCATCAGAACTCTGTAGGAAAATGGTGACATGGAGATTTTCTCCTATGCTCTCTCACTGTAGTAACTCTCTAGAATCACACCTCTCTCTACTTTTTCTCACCTAAATCCTTAATATAAGTCTATTTCAGGTTGCAGAGTCAATTCTAAGGTTAAGAGGTTGGGAAGATTCCATGTTTTTCTAGGACTGCATTGGTAGTCATAGGACTTCTACCTTGAGGAGATTTTACCCATGGAGACTGCAGAACCCTTTGATCTTATCACTGACTGTGATGCCTCTACTTATTGGCAGACCTCCCTAATGTGCCATGTGCAAGTAGAGTTCGAGAAAGGCAGTTAAAATCAGATTCCACTAAAGCTATCACTGGATACCATCTTAAGATGAGTCAGTGTTTTTGTTTTTTTTTTTTTTAATGTTTATTTTATTTTTGAAAGAGAGAGAGGGAGCAATGTGAGCCGAGGAGGGACAGAGAGAAAGAGAGAGACAGAGAATCCCAAGCAGGCTCCACATTGTCAGTGCAGAGCCCAATATGGGGCTCGAACTCACAAACCATGATATCATGACCTGAGCTGAAATCAAGACTTGGGTGCTTTAAGTGAGCCACTCGGGCACCCCAAGACGAGTCGGTGTTAAAGTTCAACAGTAAGAAATTCAAACACACATGAAGATAAATGATCATTATGTGAACACATCAACTCTGGACAGAAGGGTCCTAGGTAACAGAGGTTTATCTAGGGCTTTATTCCCAAAGAAAGAGAATGATGAAATCAAAATATGTATGTAGATTTGCAAGGGAATCAGAGCAACTTAGAGTATTGAAATACAGGCATTCACAGACCAGGAAGTAAAAATAGAAGTCTAATCCTGTACAACTGGACACAGAGCTAGGCATGGGATCAGGAATCTGAGTTTAGGAGCCTCTGTGCAGAGCAATGTCCTTCACTCATATATCCATATATTCATTCATATATTCACTTTTCCATTATTAATTTTTATTGATATAAAGATAGATGGTTTTCACAATGCTAAAATAAAACTAAGGTCAGGAAGATAGTATGTTAAATTTAAAAAAAAAAAACCTCACTCAAAGGTCTGTGAGGCTATGACACATGTTACATACTTACAGTGGAAAAGGAGTTGTCTGAAACTTATGGTGGCTAGGTCTTTCTATAATAGGGATTGGAAAGGGAAAGGCCATGTTAAGATTGCAGGGGGAGTCTCACAATATCTCATGAATAGCTCATAATTTGGATAGGCAAGTAATTTAAAAATCCTTGGTCTTTGATATTCAAGGTTTTTTTGACAGATAGGGATGTCAAATATTTTACTATTGTCCTGTATACTGACCTTTTTTCTCATTTTAAAAACACTATTTTTTTGTGATTGAAAATGCCATATCAGTTATAGATAGTACAGCAGAGATTTGAATGAGTAGCGCCATGTCTGGTATAGAACAGGAGGAAGAATATTCTAGGCATAAGAAAAAGGGAAAGATAAGAGGTATGAAGCTTTCCAGAAATTGTAAGAAGTGTATGGGCACTCAAATTGAGTATATGTATTTTGAGGGAAGTGAGATAAGGAAATCTTAAAAGGGAACCAGCACACTAGAAACTGAAGGTGGAGAAGGTGATGGATGATGGATTCTCATACAGAAAACCATTGTCCACCAGACTAGAATTCTTTGAGGGGTAAACATCGGTCAAATTTGTTAACAGCTGTATCAGTATGCAAACATACTTTTCATATTTAGCACTAGAGCCACTGCATTTCTTGTTGAAGGATGAATGAATGAATGAATGAATGAATGAATGAATGCTAAAACGTTAAAGGCTGAGAGAAAGTGTTTAGACATTATTCTTAAACAGAGAGGAACACACAAAGGCTGTTTTTTAATCTTTTTCAGCACAGGGTTAGGATCCACCATCTATTTCAGAAAGACAACACAGCTTGTGGTTTGAGGAGTGGACTGGAGGTAGAAAGACTAGTTAGGAGCCATTTAAATCACTGGTATTGAAGAATAATTATATATAAAATAAAAGCACAGGGGTAGCAGACATTAGAAGAGAAAGATTCATGAGTGAATGGAAAGGAGCAATGAATGGGATTGACATGCAGGGGTGGTTGGCAAAGGAAGCGGTGTGGTAGAGGATGGCATGGCAATCAATGAAAAAGAAAAGAGAGGAAGAGGAGTGATTTGTTTTTTACCTCCTCATCATCTGTGTTCTCACATGAAAGTCACTTTTTAGGAACAGAAATATCAAAACATGTTTGATTACACTAAGTATCCACATGTATTCCCAGCATAAATACCATTCTTTTACTTTAATTACCTTATATTTAATTGTTTTAAAAGAATTCTTTGTTAGCAAAGGTGATCTAACACTGGCAGATGTATCTTACTCCTCTTCGCATAGTTAGCATTTAGCAATTTGCCTGTAGTGCAGCAAATGTTCATTGATTCAATGTAAACATGGTCCTAATATTTTTTACTTATTACTCTAAATATTAAATTATTAAGTGTCTATTAGGTATCTGTAAGCCTCTGCTTTTTGACCATTTCTCGACCATCTATCCATTGCTTGCCAATAATGTTGCCAATAAGAAGCCTCTGAGAGCTTTCTTTATTCATGTTTTGTAATGCAAATACCAGTTTATTTGGTCCTCATTTCATTGCTCTATCCCAGATATTTTGTGATTAACTAAGATGTTAACAAGGGTTAAGCATTTGACTATTGGTTTATGACTATATATTTCCCCATGTTTAATTTTTCTATAGTTTTAAAAAATATTTGACCTACCATATAAAAATATCTGGGAATAATGTATGTGAATCTACAATTTTAACAATCACCCCAGGTAATTCACATGTGCCCTAATGACTGAAAATTATAGTACTGGAATAAAGAGAGAATATCCTGGAAATCTGGAATTGTTTCCTCTAATTTATTGACCCCAACTCTCAGACCCTTTGATTAAGATGCTGCTCAATAAGAACTCTGAAACTAAGAAAATTCACTAGATTTTACTGAATATATTTTTGAAAAAAATAACAAGAAAATGAAATATCAACATTGAAGATCAGAGCGAGAAAACATATGAATTTTCTTAAACTCATAACATTTAAATCATTTCCTTTGCTTCAGTTATTTCTAGAGCATCTCAATTTCTCAAGATGAAATTTTAACCCTTAGCAATGACAAGGTAAAAGAAATGAGACTGGAATGTTTTTTTTTCTCTTTTTAGAATAGATGTTTCCAAACAACATTATACATTTTTAATCATGCTGTGAGTATCACAGCAATATTAATTCAAAATGATGTTTGAGGAATGACAATTTGGGGAATAAAAATCATATGGCAAGCAAACCTAGAGCCTGATTTTAGGATGCACTAGCTTAAATGCTAATATTGAATAGAAATATTTCAATCTCATGTAATGACTCAAAAAGACATTTACCTTACCAAGAAAAATTAAAATTCTTCAAAAAATAAATTCTGGGAACTTTTGTGGCTAGAAATTCAGGGCATGCAGGGAGAGTGCAGAGAAATGTACAGACTGTGTTTATGCCTTACCTAAATGCAGTAAGGGATATAATATACTGGAAAAAATTTATTCCTCTCTAATTCAGTATTTATGTACCCTGTGTTTTCTTGTGTATTGGGATCATAGGAGATGAGTATCAGTAAAATTTGAAGGATAATATTGTGGCACATTTTACTCAGATGTAGTTTGAAAGCGCTAAGTTAACAATTGCATTTTATTCTAGAGCTTAACCATATGTATAAAATTATCTTGACATTTTGACAAGATTTTGATAATCTTATGATTATAGTTTTATTTTCTATTATAAGGAATGTAAAATGAAATAAATTTGATCATATAATTTTTAGGGTCCTGAGTCTGACAGGCATTGTCAGCTTTTCAGATGTTAAGGATCAAAGTTCCTTATTAACTCCGTGGGAATAGCCAATTCTTAGCCCATGGTCTTATCATCCCCTAGACTGGCTTATGAATTCCTGAAACTGTATGAACTGTTTTCCGGCAGTGTAGATCTTTTGCTTTTAAAAGATTCTTAAAGGATGCCTTACAATCAACTCAATTCTGACCAGTTATCTTATTACAGTATGCTATTTTTAATATGGGAAATAGGGGCATAAATTTAGTCCTCATGTTCTTCTCAACTTAAAGAGAAGATATTTTTTGTCCCACTTTCCTCAATTTCTTTCCATTTAAAAAATCTTAATTAAGGGGCACCTCGGTGGTTCAGTTGGTTAAGGGTCCAACTCATGATTTTGGCTCAGGTCATGATCACACGGCTGTGAGATGAGCCCCGCGTGGTGCTCTGCATTGAGCATGGAGACTGCTTGGGATTCTCTCTCTCCCTCTGCCCCTCCCCAACTTGTGCACATGTGCAGGTGTGCATATGCACATGCGTTCTCTTTCTAACAATAAAAAACTATTATATATTTTATACAGTATACATATAAGAGACTAGTTTTGTTGACATTTCTTTCTAATAGTTTCATGTTCACATATTTTGTTAGTGTTTATATTCTGCCCAGCTCATCCAGAATATAAGAAACATTAGAATAGGATCTTGATAACGTTCAAATATTAGGTACTAAATAAATAATTGGTTAACAAATATTAAATGAATGTTATTTTTACAACTATAAAGCATGCTCATTTTTTCCTCTTAATGTGTGACATATTTTGGCCAAGATACCATATAGGCAGGATAGATTAAGATAGGCTAGTAATTTTGCAAATCTTTAACAGGCCTTACTTACTTGCTCAATATTTACTTACAAGAATTTGAGCACTTACTAACCCAGTCTTATTTGTCAGAGTACTTCCTCAAACTGAAGTTTTGAAGGGGAGTTCTGATAAAAAAAAATATTGTCTTATCCATCATGTGATATTTCCACACATGATTTAGTACCCCTTTATAAATTGGTGTTCTAGGCCATCTGACTGGCCAGCTTTCTAATTTGGCTTAAAATCTATTTGGGTCAAATCAATAAGGGTGAAGTGAGATGAGGCCTCAACTAATCTGTCATCCAGAGGGCAATTCTTGAATGTCAATACAGTCATTTATGGTCATTCCCATGGAGAGGCCCTGGAAATCCTTTTAATGAGGAATCCAAGCCATGAAGCAAAGGGTGAAGGCCAAGCAAAGCTGGTAATTCTCCAGATATCAAATACAAACTCAGAGATGCAGGTCTCAGAGAGTGCTAATGGGTTTTGTTGAAAACTTGCTTGCTGCCTGCCAGTTTTTATTGGTCTTGCCCCAGGTGCTACAACTCCTATTCCAAAAGTATCATAAAATAACCTGTGGCCTTTGATATTTCTTCAGGGAAAGAATATTTCCAGTAAATAGTGGAGTGCCTTCTAGGTACCTGAGAGTTAAAAGAAATCTACTAATTCACTGAAAAACTTGGAACACAAAGTGCCTATCTTACTAATGTTATTTACGTATTAAGGAAATATACATTAAGTGCCCACCCACAACGATCACTATGTGAAGTGCTAGACAAATAAAAAAGTAATGCACAGTTCCTTCTCTTAAGAAGCTTATAGTTTAAAGGGGTGCCAGATCAATTATACAAAATTACACAGCAGTGTCGTAAGTACGATGATACAAGCCAGTAGAAAGACTTAAGAGAACACATGAGACAGAAAACAGCCCCAGTCACAGGAAGAACACAGTGTGTCCCCGCCAACCACTCACAATATATATGACATTATCTGAATGAAAGAAATGCCGAAGAATTTTCTCTTTATCCTATCCGTGAGATTCATTTAGTTTTTACATAAAGTTTAAGTCTTTCCTGTGAAAGCGAAACTTAGAAAACAAAATAGTAATTGAAGCAGCCTGGTTTGGACTGATCCTGGGATGGTTTATGATGTGAAACAGGGTGCTTCTGCATCCTGAGAAACTAATGTTTCTCTGGAGGAATTTCAGCACTGGGCAGAGACTGGAGAGAAACAAGAAAAAGTTCAAAGACATAGGATCCTGACCTCTGTTTCTGTTTCAGTCAGAGTGGCTTACTCTCATCTACTTAATAGAGTAAGGTCTGATGCAAAATTTCAATTAAAGGATGTTTATTGTGTGTGTGGTAACAAAAATAAGTTTCAAAAACTCTAATGTAAACAAAGCAGTGCAAAGTCTTACTGTTGTAATCATTTCCTATGTAATATTTCCAACTCTAAACTCCTTAGCCTACATTTTCAGGTCCTGTATACCCTGCTTCTATCTGCCATTTCTGGATGATTTCTCACAGTCTGACATCCCACCAATCCATTGCCCCAACCACCGGAGAGTTCATTACATTTCTTTACTTTGTAGATGTCTAGATATTATGAATTTTCATATTTTAATGCTTTCCAAATACGTTAAACTCTGCTTTTGTTGTTTTCCTCAGAGACTTAGAGACTGTTTAGCATTTATATTAATTCACCCACATCTTTTTATGCTTGTTTTTCACATAAATTATATTTAAAGTCATCTAGTTTAAGGTAGAACTATGGAATTTAACAGTCAGGACCAGCATCTTAGAGAGAACTACCTCTCCTTCTATCCATAGGGTTAGAGTTTAGGGTTAGCTTTTGTCTCAATGATTGTTATTGAAATACTATTACTAGTGTATCAAAACTCCTGAGGTCTTCATGCAAAGAATCTCTTTGCACTGGGACTCACAACACTAAAGAATAACTATTAATTATTACATTTTGGTCAACTGTTCCAGTCAATGCATTAACTTTGGATGGGCCTTTCTCCAGATTATAATTTCATATCTCTCTTTTCCAAAAGTATCTTGGTAGAGAGTAATACACATATTTTTTACATAGTTTATGTATTTTAAATGGAATAGTCACAGGAATAAAAGGTTTAGTATAGGGAATATAGTCAGTGGGTTATAACAGTGTTATATGGTGACAGATGGGGGCTACAATTGAGCATAGCATAATGTATAGAGATGTTGAATTACCATGTTGTAACACATTAAACTAATGTAACATTGTGTGTCAATGATATTCAAATAAAAAATTTAAGTGCAAAAGTTCAAAAGAAGGAACATTTTTTCAAATGCAACTTACATCAAAATAATAAAGTCAAAGTTATTCAGAAGAGCTGAACATTTCAAGTAATAAAAATGGGAAATATTAGCATGTAATATTTGGTATTCTATCAAAGTTTATCATAATATAATTGGGCACTTAATCAGAACATCAATACTGCTAGGAATAAGAGAGCTGAGTGATAATTCTCTTACATAAATTGCAATCAAGAAGCAATTAAGCAGCATTAATCATAATAGCCAAGAAAGGGAAATAAATGTCCACGTCCATCAACAGACAAATGGATAAAGAAAATGGATAAATATCTATAGATGATACAGATACAGATATTATTCAGCCTTAAAAATGAAGGAAATCCTAACATTTGTAACAATATAACGGGCCTGGATTACATTATGCTAAGTGAAATTATTCAGTCACAGAAAGTCACAAATACACATAATCTTACTTACATTGGAATCTGAAATACTCAAAGTAGTAAAAACAGAGAATAGGTTCTTAGTTGCCAGAGGACCAGGAGAGGAGGAAATGGGTAGTTGTTCAATGTGTACAAAGTTACAATTACACTAGATGAATACGTTTTAGAGATCTGTACAACATAGTGTCTATTGTTAAAATATGGTGTTTTGCACTTAAGAGTCTGTGAAGAGGGTAGATCTCAAGGTAAGTATTACTAACACACAAACACACACAAAGCAAGGATATACAAGAAATCTTTTAGAGATAATAGGTATGTGTCTTATCTTGATAGTGGTGATGGTATCATCAAATATATGTATATTCAAATGGATCAAAAGCTGTCAATTAAATATGTGCAGTTTTTTTGTATATTAAGTATAACTTAATGAAGCTGAAAAAAAAAAGAACAACTTCCATTTCTGGAGTGGCAGTACAAGTTACTCCACAGACCTGATTCTCAGTAAAACAACCAATAATCGGTTGAATAGTATCCTCCCAAGGTTCACATTCACTGAAAACATCAGGCTGTGACCTTCTTTGGACATTGTGTCTTTGCAGATGTAATCAAGGTAAGGAACTCGAGATGAGATCATCCTGGATTTAGGTTGAGCCCTAAATCCAATGGCCGGTATCCTTATCAGGAGAGGAGAGGGCACACAGGAACAGAGAGAAGATGGCCATGTGGAGACATAGGCAGTGACTGGAGTTCTCCTGCCACAGCCAAGAGTGTCAAGAACCACCAGAAGCTGGGATAGGCAAGGGAGGGTTCTCCTGTAAAAGCTTCAGAGAGAGTATGGCCCTTCCAATACCTTGATTTCATACTTCCCACCTCCAAAACTCTGACAGAATACATTTCTGTTGTTTCAGACCTCCAGTTTGAATAATTTGTTATGGCAGCCTTTCAAAATTAATATATACTCATAAGTGGGGAAAACTTAAAAACTCTGGAAGTTGAGTGAAGAGCACAGAAAAGAATGAAGAAATATTTTATCCAAGAAAACTACTAAATATAGGCAATAATAGGGATTGTCTATTGCCCTTGAGCCATGACCTGCTCGTCCCTAGGTCTTTTTGGTGGAAGCTCCACTCTAGGTGATTGTGACCAAGAAGATGGGGCTCCTTTTCTTGTCAGCCATCAGTCAAGAGATAGAGACATAAGCTAGGATACAGACTGGTAAATCTTACCACTCTGATGAAATCTACTACCATCTATATTCTATTATATTCAAAATCTGTGCGTATCACACAAGTGGAAATAACCATTTAGTAGAGAGGAAAGTGGGAAAATAAAGGAAAAAGGAAGTAATCCTGACTATCAGATTTTGCAGAAAAGGTGATGAGAGATAAGAGAGATGGGAATACTTAAGAGATGATGTGATTTGTCTAAAAATTCAACAAGTGTTCATTTTTGTAGTCAGAAATAGCTTCTGGGAGTATAAATTTTCATTCTTGAGGTTACTGCCAATTGTTTGAATAGTTTAGTGTTTCAGGACTTTCCTTTTTAGGTTAGTGACACCCTCAAGAAAAAAAGTGAGTTTATAGAATTTAAAATATAATCCAATAGTGCTACATAACTAATGGTGCACTTTATGCGATCTCACTTTTAAGTGCTTTCTTTTAAATCTCCTAAACTAATTCCTTCATTATATGCCAAATCCCAGTTGATCCTTAAAGATATAGGCTCTTTTACCTTAAAGATATAGGCTCCAAATCTTTTCCTGATTTGGAGTTTATTCTGCCTATAAAGTACAACATAAAACCATTTTTTGCTATTAGTATCATTTTTCAAAAAGCCAAGTCTAAGATCCAGAGGGACTGAGTGAGGAAAAAAGTGGAGAGGGTGCCTTGTGGACACGATTACCAACTTTGGCCAGCTGAAAGCAGCAAAAAGCAATGTGCATACTAAAGGGGGAAAGGGAAGGAATTCTCAAAAGGGTATAAAAATGCAAACAGAAATAACAGAAATAGCTCCAAAGGCATTATACTATAAATTTCTATGAATACATAATTTTCATAAAAAGAAATTCTAACTAACTTATACATACCCTTTAATTAATTGTGACTGATTCCCCATTTTATTTTCAAAAAGTGAAGTGCTGTGTAAGCTATTTTTAAAAATTCTAGTGTATTTATATTTCTCTCTCCATAGTGTTACCAATAATTTGTTAAAATCCACTATCTTAAAAAACATGTACAGTGGTAACTATAAGTTTAAAATATCTGGCAAACTTGTTCCATCCTATCTGAAGACAGAATATTATGTTGGGCTCTACTAATTGTCAATTTTGTTATATACAGCAAACATCTCTATTGACTGAAAAGCAATACATGTCATGGACTTGAATGAACAAAGACCTTTCATCTTCATTTACCTTACATGTTATATTATGTGTTTGCCTTGCCATTATTCTTGGCAATACCATCAACTAGTACATTTGCTTGCAAGTCATTTCTTCAATTATTTTCAAGTGAAAAATCACTAATGCATTGCAGAAAGCCATTTTTAAGCCACTGCGTGTAATTTATGAAATATACTTGGAGTGATTTTAAGTCTGTCTCTAATGAGTTGCATTTCTACCTCAAACACCACCAGGAAAATATTATCTGAGGGTGACTAAAATTAATAAAACCCACATGAAAAAAGAGCATGAATTGTTCACTGATGGGCTTGCCCTCGGCAAACATAAAGTTCTCATTACACATGTGTTGAATAAATAAGTTCTAGTATTTTCCACAATGGAAGTTATGATAATATGAACCATTGTTCAAATTGTCACAGTGCTGCAGAGAGAGGAACACTATAAAATTTAAGTTTGGTTGATGAAAGGAGAGCCGAGAATCTGTGAGGAAAATATAGAGAAAAGATCTGGGGGAAAAAAGTGCATCCAAGAAGTCCCATCAAATATAAAATTTCAAGTTTTCTAGTAATTGGAAAAGTCACCTGTCTCTGTGAAATCTGTTTCAAATATTTAAAATGAGTATAATCAACTAGAAAGTTTTATGATAAAACTTTCCATTGTCTTATGTTCATTATTTTTTCAGTAATTGCCACTGTACACGGCTTTACCTTTTTATGAAATTGACAATTACTGAAATGATACTGTTGAATTTGTGTTGATCACTATCCACATGTATTGGTGAAAACTGGATAAAAATTAAGACAATATAGGCATTTTTGCACATTCCATAGCTCAGCTATTCATAAACACACAAAAATAAAATATACATTATAAGTACTTTATATTTAAGTTGTTTTACAATAAAATTATTTTCAAAATGTTATAATTTGGGTATTACTTTGAGTCTCATTCAATGAAATTAATAAGCCCATTTTGTTCCCACCAAATTTGTTCAGTCAATTTGACCCTACTATTTGCATGTGGTTGAATCACAGTGCAAAATACCTTTATCTCCAATCACTATACATAATAATTCCTCACATTTACTGCAGCTTTGACTCTCAGTCCATCTCAGGTTCTCTTACTACACCCCACATCCCTTTTTTTAGTCAATCTTTATCTTTCAAAAAGCTGACAATGAGGTTAGGTAGGGTAGGGAATGTTGGCGTTAGGTTCTAAGAATGGAATAAAGATTCCTATTTGTTCACTAGTTGGTGATAAAAAAAACAACTAAAATTTCAATGCTTTCTAAGACCTAATCAAAAAAATTTATTCAAAGAAAGAAAACATATCAAAATGATTTTGTCAAAATAGCCACATAAAACAGGTTTGTGTGTGTTTTATGTTTATACCCCTGGATGATAACCTAGCTCTGTTCCATATGTGTTTTCCAAATAGAAGCAATTGTTCAGGCAATAAATATCAGGTGGATATAAACAAAGAAGAGGGAAGGACTGAGTTGATGCTGCTGTGTATGACATGCTTATATTTAGTAGCGTCTATCTTAGGCAATAAGGCATGCATTCTCCTTGACTGAGATCTGTGTTTCTGTTTTCCTGTATGCAATGTCAATCTGTGAAGACCAAGCAAAAAGGGAAGAAGAGATGGCTAACTTGGCAGAAAAAACTAAAGTGATGACTTTTAAGCTTTCCAATGGTGAAAGAGTAAAAGAGTGGGAAGCCAGCACAATGAAGTAGTACAACAAAATAACAGAGATGGCCTTAAGAAAAACTCAGTTTGCTTACAAACCTTTTTGTCCCCAAATAGGAGCATAGTTGGGGAAGGTGGTATGTATGAAAATCTATCAACCGTTTCCTATCAAACTAATTTTTAATATCATTAATGCACAGAAAGCTTTAGTAAAATAGTGAATAATGATAACTTGAGATGAGATAGAAACATTTAAACGGAAAGGTAGCCCAGTTATGGTTCCCACTCTACCTCTTAGGACTGCTCTCCGTTTGGTGTGAGGATAGTTGAAGGGACTTTTCTTCTATTTCTCATAAAGATAGATATGGCTCAATTTACAGTGAGAAAAATATCGATAGCACTCACAAACTGCCAAGAAATCTTTTATATGAGATGGGTTTGGGTGCATGGGCATAAATTCTACACATTAGAAATACTGATTGATAGTCCTCATTATTGGTTCTTCAGTTTGGCCAGCCATAACCTATTATTCACCTGGCATCTTGTGTTTATAGAAAATAGAGAGAAGGAGGCAGATAGTGAGAGAGGGAGAAGGGGGGGGGGGAGAGAGAGAGAGAGAGAGAGAGAGAGAGAGAGAGAGAGAGAGAGAGAGAGAGAGAGGAAGCCAGGCAGGCAGAGACGGTTAAGAGATACATCACATGCACTCATAATTTCATTTTGTTGGCATTTCTTTCTTTCTAGGAAAAAACAGTTAATGCGGCAATCCCTACTTTGGGCTCTTTTCAATATATGAAATGTGGTTAACAATAATAAGATTAAAAATAAAGATATAAGCAAGGCAATATCTTATAGATAATACACTCTGCTTTGTTTTTTCTTATGATCTCAATATATTCCCAAATAATGGCATTTGAAGAAATTGTGTCTCTGATTAAGGTGAAGGTATTTAGCTGAAGAAGCAGGTAGTAATGGAAACCTGGGACTTTAAAGAAAATTTTGAGTCCAAGTTTTAGAATAAGCAGATGCAGGAAAAACAGAATGATTATTTATTAACATAATAATGATTCTCATGTTAATTAGAATGGCTGGGAACCTCATGGCCAGGAATCTCATCATTATAAACAAGTAATTTCGAAGAATTATTATCTATTTTTCCTGCCATGTTAATTATTCATTGGGGTTAGTTTTATTTTTTAATTTTTTTAATTAAAATTTTAAAAAATGTTTTTTTTTTTATTTTTGAGAGAAAGAGAGACAGAGTGTGAGCAAGAGAGGGGCAGAGAGACAGAGGAAGACACAGAGTCCAAAGCAGGGTCCAGGCTCCAAGCTGTCAGCACAGAGCTGGACCCAGGGCTCAATCCACAAGCCCCAAGATCATGACCTGAGCTGAAGCTGGATGTCCAACAGACTGAGCCACCCAGGCACCCTCGGGTTAGTTTTCTAATATAAAAAATGCAACTGACTTTCTTTTTTAAAAAAGTTCTGTCTTTCATTTTTTTCTTTTCTTGACTTATTAAAATTAAAATGTTTTGTATAGGGTTACGGATTGGAATTATGAGTTTATATGCAAAAGATCCAGATTGTCAGGGCAGAAGCAGCATGAACAGACATATATGTATTTGGATAGACTTACCCTGTCTGTATTAGAGCTGAGATGGCTCAAATCTGTACTGTATTTGTGTGTGTGTGTGTGTGTGTGTGTGTGTGTGTGTGTATCACACTTATATTTTATGTTATTCTAGCATCTATTTCTGGGTCCACTATTTGTATGCCACATGTTAATCAAATGTGTACATGTTCATAACATTCTTTGTCAACAAAAATTTTAAGCAGAGGTCAAAACAACAATTATAACTTAGGAGTTTATTTCAGAAGGCAGTATGTTTCTATGAATACTTATACAATACTTACTAATATTAGAGCTTTAACCATTGGCCCCATGAAATTATCAAGGAAAAACATATTCAATTCTACAAAGAGAGAAATCAACTAAATCTACTTATGTCAGAACAGTGAGAAAAGCTATATTCCTAAAACAGAATTCATTGTATTCTGAGCATCTATAGTTTTTCTTGAACTTCTTTATATTATTTTGATATTTTGATATTTTTAGTGAGCACAAAAAAAACCAAAAGAACTCTATAAAATAGTCCCTCAACTTCTCAGTTGATAATAGTTTGTTCACCAGTATTTACTATTAATCACGTTTCTATAGTTGTATATAGGAATAATTTGGAGAAGGAAGATAACTTTGTATTTGATAAAAAATACTGCATGAGCTTTCTTGGATTACAGATAAGCAAAATTTTCTCAGTCTTAAGAAGACTGATTTCAGTAATGCTTTTGCCAACATATCATGTAGTATCTTTTCAGAGACAATGAAGAAAGGTGATCTGAATGATTTTACTGGAAGTTAGATTGTAACTGGTTAAACCATAGTATCTATGGAGGTCCTGGGAGTCAGTGGTAAGGGTTGAACACATGGATTTTACCTGCTATCTCAGTGGCTACATCCAATTCATTTGGGTATGAACATCTGAAAATTCCTGGAGAGGCTGGATCTCCCAGTAATAGCTATTAGTTATTTTTGGAATTTGCTCTTTGAAAAAGCTCACTGTCTGCATAAGGACCTCCTTTATCAGACAATACTTCACCATAAATACAGTTCAGATTCACAGGGATGAGTTTCCTGCACCTTTTGAGATCTTTAGTGTGTTTCTGACCCAATTTCATATCTCACCTCCATTCCCAGCCCCATGTTGATGCAGAATAACTATGATCTATGTCTTAAGATCCCTAAATTTAAAAAAAATGTTGTGCATTAGTTTACAGTATTATAGTATTATTATAATTTTGAAATACATTGAAAATAAAATCAGATGCAATGAGAGATGTGGAAGAAAAGGAGAAAGGGGGAAATAAAGAGAAGGGAAAAAGAGAGTAAGGTAGAAAGGAAGGAGAAAGCGGAGTAAAACTGGAATAAATGAGTGAACAAAGGAACCAATGGATGAGGGGACATGGCCTGAGACCATACATATTTGTTGGGTTAAAGAAAGGGAGAGGGGCACCTGGGTGGCTCAGTCAGTTGAGCATATGACTTTGACTCAGGTCATGATCTGGCGGTTTTTGAATTCGAGCCCCCCATCAGACTCACTGCTGTTAGTACAGAGCCTGCTTTGGATCCTTTGTCCCCCTCTCTCTGTTCCTCCCCCCACTGCACTCTCTCAAAAATACATAAATATTAAAAAAAAAGAAAGGGAGAAAGAAACTAAGGTAGGAGGAAGAGAAACATAGCTAACCTTCTTTAACTGTTTTGTATGTAATAGTCACTGTACTAGGCAGTTCCACTTATTATACATGAAATTCGATCTTTACAGCTTCCTTGTAAGATAACTGTTTTCTATGTAATAGAACTGAGATTCTGTGCCTTGTCTGTCAGAATCTGAATCCCCGGATCTTTATATTAAAGAGCACATGAAGTGAGCTGTGCTCATTGTCAAAACTACACAGCAAGCCTTTTTTATCCTTAAACTTTCCCACCACCCTAACTAAATGATATGTAGCCATATGCTTGGTAATTAAAAGGCTGAAGGTTTCTCTCAACCATTTTAATCACCCTTATGTCATTTCTAGGTTGTAATTTGCATAATACTGGTTCAAAAAAATGAAGAATCTATGTGGTGTTTTAAACTATGCTAATATTTAATAGGGAGGCAGAGAAGACAACGACACTGATATGCAACTTTCCTTCCTAGACAGATTTTCTGTCTAAAACAAGATGTGAAGAAATTACACATTGTGTGATCAGGAGAACAGTAGTGAAATTAAATCTCTCCTCTGGGAGAGAGTCAGCTTCAGCCACTGTAAACCTGCCTTTGAGACGAACACAATGCATGCTGCTATACTGTTAGAGTACAGATTCCAGAAAGACAAAATAGTTAGTAATTTTGCTGTTAAAAACACCTGAAATACGTGATGGCGATTAAGAAGTGCACCTGTTGATGAGCACTGGGTATTGTATGGAAGTGTTGAATCACTATATTGTATACTGGAAACTAATATTACACTTTATGTTAACTGGAACTTAAATAAAACCTAAAACAAACCTGAAAATAAATCAAATTTACAAAATGTAGAAAATTCCATTTTAGGTTATTAAATGTGCTTACATCATTTAGATGAGTTTCATGCTGGGAAAATTAACAATGGATCTCATACACACAAAGACATACACCCTTACATCCAATTTATTATGTTTGCAAATGTTAATGAGGAGGAAACAAGTAAAATGTATGTAAGCAATAAAATGGGAATTTAAAAGGGGAGGGGGAAGGTGTTGATTTAAATAACTTTGCTGAGTATAATCTGTAAGAGTACAAAGTAGAAGGAACTACATATAGGAACTGTACTCTAGTTGATAAAGCTGGTTTCCAAAGGGGCATGGGATTACAATTTTGATACTATTATACATGCATATTAGGATTGAACAATTAAATAAATGGAGCCAGATTTCTCACTTTTGTAATGAGAATTTACAGATAAGGGGAGGTGGGTGAAATAATCCATGCGGTAATGGATTAGAGCTAGAGATGTCAATATGAACTCATGGTTAGATTAGTATGGAGACAGATAGTTACATATAGACCTATGTATAGATGCTTGCATATACCTGGGTAGCCTACATATGTACATGTGTTTCAGTCAGCTGAGGGGCTTAAAAATGATACCCCATTAACAATGAGCATACTCATCCGTATCTTGGTTTCCTAATACCATTCTCAAATAAGAAAACAACAACAAAACAAACAAACAATAAAAAGGGACATTATCAAGATGTTTGATTCCAGGACTGGGGCAGAAAATATATAAGATGAAGCTGGAATATTTTGTTGTGCCAGAAATAAAAGAAATGCTCAAAAAATTTGAAGACAATTTGTTAAAGGGACACTGGGACCAACTAAAAGAGTTCCCAATGGTGAAAGATGGAAAAATTTGATCAAAATAAGTCAAGTTGTTTTGAACTATAATCCAAAATTAAATTCCTGAGTCCAGTAATTTTTAATAAATTAATAAATGGAGAGGAGCAGACAAATCTCCCATGCAGAAGAATTCCAAATACTTTATGTAGATGCCCTGCGCTCAAAAGGGGGAGTATGACTCCCATTCCTTAAGTATGTGCTGTACAACTGTAGCAAAAGTAGTAAGGATTCCTGGGATTTAGGGGAGAGAGGAAGCAAAGTAACCTGCATTCCATCAATATAGAAGAAAAATAACTGGAATGATTCTAAGAAGTAGATTCTACTCCCTGAGTTTCTACAACAAAAACTATCAATTTCTGGGGCACCTGGGTGGTTCAGCCGGTTAAGCGACTGACTGGCTCAGGTCATGATCTCTCGGTTTGTGAGTTCCAGTCCCGTGTTGGGCTCTGTGCTAATAGCTCTAAGCCTGGAGCCTGATTTGGATTCTGGGTCTCCTCCTCTCTCTGCCCCTCCCATGCTCATGCTCTGTCTCTCTCTGTCTCTCAATAATAAATAAACGTTAAAAACTTCTTTAAAAACTATCAATTTCTACTGTACATGTATCGTCTTCTAAAAGGGACATTGTAATGCACCTTACCTATGCCGCAACAACTTGAGGTTGAGAAATTGTTTACAAAACATGTATTGACGTTTCATAAGAAATATGCAAATAAATATCTGTCTTCTTTCTTTTTTTAAAAAAGAAACTAACACTTTGTGGTTTTTTAGTGGTTATTAATTTTGAGAGAGAGAGCAAGGGAGGGGCAGAGAGACAGGGAGAGAGAGAATCTCAAGCAGGCTCCGGCTTTCAGCTCAGAGCCTGACGTGGGGCTCAATCCCATGAACTGTGAGATCATGATCTGAGCTGAAATCATGAGTTGTATGCTCAACCAAATGAGCCACGTGGGCACCCCCTCTCTCTTTGATCTTCAGCCTATTTCCTCTTCTACATCTATCACAATCATTCTTGAAGACTACTAAAATTGGTAATCCATTGATCTCACTGCTTTTGTGGTAGTCTTCCTGTCAAAGTCAATAATGTTCTCTGTATTACTGAACACTGTCAAGACTTAATTTTCCTCTTTATCTATCTGCCTAATTGAACACAGCTGATCACCCACTACTTCTTGAAGCATATTTTTCCTGTGGCTTTGAAATTCTCCTGACTTTTCTCCTACTTAGTTTTTTAGTCAGTCTCCTTCACTGGTTCTTCCTGATTTCTTTAATCTGAAACACTGTTGTGTTACAAAGTTCAGAGGCAGTCTCCCATGACCTTTTCCTTCTCAATCTACACTTGGTCATTTGCTGAGTTTATTCACCCTTCTACCTTTAAACATCATCTTTAAGATAATGATTCTCAAACTTGTATCTCTAACCACATCATCTTTCCTGAACTTTGTTTTATGTGTCTAATGAGTACTCAGTACATCCACTTGGATGTCTAATTGGCATCCCAGAGCTCATCTCTCTAAATGATATCCACTTATATGTCTTATCCACTGTAAATCAACTTTATCTCAAACTTTCCTCAACTCATTAAGTGGTACTCTTTCTTTCCATTTTCTCAGACTTTGGAGTCATCCTTGACATCTTTCTTTATCTTACATCCCACATCTAACCCATCAATAAATCCTGTTAGTGCTACTTTCTGATCATAACCAGAATCCTATAACATTTTACCTTCTCAAACAAACCACCTTCATCTTTTACCTGGATGTTGACAAAGGCTTCTCATGGTATTTGTCCTTCCATTCTTTCACCTAAACATGGTATTCTCCATAGAACACTGGTTGATCCTTAAAAAATGTAAGTCATAGGTCCGCGATGTATGATTACGCAGATTGTGCTGTGTGCAGCTGGAAAGAACACCATTCTCATATCACTTGTGGACTTTTACACCTATTATGACAATGCTATCACAGACAGTGAAAGGTCTGGAGAAAATAATGTCTCTTTTTTAATGACTGACACAACAGAGGCATCTGAGCGAACAGTAGCCTGAGATCATTCACTGTTCAGCTATCAAACAATGGCTATCCAATCACTCAGGATAAAAGTCTAACAAGTTTTTATGTAACCTGGCCCCTTGCTACTTCTCTTTTATTATCTCCTATTCCTACCTAGCTCAGTTTTTCTGAAAATTTTATCTAATAGGAATCACCTAGGGGGTTTGTCAAAATGTAGAATTGATTCAACAGGTCTAGGTAAAGACTTGGTTTCTGCGTTTCTAACAACCTCCCAGGTGATACTGATGGATGGTTCTAGTTTAGGGTCCCTGTTTCAGCCAATCTGTCTCTGCTCATGCTGTATTTACTCATGCTTAAAGACATTTATACTTTTCTTGTATTTGAAATACTCTGTCTCTAAATATCCTCAAGATTTACTCTCTCACATACTTTTGGTCATTAGGTTTTTTTTCCCTAATTAAATTTAGTTTTTAAATTTAGTAATTAAATTTCCCTAATTAAATTAAATTCCCTATTAAATTTAATTGAATATTAAATTAAATATCCTCTCCCTTTCCACAATCACTTTTCATTGTTTTGGGTAGACAATCTTTTCTTTCTGGCTGCTTTTAACATGTTCTTTATTTGTACTATTTTACTACAATGTTATAGGTATGTATTTCTATTAAATTATCCTGCTTAGAATTTGTTGCAGTTCCTGAATCTAAGGATTGTTGTCTTTCATAAATTCTACAAAACCTCTTGGTCATTATCTATTAAATACTATTATCTTCTTGAACTATGTTAAGATGTATATTAATGTAGATCTTTTCACATAACCTTATACTCACCTCCATGTCTCTTCGTCTTTCCTTCACACTTTCTATTGGTTACCCTTTGCTGCCTTTTGGTTGACTTATCTAGTCTTTTCTTTACTTAGTTAATTATCTTTAGTTGTGGCTAATCTTAATATTTAACTATTAATTAAAAAGTGTGTGTGTGAGTGTGTGTGTGTGTGATTTCTAGAAGTTTTATTTGGCTTTTTAAAAAGTCTACCATTCATTTTTGGTAATGTCATTTATTTTTCAGCAAATTCTTAAAGTTATATTTTATTTCTTTAAAATATTTGATAATACAAATATTATGTAATAAGAAATACATTTACATTTAAATTGTAATTTTAAATTATATCAAAAAAATTTAATTCAAAAATTTTGTGAGTATGATTCTGCAGGCAGTTATTGTACTGACTAACTCACAAGGGTTTATTTCTTTAGGTGTTATGTTGTTTGTTTGTGGGGTCAGCACAGAGCCTGATGTGGGGCCAATGCAGGGCTCTAATCCACGAAGCTGCGAGATCATGACCTGAGCCAAAATCAAGAGTCAGACGTGTAACCAACTGAGCTACCCAGGCACCCCTGTCTGTTTGTTTTAAAGTGAGATTTCATTTGGTAAAAATTCTCCTGTAACTGTTCTTTGTCCCTCTGTGCAAGCATGCTTTGGGAGAGAATGTGCATTTGACTATTCCAGGCTCCTGGAAGAACTAACTAAACAATACTACTAATTTTGGCTTCAATGATAATGATGATGATAGCAGAGATGAAGACAGTTATTTTAGGACATAGACGTAATGTAAATTCTGGATCAAGACTTTTTTATTTCAAGTTTTTATTTAAACTCTAGTTAGTTAATACATACGGTAAAATTTGTTTCAGGTATAGAATTTAGAGATTCATCACTTACATATAACAGCCAGGGCTTATCACATGGCTTGTTCCCATTTGTAAAATAGGGCCAACCCTTTCAATCCTCCTAACCAGAATTCTGGGTACTTACATGCAAGATAGTAAGCTAATCACTTTACCAGGATATTAATTTAATCCTCACAGTGACTCTACAAGGTAAGTAGGTGTTCTTATTTCCAGGTATGAATAAGCAACTGAAGCATAGGCAGTTTGATTCTGGGGATTAGTTGGCTGATAATAACTATCTCAGAGAGACATTGTGAAGATACACATATAATACTTAGGAAAGCAAGTGTCCCTGGAATGGAGTTGATGCTTGATGAACTTAAAGCTGGGCCTATGTTCTAAGATTAGGCTTTAGAAATTGAAACAGAAACCAAAGCTAAATCAAGAGAGAAGGAATAATAACCCCTAGCTCAGAGAGAGTAAATTGGCTCAACCTATGAGATAATATACCTGACATATGCTTGGTTGGCCTTCTTTGAAGATTTGCCAGAATTCAGAATAGGTTCTCTGCTTTCTTTTATTATAGAAACATGTACTGTGTTGGGCATATAGTAAATGTCTAATAAGTGTTTGTTACATTAACACACTATTGGGCCTCTTACTCATCTCCAGGCTTGATAAGCATGACTTTATTATTTTTTTTCTAGGTTTCTTATTTTTTTTTATTAAAATTTTTTTTAATGTTTTGTTTATTTATTTATTTTTCAATATATGAAGTTTATTGTCAAATTGGTTTCCATACAACACCCAGTGCTCATCCCAAAAGGTGCCCTCCTCAATACCCACCCTCCCCTCCCTCCCACCCCCATCAACCCTCAGTTTGTTCTCAGTTTTTAAGAGTCTCTTAGATAAGCATGACTTTAATACTGCAATACCATTGGTCTGAACTAGCAGCAGTTCATTTTTATGAATTGAAAGAGAGTTCCAGTTCTATTAAGTAGTTGTAGAATTACTACAGTGATATTTGGAAACATAAATATACTATGTATCTTCTTTGTACAACTAAAGTGAAAGTGTATTTTTCCTTTATATTATTTTATTTATTTTTCACAGAAGCCCCCTGAGTCATTAGTATGAGCTCACTGATTTTATTGATAAGAAAACTCAGGTATCAAAAAATTACATAACTAGCCTATGCCACATAGAAAATAAGATATGAAGTATAGATTTAAACCCAGATTTTATACTTTAGGAGGATTTTATCATTTAATAAGCATTCCTCCTAAGGGCAATTTTGTGGCTGTGTCTGACAGTTTTCCAATGTTGGAGATGAAAGCTTTTTTTTTTATAATTAAAGTTACAATATAGATATAAGACATGGGCCAATATATATTTTATACTTATTATATGTAACATACATATAATATAATTTATATAATTCAATGCATCTTATTAACCCCTGGAGAGGCTTCTATATGTTGTTTAGGTATGCAATTATTTCTTATCCAGCACCTTCTTTTCATATTCTTCCTGATCTGTTTACTATCAGAAATTTTTTACTCATTAATTTATCATCTGCCTCCCCTTCCCCATTACACCCATCATCATGCAAGAAAGTAAGTTTTAATTGAGCAGGATCCTGACTATTTTGTTCACTGCTTAATCTACACATAGAAAGCAACATTGAGCACATTGTAGGAGGTTAAAAATATTACTGCATGAAAGAATAAATGTCTTAAAATTGCTGAGAATAGTACAGAGAATAACTTTTTCAGTGGTCAAAGCAATGAGAGGGTGAAGACAGATGGATACAACTTGCTCTTTTCAGTTCGTAAGGATGAATTTGACCACGTATATAAATAACCCAGAAAATTCAGAGAAAATCAAGATTCAGAACTTAATTCAACAAATCACAGAATATTAAATCTGGGAAAAGGCTTGCTTGAAGTTTAGAGGTAAGTTTAATAGGAATATCAGGCAATGGCTCTGTAAAACTCACCTTTTTTAAAAATATAATTTATTGTCAAATTGGCTAACATACAGTGTATAAAGTATGCTCTTGGTTTTTGGGGTAGATTGCTATGGTTCATCACTTACATAGTGTTGGAAGCCCTAGCATCAGCAATCAGACAACAAAATGATATAAAAAGCATCAAAATTGGCAAAGAAGAAGTCAAACTTTCACTTTTCGCAGATGACATGATACCCTCTATGGGAAACCCAAAAGACTCCACCAAAAGACTGCTAGAACTGATCCATGAATTCAGAGTAAAGTCTCAGGGTATAAAATCAATGTATAGAAATTGGTTGCATTTTTATGCACCAATAATGAGGCAACAGAAAGAGAAATCAAAAAACTCTTCTTTCAGAGAGGCACTAACAGGCTGAAAATATGAAAAGATGCAAAACAAGTACAACATAATTATAAACTGTTCATTAAAGCTGGACCCTGGAGGATTGCTACTTAGTGTCACTTTTCTTACTTCAGTTTCATCTAATTTGCATACATGAAGGAGTGAGAATTACATTTTTAAACACATATTCTCAAATCTATTCTATGGATTCAAATTAACCCAAAGGAGGTTCCTCTCACAGCTACAGTTTCTAGATAATCTGGCCCCTAACTCAGATCATGTAGATCAAGTTAACTTTTAACTGCCCCAACTGAACACATCAACCACAGTTCCCTATCTTTTAAATAAACAGGTAAACTGTTCAAATTAATGAAAAAGACAAGATAGAACATAAATGCCCTGCATCTCAACTGCAGCAGGATAATGATGCAAGCCCCCCACCTCTCTTGTTTTAAAAAAAATATAGCACTGCCCCCCTTGGAATTCAACATTTGCCAGGCAGAGCAGAAATAAGGACAGAATCAGAGATAGGGTCTTTGGTAGCCAATTGTGCAGTCTGATTTTCAATTTCTTTCTAGACTGCAAAAAGAACATAGGTAAGGGCTTGATGACATTAGCAGAGATAGAAGAAAATTCTGGGATTGTTTGCAGCTGCTACCTTGGATGTACCAAGAGAGGAGAAACAAATGAAAGATATACTAAATAAAATGCAATTATGGCCATCAGAAGATGGCCATGTAATAGCTGAAAGCGGACAACTGAGAAAATTAACATAGACTGTTAAGATTATGGATCAAGAGATGAGAGTTTCACAGGTGATCATAAAATATATCATCAAAACTGTGTTATTTCTCTGAGTGAAAAGGGGTGCTATTAATCATTACTTTGGAATTGCAAGAACAGAAACCACTTCTGTGTCTGCTGGGGGTATGAACTTGCTTGCTAGGGTGAAGGACACCATGCACGCTAAGTTGGAACCATTGCCTACAGAAGAAAAAACCCAAGATTCTTATGGAATTGTTGATATGACGATTTTTGCAAATATTATTTCCTGATATTTATTTATATGGGATCATTAATATTATTTCAATATACATATTCAGGGATCAGAATAAGGTTTATAGTTTCTTCTGGCCTAGCTTGGGTGTACAAAGCATGACTAAATATACAGCCCTTATTCTATTGATTCACTGGAAGAGAGAAGAGCTTCAATGTTCAGAAAGCCCAATTCTGGAATCTAAGCTATTTTCAGATGGAAGAGATACTTATTTATAACAGATACAAATAAAACATCCATGAAAAAATCAGTATCATGTGGGAGACAATCTACTCAAGATGAAAGAAGTCCTCAAATAACTTCATAGAACTTTCCTATGTCTTATTTCTTTTGCAGGATAATTCACATTTCAAATTTCCTCCTGTAGGTCAAGTTTGAATTTTAAACAAAATCCAAAAAGTACATAAGTCAATTCCCCCCAGGTCTATATATGTTAGTTCCTAGGTGGCTTGCAAAATGGTACCATGGGGTATTATGGCATCTAAAAGCCCTATATTGGGAGCATATCCAAAATTTCAGAGTCACAGCATTAACTCTGAACTTTCAATTTTCTTTCTGATGTTTCTACGGTGGACATATAAACCTTTTAAAGATGGAAAATGATAAGATATGGAAATAACTATATAGAGACAACAATGTAAGAAGATGTGTCATATATCATATTATTCAGGTTAAACAGAGGGACATTCTACCATGAGTTAGGAGAACATCAAAAAAGAGAATTTGGGGGCCACCTGGGTGGCTCAGTCCATTAAGCATCTGACTTTGGCTCAGGCCACAATCTCTCGGTCTGTTGGTTGGAGCCCCTTGTTGGGCTCTGTGCGGACATCTCAGAGCCCGGAGCCTGTTTCGAATTCTGTTTCTCCCTCTCTCTCTGTGCCCCTCCCCTGCTTGTGCTCTCTCTCTGTCTCTCAAAAATAAATAAACATAAAAAAAAGAGAGATTTTTGTCACATACCTAAACTCAGTCACATTGGTGGCTGACATTATTACAATAACATTATTATCATATTATTATTATTATTATTATTATTATTATTATTACTACTACTACTATTATTTTTATAAGATTATTATCACCAACCTCACATCCTGGGTATTTATTCATTGATTCATGAAAACTGATTCTAAATATTGTTAAGAACTTCTGTATCCAACAGTATGCTAGGTATTTGAGGATGCTTAAATAAAAGACACAGCTCACCACCTAGTCATGATATGGTAAGTAAACAATGAGAAAGATGGAACTCAGTTTCTCTGGCAACGTGAGTAAAAGTAAGGCAAGAGATACCATATGTTTTCACTCTTACGTGGATCCTGAGAAACTTAACAGAAACCCATGGGGGAGGGGAAGAAAAAAAAAAGAGGTTAGAGTGGGAGAAAGCCAAAGCATAAGAGACTCTTAAAAACTGAGAACAAACTGAGGGTTGATGGGGGGTGGGAGGGAGGGGAGGGTGGGTGATGGGTATTGAGGAGGGCACCTTTTGGGATGAGCACTGGGTGTTGCATGGAAACCAATTTGACAATACATTTCATATATTGAAAAAAATAAAGTAAGGCAAGAGGCAGGGGATCTATGGTAAATTTTTTTATTTTGTTTACACTGTTTCTCAGTTTGTTCCTGTCACCAACTTTTACCCTCTCCTCCTGATCTGTTTCATCCAGAAAACATTAAAAGTTTATATAACAGTTAATACTACTGGTCCCCAGTTTAATGTACTTCACAACACAAATTTCTCTAGAAATATCCCTTTAAAATACATTAATTTCCTCATTTCCTTCCTTCCTTCCTTCCTTCCTTCCTTCCTTCCTTCCTTCCTTCCACTAGTTAGATTAAGAATTTCTTTGTAATGCAAGTAAATACATGCAGGGGCACCTGGGCTCAGTCGGTTGAGTTACTACTTAAGCTCAGGGCAGATCTCACAGTTCTTGAGTTCTAGCGTGCTTCTCAGAGCAGTCTGCTGAGGATCCTCCAGAGCCCCTCTCTCTCTGCCCTTCCCCTGCTCGTGCTCTCTCTCTCTCTCAAAAATAAATAAATTAAAAAAAAATACATGTATAAGGTTTTATGGGATTGAGAAACTGGGCAGGGTTATATTTTAAGGAAGGTAAGAAGATAGAATAGTGACAGAAGTTAGGGGAAGAGGTCCAACCAAAAGATATTGCCCTGGATGGGAACCTTCAGTGCAGTCCTGAGGAAATGGTTTTCTGGCACTGGGAGAGGATTATGGAACAGGAGGAGAGTTCAAGAATGGAAGCCAAGATCACTGAATCAGGAGACCCTACTATAGGATAAATGCTTTACCAGGAATACTTAATTTTAGTCTCAAAATTTGAAGGATAGTATTGAAACTGTTTTGCAGCTAATAAAAATCATGGAACTGAATCATGAAATTGTCCAAGTGGTAAGTGATGGAGGTAGTAGTCAATCTCAACCCTCTGCAAAGCTTTATTCAGCGTGCAACCAACCCTACTCATGTTCAATATCACATACATAGGAATTCTAGTACCTAGATCATTCCATGTATTTGTGCTTTGGCTCAACCACTGGTAATAACTACATCTATATATTCTTATTCTTGCGTTTATTCTCCATAGAACTAGAAAGGTCTCTAAGAGTCCACAGTAAGAGATTAATCAATACACAGAGTTTCACGTATTTGAGCCCTGCCTTGAGAACTTACAGGCTTACATTGATAAAATATTTGAATAATATAGAACTCTTCCTTTCAGCAACCGCCCCCCCCAACTCTGAGTTACCTTTCAATTCTCAGATACTGTCTCCTTTGGTAAAATTTTGATAAATATTATTACGTTTACCCAATTCTGATGGAGTTAATTGAATCTCGTGTGAACTACACCTGTATGTACATATATTGCTGAATGTACTGCTCTTCTTTTGCATTTATTTTTCCTCATAAGGTATGACACTCTTTTGGAAAATATCTATGGTTCTGAAGAGTTTCCAAGTGGCATTTCTGTGGAGTAATACCTCTGCCATTCCTAGAGGAGGACTGTGTTTTTATTATTAAATCATAGTAAAAAGTAAAGGTAACTGCATTTATTTTATGTCTTGGAAAAAAAATTTAAAAGTTACCAACTTTATGTTCTATATATTATAATTTTTATTTTAATCTATGATATACAGTTGCATTCTGGCATTAGTGTATTAGCAGTTACTTGAGTTTGAATCATATTTCTGACAGCACCTCTCTATGTGGGTTTAAGAAAAGCATTCAATTCTTCTGATCATCAGAAGAATATAAAATATGGATAACAATACTACTTTTAAAGTAATAAATATAAAGTAATAGTGTCTGGAAGGAAAGAAATTATGAGTAAATTGGCTGTTAGCATTTCCATAGTTCTAGAACGTAATAATAGTATCTGGCATATGCTCAAATAAAATAAAAATGTTTGAATTGCCCATACAAGTTGTCAGGATCAAATAATATAAGATATATTTAGTATAGCAAAATATGCAAAGTTAAGGAATTCGAGTCATTTTCAACTCACTTAGCCTTTGTTTTTCTCACCTATAATCCAGAATCTCCTGAAACATGTCAAATCCATGTTTGGGTTCCTCCTGATTCCAAAGACTGTGAAAAAATATGGAAAGTTAATAACTCCACTGAAAATTTGCTATGTTATTTTATAAAGTTGGACCATAGGATGATGTACCAATGGATTATAAGTTTCAAGAAAAGATTTAGAGGACTTTTTAACCCATGCTTCTAAACATTACCCTGATGGAATCCACTCTCCACCATCATGTTATTTATTCTATCTTCATTCACATAGCTTGAGAAAAAGATATTAAGAAAGAAAATGTGCTGGAGTCATGTTGTGCACATCTCATACTCTCATCAATTAATAGTAAAAGATGCATAAGACTAATTTTGAGCTATCAGGAATCAAGTGAGCGAGGGGAGCAATAAACCTACTTGAAATCAATGTTTTATTTAATGAGGCCCCCTGGGTTAATATCAGAAGCAAGTCATGTCTTTCTGCAAAGATTAATCTCATCCAGCAGTTTACTCAGGTGTTAACTCCAGTTGAAAGCAGTTTGGGGAGTTCTAATAATCCTAGGAATGAAGACTGAAGAGGGATGTTGATAAACTTTGCAATCAGTAATAATTATGAATACATAATGGTAAAAATGTTTATACCTCCAGCTCTTTGCTCCTATCAATATTAGGGTTAAGTATAGTTGAGAAATTAGCCAGAGTTAACATAAGTCCAAAGTTCACACACACAAAAAAGAAATATTAAAAAGCTATAGGAACCCCAACAGTATAGGACTAGCATAAAAAACAGACCCATAGATCAATGGAACAGAACAGAAAGCCCAGAATAAATTCACACATATACAGTCAACTAATTTTTGACAAAGGTGCCAAGAATACACAATTGGTGAAGGATAGTCTCTTCAATAAATGGTGCTGGGGAAAATGGATATGCACATGTAAAAGAATGAAACTAGATCCCTATGTTACACTATTCACAAAAATGAACTAAAAATGGACTTAAGACTTAAATGTAAGACCTGAAACTGTAAAACTCCTAAAAGAAAACATAGGAAACAATTCTTGCCATTCACCTTAGCGATGAGTTTTTGGATATGACACCAAAGGAACAGGCAACAAAGGTAAAAATAAACAAATGGGACTACATCAAACTAAAACATTTCTGCACAGCAAACAATCCACAGCAAGAAAAGGCAACCTATGGAATTGTAGGAAATATTTGTACATCATACGTCAGATAAGGGTTAATATCCAAAAATATAAAAGGAACTCTTAGACTTCAATAGCAAAAACCAGATAACCCAATTAAAAATGGTCAAGGACCTGAATGGACACTCTTCCAAAGAAGACATACAAATGGCCAGCAAGTATAGGAAAAGATGTTTAATATCACTCGTCATCAGAAAAATGCAAATCAAAACCACAATGACATATTGCCTCATACTTGTTAAAATGTCTATTATCAAAAAGCAAGAAATAAATGCTGGTAAGAATGTAGAGAGCAGAGAATCCCTGCACAATGCTGCCACCAATGTAAACTGGCACAGCCCTTATGGGCAACAGTATGAATTTTCCTCAGAAAATTAAGAATAGAACTACCATATGATCCAAAATCCCACTTCTGGGTATATATCCAAAAGAAACACAATTATCTCATCATCTGAAAGATATATCAGTGCTTCCATGTTCTTTGCAGCATTAACCATAATAGCCAAGATATTGAAACAAGTGCCCATGGCGGGGGCACTTGGGTGGCTCAGTCGGTTAAGCCTCTGACTCCTGGTTTCAGCTTAGGTCATCTCACAGTTTGTGGGTTCAAGACCCTCATTCAAAACCCCACTTGGGATTTTCTCTCTCCTTCTCTCTCTGCCCCTCCCCCACTTGTTCTGTCTCTCTTGAAATGAATAAACTTTAAAAAATTGAAACAAGTGCCCATGGGCACATAAATGGATAAAGAAAATTGGGAGATAAATAAATATATATATATATATATATATATATATATATATATATATAATGGAATATTGTTCAGCCACAAAAAAGAGGCAAACGTTATTATTGGTGACAACATGGAGGAAACTGAAGGACATTACACTAAAAGAAATAAGCCAGAAGGAGAGAGACAAACACTATATGCTATCATTTATATGTGGGATCTAAAAACAGACAGACAAACAAAACTCACAGAAACAGAGTAGAATTGTGGTTGCCACAGGCTTGAAGGTGGGATAAATGGGGGAAAACTCGTCAAATGGTATAAATTTTCAATGAGAAGATGAGTAAGTTCTGGGGATCTAATGTACATTTAATAATTACGTGTTGTATACTTGAGATTTGCTAAGAGAGTAGATCATAAGTGTGCTCTCATCTCATGAGTTACAGAAAGGTAACTATATGAGGTGATTCATGTGTGAATTAACTTGATTGAGGTAAATATTTCATAATATGTATATCAAAACATCATGTTGTACACTATAAGCATTTTGTAACTTTATCAGCCAATTATACCTCAATAAAACTGTGAAAGGAAAGAAAAAAATGAAAAATTCATAAAATACATGATATTCCATTTTCTATTGAAATACTAGCACATGTACATACTAAGAACATCAAAGCAGAAAAAATTCATGTAATAAAAATCAGACATCTTCCACACATGTATTATAAAGTTATATAATAAATTTCCACATAAAATATTCTTATATCTTCTATAAATAAATGTATGTAAAGATATATATATGTGTATATGTATATACATATAGAGAGATAAATATAAAGATAAATATACATATGTAGAGAGATACAGATATAAAGATACAGGTTTTAATATATACAACTTTATACAATTTAAAATATAAAATTTGGCTTTGTCTATTTAGCATTCATATTCTGTGAATGTGTCAGAAATGTACTTAAACAGATGCCACGTAGTACACATTTGGGTGTTTCTCAAGCTTTTCTTAAATTATATTGACTTCTTTTTAACATTGATTGTCTTATCTTTATTGCTCTCTGAATAGGATGGACATAATATTCTCCAGATGACAATTTACACTTGTTTATTTATTTTTGAGAGAGAGAGAGACAAAGCGCAAACAGGGGAGAGGCAGAGAGACAGGGAGACACAGAATCTGAAGCAGGCTCCAGGCTCTGAGCTGTCAGCACAGAGTCCAATGTGGGGCTCGAACCCACGAACCATGAGATCATGACCTGAGCCGAAGTCGGACACTCAACACATTGAGCCACCCAGGTGTCCCTACAATTTACACTTTAGAATTTAATGACTGATAAGACCTAACATCAATGTTAGTTATAAAGTTTGGCTTTGGATAGAAGGGTGTATGTGTGTATGTGTTATTTACAAAACTGTATTGCTTGAATATTACAGCATGAACATCAACTCTACATTAAAACTCAGCTCCAGAAATCAGTCTTTATATACTAGTTGTGCCTTACATAGTGGATCAAATATTGGTCATAGTCTCTCAATGTCATTCTTATAGAGAATTTGATACCCAAAATGTTTACCCCAAAGAATATTTATTTTATATAAAAATATTTCACACCGAAATGAATTATTCTGTCACAAAAAATGTAACAGAAACATGAAATAAGCTCTAGTTCATGGTTATTTGAGAAGGCAGGCATAGGGAACAAAGAAATAAAAATATTTGTTCTTTTATATCATACAACTTATGATGTTTGGGAATAATTAGTTCTACAAACACAGAATTAAAATCAGATAGAATTAAACTACAGGTATGTTTATTATGAGAGAAGCAGCCATCATCTCATTAATCACTATAATTTTCTAAGCTAATCCAGTAGCCTAGATTTGTATTCATTTCATTTTGGTTCTACTCAGATAACTTCTATTCTGTCAGGTGCACAAATATATCCCAATTTTATTGAGCCCAGTATTGTGCAAACAGTAGTAAAAGTAGTAGGAAATGTCTACCTAACAAAATTCTAGAAACATTCAAAACCCTACTGGTGAAAGGGGTAGAGGAAACAGATAATAATCCAAAATATGTGGAATTAGCTGATAAGTAATGTAAAGAATCAAATAATTAGAATTACTGAGGAAAAACAAAATATAGACTGAAGAAAGTGAGAGTGAGCCAGAGTGTGACTGACGAGTGAGAACTGGGTACACAGTGATGTTTAGAACATGAAGCACTCTCTTTCCCCTTTCTTTCTCTATACACAGCAGAGAGAAGCTAATTTAATTATTCCAACATACAGACTTGGGGACCCCACGTAGGCTACACAAATCATTTTGTGTGTTGGGGAGGTAACAAAGTTTCCATTTGTATTTATGAAACAAGAGCATAAACTGAACAGAGAGCCTGGATATTTATGTATTCTTCTATTTGTTGTTGTTATTGTTGTTTTTGTTTTGCTTTCTTTTGTTTTGAATCACATTTTCTGTGTGTGTGCGCGCGCGCATGTGTGTGTGTATGCACATGTATACACATGTCTGCATCACTTTTTAGTGCTCCTGTTGTTTGAGCAAGGCAGAGGGGGATAAGAGCTCAATGTCTGGACTTGGGCTGAGGGAAAAGGCAAGGGTCTACTGCCTTTTTGATGGTTTGAGTCTACCCAGTTTTACCAACAGTATTTAAAGGCTGTCACCACCAAATAAGAAAAATTGGTATTTAGTTTGCTATCTGCTGCTGTTCTGTCTGTGCATAATTCCTCAATATCTTCTTAGGGGAAAATGACTGAGGTCAAGCTAGTGCCAGTTATTCCTTATGCCCTTGCCAAATAACATAAAACTACTCAAATGTCCATAACATTGATTTTTTGTTCATGTTTCCTGATTGTTGGCTAAGTGACTGAAGTCAGGTATCTTGGGGTAAGTAAAAGTGCTCATTCTTACTGCCTCCCTCCTTTTCCTCTGGCACAGGCCATGTTGTTTGCATGGCTTTTCTATGCATTGCATTGCTAAGATCCAATCCTTAGAATCCATGCTGGTGAAACAGGCCGGGATAAGGTAGTGAGAGTGAAAAGGACCATTATAAACAGATTCAAAGTTGCAATGTCAGAAAAAGAAGAGAATGCTAGAGTAGGTCTAGCTAGCATTTGGTAAAATATTGATACAAAATTATCCTTAGGATAATGATAAATATCAGTCCTGAACTTAAAGGATAAATTATCTGTGTTGGATGGTGCCATTGAGGGAGGACTGAAATGTTTGAGAGAAACTCCTATGTAAAAAGAACTCCTCTGATTCAAGTAATATGCTGTATTATGTTATCTAATTAAATGAGTAAATGGCAGTAACATGGGTATTACTGCCTTTAAGATATGTATGATACACTTGTGTAGGAAAATATGACTTGCCAGGAGGTAATTTTCCTTGAACATCACAATAAACAATGTTTGACTCATTCTTCCAAAGTGCTGAGAAAATATGAAAGAAATAAAGAACTGATCTGATTGCCATATAGGCTTCAGACAGACATTCAATAAAGGGTTAATTTAGTAATGTATATGAGTTCAGGAGAAAAATATAAAGGTATTTTCAACAAGAAGCTGTTTTCATTTCAAAGAGCCAGATGGTGGGTATGTGGAAATGTTGCTCAAGGAATAGCAAACAGATTAGCCTAGGGGATAGAGGATATGTGTAGGGATAGTGAGAGAGTTGATTTTAATGGCTAGCTCAGTGGTACTCAAACTCTTTATAAAATTACACTGTGTGAGCCCCTCCTTAACTCACTGAAGCAAAACCTTTCCAGGCAATTCCAAGCAACCGATATGGTTACAATCACTGATTGATACCTCTGCATTTTATTTGTGACACTGACAAATGAAAGTATCCAGATCTGGGAGCCAGTATAGATCTAGGAAGTGTCATACTTAGGGCTTTACTAACACCTTAGGACATTGAGCCTGTAAAAGATACTAAAGAGGGATTTGTTAATGGCCATCACTTGGAAAATGTTGTCATGTGAGAAGGGAGAGTTAGGGTTACTCCCAAAGCCTTAATTCAGGGAAAGAAAGATCAAACAGGTTATTTCTTGATCTAAACAAATGGATGACCTCTAGTTTCTTAGGCCACAATTCATTTGAGAATGGCTGAATGAAAAATAGACATTTGAACAGATAGTGCTATTACTATTATGAAGCTTAAAAGTAATGAGTTAAAAAATATTAAAAATCAGGAATCATAAGCAACTTTAAAATTATGATATTCTGTGCTCTTTTCCAGCTTTATTGAGGTAGAATTGACATATGACATTGTGTAAGTTAAGGTTTGATTTGATACATATATATTGCAAAATGACTACCATCAGAGTATTAGCTAATATCTCCATTATGTCACATAATTGCCGTTTCTTTTTTGGCGAAAGAATATTTAAGATGTACTCCTTAACAGCTTTCAAGTATACAATAAATATTTTTAACTCTAATCACCATGCTGTACATGATATCCCCCAAACTTACTCACCTTCTAAGTAGAAATTTGTACCCTTTCACCAACAAATCCTCATTTCCCCAATCACCAGGCCCTTGTAACCACCACTCTATTCTGTTTGAGTATGGCTTTTGTAGACACACAGAAGTGAGATCATACGGTATTTGCCATTCTCTGTCTGACTTATTTCACAAAGCATAATGTCCTTAAGGTTTATCCATGTTGTTAACAAAAGGCAGGAACTCCTTATTTTATATGGCAGCATAACATGCCATCGCATAGATATGTACCCATTTCTTTAACCATACATCTGTCCATGAGCACCTTGGTTATTTCTGTATCTACAATGAAATGTGCTGCAACAAAATGGAACCTTGCTTTCCGTGTGTGATCCCCAGATGTCTACCAAAACTCATTCAGGCCCTAGCCCTCAGAAGCATGCATAGGGAACAGCCATAGAGTGCAGGGGGGTGTGGGTAACTCACGGGGAGTGCTGAGGTGCTGCACGGCAGTTGGGGATCAGTGGGTCAGGCTTTCCCAGCAGCTCTTGGGCAGGTTTCCCAATGGAATATCAAGCACCATCAGTAGGAAACACACCCCTTTAATGCCCTCTAAGACTCTTAGATATTGCTATCCTTCCAGTCACGGAGCTGTCGATTTAATACTCTGGAGACCACAAAAGAAAACTGAATCTCTTTGGCAGTGTCCCACACAGCTGAGCCCGGGGATCTTTGTTTCTCCCGCAGGAAAAATCACAGGCTGAGACAGTCTCACTAGGCCAAGTTTGATTGACATGGGGGAGGGGTTATGTGGGCAAAGTCAAACTGTTTCTCTTACCTTTTCTAATGCATTAAAACTCCTATTTTTTGTTGCAACAGGGTCCTGGAACTTCTCTGGAGACCTGAACTTCCACAAAGGCTCTCTCACTCAGGGGTGACTGCCCAGGCAGTGTTCTCCAAGTGCTCTCAACCATAGTTGAGAAGGGATGTAGAACTAGGTCACAGGCTACTACAGGGTTCACAGCTGGTACTGAGGTCTGTGTGCCTATTACCCGACACACAGGTGGGTGAGACTCCCGAGTTCACGATTATCCTAATGGAACTTGTCTGGGTTCTTACTCAGTTTTCTCTTTTGCTTATTGACAACTTGCTTAATTTCCTGATTTGTTTCCAGCTCTCTTGCAAACATCTTGAATCGTCCTTTGATCATTACCTACATACTTACTCACTTCCACTCATTGATTCGTTTTAGTTGTCCATGTGAGAAATGTATGTATAATACGGTAGCCGGAAGGTGAGAAAGGTAAAGGAGGAGGATTAGGACAGAGAGCCAGGCAGAGCTAAAGAGAAAGGGAGAGATTAAAATTTTGGTAGTTAGCAAAGGAAGGGGGTGTCAACAAAGCCTTGTTCAATACAATTGTATTTCTGTACACCCTGCTGCATTTTGGGGGAAGCAACTCTTTTCTTGGTTGAGAAAACCTGGCTTCATTTTTTTTTTAGCCAATTCCAGCAAATTGCTAGCTATCTGATATTAGAAGAGATTCTCCAATAGTGCTCTGCAGAAGTAGTCCCTCAGGCTGTGTGGAATTGAATATGCTGCAGAAAATCTGTCTCCTTATCTTACACATCCATGGGCTATGTGACAGTATTAACACCTCTGAGATGTCTTCCAAGAAAGAAAGTTAAAACCCTCTTTATATATAGCATTTCTCAAACTTATTTGATCACTGATACTTTTTTTTTTTTTGCATGTAACAACTTTTAACCTGCATATCATACTTCAGTATACTCAGTGGCAAGTGATCAATCTCTTTAAGCCTGTAGAATGGAGATAAAATAATCTTGCTGTCCACATGCAATGGCAAATTAGTAATATGAGGATTCATTTTGAATTATAATATTGATATAAATAAAACTGCTGCTATTGTATTCTTGAATTAAAAAAAACATTGCATTATACTTCCTACTCTTTCTTTGTGGAGGCAAAATAGTGGGTTGGCAGAGGGTTCAGCCTTTGTTTTAGAGATGAGTTAAATAGTCCTAAAAAAATTACACGCCTTACCCAAGACCTCCCAGCAGCAGGTAGCTGAGCTGAATGATAAAGTGGATCTTCTGGCACTTGGAACAGAATACTGTTTGCTTCTCTGCTCTGCCTCCATATGGTCACGCATCTAACCATTCATGCATCGAACTGCTGGTAAGAGGTCTAGAAAAACTGAGAAACTAACTCTGCACAATATTGAATTGGAGGAAATTACAAAAGAGTCATTGTTTAAACTTTAAAAATCCACAGATAGTATATTATAATCAGAGATGAATGTGACATATTTAAAAATGCTTTTTATCCCAAGTAGTTGAAAAGTTCTTAAACGTATGAACTACAGTTATTTGAAAATCTATATAGCTTGATACATTAATGAAAAAATCTGGATAAGTGAGATGTTTTTATCCAGGTGCCTAGACTACAACACTGCTGTTTAATTTTTGACACTGATCTCCAATATTGCTGTTAATATAGAATTCAAACATGCGTTCTACCCATTCCCTCTTTTCTGTTTTTTGTTTTTTTGTTTTTAATTTTATTTCCTTTCATTCTATCCTTCCTTTAACCTTTTCATTTTATTTCCTTTGATGCTATGGTCACTTCTGTTGAAGCAGGTCCTATGTGAAAAAGGGGAGTTTCGCTCAAAGAGAAATAGACCTGGAAAATGATTCTTCTATAGTCCTGAATGTGTTTGCAAAGTGATTATTTCAAAGTGACAAAAGCACTCTGAAAGCACAGACACAGGAAGATGAGAAAAAGATGGCACTGGGGAGGGAAGGAAAAAGGCTAGTGTTTTGGTAAGTCAAACAATGTGTTCATGGGTTCTCAAACTCAGAAATGGTTTCTGAGATGAAGAAAACTAGTCAGAGAAGCTTGAGAGCCCTAGTTCAGAGTCATAATCAATACAAGGATCAAGGGCTGGAACTTAAAATACTCGTCCTCATTCCTTGTCTGACACTTTACTTTTCAAACTGGATAGGTATTATATAAATGAAACATATTCTAAAATAAAATAATGATTTCCAAACAAAAAATCAGGGCTTAAAAATGAAAAACATTTTCTTTATTGTTAGTTATAGAAACATAGTAGTATTTCCAGGTATTTCAATGTTTTGTGAGGAAAGAAGAAAATAATGTTTAAAATAAGAATTGTTACAGAAAATTCCAGAACATTTTGCTAATTCTGTGGACACCAATGTGGCTTCATTAACAACTGAGTCTAAGAAGACTGAAATATCTGCCTGTACCTAATACTACATCAGAGATGAACTTTTAAAAAATCATGGTTTATTCTTAAGTAAGGTTTCTTTAGTAGCCATATTGAGCACAAAAGGGAGAAGAATGCTCTACAGAGTTTGAAAAACTGCTCCGTGATAGAAAATCATTTTCAGAAAAGATACTTGATTCATGGATTTGTCCCTTTTCTCTTTGTCTCCACTTCTTCTCCCCTCTATGGAGAACCCATGGGCAGCTTCCTAGAAGGGCTCATGTAGGTTTCCTGGTGCTAGGGAAACCATCTGGTAGAAAACACTAGCACCTACACATAACTTTATTTAAACTGCATTTGCATTTCATTTCAGCTTTTAAAAAGTGAACTTAGGGGTTTAGTCAGTAAGTTATTGGCCCAGGAATCTGGCCCAGATTGGGTTAGTAAGTTTCTAGAGAATAGTAGTTATTATAATGATAATGAATGATAACATTAATAGCCATTGTATTGCCCTAGTGAGCACTGATACTCTTAATGAAAATTATAAGCCAGTATGAGTTTTTAAGATATTTGGCTGATGTTTGATTTCATAAAGGAAAAGGAGTCCGGGATATTTCTATGTAGCAATGACAAATAATAGGGAACAAGTGTTAATCTCAGGAAGAATGATTTGAGTAGATGAAATAACTGATTTATCTGTTGCCTAAATGTACTAATGGTACACTCTGAGTTCACAATTGTACTAATGAACCTTGTATGGGTTCCTACTCAATTTTATCTTTTGCTTATGAACAACTTGCTTTATTTCCTGATTTGCTTTATGCCCTCTTGCAAATGTCTTAAATCATTTTCTCATTGTTACCTTTTCTACCCCCACACTCAGTCTACTGATTCTATTTCCCCATTTGAGAAACACAAGAAGGAGTTTTCTCTGCTATCCTATTCTGTGTTGGATCAACACAGGCCATTGCATTCTAGAAGGAATCATAAAGTCCTGTGCTAAAAATATTGGTGCCTGAGTGTAGTATCAAATTCATTTTTTGAACAGTTCAGATTATAGTTCAAACCTCTCCAGCATGAGAGTTGAAGTTAAGTGTTGTTCCAACAGTTTCCAATATCTAACTATAACTTGCCATTCTGAAGGTTTTTTATGAAAGCCATCTTAGTAGGATAGTTTTCTCTAAAAGGTTTTCACAGATAAGCATATTTTAAGATCAGGGATTAAAAATAATTCTACATTCCATGTCCAAAGTGTTTCATCACAGCAAAGCTGCCTAAAACACCCATTTATTTACCAGGACTTCTTGTTAACAGTATCCATGATTATGAGAGAAGCTGATAACTGATTTACATTTCTGGTTCAAAGGGTGAAGTATACCTTCTGTAGGGTTTTTCCCAACAAAATCCATGCATTGCAGGTGCCCAGGCTCTACCACAGGCCTCCTGGATCTGAATATAATGGAGTAATAGCTGAGAAAATACATTTTGAACAATAAGTCCAGGATATTTCAGTACCATTCAGTTTTGGACTAATGGTAGATGCATGGTCCTGAGAACAAAATGCTTTCTTGATTTCATTTCAATGAATTATATACATTTATTAAAGAGCAATTTTAACATTTTTAAATATTTTTAAAGTGTTTATTATTTCTGAGAGAGAGAGAGAAAGAGAGAGAGAGAGAGAGAAAGGGAGGGGCAGACAGAGAGGGAGACAAGAATCTGAAGCAGGGTCCAGGCTTCAAGCTATCAGCACAGAGCCCAACAAGGGGCTCAACCTCATGAACCATGAGATCATGACCTGAGCCTAAGTCAGACACTCAACCAACTGAGCCACCCAGGCATCCCTTAATATTTTTTTAATATGTCAAACACTATGAATATTGATCTGCTTCAAATTATTGTCACTGTCTGATAAAAGTAAGCTTAGAGTCATGGGCATGAACAAGAAGTGGTTTCATTTCTCCTTCTCTTTCCGCTACAGGCTTAAGATCATTGGGCATCTCCAGAAAACAGAAAGAGAAAACCTGTCCCTCTCTTGGGTAATATCTGTTTTCTGAGACAGCTAAATTCCTGTCTCCTGGTCAGTACCCCTTCCCCTCCTGGCACCTCTTTTTCTGTAATCCATCTAGTTCTTCCTAAGATAGTCACTGTGGAACTTAGACAAGAGCTGCGTGAAAAGACCATGGGAGGGGTAGGCAACCACAGAGTGACCATAGGTAGAACACACGAACAGTGGGGACGTAGGAGCCACAGTGCCTGTGGACTGTAACTTTTATCATACTTGATTCCAATATTAGAGCTTCACATGCTGGGCACCCAGTTAGGAAGTGTGCCCATCACACCACTTATGCAATAAAATAAACTCTCTAAAAGTGAAGTTAGTCTGACTAGTATGCAATGAAATGGCCCATCCACTTCATTCGTATATACAATTATAAAATGGTACAGTTCCAAATACTCTTCTCTTAAAAGCCTGGGGACAAATGCATATTATATTCAATTTTTTCCAGATATTTGAAAATCAAGACAAATTTTGGCATCCATAAGACAAATTTTTATTATTTCTGCAGCAAATCTATGGCTATTTTATAAAACAGAACAATAAAGTATATAATAAGCCTCTGAGAAAGTAAAACAAAAGGTTTCACATCTAGAAGTTGTCTTGTATTCACAGCTAGATCATGCTATTCTCCTACTATCCTACATAAGCAATCCCACAGAATCCAATCTTAGATGACATTTGTCCGATTTTATGGTAAAGTGAGATAAAACATGGTCACTGCATAATTTCATCTAAGCACAAACAAACAAAAATGTACCAAACATTTACTCTCTTGGCTAAAATGAGTGACTGCTACTTCTTTACCACTTGTGTATTGGCAAAGCTTTATTTCACTGTAACCTGCCTTTGTATAGATATGATTGATGAGATACCCAAAGATTTGCTCTTGCCTCTAACAGCATCCTCTCTAGAGTTAACTCCACTTTCCTAGAGTCTCCAGTGTCACCCAAACAAACCCAAGACCAGTAACTGGTTCTTTACAAAACACCCTTACTGATCCTCCTGGGCTCCTTATGGTGTATGTTCTACACTGAGTAATTAAACCCAACTTGTTCAATTGCAGGTGTGTTCTTAATACTTTTGGGTGGAAGGCATTGACGCCTCACATCATATCGGCTCAGGTTAGTTTTTGACACTAGATGAGTTCAAGTCAAATTTTGTCACTTAATGAGTTGTGAAAAGACTTCTAAGTTTCAAGGTAGTTTAGGTTTTAGAATTCCAGATAAATTTTGTGCACTTTATATATTTTTTGGAAACCATTTGGTAATATGTATCTAGAGCTTAAAAATGTACACATGCGGCACTCTCAACAAAGCCAAATTATGGAAAGAGCCTAAATGTCCATCAACTGATGAATGGATAAAGAAATTGTGGTTTATATACACAATGGAGTACTACATGGCAATGAGAAAGAATGAAACGTAGCAACATGGATGGAACTGGAGAGTGTGATGCTAAGTGAAATAAGCCATACAGAGAAAGACAGATACCATATGTTTTCACTCTTATGTGGATCCTGAGAAACTTAACAGAAACCCATGGGGGAGGGGAAGGAAAAAAAAAAGAAGTTAGAGTGGGAGAGAGCTAAAGGATAAGAGACTCTTAAAAACTGAGAACAAACTGAGGGTTGATGGGGGGGGAGGGAGGGGAAAGTGGGTGATGGGCATTGAAGAGGGCACCTGCTGGGATGAGCACTGGGTGTTGTATGGAAACAAATTTGACAATAAATTTCATATATTGAAAAAATAAATAAATAAAAATAAAATTAAAAAAATGTACACATGTGATCCAATAATATCTTAAGGGAAAATATTAAATTTAGATGATCTCTTCTGGCATTACTTATGAGAGCAGAAATTCAGATATAAAAGTGGATATCCATGACATGGGTCTTGGCAATGATTTTTGGATATGAAACCTAAGTTCAAGCAACAAAATAAAAAATAAACAAGTTGGACTATGTCGAACTAAAAAGCTTCTACACAGCAAAGGAAACCATCAACAAAATAAAAAGGCAGCCTAAGGAGTAGGAGAAAATATTTGCAGATCATATATTTGATAAGGCATTAATATCTAAAATATATAAAGAACTCCTATAACTCAACAGAATAAAAACAAATAATCCAAGTTATTATGTTATACCCTTAAACTTATACATTATTGTATGTCAATTATATCTCAATAACAATGGAAGAAAAAAATTTAAGTAGATATTCAAAAATATGATCATGCATCCATGAAACAGACTACTATGTAGCCATGTAAAATGATATTTTTATAATGGTAGTTTTAATAAAATACTTATAATATCATGCTGAGTCAAAGCAAACGATAAATTGCATACATAGCACCACCTCATGAAAAAACTTTTAAAAATGTTTATTTATTTTTGAGAGAGACAGAGAGAGAGGCAGAGCAAGAGTAGAGAGAGAATCCTAAGCAGGCCCCACATGGTCAGCATGGAGTCCGATGTGGGGCCTGAACTCACAAACCATGAAATCATGACCTGAGCCAAAATCAAAAGTTGGTCGGTTGACCAGCTGAGCCACCCAGGAGCCTCATCTCATGGGAATTTTTTAAGTGAACAAAAACAATGGCCAGTTTTGATTGATTTGTGTATTTTCTTTATTCCTTCAATGTTTTCTTCTAGACTTTTTTTTTTAATTTTTTTAACGTTTTATTAAAATTTATTATTGGGAGACAGAGAGACATAGAGCATGAGCAGAGAAGGGGACGAGAGATGGAGAGACACAGAATCTGAAGCAGGCTTCAGGCTCTGAGCTGTCAGCACAGAGCCCGACGTGGGGCTCGAACCCACAAACTGTGAGATCATGACCTGAGCCGAAGTCGGACGCTTAACCGACTGAGCCATCCAGGCGCCCCATCTTCTAGACTTTTATATTTTTTTCTAAAATCACTATAGAATGGATTAGTCTTTTGGAGATACAAACATTATTCATGTATATTTAGTACTTTTCATTTTGGGTAAAATCTCTGTGGAGGCCAAATGAAGAATAAAATTTAATATTCCTAAGAGTCTTGCAGAAATATACAAATCAAACAATTAGATTTAAAACAGACATTTAGCACTGGAACAACACATACAGTTAACTGGCAATCAATTGTGAAGCAAGCAGGAGGCGGGATTTGAGGCAAATGGTCAATATGTATATTGAAGTTAAGGTGCAGAGCTTGCTTACCACAGAGAAAGGTGCTGTGGGTCATTATTATCAAATTAAATTTGATCTTGCTTACATTATTCCAATTTGCTGTATAAATCAATCCAATAGATGGTATAATTTCTATTCTTTCTCTTTCTTTGCTTGTGAGTAAATGACTTTGACATGAAGGAAATAATTTTTTGAAAGAGAAGCTGTATTTACAAGGGTTAAATAATTCAACTTGTCAACAGCACTTCCTCCAAAATATATTTGAAGTAGAGAAATCCTTAGGCGATTTACGCTTTCGGGTGAGCATCTTTCTTTGGCATTTTATTCTCTGTAGTAATTCCATTAAAAGAGCACAATTTATTGCACATCTGTCTTTGCAGATTTTATCAATGCTGAAACCTTTTAAACTGAGAATGGGATTAAATAAACCCCATTTACCAATGTGGTAAAATATAATAGACATTCAGCCCATTAAATGGCCAGCTAAATCAATATATCCACTTGGCAGCAATTTCCACAAGATAAGGTGAAAACCTCCTGTTCTATTTGATAGATGAGTAAACTTAAAGGGAAGAATTTACAGTAGATTCAGAGTATACCTTGAAGGAATGTTCATTATTCTCAAATTACCTTCTCATGTCAGCAGATTTGTGGTTAGTAAACAGAGAGGCCATTTGTACACCTCCTCCTGTGTGGGTACAGAGGCTGCACTGACCGAGTAACAAGTGGAAGGCAGACCAGAGCCTGAACCTATTTAACATAGATGAGATTTCAAGTGTGCTTAAAAAATATTTATACATTTTTATTGGGTAGTATATACTGTTCAAAATCAGCCCAAGTAATATGGCTTTCTATATGAAGGTGAAGAAGGGACAGTGTAAGAACACAGGAAGCTAAAAAATGTGATAATAACCTTGACTTATAATGTGTTTAGGAGTCAGTATATGAGGGTTTTATATACTTATTAATTTAATAGGAATCAATCAAAGGAGGGAAACTAACTAAATTTGTGTTTACAACACACCAGAAACTATTCTTTTTTTAAAATTATTTTTTAATGTTTATTTTATTATTTTTGAGAGGGGGAGAGAGAGAGAAAGAGAACGAGCGAGCAAGGGAGGGGCAGAGAGCAAGAGGGAGTCACAGAATCCAAAGCAGCCTTCAGGCTCTGAGCTGTCAGCACAGAGCCTGATGCAGGGCTCGAACTCACAAACTGTGAGATCATGACCTGAGCTGAAGTCGGCCGCTTAACGGACTGAGCCACTCAGGTGGAAATTGGGCACCCACAAGAAATGCAAGCATATCTCTTTGTTGGTGCTATCGGGCATCCAGGTCTCTAACCCCCACTGTCTCCACATAATCCATATAATTGAGGTATGGATAATCAGAACAAAATTGGAGTGAATTGCCCCAAAATCGGGATAAAAATACTGAGACTAGAAATAAACATTTAAAAAAACGGGGGTGGGGGGGCGCCTGGTGGCTCAGTTGGTTGAGCATCCGACTTCGGCTCAGGTCATGATCTCACAGCTTGTGAGTTCAAGCCCACGACGGGCTCTGTGCTGACAGCTCAGAGCCTGGAGCCTGCTTCGGATTCTGTGTCTCCCTCTCTCTCTGCCCCAAACCCACTTGCATTCTGTCTCTGTCTCTCTCAAAAATAAATAAACATTAAAAAAAAAAAATACTGAGACTAGTATTTTTACTTAGGCTTTTTGCTTCCTGGACCCACTGTTATATACAACAAAATACCAGAAGTAGAAGTTTAAAGCATATGTAAAGTGTGCATATTATATATACACATTATATATATTATATACACATTATATATATATATATATATATATATATATATATATATATATACACACATGCACATGAATACATATAGTTCTAAACTAAACTAAAGCTAAGTATTATAAATGGGATTAACTTGAGTTTAACATTGCAGGGTGACCCCAAAAGGTATCTTTTTCCCACTGCATTGCTTTGTTGTGGACTCTCCCTGATCACTGCCCTCCTCCTCCTAGCAATCCAGAGCATGGGAGCAGGGGAAAAACGAACAGGAGTTTTGTGCTGCCTTATCTAGGGCTCCAATATAGAAACTGCATTTTACATCAGGAAGAATTGCAAGGGTTCAGTCTGAAGTTCTGTTAGTGTTGTATAGATTTGGAGAATGCACTACAAATCAGAGAGGATGAATGGTGGATATAAAAGGGCAGGGAGTATGGAAGTGAAAGTTGTTCTGAGAAAGAACAGTGTTAAAAGAAACCAAAATCTCTTAGCTCTTTACAAATATTTATCTTGGTGGTTTTCTATATAAACATAAATCTTTAGCGGCTGGCATGAACACGGTGTAGATCGGAAATATGGCTCTGATTTAATGACAGTTCTGAAGATGCAAGTGTATCTCTTTGTTGGTGCCATTGGGCATCCAGGTCTCTAACCCCCACTGTCTCCACATGAGTCAGGTATTAAGAAGGGAAGAATTGATTTTCAGGGTAAAGAGGGTTTTGAGTTAATCTTCCTGTATACAAATGTATTAAGCATGGTCTGTTTGGAGTTAGTAATTCACTCCTGTGTCCCTGAAGTCACGGATTTAGCCCTGATGTAGGTGGTTATTTATGGTCTTTTGTGAGCTCTTACTTACAACTGACCCCAAGTTACATGGATTTAAATATGACTATAAGCCAAGCCTGGGAACAACTTTACTAGCTGTTACTGTTTGCGTCATAACATGGCATGGTGCCTTTTCTGGGGAAGCGAGCCAGTTACATTAAGATTTCTTATTTCCAAGGGAGCCCAGGGAGGATGCTCTCACTCCCAGTTTCCCAATCAGAGAGCATCATAGATGTTCAGCACTTATTAAAATATCTTCCATGCTTCATGTCATGCGGAACCCCTAAAGTATCCTTTGTAGCAATGTCAGTTTTCAGGGTTTACCTTGTTGTGTATATAGGAAAAGGAGGAATTCTTCCTATTGACTTAGACATCCTTAAATCTTACACTTGGTGTTCGAGCGTTCTTGCTTTCCTAGGTTGGGTTACAGGTCAATATTCAGCTTGGTTATAGTGATCACGTAAAACTTCAGACACACTCCCCTTCAATGAGGGTTGATCTCCTTTCATAGCAGCAGGGAGAGGTCAGTTTGAGATATTTTTTCTAACGGTCATGTGCTGGTTGTTTGTCTAGGGCTTAGTTTATACACATTTAATTAGCTATAGTCTACCTTAAAATATCATTTCACAACTTCAACTGTAATGTGAGGATCTCACAAAAGTAAACTACCAATTCCTCCTCATTGTCATACTTTTTACTTTTACATATTCCATAAATATATATGTTGCTATTATTTTTTTATTTAGAATTACATTTTTTCAGCCATTGAAAATACAAAGAGAATTGAATTTCATAGTAACCTCTATTCGGGCAGTTTTGTTGGAGGAGGTCACCGAGGGGACATGAGTGTCAGCTGACCCTCGAGCTGCATCCAGGCTCCTTACCCTCTCCTCTGTCCTTGAAATGTACCTTCTGCCAGAGCCATTTTCAAGGGCATAGCCTTATGAGAGCAATGTGCTGTTGAGGCCACTGGATGGTGTATATGACTGACCCCATTAAGGGCTCTATATAAACTTGTAAGATTCTGGGTTGTCAGGGTTAGAGATTTACACATCTTGTGGCTGCCCAAGATAAGCCTCATCTCTAAGTTCCCTTGTTTATTTAACCTGCCACCTCCCAGTCTGGATTGCCTTGACTCTTCAGTCTCTCCTTGCCCTCTGTGTGGGGGACAGTTTCAGATCTCGCCAGGGACATTCCTGAGTTTATGAACCAACAAATTTCTACTGTTCTTCATTTTTATGTGTGTGTGTGTCTATAAAAGTATGTGTCTATGTATTTAGTTCCAAGTTTCTGTCTGATATTATTCCTTTCATTTAAAAAATCCTTTATTACTATAGTATGAACATACTGTCAAAAATTCCATCAGTTTTGTTTGTCTGAAAAAAATCTTATTTTTCATTTTTTGGAAGATATTTTCACCAGATATAGAATTCCAGGATAACAGATTTTCTTCTTTTAGTACTTTAAAGGTATAACACCATTGTCTTTGGCTTGCATAAGATCCCATGAGAATGTTGATATTCTTTGTTCCTTTATATGTAATATATTTTATTTGCTGGCTGTCTTCCAGATTTTCTCTTTATTATTTCAGCAATTTGAATCTGATATACCTTGGTGATTTTTTTTTTCTGCTGTTCATTTACTTATTAACTTCAGCTTTTTGGATTTTTGATTTGTTTTCTTGTGTTAAAATAGAAAATTCTAAGTCATCATCTTTTAAAATACTTATTTGGACCTGTTCTCTCTCTCTCTCTCTCCTCCATATCTCTGCTGGAATTCTCTATTTGTTCATGGATGATGTCTACCTTTTCTAATAGAACCTTTAACATATTAATTGTAATTATCTTATATTCTCTTTCCAGATGTTCCAACATCTAAGCTGTATCTCAGTCTGGTTTTGGGAATTAATTTTTCTCTTTCAATATTTTGTTCTGTTTCTTTCCTTATGCTTCAGGAAAGTTTTAGTTGAAAGCCACAGGAGTAAAGCAGTGGAGACTGAGATAAATAATATTCATGCCAGAAAATGGGCACATTTCTTTTTGGCTAGGCTTTTATTGTGGGGGTAAGGTGTAGTCAACTGAATTGGTGTTTGATGAGTTTGGGTTTTGTTGTCCCTATTGTTACCTGAAGCATACTATAGATTTCAAAGTCCTCTAGTATTATATTCTGTTTAGTGTGGGACCAACCAGTAGGTTGAGAGTTTTCTTCAGTGTGTGCTCCATCCTCAACTTTATGATTTCTCTTTGTACCTGGAGCTCAGAGATGCTCTCTTTCCATGCTCTCCTACCATCCCCAGGAGTAGACTGCTGTTACATGTTGCTGGACTCTTACTAGGCAGGTATGGACAGCATTCATCGCTGTTATTATTCATTCTCAGCTTTAATCAAGTGCCATTTTCCTGAATCTTTGGAGTGGGACCTTCTCAGTGATCCTGCCCCTTCCCAATGAGCAAGGGATCTGTAATTGCCTGGACCCAAGAGGTTCCTGACCTTTGTCCAGTATGAGTCTGTACAAATGCTGTTAGAAGGACAGGTTTTGCTGTCCTTCCTTTGTCATCTTGAGGCTCTTGTTCTACAGGGAAGAAAGGAAAGCAGGATCCAGACAGGGTTTGTATCATTTTCCACAATCTTTTGGTTTCTAGTTCTAGAGAACTTAGAGATACCATGCAAAGTACCAATACAGAAACACAGGCAAAGAAAACAAAGTGGTCTGGTTAGGTGAACAGATAAAATAAGAACAAGATTCTCAGGAATAAGGCAGAGATGAAATAATATAATTGAGGTGTATACGGTTAGAATAATATAACCAAAAGAATGACTTCACAGTAAATGCCAGGAGGGTTCTATGTGTGGGAATGGAGGAATGGATGTAAGACTAACTTACATGGCAATAGAGGAGACATGTGCCGCTCAGATAATTCTGGGTTAATTTAGGTTGATATTTAAATGCAAGATCATCAAAGTAAACTGTCTTGGTAGTCAAAATCTGATATATTAGCAAACAGAGTCAGCCTCAAACTGCTGAAAAAACATTTTTAATCTATTCTGTATATGGCAGGGACTCTAATTACACTTATTAGCTCCTTATGTTAAGTGTTTTATATAGATCCAGCTTCAGCTAATGGCAGCAACCCTCTCTGACTACTCACCTTCATGAGGATTGGGGTTTTCAAGGTAGAAAAATAAAGAAAACAAGGAATGGAAAAGTTAAACAGGATATTCACCACATAAAGTTATCTCAGAAACAGAAGAGATACATTTATGAAATAAGAAAAGTCTGGGAATATAGAAGATCATGAAGTAATGTGACTAATGGTGGAGATAAGTCAACATGTTTTCAAGCAAATCTGATCTGACAATATCTATATGTCAGAGGTTGTGAATGGTTCAAATAAAACTAAAATGCAGTCTCTACTCTTGGGACAGGTACTTACAAATTTTGAGGAAGACAAATCTTACATAATGAAGCTGTCGAAAAAGGACATACTTTTTCCAGCTTCCTTCTCCTGGACTTGCTTTCTGTGTCTGTCTCCATGGACCAAGACTCAGTGCTTGAAATACACTGCTCATTTAGCTTCGATGGTGCCACACAGTTTTGTTTTTCTATCTCTTTGAAAAAATTTTCTGTTTCCCACTGTCAATTCTCACTTTCTTTTGGTCCTTTCTGTTTTCTCCCATTTCCCTATTCTCCTCAGCTATACATCCATCCAAGACTGAGTGTTATGTTTCTTCTTTTGTCTCTCTCTCATCAAGAAAACTCCAGATATTCTTTTCCCATTTAATTTTCAGAATAAAACTGATATTAAATTTATACACTGGTTTTGCTTACTAAGTATTTGTTTGGATACTATTCTGTCATATCCTCATTAAACAAATTTATGTTTATTAAACACCAGAGGGTACAAATATGATTTCAATAAAACAGCAATAATAATAACAAGTGATCATTCATTCATGCCTTCATTTACTCCACAGATATTTATTGTAAGAGTAGTAGTCTTACAATACTTGTCTTTCTCAATTACCACCATATTTCCAACAGTTAAATAGTTCCTGGTACAAACTAGGCATTTTTATTGAACATTACTAAATTACTTAATGAAAGCAAAGGAAGCCTACATGAGAAATGATAAGAGTTGTATTTACAGAAGGAGAGAAAGGGAGATGATGGCCATCATTAAATAAATGAAATAATATGGGGTTATTGTAGAGAGAGTTGATATTCATTGATGGTTAATTAGGTGAAAAATTTTATCCTTCAATGCAAGTGACATATTTCAGACTTTTTAAAATGGCTGTAAGCAAAAACTGAATAATTGGTATCTATTCCTAAAGAACTAGGAAACCTTGAATCCGTAAACATTTTAAGAAAAAAATACTGTAGAAATTATTGACTATGTAGGATTTTAATAGTCTTACCTGAAGGCAGATTGTGTGAAATCCTCCTGGTATCTCACAGTGGGGCTAATGTCCTCATTAAACACATGTAGTTATTTGCATCTAAAGCTTTCCTTTATCTTCTTTGTCATCTCTATAAATTGCTGGAATCTGGAACAAAATAGATGATTCCCCAAAGTAATACCAGGATATGTAATGCTGAATTTCATAAATAATCTTTTTTTCCTGTATCCTGGCATAGAAAATTTCCTGAAATATAAAAACACTACTACCACATTTGATGTAAATAGAATACTCATGCATTTTAAATATTCTCAATATGCCACTCATTTAATACTCTAAACAAATAGCGCACTTCTCAAAATTACATATTAACTCCAGGGAAAGGAGAAAAGAAGAAATTGTTTCCTCTGCAGTTATGCATTACGTGTAAATATCAGACAGTACTCTTTGAGGGTCACAGTTGACTGTAGGATTCAACATCTCTCTTAAAGGAACACTTTGAAGATGTGAGCACATAATAGGGATAAACATTTCTTTTCTACATGTGGTAACATTGAATAGGAAATAGTGTATAATAAAAATACATATAAATAATTCAGTTTCCTATAGCATTTAGTACAGCCAAAGGCTATAAGTCACAATTAGGAAAATCTCAATGTGGTCCCTGCAGCTGGATTTAGTCAGCAGAATATATGTTCTGAACATTCAAAGTGAAAAGTACCAGAAGTTCAGTGACATATTTGTAGGATGGAGAATTCATTTAAAAACTAGGAATGTAGAGATACTTTGGTAACATTTGAACTTCTTTTGCCTCAAAGACATCATTTTGCTTAATACAGAAACCCTAAAAACATTTTGGCTAGAGGCAGGAACAAAAGAAAGACGCTTGTTATTAGCATTATTATTTATCTTTGTTGCTATTATCCAGTGTAGTTAGATACATAGACGTTTAAAATTTGGAATATTTCTGGTAACAGAACTGGGAGAATTATTTTTTTTTAAGTCCTGTAAGCCACAAGAAAAATCTGATTGCTATTGTTGTGTAGCAAATCATCCCAAAATTTAGTGGCTTAAAACAATAGCTATTTATAACTCTCATGGCTTCTATGGATTAGGCATTTGGGAGCATCTTAGCTATGGAGTTCAGACTCTGCCCAGTTCTGGAGTCATCCCAAAAGCTTCTTCACTCATATATCTAGTACCTGGGCTGAAAGCTGGATGTTGAAGGAGCTGGTGCTCCATAGACATCTCTATATTTCTATGTAATTTCTCCACATGGTTTCTCCACCATGGCAGTGACAGCATTCCTAGGTTGCTTGCACAATGACCCAAGGTTCCAAAGATACATTTCCTGAGAAAGAAAGCCAGATGAAAGACATATTGCAGGTTTCATCTTGAGAAAACCTTGCAGGTATCTTTTGAAAGTCTTCTACAAGGAATTCATTGAAATGGAAAAATACAAATTATTTATAGCTTATTGAAGAACATAGATCTGTATTTAACATAATATATAAGGAAATTCCCAATACATGGAATATGTAAATGAAAATCATACAACCATAAATCACTATAAGAAAAGGCTGTCAATTCTTTTTTTCAACATCAACTATTATTCAAGCTACAATTATATATATATATATATCAAGCTACAATTATATATATATATATATATAATATGTATACCATATGCTTTATAAACATACATTGTGATTCTAATATAAAATAAAACTTTTGCGTCATTGAGGGGCACCTTGGGGGCTCAGTTGGTTAAGTGTCTGATTCTTGGTTTTGGTTTTGGCTCAGGTCATGATCTCATGGTTTGTGAATTTTTTTTTTATTTAAAAAAAATTTTTAACATTTATTCATTTTTTGATAGAGAGAGACAGAGCATGAGTGGAGGAGGGGCAGAGAGAGGAGACACAGAATCCAAAGCAGGCTTCAGGCTCTGAGATAGTAGCACAGAGCCAGATGCAGGTCTTGAACTCAAGAACCATGAGATCATGACCTGAGCCGAAGTTGGATGCTCAACCGACTGAGCCACCCAGGCGCCCCTCATGGTTTGTGAATTTGAGCCCCATGTCAGGCTCTGTGCTGACAGCCTGGAGCCTGCTTGGGATTCTTCCTCTCCCTCTCTCCCCCCCCCCCCCCGCCCCATCTCCTGCTTGAGCTTTCTCTCTCTCTCAAAATAAATAAATAAAAAAAATAAAAAAACAACAACAAAGTTTTGCATCATTGCAAAATAAATGATTGCCTCAGTAGGAAAAAAAACAGCAAACTTGTAAAGTTATAAGAAATGTTTACAACTTCTATCACAAACAAAGATTTAATCCTTCTAATATTTAAAAATGTTCTTAAAGAAGATAAAGGCTAATAACCCAATGGGGGAAAATGGAAGAAGAAACAAAGGAATATTAATGAAAATAACATATAAACAGTACTTAAACATATGAAAAGTTACTGAATCTCATTTATAATAAGAGAAAGACAATTTAAAAGTATACTGAGAACCCCCCAATTCAGACCAATACCATTCCAAAATGCATTAATATATAACACTAGTGAAGTCCACAAGAAAATATGAATGTACTGTTTTTTGAAAGTATGGTTCTCTAGGTAGGGCCTTTTGTCAATTTCTTTCAAAATTGTAGTTGGCCCTAAAATTCACTTCAGGGAATTTCACTTCAGGGAATATAATTGTGGTAGTCAAGATTCTAAGAAGATCCCTAATGACCCATGCCCTTGTAATCCCAACCCCTTGAGTGTAAGCTAGACCTGTAACTTGCTTCTTAACCAATAAATATGGTAGAAGTGATGGACTGTCACTCCTTTGATTGTGTAAGTTAAAAGTCTGCTCTGAAAGGGATTCTGCAGGTGTTATTAAGGTCCCTAATCTGTTGACCCTAAGTTAATCAAAGGTGAGATCATCTTGAGTGGGATTGACCTAATCAGGTGAGCTCTTATTAAGTAAAAAACAATACAAAACAAAACAACAACAACAACAAAACCAAGGCAAAGTGCAGAAGAGTGTTGTGGTGTACAATCATTAAAAGGGGAAAAGGAATATAGATTCATATTTGCTTATATAAATGCAAACAAGAACCTCTGAATGAATCGAAAACAGTAGTAATCATTTGCTGTAGCATTTGGAAGATGGGATCTGATTTGAAAGAGAAAAGCCACAGAAGGTAACCTTTTTACTGTTAATGTATTGTTCAAAAAAAATAACAAACTTAATTTTAAAATGTTAAAAATAAAAGTATGAATGTCAAAATCCAAAATCAACATTTATTTTAATGTTTATTTATTTCTGAGAGAGAGAGAGAGAGCAAGCAGACAAGGGACAGAGAGAGAGGGAGACAGAATCTGAAGTAGGCTCCAGGCTCTGGGCCAGCACGGAGCCTGATATGGGGCTTGAACCCAGGAACCATGAGATCATGACCTGAGCTAAACTCAGACACTTAACCAACTGAGCCACCCAGATGCCTCCAAAATTAACTTTTAAAGAATACCATGATGCAGGTGAAAAATATATTAACAAGAAACACGAAGGCCAAGAAGATTCAAGAACATTAGCACAGTGCAAGAGAGTGGACAGAACAAAGATGGAGGCTTCAAGGTGAGGGTGACGGTAAACAGTTGGCTCATTGTAGGATGGTCTAGTTTTGAGTACTAGAATGGGTAGATTCCTGGGATAATGAGACACTGTCATTTCTGGAGGCTCAGATATAGAGTTGGGTCAGATATATGCCATGATGAGCCTTGTGACAGGACAGAGACATAGTGATCTATAGCAATACTGTGTTGAGAGCCAACTGGTTTCTACCCAATTGTAGACCAATCAATCAGGCAAACTCCTTTTTCATCTCTTAACTCAAACATTTCCTGTAGTGCCATTTCCTTCTTTGTTTTCAGGAAGCTTTTTTGCAAGTCAGTTGGTGTTTCCATGTCTTTGATGTAGATACTGACAACACTATAGGGCAATATTGCTGATAACATAGGTGAATTCCCAGTGTCTGCCCTTGAGGGATCTCATAACTGCCTGTCTATTTAACATTTCTAACCACTCACCTTTTATTGCCAGACTGTTTCTGACAGTATTTTGAGAAACAAACACAGGCCAATATAATATATAGAAGATTTTACTATTTGTTTAGTGAGAAATTTTGGCCTTTAAGCAGGAGACTACAGAGACATCTCAAAAGTGCTTTGCATTTTAAAAGCACTTCTGTGATTTCAATACATGACAAAGGCATTGCCATAATAATGGTATCTGCAAATCAGGTGCAAAGAATATAAATGAAAATAAGCCCTTTGGTTTATTTAGTTTGTGTCTCTGGGATCTGTTTCTATACTGGGAACCTTTGGGGAACAAGTCTGAAGCTGATGTTTTTGCATTTCATCTGGTACCATTAGAGGGCTAGCCATAGCCCCTTCCACCACCTCCAGGAATGGGAACCCGGGCATATTTTCACTCTTCATTATTCATTATAATTCCCTCACTATTTAAGCTGCAACTTGGGAGTCATTACACACTTTGGGGAACTATATTAGCTATAGCAGGCCACTAGGGAACTATGTAGTGTATGGAAGCTATAATTTACAAAATACCCTCTAGAAAAAGAAGAAAGAAAATGGAGCGTGAGAAGCGCTTCCTTTTCTGCATTGGAACTTACAAACTATGGGAATTAAACTCAATGAACTCATCATGACACAGGAGCTTCATAAATATAGGTGTCTTTATATTGTGTAAAATAAGACAATGCAGGGAATCTTGTTCTGTTTCCACGTAAGCTGTTATAATAAACACACATTCCCATGGTTCTACTAGCAGTTGAATCAGAATACTAGCAAGATCCCTTCCTGCTTCTCTTGATAATTATCAAGATGGATAAAGCTTTACTTGCTTTATTCTATCAGAGTAAGTAGCCAATGAAGCTATGTGGTAATTTTTGCTAAAATATTATTTTGGGGAAAGTAGACAATTGATTGGCATTAAATAATTGAACTTTGGTTATGGATATTTCCAGTGTATAGATAAACTGTCACTAAATAATTGCTGTTAACAAGAGACAGGTATTTCTTTTCCTTATTGAAAAACTGCTTGGTTGCTTCTAGGTTTGGGTCATTATAAATCAAGCTGATTTTAAAAATTAGAATCCAGGTATTTGTGGGAAACAAATCTTCAAATCAGTTGGATAAATATTAGAAGCACATTAGAGGAGGAAGTAAAGGAACATTAAATAAAGCTTTGTAAGAACTATTATACTGTATTCCAAAGTAACTGTGACATTTTGCATTCCCAACAGCAATGAAAGAATTATTGTTGCTATTCGTCCTTGTCAACACTTATTTTTGTCACTTTTTTTGGATTTTAGTCATTCTAACAAATGGATAGTGGTGGTACCTCACAGCTATTTTAATTTTCAATTCCTTAATAGCAAATTATGTTGAACATCTTTTCATATACTTATTTGCCCTCTGAATATCTTTTTTGATGAGGTGTCTGTTCAGTTATTTTACCTGTATTTTATTTAAAAAAAGTTTTTTTAATGTTTATTTTTGAGAGAGAGACAGACAGAGTGAGTGGAGGAGGGGCAGAGAGAGAAGGAGACATAGAATCCAAAGCAGGCTTCAGGCTCTGAGATACTAGCACAGAGCCCGATGTGGGGTTTGAACTCACGAACCGTGAGATCATGACCTGAGCCGAAGTCAGACGCCTAACCCACTGAGCCACCCAGACAAATATTTTGCCCATATTTTAATTGGGGTTATTTTCTTATTGTTGAGTTTTAAGAGTTGTTTGTACATTTTGGATATGAGTTCTTTATCAGGTATGTGTTTTGCCAATATTTTCTTCTAGTAGGTGATTTGCATTTTCATCCTATTAAGAATATACAAAGAATACTATAGAAGTTTTTAATTTTAGTAAAGCCCAAGTTATTATTTTTTTCATAGAATGTGCTTTTGATGTTTCATTTGAAAACTCAACACCAAACCCAGATGATTCTCTGTATTCTTCTAGTTTTCTAGTTTGTTTATGGGTTTTGTTTGCTTGTTTACATTTATCTATTGTCCATTTGAGTTAATTTTTGTGCAAGGTTGTAGGTCTGTGTCTAGATTCATTGTTGCTTTTTGTGGCTATCAAGACAATGTTAGCTCTTTCTTTACATTCTGTATACCTTTCACTTACTTTTATTGTCATATTTCATTAGCTAAACTTTTTAAAAAAATTTTTTTAACGTTTATTTATTTTTGAGACAGAGAGAGACAGAGTATGAACAGGGGAGGGGCAGAGAGAGAGGGAGACACAGAATCTGAAGCAGGCTCCAGGCTCTGAGCCATCAGCCCAGAGCCTGTTGCGGGGCTTGAACTCACGGATCGCGAGATCATGACCTGAGCTGAAGTCGGATGCTTAACTGACTGAGCCACCCAGGCGTCCCTCATTAGCTAAACTTCTAATGCAATATTGGATAGGAGTGGTGAGAAGAAATATCCTTGTCTTGTTCTCAGTCTTAGGGGAAATGTGTATAGTTTCTTACCATTAAATGTTATGTTGGGTGTAAGATTTTGTAGATATAATTTATCAAGCAGAGAAAGCTTTTCCCTATTACTAGTTTACTAAATTCTTTTAATAATAAATAGGTGTGAATTTTATCAAATTCATATATCGCATCAATTTATATAAGTGTATAAGCCTAATAATGTAGTGGGTTACATTAATTAATTTTTAAATGTTAAGCCAGACTTGCATATTTGGCAAAAATCCCACTTGGCCATGGTATAATTATTTTTTGTACATTTTTGGATATTTTTGGGGGGATTTATATATATATATATATATATATATATATATATATATATATATATATTCATAAGAGATACTTGTCTCTAGTTTTCTATTCTTGTAATGGCTTTTCCTGGTTTGGACAGTAGGGTAATTGTGGCCTCATAGAATAAGTTAGGAAGTGTTCTCTGTGTTATATATTTGGGAACACATTATAGAGAATTGGTATCATTTCTTCCTTAAATGTGTGGTAGAATTCTCCAGTGATATCATCTGGGTCTGGTGACTTGCTTTCTTTTTTAAAGGTTATTAATAATTGATTCAACTTATTTAATAGATACCGTCTATTTAAATTATGTATTTCTCCTTGTGTGAGTTTTGGTAGTTTGAATCTTTTAAGGAATTGGTCATGTTCATTTCAGTTATCAAATGTGTGGGCATAGAGTTGTTCATAGTATTCTTTATTATCCTTTTAATATTTGTGGAATCAGTAGCAATAACGCCTCTTTTATTTCTAATATTACTAAATTACGTCTTCTCTCTCTGTTATTTAACTTTGATTAGAATTTTGTTCATTTTATTGATCTCTTCCAAGAGCCAGCTTTTGATTTCATTGACCTTCTCCATTGATTCCCTGTTTTCAATTTCATATATTTCTGTTATAATTTTTATTATTTTTTTTACTGGCTTTAGGCTTATAATTTCCTATGACAGAGGTTTAGAGTTCTGATTAGATCTTTCGTTTATCTTAATATATGCATTCAATGCTATAAAATTCCATCTATGCACTGCTTTTGCTGCAGCCACACATTTTCATAAGTTTTATTTTCATTTTCATTTACTACAATTTTTTGAAATTTCTCTTTAGACTTCTTCTCTAATCCATGTGTTATTGAGAAGTGTGTTGTTTAATATAGAAATGTTTGGTAATTTTCTAGCTGTCTTTCTGTTGTTGATTTGTAGTTCAATTCCACTGTGGTCTGAGAACATAGTTTATATGGTTTCTATTTTTATTTTGTTTTATTTTTTTTATTTTATATTTTTTGAGAGAGAGAGAGAGTGTGTGTGTGTGTACCAGTGGAGGAGAGGCAGAGGGACGGGGAGAGAAAGAATCTTAAGCAGGCTCCATGCCCAGCCTGATGCAGGGCTTGATCTCATGAGCGTGAGATCATGACCTGGGCTAAAATTAAGAGTTGGATGCTCAACTGACTGAGCTACCCAGGCACCCCTGATTTATATTTTTTAAAATTGTTAAGATGTGATATATGGACCAGAAGTGGTTATCTTAGTGAATGTTCTGGGTGAGCTTGATAACAATGTATTCAGGTGTTGTTAGATGGAATATTCTATAAATATCAAGTAGATCAAGTTGACTGATAGTGCTGCTCAGGTCAACAATACCCTTAATAAATTTCTGCTTGTTTGATCTATTGATTAGAGACATGTTAATGTCTCCAAGTATAATAGTGGATTTGTTTATTTCTCCTTACATTTCTTTCAGCTTTTGCCTCACATATACTGATGCCTTTTGTTAGGTACGTACATGTTCAAGATCATTCTGTCATCTTGGAATGTTGTCCCTTTTATAATTGTTTAATGTCCCTCTGTATTTCCAATAACTTACTTTGTTCTGGGGTCTGCTTTGTCTGAAATTCCACCTCTTCTTGGATTAGTTTTAGAATAGTATATCTTTCTTCATCCCTTTGATTTTAATCTATCTGTGTTTTTATATTTGAAGCACATCACTTAGACACAAATTCTGGTCTTGTTTTTTATTTATTCTGATGGTTTCAATTTTTTAATTGATATATTTAGACCATTCACACTTTAAGTGATTATTGATATAGTTGGATTATTAGTTACTATGTTTGTAACTGTTTTCTATTTATTGAACAGGTTCTTTGTCATTTTTTCTTCCTTCCTTTTCTACCTTTTCTGGTTTTAGTTTAAAATTTCACATGATTCCATTTTATTTCCCCTCTTTGTGTATTCATTATGGTTAAAAAATTAGTAGCATCCCTAGAGCTTAAAATATATATTTACAATTTACCTAAGTCTGCTTTCAATTAGTCTATATTATTTCAAAGGTGGTGCAAGTTCCTATAAATATGCTTCTAGTTCCTGTCTCCAAACCTTTGTTACTTTGCTATCATTGATTACCTTTATCTGTATGCTATAATCACCTAATACATTGTTGCTATTATTACTTTGAAGAAACAGATATTTATTAGATCACTTAAGAGTTAGGAAAACAAAAAATTATTTTGCTTTTGTTTATTTCTTGATGTTCTTTTGTTGATGTAAATCAGAGTTCATCATTTTCTTCTGAAGAACTTAACGATTCTCTCACGACAGGTCTTTTGGCCAAAAATTAAGTTATATTTTACTTGTCTGAGAAATCTTTTTTCCTCTTCACTTTTGAAAGATAATATTGCTAAATATAGAATTCTAGGCTGGTGTGTCCCTCCCCCCAACACTTTAAATATTTCACCCTATTCTTTTCTTTTTGCATGGTTTCTGATATGAAAGCAGATATATTTTTTATCCTTTTCTCCTATAGTCAAGTCCCCCAATGCTGCCTCTTTTAATGATATTGGCAGAATATGATATGGGCAGATATAGATTTTATGATATTTATCTGGCTTTGTGTTTTTTAACCCTCATAGATATGTATTTTGGGGTCTGTCATTATTTTCAGAAAAATCTTCTCTGATCTTCAAATACTTCTTTCTTTCTGGTATTTCAATTACACTAATGTAACACTTTTGGAAATTGTTCCACAGTTCTTGGACATTTTGGTGTTTTTTAAAATTATTTTTTCTCGTTGTGTATCAGTTTGGGAAGCCTCTTGACATATTTTCAAGCTCATTGATGATTTCCTTGGCTATGTCCACTATAATGATCATTCCATCAAAGGCATTCTTCATTTCTGTTACAGTGTTTTGATTTCTAGAGTTTTCTTTTTTTTTTCTTAAAGTTCCCAATTCTCTTCTATATGCTTGCTTGAACCATCTATTTTTGCATGTTATCTGCTTTTTCTACTGTAGCCAGAATCTGCTAATAATTAGTTTAAATTTTCTGATAATTCCAAACTCGATCATATCAAAGTCTGATTCTGATGTTTGCTTTGTATCTTCTGACTGTGTGTTTTTCTTGCCTTTTAATCTAACTTTGTCATTTCTTAATGAGAGCCAGGCATTATGTATCAGGAAAAAGGCTCTGAGGTAAATGGGTCTTTAGTTTGATGTTTTATGTTCATCTGGCTAGGAGTTGGGCTATGTTATATTTGCTGTAAATTTAGGTGCCATAGGCTTCAAATTCTTCTAGGGTACTTATTTTTATCCCCCCCTCTTATCTTTGGGTTTGTCTAAGAATTTTACTTAGAGCCTGTACTGAGGTGCCTGGGTGGCTCAGTTGCTTAAAACGTCTGACTTCTGGTTTCTGCTCAGGTTGTGATCTCGTGGTTTGCAAGTTTGAGCTCCAAGTAGTGCCTGCTTGTGATTTTCTCTCTCCTCTCTCTCTGCCCTTCCCTTATCCACTCTCTCTCTCTCTCAAAATAAACAAGTAAACATTAAAAAAATAGAGTCTATACCTTACAGTTCCTATAGCTGCAATCTATTTTTATTACATTGGATCCCTAGTAATAAGGTATGGAAAAAGGGTCTCTGCAATCTTATAATTAAATATCAGTGATTCAGTAAGACTGTATCCATGGGCTGTGACTTTCACAAAGTGTTTTGTATCTTCATGCCCCTTTAGGTGAGACAGGAAGGCTAGACAGGACTGGCCTAGTGGGATAAGGTTCTGTTACAGTTTTTGCTTTTGGAGAGAAAGCCTTTATTACAGAGAATGCGCTGGGAGTATTTCAAAGTTGTTACTTCTACCCTCCCAATTCCAGAGACATGGGGATTTTTCTTGACCCTTCACCATGAGAACCTGGTGGGGTACCTAGAAGTAAAGCCTATGAGATGGGAGGGCTCCACCTAAGACTGCAGTTCTCCAGGAATGTTTCCCTTTAACACAGCCTCTCACATTTTATTAAATTACCATTAACTGTTTCTACCAGTTTATGACTCTAGTGGCTTCTACTTCAGGTTAGTTAATCTCAGCTACGGTTTCCTGCATTTGACTGTTCCTTTAGATTTTGGGGAGTCAATTTGGCCCACAACTTCCACTTTTTGATTAGCACAAAGAAAATCATTGAATTTTTAGTGTCTTCAGGTTTTTTGTTGTGGTAAAGATGGAGGTGGCACTTTCTAAACTTTTCACATGCTGGAGAGGAAACTAGAAGAAATGAGTTCCTCTCTTAAAAAAAGAAAAATGTCTCCTTTAAATGTTTAGGCCATTCTAATCACCATATTTTTATTTTTCAATCTCTTCTTGTCCTATTACTGAATTTTATAAAGATACTTCTACACTCATATTTTGACAAATGAAGGGCAGGCCATCCTTAGGAAAAGCAACATGACCCTGTGGGCTCGTGAGAACATTTTCTCAGAATAGTTTCATATACAGAATTGCTGTCCTTGAAAAGCCAGTACATCTGAATTGGAAAGGGCTCCAATTTGGAGACACATCAGAAAGTAGAGTTGTGGAGCAGAAAACATGCATTATAACTTTAAAAATTAGCCTTGTATCTTCATTGACTGTATTTTCTGAACAAAGAATTAGAACATGTAGTGAATTAACCAAGTGATAGCATACTTGCCTAGTATTCAAAAGCTCCTGTGTCTACAGGGGCCAAGCAGGTGACATCAATATGTTACTCAAGTAGTAACATGAATATGGGAAGGGTGGCTGAACTGATGAACAAACGTGTCACATTAACACATTTAAATAAAAAAAATAGTCCAAGAAAACAATGTATCTGTGGGCTCTGTGCAGGATAATGGACACTAGTTTTTCATTTGTTATGAAATTTGTTATGTATGCAGCTGATTTATTTACTGGGTTTCTACCATGTAGCCTCAATAAAGGAAAGTAGAGTTTTCTGCTTTTCTGTATGCACAGGAATTTGCTACTGAATTTCTTATATATGTAGACAAGAAGATTAAAAGGAATGCCATCTTAAAGTATCTGCTTGGTGGCTAGATCCACATTAAGAATTTCTAGTATAAAAAAAAAAAAGAAAAGAATTTCTATTGTAAACTTCTTGTCACATTCTTCAATATCTCATGGAGGCAGCTCGACGCAGTTCCAGGAGCAAGAAAAGAATTTTGGAAAACAACTGGACAATACAATAATTAGAATTAAATTATTCATCATGTTTGACCTGGTAATTCTACTTTTAAATTTATCCTTAGGAGCTAATATAAAATACAAACCAATTTTATGCAAAGATGTTCCTTGCCTATAAAACAAAAGATATGTACAAACAAAACAATCTGAATATAAGTAGATAAAGCTATGAAATATTAAAATGATTACATATAATGTGATGCAGACATTAAAATATGTGTGCCAAGAAACATAACAGGAAAACACAGAAGTATATTTAAAAAATGAAAATGTATTTGTGGCAGTCTAAAACAGTATGCATAAAAAAAGAAAATCATACCAAACTTTAAACACTATTACTGTGGGTTCAATGGCACCTGAATCTTGTCTCATTTTCTATCATATTTATTACTCTCTTGTCTATATTTTCTACTATAAACAGATAATACTTCCATGATTAGGAAAAACAAACAAAGAAACCCTAAATATCAATTCTGGCATATTTTCTCAAAAGATTTTATAATCCACAAATATTTCCTATGATACTTTTAAAATACATTTGCTCAAATTAACAAATTACATCATTAATTAATTGAAATTTCTTTTCACTAAAATGGATAGCGAAGTAGTTATTTAAATGACTGTCATTTGGAGGAAAAGCCACAATCTGGAAGTTGATTGCAGGGACTAAGGCTAGCATAGCCACAGAACTTCCCAATGGCAGTCAGTGAGGGACAGCTCTGAAACCAGGGTGCTCCAAGGCACTGTAGAGACCACCTGCCTCTCCAACCTGGATGCTCAGGGTGAGGATTCTAGCCACATCTGTGTTCTCTGGGGAAGGATCCAGCTTATGTGTACCATGGTCTAGTCACCCTGTGGCGAGGGACTGAGCTTGGTGACATCCATGACAAGCAGTGATACTATGTGAAAGGACAACAGAGTGGCAGGCTTGTATGTGAGAAGCCACAAATTCACACCTCAGCAAAGTAAAATTGCAGCTAGCACAGGGGAGAAACCAATCAGCTCACTCTCAAGGGGAGAGGACTTGGAGGTGCCAAGAGTGAAGTCAAGCAGAGCTGATGAATCTCGAGCTTCTGCACCAGGAAAAGAGACCGGACTTGGGGGCAGGCATCTCAATAGTTCTAATCATGGGGGAATTACTCTGCTCTGTGTTTCCCAGACTCCTTAATTTTCCCACGATTCTGAGAGCATTCCAGGAAAGTCATGTGCAGTGTGTTTTTCCCTTTAATCCCAGGGAAGTTTCATCAACACTGACAGATGTCCCAGTTGTGAGGTCAAATTCTCCCCTATGCCTTGGAATATGTTTTATATTTTCTACTTGGCCACATACATTTCATGGTGATAATTTTAAGGATATATAATATTCTACTAGGTTGATATAACATTATATATGTGTGTGTGTGTGTGTGTGTGTGTGTGTGTGTGGTTGTATGTGTGTGTGTATGTGTGTGTATATGTATGTGTGTGTGTCTATATATATACGTGTGTGTGTGTGTGTGTGTGTGTGTATGTGTATATATATATATATATATATATATATATATATATATATATATATTATCTTGGTGTAGGCATTTACATTGTTTTTCAATATTTTATCTTTAGAAATAGGTTCTAAGATTTTTTTTTTCACCTATGGAACAGTTTCCATTTGATAAAATTCCTAGAAATGGAAATGCAGTGTTTCTATTGATATGATTTGTAACTCACTCTTCAAAATGCTTCTAATAATTCATAAAGATATCATAATAAGGATGTTCCAGTTTTGCTTCAACTATGTCCACTATTTTAGCTCAAGCTGCCGTAACAAAATATAACTGGGTGGCTTAAACAATAGAAATTTTATTTCTTACAGTTCTGGAGATCGGACTCCAAGATCATGGTGGCAGGAGGGTAGGTATCTGGCGAGGGCTCTCTGTTTGGGTTGCAGATGGCATCCTTCTCACTGTGTCCTTACACGGCCTTTCCTAGGTGAGTGCAAGGAGGGAGGGCAATAAAGAGAAAATCTGGGGTGAGTGAATAAGCTCTCAGATATCTCCTCTTATAAGAGCACTAATCCCGTCATGAGGGCCCTGTGTAGATAAAAAAAATTACCTCTACTCATCTTGGGTTTTCAGCTGGGACTCTAACAAAATGAAAAGATTAACAAGAGAAAACCAGTTTATTAGCAGATGCAGTGCACGCCATATGGGAGAAACCAAAACCAAAAATGACTTAAAATGACTTAAAAATACAGCTTATATAATACGTTCAACAAAGAACAATAAATGTCAAAGAGAAATGACAGGAAAAGGAAACTAGTTTTAGGCTTCCAAGGGTGGCAAGTTGTGGGAAGGTAAATGTATAGGAGGAAAGTAATGGAGTTTAGGTTTGTTTACAGATTCCTATGTCATCTCTAGGCTGATGAGACTCAGTCTCCAGTAAAAGGAGAATTTATATCTTTGCTTTAGACAGAAAATGGGGACCCTTTTCCACATTAGCTGTTTCTTAGCTGGTTTTGGCATAAAATATTTTTACATCCAAGAGGCATAACTGGAGTGACATATTCTGTTTCCCTCTACCCTGTTTTCATCATCTCATCTAAACTTAATTACCTCCCAAAGGCCCATCTCTGAATACCATCACACTGGGGATGAGTATTTCAACCTATGAATTTTGGGGGGACACAGTTCAATCCACAGCACCCCATTAGGCATTGTGTTTTCTTACTTTTTGATGAACCCCATGTCTATCAAGATGCCTTCGTGAGGACTCTCTGAAGCTTTACCTTCATTCCTTCTCACCATCGTCCTCTCAGTAAATTTGCCTTTACTTATAATCACTTGGCAAGTATCTATTGAGATTTTATTATGAACCAGGAACATTTTGTAGAGATTGAGAACCAGCCATGAATGAATGACCCTGCCCTTATAGAGCTTATATTGTAGAATAGTAGAAAAATACAAAAAAAAATAAATAAACAAGCCAATAAAGAATATAGTATCAGATAGTTGTAAGTACTACTAAGAAAAATGAAAGCAGAGTGGACATAAATTATACTAATGAAAAGTTCTAAGTTCTCATTTATGAGTTCTGGAAGAGTTGGGAAAGACAAGGTATTATTCATAAATCAAGGTTCACAGGAAAGTTATTATTAAGATGGTTGTTATTAACAAGGCTGTTCTGTCCAAATATTTTGTTATTTCATATGGTTAGCAAAAATGTGCTGGAGTTGGATGTGGGATATACAAAACAATTGAAATAGTCATCTGGTTTTGCTTGATTCTTTAACAAAATGGCTTTTTTCTCATTGTGAACTTAATTTCATTTTCAAGTTTCTGAGGCTTTGGTAGAATTCTGAACATCTGAATTTTTTTTTTCTCCAAAGATAAATATTTTAAGTTGTTTCTCTTCTAACCCAAGCCATTGTGATTTCAGAAGTAGAACTTCTGATTTCCAGGATGCCTTTTAGATACTGGACATGCAATATTCTGTTTTTAAAAATGGCAGCATTAAAAGAGAGACAACAGGCCCCAAATGTTGTCATTTGTCCTAAGGCCTACATCACAAAACCAAGATTTAACACCTAAATTAATTAGTTTCAACCTCCCCCAGGAGTGGAATCTTAAACCAGTGATCTGGTATCAACTGGTCAGCACTAGAGAGATCATCTGCTTCAGGAGGCCCTTCAGTCCCCTAACGAAAGATGACCTTTCCAGTTCACTCTGCTAGTAACTTCCTTGGCCTGCCCCCTCTGCCTATAAAAGTCATTCTGTACAACTTTTCAGAGTTCCTTTCTTTCTGATAGCTGGGATGTTGCCCAATTCATTCATCATGGTATAAAGCCAATTAGAAGATCTTTAAAATTTACTCAACTGAATTTTGGTTTTTTTTGGTTTTGTTTTTGTTTTTTTTAACAGAGAGGAGAAGAAAGTGTCCATTAGGAAATCCTCTGCAGAGATTGTGTGGTCGGGAAGGTACATTCAAAAAGCTTCAAAATAGATCACTCACAACTAAAAAAAGTAGAAGGAAAGGAGAATGAAAATCACCATCTCAGTTCTTTTTTGTTTGGTCATCCCTGCAAAAATAATTTAGAATGTGTGCTGCATATTTGAAAGCTGCTAAGAGAATGGGTCTTACAAGTTCTTATCACAAGGAAAAGGCTTTTATAACTGTGAATGGTGACAGACAGATGTTAACCAGACTTACTGCCGTGATTTTTTCACAATGGAAACAAATATTGAATTGTTCTGCTGTACACCTGAAACTAATATAATAATGCCAATTATAGCTTAATTAAAAAAAAACAAGTTAGAATGTGTCTAAGCATAAACAGTTAAAGATGGTCTGTATTATTTGTTCTCTTCTGCCTATTTCTTTTGTCACAATGTTGTTACATTTCCATTGTACCGGGGCCAGTTTTGGTAGCACACAAAGGAAGTGAAGGCAGAAATGAGAGCCTGTGTGATACAATATGATTTCAATGGCCTAAACAAGTTAACCTGGGTCAAAAAAAGATAAACATATAGATATGGATATGGATAGATATATAAAGAAATGGATTATTTTCTCACATCTAGTTACTGTGTGAAATTAATTTAACATGAGAGAAAGCATTTCAGATCCCCAGGCTACTGAAGGGTAAACTCCAAGTGAGAACATTTACATAGATTATGATTTAATGGTTCCCTCTAGACATCTTTAAATTTAGAAGGAGAAGGGTAAAAATGTAAATAACTTGATGCAATACCTAACTAACGCTAATGTTCTCGGTGGCCTGTAAAATAATAATAAAATATTATTATTTTAATTTGAATATATTTTAATTTGGATAATATATTATTATTTTAATTTGAGTGTCTTACTGACCAGCTCCTGTGCTCTTCAGTTAGTTGTGGATACTGCCTGTCCATTCTTACAACTGCCTTTTCTAGTTTGCTTCTTAGCATCTGAATTTGAGTGTCTAGGGGAAGAAAAGCAATCTTTCCTTCTATATAGGGTCTGGGGCTCCTGTAACAAAACAGATTAACAAGGGAAACACAGAAGTTGATAAACATGTATATCTCATACATACATAAATAAAGAAATTAGAAATTGAACAGCTTTTATGTATTTTTATTTATTTTTTTTAAAGTTTATTTTGAGAGAGAGCGAGAGTGCCAGCAGGGGTGAGGCAGGGAGAGAGAGAGAGAGAGAGAGAGAGAGAGAGAGATGGGGAATCCTAAGCAGGCTTGCAGGCTCTGCACTGCCAGTGCAGAACGTGATGCGGGGCTCCATCCCACAAACCATGAGATCATGACCTGAGCCAAGATCAAGAGTCAAACGCTCAACTGATCAAGCCACCCAGGCTCCCTAGAAACAGAACACCCTTTTATACTAAGTTGGACAAAGAGTAGTAAATTGTGAAACTGTAACAAAAGGGGCTTAGACTAGGGCAAATTATGATAGAAAAGAAACTAAGGAGATAAGAATTAGTTTAATGTTTGTTTTCGGATTCCTCTGGTGCCATCTCTGGGCTGATAAGTCTAAAGTCCTTTCTCATAAGAAGACTTTAAATCTGGTCTTTAGGCAGAAAAAAGAGAAGACAGAGCTCTTCTTAACTGTCTGCAGCTCAAAATAATTTTTTGTCAAAGAGGCATATTTTGGGGTGACCTATTCTGGTTTCTTTCAAGAGCACTGATACAGATTTATTCATTCATTAGTGAGCAAATATTTCTCAAACGCCTGTTGAAGGTGCAAGCACTATGGTTGGCAAAGTGAAGGACAGAAAGGCAATTCAGATGTGATCCCTGCCTTTAGTAAACTCAGACTTCTAGAAGTGTGCTTTAGGGAAAGATGTTGCTTGCTGACTCCTGAGTTTTCTTTGTATGTGAAGAGTCTGCATACAATAAGTGCTTATCTCTCTCCACCTTTTTATATATTCAACCCAAAGAAAGGTAGAGTGACCATCTGTTTGGATAATTTGGAACCTAGAGGAGGAATCTGGGTATACTTGGCTCAGTTTTACTTTCCTTTTGAAGCAAGCTAAGCACAGTGCTTCATTATTTAAAACGTAACTTGGTTCTCCTCTATTTGCAAACTTTCTCTAGTGACTAATAAAGATGAGATTTTGGTGTTCCAAATTGATGTTTTGTATTATTTCTAAATCTCTGAAAAATTATAAACTTATTGAGATCTTTTTATGACTCCAATAGAGCATAAAAAAACAAAGTACATTTAAATTATATTTCAAAGCAAATTTGAGAAGTGTTGTGTAAAGGAAACAGATACAGTCATCTGAGAGTTTAAAAAGACTGTATTTTCTGTTGATAACATTAGAAGAGGTGGAATTTGAACTTGGGTTTAAGTATGAGCAATGTTTCGCTGGTTAGAGAGGGTAGGACCATCCAGGTAAGAGCTATAATACGCGCAGTCAGGAAATCCCAAATTAATGCAGCATAGAGGACAGAGAATAATTTGGATTGGCTGCAGCATACAACAAGTCAAGGAGAACTGGGAGAAACTGAGTTAGTTGCCAATCATTGAGAAGCTATAACTTCAGGCTAAAACGATTAGCTTTATTTTGTTGGAATTTGGGAACCACTGAAGAGACATTTAAGAGTACAGAAGTAGTGTGAACAAAACCGTATTCATAAAAATAATTCGGGAGTTGTAATACACAGGTCAACTGGGCTACCCTGTTTCCACTCTAGCTGTGTCTTGATTCCTGAATCTTGATTCCACAGGCCCCTGAGAAACCAAATGTCATCCAATGATTTCTGAATTTTCTGGGGCTTCATTCCTCATTCTTTGCCCTGTGTCCATATTCCCCTCGCCACACACATTAACTTGATCTGTCTGCATCGCTAATGTGTAGCACATACCATTATTCATTTTCATGAAAAAAGGACGAATCATGAGCCTAGCATTTCTTGAGTTTTGCAACGCTCTAGAGAGAAATCACTTCAGTAAATTCAGTTTGTGGCCTTCCACCAAACTCTCTGCTTCTCTCTTCAGCATCTCTTCCCTCCCACATGCTTCAGGGGAATCCATAATCTCACAAAACAAATCTGTTCAGGCCCTCAAGGTTGAAGATGGCATTTGGAAAAAAATTCAAATTTACAGAAGAGTTGAAGGTATAGTACAAAGGCTATCCATGTACCCTTGTTAATATTTTACCTCTATCTATCTATCTATCTATCTTCTATTTTTTACCAAACCATTCAAAAGCTAAAGATATCATGATACTTTAACCTTAAATACTTCAACATGTACATCTAAAAATAAAGACCTTATCTTATAAAATCCAAACTATTACTGTCTTTGCAATTATTTATGTTATTTAAAAAATATCATACTGTCCACATTTACATTTTAAATTCTTCCTCATGTGTAATATTGTTGGCTGCTTTGGGTCTGATTTCATGACCCCAAGATCAAGACCTGAGCTGAGATCAAGCGTCAGACACTTAACCAATTGAGCTACTCAGGCACCACAGTCAGGATGCTTATAAGGTTTTATCTTTATCATTGGTTGTTGGCAATTTGATTATACTATGATCATGTGTACCTTTCTTTCTGTTTATTTTGCTTAAGTGGGGTCTGTGGGTTTGCTTTTTTTTACCAGATTGGGAACATTCTCAGCAATTATTTATTTAAATATCCCTTACTACTTAAGACATAAACATAGGGATGCCTGGGTGGCTCAGTCAGTTTGTTACAGAACCAGGCTGGAACACTGGTGGAAAAACCAAGTGGCACTCAGAGATCTTGGTGGATCAGAGATTTATTTAATACTGGGGGGCTCAGAGGAGACTGTTTCTCCAAAGATCTGAGCACTGAATGCAAGTGGGGAGGGTAATTTATAGTTGTCAGCTTCCATATCTCTGGGGGTTTTCCCGCACACAGCAAAGGAAGAACATGGAGGAGGGGTCTCTAAGCTAGAGACCAGAGTTTGTTTTAGTCCCATCGGCCATGTTTGGCATACTTTGTTCACTTCTCCAACATGTTGAGTACCTGATTCTTGATTTTGGTTCAGGTCATGATCCCAGGGTCATGGGCTGAGTGAAGGGCCTGCTTCAGATTCTCTCTCTTTTCTCCCTCTGCCCCTCTTCCCTGTTCACTCTCTCTCTGTCTATAATTAAATACTTATATATTTTTAAAAAAGAAAGAAAGAAACGTCCTTTCACACATATGGTATACTGCTTGATATTTAAGCCACAGGGCACTGAGAGACACATTGGGAGACGTAAGGGATAAGACAACTATGCTGATTTGATAACTGCAAAAGAGGGTCAGATCTCTAAGACTGATTCCTAAAGAGCAAAGAAAGCTAATACCAGTCCTAAATATGGCACATTATATCTACCAAGTAGACCAAACAGCCAAATGAAATTTTTGACCATCATTTAACACATATAGTGTAACTGCATACTAAGAATGTCAAATAGCTTTGAGGCACTGCATGTTATAGATCTCATTCATTTCCTCCAGCTCTAATTTCTTACATTAGGAATCATTTTGTATGTAAAAGTACAACGATATACCAAACAGGCTCAAAGAGGCTGGTCAGTTAGAAATAAGCTTGGAAAAAAGGACAAAAATATTATGCTTAGACAGGAAGTCATGACAGGCAATATGTTTTTTGTAAACTCCCAAGCCAGTGGTATTGTGTCTTGTAAATCTATTACATAAATAATTAAATAGTTATTAAGCTTTTAAAAAGTTCATAATATAATCTTAAAAATCTAATAAGTAAACTTACTAGTAATTACAGAGAGCTACTGCATAAATGGGTTGTTTGAACTGAAATACCCATGCACTCATCATGGGTTTTATGTGTATGCCATACAAGCTGAATATGGCTGATGTATATAAGAAAATTATTTAAAAGCCATAGGATGGCTCACAGAAGTGCAAACAAAGTTGTAGAGTCCATGGCCACAAGCATGCCACACACCAACATGATAAGGACAATGGAGTCTTCATTGCTGAACACCACATGCTACAGAGGGCATGCTGCTACCACGAGGAGTCTATGCTCCTGCCCTCACCAACAACAAAACAGATTTTGATGCAACTTTTTTTCTGTGGTGAGCTCTCACTTTAATTCAAAGCTACATGCCTATATTCAAGCTGCAAAAAATTATCTGAAAAATTAATATATAACCCTTTCACCTTCTATGTTTGGACTGTCTTTGTCTCCCACTGATATTCAAATGTCTGGGACAACTTTAAATGTAGGATGAAGACAAAGTTTATGTATTCCAGTAATTTAAATAGGAGTACTTTGGGCTAAGACATTATTACCAATATTCCTTGACTAAAATGTATGAAAAGTATTATATGTAATGACACTTTTTGCCATTGAAATAATTTTTCAAGTTTATTTATTTTGAGAGAGACAGAGACAGCCCAAGTGGGGGAGGGGCAGAGAGAGAGAGAGAGAGAGAGAGAGAGAGAAAGAGAATCCCAAGCAGGCTCCTCGCTGTCAGCATGGAGCCTGATGTGGGGCTCAAACTCACATAACGTGAGACCATGCCCCGAGCAGAAACCAAGAGTCAGATGCTTAACTGACTGAGACACCCATGTGCCCCTTGATACTTAAAAAAAAAATTAAGTTTATTTATTTTGAGAGGGAGAGAGAGAGAGAGAGAGATAGAGAGAATGAGAGCATGAGGGGAGGGGCAAGAGAGAGAATCCTAAGCAGGCTCCACACTATCAGTGCTTAGCCTGATGTGGGACTCAAACTCATGAAATGTGAGACCATGACCTGAGCAGAAACCAAGAGTTAGATGCTTAACCAACTAAGCTACCCAGGAACCCCTGCCATTTAAACTTTTGAATCACAAAATGTTTGCTCCAATTTATACTCTAATCAAGACTGTGCATCTCACTCTCATTTACTTTTGACTTATGAGTTCTCAAATGCCCTCTACAAATTTGGAATTCTATGATTTTATAAGTCCTATATCTTATGGTAACCAGGAACTCAAGTGTCTGTTGTTCTTGAGTCAAATCTGCCCCTAACAGCTATATGATGTTGGAAAAGGTGATTCTCTTTTACACTAGGTTAGGATATCAGAGGATGGACAGGTAGTCTCTGAAATTTGAATGTTTATTTGGAACAGGAATAAGTCGGGTTAGTCAGACTAATACTGGGATTATATACTTATAGAGAGACTGTATATGCTGCTCATTGAGTTGCATTCTTTTTTTTAAAGTTCATTTACTTATTTTGAGAGAGAGAGTGTGTGGGGGAAAGAGAGAGGGAGAGGGAGAGGGAGAGGGAGAGGGAGAGGGAGAGGGAGATAGTGAGTGGGGGGATGGGAAGACAGATGGAGGGATAGAGAGAGAATCCTCATCAGATTCCATCAGCAAGAGCTGATGCAAGGCTCAATCTCACAAACTGTGACCTGAGCAGATACCAAGAGTCACAGGCTTAACCAACTGAGCAACCCAGGCGCCTCTGAATTTAATTCTTATCTCATGTGATCCTATTCAACAACGTTTTAAATTAAGATTGTTATATTTACTTTTATAAAGAAATATGAGACTCACATATTCTGAATAGCTTCTGTACAAATCCCACACATTTTAAGTGATGTGGATATTATTCAAAACCATGGTTGCAGTATTCTCAAGCACATGTATTTTTACATTACCATTCGCATTGCTTACTTCTTAGACCCATTTAATCCGTCCCCAGTAAAAAAGGATGTCAGTCACATCCATCACTAGCTTTCACTTGTATCACCTACATCCAGAGAGAAAGGGTTTGTCTCTATCTGCTGTTAATATTTATAAATGGGATAGTCTCCAGGGATGCAAGTGTGTGGGTGGATTTGATGACCCGTGCTATATTGTTTACGCAGGCTCCGAACTACACATTGAGGCTGGAAAGAGAAAATATTAGTTTATGAATCAGAAACTAGAGCTGTGAGGAAATACTTTCAGGATAATATCTAGGTTTTGAGTTTGTAGCCCCAAATATGTGCCGTAAAAAAGGGGATTTGGGAAGGGAGATAATTTACCTTTCTAGCAGTAATGGCTTGTCTTTTATGTTGGAAGAGTAGAGAGTTATCAGTGTGAGGTATGTCTTAAGTGCCCTGAATTGTAGCATTTTGTTGTTGTTGTTGTTTGCTAGCCTAGACACTCTTCTAACTAACGCATTGACCTATATCCTATTGTGATTCAAGGCACTTTTAATATGAAAAAAAATAAGGGAAAGAAATTATTCAGATAGACCAAAGGTGGTACAAAATATATATACATATTATTTGGCCATATTGATTCATTCATTTATCAATGAATAAAATTATTTATTGGGCTTTTATTCTATCTTCTGGGTCCCCTTATGGCCCAGAGGATAAAGAACAAAAATATAATACAGAACTTATACAGCTTTACGACACATATAATTTATTGTGTGAAATAGACACATAAGCAAATAATTATAATAAACTACAGCCTGGAAAGTTTAATATGGGATGTCCAAATAATCTTAAAACTGTTCTAAGCTTTAATAACTTCAGAAAGATAAACAATGAAAACTTATAAAAATAATCTGAAGTTTCATTACTTTAAGTTTCTACAGATTTGTTTAGTTTGGTGCATTTTGTGTAATAAATTTTAATTTTTTTGTTTTGGTCTATCTGATTAAAAATAACACAGGCTGACCAAAAAATTAAAATTAAAGCTTTTATGAGTATATACATAATTGAAATGGTAAACTTCCCAGTTGATGTTTATTTTGCTTATAACATTTATGCCTATGAAGTTAATACAATTTAAAACTGCATGAAACTTGTTGACACAGAATATATGAAAGAGATGAACAAGGTATTTTAGAAACACAGAAGGGCAGGCTACCTATATATCATGAGTCTCAGAAGACAAGGAACCAGTGGAGGGAATTATGGAGAGGATATTATGAATAGAGGAGATGGTATGAGGACAGAAAAATAAAGACAGTTTGAGTGTGATACACAGCCACAGTCCTCACATCCACAATGTTGACTCTGACTTCCTTCTTACTCCCCTTCATTCATTGAAAACTTCTCTCTAGTCCAGGTTTGCTATCTATCAGACTGTGCCATCATCCACTGCTTTCAACATCTGTGTGGATGATATAACCAATAAGAAAGATACTTAAGATTTTTTCTCCACTTATCTTTTACCACTTTGTACCTCTACCACCAGCTCACACACATTTTGGATATTGTCGTCACCAGAAAATTTACCCCCTATGAGTCCTACTCTTTCATTCTGACCACCACTTCTTTTCTTCCCTACTTGCTCAAAAAGATTCAAGAAGACTTAAAAAAAATCTTTATGACCTCAGCGAGGCATCTTATCAACTGACTCCTCAAATTTATCTGTTCAAAATGTCTACCACTATATGAGGAACATAATGGAAAAGGAAAGACAAGCCAGACCATAAGTGCACTTTACATATTTGATATGATTTGAGTGTCCTATGATATAAAAAGGCCTCAGCTATGTCTTTGCACAGTCAGAGTAAAGTTATTACCTCCCAGTGAACGTGTTTCCTTTCGAGTTAAACTCCTTTTACTCTTGAGCTCTAAAACTAGAAGGCCACTTATTAAACCAAAATTATTAGATTAATATATTAGAAGCCTTTCTTCCCCCTCTTTTCCCTCGCTGTCTGATACTACCTGTTCAGACAGTGCTCTGCAGGCATGTGGGTTCATCTGTTGAAAAACAACAAAGAAAACAGATTTTGGGTCTCCCTGATGCAGAAGAGATAAGATCTCTCAGATTAATGTTAGAAACACATTGGTATTAGAAGTGCAGTTAATGGGGTGCCTGGGTGGCTCAGTTGGTTAAACATCTGACTCTTGATTTCAGCTCAGGTCATGATCTTAGGGTCTCTGAGACAGAGCCCTGTGTCGGGCTCCATGCTAAACAGCATGGCGCCTGCTTAGGATTCACTCTCTCCCTCTCCCTCTGCTCTTTCCCTGCTTGTGCATGCTCTCTCTAAAATAAATAAATAAACTTGAAAAAAAGAAGTGCAGTTATTGATATGTAATGCTATCAGAACACATGATAAGTTTTCAACATCAGTCTCTAGGACAACCAAAATTTCCCATCTCAATGGCTTTACTGATGTGTAGAGTATTTCACCTTTTCTTTTTTTTTTTAAGTTTTTATTTTAATTCCAGTTAGTTAACATACACTGTTATATTAGTTTCAGGGGTACAATATAGTGATTCAACAATTAGTTTTATTTTCTAACCCAGGTTATTTCTTCTTTATATCTAGAAGTGAGGAGCTAGTAATTTTATCAGTCCCACTACCATGATAAAAATCTTTACATTAAATCAAATCTGTCTAGAATGTGTCTTGCCCTTTATGTTTGAACTTTTTGTGGCTATGGCCAGCTGTAGATCTTGAAATGTTTTGGACCTGCTAACAAAACATAATTTTCTGGGGTTTTTTTCCCAAGGATTTCCATCATATACTCTAACACATGAAAGGTTAAGTATATTTTTGGGGCACTTAGGTGGTTCAGTTGGTTAAGCATCTGACTTTGTCTCAGGTCATGATCTCACAGTTCATGACTTCAAGTCCCACATTGGGCTCTGTGCTGACAGCTCAGATCCTGGAGCCCGCTTCAGATTCTGTGTCTCCCTCTCACTCTGCCCCTTCCCTGCTTGCACTCTGTCTCTCTCTCTTTTAAAAATAAACATTAAAATAATTTTTTAAATGTTAATTATATTTTTAAAAATTTTGGCTAAAATTCCACTACTGCTTCTAATTTTATAAATTTAGATATCTTATATTTTCATTTAACAGAAAAACAACAATACATGCTTCAGTTATTGCAAAAACTCAATTATTGTACATCTATATTGCGAGTAGTTCTTAAAATTAGGACACACTGTATATATTCTAATATTTTATATTTGCCTTTAAAAATTTATTTGCCCTACATACAAGACTTTCCTAAAATGAATTTTTCTGTGTATTTTGGTAAGAAAAATATTAAATGGTGAATATTATAAGAGCCTAAATCTAAAATTTTATGTACTCCATTTGGGGTCAAAACAGGTAACCAGAAGAATGGGCAACAAACAAGTCATACTCCATAGTGACAATTCAGGTCAAAGTGAGGAATTCATTCTTGTAATAATGAATTTAACTATTTTAAAACCAAACAAGAATAAGGAAATTTAAAACAGGATCCAAGGAAGAAATAAAGCAGGAGTTAGTGTAAACCCAAGTCCCAGTCAAATATCACTTGACTCAGCCCATTAAAGCCCCATCAATACTTTTAGCTGCTTCTAACCACCTGAGACTTTAATTCTCAATCTCCACAGAGAGTTTATTGTCTTTTTCCTGGTAGCCTTTTAAAGTAGTGAGTACTGAAACATAATTTGCATGACCTTCAAGAAATAATCTTTTATAACAAGGCCTCCCCTGATATGAAAGAAAAGTGTTCTGTGGATAAGATAAATAATCCTACCTTATTTCTACTGTTGGTTTAATCAATTTTCCTATTAAGTATAAAATTATTTGGAATTAGTTTAAGATCATGTTACCTCTCACTTCTTTTCATGGCTGTGATCAGTCAGTATCTTTCAGTAACACACATTTTCACACTGAGGAATTCTGATGAGACAGGATAGGTAATGAAGGCCAGTATAGAACTGCACACTGTTAGGTGCTAGATGTCATGTGGTTGCTATCAGGATGCATGTTATTTATTTTTATTATTGGACTATTTTGATGGAATGGCAGGGAAAGGTGAATATTTTGTTTCTTCATTACTATCTCCAAATACTTCAGAATGATTACTTATGTGTATTGGTTATATTTCAAAAGAGTAATCATTTTAATAAAAGCTTCAGAAGTTGTGCGTTAGAAATAAATCTGTGGAGTGCCACTTCCAGTAATAGAGTATTTCATATCAGGTCACCATCTTGTCAAAAAAATTAAAAACACTAAACAAAATCTTTTTTAAATATCCAAGGACACTGGAGAGTAGCCAAATGCAAGCAAGTTCTAGAAGGGAGGTACCAGGACTTTCCTGATGTAACAGCTTTTTGTCTGAGAACATGGGAAAAGTTTCCCTCTTTCATGAATTTTCATCTAGGTGCAGGTCCCAGTTGTTGCCCTGAGGGCTGATGAAAACCAAATAAAAGAATATTACATTCCTACTGCTTGAGGATGTGAATATAATGTTCACCATGACCATGGCAGCTGCAAAGTGAAACATAAACTCTGCCCAGCAATCTGACTTATGCAGTACACATGTGTGGGGCAGACAACACAGCTAAGCTGCACAGAACTGAACAGAGATTTTAGCATCTGCCTCCTGCAAGGGAGAAAGAGTTTAGAGTTTGAGTTCAACAATATTAACACTGTATAAAAGGAAAAAAAATCAATACTCTATAGAACATAACAGAATTCAGAGAGATCACAGATTCAGTGATTCGTCCAAGATTAAATGCAAAGGCTGTGATCAATCACAGTGAGTGACTTGACCTTTTGGGGGGAAAAACAATAGTAAGTATAGATTGTGTTCTTCATTAGTCAGAACTTGTCAACTTGTTTCGTACCATTATGATATTACTGATGAGGATGCTGAGGCTCCATAAAGTTACACAATAAATCTCGAACCATAAAGTCAACAAGTGATAGAGCTGCTATTCTCAGGCTGTTAGTTCCAACACTACACATGGGAATGTGCCACTCAAGTAATCTTACATAAGTATGTAACTGCTGACATGATTTCCTGAGGTTGTGCATCCCAAATGGAATGTTCATGGAAACTTTCATCAGTGGAAAATCTCTAAATATCATCCATGTTTTTTGTCATTGGTAAGAAGAAATAATAGAAGAATGGGGAAAGATATTTCTGAAGACATATCAGTATGAAGTTTTATTTTTCTGACTGAACTACACAGTAAGCTTATAAGAGAATAAGCATAATAATAATTATCACAGGATAAATAATTTTATTGTTTAAGTCAAACAAAGGGCCACCTTTAGGCACTTGAGCCCTAGTAACATTAACCCTAGGCAACTACTATTTTCATTTTGCATCCTATGTGTTTTTAAATACCTTTGGAGCCATTCATTCCCCTGCATTCTTCTCCTTAGAGTTGGGTTTTATCAAGATTTGTAGGCTAAGCCCCATTTTGGTTATGGAACTATGGAGCCTAAAGCAGAAGGTATTAAAATAGATATAGCCTACATTTAAGGACAGGGCAGCAAGGTACTATATTCAACAGTGATGGGATGCTGTGTTCTAGGACTGATATCTTGGTTCTCATTTCATTTCTGAGACATTGCCTTCCTTTTGCATGCCAGTTCTTATTTCTGTGTTTTGCTTTGCCCTTTTTTTCTGAATTAAAGATATGATGACCTTTATAACACCATATTCATGAGGCTTTCCTTTGTTCTTGCCAATCTCTTACAGTGACAGTCATCCTAAGATACTAAGACAGATCTTTATCCACATACTCCAGAATGATGTTAAATGCACTTTGGGACATCCTTGGACAATTCTGGCTCTGACTATCAGGACTGGAATTTATATTGCCAATTCTTTTTTGATACTAATATATTTTTTGATAGCCAACCAGAGTCTTCTTTTTCTAATACTATCTGATTTACTTATCTTAAGATTCTATCTTCACCCTGTAAGTATGGCCTGTTCAGTCCTTTCCTTCCCCTGTATAATATCAATAATATAAAAAATAATCTCCCAGGTATCACCACCCCAGATTTCAAGATATACCACAAAGCTGTAGTAATCAAAATAGTATGGTACAGGCACAAAAACAGATGCATAGATCAATGGAACAGAATAGAGAGCCCAGAAATAAACCCACAATTACAGAAATAAACCCACAATTACGTTAATTACATTAATCTTTGACAAAGGAGGCAAGAATATGCAATAGGAAAAGTGTCTTCAACAAATGGTTTTGGGAAAACTGGACAGCTACATGCAAAAGAAGGAAACTGGACCAATTTCTTATACCATACACACACACACACACACACACACACACACACACACACCCTCAAAATGGAATAGGGACCTAAATGTGAGACCTGAAACTATAAAAATCCTAGAACACAGCACAGGCAGTAATTTCTCTGATATTGGCTATAGTAACATTTTTCTAGATATGTATCCTGAGTCAAGGGAAAAAAAAGAAAAAATAAACTATTGGGACTACATAAAAATACAAAGCTTCTGCACAGCAAAGGAAAGGATCAACAAAACTAAAAGGCAGCTTACTGAATGAGAGAAGATATATGCAAATATCTCATAAGGGGTTATATGAAGAACTTATACAACTCAATATCGAAACCCCCAAATAGTCCAATGAAAAAATGGGAGTATACAAACAGACATTTCTCCAAAGATGACATTCACATGGCCAACAGACACATGGAAAGATGCTCAACATCATTAGGGAAATGCAAATCAAAACCACAATGAGATAATCACCTCACACTGGTCAGAATGGCTAAAATCAAAAACGCAAGAAATAAGTGTTGGAGAGGACGTGGAGAAAAAAGAACCCTCTTACACAGTTGGTAGGAATATAAACTTGTATAGCCACTGTGGAAAACGGTATGGAGATTCCTCAAAAATTAAAAATAGAATTACTATATGATCTAGTAATTCCATTATTGAGTATTTTCCCAAAGAATACAAAAACACTATTTCAAAAAGATATATTCACCCCTATGCTTATTGCAGCATTATTTATAATAGCCAAATTATGGAAGCAACTCAAGTGTCCATGGCTACATTAGCGGATAAAGAGGTGGTCTACACACACGCACAATGGAATATTTACCATAAAAAGTGAAATCTTTCCATTTGCAGCAATGTGGATGTCTCTAGAGGGTATTATTATAAATGAAATAAGTTAGTGAAAGAAAGACAAGTACCATAAGATTTAACTCATATGGATTTAAGAAACGAATGAACAAAGAAAAAAGAGACAAACCGAAAAACAGACTCTTAATTATAGAGAACAAACTGATGGTTACCAGAAAGGTGGGTGGGGGATGGGTGAAATAGGCGAAGGGGATTAAGCATACACTTATTGTGATGAGCACTGAGTAATATAGAGAATTGTTGAATCGCTAGTGTATACCTGAAACTAATATAACATTGTACATTAATTATACTGGAATTGTCAAAAGGAAGTTGTCAAAAAAGAAGTTTAACAGTAATAATTTAAAAATCCCTCAAATTCATGCTCAATAAAGTTTACAAAACACAATTTTTAAAAAAGTTGTAAGGAAATCTCAAGTAAAAACCCAGATTAGTGACAACCAAATGCAGATCATACTTCTCACCAGCAACACTGAATTCTAAAAGGCAATGAATACACTGCCTTCAAAAGGTACATATGCGACTGATTTTGAATGAAGACTTCTCTGCAAAATCAAACTATCCATAATGTATGAGAGTAAAATAAAGATATTCTTATATTTTTAAAGCCTCAGAAATGTTTTCAAAGTTACTGAATAAAAATAAAGAAGGAAATCAAGAGAGAGGCAGACAAAATACATGAGAGAATCATATAAAAGTAGAGATGCAATGAAAGAATACCTAGAATGACAGCAGTTCAAAAACCTGGAAAATGGTTTATATTCAATAAGTAGCATAATTTAAGAACTAGATGATAGTATTACTGATATTTAAAAAAAAGACATTTATTTCTATGTAGAAAATTCAAAAGATAGACAATGTTAATCTTTAAATTTAAGCTTTTAATCTAAAAGTGCCTATGAAATTAATGATAAATTATAACACAGAACCGGGGTGCCTGGGTGACTCAATCAGTTAAGCATCTGACTTGCGCTCAGGTCATGATCTAACAGTTCATGAGTTCGAACCCTGTGTCGGGTTCTGTACTGACAGCTCAGAGCCTGGGGCCTACTTCGGATTCTGTGTCTCCCTCTCTCTCTGCCCCTCCCCCACTCACACTCTGTCTCTCTCTCTCTTTCTCTCTCCTTCAAAAATAAATAAAACAATTAAAAAAATTATAACACAGAATTGACTGTGGCATGCTCTAAGTAGTTAATTCAATAAAAATATCTGACCTGATGCATAAATATTTTTTCTTGAAATGTCATAAATTTAGAGACTGAATTGTATTTTTTTTAACTTTAGAGAGAAAGAGAGAGAGAGAGTGTGTGAGTGAGGGAGAGAAGCAAGGAGAGAGGGAGAGAGTCTTTAGGAGGCTCCACGATCAGCACGGAGTCGTGTGGGGCTCGATCCCATGTCCCTAGGATCATGACCTGAGCCGAAATCAAGAGTTGGATGCTCCTGTTGGTGGGAATGCAAACTGGTGCAGCCACTCTGGAAAATAGTGTGGAGGTTCCTCAAAAAAATTAAAAATAGATATACCCTATGACCCAGCAATAGCACTGCTAGGAATTTACCCAAGGGATACAGGAGTGCTGATGCACAGGGGCACTTATACCCCAATGTTTATAGCAGCACTTTCAACAATAGCCAAATTATGGAAAGAACCTAAATATCCATAAACTGATGAATGGATAAAGAAATTGTGGTTTATATATATGATGGAATACTACTTGGCAATGAAAAAGAATGAAATATAGCCTTTTGTAGCAACGTGGATGGAACTGGAGAGTGTTATGCTAAGTGAAATAAGTCACACAGAGAAAGACAGATACCATATGTTTTCACTCTTATGTGGATCCTGAGAAACTTGACCAAAGACCATGGGGGAGGGGAAGGGAAAAAAATTAGAGAGGGAGGGAGCCAAACCATAAGAGACTCTTAACAACTGAGAATAAACTGAGGGTTGATGGGGATGGTGGGAGGAAAGGGAGGGTGGGTGATGGGAATTGAGGAGGGCACTTGTTGGGATGAGCAGTGGGTACTCATCAATTTGAATGTGGAAATCAATTTGACAATAAATTTCATATTAAAAAAAGAGTTGGATGCTCAAATAACTGAGCCACCCAGGAACCCCTGTATTGTATTCTTAATATATAGTTCTAAAAGTTCTATTTGACTGTAAATTTAATAGTTACATAATCACAAGTGTTGACTCTGTTCTTACTGTTTTGTAGAACTAACTTATAGACAAAACAAGGAAGAATTACAGCTGCATGACCTGGTGATGTAAAAGCAATGTTACATTAGGAATTATAGAAGGTTGTGAGTAGAAACCCCACAGCCCTCAGCTTAAATGAAGACTCAAATTGAAACAATGTAGAAGGAGCTGAGTTGATAACTTCTTTATATATTCTGGATACTAACTCCTTGTTGAATATATCATTTGCAAATATCTTATCCCATTCAGGAGGTTGCATTTTTGTTTTGTTCACGGTTTCCTGAAAAGTGCAAAGGCTTTTTACTTTGGTGTAGTCCCCAATAGTTTAGTTTTGCTTTTGTTTCCCTTGCCTTAGACATATCTAGAAAAATGTTGCTAAAGCCAATGTCAAAGAAATCACTGCCTGTAGTTTTTTCCAGCAGTATTATGGTTTCATGTCTCACATTTAGATCTTTAATCCATTTTGACTTTATTTTTGTGGACGGTGTAAGAAAATGGTCCAGTTTCCTTCTTTTGCATGTAGCTGTCAAGTTTCACAGCATCATTTATTGGAAAGGTTATCTTTTCTCCATTGTATATTATTGCCTTCTTTGCTGTAATTTGACAAAAAAATCTGACTAAAAATGGCAGTGGGGCACCTGGGTGGCTCAGTTGGTTAAGAGTCCGACTTCAGCTCAGAGCATGATCTCATGGTTTGTGAGTTCGAGCCCCACGTCGGGCTCTGTGCTGATAGCTCAAAGCCTGGAGCCTGCTTCAGATTCTGTGTCTCCTTCTCCCTCTGCCCCTCCCCAACTTGTGCTCTGTCTCTATGTCTCTCAAAAAATAAATAAAAACGTAAAAAAAATGGCAGAGAACCCTAATAAACATTTTTTTTCTAAAATACAGATGGCTAACAGACATATGAAAAGATGCTCGACATCACTGATCATCAGGGAAATGCAAATCGAAACCACAATGAGCTATCATCTCACATTTGTCAGAATGGCCAAAATATAAAATACAAGTAACAAGTGTCAGAGAGGATGTGGAGAAAAAGGAACCCTCTTGTCCTGTTGGTGTGATTGTAAACTGGTATAGCCATTGTGGACGTCAGGATGGAGGTTTCATAAAAAATTAAGAACAGAATTATCATATGATTCAGTAATTCCACTATTAGGTGTTTACCCAAAGAAAATGAAAACACTAATTTGAAAATATATATTCACCCCTATGTTTATTGTGGCATTATTTACATACCTTAGATATAGAAGCAACTTAAGTGTCCATTGACAGATAAGTGGATAAAGAAGACGTGTGTACACACACACACACACACACACACACACATACACACATACTCTGAGATATTACTCAGCCATAAAAAGAATGAGATCTTGCCATTTGCAACAACATGGATGGACTTAGTGGGTATTATGCTAAGTGAAATGAGTCAAGACAGAAAAAGACAAATACCGTATGATTTCATTTATATATGGAATCTTAAAAAAACACTCAAACAAAAAACATAAATATAGAGAACAAACTAATGGTTGCCAGGAGTTGGAGGGGTGGGTGGAGAGATGGGCAAAATGTGTGAAAGGGAATGGAATGTACATGTTTCCAGTTATGAATTAATAAGACATGGGAATGAAAGATATAGCATATGGAGTATAGTCAATGGTTTTGAAATAGAGTTGTATAGTGACAGATGGTAGCTACACTTGTGGTGAGCACAGCATGACATATAAACTTGTTGATCACTATGTTTCATACCTGAAACTAATGTAACATGTGTGTCAACTACACTTTAATTTAAAAAATCCAAATAACTACAAGGATATTTAAGTATACTATATACAGCTAGAAAGGTACATGAGAGAAGAATTAATGATATAGCCAATAAGTGGTCTGTGGAGAATCAATAAATATTTTAGTGGAATCAATACAATCAAGAATCATATATATCAATATAACATTTGGAATTATACTGTTAGCCAATAGAAGAATTCGTATGAGAATGGTTCATCTTGGGGCACATGGGTGGCTCAGTTGGTTAAGTGTCCCACTCTTGGTTTTAGCTCAGGTCGTGATCTCATGGTTTGTGATTCGAGCTCCATGTTGGGCTCTAAGCTGATAGTGCAGAGCCTGCTTGGGATTCTCTCTCTCTCTCTCTCTCTCTCTCTCTCTATCTCTCTCTCTCTCTCTCTCTCTCTCTCTCTCTCCCAGGCTCCCATTTATGCCCTCTCTATCTTTAAAATAAATAAATAAACATTAAAAAAAGAATGGTTAATCTCTCAGGTATTATGTTCATCTCTTGGGTGTATTACAGAGGGTAGCAGTGAGGGCAGATATCTTTTCTGTTCATTTAAAATTTCTATGAATTGATTCTTTGGCAGGTGCAGTTATAACATGAATTAATTTTTATACAAACTGGTTTATATATAAATTGGTAAAATGTACATACACTAGCACATGCAAATTAATTTTAGAGAGTTAGATTTAGAGAATCTCTACCAATTCTGAGTCTCTGATATATGTGGAACTAGAGATATTTTGTTCTTATTGTACAATTTCTATGTCTCTCTTATCATAGAGGCACTCTCAAAACTGACCTGTATTTGAATCTCAGTTATTCTACTCACTGGTTATATGGACTTTTGCAAATTATTTAACTTGATGAAGAGTCAAGCCATCAATGTGTCAAATCAATGTTATAAAACTGATCTCGTTAGTTACTATCAGGATTAAAAGGGGTACTATACATAAAAGGTCTAGCACAATGCTAGGAACCTAGTAAGCACTTAACAAATATGTTTATGTTGTGGTTGAAGATATTAGGGTGATCCAAACTACAATGAGACATCACTTCATAGACGCTTGTATATGCCAATGTTCATTGCAGTGATTCACAGTAGCCAAAAAGTGGAAAAATCCCCCAGTGCCCATCAACATATGAATGGGTAAATAAATTGTGTAGCCATATAATGGAATATTATTCAGCTATAAAAATAACGAAGTCTGACACATGCTATACACACAAACCTTGAAAACACTATGTAACTGAAATAAACCAGATATGAAAGGAAGAATATGCTATGATTTCATTTATATGAAATACTGAAAATAGGCTAGTTCAGAGACAGAAAGTAGACTAGAAGTTATCAGGAATTGGAATTTACTGCTTAATAGTTACAGAGTGTCTGGGTTGATGAAGTTTTAGAAATAGAGATGATGGTTGCATAGCAACGTGAAGTAGTTAACGCCACTGCATTGTATACTTCATGCTTAAAACGGTCAACTTTGTTACATATGTTTTATCACAAGTGAAAAAAATAATAAAGCAATATATTAAAATCACTGAATATTATATTTTATTTATTTATGATGTGTAAATTATACAGCAATAAAACTGTTTAAAAAAAGGTATCAGGAGTGATAACCCAGAAGGGTTAACAAATCAGAATGCATACTGGCCGTTTTGTTGGTTATCAGCCTGGATGTGAAGTATTGTCTCTGTAAAAATACATCTGTAGTATTTTAATTAAATACTATCCTGATAGCCTTTAAAAGCGATGCATTTTTAAAGCTGCTTATTAGAGTATAATATAAATAGAAAAAAAAATCACTTTTCATAGGTTTAGAGCAGAGATTCACAAACTATAGAGCTCAATCTGGCCCACCTTCAGTTTCTGTGTCCCTGAGCCACACAGATAAATGCCCATCTTTTCAAGTTCTATTTGTACAGCTTGCCTAAGAGTTAGTGGAACAGCCTCAACATGGGAATCAAGGTGTGCGAGGTGTGGGGCGGGAGGCAAGGGAATCAGGAGAGACTCTATCAAGTTGGTTTGCTGGCACAAAGTTGCTCAACGTCCACACAGAGCTGGTAATTACACCAGCAACACATGAAACGTAAGTCAGGTGGAGGTGACATGGTTGAAACCAACATATAAGAGGTGACACATACAACAAGTTCCACAAATAACTACTTTAGGGAATTAGAATTATTTTCAAACACTCCCATAGTTTTAGAAAATAATAAGTAAATCTTAGGATATCTGAACTAATGGAATATAAAAGTAGTAAGTGCCTAGTATGCAAAGCAAAAACAAAAACAAACCTACTTGAAGTAAATTGAAATGATTAATCAGATAACAGTTATTTGAATTAAATTTTTAGCTCTAATTACTTTCTTCATATTTTTGAAGTGTTTTCTGTAAGGTTATGTTCAGCCATGTGGTGTAGTTTGGGGGTTTTGAATCTCCTGAGTTGTTTCCCTATGTGAAGACAGAGAAGTGAGTTTCATATTTTCACAAGCTGGAAAGAACTGGTTACGTGACGGATGAACTGTGTCTTCCCCGAGACCACAGTATCACTTTCTTCCATTTGTTTCTGCCGTGTGTTTGATTGTCACTTCAATGCCCCCAACTCTATTTGGTATCATCCTTTGTATTTGCTCTCTCAAGTGACTGCAGAAATAGAAGCAGCTGGTATTTCCAATACCAACAACCGCTGTTAAGCACTAACCTCAGGTTCAGATTGCAAATCTGTCACTGGTTGCTATTTTTCTGGAAAATGACATGTTACTCCTTCTGCTTGCCTTTTAAATTTTTGAAAACTTACTTTTATTTCCTTCTTGCTGTGAGAAAATAGTTAAACAAAGAATTAATTGAAGCTAACATGAAGGGCATTTATCTTATTGAAGGTGTCTGTAAAATGTCCTCAATCAAATGGATTTATTTACTTCAAATAAGAAAAACTTCCATCAACTCTTTTCTGCAAAGAAATAACATGATAGGCAGATTAAAGAGGTAGGAGAGAGAAATACGGTGTGTGTGGATTTTAATATGAGATTTCAGAAAGTTTGATCACTGTGTTCAAGGAAAGGAAAAACTCATGAAAGAATTGACTATGATATTAAAAGTTATAACAAGTATAGAACTTTGATGGAGAACTTACTAAAAGCAGACACTGTGTTAAGAAATTTATAAATCTTATTTTATTTCATCATCATATCACCTGTTCAATAAGGTAAATACTGTTATTATCTCCATTTAGATAAGCACCCTTAATGAGACCCCTGGTTCCAAACCAGAAGGATTTAGAAATGTACCTGGAACATAAAGATGGTTGCCCTCTTGCTGTCTTTTCATATGGCCTTCCTCTGTACATGACCGCCTGGTGTCTCTTATCCTTTTCTAAGGGCACCAGTGAGATTGGATTAGGGCCTCACTCTAACTGTTTTATTTTAATTTAGTCACCTCTTCAAAGTCCTTCAAATATGGTTACAACTGAGAGGTACCACTGAGAGTTGGGGTTTGGGACTTCAACATGAATTTGGGGGGAACACAATTCATCCCATAACATCTGTTTTATTAGAAGATTGGGAGTCCCAGATCAAAACCCCCAAATAAGGAGCAACAAAAATCCTACATTTTCTAAATTCCCTTTTAGATAGAGTATATGATGTACTTCTAACTAAGGAGATATAAGCAAAAGTAGTTGAAAAAGGCTACTCTTGTTATTCCATATATATTTATATATGGAAACAGAGACTTTAATTAACCCACATGCATTACCCCACACATCATGAAACTAACAAGATTCTGTTGTATTTCAGAAGCATATATTTATGGGATACATCAAACTACTACATTTTAACATTTTATAATAGATTAATTTATCAATTACTGAATAAACATTTTTGATATTAGCAAGCAGGACACACAGAGAATGAGACAACATATGAAATGTGGAGTTAGGGGTGAGGAGGAAAGTGTGGGTGGCTACACAGGACAGTGGGCTAGGTGGGGGTGGTTGAGCAGGTCAGCTATAGAGCTTTCTGGTAAACCACTTAAAAGAGCTTTTTACAAGGAAGTTGAAATGGGACCAAGGAACTTGCCTGACAATTACTGAGGTTCAGGGTTTAAGGAACTGGGATGGACCAGTAGGAAAAAAAACTCCACCTTTTTCAATCAAGTTTCCTCACATAAACACTTTTAGAACACATCCTGAACAAAGCTATGCTTTGAACCACTTACTACAGAAGATACTAGGAACAGAGTAATGAGCAAGATAACAAGGTACTGGTCATGGTGAATCATGTGGTGTATTTTGAGGGGCTTTAAACTTCCTGAGTTCTTTCTTCATGTAAAGATGGAGAAGTAAGTTTTATTTTTTCACAAGTTGGAAAAGAACAAAGAAGTTTGGGGTGATTATGTGATAAACTGATAGCCCATTGAGGAAAATAGATATTTTATGAGTTCTTAAAAGCACAAAGAGGTGTTTTGAAAGGGGAGTGCAGAGTGAGTTCTACTGAGGTAGTACCTGGTGAATATAATAAAATTAGTACTTTTATGAAGGTTTAATTTATCAGAAAATATTCAATCTGAGACTGGACATTTGGAAGGGGTTAACTAAAGAGTTGGTGCTGGTAATTGGGGCAGTGGTCATTATAAAGACCAAAATATTTGGAGATCATGAAATTGTTAAAAGAATACAGAACTGAAGAGGAACAGAAGGAAATGAAGTGTTACATTAGTTTCAGGTGTAAAATATAATGTTTCAGCCATACTATACATTCATCCCCCTACATATCTCCCCTCTGACAACCACCACTTTGTTCTCTTTATTTAAGAATCTGTGTTTTTATTTTTTCTTTGTTCATTGGTTTTCTTTCTTAAATTCCACAAATCAGTTATATCATATGGTATTTGTCTTTCTCTGTCTTATTTTACTTAGCATTATACCTTCTAGGTCCATCCATGTTGTAAATGACATGATTTCAATATTTTTTGTGGCTGAATAATATTCCACAGCATATATACACATACAACATCTTTTATCCACTCATTTATGGGTGGACACTTGGGTTGCTTCGATATATTGGATATTATAAATAATGTTGCAATAAATATAGGGGTGAATACATCTTTCCAAATTAGTGTTTTCATTGGGGGGGTGGTAAATGCCCAGTAATTGAATTACTGGATCATATGGTAATTATATTTTTTTTAAGCCTCCATATTGTTTTCCAGAGTGGCTGAATCAGTTTCCTTTCCCACCAGAAGTGCAAAAGGGCTCCCCTTTCTCTGCACTCTCACCAACATCTGTTATTTCCTGAGTTGTTCATTTTAGCCATTTTGACAGGTCTGACATTTGATTGTATGTGGGAGGTGAGAAACAGATAAGAGTGAAGGATGATATTTTTGTTTCTTGTTTGAGCAACTGGGTTGGTATTTAAGATTTGGGGAAAATAACACATTTATTTTTACATGTGTTGAGTTGGAGTTTCTGTAGGATTTTTTGAGGTAAGATGTTGAGTAAGGATTTGAATATATCGATTTGGAACTCAAAAGAACATGTTGACTCAGATATATACATTAGGAAGCCATTGACATATAGAAAATAAAGCATTACAGATTTCCCAGGAAAAGCTAACCAATAAGGACCTAGGAAGTGGCCAAAAGAAATTTCTCATTTAATAACTAATATAAAGGAAGTCAGCACAGGAACCCAAAGACAGAAAGACTCTGGCAATGTGTAGAAACAAAAAAAAATAAAGTGTTTTGGTAATTTAAAAAAATGGTCAATTTTGTCAAATACTGCTCAGATATCAAATATGATAACTGGAGACTGTCGTGCAGCTTACAGATCTGGGATTTGTTTTAAAGAGAGAGGGTTGCAGGGCCAGGGACAGAATCAAGATATATGCTGATTAAAAAGTGAGTAGGGGGGGCACCTGGGTGGCTCAGTCGGTTGGGCGTCCGACTTCGGCTCAGGTCATGATCTCGCGGTCCGTGAGTTCGAGCCCCGCGTCGGGCTCTGTGCTGACAGCTCAGAGCCTGGAGCCTGTTTCAGATTCTGTGTCTCCCTCTCTCTCTGACCCTCCCCTGTTCATGCTCTGTCTCTCTGTCTCAAAAATAAATAAACGTTAAAAAAAATTAAAAAAAAAGTGAGTAGGGGTGTGGGAAACACTATAGGTTGCTTCACCACCAGCTAATCTATATGTCAACCCTGCATGTGTGCATGTACACACACATCCTTGTTTTCCTCCTGGCACTTCTCCCATGATAGAGGCTGCACATGTCAAATAACTGTCTTCTCCACCTCCCCTGCACCACATGGGCTGGTGACAAAGCTCTGGCCGTAGTGTCAAGAATAAGTGATTGCTGGAGGGACTTCCTTCCTAACAGAAAGGAAAAGCTGAGGCAAAAATTTTCTCAGTTTCACTGTAGCTTGTAATGAAGATCTGCAGGTTGACTTGTGGGGAAGGGAAATCCGTTTACGTACTTCCTGATCTGTGGGGATGGGTAACAATAATAGGCAACTTGAAGTTGGCCTTTTCTTTATTACTCCTGTTAGTTGAAGAATGGCATTCACAAGGTGTCTGCAGCAGATAACAAAAAGTAAGCACATGTTCTTTGGAATTTAGAGTAAACGATGTAAAGAGTAAAGAGAAAGCTATATAGCATCAAAATTAAACATATGTTGATTTTAAATGACATATAGCATGAAATTTATTCTCAGGTAAATAATCACATTTAATTTCCTTTCAAACAGAGATTACAGTCTCTCTGACTCATAGAGAATAACACTTCACTGTTCACACTGGATATTTCAGAAGGTCATATTACTTGAAGCTAGGCTTTCCTTCATCCCCAAGGGAAAGTCTAATTTTATGTATCAGTTAACTGTGATTAATTGATGATAGAATGATGAAAGGTTTTCTTTTTCGGGTTTTGGGTTTAAGAAGTAGAACAGGGGTACCTGGGTGGCTCAGTCAGGAAAGCATCTGACTTCAGCTCAGGTCATGATGTCACAGTTTGTGGGTTTGAGTCCTGTGTTGGGCTCTGTGCCAACAGCTCAGAGCCTGGAGCATGCTTCAGATTCTGTGTCTCCCTCTCTTTTTGCCCCTCCCCAGCTTGCACTCTGTCTCTCTCTGTCTGTCAAAAGTAAATAAACATTAAATTTTTTTAAAAAAAGAAGTAGAATAAAAGTGTTTTAGCAAAGAATTGTCACCATGACATTCAGCAAATAAAACCAAGATGTTTGTGATTAACTGAGGTTTTTTTCCTTCTGAATAGATATTGGCGCTGGATATAGGCCATAGTCTACACTGGTATAAAATCAATTAATAATTTTTCTAGAACAAAAACAAACTGCAAACTTTTGTGTGAAGCTAAGTAAGTGTGGCCATAAATTTAGCAATTAGATGGGGATAAAAAAATGTCAAGAGACTATGTATCTGAATTTCTTCCAAACATATAAACAGAGAAATAAGGTATAAATTGTGGGGTATGTTATAGGTAGACAATTTCCCAAAATTTTGATAAAATAACAAAATGTTCCGAGATCTAGTTCATTCAAATAGACAATTTACAGTGAGTGTGATATCTGAAGAATAATCAGATAAAACAATCTTTCTGATAAAAAAAAAACAAACAAACTCAGAAAAGCTGTTATATAGCTGTTACATTCAGGGCTATGATTTATTACAGAGAAAGGTTCAAGATCCAAATCAGCAAAGAGAAAAGATGCCTGAATCAAGCCTAGGAGAAATAACAACAACAACAACAACAACAACAACAACAACAACAACAAAAGCTTCTTTAGGAGCCCCCCTTCCAGTGGAGTTTCACGAGGACATGCCTAATTTTCCCAGCAACAGTAGGTGACAGCAGGTGTAAAATGTTGCCAAATAGGAGACCTCACCCAAATCCTGGGGTCCTGGCTTTTTACTGAGGGTCCGTCACAGGCAAGCAGCACCCACATGACTGCCCTGAGCTGATCAACTCCATCTCCGCCCTCAGAGCAAAAACAAGCATTCACCATATGTCTCACTGTGAGGATAAACTCACTGGTCAAGTAACAAGGCGAAAGCCTTAGGCATATAAAAACACTCTTAGGCAGAATATTCTAAGGGATCAGAGGTTATTTCCCAGGAACTAGCCAAGGTCTAGTCCTGAAATAAGGTTTATTTGGAATGTGCAGGATTTGAGCAACAAAGGCCTGCTGAGTTAACCTTTTCTTGCTCAGTAAGTTACTTTTCTATTTTATTTTTAGGGGCACCATGATCAGTCAAACATTGCAAAAAGCAATGTAGGTCAAAAAAACCCACTCTTGGTGCCTAATACAGTAATCAGACCCACCAGGTCTGGAGTTTCATAGCTGGCATTTAACCCCTGCACTCCAGTGTCAAGGTCAGAGAGCCAGTCTCAGTGATGGCACCTGCCACTATCATTCCTAACCTACAAAGGATAGCTACCAGAGATGTCTTTGAGGCTGTGATGCCCCCTCACTAAGCTTTTTCACAATGTTTTCATAAAAATAATGTCCACTGAGCTTTCTCTGGGGATACAGTGCATATTTGTGTGTGTGTGTGTGTGTGTGTGTGTGTGTGCGCGCGTGTTGTTGGGGGATGATGTTTGCCATTCACACGTGAAAGCTCAACTCCATTATTTCCATTTCCCTAGGGTGTTTTATCCCATTCCCTAGATTAGGCTAGGGAACTTTTGGCATTTCAAACTTACTGAAAGTTAAGTTGTTACTGAGTCCAATTTCTAATCAACCAAAGCAAATGTTTGAAGTGTTTCCTATTGTGTGAGAGAACATAATAATTCTGAACTTTGGTAAACAGAGTCACGTTGATACATGCATAAAGATCCAATATGTATTCTATCCTCTTTGAATTGATTCCCTTGACATTGATTCCCATCCATATTTCACAAGTTTCTACTGAAATGAATTAGTAATATCTTGCACCTTTTTGGAGGATAAGCTATTTCATCTCAGGTCAGGCTTGACACTTGTCCCTCTGGAACAGAAGATCTCATGGTAGTTACACGTCTAGAAACACTAAAGAGTTGGAGTGTGTCCTGAGAAAAACATCCCTTTTGTAAACTTACTTAAGTGATATTACATTGTTGTCAAATTAGGATGACTCGGGTATGAGACCCTGGCAATATCTCAGAGAGACTTATGGATTCAGGAGGATCCTCAAGTTTGTCTCATTACACACAGATGTCCCTCTTCTAAGCTTCTGGATCTCACTCTGTGCTAAAATGTGCTCTTATTTTCACTTAAGAAGCAAGGTAAGGTTGTGAATTCAACTTCCATTATAACTCTGCCACTAGTAAAATTACTTTTGGGCCTGTTTGTTTGTTTATTTATTTATTTATGTATGTATGTATGTATGTATGTATGTATGTATGTATGTTGACCTGCTACTACAAGAACTGAGACAGCATTTTAGGGCCACCATGGAAAAGTTCAGAGTCTCTGACCATGATCTGAACTAAACTTAACATTTGTTCCCTTCTTTTATCACTTGAGTGCATTCAGAAATAACAATTTCAACTCCCCAGTCTTTGCAGACTTCATTATTGCCTTAGATTACCATGCACAAGGTGCATGGTCTGCTCAGGCGTTTCCTTTTTAACAGGCACTTGGCTTCAACAAACCCTAGGTGATTTTCCAATTAACCATGATGCCATTGCATGCCACGTGTTATTAAAGCATCATTTCCCATTGCATTCAAAACCAAGAATATAGCTAAACTAATCACAGAACTCCATCTTTTTGAGTTTGTTTTCCTACAACCATTCCTGGTACCACATATCTATCAGCCATATGATAAACACTGTTTATGCCCTATCCATACCTCTCAAGTCTTGCTATTGTAGACAAGGTGGACTGAACTCCAATTGCTTGAGGGCTTTCTCTAGAGCTAAAAAAAATCTTTCTATGTGCCAGTAAAGTTGGTCAGAAAGGCTGGGAAATTGTTTCCTAGCAATAACCATCAACCAATGACTGACAAGAGTTGCTGAATAAATATTTCAGCTCACTGGTCCTTTTCTGAGATAATGCTGAAGACTGTGTGCTACACGGATTTGCAGAATTCCCCAAGCAGGGTTAGCTCCCATAGTAGCGACTGGCTAGATAAGTAACCATTTTTGGCTGCTTTCATTCCTTGTCTTATTTTCCTACTACTTTTCTGTCGTTTTCTGAGAGCATCCCTAGTGCCCCCTATTGGCATAAACTAACAGGAAGACAGTAGGCAACATGCAAAGTAGTTTAAATAATTTCCAGCCTTCAATGAAAGGAAATCATTTACTTTTCTTCATGTAATTATAAATGATAATATTCTTTGAATGAATTACCCCGGCTTTTTCGCTTTCCTGCTGATGGAATTATACAATAGGCTTGGATGCCAAGGCTGGGTTACAACAACGAGAATATAGGTTAAGTTTAAATTCATTACTGAAGTAGAACAAAAATAGAAAGGAATGTGTTCTCAGAGCAATTTGATAATATGGGAACCCTTTCAGAAATGAAACAGAATTGTCAGAGAAGAAGCATAAATAGCATTTGTATGCATGTAAGTACTATTTGTATTTTTATTTGTGATTTACATTTAACACTTTGTATTTCTAAACCATTACCTCAACAACTAAGTTATAAAGTAGTTAAGCTAGTAAAGTTTGAAATCACATTTTTATCTACAATTTTTTCTTTCTTTCTATCTAAAATTGTTACAAGGAAAATAATGGTTTCTTTATTCAAGCACCTTTAACAATTTGCCTAATCAAACCAAAGATTTTCCTAAGAAGGATTGTCATTGAGCTTACTTAATCACAAAAATTATTGTGATTATCCACATAGCTACCATTGCATGCACAGACACACAAACATGATACATAAATAGAATAAATGCTTATCATTAATATGTATAGTACAAATTATTAATATAAAAGTGGCTCTTTCTTAATTACTTAACACAACTTATTTCCTAATATGGTTTCCAAATCAGGGTATCTATAAACAGGTTAGACCTAGTAAATCAGATTGCTTGGTATGCAATAAGTAGGCAACTACAGATTTAGGGAACATGGTCCACATAGACCACCTTCCCTTAGAACACCAAATGAATCTAAATTTTGACAATTCACTAGAAGGACTCACAGAACTCATTGAAAACTGTTATAATCACAGTATGATTTGTTAAAGACAAAGGATACATACCAAAATCAACCAAGGGAAGAGATGCATGGGGCACAGCCTAGAAGAACTCCAAACATGGAACTTCCACATTTCTCTCCTCACGGAGTCAGAGACAGCATTAACTATTATTGACAATGAGGTATGAGAATACACATAGATTACTGTCAACCAGGTAAGCTCACTGTCCAGCATCTTTATTGTAGTTCCATCAAATAGGTAAGGTTGACTGCCCACATGGCTGTTTTGTTTCCAGACCCTCAGGAGATCAGGTAATATTTAACACCCAAAATCCTCACCCTAAATCAATTTATTATTATCAAATGGGCTCAAGCTCTACAGACAAAGAAAGACCCCTATCAGACATGACATTCCAAGGGCTTAGACATTATCTCCCAGAAGCCAAAGGCAAAAGTTGAATTCTTTGAGCAAGGTTAAATTTTTACTTCACATAGGGGTGTGGGATGGGACTGTAAAGTTACCCAAGTTATTCAAATATACCTTGGTTAGCACTGATACTTAAATCAGCATTTTGGAACCACTGCCTCAAATTCTGCATGTCTGCCCCACCTCTAGTTGGTCTTCAGTATAAGTTGCTTAAGAAAATGGTATTTAGGGGTACCTGGGTGGCTCAGTCACTTAAGCAGCTGAATCTTGATTTCAGCTCAGGTCATGCTCTCACCGTTTGTGAGTTTGAGCCACACATGGCTTTGTGGTGACAGTGTGGAGTCTGCTTGGATTCTCTGTCTTTCTCTCTCTGTCTCTGTCTCTCTCTCTCTTTCTCTCTCTCTCTCTCTCCTCCTCTCTCTCTGCCCCCCTCTGCCCCCCCTCTTTCTCTCTCTGCCCCTCTCTGCTCCCCTCTTTCTCTCTCCCTCAAAACAAATATAAAAACATAAAAAAAAAGAAACTGGTATTTGCATAGAAGTCAATTTTAAACTGTTCCTTTTAGTCTTTGCATGAATACTTAATTATAATAATTTACATTAATGACCTGTTGATACTTGAAAAATGCAAGGAAAATGTGGAAAATGGGAGAAATGTATAACATGCACATTTTAAAAAGAAATTTCATTGTTAATTAAGCCATTTGGCATGTTATTTTATACACAGCTATTCAAAAAGTCACATATCACATTGTTTTTCAAAACTAAAGGAGTTGTTTAAATTCAAAGGTATGCCAATGTTTGGTTAAATTACGTTTTCATTTTAAGGGAAAATCTATGTTAGAAATGCTGATCTTAGAAACTGTCTAATCCAATGGCAAAACTGTTAAATTAGGACCTCTAGATATGGAGTGATGTTCTTAAAATCACATTTGACTTTGGATTGCATGTAACAGAAACCTCACTGTACTCGCTTAAGCAAGTAAAGGTTGACTTTTCTCATGTATGAAGAACTCCAGAGGCAGAGCCCAAGCCTTGAGTGAGTGCTCAAGGAAACCATGAAGGACTTAATGCTCTATGAGCTTTTTGCTCTATTATCCTTAGCATGTGGTTTTTTCACTCATGCTTTTATGATGGTTTCTCCTCTTTAAGAAATTATTATTTTTTAAATGTACATTATTTTTTAGAGAGAATGATAGAGGCAGACAGACAGAGAGGGAGAGAGAGAATGCACATGCTAGCGCATGCGGGGGAGGGGCAAAGAGACAAAGGGAGAGAGAGAATCCTAAGCAGGTTGCAGGCTGACAGCATGGAGCCTGACATAGGACTCTATCTCACGAACTATGAGATCATGACCTGAGCCAAAATCAAGAGTCTGACACTTAACAGACACTCCCTGAGAAATTATATCCACGTTCCAGTGGACATATAGTGGGCAAAAGAGAAATACACAAGACTGAAACTGACCCTTTGCAGTATAATTTGACTTACATTAAATTGGACAAAACTGAGCGCTGTGATTTTCATATAAGGGAGTACTGAGAAATAAGTACAGTAACTGGGCACATAATAAATAGCAGAATCTCAAAAAACAAAATGAAACAAAACTGGGGTTATGTTTGTAAGAGAGAAGGGGAGATTGGATATCAGATAAATCTGTTTGTTGTGTGTTTTTTCACCAACTATTTATTAATCATCCACTTGTCCCAGGCTCAGATTATAAAGTATTGAATAAGACCAACATAGTGCCTAGTCTCTAACCTCATGGAATATATGGTAACAAGGGGAAAATGCCTTATGTTATTAAGTACATGGACTCATCTGATTGAAAACTGTAATAAATGTTATATAAGAAGAAAAAGAGTGCTATGAAAAAGAGTGAGCAATTAGGAAGGCATAATCCACTTCAAGTTGCATAGTCTGGAAAGGTTTTTCTTTAAAGGGATGACATTGCAGCTGACACTTGGAAGAGAAGTATCAGCTTCGTTGGGGGGAAGGAAGAGCAGTCTATGAAGTCAGAACAGAATGTGTGAAGGTGCTTGGTTCTAAGGGATTGAAATATTTAAGAACATGAAGATAGGCTAGTGTGGCTAGAGTGTGATGAATAAGAGAAATAAGCTATTAGAAAAGGCAAGGAAAAATGTTTAAATTCTTTTTACCTTGATCCTCCTCCCTGAGTCTCCCTAAAATAGGTTGAATCTGAGATACTCCATACCATGGAGAAAAAGATGATAAAGCAGCAATACAGAGAACAAGTTTTAGCTTCAAGAGTCATGGCTGCAGGCGCGCCTGGGTGGCTCAGTTGGTTAAGCGTCCGACTTTGGCTCAGGTCATGATCTCACAGTTTGTGAGTTCGAGCCCTGCAACGGGCTCTGTGTAGACAGCTCAGAGCCTGGAGCCTGCTTCAGATTCTGTGTCTCCCTTTCTCTCTGTTCCTCCCCTGCTCATGCTCTGTCTCTCTCTCTCAATAAATAAATAAAGAATAAAAAAAAGGAGTCAAGACTGCAAGGTGGTAAAATCTTGATAGATAGGAACAATCATCTCAACCTAGACAGTAGAAGATTTTCAAGTGATGGGGGAAAGAAAGAAAGAAAGAAAGAAAGAAAGAAAGAAAGAAAGAAAGAAAGAAAGAAAGAAAGAAAGAAAGAAAAACAGAGAAAGAAAAGGAGATCAGTGGGGCTTAGGATGGCAAGGCCATCCATGCAGAGATCCCATGGGGAGGAACATTTGGTCTTGGCAGTCAGAGGTTGTCAGTGGTCCCCACTGTGGCCATCAGGCAAACACTGCTGCAGTCCTGGAGCAATTCAAGGTGTAAATTAGCCCCTTTCTCAGTCTAGACTCCACCTGAGACTGCAGCTGGCAAGATCTGTGCTAACCATCTTTATCCTTGTCATCCAACAGGCCTCTTTCTTTCCTTTTAGTAAACATTGCTTATTGGTTACTCAGAAGTAATGTCTACTTATACCTAAAATGCACTAGTCTTTGTACTGAGGTCATAGCCACTAAAATATGGCCTGTTTTCTCCTTGATGATCCAGTAAACAAGGACAGTAAACCAAAGGAAAAAAGAAAAGAAACAAAAATAGTCATAAATTCTATAATTGCTACACAATTTCACATAATTGATTTCCTTTAAAGACCAACTTTTTATTCATTCAACACATGATTATTTAGGGTTTACTGTGAGTAAAGCCATGACTGAGACAACCATTCAGGAAGACACATTTTGAGCAGGTGTGCAGAATTCATGACATACATTGAATTGCTTTATGTGTATCTTATTTCCTGTCAACTCTTTGCTGACATGTGTCAAGATCTTTATTCCTAACTAACCTGCTTCTCTAGCTCCAACACTCTATCTTTTTGATGCTACTCCTATATATTGGCCCTGATGCCATTAACACCTCTACTAACTAACCATCTTCTCTTTGGGTAGGGTCTGGAATTTCTGTCTTTCAGTACTGCTTTTCTGTGTCTGCAGGGCATGACAGTGTCTATTGGTTTGAGGGTGGGGGAATCACGTACCACTACAGCTGATGTTTATACCATTTTTTGCAGTCCCAGACAGAGGATTTTGGCATAACAATCTCTTTAGTCACTTGTTATTCTTGTCACCATTTTATCAGCATCTGTCAAGCAGGGACACATGCTGTCTCTGTTTTGTATGGCATGACTGTCCCGGGTATCTAGCAATGATGCCACAATCCCCACAGGCAAGCACTTAACATTGATCATGATGCTGGTGCTGAGACCTGCTCGTCAACCTTTCATGAATTACAAACATTTCAAGTTTGACTCACATTTTATTTTTAATATGATTTCAAAATGCCTTGAGATTCCTCAGCATGATAAAATCCTATTGGAGTCAGAATTGCTTTTGTTGCAATCCTGAACAATCAAAAGTGTGGAGTCACCCTTGAGTGACTGTGATAACCATGGCATTTCTAAAGAAAATGCTAAAGCTCTTTATAATGATGGTTTAGGGGCTAGTCACATCACACAAATATATGTAGATATATATTTTTTAAAGATCAGACTTTTTGATATAAAATCTAATGAAATCAGACATATTTTAATGTCTCTATATATTGTTATTTGGTATCTAACCTTACGTTCTCATTTGGAACACAAAAGATATTTGATAGAGTTTATTTCCTTGAAATTTTAATTATTTCCAAGATAGTAGTCTATAATTTTAGTTGTGCTTTGGTTCAAGAGAAATGTAAAGATTAACCACATGGGCTATATAATTGGTCCCAGGGGGTTTATTTTCATAGTATCCATTATATAAAAATGGATACAACACAGAAGAAGAAGAGGCATGAGGGAATAGTGGAAAATACACGGTTTGGGTTAGGAAATTCCAAACTCAGTCCTAACCATAGCAGTCTCTCTCATGTTTGTTTTCTTATTTTTAAAATAAAGGTAAATGATAATTCCCATTCCCTAACTTCATCATGACATTTTTTTGTTCTGAGAAACCAAAAAAGTATATAATATTATACATAATAAATATTAAGCACATGGATGATATTATAATTATTATTATCATTACTATTTGGTGAACAATTAATAAACACATTAATAAAATTGAATTGGTATATCAGTCAATTAAAGCCCATATCCAAATTTTACTTATTTACTAATCTAAAAAATTCAAGTTAAGAAAAATTATTTTTTACCCAGCTATCCATCCACTGCACATGCTTTCAAATGGTTAAATCTGAACTTCATCATTGTTTGTGACAAACAGTTGTTCCTATTCTACACAATTCACAAATTCACTCACTCTGTTCTTGCAAATACTACCAATTTAATTTTAGTGGGCAGATCCTTGGCCTTGAGGAATATATCAGGATGGGTCCAAGCTAACTATGGCAACCTAGGTCACCTGTGGTGATAACTGGTTAAGAAACAGACCTATAACCTAGCCCTGGAAGGACAGAGAGAGAGAGAGGGTGAGAAAGAGAGAAAGCGGGGGAAGGGGAGGGGGGGTGAGAAAGTGAGGGAGAGAGACAGAGGGTGGGGGAGAGGAGAGTAGTGGGGAAGAGGGGAGAGGAGGGAGAGACAGGTTTATAGAGATATAGATATATAGATAGACTCCTGGGTTATTGATCAATAAAGTGAACAAATCAATCCCATGACTTCTAATCACTAAAAATCTTTCTAAGTAACAAAAATGACCTTGAGATTTCAGCCAATATTAGCTACATTTTCTGTTCCTTGTGGCTGAAAGCATCTGACAGTGGTGTTCTGATCCTACTGCCTTCTGGTCAAATGGTAGAACTACACTCCTGGCTCCCTTGGGATGATGAATATTCAACAACCAACTGTGAGACCCTGCCATGCTCTTTTTTCTCTGGAACAGTGACTGGCAACTTTTGAGATGTTTACTACTCCATTAGCCTGGATTCCGAAGTGAGTAAAATAAGCAGAATATCATCTTTTGGCATGAACAAAATAGAAGTAGTTGTTATTGTAAGCCACATGTATCTTGGGCTTTGTTACTACAGTATAAACTAGCCAACCTGAGACAAGATCAGTGTTTCGGTTGGTATGTGACCCCTAAAATGATATGTTAAGTCCAAAACCCCATACCTTGGAATGTGACTTTATTGTAAACAGGATCATTACAAATTAATCAGTTAAGATGAAGTCATGCGGGAGCAGGATGGGGACTTAATACAACATGACCAGTGTCCTTGTAAGAAGAGAAAAAAAATTGGACACAGACACACAAAGGAATTCCATGTAATGACAGAGGCAGAGATTGAATTGTTGCAAATGCAAGCTAAGCAACATCAAGAATTGCCAAAAAAATCATCAGAAACTAGAAAGAAGCAAGAAAGGATCCTCCCCAACAGATTTTACATGGAGCATAGCCTGGGTGGTATCTTGATTTTGGACTTTTGACCTCCAGAAAAAAAATTTCTATTGTTTTAAGCCATGCAGTTTGTGATACTTTGCTATGAAAATCTTAGGAAACTAACCTGATCAAACAAGGTAGTAATGGTTTTTTTGTTCCTTTTGTTGTTATTGTGTTATTTTGTTTTCACTCTTTGTAAAAATGATATAAATTATGTCCAAAGGCATAATGAACATGGCCTTCCATGCTTGGTAATATTTTCAGTTGGGCTTAGGAAATGTATTTGCACACATAATCCTTAAAGGAAACCAAAGTTTTAAAATATTATAAGTAGACATTGAGAGCAGGAACTGAGAGTTCACATAATAGTTTTACATGATCTAGATAACCTAAGAAGTTACACACACACACACACACACACACACACACACACACACTTAGATACTGTCTTCTCTGTATGTATGTATAGGTAAGTACATAATGATGCATGTGTTTATATAGTTATGTATGTAGTTAAAAAGTCTTCTTCTAGAGTCATTCATGTGAGGAAGGGTTCAAAGAAGTACTTCAGGTCAGAGATCTTTTCTTATCCTGAGTTTCCCAAATACACAGAATCCAGAGTGTCCAGCTTCCTCTAGCAACACTAGAGAATACCTAATCATAGGCAGTAGTACCCTCTATCCTACACAGTGTTGCCTATGGTGGCGCCGTTGCTACTTGACCTATTGCTACTAAAGTCCTATATACCCTGTCTCTCTGAGCACTGGGTTTACCTCTAAATTCCATCTCTGGACATGACTCGGAGTTATACTGCCCTAATTAGATTCATCTGTGGCTGGTCCCCCTTAACTCTCCGTTTCATTGTTAGATCTAATTGTTCCCTTTTTCTTGGAGAATAAAACTCATTTACCCATTCTGTCACTATCCTGAAGTTCCTTCAAAATCATGACTTGTCCCTCAACCTTTCTACCAGAGAAGGGAAGGGAAAATTCTAGCACAAAGGGAAGGGAAATTCTAGTACAAAGAAAACCATGTAAGTATCTCTGGGATGCATGAAAAATGAAGTTTCTTTTCTTATAATTTATAGTTACATTCTAAGATAGAGACTTGGAGAGTTTATGACTAGATGGATTTTCTATTAGCAAAAGTATAGCAAGAAATATAACAAACAGTTAACAAACTAGAGAATTTTCAGAACTGTAGGACCAGATGACAAAGGTTTGGACATTATGTTCCATAGTTACTATTTAGGGTATTTTGGCCCAAGGCCAAGTACTAATTAATTGGTTCTCTTTATACACCAGAGAGAATAGATTCCAACTCATCCAGAGCCAGGATCTATGGATATGGCCTTTTCCTACTTCCACAAGACTTAGATGACTTGGCCCAGATGAATGAGAATGATATGCATTTACATCTTTCTTAATTTAGGACCCTGATAAAAGTGGGCTTCCTCAATTCAAGACTATGAAAGTTACAAAATAGCAATTATATACAATTTATCTGGACAGAATCAGGATATAAGAGCTTGGAAGAACATGACATGCTTCTATTTCTTTCCTTCATTTGTCTTAATTTTGATAAATTACTTTTACAATATTTGATAAAACTCCTGTTTTCCAGGTAAAGGAAAGGTTCTACTTGGCAAATGACTTATATGCCCTCTGGCCTGAACAGGAGTCCCTAGTGCTCTCTTGGCACAGGAGTGTCTTGAGAGATTAAAGATGTTTAGCACAGAAAAGGCATGATATAGGCATTGCCTAATGTTTTACAGGTTATGTACAAGAAGGATTTATTTTTTTTCTAAATAGTGCCACAAAGCAGAACCACGAAAAGAGGGATACTTAATGAAATAATGATTTCTGCTTAGTACAATGCTTTCTCTTGAAATATTGTACCTCCTATTTTGTGGCATGCTTAGATTAAAAATGAAAGAACATTCTTCAGGTAAAATAAAGATGTTATTCTTGAGTTGAATGGGATTTTGGTCTAGAAATCTTTAAGGTGCCAGTGAACTTCAAAATTATATTGTTTTCTAAAAAAGACTTGACCAGATAATTTAAGTTGGTAATCATTCAGAGTGAAAGGAACTCTGTATGTAAAAGAGGCTTGAAGACAGCAAGTATGGTCCCATGGTAAGAACATGGTCTTTGGAATCAGATCCACCTGGCTCTGGACAACTTTTTGTATGTTTTAGAGATAAGGTTTCATCATTAATATACAACCAGTAACATCCACCATTCTAAGCTGGATAAATAACAAAATTGCAGTTATTAATTATAAGTTAGTCAAATAAGAACAGAATTAAATAAACTTTCTTCTCAAAAACCACATGTCAAAATAGTATAAAGGAAAGCAATTGAACGACAGCTTCCTAACCCTGCTGATTAGGCAAGAGAACTATTAATGGCACAGTGACATCCATAACTTCCCTGTCCCTTTTAGGCATAGAAACTGTATTGAAACAGTGAAACAAGTGTTTGCTTGTTTGTTTGTTACATATATTTTTTACTATTGCTCTTTCTATTCTTCCATTGCAATAAATCATGTAGGTACAATATTATAGTGAAACCAGACCCCCCAAGACTCATAAATAACATATGGACAATTCTTTCTTCCAAAAGACCCATAGATGCATACAAATAACCCTACTCCCGAATTTTCTGAAGTTGACATCTTTGTCTCTATCACACCATAAGCAGTGATGAATAGATCAAAGGAACACCAACCTGCTCAATACCCATTAAGCAGGGAACACAGGCTTTGCCTCTTCATTTCCTCTATTTTCAGTTTTCTTCCTTAAAAAACTCCCTGATATCTGTATAACTCTTTGTGATACATTTTCTCTCTGACATACCTTAAAGTTTTTGCTTTGACTTTATATTAAACAGTTCCAACCCAGGCCAGGCGATATTCTTATTCTTAAACTTGGCATCTCAAATGTCATCTCTGACCCTGATCAATGTATCTCAGGAATCTGGCTCCATGGGGAACAGAGAATCTTTCTGATTTATGCTGACATCTCTGTATAGGCAGCAGAGCTGAGATAAAATTGAGGATTCCTCCAAAGAGAGGGTTAAGATTACTTTGTGATTAGGAGAAGTGGTAGTAGCTGCACAATGTCATGGGTAGGGTTATACATTTATTTGAGATTGGAAAGAAAATAGATGACCAGATCTTGAACCTCTGAATTCTTGATCTGATCTCTATTGTTGAAGCTGATTCTCAAGGCAGAAGGAAAAAAGGAACATTTTAGGAAAAATCATTCTTTATTGTTCTAACAGAAAAAAAAATTTAATAGCATTATCATTCTAATTTTTGATGGAGGATTTTCAGCAGCAGCTATCTTTTCAGAATCTTTGAAATGAATCTTGCAGTTTAAATAATTTGAAGCTGGGAAAACCCCTATTTCTAGCTTCCAGAGAGTCAATAATGTTTGTATGAATATGATAATAACAGACTCCAACCTCTACATTTTATAAAGCAAATCACCTCCTCTCCAATTCTATCATTAAATATGAACATTAAACTAGCTTTAATATATTGATATAGTATTATACTTCATTTAAATTCTACCCATCAGCAAAGTAAATGCATCTCCAGAAAAGGATCCCCATTCCTAGGAAAAACTAATTACCTTAGATACAAATTTCAATACCCTTTCTCAAAGTATAAATTTGCTCATGAGAAGTGTGGCTGTCATTGCAATTTGAGATTTCATATAAGCCCAATTTAACTCTGAAACTGGAAATCTATTATTTTAAAACTTAGATTTTTTTTTCAGATAAAAATTTTGGATAGCATTTTGCCTACATTGAATGCAACTGTGACAACCTTTTGGGGAGTAATCCTACTTTACAAACACAAGACTTTGTGCATGTCCGGCCCTACTTTGCAAATGCATACATTTCTCATTTGCTAATTCATACTTCTTGTGTTTATATGGGAAAAATATAGCAGATATAACTCCAGAATACTACAAATTGAGAGGTATATGAACAAAGAAAGTCTAGATGAAGTTACTCTGTAAATTATTATATTCTTTTATTCCAAACTCTTATCTGCAAATCATAATTTAGACATCTATTTGATGTCTAAACCTAATTGGACCTTTTCTGACTAAATATTGAATATTATGTTCTTGTTAATTTTCCTATAGGTTCATATTCTGTTTACATGGCTCTTAAGAACTTGCCACTATTGTACTGAAAAGAGACAAAGATGAGGCTAAGGAATAGTAGAAAAATTAGAGATATTTACTCCTCGAAGAGTTTAGCTAAGTTACTCCATGGTATTGTTGATTCAACACCCATTTTGTTTGGCCTAGAGGCCTGCAGGGGCCTTGAACTGACACCAGCCCCTCATGCAAGCACATGCCCTAGAAAATAGCCTGAAAAGTCACAAGTAAATGCTAAGTTTCTGATGTGACTTCCCAGCAGCCAGATCAACAATCTCCCTTACCTCCCAGGGCCTTCCCCTTGTACACCCCACTTCTTAGATAAGATCCTCTTGGAGTTTACCAAAACCTCATTCTTTTTGTTTTGAATTAGCCCATCTGGCTTTAGCCTGGGAACCTCAAAACACTACTCCTTTGTGTCTCATGGTCCTACATCTCTCTCTGCTTGTGTCCTAACTTTACCTCCATTTGTGGACTCTTGAAGCATGCCATGTACTTCTTCCGGGACCTGTGAGTAATAAACTTCTTTATTTTTCAACTTCTCTTGTGGTCTTCTGTGGAACCATGACTCATCATCCATCAGCCAGTGTTCTACTTAACAAATGTTAATTTAACAAATTCATCATGTCTTCATACAAAGTAGAAGCTAAGCCACTCACTCCATGTATACTTTTCTCTGGGTTTCGCTAAATTTTTTCCTGGATCTTTTAAGCTTCAGGCCCACCCCAAAAAGAAGGAAGCACTTGGCAAACTTTTAACAAACAGCCACTGGGAAAAATAAGTCTTCAATGTTGGAGAACCTATGGGTATGTGTCAGTGTACTATGAGAATGAACAATTTTTACCCCTTAGTAAAGTCATTATTTCACCAGGCGGAAACTAGAGTTTTTTCCTGCAATGGTTGCAGTCAGAAAACAAAAGCAAGTTTATGTTTTCCTTAAAGGCCAACAGATATCACCTTGGGACAACAGAATTAGAAAGTTCTCCAACTTTCTACATGATTGAAATCCATGAATAAAACTGAAGAAGTTTGGAAAGCCAAATGTCTCTTTCAGATCATTCGTTCAGAGTATCTTAAACAAAAACAAAATCATGATCAACTCAGGAACAAAAAGATTTTCATATTTCCTTGTGATAAGTTTTTAAAATATCCCAAAAATTCTGTAAAAAAAGGAAAGTGTCCTATTTACATTCTGTCCTGGAGAAGTTCTATAATCATATTCACATATGCTACACAATAAAGAAATTGCCCTTGGTCATCATTATTTTTGGATGTCAAGATAGTACACAGTCATAAGCACAGCATGTACTTTTTCATTTAATATTGTTTTTAACTGAAAAGCTGGGAGCAATTGTCAGGCCACTCTGTGGTTCCCTTTCCTAGAATTCCCCTGAGTACTGAAATGTTAGGAGATGATAATATCCAGGATTCCTTCATCCGTAGGTGATATCAGACACACTGAAATCAGGTATAGTATAACTCTATGCTTCAAAGTCATTGTGTCCATAACATCATTTAGCTCATCCCCTTGGCAGGCTTATGAAAAGGGATATGAAGACTCAATGTTTCAAATACAACCAGCCTTGTACAATGGGTTAAATGTGAAACTGGAAATCAGCTCATCATATTTTGGTCTAGTGGTTACTTAAAATCCGTAATTACCAAGTATTTGGTCCTATTTTAAAAAATGTGTTAAATGAACACATTAGCTGCTTTACATGAATTATGCTATGCATCAAATTCATTAATGTTGTGGCATTGGATATTAACTGTATATCATTATGCAGATTTTAATTATTTAGAGGGCCTGAAAACCCTTCTCTCTTACATACCAAGGACTCTACCCACCATCCTCTTCTATCACCTATATTTCCCCATCATTTACTCCCTTGGGCTAAAGAATGAAAAGTTTAATTTTAAAATATAATTGTACTGTTTGGAAGCAATAATTCAATAGCTATTCCATTCAACCAAAGATTAGGGCTTTTAATCCAGCAATGTCCATTGACTTTGGCTAGTTTGTCACACAATTTGAAAAAATAATCTATAAAATTATCATGCATGGAAATAAGGCGACACAAGCCAAGTAGAGCTAAGGCTGCAAAGTAGACACTAGTGTCCAGTATAACAAGTGCCAATTTTCTTTCTTGGTTATAGAGAGTATTTTTGAAACATTTCAGTCAAAAATTAAAAATTAGGGGAACTCCTAAGGAAATATGACATTTAACTTTTTTAATTATTAGATTAGTAAATACAAAGAAGTTGACATGGTTTCCAGAGATCAAAAGGCAACCACAAAAGTTAAATAGCAGGTACCACTAGATATATACTGTCTAATTTGCTACTATTCTCACTGCTATCTCTTCTCTTCCCATGAAAGTAAGTTATCTATCTATTTTCTGGACTAGAGTCTCTTAACTACAATTTAAAATTCACCAAGAAGGGATTCTAGTTGGTCCATGTAGACCAGGTATTAGCTGCTCTTCTAATGTTTTATGACCAAGGCCATGGGAGCAAATGACTTAGAAGTGTGTATGAGGTCTGAGAATTGCATGTTAAAGTAATGTAGCAAAGTTTTTCTCTACATTAATCACTTATTAAATATCTAATGATAATGGGTGATTCATCATATTAAATGGGTATGTTTAGGTGTGCGTATACATATCTACTCCAAAATTTTAATTTTACATTTCTTTTTTTTTAATAAAAGAAGTATGTTTGGAAGAAGTATGTATAAAAGAAGTATTTAATAAAAGAAGTATGTAGAGTAGAGGTGGTTATTGCCCCTGGTTTTTATTTAATAAAAAAATTTCAATTTATTTAAACAAAAAAAAATTAGAAAACCCAAACAACAACAAACATTTACCCATGTCTCCCATCCCCACCCCTTGTCTCTGGCAACCTTCAATCTATTCTATCTATGAGCTTGGGTTTTTTGGTTTAGTTTTCTTTTTCCTTTTTCTGTTCCACATGTAAGAGAGATTATAGGATATTTGTTTTCTTCTGTCTGCCTTATTTCACTTAGCATAATGTCCTCAAGTTCCATCCATGTTCTCACAAATGGCATGATTTCCTTCTTTTTTTGTGACTGAACAATATTCATATATATATATATATATATATATATATATATATATATGTATACATAATGTATATATAACTATAGAACTATAAATATAACTATAAATATGTGTGTGTGTATATATATATATATATATATATATATATATATATATATATATAAAATGATTATTTATCCATTCATCTATCAGTGGACACCTAGGTTGTTTCTGTATCTTGGCTATCATAAATAATGATTAAATGAACATGGGGATGAATATATCTATTTGAGTTCGTGTTTCTGTTTTCTTTGAATAAAAACCCAGGAGCGGAATTGCTGGATCATATCGGAATTCTATTTTAGCTTTTTGAGGAACTTCATACTATTTTCCAAAGTGACTGCGCCAATATGCACTCCCACCAACAGTACAGAATGGTTCCCTTATTCTCCACACTCTCACCAACACTTGTTATTTCTTGTCTTTTTGATTCTAGCCATTCTGACAAGTGTAAGGTGATACCTCACTGTAGTTTTTACTTCCATTTAGTTTTTGCATTTGTGGTAATGATTTGCATAATAATGCAGTCTTTTTAATAATAGACATTCTAACAGGTATGAAGTGACATCTCACTGTGGTTTTAATTTGCTGTTCCGTGATGATTAATGATATAGAACACCTTTTCATGCTCCTGTTGGCTATCTATATGTCTTTGGAAAAATGTTCAGATCTTCTGCCCATTTTTTAATCTTTTTTTTTTTTTTTTTTTTTTTGGCTATTGAATTATACGAGTTACTTATATATTTTGGATATTAGCCCCCTATCAAATATTAAATTTGCAAATATTTTCTCCCATTCAGTAAGTTGTCTTTTCAATATGCTAATGGTTTCCTCTTTGTGAAAAAGCTTTCATATGCTTTTTACTTTGATGTAGTCTTACTGTATTTTTGCTTTTGGTGTCAGATTAAAAAAGATCATTGTCAAAACTTATGTCAAGGAACTTACCATGTTTTCTTCTAGGAGTGTTATGGTTTCAGGTCTTACTCTTTAATCCATTTTGAGGTAATTTTTGTGTATGATAGAAGACAGTGGTCCAGTTTCATTCTTTTGCATGTCGCTGTCCAGTACCCTTGACACCATTTATTAAAGAAATTCTCCCTTCCCTGCTGTATATTCTTGGCTCCTTTGTCATAAATTAATCAACCATATATTTGTGAGTTTATTTCTGGCTTCTCTATTCTGTTCCATTGATCTATGTTTCTGTTTTTATGGCAATACCATCCTGTTTTAATCACTGTAGCTTTGTAATACAGTTTGAAATCAGGAAGCATGACGCCTCAAGCTTTGTTCTTCTTTCTCAAGATCTCTTTGATCTTGGGTCTTTTATGTTTCCATACAAATCTTAGGATTGCTTGTTCTATTTCTGTGAAAAATTGCCATTGGAATTTTGAGAGAAATTACATTGAATCTGTAGATGGCTTTGAGTAGTATGGACATTTTAACAATATTAATTGTTAAAATGAGCTCTCTTTCCATTTATTTGTGTCTTCTTCAATTTCTTTCAATAATGTCATATAGTTTTCAGTATACCTGTGTTTTACTTCCTTTGTTAAATTTATTCCTAGACATTTTATTCTTCTTGATGTAATGAAATCTCAGGAATTCTGAATAATATTCAGAAATCATGTCACCTGAGATAAAAACCCAGAAGATTATGGGAATGAGAACACAAAAGTGGCTGATGTAGCGAGAGATCAATCCAAATTTATCCTCTATGTATGTAATGGTCTTTGATATGTCAAATAAACAAAGAAAAATAAATCTGGACTTATTAAGGAGTTATCTAAGTCAAAAGATTGAAAAAAGGTTAAAAGGGACTATTGTTATAGTAAAAATGCTCTGACCATTAAATCTGCAAGCATCTCACTCAGACAAAATAGGGTTTTCTCTTATATGGAGGAATAAACAAGGATACAAAGAAGCAGACATATGGAAATGGGATAAAAGTGTAGCATGGTCAGACAGTTGATCAGAAAAAGTTTTATCTTGAGCCATCCTATTTTCTTTTTTTTTCCCCAATATATGAAATTTATTGTCAAATTGGTTTCCATACAACACCCAGTGCTCATCCCAAAAGGTGTCCTCCTCAATACCCATCACCCACCCTCCCCTCCCTCCCACCCCCCATCAACCCTCAGTTTGTTCTCACTTTTTAAGAGTCTCTTATGCTTTGGCTCTCTCCCACTCTAACCTCTTTTTTTTTTCCTTTCCCTCCCCCATGGGTTTCTGTTAAGTTTCTCAGGATCCACATAAGAGCGAAACCATGCGGTATCTGTCTTTCTCTGTATGGCTTATTTCACTTAGCATCACACTCTTCAGTTCCATCCACGTTGCTACAAAGGGCCATATTTCATTCTTTCTCATTGCCACATAGTACTCCATTGTGTATATAAACCACAATTTCTTTATCCATTTATCAGTTGATGGACATTTAGGCTCTTTCCATAATTTGGCTATTGTTGAGAGTGCTGCTATAAACATTGGGGTACAAGTGCCCCTATGCATCAGTACTCCTGTATCCCATGGGTAAATTCCTAGCAGTGCTATTGCTGGGTCATAGGGTATATCTATTTTTAATTTTTTGAGGAACCTCCATACTGTTTGCCAGAGTGGCTGCACCAATTTGCATTCCCACCAACAGTGCAAGAGGGTTCCCGTTTCTCCACATCCTCTCCAGCATCTATAGTCTCCTGATTTGTTCATTTTGGCCACTCTGACTGGCGTGAGGTGATATCTGAGTGTGGTTTTGATTTGTATTTCCCTGATGAGGAGCGACGTTGAGCATCTTTTCGTGTGCCTGTTGGCCATCTGGATGTCTTCGTTAGAGAAGTGTCTATTCATGTTTTCTGCCCATTTCTTCACTGAGTTATTTGTTTTTCGGGTGTGGAGTCTGGTGAGCTCTTTATAGGAAAAGGAGAGAATCTTAACCAAACTTTGGTCAACAAGAATTTTGTTCCTATTCATCAGTGGGGACAAGTAGTTCAGCTAATCATTGATGATACAAGAAATAGAAATTTAAAGGGTCTGCATCTGGCCTTATAATAGGTAAACAAAGGAGGTATCTATGAACCTTACCAAAGCCCAAAAGAAGGACATTTCTTTGAAATAAGTCATTTCTAAAAACAAGAACAGAAGATTTCTTAATCTTGACTGTTTTCTAGGATCATATGCCTCCAATGAAGTTAAAGATTGTCAGATATATTTTATTTATCCAATTCCACATCTATATGCTGTGGAATGGCATTTTTGAAAGAGTACTGATAGTCTCCAGAGGAATAATGTCAAATTGTAGATAAAACCAACACTTGCTGTTAATGTTGCCTACATGTAATTTGTTGATGATGGAGCTTTTATAACAAGTACATATGGTATTTAGCGCTGCCAGTGATACATTAATTAACCAGAGTACCTAAATTAGTACAACTATTTTTCCTGCTAAATATCACCTTGATGGTTCCTAATTTCTAAAATATATGCTAAAATATGCATATTATTTTCAAGGACAGATATACACAGGTGAAACTGGGAATTTTCAAAATATCCTGTGAGGATATGGACCAAAGAAAATGGTACATTTCTGTAAGAACAGCCAAAAAACATTATAATATTCATGAAACACTGTGCAGAAAGATCAGAAGTGGGTACAGTAGTATTTCACTGAAATGTTTACTTTCTATATTTAAACTCAGTTATTAAAAATGAAGTCCATTCACCTTAAGGCCTGAATGTATTTTCGAAATAACACAATTAATTTCAACAATGGCAAATCAAAAATGGATATGCAGAAACTTCACCTTCTAACATTACCTATGTCACTAAGAAAACATTAATTTCTTAATAATTGACAAAATTTGAAAGCACAAAATAAATCTTAAGGAGTAAGGAATGATACAAATGATCCTGGTTATAAATAATGGTTACGGCCTCGTCATGCTAAACATAGTACATATCAGATATATAGACCGCAGCTTTAAGTTCAACTATCAGTTGAACAAAAGATCCAATCACATTACTTTAATTCTTACAGACTTCAAAAATTTCTTCTGGAAGTGAGGGGAAATAAAAGTTAAATACTCTTTCACTTTGAATTACACACAGTAATTCTGCAGTACTGTTTCCTGGGTATAGCTTAAGGGGTAATAACATATTTGATTTGGCTAGTGATATGAAACTTAAGTTACATATTCATATATATTAGGAAAGAGAAGGAAATTCCTGTAATTGAGTTTCCACTACATAGCGATCACTACCTGCGCTTTATCTTAATATAAAGTTCTCACAATAAATCCACAAATTGCAGGTGAGGAAGTAAGTTACTTTTAGAAAAAAAAATGCACTTCAGTGGAAAAAATTTTGTTTAGAGGACATCTCCCAGGTTATCTGATATTAGACTTTCATTGTCTTTGAGGTACTACTATACAGTGCTTTTTCAGTTGTAGGTAACTAACTAATAGATGGCAGTTAAAATCTTCTTGTCCTGTAAGGCAATAATTTTCTTCCTTCCTACCTTTTGGAAAAACTGGCTTTACTTCCATTTACATAATCATTTCAATATTCCTAGTATGTACACACACACACACACACACACACACACACACAATGTATATAAAACATCTTCCTGATCTTCTCATTTTTTAAAAATTGTTTACTTATTTATTTTGAAAGAGAGAGAGAGAGAGAGAGAGAGAGAGAGAGAGAATGAGCAGAGGAGAGGCAGAGACAGAGAGGGAGAGAGAGAATCCCAAGCAGCCTCTGCATTGTCAGTGTAGAACCTGAAGCAGGGCTCAATCTTGAGAACTGAACCATGAGATCATGACCTGAGCCGAGATGGAGTTGGATGCTTAACCAACTGAGACACCCAGGCACCCCTGGTTTCCTCATTAATAAGAAGAATGAAATTGGTAAAATGTGTTCACTTTTATATCTGTATGACAATTATAATTGAAAAATACCTTTCTGAAGAAACCTAAATTTTGCACAATAGAACAGGGATTTAAAACTTGGATTGTCTGGTTCAAACTCCCATAGTTTTGCTGGTAGTCTATGCTATCTTTCCTCCCAAGAATCCTGAAGAGCTAGGAGAATAGTTATAAGTATTCTCACTCAATAGAAAGGAAGCAGAGACTGAGAACATTTTCTCGACAGACTCAGCGTAGTTGTTCAGCCCTAAATCTCTAGTATTTGGACTCCTTGCCTGTTAGTCTTTTTTTACCAAATAATTGCACTGGGATGATGTTTTCCTATAGAGGGGAAAATGGTCAAAACTTTGAAGTGACACTGGAAAGTAAAGGAAGAAATAGCGAGAAGACTTTCAAAGAGACAAAGCAATAGAAGAGAATGAAGTATGATGAGTACCAGTCAGAGGACTGCAGGGCCAGGATGAAGAAATTTGATTAGCTAGCTCAGGAGAAAAAGAAATCAATCGGAATGGTAAGCCTTTTGAAATCATGAATTGAGAGAAGCCCAAGTTCAATCTGGCGCATGGATTACTTTTTTCTGAGCCTCATATATGCTATTTTCAGCTAGATGGGTTTAGAAAAAAAATCCTACTTGCCTAGTTACCAATGAACTCACAAATATCTGCTGCTAAAAATAAAAGTAGTTTGGAATTAAAATAATAATTAAATAAAATTAAAACTCTAAAAATAGGACAGGTATACATTTTAATTTGTACTAAACCTTGTATTGATAAGCTGTTATAAAAGATATATTTGGGGCCAGAAGAATGATTCTGTTGAACACTGATTAAATAAAAAAAGAAAATCAAGGTCAAGGATAATTAAGGAAAACTGAATTACAATGGCTTATTTCACTGCTGAGGAGAAAAGACTAGACAAAGTGGCTCTCAAAAATCCTTATTTATTGATTGTGTTTCATCTGGCCATTTGCAGAGCTAATTTGATACAGGATATTATTTCATCCTGTTAGTGCAAGTATCATAATGACCAATTGAATCAAATATTCTGGATAAATGGTTGATAAGTGCTGGAAAAAAATATTTGATCATTGAATATTGAAATTTTCCACACAATTAATTGTGTCTTTATAGGAGGTAGAGGAGTTAGAAATGGAATTAGGCTATTTTGGATAATGGCTCTCCAACTACACACCTGAACAGTCTCCAGGATAATTACCAAATTAATTCATTGATTTGATACTTCCTAGTGCATTTCAAAAACCCTATGTCTAAAGAGTTTTATAACTTACAAGCCTTATAGGACCAGCTTTGATAAGATTCAAAGTATCAAAAATGTTTATTTAATTGGTTTTCATGCAGTTTCTGTCAAAGCACAAAATGTCAGTGACTAAGGAAAGAAGTAGAAAAGATCTAATTGTTGACGCTTTCTTTTTCAACCAATTTGTACTTAAGAATACATTTTAGAGATAATTTCAGACTCCTGTGCATTTTATACTCACATGGAAGAAACTATAACATGTTTTAAATAAACATGAATTATCTATAAATGTGTTTTAGTATCTCTGGGTTGTTCTATATAATGCAAGGATTAAAAGGTACCCTTTTACTAGAAAAAAAATCCCTTTGGCAAACACTAAACTACGTTTGCATGAAGCTTCTGGAGTACTTAATTTTCATTCAAAATCATTTCATATTAAGCATGAATTCATGTGTTCAGCAGATATTTATTGAGGACTTACTATATGTGTAAGGTTCAGTATTCTGGAAGCAGCTCTGAATAATATGGAGGGGAACTAGTCCTACTCTCTGATAATGATTAGGATAATGGAAGATCTAGATATTAAATACAGAATTAGTTATGTTTTATAATGCTATCAAAAGAGAGAGAAAAGAGGTACAATAAAAGTGTAAGAGATGACTTTACCTGGTAGTTGTGATTAGAAAGTATATATCTCTACATTATTTGGAATTATTCAATTAAAATATGAAAAAGTATTAATGTTAGATTATATGGATGTTATTACATTAAATTTATTTTAGTTCTGGATGCCTGGGTGGCTCAGTTGAGCATCTAACTCTTGATTTTGGCTCACGGTTTGTGAGATCAAGCCCCACATTAGCCTCTGTGCTAACAGCACAGAATTTGCTTGTGATTCTCTCTTTCCCTCCCTTTCAGCTCCTTCCCTGTTCACACTTGCTCTCTCTCTTTATCTCAAAATAAATAAATAAGCTTAAACAATTTATTTTAGTTCTGTTTCAAGTTTATGATGAGCACCTTATCTAGAAAAAAATATGAATCTGAACTGAAACATATGGAAATAGCTTTGGTTACAAACCTTGCTCCATATTGTCATTTGAAGGAACATACAGGAAGAGTTATTTACACAGGTTTAGACAGGTGATAACAAAACGAAAATATATCACAAGCTAACACAAGTACATTTCCCCCCCCCCCAAATCTACAGCAAAACAAACAAAAAACAAAATCAAGTGTCTAAGTGATTTATTAACACTTAGAAGCATAAGACACTAATGTCAAAAGTTCTGGGAAAAGAAATGTCACATGTGGGAATTCATTCTGAAGATATATTTACTAAAACCTTAAGGTCATCTTCACATAAAGTAGACCCCTTACATCATATTATAACAAAATATATCACACATGAATCAATAATGTAAATTAAAGTATAGAATTGTATGCTACCTGGATAAAATTTTTAGTAAATTTTTCTAACACTGTTGTGAAAAATAATTTTATTTGCATACTTATGTCAGAGAAATCAAAGCTGAAGGTAGTTTAGATACAGAAGACATAAAATATCTGTCTGTTGAACTATTAAATTAGAAAAATGAAGTGAAAACTCTGTGACACATATGAGAGATGAAAACTAAACATTCTTAATATGTAATTAGCCTTCAACAATAAATAGGACACTATGAATAAGACAAAGGGCAAGAGAAAAAAAATGACTTGGCATTCTACATACAGAAAATTTACCAACTGCAAATGAACCTATGATGTTCAATATTTTGAATAATAAAATGAATAGATGAATAGAAATGAAAATGATAATTTTGTTTTTCTACAGATATTTTTCACCTGTACTGTGCCACATCTGCTTTTCTGTTTTGAGTCTTGTTTATGCAAATATATGTTTCATTATTACAAAGGCCAGGAAGAAGCTAAAATATATCAGGTGATAACTCTGTGTGTGTGTGTGTGTGTGTGTGTGTGTGTGTGTGTGTGTGTGTATGCACGCATGCATGGAAGAGTGAGAAGTGAGGAGTGTTTACTCCAAGTATGATAATTAGAAAAACTTCAGGGAGGTGACATTTGAAATGAAACTTAAACGACAAGGAATCTGTAAAGAGCTAGAGGAAGAATGATCTGGCCTAGAGGAAAACAGCTGGAATATGATAAAGACTTTAGAATGACTCAGAACTGGAAAGGAGACCAATGTAGCAGAGAGGAAGTAAAGCGAGGAAAAAAAGGTGGAAGGAAGTAGGGTTGAGTAGACAGACTCTAGATTAAGAGGGTGGAGGCAGCAATTTGGAGTTTAGGGAAGGACGGTGGATTTCATTCTAAGTGTCATGGGAAATCATTGATGGGTTTGAGGCTGGGGCAAGGGTGATGTGTGGAATCCATCCTGCTGGGGTGGGAAGTCTCAGAACTTAGGCAAAAAGACATCTCCATAGTTGAAATATGATCACAACTTGGAATCAGGTGCTAGCTATAGAGCTAAGGAAAGATTCAAAATATGTTTATAAGAGTAGTAATAACAGAACTTGATGAACAGTTAGATATGGTTAGAGAGAAGACAGTTATCAAAGTTAAGACTTTTTCTTTTTCCTAAGCAATTGGGTGGAAGGCTGTTCCATTATTGAGATGGTTCTGGCCACATCCCCCCTTTCAGCTTCACTGAATCCTGGGTATCTAGCTCTAAAGGGCACCAGTGTCTCCTGAAAGTCTCAGCAGTGAGATTAGAGGAGATTGGAGGAGGTGTGATTGGAGGAAGTGAGATTGGGAGTTAAGGGTCCCAGTGGTCCTCAAGTATTCCTTGTCCTTGCTCTTGTCCATATAAAGCTTTTATTCCCAGTTGCTCATCTCATTGACCTGAATGTGAGCAGGGGAGGGGCAGAGAGAGATAGACAGACTCTGAAGCTGACTCCAGGCTCTGAGCTGTCAGCACAGAGCTGGACATGGGTCTTGAACTAGTGAATCGGGAGATCATGACCTGAGCCAAAGTCAGAAGCTTTGACTGAGACACCCAAGTGCCCCTGTCCTCTGTATTTAAGCGTCTCATATGGTTTGCCTCCCTCTCTGTTTTTATCTTATTTTAGTTTACTGAATTTTAGAGGACCAGCTGAGGATCTGAAATTTCACATATGTTTCACAGCACAATGTAATAGCAAACTGAAAAACAAAATCTGCATGTGGACTTTATGCAGATAAACTTTATCTCCGCAATGTTTATGATTGTGTGGTGAGAAGAACCCTTCATGCTAATAAGCAGAATTACATTTTGAAAATATATGGCAACATCTTTTTCTTTTATACTTAGGCTTGTGATCTTCATTTATTTTCATATAAGATATTATGGAATAGTTATATTCCCTCCTATTGCCTTTATAAACATTTCCTCTGGGAGACAAAAATATGTTCATTCCAAATTCTTTTAAATTGATCTCTGGTGATATGTACCCTAATAATTCCATCTTAAATTTGAAAATAATAAAAAATTAGGTGGCCAATAAAAGTTACTATAAAATTCCCAAGGATCTCATTTAACTCCTCAGCTAATTTTATTATTTTGATTATATGATTAGAAAACACATTTATGGACAAGTACACAGATGCTTATTAGTTTGAATGTTAAAGGAAGGAAATAGTAATCAGCATGTGAATTTGTGCTTATCAATCAAAGATTATGATCAGGGTGTCTTTGATCTACAATTTCAAAGACATAAAAATCCCTAAAAAAGAAGATAATTTTAGGTACCTGCATTGGTTAGGATGGACATAGGTCTGAGTTATAAGAGTGAAATCACATCATAAGTTTTTTTATCTTAACCACTTTTAATTTTCATAGATTTTTTGGCCAAAACACATAAAAACACTTTTTTTTGCCACACAAGATATCCTTTGATGTAGTCAATGGCAGCATCAGGAAAAACATTAGAAGCCACTAGGATCAATTTTCTTATGAATAAAACAAATAATTTAAGGATATTTAATGAAAAAAAAATACCCAAACTTATCAACGGTTATTTTGGGCAATAAGTATCATTATGAACTTCTTGTTATCGATATATTTTTTATATATATATATTTTTTATATAGATATTTATATATATATATTTTATATAGATATTTATAGATATATATTTTTTAAAATAGATATTTTAATTTTTATTGTAATTTATTTGTTTTGTCAACAAGCTAATTTTACCATATATGAGAGCAGATCCAAGAAGGAAGATGACACACAGATTGAAATTTACATGAAGTAAGAGCTTGTCAGACAAAGGAAACAGAGTGTCCCTTTATTTCCAAAGAGAGTAAGGTGTGCTAAGCAGAGTCAAGGAATCTGGTGAGTTTGGAGGAGTGAGGAGTTGAGTGAAGTAAGAGAATAGCTGTGGCTATCAGAGACTGGCTCAGAGAATATGGGTCCTGCCAGAATGTTGTGAGGTTTAGATTCCAAGAATAGATTCCAAGCTAGGATTTTATCCTTAGGCAAGTAGAAAACAAAGAGAGAGGATTAAAATTCATGCTAGTCAAATTAGAGAAGAAGCTAGGTTAATGCAACAATAGTGTAAAACAAAGATTGTTATAGAAGCGGAATGGATAGCTTCAGGTTACACAGAATATTGCTTTAATAAGTCAATGTCACCTGAGATTTCACCAGAAGATGAAAAGCGGAAAGCTAGTGTTTTTTAAATTTTTAAATTGCTCTTTCTTTTATTAATATTATAGGAAATTCAAATTTTCTAATAAAAAAATGTTCTTTCTGAAACTTCCTTTTTTCCCCTAGTTTTCATAGATATGATGATATTATTGTTCTCTTATCAGAAGATATTCTGATTTCTTATGAGCTATGTATCTGAGCAAATGTCAGGGATCTTTCAAAGATAGTTTGCAGAAAAATTTTAAAGCTTTTTGATAGACTTTTCTAAAGTGATGTAGACTTTTTCATTATTACATTTTATTGGCCATTCATCTTTTCTGTGAAATATCACTCATGTCTTTTATGTACTTTTCTAATGGGTCTTAAAGATTTCTTAAATATTCTGGACACAAATCTTTTATCATTTCTATGTGGAAATTTTTTTCCTGTCCTTTTTTCAAGTTTTACAAGTACTTCATGGTATCCTTTGCCTTTTGGTGAAATTAAAATTTAATTTTAATGCAATTATAATTAAATAATAGCTTATTCACATAAGCTATTCTTATACCAATTATAATGTTTGTATATTGTTTAACAAATCTTCCATATCCTGAACTTACTAAGATGTCCAGTTTGGCTAAGGTTTCATCATATCAGACGTATAATCAAGGCACTAAAGGCAAAGATAAATGGGAGAGGAAGCAAAGAAAAGAAAAAAAGAGACAGTGGCAAAATGTAGAAAACTGGAAGAAAGGAAGCAACACAGATGGGACAGTTGTGGCTTTGAGTTCTACACGTTAACTTTCCTACCTCATCTACACCGTCCATCAGTCTTTGAAATTTTGGCCACCATTTTCACATTTAGAGTACACATGTGCTAGGCTACATGTGAAAACAATGAATGACTGCAGGGTGTGCCCCTAGTGGCTATAGCCAGAATTCTATTAGGAAAGTGACACACAGAACTAGCCCTCAACAAAATAAATCTTCACAACATCTTCTCAGAAGAGCCCTATATGTTTGGAAACTCATTTCATTTTCTCTTCTTTATGGGCCCCAGGCACCTATTACAAACCCAGGGCATCCATACAAACAAACATTAAAGAAGTTTAGTAATGTGAGAGCCATATAGTAACCCAGAGCTCATCTTAGTAGACATAGAGATGAAGATTATCAAGTATACAGAAGTGAAGCGACCTTGGTTGTGCACTTGCTGAACAAATGTAGTATACTGAGTATCTGACAGTGCCAGTATCTAATATACTTTAGATATACTAATAATTAAAGAGGTAATATAGGGATCCTGCCATGATGGACCATACAAGTTAGTGTGGAAACACACAACAAAAAAGTAAACTTTTGAGAGGAAGAAAGAGAGAGAGAGAGACTATAGGACTATATTTATATATAAATTAGTCCTATAGTGCTTTAAGTCTAGCGTCAGTTCCCAGGCCTTGCTGATACAGATTCACCTGTTGCTAGATGAATCCTCTTCAGAATATATACATACTACATTTCACTGATAACAAAGCATGAGAAGCAGTCCTAGCTGTATTAAAATATAAGATCTTTAAGCACAAAGAATATTGAAGCTTTGCATCCTTGTATATAATTCAGTATCCTAGACATTCAGTACATATATAAAAATTTAAATTAAAAAAAAGTTATTTGTGCATAAGGGCAGCTGGAATAAAAGCTTTTAAGTATGCAAAGGTAGCTAGACTAGAAATCTCTACTTTTCAGAATGCAAAATGATGATCATGAATAAGCATGTCTGAGAAATAAGACCAAATATTTGAGAAGGTAGGGAAGACTCTGTAACCAATGACTTCATGACAAAACTCTTAAAATCCAATGCCAGAAGTTATTTATTTGTATTTTAGATAGAGGCTTGTAATTTATGCTTTATGTTTTTAATATAAAAATGCTGTATTTTATGACTTCAGTCAGAAGATTGATTTATCTATACATGTATAAATTATATAAATTTATATAAATATATATTAATTATGTATGTATGTTTTTCAAGAGAAGGAAAAGGGCATGGAATCTTAATTTCTTTTGTTTGGTTTTATTATATTAATAAAATGTTCAAACAAATCTCATGTTACATAGGTATTTTTGAATTTATTTCTTTATTGATTTTTTCTTTATTTTTTTAGTAAAGAGAAAAACATCAAAGAATGATCACCATCATTTTATAAGAAATGTGAATACTCACTTCTTTATCTCATTAAGCCTTTGACCACAGTGCCCACAAGAAAGATTCCTGTTAGGCACTAACAATACTCCATGGAGATATTAGAAGGGAAAGAAGCCACATGGAAACATGGTGCACTGTCAACTGCAGGTGTGAAAAGACTGAGAATTCCTGGGATAGCCTTACACGTGAAGGAAGAGAGGGCAAATGTCACCCTCCTTGTGGCCCCTCTTCTGGGTCACACAAACAACGAATAAAAAGTGCCAATATTTTAGGAATGTTATTTGTGAATTATGACCTCTTTCTGTCCTCTATAAATGAGCACTTTGGAAAATAATTCTCCCAGAAACATTCAAGCCTTCGGAATTTTTCCTTTGTGAAGCTATTTCGTGGTACTTGTAATGTACTGTTTGTGATTTCTGATACGTTAAACTTTAAAAATAGAAATGGTTTCCTTGCTATTACCCCTAGAGTTAAGAGGGAAAAGTAGACAGCAGGAAGAACAAATTAAAGCCCAGGGGTGCCTCCCCTCAGTATGCAAAATCCTAACAATGTAAACACCTAAGGCTAAAAATGCATTTCAAAAAAATCAATAGAGAAATCTTCAGGTAGTCAATAAGGGTGATGAATTTCTCTGGTCCTACAATGAGGCAAAAAATGAGTAGCTGAATCCAGACTGTGAAGGTAAGCTACACGGCAGTAGGAATGTTTGTCAGTTGAAAATAATCAGCAGAATTTGTGATTTAAATAAGAGTATAAACTGAATGGAAGCTAAAACCCAATGCTATTTTCTTTACCACATTTGGAAAACTGTGACGATTTAATTTTGCTAAAATATAAATTATTTGAAAAATAAATACAAGATTAAGAAAAAGTAGCTACAAAGTGCCATCCATTCAACAACATTTTGTTGCAGTGAACTACAATATTATGACTAAAAATGGTGATTTTGATTTTGTTTCTTTTATGAAACTTTGGAAGATGCAAAGCTGGAACACTTCTTGAGATTTCCGCAATGCCCCAGGTAGGCACCTGGGTGTTTTCCAATTGTCATCATTTCTCAGTGTTTCTTTTTTTTTTTTATTTTTTATTTTTTTAATGTTTACCTATTTTTGACAGAGAAAGAGAGAGACAGAGCATGAGCAGGCTAGGGGCAGAGAGAGAGGGAGACACAGAATCCGAAGCAGGCTCCAGACTCTGAGCTGTCAGCACAGAGCCCGAGGCGGGGCTCTAACTCACAGACCACGAGACCATGAAGTGAGCTGAAGTCGGATGCTCAACTGACTGAGCCACCCAGGCACCCCTCTCAGTGTTTCTTAAACATAAATCTATATAGGAATCTACCATGTAATGATGGTACTAAGACTTATTTTTGAATAATCTCAGTCAACTAGTCACAAACTAATGTTTGTGCATTTACATCAAATAATGAGTACCAAAATAAGTACCAGCTGTAAGCATCAAGTATGTGTCATAGACCAGAGTTTTCCAGAGGTTCAGAAAAGGGAAGAACAACTGAGGTGGGTGTCTGATATCAGTTCAGGTCATGATCTTACAGTTTGTGAGTTAGACTCTGTGAGTTACCCCTCACATGGGGCTTGCTGCTGTCAGTGAAGAGCCTGCTTTGGATCCTCTGTCTCCCTCTCTTTCTGCCCCTCCCCTGCTCTCTTACTCTCTCTCTCTCTCTCAAAAATAATAAATAAATAAATAAATAAATAAATAAATAAATAAATAAATAAAATACATTAAAAAAAAGAAAAGAGAAGAGCAATTAAACATAATCTCTATAATATACATTCTTTATAGATATGGGAGAGGATGGCATGAGCCAAGAGCTCCCTGTTGGATTAAATGGGTGTTTTAATTGGTTTTATCCAGGAGAAAAGTCAATAGAGTACAGTGACACCAGATTAAAGAATTAAGTTACCATCCCCAGGGTTCCTTCAAATTTTCAATTATAGCAACAAGAGGATCTTATGTGGAAATAGGCTAACCTGAAAATAACCACTTCCAGGCAAGCAGTTCCCAGAAGATGGACTCAAAGAATTCAAAGCCAACTGAAATCAGGCAGTATGATCAGTGGAGACAAAAAAATAGCACTCGAAATGGGGTGGAAATCCTGAAAGGGACTTACTGCCAAATATTAAGTCAAAGAGATGAGTGGTGGTGGTTTTCAATCAAATTTATCTAATTTGGTCAGCTTTTGATTTTCAAATTTAAGTAATATCTAAAATAAATATTTGATTTTGAAATGCACTGAAATTCAGAATTCACTAACAAATTAAAAACACTGAGATCTGCACTTCAAAAGCCATGAAATTTCAAATAGTTGCCCTGCAACTATCCATCTTGAGATCTGAATGAGCAAATTTTGCAGATCAACAAGAGCTGGAAGTTAGAGTTTGTGCGGGTCTGCTGTGGGAGGAAACCTGCAGTTGGGCCTGGCTGGAGGGGGTGTCTGCAGAAACACCTGGTGGGGCCTGGGTGTGTTAGCAAGTGAGGTGGAGAGTGTTGGTGCTGTGCTGGTGTATCTATGGGGGCAGGTGAGGGAAATGGTACCTGCCAGCTCTTCTGTTCTTGGAGAAGTCTTCCAATGATCCCTGCCTCTCCAGCACAGGCTCTGAGATTAGTAAGCAAATCTTCCTCCTGTATACCCCAGGCATTTTTTCAAACTGCTGCTTCAGTGCTCTATCTCCACATGGTTGTTGCAATGTCTCTTTAAGGGCCAGGACTCATTTTCCTCTTGCTGTCCTAGGTCTCCCAGAGCCAACTCTGAGGATTTTTAAAGTTCTAGGTGTTAACTCCTGCTGATTATAAGAACTCACAAAATTGTGCTCCTCTGGTTTTCAAAGCCAAATGATGTTATGGGGATTTGTCTTCCCAGTGTGGGTCCGCCACGTCTGGGATGCTTTGTGTGAGGATCTCTTTCTTTTTTCTCTCAACAACCAAGGTGTTTCTACCTCCTGTGGACAGTCTTGAAGGTCCCTTTAGCTCAGATCGCTTCTCCGCCTTTCCTACCCTCTTTGATGTGGCCTCTTGTCTACAGTTAGCTGTGTTCTGCCAGTCTTTGGGTCATTATGGGTGTTATCTAGTTGTATCCGTGGGACGAGGTGAGCCTAGGGTCCTCTTACTGCACTATCTTACTAGGAGTCCCATTGTGGTTTGGATTTGCATTTATTGTTTGCACTTGTGGTAATCACTTGCATAATAATCTTATTTAAGCTATATACTAATGATTATTTCATCTGACAAATATCCCTATGTCCCTGTAGTTTATCTTCCCAATCTAGATTTAGCTACTTATTATATGTTTCATATTTTTACTTTGTCTTGAATTTTAAGACCACGTCAATGAGTAATTGCCATTCTTTAAAGAAGGTGCTAATTTTAGGTAAAGACAATAAATGTCCAGTCCCATGACAAAATAATAAACTCCCAACAAAAAGTAGAAACCATCAGTGTTCCTGACATCTTGGAGTCCTCTCAATTTTTTTTTCCTCACAATATACCATCAAGAAAAAGAAAGGGAGTCTATATTCTGACAGCAACTGATGTACTGAAATACAATTCAATTCTGATGCTAACCATCTGGAGCTAGTGTGAGAATCCACATATTTAAGGGCATGGTCTCCAACAAGACTGCCCCTACTTCAGGCACCAACTAAATGTGGGGTCTCTAGTCTACTTGCACTTCTTTTTTTAATTTTTTTAATGTTTATTTGTTTTAGAAAGGGGGGAGGGGCAGAGAGATGGGGAGACACAGAATCTGAAGCAGACTCCAGGCTCTAAGCTGTCAGTGCAGATCCCGATGCAGGGCTCGAACCCATGAACTGTGAGATCATGACCTGAGCTGAAGTCTGGCGCTTAACCAACTAAGCCACCCCAGTGCCCCATACTTGCACTTCTGATCAACAGTCTACAAATCTGGGTGCTTCCATCATGCCCTTCACATTTGATAATCCACTAGAAGAACTCACAGAACTCTTCTCACAACAGCCCTGTTGTCACTATATACCCCATTTGAGAATGCTTTCTGATATTCAACCTAACATATATGTCTCCTTTCAAAGATCTTTTCCTTCATCTCAGGCAGAATTCATCATACTGTGCTACTTTTGAAACAAGTCATGAGGTCTTCTATTGGGTATTTTGTTATAACTTTAGTTTAATAGCATATGTCCCTTAATAAATTCTTACCTCCTTGAAAACAGGGCTTATGTCATATTCTGATCTTAATCCTCTGTGGACCAGCACTGTGTCTTACACACACACATGGCACACACAGAGACACAGACACACACATATGTATGCATATATGTGGATATACATGTGTGTATGTGTACATGTATTGCATAACATAGATGGTATTGAAGTTGAGGAGCTTTCCAACAAATTATGAAGTCCAATTGTATGTCTACTTTCTTGCTTGCTGTTTTCCTAATTTCTCTTTCTCTTCTTATTGATCAGACACACAAAATACAAAAGGAGGGTGTTCCTCTGTTCAAATGTCTTGGAACACTTGCAATGCCTACTGATTAGAAGCTTAGTCTCCACAACCAAGAATAGCAAAGCTAATAGGTTTGAAACTCTGAGAGAGGCTTCATTGATTTTTGTGACACTGTGGGAAAATAAAATATTCTGAGGGTGATTACGGCATCGAAACATTCTCTTATTACCCCTGAAATGACCTCTCTTTTTCCCTTTAGACCCATACTCTCTTCTCTTCAAAACAATGAAGACGCAGAAAAGATACACTATGTTCTTTGAATCTCAGTTTCCTAATCTAATAAAATTGCCTTATTACTATTGACGATGATATACAAAGATTGAAACAGACACAGTCCCTAGCAGTTAGATTAAGTTTCTCCAACTTAAGATGTGTCCTTGTACTGAAGTTGTTCTTTAAAATGCTAGTTGGTTGCATGGGTAATTAATTTTGTTTCCTTGCATATCCTTTAACAACCTAAAAAAATTTTGGGAACCCAAGTAATAGAAGTATGATCACCTGTCTGATTTTCAACTAATTAAATGACAACCTTTCAAGGAAACTTCTATGCTAAAGTTAAGAAGTTTGCTGAAAAAATGCGAAAGCATGCTTCTTTTAGAGACAGAGAGAGAACAAAGGGAAAATAGAAACAGAACCATTAGCCTCAGTTTGAAAATTGCTTGGCCCACATCAGAGGTGTCAGCAACTTTAATCTGAGAGCAAACAATGGCAATCCCAATGTGTTATCAGCCACCCATGCTCAGATGGTTGGTGATACTTATCACCTTCTGGGCATTTAGGTGCTCATACCAAATTAAGTGTTGGAAAAAGGTCAGTGAGGCAGGGGTCATGATTTTTCAAGAATGGCCAACTTCCTTTTTCCTAGGTGCACTGAAACTGAATAGGAAATTTATATGAGAAATTATCTCTCATAGATAGGGTGCTTGGCATTAGATTTACTGTTGAAAGATTACAGGGAATCACTTCTTTACCTACTGGGACTTTTAATAGATACCTGATTCTGTTGTAGCATATCATTAATGGGTCTGTAAGGAACAGAGCATGGGATTATCTTTCCGTGAAGTAATTAAACTACCAATGTAGGTAAGCCACAAGGGAAGCCTCTGTAATTAGGTAGGTGATGTTATCAAGCTTGATAATGTATCTTTCCCTTAGAATATTTTTTCTTAAATTAACCAATCATGCAATTTCAAACCCTGATAAGATTAGGCAAATAAAGAAGGCTCAACTGTATCAATACATGTTTAAAGACAGGTGATAATGTTCCTTATGTTGAAGTGGATTACTGCATGCTATCTGGTGTTTCTATTCAATGGAATGGCAGAGGGAGGAGAAGAATGTACTGAACAAAGTCAGTAAACTAAGATCTAGCCTTACTTATAAAGAATATGATTCCTAAAAAGAAAAAAATGTCACAAAATATATTTTTTTAATTTTTTTTAGTGTTTTTATTTATTTTTGAGAGAGAGAGAGAGAGAGAGACAGAGAGCAGGGGAGGGACAGAAAGAGAGGGGGAAACACAGAATCTGAAGCAGCCTCCAGGCTCTGAGCTGTCAGCACAGAGTCCCAAGTGGGGTTCAAACTCATGAACTGCAAGATCATGACTTGAGCCAATGCTGAACACTTAACCAACTGAGCCACCCGGGCACCCCCACAAAATATTGTCTAAAAAATAGACAGGCTGGGTTTTCAACCAAAATTCTGTAATCTCTAGCAGTATAATATTCATTGAATATTCTAAATTAATATTGAAGCATTAAAGTTAATGTATCTAGCCAAGTTCCATGTAACTTTAGTTTCTTTAATTTAGTCTCTATTTCAGAAGATTAATATCAATCAGAATATGTTTTAATTAATATGCTTTATCTCATAAAAAGCAGTTTCAGGTCTACAGAAAAATTGAGCAGGTGGTATAGAGTTCCCAAATACCTGCTTTCCTTCCACACCTTGCATTAACATCTTGCATTAATGTGGTAATCAGAATTGACAGACCAATATTGATACATTATTATTAACTCAAGTCTATAGTTTACATTCAGGGTTTACCCTGTGTTATACAGTTTCATGGGTTTTGACAAATACATAATGTAATTTATCCACTATTACAGTATTATGCAGAGTAGTTTCACTACCGTAAAAATGTCCTCTTCTCCCTATTCATTCCCACCACCACCAAAATCTCTGGCTATCACTAAATGATTTACTCTCTCTATAGTTGTTAGCTTTTCCAGTATGTAATATGGTTGGATTCATATAGTATGTAACTTTTTCAAACTGGCCTCATTCACTTAGCAATATTAATTTGAGTTTCCTCTTCTTTATGTAGCTTGAATGCTCATTTCTTCTCATTGCCAAATAACATTACATTTTAGGGATGTACCACAGGTTTTTTGTTTGTTTGTTTAGTTTTTTTGTTTTTTGTTTTGCTTTATTTTTTATCTATTCACCGACTGAAAGATATCTTGGTTCCTTAAAGTTTGGGAAGTAATATACAAAGCTGTTACAAACATTTGTGTGCAGGTTTTTGTATGACATAATTCTCAACTAATTTCAAGATGGATACAACTACTGGATCATATGCTAAGACCATGTTTATCTTTCTAACAGAATTCTGAGCTATCCAAAGTGTATCTTTTCTCATTTTCACCACCAATAAATAAGAGTAACTGTTGCTCAACATTCTCACCAGAACTTGACCTATCAGAGTTTGGGATTTCAGTCATTCTAATAAGTGTGAAATAGTATCTCACAGTTGTTTTAATTTGCAATTTTCTTTAAAAATTTTTTTTTAATGTTTATTTATTTTTGAGAGAAAGAAAGAGACAGAATTTGAGCAGGGGAGGGGCAGAGAGAGGGAGACATAGAATCTGAAGCAGGCTCCAGGCTCTGAGCTTTAGCACAGAGCCTGATGTGGGGCTTGAACTCATGGGCCACAAGATCATGACCTGAGCCAAAGTTGGGTACTTAACCAACTGAACCACCCAGGTGCCTCTTAATTTGCAATTTTCTAATATTATATGATATTGAACATATTTTTATGTTAATTTGTCATTGAATGTCTTCTTTGATGATCTTTTGCCCATTTTTAATTGAGTTGCTTTTTTCCTATTGAGTTTTAAGAGTTCTATGTATTATGTGAATGTCATTCCCCAGTTTGAGTCTTGCCTTCATTGTCTCAACAGTGTATTTCACAGTGCAAACGTTTTTATTTTTAATGAAATTCAACTTCTCAATTTTTCCTTTCATAAATTATACTTTTGGTATTTTATCAAAAAACTCATCACCAAACCAATGGTCACCTACTTTTTTTCCTATACTATCTCCTAGATGTTTTACAACCTTGAATATTATATTTAGGCCTAAGATACATTTAAAATTTTTAAATAATATTGTCTATGTCTAATTGTATTTAGTGACATCTGAATGTCCAATTGTTACAGCATCTTTGTTGAAAGAGTATTTTTTCTCCTTTGATTTGCTTTTGCTTCTTCGTCAACGATCAGTTGACTATATTTGTGTGGGTCTATTTCTGGGCTTTCTATTTGGTTCCATTGATTTAACCACCAGACAGAGATACACCCATTTCATTTGTATTTTTTTTTTCTTTTTGAGAAGAGGGAGGAGCAGAGAGAGAGGGAGACAGAGAATCTTAAGCAGGCTCCACGCCCAGCACAGAGCCTGATACAGGGCTCAATTTCATGACCATGTGGTCATGACCTGAGCCAAAATCAAAAGTCAGATGCTCAACCAACTGACCACCCAGGTGCCCCTCACTGGTCTTTTTAAAGAGTCAGGTTTTGTTTGCACTGATTTTCTCTATGTTTTTGTATTTTTATTTGTGTGTCCTCTTCATTATTCCCTTTATTTTATGTGCTGTTAAAAAATACTCTTCTTTTTTCTAATTCTCCAACTTCTTGAAAATGGAAGATCACATGATTGACTTGAAATCTTTCATCTGTTTTACTATCAGCTTTAATGCTGGGGAAAAGGAAAAATACGCTTAAAAAGTACACAGAAGCCAGCAGTACATTTTCTCAAAAAAGTCTTGTTCTTCTACATCTATCTGTAGCTGTTTTTAATAAGCATTTGTTTTCCCCCTCCTTTTATTATCTGTACTCCATCAATTTCCTTTAAATCTGGTCTCAGCCTCCTGATTTTACCATGGAGAATCATCCCCCTATGATCCTCAGTGTTTATAACACTGTCAGTCAAGGCACCCTTTCCCTAGTTTAGAGGATGGAGCATCGCTCATCAGTTCACTTGGCCAATTCTTACTAAGCTGAAACTATATTCCACATCTAGGCACTAGAGATCCAGTAGTGAACTGAACAGAAGATTCCTCCCTGTTTCAATTACATTCTAATGTGAGACTCAGATATAAAACAGATAAACAGTTATGTTAGCAGAACTCCAGGTGGAGAAGAGGAATTAAGATTTGAGTTAGGAAATTTGGACTAATTCTCCCAGGATGGTAAATATTAAGTAAGGCAAGGCAAGGACAGAAGATGGTTGGAACTGACCAGAATTAGGGATGCTTTAATCCTCTCTGTACAGTCAGAGATCCTTTGATTTTTGTCCTGTGTGATGGCTGAATTATTCTCCAATATCTTTGATTTTGTGAGCTATGTAATACCCTTCCTCTCAATTTCTTTTAGCTAGCATTGTCTAGAGTTGGTGTCCATTGTACAAAGTACTCTAATCCACACAAAGTTGAAAATACTTCTATGTGCAATAGACTAGTGGAATGTTAGAGGGTGCAATGCTTTTAAATTTTCTCTTGCTGCTTCAAATGTAAAATTAGGGTGTAGGCTTAACATGATTTCCCAAAGAGTCATCTCAGTGAGCCAGGGATATGGTACAGCAAATCTACACATCAACTATTACTTACCAAGGCCCCCATTCTAATTTCTGAATGTAGCTCATACATACCACTATTAGAGTCATCACCATCTTATATGATATTTAATATTTTGTGTACCTAGGTTTAGTTTTCTTGAGTGTACACAAAATGAATATTTTTTTTTATATGCCAGTTTCTCTAGGACTATTTGCAAATACAGGATTGATGCTCACTATTTTTTTCCATGATGAACAGAAAACAATGGGATCTCTTTAATAAAAATTTTCTACTTCCTATGTTAAAATATTTCCTCTCCCCGATGTTCACTCACTTCTACTGCTCTAGTTTTTTGTGCATATTAAAATTTGGTATATCCTTCTGCCTTTTATGTAAATCAAAATGTAGTAATCTTCAGATTTAAGTAGAGCTGTGTGTGTGTGTGTGTGTGTGTGTGTTTATTTTAATGATATAAACAAACCTAAGCACACTTAGATTATTTGGATGGCCAACTTATAACCAAGCAACTCCACACTCTTTCAGAATCAGCATTTTTGTTTGTGTTTAAAATTATGTTGGCACCAAAAGTATGACTTTAATTGTCTTAGGGTAATTAGAAAAGAAAAGAAGTAAACTTAATAAGTAAAAGACGACTTTGTGCCAAGTTAAAGCCAATTGATTCACAGCATGCTTTACAAATAAAGTTTCCAGTCCCGTGAATAGAGAAATGTGGTGGGAAATTGAGTCCTCAAAGAGCCCAGGAAAGTAGAAACTGCTGACACAAAAGAATCTGTATCGCGGTAGTCAATAGCATATTCCTATACTGAGTGGCAATTTAGTTCAGAGAAATCCTCAACTGACACTTTAAATAAATGTTGTTAATTTGAATTTTATTGGTTTTGTAGTTTTTTTCTTGTATTTAATATCTACATTTGTTTCAGCTTTATGATTGTGTAAAAGCTATAACATTAGGAGTTTACACTTTGCTTTATGTTTATACATATTTAAGTAACATTACAATCAAAATAATTTAACTCAACAATAGAAGACTGAGATTATTTCCTTTTTAATAGGATTTTATATATTAAATCAAACTGGAGTAACAGCATCCTAGACAAACGGCTCTATTTCCAAAGTCAAATGCTTCAACGGCATCAAAAAGCAAGGTCTGAACTCAGAGACCAGATACGTTCCCTGCTAAGAGACTGGTAGGCAAGAGTGTAGCTGGAAGTTTCTGTCTAGTGTGTTTTATTTAATTATGTTATTATCACCTTTTTAATTTCCATTTCATCCCTAATATTCCAAATAAATATGTAACATTAGTTACACTGCTTTAATTTTTATGACTTATTTGGTATATTATTATTAATATTTTATATAAAAGTCACTACTGTTTTTCATCTAACTATGAGATATTAACATTTTTGCTACTTTCTAAAAACAAAAAAAAATTTTAAAAAGTCTCTGCCTTCCGAAGAAGAGTAATTTTATCTGTATCTCTTTGATAGTACTTATTTTTACCACCTTCTATAGCAAAGGCCCTATCCTGAGAAACAGTTTTGTTTGCTCTGTTAACCAGTCCTATCTTGACCTTTATCAACTTCAGAATTAGTTCTATTACAAAATAGGGAGCCGAGCCTGGTGGGAATTATCTTATCCCTTGGGACTCATGGACTTGGAAAGCAAGTTTATCTCAAAACCAAATTAATTTTAAATACATTATAAATGTATACTCAAATAGTCTCTTAACGTGGGAAATACAATTAACACATAGATTTAGAAACTAATTTAGAATATTTTTCTATGAATTCTGGGGAGCAACAGGTTATACAGTGATTAGGTCACAGGTGATTAGAGCATGGGCTCTGCTGACGGGTGAGCAGACATGAGTCATGCACTGCCTGGCATTGGCAGTGGGATGGATCCTGTGGATCACGCTGCTTTGACAGCAGGAGCATTGGTGATGAGCACTGTTGTTACAGTGGTGTGACAGTCCATGCTGGCAAGAGTGCCGCATGTGCAGGTCATCGCACTGGTTGGTGTTCAAAAGTCATGTTTCTGCCAGAAGTATTGGCAGAGGTGATGTGCATGACAGCAGCAACACTGGCCCCCTCTGTATCCTTGGATGTGGGCACTGATGCCTGATTCTAGGCATAAAATTGGCAATTCGAATATAAAATAATTGGGAGAGACACAGGGAATAGATATTTATAGATTTAGCCTTTTTCTCTCTTCACTGAATGCTTCTCCCTTGCCCTTTTGAAAGCTCAGTGTTAAGTCTGTTTTTCAGTTTCACATGGTAGAAAGCATTGACACACACTACTGAAAGTCAACATGGAATTCATAAAATGATGCAGTCATTAGATATGTTTCAAGCAGCACTTACACAGTGCATGTTTCTGTAGTTTATATTCACCAAAAAGGCAAAAGTAGAGAAGAATACAATAGCAAATGTTGGCATGAGAGGGGCTTACATTTTAGAGCACACTGGTGCCAGAATTCCAGGAAGCCATTTAGTCATACTTAGTGAAATTAAATATATTAAGTCATATGCAAAGTGACTGTGAATATATTTCTATGTAGATAATTATGAAGATGTCCATGGGGTATTGGTTGTGGAAATGAGGAGGTGAAGGCAGCCTATGCTTCCATTCTAACGGCGCAGTGTATAGAAGATACAGGGATGTGTTCCATGGGATGCTCCACAAAAGACAGAAGCCAGGAACTCATGCATTTTCAGAGCACAAAATAGATCATGTAGTATGAAAGAAGTGACAAAGCAAAAAAGGAATGGTAAAAAATATCAGAAGGGGGTGGGTGCCAGTTGGCTAAGTGTCTGACTCTTGATTTCCACTCAGTCATGATCTCACAGTTGGTGAGATTGAGCCCCACATTGGGCTCTGCACCGACTGCATGGAGACTACTTGGGATTCTCTTTCCCTCTCTCTCTGCCCCTCTCCCCCCTCAAAATAAATAAATAAACATTTAAAAAATGTAGAATGTGTGTAGAATGGGGGCCTGTGAGAGGGAGGTAAATGAACTAGGGTAGGGAATGAAAAGAAAAATAAAATAGACCAAGGGAGAAACCTTACACGTGCAATACTTTATGATAATGTATTGTGAACTGAGGAGTATCATTAACTTCACTGTCCACAGTGGAGATAAATATTTTTAAAAGGAAAAAAAAATACATGGGCTTCTCTCTGCTTTGTGTGTGTGTGTGTATGTGTGTTTAAAAATTTACTACATAGAGAAAGTAAAATGCCTAAAAGAATACCTATTAAGAAAGGAAAATAAAAGTTCTCTGGATAATGTAAAAGTGACTTTAAGAAGAAGATGAACTTAAGTGTATGACCCACCCCAGAAATATCTCAGCTCCCCACCAGTTCAGCTGTGGGCAGAAAATTGTTGTGCAGCCAAGCAAGAAATTACAGTAGGCAAGGAATTGTTTTCTGGGTGTTACTTTAGACTAACCTTTTAAAAAAATATTTAAGCTTTCTTTGAATTATTGTTGATCCTAAGTGATCTTATTATCCCAAATAACAAAGGCCAAGACTTATAGTTAAACAAGAGGAAGATGAACAGCATTGAATGGTAGTTGCAACAAGCTTTTAACAAGCGTGTCTTTTCCCTGCTAGGTGATTATAATATTTTTTACAAGATTTAACCTGTATCAAAATAGGAAAGGTATTCTTGCTTCATAATTCTTTAGTGACCTCAATGCTTTGAAAGGTCGATAAACTAAAATTTCTTTAAGATAATGATTTTATAATATGTATTATGCTACTAATCTTAACACATATTTAGAGGAGTGAGTGTGTGTGTGTGCGTGTGTGTGTGCGTGTGTGTGTGAATACTAGGGAGGGTGAATGACGGATGAAGATGTAGACTCAGATAAAGGTGAAATACTTCATTCCTCCGGTCTCATTATATTATTGTTGCTATTATTATTTATATTACTATTACTGTTCTACTAGTAAGAAAAGACATTATTAGGTAATGGGTATGTGGGTAGACTTCATTCTGGGCAGTTTGAGAACTTCCATTTTTGCCTCTATGGTAATATGTTGGGAAATAATTTAAGCTTCAGAAGTAGGGGAGAATGGGCATGATGGATGCCTCATCAACAGCCAGTCCATCCCTACTTCATGTGTGCTGCAGTATGGTTAAGGGGATGGTGGCAACAGGCAATCTGGCTCCAGGGTTGGAAAGATGGCTAGGGATGGTTCTGACATTTGCAGCAGCAGCCATCGGATGAAGGCAGATCTGTTGTGATTTGGGGACCAGTGAAATCAGCAGCTTACTTATCTAAAACTAGCTCCAGAAGTGAGTCCCAATTAGACTTTGCTTCTCCATTATCAGTAAAAGTAAAGTTAACACAAGTCACTGAGACATGAGAAGAGGTTGGCCAGAAGCATCTAAAAACAAAAAAATTGTTCTTAGGTAAGAAAAAGTCGGAAGAGACTTATTTTCTCTCTCCCCACACAAGATATGCCCCTAGACGTGACAAAGGAAACATATTACGACTACTGGCAGTCATCTTACAATGACAAGAGAAACCATGTACAGCACGGACATATAGAGAACTGCAGACATGTGGTGCCAATGACTTGAAACTTAATGGAACACTGTGTTTCCAATTATGTGGATGAAAATAAAAGCTTTAATGTTTAAGTTAAACATGTTTAAACTGAATTTTTATTACTTTAGACCAGTAGCAATCTATTTGATAGAAACAACAGAGCTAAATACACTGTTTAATATTATAACATTAGGGAGAATAAGAAAGAAAGAGGATGGGAGAAAGATGGGTTGAAATGTGACAGAGGGCGCCTGGGTGGCTCAGTCGGTTAAGTGTCCAACTTCAGCTCAGGTCATGATCTCACAGTTTGTGGGTTCAAGCCCTGCATCAGGCTCTGTGCTGACAGCTCAGAGCCTGGAGCCTGCTTCAGATTCTGTGTCTCCCTCTCTCTCTGTCCTTTCCATGCTCATGCTCTGTCTCTGTCTCTCAATAATAAATAAAAGTTAAAAAAAATTTTTTTAAAAAGAAATGTGATAGATTTGTCACTTATTAAGCATGTGCCAAGTGCCATAAACATGCCAGGAGAATGATAATCAGTATTTCCAACCTTTATCATCATCCTTCAGTATAGGTATTACTATATGACAGTATTAAAATGAGGAAACTGGAGTGTACTTAAAATCAGCTATCCAGGAACAAAGAGAGTTTTTAAAAAGAAGGTTTAATGGGGGCACCTGTGTGGCTCAGTTGGTTAAGCTTCACTCTTGATTTTGGCTCAGGTCCTGATCTCTTACTTTAACCAAGAAACAGACACCGGCAGTCCTTCCTGGGTATATTCCAGATATGCAAAAATTTTGGTTACCACTATGAGTAAAATAACACCAGCTCCCCAACATCATGGTTCAACTTTCAATTCCCATGGTATGTCAATTATGATTAAGTGCACAAAGTACAAACTTTGTTGTTTCCTTTTCATTGCACAGATCACTATATAAATAACAAATGCATATCATGATCACTAACCACATCACTTCTTTGAAAGTCTGTTGGTAGTCACTTCATATCTATTATTCAATTTGTGCACAGGTAGCAAAGTATGTATTTGTGTCGCCTCCTTTTCTTTCAGTGACGAACTCACAATATTTCACTCAAATTGGATAATTAAAAGAGGGCATTGGCTAATAAAAATGAAATTCAGCAAATCACACAAAAAGTGATAACACCAGAGGTGAAATTCAAGTAGAATATAAATGGAGTTATAAGAAAATGATCATGGGAATGTTAACACCACAGTCACTAGGGACACTCTAGAAAGGCAGCAGGGTAATTTAGTGAAGGTGAACTTATCAATGAAAGTGAAGAAAATGTTAGTAATGAAAAGATAAAGATGTCCCAGAAGAAATGACACCAGCAAAAATCTTCCCACTAAAGGAACTCTCAAAATTAAAAGTGCAAAGGATAAAATGTTGGAAGCTTATCCAGTCTTAGAGAGGAATAGAATAATTCACCAAGGCATTAAAAAGTATTCTTTTCATTCTGTAAATTGTACTATAAGAAGAACAGAACTAGCACAGTTCAAATTATCCTTGACAGATTTTTCAAAAGGAAGTAAAACATTGCCAGCGTCAATGTTTCTAACTTTTTAAATTACGGTATACTATACTATAGTACACTAAATATGATATGGTACCCTGTGTTAAATATGATATACTGGAGCACCTGGTTGGCTCAGTCTGTTAAGCGTCTGACTCTTGGTTTTGGCTAGGGTAACAATCTCACAGTTCATGGATTCAAGCCCTGCATCAGGCTCTGTACTTATGGTGTAGTGCCTGCTTGGGATTATCTCTCCCCCTCTCTCTCCCCCTCCCCTGCTTGTGCACACATGCTCTCTCTCTCTCTCAAAATAAATAAAAAAGTTTATATATGATATATTGTAGTATACTAAATTAATTTTACTATTTTTATTGCCCTATGTATTTATAATTAACGGTAAGAGAGCTTTTAATATTATGACAAAAAAATAAAGATCATGGAGCAAATGTCAATTTTCCCATTGACTATTAATATTTCTTTACAAGGTTTCAGTTTGCATGGGCACTATACAGTCCCATTCCGTAGAAGAAGCAAGCGTTCTCCCTGCAGTTGGAAAGTCTGCCCAAACAGAAATATGGTCACCATTTATCAAGATTATAGGAAGGGGTATAGGAAATAAGGAGAGACCCAGTCTACAGCAGGAATTTAGCTGGATCTAAGCCAAATTAAAATGAATAGGGAAGAGATCCACTAACTCCACACAGAAAGAAGATTGAAGATGGAGAATTTCTTCATGCATCCTAATGGTAGAATTTGAAGTTTTTTTGAAGGCTTAAAAACAGTCAGAACAAAAAAAAATACTACAGGAAGGAAATACAGATAGGTGAAAAATTAAAAAAAAAAAAAAAAGTTCTCCTCTGCAAGCAGGTGAGACCAAAGAAATATAAGGAAAACTAAGATCAGCATGGATGGAAACCCATGGAAGAAACTGACCAAAGGAGAATGCCACCTCGTCTAAGAAGTCTGAATGAACACAGAATCCATAGTGATGATGGTATCCTTAACATGTGACTGTTTCAGCCAACTATCAGAAGGAACTGGAGAGAGATTCCCTCTAGGTAGTGATTTCTAGGAGCGGTTAAGAATACATCAAACTTGAAAGCAGTTATTGGAGTAAAAGAGTCTCCCAAGGCCAATAAATTATCCCAAGGGTAGTTACAATCACAAAATCTAAAAAAGTAGATTCAAAATTTCCATCGCAGTAAATGTTACATGAAAAAAAAAACAAAAACAAAACCCAATCAAACAAAAAAACCAACCTGGGTCCTGTGCACTTAATTTCTAAGCCTTCCAAACCTCCATTACCTACCCTCTTTAAAAGTGTCCATTTCTGAGAGCGTTACTTTTCTTCCTTTAGTTATTTGTTTTGTATGTGAAAAGTTATTTTGAAAAACACCAACATTCTTGAATGAAAAATGAGAAAATTGAGGTTTTTCACAAGTTGAACAGGAAACAGTGGGGTGGAAGGATCAATTTACTTCAAGCATGAACTGGAAAGGCTAGAGTTCTAAGTCCACAGTAAAAGCTGTACAAAAAAGGCAAGGGAAGTAAGAGATCTTAAAATGATACTATAAAGCATATTTGTTGGCATACATTACTTCTTCACTTGATGATTTGGGCAGTAAGTCAGTCAGAGTTGATGGCAAAGGTTTGAGTTTTAGTCTGAGGGCTTTTATTACTGAAAATTGGTTTAGTCCTGAAATGATTACATTGTACTAAGGGTTAGAAAGTTATTATTCATTTAATAAATTATCAGTCCATGTTTATTGTATTTAAATAATATATTTGGCACCTTATGACTAAAACAATAAAAGAATAACAGGTATTCACATCACCTTCAGAGATATTTGCTCTAATGGGGTATTTACAGATGTTGACAATACAATGAAGTGCCCCCTAGGCAAAAATTAAATAATTTAATGAGATAACTTGTCTGTGATCTCAAGTAAGGCAGAGAAAGTTTCAATTTTAATCAGATTCTTTGTTTTGGGAATGGGCTCTTAGTTACATTAACAAAAGAACACATTCCATTGCTTTTGGGTGAAAGGGTGTAATGTGTATGCCTGTCTGTGTATGTGAAAGAGACAAGGAGAGAACCAAATAGAGGCCTCAATTTTGTTAACCACAATCTTTAAAAAATCTATATGCAGTTTGCATAATTCAAAGGCCAGCCTGAAGAAAGAATTCCAGATTCTAGCCTTGTTTCGAAAAACACTCATAGATTATGGGTTAATTTACTATAAGTAAAACTTTAGCCAGAGGCATGGTGCTAAGGAAATCCAATAGATAAATTGTGTTACTCTTAACAAATATCATTAATTGATTTCCCAGGAAGTTAGGAAATAAGAACAGGCCACCTGTCTATTATAGATATATACCCAGAAGAACTAAAAACCTTGTACACAAATATTTATAGCAGAACTATTCACAATAGCCAGAAGATAGAAACAATTCAAAATGTCCATTATCTGATGAATGGATAAACAAAATATGGCACATCCACACATTCAAGGTTTTCAGGCATAAAAGGAATGAAATATTGAGGCATGTACCAACTTGGAAGAAATTGGAAAACAGTATGTTAAATGAAAGAAGCCAGACATAGAAGGTCAAATACCGTATAATTCCATTTACATGAAATATCTAGATTGGGTAAGTCCATAGGGACAGAGAGCAGATTTTCTAGGGCTGGGGAGTAGAAAATAGGGAGTGACTGCTTAATGGACATTCAGGTTTCTTTGGGGGTAATGAAAATATTTTGGAAGTTGATAGAGGCAATGGCTACACAACACTGCAAATGCAGTAAATGCTAATGAATTTTGTACTTTAAAATGATTAACTCTATGTTATGTGCATTTCACTTGAATAAAGACTGTTAGATTCTCACATACATATGCAGTTATATACATAAACACATAAAACAGATGTTTCATACATTGGATGCATATCTTTCCTCCATACAACTGGTCCTCTTCCTGAACCCCATCTATGTTAACGTATTTGTCTATCGCATATTCTATAGGACTTGAGGTAATTCTTTCCTAAGGTTCTCTTTTACTCTAAGACTGGGATACTGTAATTTGTGTCTAAAGACAACATTTGATGCCTTGTATGTATTAGTAGGACTTTCATTTAACCTTTTTTCAATTTTCTCACCATGGATCCAATTGCCTTATTCCCTCTGAACCTCTACACCCCATCAACCACTACACTTCTTATTTACTCCAACAAAGTGTTTTCACATCATCTCCTTATTTACATATCCCAAACCATTTGGTTGGTTCAAGTCCTCACCTGCATCATTGCTACCACCCCCAACATGGAATCCTTTACATCGATTTCTACCTGCAATTCATATTCAAGGTTTTGTTTTCTATTTTGTTTTGTTTGGATAAAATTAAGCCATCAAATTTACAGAGAGAATTATAGTGTTGTGTGAGCACCATCCAGAATTAGATTGTTTTACTGTATTTGCATCATTTTGGTAAAGAAATAAATGTGGTTAAGATTGCACTCCTCTTTATAAAACTCTCCAATTCTTTTTCCATTCCTCTCCACTACACAGAGGCATGTGTGAATATTTTGCATACAGTTCTAATCTATATGTTTTTATATTTAGCACATATATGAAACCATTATAAAAATATTAGGGTCTGGGGAATTAAAAAATATTCATAGTTAAAATACTATATGCATGAGTTTCCAACTTAGTATTTTATCAGTGCATTTTTGAGAATTATCAATGTATTTCAAGTTCATTGCTTTTAACTGCCTCATGATCTGCCATGATGTGAAATATCACGATGTGTTTTTCTCTTCCCTTATGAATAAAACCTTAGATTATTGTTATTATAAGCAATGGTTAAAAGAAGAACCTTGCCTATGTGAACAAGAATTATACAAATTAATGGCTAACTTGATATATTATTGCAACTTTGTAGAGTAAGTGTATACCCAACTTTATGGATTTTGGAAAAGTTCTTCATAAACCAGTCTCCATCCTTGCATGGCTATTTATAGTTTCAGAGTCATGTTTCATTTCTCTAGTTCTCTTTTTAATTTTTTTTTAATGTTTTTTCATTATTGAGAGACAGAGAAAGACAGACAACGGGTAGGTGAGAGGCAGAGAGAGAGGGAGACACAGAATCTTAAGTAGGCTCCAGGCAGCCCAACACAGGCCTCCATGGAGCTCGAACCCATGAACCGTAAGATCATGACATGAGCTGAAGTCTGATGCTTTAACCTACTGAGCCACCCATGTGCCCCTCTAGTTCTCTTTTTCAAAAGATTCTTTGTTCTCCAAGTTTTTAAAACTTGGTAATTATTGACATCTCCTGGGTAACTCCTTAAATTTCTCAACATCTTTGTATTTCTGAGATGAACCCTACTTTGCCATGGTTTTTAGTGTATTTCTAGGGAAAATTAATAATATTTTCATAGAACCTTTACACGTATGTCTTTTTACTAGTGAGGTTAGCCTTTATTTAACTTGTCTTTTACTATCTTATTTTTATTTTGCTACCACAGTTAGAGTAGTCTCATAGAATCATTTGGATAGTGTTGCTTCTTTTGATTTCTCTAGATTGCATAAATTACCATTTATATAACTTAAAGATTTTATGTAACTTGCCTCTAAAACTTTATGGGTGTAATATCTATTCTGAAGAAAAAAATTTTTTTTTGCTATAAACTTTATACACTGTGGTCATTTTGGTAAATTCAAGTTTTCCATTTCTTCTTAAATCAAGGTCATCCTTTTCATCATAATTGTCCATTTCATCTAGATTTTCAAAAATGTTAACTTATGTTAATTTATCAGTATCTTAGTTTATAGGGTATGCTTCATAAAGTTTGTTGCTTAATTATTTTTATTGTTTGGGACACATATTAGTTTGTTGTGTTTAATCTCTGATCTATTTGTGTGTTTATTCATTTGCTTATATAGATGGCCTCAGTCAGAAGTCTTATATGATCTCTGGGTTATATTGGTAATCCAAGGAATGTTGGGAGGGTAGTACTCAATTTCAGATTTTTTTTCTGGGCTCTGTAGTATTCATTGTTTTGGTAGTAGTTTCAACTTTGCTTCTTTCTTTCTTTTCCTTCCTTCCTTCCTTTGTTCCTTCCTTCCTTCCTTCCTTCCTTCCTTCCTTCCTTCCTTCCTTCCTTCTTTCAAGAGTGTACACATGTGTAGCTGAGTAGAGGAAGGAGGGGGGAGAGAGAAAAAAAGAGAGAGAGAGAGAGACAGAGACAGAGACAGAGAGAGACAGAGAGAGACACTCCCAGGCAGGCTGTATGCTCAGTGTAGATCCCGATGTGGGGCTTGATCTCATGACTGTGAGATCATGACCTGAGACAAAATCTAGAGAGAGACGCTCAACCGACTGAGCCTCCCAGGTGCACCTTTACTTTTTACTTTAATAACAATCTTTAAGATTTCCTGCTTTTTTAAGTCCTGTAAAAATTCAGGGTATACAATTTTATGTGCTATAGACAAAGACTCAGATTTCTTGCTTGATTTCCTGCTATGTCCCATCCTATACCTTACTGCCTCATGTGCTTCCTACATGCTGTTGTACAAATTTTTCAGATGCAAATATTATTTTCCAGTCTCCAACTTCAGGCAGGGTATCAAATTCCAAGCCAGCATCTGCAGGCTCCATTTCAGTCCCATGAGGGCATTAATACTCCCACTTTTAAGTTATAGGTTCCTTTCCTATTTTTGTCACTTGAACATAACTGTTTCTTCCTCGTTTTCATGCTTGGCTACATCTTTATAATTTATCTGTTCATTTATCTATTGACAAGTAAGCAGCACATCTACATCTTGAAAAGACTGGATAAGACTGCCAAAATCAGGATACTCAACCATTTCAACTTTTAGAAATTTCCTCAAATATCCTGATTAATGCACTTTTCTTCAACCTTTTATTTACTTGCCATTTATATACCATTACATATGACACTGTTCCCAATAATGTTTCAACCCAAGGGTTCCCTATTCCACAGGTACTTTAAAAAAGTTATGTATGTATGTATGTATGTATGTATGTATGTATGTATTTATTTTGAGAGAGAGAAAGAGAGAGAGAGAGGGAAAGACTGTAAGAGGGGGAGGAGCAGAGAGAGAGAGGAAGAGAGAGAATCCTAGGCAGGCTCCATGCTGTCAGTATGGAGTCTGAGTTGGGGCTCAATCTCACAAATCAAGAGGTCATAACCTGAGCAGGAATCAAGACGTAGTCACTTAACTGACTGAGCTACCCAGGCACCCCACTGCAGGCACTTTGTATCCTGGTCATAGAAATTACTCACTGAGCACACCTCTAAACACTGTATATGCTCTTCTTTCATTCTAAAATGACTTCTTCTCTGATTTGCATATGATGTACTCTTTTAATGTTCATTTCTAATTCCTTACCTTTTATGAAACCATACCTGGTTTGATCAGACAGTGTTATTTCCTGAATCAGCTTCCTCATATCTAATTTATAACAATATATTTCACTGTAATCTTTGCTTATATGTTTCTCTCACAAGCTTCATTTTTTGAGAAAGGGAAAAATTTTTAATGTTTTTATATATATATATATATATATATGTATGTATATGTATATGTATATATACATACATATATGTATGGTTTTTTCAGGACACAGAAAAATTATTTGAGAAACAGATGTAAAACTAACAATTCTATGCAATTGCTTTGTAAACTTTTTTTTTTTTTGTTAATCAAGCTTTTCTTTCCCTTCATTAGCCATCTCTTTATCACTTTCTTAATCAGGCTTTATACTTATTTGATTTATCCCTTCATTTGATTTCCAGGTTTATTTCCTATCCAATAGATTCAAGGTTATTTTTGAATGTGGGTTTTTAATCTCCCAGCTCAGCATTACAAGTCAACCACAGCTGATAGCCTGCTCTAATTTATAGCCTTGGATTTACTCCAAAAATGGGTAATGATTAGCACTCCATTCAATGAAAGTCAATATCTCTACTCTGAACTTTTGAGAAATTGTCAGTAAAGAAGAGAAATGTATATACTCCAAGTGTAAAGGGAGAAAACTGAAAAGCTTGTCCAAGAGGCATTTATTGTCTGTTTGGGAGGTCATGGTCAGCCATAATGTAGAACAAAGTATATGTCATTATATTTGCATACAGCCCATTTTGTTATTTTTACAATGCCCTGATATATGATCAAAAAAATACTCCCGCTCTCAGTATTTTATGAACTCATTTAGATGCAGAGGACTTCCTCTCAAGGCTGACTTGTCTTCCTCTGTCCAATTCTGAAAATGTGAAGTGAATTATTTGTTAAAGGTCAGGGAATGCTGGCACATTTTTAGGTTATTCTCCATGCTCTGGTCTAGATAATATGTATTTTGGCCAATGTAGAAATTACTTTTTACTATATCCTATTTCAATATAATTTCCATGCACTGGATAAATTCCCTCATACTGGCAAAATTGTATCTGATGCTAAAGACCACTTGGTGGGGATATTACAGAGATATTGGCTGCAGGGTAGTCCTATGTTGTAACAGAAGCCTTTCAAGGGATGGGTGAATGAAAGTAACACAAAAGAACAATAAATAACAATAACAACAAAACAAGTTTGGAGTTTTTGCTTTGTGACAGGTACTTGCTAGGATCTTCACACATATGATCATATTTATTCCTCATCATAACTGTTTAAAGTTGATATTATAATTCCTGTGTTCTTTGTGAGACAAATTAAGTATCATGGCATATAAGCAATATTTCCATGGCCTCATAGATGTAAAGAGTTTAAGCAGACACATGAGTCTAGAGCTGTTAGATTCCAAAAACTATTCTCATTATAGAATTCATTGCTTTTTCAACTTGAATTTCTATCCTTCCAAGATATTTTTAGAACACAGAATGAATTCTAAAACATTCAGAGGTTTGTGAAAAACCCTTTTTTATATTATTACCAAAAATCAGCTATAACTGACAGGTTCACTATTTCTAATGAATAAGCATAAATGCTAATTAATGGTAGATCCAGAATATCAACATTTTAGTAGAGACTATGCTTACTTAAGGAGACTTGTGACTTGTCAATGAAAAAAAAAATGTACAATTCTTTAGCAATGAACATTTGAATAAGGTTTACCTGAATCTTCCACAATGCACACTTACCAAATATTTTTTCTTTTTTTTTTTTTAATGTTTATTGATTTTTGAGAGACAGAGAGAGACAGAGCATGAGCAGAGGAGGGGTAGAGAGAGAGAGGGAGACACAGAATCCGAAGCAGGCTCCAGAGTCCATGCGGGGCTCGAACTCACAGACTGTGAGATCATGACCTGACCTGAAGTCAGACGCTTAACTGACTGAGGCACCCAGGAGCCCCCAAATAATTCTACTTTTGACAACGACTCTGAAAACTCATTGTGAACAACAGATTCAATTGGCCTATTGATTGAAGTACTTCTATAGCCTCATCTTTTACTGCTTGAAAACATTTAAGGAAAACTGTCAAAAGCTATCACATTTAGAACTCTGAAACCAAATTTGGCCCAAGTAATTTTTTTTGGTACTAAGTGTTCAAATATTTGAATGTTAAAGTGACAATAAAATGAGCAGATAGATCAGCTTTAGACATATGTTCCATGCTAACTACTGTCAAGTCTAACTGAGTAATTGGAATTTCCCTTGTCACTGTCTTACATATGTTTCCATTAGACTAAAATCCCAAGTCGCATATAACCTATTACTCATGCCCCAGTTGATTTCTTGAATCATAAAGTTGTATAACATTTGGAGGCCTTAATTAGATGCTACTGCTTACTAGAAGAATAATTTTATTTTATTTTTTTAATAGGAGGTTGAAAAGTAAGCAAAATACCTAGACCAAAATGAACAGATTGGGGAACTGGTACTTTGTGTTAAAATGAAAGAAAGAAGAAGAAGAAAAAAAACCTTTTCTGCTATAAAATTAAGTCAAAAAATCAACAGCTTGATAATCTCCTACTGGGCTTGGCAGTTCCTACATTTGGGAATGATTCTGTCCGTGAATTTATTGTAAGCTAGAGATTCAATAATTCCTATTAATTCCACTTCTTTCTTTTGTGCCCTCATTTATCACTGCATAGAAACATTTAGGGAAAACTGTCAAAAGCTGTCAGATATGGTGCTCTGAAATTAGGTGTGGCACATGTAACATTTTCCATATGTTCAAACGTTTGGATACAAAATAAGAGGATAAAAATGTATAAGCACTAATCTCAAAAGTAATTATTAGATAATGAGTGTGTGTGTGTGTGTGTGTGTGTGTGTGTGTATGTGTGTGTGTGTGTGTGTATGGATGTCTGTCTTTCTTCATTACTATCACTTGCCATCCAATTGACAGATTAATTCCATTAAAAAACAATATGTTCAAGGAAAATAGCATAAAAATCTTCAACAGGAAGAATTCAACATTTGGATTGGATACTCTTTGAGATTCCCCCAATTTTAAGGCTTAATTTGTCAGATTCTGAGGGTCCTTCTCAGACTCTAATGTGAAAACAACAGAAAAGCCTATAGTATAGTTTTGTTAAAATTAAGTACAGATCAAAATTCACTTATGTTTTCAATATTTTCAACATAAGTAGATTTAATCTGTCCACTCGTAAGTTACAAAGTTGTAGTTAGCTATAGCTATAGCTATGGTTATAGTTATATACATATATTGAATATGTGTATGTGCGTATATATATGTGTATACATATACACATATGTATGTATGTATACATATATATATACACATAGACACATACATACATACATACATGAGCTGAGAGCTATCCTGTGTAATTGGAAAGTGTTAGGGATGGGTGGTATACAATGCTTTCAAATATTCTGCATTTACTTTTCAATATGAGATCCCTTAACTATATACAAGCTTAGCTTAGGGAAACTAAGTAAATCCTCTTCCTTAAGAGCAATTATATTTCCAACATCTTTTACATCTATCACAAAACCTTAAAAGATAGTCAAATGATTTCTCTGATGCACATGAAATCCCTTTTGCCTCTTATGCTAACAAATCCAGGGGTGGATTCTTATCATAAATAACATACAAAAATCAGGATAAAAACCAAATTTTGAGAGGAGTGAAAGTTATAAAATTCCTTTTTATTCCTTACTGTCTGACCTTCTCTCACCGGAGTCTGAAGGCATAGGGTGGGATAGATCTTTTACTTATGAGCCTTTTTTGTTTTCAGTACCAGAGACTTGAGAAGGGACAGAGTGTGAGCTGGGAAAAAAGAAATGAGAACCTGACTAACATGATTTCTAGAATTGAAAGAAAAGGAAGTCCTTGAAATTCCTTATCTCTCAAGCTTACATTAACAGGATCCGTCTTAAAGAGAATTTTAGGGGTACCTGGATGGTTTAGTCAGTTGAGTGTCTGACTTTGGCACAGGACATGATCTCATGGTTCATGAGTTCGAGCTCTGCATCGGGAGTCTCTGCTGTCAGCACAGAGTCCACTTTGGATCATCTGTCCCTCTCTCTGCCCCTCCCCTGCTCACACTATTTCTCTTTCTCAAAAATAAATAAATGTTAAAAAGAATTTTTTTAAGTTAAAAAAAGAGTTTTAGAACAGGAGACAAGTCATGAAAATGAATATATATTTGGTTAAAGGTACCATATATTGTGTTTCTTAGAAATTTCCTCAGAAGAGGAAGTGGAATAAAAGAGTAGAGGGTGATGGTTGGTGACAGTACCCTTTTGTCATAATATGTCACTTATGTTGAGAGTAAAAATCTTCCTGAGAAGGCCATATACAAGCCACACCTGAAAGGAATCAGAAAGAGGGTAAAGGGAACAACCAAGGGGACTGTGTAGCAGGGCAAACACAGTAGGCTACAAGGGAGATAACTGTGTATTGAACGAGGATGGTAGAGGAGAAGGCATCAGATTCCGGATTTATACTGAAGCAGCATTGATAGGATTCTCCAAATAAATTAGATTCATGCCACAAGAGACTAGCTGAGTGATGCTGCATTTGCTGAGCTGAGGAAGACAGGAAGTAGAAGCTTCTATTACTATTATTTGGAAAGGTTTGGATATGGGAAATGGAACTCATGTTTGATTGTAGGCATGATTAGTTTGAGATACTTCTTAGATCTACTTTGGCAGAGTGGTCAGATGTGAATCTAAACTTTTGTGTATGCTTTGCACATCATATTTAAAAATGGTGCTGGATAAGACTTCATGAGACATGACTATAGAATGAATGTTGTCCAAGGACACAGTCCTCAAGCACTCTGATGTTTAGAGATGAGGTAAGTGGAGAAGGAAGCAGCAAAAGGCACTAAGAAAAAGTACCCAGTGAGGAATGAGAACAGACAAAAGGAGGAGGAAAGAGACAGATGATAGATGGATAGATAGATCAATCGATAGATCAATTAATTGATCCTGGTGTTCAAGTAAAGACCATATTTAAAGGGAAAGGGAAGAATAAACTAGTCATTGGTCAAATGCTACTAATAGATTGAGTAAGGTGAAAAGTTGAAAAGAATTCATTGGATTTGGCAATCTGGAAATCATTGGTGAAACTGATAAGAACAGCAGCATCACGGATTGGTATGGGGAGAACAGGAAATGAAAATAGAGGGCATTAATAACTCCACACAATTGTGTTGTAAACTGGAGCAGACTAAGTAGATGGTGATTGACTAGAATGTCAATCATATGTATGTATATATACACATACAGAACACATACTGAGTATGTACTGAGTATGTGTGTGTGTGCGTGTATACACACGCACACACACACACACGTTTGAAAAGTATATAATATATATACAAGAGTAAAAAATATATATGATATACATTATATTATATATTACACATGTATATATATTTATATATAATTATTCCTGTGTATTTGGGCCTGGATATTTATTCAATGAGAGAAGAGTGTGCTGGATTTGATTTTGACAAAGTCACTTCATTCCTTTGGTTTCCTGTAACATAACGGCATGATCTCCTCAGTCTGATACCCCACGCAAGGGCCTAGGCACATTTCTGCACTTGGCTTTCATTAGTTGCTTCAGGGCATGTTTAGAAGAGAGGAAAAGAACAGAGAAACAATTAAGAAATGGAATCTGTCCACTGAATTCTTTCACTGAATCCCAGTGAAATGTGAACCTTCTGGCACGTTCTGACGTAAATACAAACCGTGGAGAATGTCTATTTTGTTTCTTCATTATGTTATTAAAATATACAGTGATGGTAATTGTAAGCAGCAGTTGGTAAACAATTTTAAGACTGAGCCTGAGGGAACTAAAAGAGAAGAGCTGAGAAATAAAATCAAATTGGGAAGTCCAGGGCTGCGCATTAACATTCACAGAGATTAAATGTTTTCTTTGCAGTTAGAAAAACTATTCTTGTCCCATTGTCCTGAATTTGGATAGAAAGGAATTCTGCATTCCAAACTGAAGATCATCAGTTTTGCAATATGTTGCTAATAAAAAATAAACAAACTAAACCATTCTAAATCTATTGTGTAATATTTCCATATGGAACTGACGAAACTGGCACTTTATTCAGAATGGTCCTGTAAAGGAAGGATTCAAATACACAAACTCCTACACTAAAGAGCCCCGAATGTGAGTTATATTTGAAAATGGCAAATGTATCCAGCAAATTGATGCTTCCTATACTGCACTTCAAGCAGCATTATCAGTATGTAGCTTCACATTTAGGGAATCCTGGATTCTGTAAGACTGTATTCTCAGTGCTTTATCTGACTTGATTGCTGTACTTAACATTTGAATAGAGAATTCAGAGAGGAAAATAAAAAATAAATAAATAAATACGGACAGCTAAGCTAGGAGTGGGGGCTAGAGAATAAAGTTGAGCTCCAATGAATTTAGATTTTCTAGTGAGGGTTTTGTATGCCAACTCAACTTTCAGTATTAAAATAATTGGACTGCCAATTACTTTTCTCTCCAAGTTCGAAAAGGAGAAATATAAAAATTTCACTATTTTTTCTATCCAATATGTGCATTCGTTTAAAGAAAAATATGGTTGTCATAAATTGACTTCACTAAAGGTCATAAATATATCCCTGAAGGAACAATATCCACAGACATTCTTGTATCTCATCACATATCATGCAATGGAGCCACTGTGGTCTCTTACTAGTTTGAAAGAACAGAATACCACACACATTTTATTGCAGATTTCCACATGGGCAAGTGACCACAGCAATCTAGTTAAGCCTCCTCATTTTACAAATACAAAATCTGGGTCCAAAGAAGGGATGTGACTGTCTAAAATCGTAGAAATTATGAAGGATCTAAAGTTCATTCTGAAAGTTCTAGAATTACCCAAATTACTTACTCACTGTGTTATATGTAGTGGGAACAATCCAATTTTCCCCTATTTAACTCTGATATTCTTAAAGTTGCACAAGCTATTTAAATGTAAAACCACAATTTTGAATAATGAGTTCCTTAAATATACTGTCATGGCATTGAAAGTAGACTCCTTCCACTTTTCTCCTGACCATTCCTTATATTAGCTTCTTCGTTTTTGTTTGTTTTGTTTTTTGTTTTTTGTTTTTTGTTTTACAGAAGAACCTTGGGATTCCCATGATATTGGTCATTATAAAACTCTTGTCCAAACACCCAGTCTAGCAGAAAGATGGGAGTGTACATTTCTCCCAGCTCTCCGTTTCAAGACTTTGGGCTAAGTTTTCTAATTATAGTTTCTCACTGAAGATGCCTTTCCACCTATTTTACTTTTAGTAGTGTTAAAATAAACTCCACTCCAGTGAGAACAAACAGAAGCTATTTATTTAGAGCTTGCTACAGCAAAGGAGTTAGACAACAACGTCACATGCATTTGACAGAGACTCAGAGGGAGGCAAGCAATGGGGTGGGAAAACCTTACAGTGAAAATAAGGTAAATCTTCAGGTATGCTCCGATTTGAGGCTACTGGCATTTTATGTGATTGACTGGGCAAATGTATTTAACTTCTCTTGTTCTGGTCCAATTATTATTCTCACGTCAGGGGAATTTTTAGAGCATAGAGTGTCAGATATAGTGTCAAGGTCTTTATCAGAGATATGCATCAAACACAGTGGAGAAGGCAAAAGTACATCCAGAGAAGATACAAGGAGTCCTCTGGAACCTCAAGAAATAGTCCATCTGATGTACATCTAATATTAACATTCCATTTGCAGAGTAAATCCCTATTAAATATGCAGAGGTAGTATCAAAGCAGAAAAGATTATTTTAATTTTCTTTTCAGTGAGTGTGCGAAGATTATGTTTTAGGGATGGGAGATAGAAAAGAACTTGGTGGTACATTGGTCAGAGGAAGATGTTAAGCACAGAGTGAAGGTGCCAGGGTTTAATGTAGAAAGAACAGTATGTGTAACCAGCAGGAATTTATGAGACTGATCATCTATATTTATAGTTAATTTACCTTGAAGGCTTAAGGGTGAGGCATGACACTGGATGCTTTTTCCCTCCTCAGAGTACGCTCATTGATCTGGATTGAGAGATGTTTCTTTATCTTGGGTTTCCTTCGGTAACAGGGGCAATCTTTCTTCCATTTCCCCTTCTATTTAAATATCTATAAGAGTGCTTATCAATAGGTGGTCAGTAAAGAAGTGGCTGTTGATCTGCAGGCATTAAGTTTCATTTTGGTTCTGTCAAATTTTTGCTCTAAAGCCTTTTCAGAATGTTCTGTCAAGTGTCCTAGTTCAGATAAGGGGGATATTTCTCATTCTACTTTCTGTCTTGAATTTAGAATTCTCATTCTAAATTCTGTCTACAATTCCATTTTAACGTCATTGACTAAGTGACATGAAATAACTTTTTATATCAGCGACTTCTTTAACTTCCAAATGTTGAAGATACATTCTATCCCGTAAATTTCCTATAGTTTCCTATTTTCTATGTTTGCCTGAGTAATTTATGATCTGATCAATCTTTATTGGAAATCTTTCAGGTTTATCTTTGAGGAGAATTTGCCCTTAATTTGGGGCATTTTTATTTTTTTTTTTTTTACCATTTTGGAAAGACCAATTATGTCTCTCTCAGTGTCAGTCCAATCAGCTTTTGCCATCCAGAATTTAGCATCTGAGGTTCCAAGCACATGTGCATAAATTGGAATAAGGCAGGTAACCCTGGGCCATATGCATTGAAAAGAATAACAAATTCTTCTGTGCTGGTCTTCTGTGGGTTTATAGAATTTCTTAAGTATAGCACTTCATTCAGCTCATATTTAGGGTTTAATTGCCTGTATACCTGGCTCATATGAAAAATGAATATTTAGAGGCAACTGGCATTTGGAGGCCTTAAAATAGTCTGGATGAATGTAGGGGGTCTGGGAAAAGAGAGGAGGAAGGAGGAAGGAGGAAGGAGGGAGGAGGGACAGAAGGAGAGAGATTAGGAGGAGAGGGGGAGGAAGGAGAACTCTGAATAAGGAGATAACTGGAGGCTGGAAGGAGGAAGGATTTACTAGGTAGATGACTCAAGTTTGTTGTTGCTTAATTTTGTCAAATTGCTCATTAGCTTTGGATAAAGACTCTTTTAGTGAAGCAATTTTCCATTCAGAATTTGGTTTGGAGGTTTCTGCATATCAAAAAAAAAAATGCCGCTCATGGTATTTGAGAAATCTTATTCCATTTCTTGTCTAAGTTACCTCTCGAATAATTATGTGCAAGTCAAATATTCCCTAGATTGACCACTGTGAATCATTCTTGGTGAAGTTGTACCATTTAGAGAGACACAAAAATGTGGATAATAATGTGAATACATATAAGAAACATGCGAGATGGTAATGTTCAGTAGAATGTAATGCTTGTTCACTTTGTACTCAGGGCCGTAACATGATGCTTGCCTACTTCCAAATGCAGACCAACAATGTGTGCCCTCTGGCAGAGAGAAAAACAGAGGAAATGCTTTCTCTGGATAAAAGCCAAGCTTAGTCATGGCATGTGAAAATCACAGGAGACTTCCTGTTTCTCTAAGCCAGCCCCTTCTGACTATAAAAGACTAAACTGCAAAGAAGTAAATATCTTTTTAAGATTTTGGAGTCATGATAATTTCACTTCAACTACTAAATTGTTTTTGATAAAAACATATCCTAATGTAAGACACACTATACCGCCTTTGCTGAAGTATAATTTTTGAGTAATTAAAAGTTGGCACTCAAATATATAAAATAAATACATGTTAAATATTTTATCAAACTGATTATTTTTACGCAACTAGTAAGATGGAAAGGCTGGCTCAAAGGACATTTGAAACGTTGGCAATTGTGTAAATAATGTTAGAAAGATTGCTAAGTTACATACAAAGTTGTTAATATGTGAAATAAAAACATGATATTTAGGGTCATTATTTTTTATTGGATGGAAGTAATTTGTGTCTCCAACAGACAAAAATCTATTCATTAACATATAATAATAGCTCTTTGCTTTTCAATCAATAATTAAAGTAATCCGTAGGTGGGACTATTAAGCAATATCCCTTATGACATCAAAAGGACACTTAACTTTTTTGCTTTTTTGATAAGATCTTTCCTTACCATTTTATAAACAGACTCCCCCCACCAGGCAGTTAAATTGTATGCTGTTATCTTATTTATAATAGCTATTCTAAGCTATCACTACACTGTTATTTAGGACCTACTGAACAAAGTTGTTTGTTTGTGTTTACTGGCTCCAAGCTCATCTGGTTACCACCATTCTTTTTAATTTCAAGAATTCTTTTCTCTCCAGCTATCACTGATGATTCTGTTCTTTTCCACTTTATATTTTTACTTCTAAAGCATGATTCTATCCAGTTTAATTTTGAGTTTAGAGAAACTAAAAAAAAAAGGGGGGGAGCTTACCATAGACTGAATTTTCATGTCCCCCTTAAAAAGTTGTATGTTGGAACCTGATATCTAACATTATGGAATATGGAGGTAATAAGGCTTTCAGAAGGTATTTAGGTTATGAGGGAGGTGCCTTCATGAATGGGATTGGTGCCCTTATGAAATAGATCCCAGAAAGCTCCCTTGCCATCCTAGTGTTATGTGACATTATAGCGAGAAGATGCTCATCTATGAACCAGTCAGTGGGTCCTTATCAGGCACAGTATCTACTGGTGCCTTGATCTTAGACTTCCCAGCCCCCTGAACAGTAAGAAATAAATTTCTATTGCTTATAAGCCAACCAGTTTATGATATGCTATTATAGCAGCTCAAAGACAGGGCTATGTGGGGGCTTAGAGAATATCACCTTTGAAGTTCTAATTAATACATATTTTCCATATCTAATTTATGAGTCCAAGATTTGTCTCTGGAATCAACTCCTGTGATTCCTGGAGAACCTATCGCTAACTACTCACTCACAAAATTCCCATGTTATTAGATAAGTGCATACATGTTTTTACATTTTTCTGTTTTATTATTTATTTATTTATTTATTTATTTATTATTTTTTAAATGTTTACTTATTTATTTATACAGAGAGAGAGAGAGAGAGAGAGAGAGAGCTCCTGCAGGTGAGAGTAGGGGAGGGACAGAGAGAGGGAGAGAAAGAATATCAAGCAGGCTACACACTGTCAGTGCAGAGCCTGATGCAGGACTTGAACCCATGAACCATGAGATTTTTTACCTGAGCAGAGATCAATAGTCAAACACTTAACCGACTGAGTCCCCCAGGTACCCCCATTTTTCTAAGTGTTTTAAAATGATAGCAACTGTAAAAGGTAAACCCCCTACAGACATAATGATCTTTGACATTATAACATTTAAGCATCTGTAATTGTGCTGTCCAATAGTTGGCCATGAGCTACATATAGTTATTAAGCAGTTGAAATGGGGCAAGTACAAACTGAGATGTGCTGTAACCATACACTACCTCCCTGATTTTGAAGACCTATGAGAAAATAATGTAAAATACTCACACTTTTACATTAACTAGATGGTGAAATACTATTTTTATATCTTGGATTAAATAAAATAGATCATGAAAATTAATTTTTTCTATTTGTTTTTACTTTTTAAATATGGCTAGCAAAATTTTCAAATTAGACATGTGGTTCACATTTGCAGTTTTTACTTTACTTCTACTGAAAGGTGATCTAGAACATATTAAGTATGTAATATGCATAACATCAGGTACAGCAATACAATGTGGGAAGCTACTCACATTCTCTAGAGATCAATTTCACAATATTCATCACGAACCTTAAAATATTCCTAACGTTTAACTTATTATTAAGACATTAAAACAACCCTAGGAAGCAATTTGAAGTTTAGACAGAGGATCATGTACATGAACATTCACTGAAGTTTCATTTATATTATAGACAAACTGAGCAAGAAAAACCATATTTGTCCCACCAAAAAGAAAAATAAAAGGTAAATATATTATGTTTTCTTCTAAGTTGGGATATTAGTAAGCCATTAAAATTGATATGGTCTAGGGGCCATGACTTACAAAAATCAAGAATTTGAGTACAAAATCTGGAATTACATTTAAACATCACCCATTCCAAACCTGATTTTATTTTTCCCATAGTAGAAAATGCACATTTTAGGAGGCAAGATGAATTTTTCCAAAGGAAATGTTAGAACCAACTTTTCTGGCTCTCAGAGGCCATTCTATCTTTGAGAAAGTAGGTCAGAGGATACAAACTTGTGCTCAAAAGATGAACAGGCTCTGGAGAGCTAGTGTGCAGCACTGTGATTATAGTTAACCGTACTGTAATGTACCTCAAAGTTGTTAAGAGACTAGATCTTAAATATTCCCATCATAAAAAAGAAACAATAATTAAGTGATATGATAGACATGTATATGACATGATGGAAATGTTAGCCAATGTTATGGTGGTAATTTTATTGCAATAAACAAATTAATCAAGCCAACAGGTTGTGCACCTTAAACTTACACAGTGTGATGTCAATTATATCTCAATAAAAATGGGCGGAAGGTCATTAGAACCATTTAAATATCTATGACAGAAAACAAAACAAATCATTAAAGGAAGAACCTAGAAACTACCTTCCTTCATATATATATAAGTATTAATATATTTATCTATCATGCTTTCATTCACATAGTAATTTGTTCATTTTTGTTCATGCATTTGTTCATGCATTTTGTTCATAATTTGTTCAGTAATTTGTTCATGCATTAGGAAGCTCTGAGTTCTTTCCTTGGTGCATTGGTAGTAGGGCTATAGACCTAAATATGGCAAATGTGTCACGCAGAGAAAATCACCCTGTGTGACTGGAAAGAGACACACATAGGAATGAATAATATTAATAAAAACTACTGTTAACATTATTATAAAAGCACACACCAAATATTATGATTATAGAAAGGGCAGTGGAGAAAGATTCCAGGCAAGAGACATCTGATATTACTTAGAGGCTGTAAGTAAGCCAGGGAAAGGATGGAGATTCAGGACCGAGTAGGGAATGAAGCCTATTTCTGACAGAGAATGCAGGACCAGATAGCACTTGAAGATAAGAAGCAGCATGTTTCTGGGAAGAGTAGGTGATTTAATCACACATTTATTCAATAAATATTTTTTGACCACCAGATGCCAGGAACTCTCTTAGATGCTAGACTCTTAAGATTATAAGATTATGTTTCCATTTCTTCAGAATTTACCATCTATCCCTTTTATCAGATTACCACAATTTGTAGCATTTCCCAGATGCTAAGGTATCTCTGCCAGCTTTCACTTACTTTTTACAGCACAGTGTTGGAAACATATATCAACTCAGACAAGCTCTGTAATTACTAAACTTGGATTTGATCCTGCTCTGTGGTTCAGCTGAAAAAGAAAGATATCCCCAAATAATCACCCATTTTAAACTGTTCATTCAAAGATTCTGGGAAATCCAAGAGTCTTTACAACACCAAAGAAATAACAACCACAAAACCTGTCACAACACAAAACACATATAATTGTTTATATTAGTTTGCAATTGCTGCTGTAACCAATTACCATCAATTTGGTGGCTTAGAACAACACAAATTAATCATCTTATAATTATGTAAGTTGTAAGTCCAAATAGGTCTCACTGGGCTTTAATCAAGGTATCAATAGCGCTGTATTCTTTTCTGAAGAATCTGAGGGAAGAATCCATTTACTTGCCTTTTTTTGTTTCTGGAGGTTGCTTACATTCCTTGGTTCATGGCCTCTTCCTGGTATTACAACCTCTTGCTTTCAACATCATATCTATGATAACTCTGATCCTCCTGTCTCATTCTTATAAGGACCCTTTTAATTACACTGGGCACACCTACTTAATTCAACATAATTGCCCATTTCAAGATTCTTAATAATCTTCAAAGTCCATTTTTCTATGTATGGAAATATATTCACAGGATCCAGAAATGAGGACAAAGAATCTTTGGGTAGCCATTATTCAGCCTAGCACAGTTTGTCATCTGGCCCACAAAGATTCACATCCATCTCACATGCAAAATATATTTGCCACATTCCAAAAGTCTTATCCCATTGTAGCACCAAATCCAAATCAAAACTCTCATTTTAATATAATCAGCTCAAAACGCTTAAATCTCATCATCTAAATAATCTAAATTAAGTATGGATGAGACCCAGGTATGAGTCATCCTGTGCCAAAATTCCTTTCCATCTGTGAACCTATGAAACTAGAAACAAAATTATCAATACTAAAAATAAAAAATGTAACTCACATACGATAGGAGTTACAGACATTCCCATTCAAGAAGGAGAAACAGGAAGGGAAAAGGAGTCACCAACTGGAAGCATTTTTTAAAGCTAACAGGTCAAACTCCATTATGTTTCAAGGCCTGGAAAATAATTCCCTGTGACCCAAGACTCCACTTTCTGGGCCGCAAGTACTGCTCTCTGTGGTTCTGACCTCTTGTAAATCCTTTCTTTTTTAAAGAAGATATAAAGAGTGTGTTTTCAGCTGAGTAGTTCTATCAGCCTGTTTCATGCCTGTAGATTTTGGGGAGTAAACAGCCTTCTCTCTTTTCCTTCTCTCCCCTACCCTTTCAATCCAAGCTGACAGTGTGTTGGTATAACATTATGAAAACATTGTGGGTCCTCTGTGTATGTTATGAGGATTTACTCCATTAGTCAAGAGGCTCCTCAGTTGGTCTTCCTAAATAATTCCATCTCTATCTTTGGCTTCTGCTAAAATGTCTAAGGGGATCCAAGAGTTGTGAGCCTAACCTCTTCAAAGAGCTCTCTGTATGACTGAACTGTGAATTTTTTTCTCTTCTGAGGCATTAGCAAAAGGTTACCCAGCTACAACCTTGGCTTTCTCTCCAGAGCTCACTCTAGATACATTGTCATGTATGTCCTAATTTTAGTGTCTTCTGCTATCCAGACAGGCTCAGAATTCCATGAATTATCAAGTCCTGGTTCTGTTTTGCTTAAAAATTCTTCCTTCAATTTATTCTTTCCTCTTGCATGTTACTAGAAACAGCAAGAAGAAAATCAGACCATACTTTCAATGCTTACTTAGGAATTTCCTCAATTAAATATCCAATTTCATTGCTTACAGGTCTTTTTTTTTTCTCCCACATGGGAAAAAACACAATTAAGCTACATATTCTGCCATTACATAACAAGGACCACATTACCTCAAGTCTCCAATAACATGTTACTCCTTTCCTCCTGAGCCCTCACCAGCAGTACTCTAATCATTTATATTTCTTTTTTTTTCAAAATTTTAAAGCATTTTTATTTATTTTTGAGAGAGAGAGAGAGAGATAGAGTGTGAGAGCAGAGAGAGAGGGAGACACAGAATCTGAAGCAGGCTCTAGGCTCTGAGCTGTCAGCACAGAGCCCAGTGCTGGCTTGAACTCACAAACCATGAGATCATGACCTAGCTGACATCAACACTTAACTGACTGAGCCACCTAGGCACCCCTTATCACTCATATTTCTGTACACAGTCTTGTTTGTGATGATACAGATATTCTCAAAGATAATAGATGCTCATAGATTTCTCTACTGTGCTCCTCTCTTTTCCACCAGATTCTACTCATTATCCAATTCCACAGCCATTTCCACATTTTTTGGAATTTGTCACAGCATCAGTATACTTCCATATTCCACAATCTCCATCAGTTTCCTATTGCTGCCATAACAAATAGCCACAAGTTATTTACTTAAAATAACCAAGATCTAATACTTTACACTTGTAGCAGTCCAAAATTAGTCTTTTTTGATTAAGGTAAACATGTCAGCAGGGGTAGTTCCTACAGGAGTCTCCAATGGAGAATCTATGTCTTTGCCTTTTTCACCTTGTACAGTCTACTTACATTTTTTAGTTCATGACTCCCTCCTCATATCACCCCAAATCTTGTTTTCATCATCACATCTCCCACCACTTCCCTTATCCTTCTGCCTCTCTTTGTTAAGGACTCTTTTGTTTACACTGTACCCACCCAGATAATCCAGGATAATCTCCTCATCTAAAAATGCTTACTCTAATCACATCTGCAAAGTCCTTTTAACCATGGTAGGGAACATACTGATAGATTTCAGGGATTTAGGCATGAATATTTGAGGTGTCCAGTATTCAGCCTACAAAAGAGAATACAGTTTTCTTGAATTTTCAGGTTCCCAGAGGCTGATTTTATTCCTTGGCTCATGATACCCTATCTTGAAAATCAGCAGTGGCCAGTCAAATTATTCTTACATTGCATCACTCTGAAATAGACCTTATCATCTCAATCACTTTCTTTGACTCCTGCGGATGCTTCTGCCTTCATCTTCCATGTTTAAGTATCCTTGTGATTACAGCTGGCCCACCCAGATAATCTACAATACTATCCATAATTTAACATCGGTTGACTCACAACCTTAATTCCACCTGCAACTTTAATTCTCCCTTGTTAGGGGCGCCTGGGTGGCGCAGTCGTTAAGCGTCCGACTTCAGCCAGGTCACGATCTCGCGGTCCGTGAGTTCGAGCCCCGCGTCAGGCTCTGGGCTGATGGCTCGGAGCCTGGAGCCTGTTTCCGATTCTGTGTCTCCCTCTCTCTCTGCCCCTCCCCCGTTCATGCTCTGTCTCTCTCTGTCCCAAAAATAAATAAAAAACGTTGAAAAAAAAAAAAAAAAAAAAAAAAAAAAACAAACTAATTCTCCCTTGTTATATAATGTAACATATTTACAGGTTCCTAGAATTAGGACACAGACATCTTTGGGAGCTATTATTCTGCCTGTCACCTTGTTTATCAAACTTAAAACTCTCAAGTAAGTAACGAAACACAATTTCAATTAATATACTGGAAAGGTCTGATTGTGATAATTTATTCACATATTAAATATACTATGCATCACACACTAGTGATGTACAAATTAAAAAAAAAAAACCTGCAAGTTCATAAAAACGGTAAATTGAGACCTTAACAATGAACTATGGCTATACCTCAACATAAGCAACGTAAGAGTGTTTCATATTTACTCTAGAGAGTAAATCCTTGGGTTCTTGGGCTCGTCATACACTGCTGATGGGAGTGTACAGCAGTGTAAGTTATTGCTGGAACTAATTTGGTGGTACCTGGACAAATTTAGTAGAAGCATATTCTATGATGACAATATTTCTGCTGTGAGGACATAAGCCAAATAAAGTCTTACTTTAATCCATAAAGGGCATGTACAAGGATGTTCTTTGCAGTGCTGTGTGGCTGGAGGCTGGAAGCAGTCTACATTGGTGTCCATTGGTGTGAGAATGCATAGATAAAAATGTCTAATATGAGAAAAACATGAAAAGATTAAGAGCAATGTTCTTCTAGATGTAAGTAGGACAACAAAATCTTATTGAAAAACATACTCCCCTGGAAAACTTATGGCCATATATTATCATTTACATAACTTAAAAACAATCAAAATAATACATATTTTGGAAGAACACATGCAAAGGATCTACATTAAATACACGAGCACGATGATCGATTGAATAAGGTGTATGACTGACGTATCCATCAGCATCTGAGGTGCCCTCCCCCCCCCAAAAAAAACAGCAAGAAGAATGATGAGAAGGAAAGAGAGAAAAGAGGAAAAAGATAAAGTAAAATATGGAAAGATTCTTGAATAGAATAGATTTGAGGATTGTGGCAAATGAAAACAACTTCAGGCAAAGAGACATGGATTAGCAAAGATGGATATAAAATAGGGGTCAGCAAACTTTTCCTGTAAAAGCCTAGATAATAAATATTTTAGGCTTCATGGGTCATGCATTCTCTGTTGTAAGTATCATATAATGCGAAAGTAGTCATAAGAAATATATGAGCATGACTATTGTCCCAATAAAACTGCATTTATGGACACTGGCATTTGAATTTCATATAGTTTTCATATGTCATGAAATCACCTTCATTTGATTTATTTTTACAGGAAAATTGTAAAAAAAAAAAAAAAATCTCAGGATGTCAGCTGTAAAAATACAGGCTATGTCCCACCCGTGGTGCAGAATCAAGAAAGTACCAGGCATCCATCACCTAGACTAGAACATCAACTTCTTACTGAATAAAAGTGTTTACTCAGTAATTACTGATGCTTTTAATTTAGAGATCTTGAGAATTTTGTTTTATTGTTTAAAATGTTTATTTATTTATTGAGAGAGAAAGAGAATGTGTGAATGGGAGAGGGACAGAGAGAAACAGGGAGAGGGAGAATTCTAAGCCCACACTACACTGGCAGTGCAGAGCCCAACTTGGGGCTTGAACTCACGAACCGAACCATGAACTCATGACCTAAGGTGAAATCTAGAGCCAGATGCTTCACTGATGAGCCACCCAGGTGTCCCAAGATATCCTGAGAATTTTACTTCATTTTATTTTTTGTTAAGTTTGTTTGTTTGTTTAGAACGCAGGAGTTGGGGAGGGGCAGAGGGAGAAAGCCAAGCAGGCTCAGCACTGTCAGCACGGGGCCCAGAGCCCAATGTGAGGCTCAAACTCATAAACCACAAACGGTGAGATCGTGATCTGAGCCGAAATCAGAAGTCCAACACTTAACTGACTGAGCCACCCAAGCAACCCATGAGAATTTTAAATGAAACAATTCTTGTGGATAATTTTGGATTATTATGCTCATTACCACCAAAAAGTTTACTAATATATGCAAAGTAATGAATTGTAATGTTCTCTTACTCTTTCCTATGTTGGTTCTAAAAACTAAGCAAAGGCTACCGCTTTGATAATATACCGTAGGATATGGAAATCTTTTGTTTTCTCAACTGTGTTTGCATATCACAAATTTTGTCTTTACCTCTAGGATCTGGACTCTAGAAATGTATTATATAAACCATGTGCCAACAACAACAAAACCACAAAATTTCATATGAAAAATTTGCTTTAACTCCTAACATAGCTGAAGGGGACTGTTAACATTAATGAAATGGGTCTTGGAATTTTATGTGCCCTCTCTATGGAATTTTACTAATCCTCATGCCTCGGCCCCAGTCCAATCACATTACGTCCTCTAGGAGAACCCACTTGTTAAGACTTTTCAGGTAATTCCAATCTGCAGGCTGTTTGAGAGCCATCTTGGCTGGTCCCCTAACTACCAAGTAAAAAGTAAAATGTATCCATAGACCATAGACTGAGGAGACTGAAGACAAATAAATAATTGGCATATCTTAGCAAGTGAAAAGATTTGGGCAACTTTGACATTTTCTTAATGTGTGAGGAATGAGAAATGCTACCAATAAGCCCATGGAGGAGTTCCCTTTTTTTTTTTTTTTTTTTTTTAACGTTTATTTATTCTTGAGAGGCTGAGACAGACAGAGCGTGATTAAGGGAGGGGCAGAGAGAGGGAGACACAGAATCTGAAGCAGTCTCCAGGCTCTGAGCCCTCTGTTAGCATAGAGCCTGACACAGGGTTCGAACCCAGGAACCATGAGATCATGACCTGAGCTGGTCGGACACTTACCTGACTGAGCCACCCAGGCGCCCCAGGATTTCCTTTTTTAAATTTTTTTTTAAATGTTTTTACTTATTTTTGAGACAGAGAGAGACAGAGCATGAGCAGGGGAGGGGCAGAGAGAGAGGGAGACACAGAATCTGAAGCAGGCTCCAGGCTCTGAGCTGTCAGCACAGAGCCCGACGCGGGGCTTGAACTCACACACTGCGAGATCATGACCTGAGCCAAAGTCGGCCGCTCAACCGACTGAGCCACCCAGGCACCCCAGGATTTCCTTTTTTAACTGAACAGAACTAAGTCATCATGTATTTCATACTCTTGAGGTGGCAGTTTACCTTCTATTTCTTCCCAGGCCCTGTTTTTCTCCTTAGGGCCTCCCACAGGTCTGCCTAGCTGCTGATGCATGAGGCTACACATTCACATTTAGATCATGGGCTGAAGTAGACGGCATTAAGCATTTGTGACAGACTAGGTATTTGTAACAGTCAGAATCTAGAACTCACTGAAAACCATTACTTCTACAACCACAACTACAGGACGGTAGCATGTATATAAAAACATTTGAAGAATATGGTATACATTTGTTCATTTGGTTTTATGGCCTCCTTGAGGTTTCATGGATAAATTTCAGAGCTTTCTGATTCCCTGGAATTGTATTACAAAAAATCTTAGTTCTATGAGTTTTATACAAATGAGTTTTATACATATGATGATATATATATGTTGAGATATAGTTTATATTATGTTATATATTACTTAAGTAGATGGGAAGAGATGAGATGGTCCATAGTTTTCATTAAATTCTAAACTGTCAAGAGCCCCCACTACTCTTGTCTCCTATCTAGCCCCTCAAAAAAAACCAAAAAAAACCACCAGAAGCAATGAAGAAAGAAAAAAAGGGAAACTGCTATTTGAGAGAACTCTTCATTTTAAAATCTAAGTATGGATTCAGCTAGACAGGTAAAAACTGCACCAAGATCATACAATCCTCATTCCAGAAATCCTTGCTTAAACTGAATTTTGCATTGGCATGATGCTATAAAAAAGCAACTCTATGAATTTTCTTGTGTCTTGTTTACTAGTGATGATTTTCACTCAATTAAATCATGTACATTCTTGGTGGAATCGCTGTGGAAATTTTCTCTTTGTTCTGAGTGTTAAGTATTGTGCTATTTCTTGGTCCTCCTGAGGATCTGACTTGTTTATTCTTTTAGACTATTATAAATTTTTCAAGTGATCATTTTTGTTTTAGTTTTGGCATTCAGAGAGGACTCCCTGTAAAGAAGAGAGCTCATCCCTAGATATAAAACTGGAGTATAAGATCAGAGTTGACACATGAGAAAGACTGATGAGAAAGATTACTGAGTCATCCTGGTATTCAGTAATCATTTTTGAAGTTGCTTCTATTCATAACTGTGTGAGCTGCAACTCCCTGCTGAATGAAAGAATGGGTTTTAAGGCCCATAGGTTAGCTAATTCTACCTATAACATTAAAGTATTCCCAAACTTAGCATCCCGAATGTGGTGATGCTAAGAAGAAATTCATTAAACAGCAAGCTCTTCAGAGAGGAGACAAAGAGAAGAACACTTTTAAAGCTTCCAACTGTTTTCTTCCTACTGAATTCTTTAGACTTCATATTTGAAGAACAACTTTCTTTCTTTACTTTTTAAAAAAAAATCCTGGTTAGTATACGAACAAGTAATAGAAAATTAATTTTACAATTTCAGTGAGAAATTATTATAGTCCTACATCAGTAAGTGGCTTTGTTGAGTACATACTATATGCAACACTGAGTTACATGTTTATTTGTTTTACTAAAGAGTCTAATCTCACTATATTTTGAACACACCTTACCAATGCTACAAAGCCCTTAAAGAGGATAACTTCAAAGACCATCATACCACTATAAAGATATGGTTGACAATAATGTTTGTATTCAATTTATGTGCAATCATATTTGAAAAGAAGGATTCATTTGAATGAATGCTTTCCTCTCAAGGATTACACTATTGTTGGGAATAAGATCTTGTTAAGTGCAAAATAAACTTTTTTTTCTTTTTTTTTTTCCGTATAAAGTACTGTTATCTCTAGAAAAGATCACCATCCAGAGAGCCTGAGTAAGCACAGCTGGGCTGTTGAGGAAACAATTAGTGAGAGTGGATCATGATGATAAATTTGACCTGAAGAGAAAAAAGTCTCAGCTTTCAGCTTTTAATATTTGAAGTGGGCTTTCTATCTAATGGTCAGGATACCTTGATGGGATTGCCTTTAACTTTCCTTCAGAAGTAAAAGAAACACACCTTCATGGAGTCATAGGAACTGGGTTACTACATTTTAGAAAGATTTTCAAAGTCAGAGATTATCTTCTATGGTAATTACAAAAACTTAGAATGATTTTTGTAAGCTTCCTTCCCTGAAATTGTTACAAGGCATCAGATTCAATATTTTGCACAAATTGATTTCATTTATTCCTCAAAAAATACAATGTAGGCTTATTTTTATAATTTAAAAAATTAGTAATTTTATTTTTCAGCAATTTTAGATTTATAGAAAACTGCACAGTAAGTACAGAGAGTTCCTATATACTTCCTCTTTATGGTACACGCAAAGTTCCTATTATTAAGAACATGTATTAGTGTGCTACATTTGTTATAATTTGATGAATCACTTATAATACGTTTTTATTGGGCCACCTGGGTGGCTCAGTCCATTAAGCATCAGACTCTTGATTTTGGCTCAGGTCATGATCTCATGGTTTGTGAGTTTGAGCCCCTGCACTGGGCTCTGCACTGATGGTGTGAAGCCTGCTTGGGATTCTGTCTCTCTGCCTTTCTCTCTTTCTAAACTTAAAAAAATACATTATTATTAACTAAAGTCCACAGTTTACATTATGGTTAGCACTTTGTATTGTACATTCTAAGGGTTTTAACAAAAACTTAATGTCATTTGTCTACCATTACAGTATTGTACAAAATAATTTCATGAATCTAAAAATGCTCTGTGCTCTGCCAATTCATCTTTCTACCTGTCCATTCAAAACCCAAACAACCTCTGATCTTTCCACTTTTTCCATAGTTTTACCTTTTTCAGTGCAGCACATAGTTGGAATCATACAGTATATAGCCTTTTCAGATTGGCTTCCTCTGCTTAACAAACACAGTTTAACTTCCTCCATGTTTTTTCATGGTTTGATAATTCATTTCCTTTTATCACTGAATAATATTTCATTGAATGGATGTACCACAGTTGCTTTATCCATTTGCTTATTGAAGGCTATTTTCATTGCTTCCAGTCTTTGGCAATTAACTTGGTAAGAAACTGTCAAACTGTCTTCCAAAGTGGCTGTGCCATTTTGCAACTACCTTCATAATGAATAAGAGCTCTTGTCGCTTCACATCCTTGTCAACATGTGGTGTTGGTAAGTGTTTTTGATTTTAGCTGTCCTAAATTCTAATACATGTGTTTGGTATCTCATCATTGTTGGGATAAATTTTTTAACTACTGAAGTGGTTAAAAATAAGGACTTTAAAGTAGCCAGGGTTACAGGTATTATATTTAGTCTCTGGTACTTCCTAGTTGTATGATCTTAGATGAGTTCCTTAAAACACTGTGACTCAGTTTCCTTATTTTTAAAATCAAGTTTATGACCGTACATACTCTGTAGGGTTATCACAGAAAAGAATGAATCAATATGTCTAAAGTGCTTAGAAGAGTGCCTGGCATTTGATAAACTTCCATGAATGATAGCTGTTATCACTGGTAAGATGTAGCTAATTCTTGAATGAGAAAAAAATTAAGTATTTTGCCCAAATTTACCAGTTTAGAAAGTAGAGCAGCCAGGATTTAATTTCAGGTTTGGCTCCTGAGCTTATGCTCATTCTGATATTCTATGAAGCTTCTAAAGTTGATATGTACATAGAAAGACAGTGCCCCCATTTTCAAAATTTCTTCCATTTCTAGTAAAGTGTGAAGCAATTAAGTCACAGATGTACATGATTCCAGAGGTCAAGTTGCCTTTAAGAAATAGAAGCCAGCAGAGTGTATCTTTGGGACCTTCTACTCCTATCTTTTTGCTAACTTGGGTCCCTTGTCTACGGGTATTTCCATTTATCATTGCTCTCATCCTTCTTCTCTGGCTACTCAGCCCTGTTGGTCCTGTCTTTTCATCCAGTGTTACATAATACACCTACTGCAAAATCACTGAAGGTTCCATATTCAGGTGTTTTATTGTTATTATTATTATTTTGATCTGATTCTAGGAATATGAAGGTTCCATATTCAGGTGTTTTACTGTTATTATTATTATTTTGATCTGATTATTATTGTTTTGATCTGATAGAAAATAATGTCACCTCACGGCACATATTTCCAGCTTGTCAATTACAGGAGTGGTTTTAGTTAAGTCTAAATGAGTACATTTGCACGGTATGCAGGAGACATACCTTGATGTCTAGTTTCAAAGCTTATTTATCTTTTTATGACACTTTACCTGTCACATCCCTCAGTGTACATTAGTCACTTAAAACATATTTGGATGAACAAATGACACACAGTTTGGGCCCACAAACTCAGAAGGGATATTCAAAATCAATCATACGCAACAAAAGTGGGAGCCTTTCCTCCTGAAAGAGGACATCATAACTGAGAGGACATTGGATTGTTGGGACATGGCATGGGAGTGTTTTTTACTTCCAGCTGGAGAATCCGAGGAGATGTTAAATTGTGCGGTTTTTGATGGGAACTTTATGGATTGCTCTTACTACTCTGTCAACAGAGGTGACATCTTTGTCATGTTCCTAAGGTTCAGTATTTTCATAGGAAATGAATAAGCTATTGTTTCAATATATGTTTGTTTGTAATTCATTTTGCTGGCCCTTAAAACATTAATTTAAAATGGGGTGCACATCATTTACTTGCCATATTAGTACTTTCCCCAAGGAACTGGAGTCCATCCCATCAAAGGTGTAATTACTTAGCTGTTGTGCTATTGCTGTTCTCTCTTTCAGATGAAAATCTCAACTATGTAATACAATTACCTGCTTTTTTTAGGTGGAACACTGAAAACTCAATTTCAATGTTTATCAGTGCTTGGGGGTCATTCTGAACAAGTTATTTCAATGTGTGGTGAGACTATAGGTATATATTACTACAGTATGTAAAGCAGTTTATTTACAACGTGTTTAATTATTTCCTCTTTGTAGTATATACATTTATGTGTGTGTGTATGCACAAGTGTATGATTTCTTAATTTCCCTTCCTCACTAACAGCTATGGCTTTTTATTGCTTCTAGTGTCTTGCCTGTGCCAATTCCCTTTATCTTCTCCTTTAACTATTTTAATATGTTAACGTTTGAGAAGAAGACTGAAATGTTTACAAACTCTCGAGTAAATAAACCAAATGAACAGTTTCTTTGCTGTCACCTTCTATCCTACTTGACCATGGAATTAGTTTTCTCAGAAGCACATATTTGGAATACACAGTGTAGAATCTTAGGCATTATAAGAGGTTTAGTCCTTACAAGATACTCTAAATTTAGATGGAAAGATGCTGGTTTGAATTACAGTCTGGTCACTTACATGGTTTCATAGAGTGGCTTATAGAATTTGCTAAATAGTCACTGATATTATTACTCCTTTGATTATATTTGCCTTAGCTTGCTTTATGAGGAAAAAGCACGTGCTGACAATCTAATAGCTTCCTATCACTGTTAAGACTATCAAGGAACACAATGTATATGACAGTCCTCCATAAACTACAATCAACCACACAAAAGTCAAGTTTGTCTTCTACCCTTTCATGTAGCTGGCCCTCTTCCAGAGCTATGAGGTTGCCAGAAATCAGACATAAAATTAAATAGGCTGTCACAGGGTATGTGTTTCATTCCTATACATAATTTGACCTCTATTTGTGTTTTTACCCAAATACGCACTGTTTTTGGACCCTGGGAGCCCAGAAAGAAAAAAAAAATGACACTATCCCTCTTTCCTTCCATTTCTTCCTACTTGATTAGGGTTTAATGGGGTCATGGATATTGGATGCTGGCCATAGCTGTGGCCTGCTAAGTGGCCTATTCTGCTGATAAATCATATTAAATTAGGCCAGTGCAGGTGTTCCGGAAGGGATAGAGAAAACACATTCCTCCTTGACTAACATCTTTTTCCATTTGGCCCCAGGCCAACATCACAGTTTGTCAGTCCTGTGGCAGCTGCCATAAGTTGACTCCAAGCTCTGTAGGCTTTTGGCTCCCATTTTGCTCCTCCTGGGAGTTCCACTCCTTTGAGGGTCCAGGCACAAACAGGACTTTCCAAGAGTTAGCTCCTGTAATCCAAGATCTGATAACAAACTTATAAATCACTGAGTCTCAACCCATTGTAGATTTGGAGATTTGTCTTGTTCTAAGTGCTGAACAGATTACAGAATAAGTTGTCCCTACTTATATACTCAATGGTATACTCAGGAGAAAGATAAAGATGTACATGTAGAAAAATAAAGTGCACAATGATGCAGTATAGACTTTAGTTTCATCTAATTTGAGCTAGATTAGAGTGTTGGCAGAAAAAAAGTATTTGAGTTGGAAATTAAGAATCTGGATGAATATGAAGAAACAGTGAGTCCCAAACCCTCCATACAATTGAAAGCCTGTCTTTCAATACTCAAGTCATTGTATAAGAACACATCGTTTGTTGCCTGACATCTTTAGACCTCTTCTCTTTAATCCTCTTTAGCCATCTTTCCTGCTCATCCAAATTGTCACTCAAGACATCTGCCTTCACATCCATAAGTGACTCCACAGCTCAGGTGATTGAAAAGAATTTAGCTAATTGCATAGGACATAAAGGTCAATGGCTCAATTATTATCCCAGGACAATTAGAGGCCTTGACTGCAATGAGACTTGGCTTTCAAGTATCTTGGCCTCAAATCATCACTGAAGCTGAGATTTCATTCATTTTATAAAGTTCCTTTAGCATGATTCACTTGAAAAAATTTATCTTATGCCCTTGACAGTCTCAATCTTCTTGCAAATATTCCACTGAAATATTTCCTATTTTACATTAAGTACCTTTTGCTCGTTCTTCTCTAATAGCCTGAAGGATTTAAAGCTTTTCCTTAATCACTTAACCTGGCATTGTATTATGGCAATCAGTGATCTGTGTCCTGAATTTCTTTCCACTACTCAAGTTCACATACTCCAAATAACAACTAATGTTCCTTCACCTCTGTGTGGGCCACATCTAATCTGTGCTTCCCTGCATGCTGAGGGTTCTGTTCTGTCATAGCCATATTTCACAACTGAGCACAAGCTGTAGTCCAATGCCTTATGTATCAGGGATGTGTGTGGCAGAATTTCACTTAGGCTTTTGAGTATGGAGATAAGCAATTTTAGAGACAATAGCATGAGTAGGACATAAAAATGAAAGACATCCTATAACACCATTGATGCTGGAGAATGGGAACTAGATGAAGAAAGGGACTATGTTTCTTTTGTCTCTTGCTTGAATTCCTATTACAGTGAATTACTCATCTTACATTTAATTCATTTAAGTAAATAAGAAATTAAGACAAAATAGACCATTTGACTAGCTATTTATCCAAATGAGTTACGTATAGATGGAAAGACTGATTAACAGGCAAATAGATTTAAAAAAAAAGGAAAATAAGAAGAATCTTATTTTAAAGGAGTGGATAGGAAGCAATCTTAAAGGAGTGGATAGGAAGAAATGCCTGGACAAATTCTTACAGTTTAGTGCTCAGCTAAAGCTGTTATTTTTAGGCTTTCCATGAGGTTAAAGGTGGAGAGGGATTTATTAAAACTGCCAGCCTAGCAAGCATGCTATCTTGAAATCCAAATTATATTTATTTTTTAAAATACTGCCCAAATGAAACTGGATTTTTCCACTCTCCTCTCACATAGATAGAATCTCTTCTTCCTTTAATTTTTATATCCCAAAGATTGACATACCTGTCTTATCTTACCACCCAAACTATAAGATCTTTGAAGGCAAGCTTCATGGCTGATTGATACTTGCTTTTTCCCTCTTCTTTCCCTCTGTAATGAATGGTTCAGCACCTGCCCTATGACATGAACATAGTGAGTGCTGCTGAAGCTGAGGGAACAGAATGGCTACAGCCCTGGGGAGTGAGGCTGAGAGCTCTCAGACAAACCATGATTAGGAATGCACCAGAACAAGGCCAAGTTCTGAAGGAGCCATGCAGTCTGCCTGTGGACTGACCTTCTTTTATGCCAATCTCCTTCTCCCAACATTTTGAACCTGAAAGGAAATATACTACCTTTGATTAGTTTTTAAGGAGGAACCTCATAAAAGAGTCTGCTATGTGTGCCAAACCTTTTACATGAAATACAGTGTAACTGATAGCTCTTCATTAGCATTTTATTGGTGCTCTTTAAAACACTTACTGGACAAAACATTCCAGGTTCACTCCTTGTAGTGTATATCACAAAGTGATATGCCAGACACCTACATATTTTACTAAATTAAACATAGGATTTTTAAAAATCTACTTTTCTGAGAAATACAACTCTTTCAGTGTAGGTGTTAAAACAAATGGATCTTGAATTTCTGATCCACACAAAAATTCTGAGTCTGTATTTTAATGTATTAAGTGTCTAAGGGAATAAAGCATAATTTTTGATGGATTATTTATTCATAAAAGGTATCCTGTATAATTGAATAAACTATAAACACTCTCTTTGTTAACGGGTTGATCTATTTGTTTACTGTACTTTTTACAGTATCTTTATTGCATTGAAGGTTGAGAGTTGAGTCTGAGCACCTAAGGAGCATTTCTGTTTGTGCTTATGAAGAGTTCATCCTTATGTTCCAAAGGGAGAGAGTATAATACTGACTGGGCAATTATACTGCCTGGGCCTCAGTACTTCTAAAGTATATAATTTGCACCTATAGTAAGTTTACTTTGCCTCTTTGGCTTCAGTTTCTTTATCTACAAAATAGAGATCACGATATCTTATTTCATAGGACTAATGACACCACTTGGCAAAACAAACCATCAACTCACACCACTAATAAAAGGAAACAAAAGAGCACCAGTTGAAGTATGACTTATTATTGACTGTAAAAATCTGAATCCAAGAAAAGCCCCAGACTTAAGGGAAAGGCAGCATTCCAGTTTATTCCTCTTTCTTAACAGTTAATCTTGTATTGGCTGTAAAGTCATTACGATTGATTTACTTGACTTGAATTTATGTGTCTTGCTCTGTTTTTCTCATCCTAGAACTTTGATCTCAGTCTTTCTCCCCCATTGAATCAGATATTTTTGATCATGACTTTGATTAGAAAGGTCAAATAAAAGCTGTAACTCAACTGTGAATTTATATAGTAAATATATAAATACAGAGTAATTTAAATATAATTTTAAAAACCTTATTTTAGGATAGGAGATGGACCAATGGAATCTAAATTTCCTTTTACCTATAGGATTCTATGATCCTTGATTAATCTATAGAAATTAATCAAATATTCATTTAGTACATTATTCAGTGGTTAAATATGCACATAACTCAAATGATAATTTAAGAGTTTAAAATCACTAATACTATTTGGAAAGGGCATCAATTATTTTGAAATTCTACTTCAAAATTAAACCTTACAATCTACAGGAACTAGAGCATAACACCCTGTTATAACCCAGCAGAAATGTCCCCACATTGATATTGTAACCTGAATGCACCCCATGGCAATGGCTGACTTAACTGTAAGAAAATAAATACATGTATTTCTGTTAGGAAATAGGAATATTAATTTTTACTGTACCTATTTTACTGCCTTGTTGGGAAAATCATCAGATAAAATAATGTCTATAAATTCTCTATACATTTGAGAAAGGCTATAATCAACAGAATATAATAGAAGAGACAATATAATTAACATAAGACACAGTTGTGTAGGAAGGATATTATAGATGATAGACAGTGGGTATTTAAGTTAATCAATCTCATACATTCTAATCATAACAATTTAGTAATTTACTATCCTTGTAGTTTCCACTTAGACTTTCCTTTGCAGAGCTGAACCAACAAGAAAATGCAAATCATACATTAAGATTCTCACAAATCATGTCACAAATTTTGCAAATATTTTATATATATATATATATATATATATATATATATATATAGAGAGAGAGAGAGAGAGAGAGAGAGAGAGAGAGAGAGAGAGGCAGCATGAGCAGGGGAGGCACAGGCCCAGAGAGAGAGGGAGAGAGAGAATCCCAAGCAGGCTGTGCACTGACAGTGAAGAGCCCGACACCAGTCTTGAACCCACAAACTCTGAGATCATGACCTGAGCCGAAATCAAGAGTTGGAGACTTAACAAACCGAGCCACCCAGGTGCTCCACAAATACATTTAATGAGTGATTTCTTAGACTTCTGCTACTCTGTTTGGCTTACTGTCAAACGATAGCCACCCCTTTTGAAAAATGTCAACCAATGGATGCACAGTGAATTCTCAACTTCAGAAAAAAAGAGATTATAGTTTTGGATAAACTAAACTTTTACCATATATCCATCTCTCAACTAACAACATTTGATATTTAAGTACAATGCTGCTCTGCATTATTGTTTACCAATTATAAATATATATTATATACATATTTTATACATATACACATATAAAATATATAAAAACATATATTTTACATATTCTCCTCAGCTTTCCATCTACCATAGTATTTCTAGTTTGAATTCCACTAGAACTAATAACAACAGTGTGACGACACTTGGCCTCTCATCAGTTCTTTGAATTGGGTGGAAAATAATAGTCACCCAAAGCTCATTTTTCTAAATGTTCACTTCCTTGGCAACCCTGAGGATAAGAAGGGCTTGTACATTTTCCCACTGAAATTGAAAGTGTTTAATAATGAATTGATACTAAGGTTGGATTTCATTCTCATATGCAATTATTTTATGGATGGGTCAATGGGATTCTTCACATGCTCAAAGTACTAAGAAAAATTTTAGTCAACGGCAGGGTGATGATGCTGCTGGAATAGGAGTATGAATCCCAGAATCTGGGGCTCATTTTTCCTCCAGGTGGGACTATTGTTTGTTAGCTGGAAGTTCATTTTCTGAATAGTACTTGGAATGAGGCTTTTCTCCTTTTTGTGCACAATGTAGCCAGAAGATATTCAGGCTTGAATTATAAGATTTTGCAAATCTGAACAATTTTTTTAAAAATAGCTCACAGTTACAATCATATGTAGAGTGACTCACCTCCCCCCTCACCAAACACACACACCAAATGGTTTATAATCAGTGAATACAGGTCTTTTAAGATGGTACATTGAATGGCATCACCCATATTTTTCCATGATATTGATCTAGTATGAGAACCTAAGACCAAAAACAAAACCACACTTTTGTGAGCTTTCCTACTTTAATCTTACTTCAAAATTACACAATGGTCAGCCTGGTTAGCATTTTCAGGTATGTGATAATTTTCCATATTGAATTTCACATTTTACCAAGTTTCCTCAGCGACAAAACTTGGAGTAGTTTGGAATAGGTGTGTGTGTGTGGGGGGGGGGGTGTAAAGACAATGTGGTGGTATCAGAAACTATAACAAAACTGGATTTGAGTACATTAGTGCAGGTAAGAAAGCATATTGGTCATGACAGTAAAAGCAAGAATGAAGACAAGGAAATACAAAAAATGGTAACATAAAGAAATACATTTTGTATAATATATTCTTATGTGTTTAAGAGAATAAAACACCAAGCCAAAAACATAATATTCTCTATGCCCCGGTTCACTTGAAGCTATCTGGAATTCCCAGATATGAGACTTTCAGTGCTAAAAGGAGAAAGAACAGTGGACAAGTTGACTTCCCTAGGGGCTGTGAAAATTGTGACATACGAACACAAGAAAGCATGAATATGTGTAGCACTGTTAACAACTTTCACATTCATTAATAAAAATAAGAATTTATAGGGGCACATGGGTGGTTCAGTAAGTTAAGTGTCAGACTCTTGATTTCGGCTTGGGTCGTGATCTCATGGTGGTGGGACCGAGCCCCGCCTTGGGCTCTGTGCTGAGCGTGAAGCCTGCTTGGGATTCTCTCCCTCCCTCTCTCTCTCTCAACATAAACAAATAAACATTAAAAATTAAGAATGTATAAACCAACAGTTATACCCATAAGATGAAATAATATAGAGAGCAAAAATATAAATGACAGCCAAATATAAAAACAGGATGAATTTCAAAATTAAAATATTGAATCAAAATAATTTTAGAGACAATGTTACAATTATATTAAATCTATATAACATTTTAAAAATTATAAATGAATACTATGATGTTTCAGGACACTAAAATATGTAACAAATGTATAAATAATTATTAACTTAGGAAAGTGAAAATAAATACCACTCATTTTACACAAACTAAGATTGCTATTTTCAAAAAGACAGATAACAACAAGTACTGACAGAGATATGGAGAAAATGGAATTCTCACACACTGCTGGTAGGAATGTAAAATTATGTAGCTGCATTGGAAAATGGTCTAGAAGTTCCTTAAATGGCTAAATGTAGAATTATCATATGATCCAACAGTTCCATTCCTAGGTATATACCCAAGAGCAATGAAAACATGTCCACACAAAAAGTTGTTCATGAACCTTCATAACAGTTGTTCACGAACCTTCATGAACCTAACATAACATAAATTGGAAACAACCTAAAATAGCCATGAACTGATAAATGAATAAAGTATTATATATCCATATGCCAAACTATTACTTGCAAAACAAAGAAAATGAAGTATTGATACATTAGAACATGAATGAACCTTGAGAACATACTAAATGACACATCTCAAATGACCACACATGATGTGATTTCACTTATAAGAAGTATCCACAAATCAATAGAGACCACAAGTAGCTGAGTGGTCCCCTGGGGCTAGGGGATGATGGAGGCTTGGGAGTTACGGATAAAGAACTTGAGTTTCTTGCTACCGTATCAGAAATGCTCTAAAATGGACTGTGGTGGTGGATACACAACTCGTACCAATATACTAAAAGCCACTGAACTGTATACTCTAAATTTGGGAAGTATATGATACGTGAATTGTATCTCAGAGAAGTTATTTAAAATATATAAAGTAGCACTTGGGGATAAAAATCACTAATCCAAGAAGAACGACCTCTGAGACAGAAGGAAGAGAACATGAGAAGTGGGTCCAAATATGCTGGGTTTCAATATGTTAACTGTGTTTTGTTTTCCAATGTGGTCTATGTATACATGAATATTTGTTACATTATTCTTTATAATGTTCTGTATATTTCAAACGTTGAATAGACATTCTAATGTCTGTCAGATTTTTTCATGTTACATGATTAGAACACTGCCTTTTAAAAAAAAAGTTTATCTTGGGGGTGCCTGGGTGGCTCAGGCAGTTAAGCGTCTGACTTTGGTTCAGGTCATGGTCTCACAGTTTGTGAGTTCCAGCCCCACGTTGGGCTCTGTGCTGGAAGAGCCTGGAGCCTGCTTCGGATTCTGTGTCTCCCTCTCTCTCTGCCCCTCCCTCGCTCACACTGTCTCTCTCTCTCTCTCTCTCTCTCTCTCAAAAATAAATAAACGTTAAAAAAAAGTTTAGTTTTTAGAGAAAGCAAGCAAGAGAGAGCAGGGGAGGGGCAGAAAGAGGGATAGACAGAATCCCAGGCAGGCTCCTCTCTGTCAGTAAGGAGCCCAATGTGGGACTTGAACTCATGAACCATGAGATCATGAGTGACTTGAGATCGAGTCAGATGCTTAACCAACTGAGCTACCCTCTTCCTAAATGTTTTCATTCTATGCCATTTTCTATGGACACCATTTTGGACATCTTTCTGAAACTACTTTCATTCTTAACTCTTAAGAGTTTCATGTTTGTAACTCTTGTCTTAACTACTAGAGTGTAAATTTTTTAAGGGGAAGACTAGATAGCCATCTAACAACATAGGTAAAACATATAAACAAAGCTGGTTTCAGTGTTTCAACAGACCCATGTGAACCTATGACTCTACTAAATTCCTCTTTGAAAAATAAAGAAAAATACAGATGGCATGTAAGACTTCATAAATGTGATACCTTGACCTTTTATTTTAACTCAAATACTATGGTTCATAGTGACAAATTCAGGGAAAAAAACCCCAAAAAGTGTGAGTATTAATGAATAAAATTAATCCTATCAAGAGTGTGATAATGTAGATAGATACTTCAAGGAATTTTTTCTTAGAATTTTCTTAGTAATATATAGTGGATTTCATGAGATGCATTTCAATAAAAGTTTCATAGAAATAGCATTAATATTTCTAAAATAATAACATAAAATAATGACCTGGTAAGGCAAAGATGAGGACAGTGAAGGGTAGCATATAAAATGTCACCCCAAAATACGCTACTTTGTCATGAGGATTATTTTGAGCTGAAGGCATTTGAGGAGAAGCAAATATAAGAAAACCTCTCAGCTCACTCCCTATTTGTCTAACAACAGAACATAAATTTGTAACAGTGTCTCTTCTTCCCTCTCTAACAGGAGGGACAGGCATTAATCTCCAGAGACAATTCTAGACATTTATTAGTACAGAGCACCAGAAACGTCTACATAATAAACACTGCTAACTAGCCCTTATCCACCATTCATTCCCCTATATATTTGTCTTCCCAGAGTTTTCCTAACTGGAAGCTCAAAGGCCTTTTCCTTCTTCTTTTTTTTTCTTCTCTAAAACTACATTGTTCTTTTGTTAAGATGGAATATAAGCCCAAATTCTAACCACACCTTTGCTTCACTCATCACCTGGTGTTCCCATGCATATGCAGGATGCACATGTTAGTGGACTTCTGTTGGTTTTTCTCTTGTTAATCTGTTTTTATTACTCTAATTTATAGGATCTCAGACAGTAAACCTAAGATGAGTAAAGGGAAGACAAATTTTCCTCTACTACAATAGTCTATAGCTGCAAGGAGTTCAGCTATAATATGTAAGAATAGAGTAGTAATATAAATCATGTAAAGAAAAATATATATGGCATGTAAGACTTAATTCTTCCCTTTCTTCTCTATGAAAGAAAAAAAACAATTTGATAGAATATTTTCCTATATTTTATCATATTTTTATAATCCTTAGTATCTTTCTCTACAGACTCTTGGAGAAACCTACATATTCTAGTGGGAAATAGAGGGAAGGGATGTGCTCCTTGAACCAAGATCAGGGGGCCTAGTCATGGCTGCTTGGCACCTGCTTCATTCCAATTAGATCACTAACTGACAGCCCACTGGGGTCCTTATTGCCAGCTAGTCATTAATATTTCAATCCTTCTTTAGAACAGGCACGCTACCATCCTGCGCCTTCTTCCTAAGTTCTGAGGCAATATAGTAGAGGAGGTGAAAACATTCTTATGGCATTAAGAAGTCTTAGACTTAATTTCCTTTTCTTCTATCTAGCTGTAAGAACTTGGCCAAGTAATATTACCTCCCTTAACTTTAGTATCCTCCTCCATAAAAGTGCTTAAATGATATTGAACATGAGCCTCAAACTACACTTAGGCCACTGGCTTGAGTTCTTTCTCTTATTTTTAGTTGTCCCAACTGCCTACCTATCTTCTTTTTAATATTTGACTTCTATTAAACCTATTTCTGACATCCTCAAGATTTCTGATTGAAACCAGTGAACTCTGTGTAGCTGTTCACATCCTATCCAAGTATAATTTTATTATTTTAGATTTCTTCTTTATCTTTCTACCAACGTAAGATCAAACAAAAGTATCGGCCCCTTTTGACAGCGTTTCACATCTCTGTGATGATCCCTCTGTCTCTTTTTCTTAGTTAGATTTCCCATGACAAGGTCTCAATATCACCTCTAACATACACGAACACACACAAAACTAAGACAAAATATTCAGAATATTACTCACAAAATAAGCAAAAATGTAATTGGTTAAAATCAATTTTCTCTTTATGAAGAGATGTCCATTCACTCAATCTCAAAATAATTGCGTGTATTTTAACATCCCATCTCATAATAGTTACAAAACACACAGAACGGAAGGCAAAGCACACATTCTTTTTGGGCTTCAGATTTTCCATTATGTCCTACTTCTAGAAAGTTCCAGAATATAGTTGCATAAGCAAATGAGAATTTGTTTACATACTTTTATCTGCAGCAGGTAGTTTTTAAGGCTCTTTAGAGAAAGAAATGCAGTGGCAGTGTCCAGGAAAATAATGACAATTCTTGAGTTTCTTCAGATGTTTGCCATAAGGATACTGTCATGCAAATTGTGTTTCATTTTATCTTAATCACAGATCCAAATGCAAAATTCTCAAGGGCATCCTGTGCATTTGCATATGTCTCTTGAGAATATAAGTGTAAATATGCAAGAAATGGTTGTTTTACTACTTCAGTAAAATGGCTGTGGATTCCATACAGACTAAGATAGAAAGCTGGGGTAATGAGGTCTCAAAAATCAATCTAGGTTCATGCCAGCAAAGGAAAGAAAACACTTAAAATTTTAGGTTCTGGAAGTATAATTGAGTATTTATTCTGTTTCAGGATCTCTATTAGAAAATTCCACAGGTGATCACATGTCACTCCTACAATAATATTATAAATTTCTTAACTTGTCCAAGGGTCTCCATATCTAAAGCAACTGAAGAAGGTTTTTGTTTGTTTGTTTTGTTTTTGTTTTTGTTTTGTTTTGTTTTAAGCAGGCTTAGTACCCAGTGCGGAGCCCATTATGGGGCTCAAACGCACAACCCAGAAGTCAAGAGTTGGATGCTTCACTGACTGAGCCACCCAGGCACCCCTGAAGCAGGCTGTGAATATAGAAACTCTCAATTTCAAATCGCATATCATTGCCATTGCTCTTTAAATACATGTTGTTTCAGGTTTTATTTTCTAAAAGCTTATTTTAGGCAGATTCTCAACATTTTAAATAAAAAGGGGTCAATTTCTACTGGATCTGTTTTACAGTATGACATTTGATCCTAGCAAAATATGTATGTGAAGTATGAACTTACTTCAGTTTTTTATTGTTTAGCAATTACTTGAATTAACTCAAATGATGGGTTTTCTTATCTCTGCAGATTTTGGTCTTGGAATTTACTAATATTTGGAAGTCTGATATATGATATAATATATAACAAAACCATATCATCTGCTGGTATCTATGCATTGCTAACAGGTTGTGGAACCTGATATAACATTGTATACAGCAGTGATTCTCAAAATTTTGCATGCATCAGAATCACTTGAGGGTCTTGGTGAAACATAAATGCTGAGGCCCTACCCCACTATTTCTATTCATTAGAATAGACTTTAATGCGTTAAGAGGTAGTAGTGATAATGCTGATCCAAGGACCAAATGTTGATAACAACTGGGATAGAACATTAAAGGACTGGCCTCAAGAGAACAATTTTTTGTTTTTGTTTTTGTTTTTTATTAGGGTGAGACGTCAGAGGGACTCAACAGTTAACTGCACAAAATAATCAAAAGGGCCAAATTTCTTGTGGACATGTCAAAGTTGTACTGTCTTCTAGGACATTGTTGAGGCCAAAGGGAAGAAGTTAGAACATGACAGGCTAAAGTGATGTGTATTTACCTTCTATGATGGACCTGTGAATGAACGCCAGTTGTGGCAATATGTGTTTGGTGGCTTGAACACAGGTTTAATCATATCTGAGAGATGCTTAAATTTAGGAAATAGTGTTAAATAGTTGCTGGGTCAAGGGGATGCTCAGAATAAGACACTAAGTTGTTTTAATGCCTGAATGGCATATGCTGTAGAAGAAAGACATAAGCAAACTAGTCTCACAGATAGTAAAGTTGATAAGATATTGGTAGAATATGTGAGTTCCACAAGGATTCTTCCACTCTCTGAAAACCTAACAACACATATGGGTTAAGATAGACCAGAATACTGAGATTAGGATAGAATAATATAAAATCATATCTCTAACTACACACTATCATTATTGGTCCCTATAAAATAAGCACAAGAATAGAATACAAAATGTGAACAAAATTAGAAGACTTCCCACTGCTTAAGTTATATTAATTTAGATTCTGGATTCAAAACAAAACGTTTAAAATATTTCTCCCTGTATTTTATGGCTCACTCCCCTCACTCTCCCTGCCTGAGAAAAATACCTTTCCAAGAAAGCTTGTCATCTCCAGGTTATAGGTCTTCTGTTTCATTTCTCCCCATGTGAGCATAAAAATAGTAAGAAAACAATTCCCAATTTTCAAATACATAATGTAAACATGACTATCTCTATAAAGTGGGGGAAATGCAACCATAATCTATGCTATTAGAGTATTTTCCAGTAATTTTTACAACTGCAATTCCCCAGGGTTTCATGTTTAACAGAAAAAGAAGCAATTCATTCAATTCTTCATTTTCTTTATTATTTTTTTCCACCCTTATTTGTTGATTTTCTACTATGATTTTACCAAGGTATTATACACATGATCAAGAACTACCTGGTACACGTAAGACAAAATAGCCAAGGGGAAAGTATGTGGAATCCAATTCTCCCCCTTCCCACTACCTCTTCCAGCTGCATTTCAAAATAAGATAATAAGATGTTCCTCCAAGTATTAACCTGTAAAATAGCCATTAGAAAGAGCAGATCATCCATATTCAAAGCTCTTTTTAAAGGCAGCATGTATCCCAGGATAATATTTGGCATTAATCTTATTTAAGGCATCAATAAATACAGTGAAAATGTGCTATTCAGGTGGGAATGTAAGAACAGGTTAAATAAAATGCCCAAACATTGTCAGAAAACTTAATGGTTAGGGGCATTCATATGTGTTTTAAGGTAGAAATTCTATACTATTAATCAGATTGTTGATTGTAATTTGACCTTCCAACTGCACTTAATTGCATCAAAAAGAATTCCCTAGGGTCACCAGGATTGTTCAGTTGGTTCAGCTTCCAACTTCAACTTCAGCCCAGGTCATGATCACTGCTCCTGAGTTCGAGCCCCGCATCTGGCTCTGTGCTGACAGCTCAAATCCTGGAGCCTGCTTTGGATTCTGTGTCTCCCTCTCTCTGCTCCTCCCCCGCTTGTGCTAGCACACTCTCTCTTTCTCTCTCTCAAAAATAAACATTGAAAAAAAAAAAAGAATGCCTTAATTACTCCGTTTAAAGACAAGTATTTCATCTCTTAAAGGTTACACTTAGCAATTATAAACTAATTTTTTGTCATTGCATTTCTATCTTTTGTCAATTTTGTAAGACTGATTCACACCATGGAGCAGGGGGAAACCCACTCACATTGCTCCAAAATCGGACTGTCTAAGCATAATACTAAGATTGTCTGGCCTTCAAATATGATGGCCACCTAGAGGTATGTTTTATTTCCTTTGTGTCCACTTATGAGCGCCCAGTTAGCAGGTCCAAGGTGACATACCACTGCGCACATATGCACCTTCTTCACATCCAAGGCTTGCAAACAAATGATTGTAATACACTGTGAGTATGCCATAAACTGCTGCATTCATAGTGTTCTTCTGCAAAAGAAAGGGCCAGGACAGCTTCTTTAGAAAGAAACAACTAATAATAAACTCTAAAGAAGACATGACATCCAAGAGAAATTCAAATAAGTTGAGTGATTGAAGATGAAGTTTTGGGACCCAAACACACAGAGAATTTATGATGTTTTGAGACTATGTAATGACCATGAATAAAAGATAGCACAGAATTGAGGACTGAACCTTTGCAAATCTCCATATCTAAGAAATGAGGTAAAGTATAGAAGTTAGTAAAAGACACAGAGATGTGGCCAGAAAGGTAAATGTGAAAGCACATCCTATGGTATCAAGGAAGATACGAGGGGACTGAAGTCCAAGAAGAGACGACCTTATAGTATGACCACAGAGAGTTCTGGACCAAGCACACCAAAAATGAAAAGAAAAAAAATCCCTAAAAACTAAAAAGCAATTATAGTGGCGGCAGGGTGTAGGTGGGAAATCTCTGTACCTTCCTCCCAATTTTGCTATGTATCCTAAGCTGCTCTAGGAAAAATTAAATCTTCAAAAACAAACAAAAAACAAGAAACCCAGAACCGATAGGTGCACGACCACAAATATCCATGCTTCAGTCTTTAAAAGCAAAATATTATCACGTATCTACTACTAGACACATCCATCCAGAGGGAAGACAATCACACCATGAAAATGTCTTGGGAATACATTAGGGAAAAGGGATGTGGACAGTGACGTGAAGACTAGGCTATTTTTATCTTTGTCTATTGTACATGTATTAAATAAATTTCTCTTTGAAGATTTAAAAAAAGGCAACTACATATGGGAGCCATAGATAACTCCAAGCATTTGATAGAAGAAGTTTCAGTATTTGTTTCTTAAAATACAATACTGAGCTGGCAGGGCCTTCATATTCTTTACATTCTTATTTCCCTTCCAATCTTAATTGAGAACTGTTGCACTTCCCTTTATTCATTTTACAGCATTGAAATCATCACCACTTTGAAAGCTTTCCAAAAATAATTACATAATATAGGATCAAGTGGGAAAAAGGATCTATAGGGAATATTTCACAGCTTCTCTTGGCAACTGTATTCTCATTATCTCAAGACAGAACTTCATTTACTTTCATGAAGTATGCCTCTCACCCAGCAACTGCATGAAAAAAATCAATTTCTCACATATGATTGATTCCCACTTATAAACCTTTTGAATCCAAATGTGGAATATTCTTTGCCAGAGATTAGTATTTTACTCTCCAAATAAACAGAAAGTCGTATTCAGAAAATACTTCCTATTCATATTTGTTTTTTCTGTGAGAGCAGAAAAATAGCCTCACCATATCTTTGATTTGCATCCTTGCTTTCTGTCAGTAATAGGACTGGATTTGGTGTTTCCAAGTTGTTAAATGTTTATTTTCTAAAAGCTGCAGAACATACTACAATTGTTTCCTGCTGAGACAGAGACAGCAATCTGTAGGACTGGAACACAATCTCAAGCTGTTCTTGTTCCAAGACCAGCCTCCAAGCACTTGAAAAATCCCCCTGAGAATTTCAGTTCCAAAAACAGTGGCCTTGTTCCATTTTAAGATTTGCCTCCCATTTTCTGAACAGTTTTGCCTGTGACCTTATGCTCCATTCTGAGAATGTTATAGCTGTACATGCTTACAGGCAGGCAGAGAGGAAAGTCATGGGAGTGCCCAGCAATGAAATTGGCTTGATGTCAGTTAAGGGTAAGAAGGGTAGGTGGGTGGGTGGTAAATGGAGCTGCAGGCTTGGGTAGGAGGATATGGGCTGCCAGTGAAGCATAGGACGAACTGACGGTTAGGAGATTTTCCAGGTCGCCTTCCCTCCAAAAAGAATCTGACAAGAAGGTTGGAAAGTCTGATGCAAATCCAGACTACAAAAAAGAAAGGACTGCAACAGAATGATAAACAAGTACCTTAATAGCTCTGACCCACTGAAGTGCAATACAAATGTAGGAAGTGGTCTTAACTGAGACTCCAGTTGATGCATGTCTGTCTGGGATGTTTCTACTGGGCAGCCATGCAGGCAACGTCAGGCATTCGTATCCTATGCGTTTGCTTGCATGGAGAACAGATGTGAGAAGATTATTGGAGAGAGAGGAGAATATGTAGGGATGGGGGAAGAGAAAGTGCAGAATATTCTCTTTCCTTGTTATAATAAGTGCTATATGAGTCCCACTGTGAGAGGACCTGCAGACAAAATCTGAAGGGCTCTATTTGTGAATTACTCTGTTAGCACCAGGTACACAAGAGGCACCGCTTAGTTTCCCAAGTAACAAAGCGTGACACAGTAGGATATAAACAAGTAATCTGTCCATGCTTTCAAGGATGTTTCTGGACACTTAAGTGTTCAAATCTTTGAGAGAGAAGCCCTGTCATTTCACATAGGTCTTCACAGTAATGGCAATAGTCAAGTACATCCAAGAAGTTCCCAGGCCAAGAGCAAGAAAGACAGAAGATTAAGGGAGGTTATAATGTTTACTGCATGATAGCAATCTCTGATGGACCAACTCAAGGGTGCTTGTAAGATACCCTCTGCAGATCCCAGGAAATACTTTGCAGTCAGGGTGAAGATTCTGCATCAGGTTGTAACAGGAAAGTGCTTATAAAACTAAATGGATCTTGTGAAGTAAAACATTAGGTTGTTCTGATAGGTAGGGTAATATCCACTATTAAAATCTCCTTCCAATCTTTGACCATTTCTGGCAATCTAAGACAAACAGCAGGTGAATAAAAGTCACTCTTAGGATAAATAACATAAACTGTCCTTGATCATGAGGTATTTGTTATATTCAATGATAGTTTCCACCTATTTCATCTTATAGATTTTTCTATATATTACAACAACCGGTTTGAAGTTCAACACTTGCGTGTGTGTTTTTAAATTAGTTTCAAGTGTACAAAATAGTGATTCAACACTTCCATAGAGAAGTTCAATGTTTGTGTTGTTACAAAATGGCAGCACTAATAGATCTAACAAGATCTGATGACGACTTGGAATTATACATTCCCCGCGTAAATACAGAGAGCGGTAAGCATTTTTGAGGAAAGAAACTGTACAATATTATTAATAGGATTGACCTCCAGTTTCACTTATTTTGTAGTCTTTATTAAGCTAATTGTGTAAATTATCTCTAGGCTTTCAGAGTTATTCAAGTCAATCTCACAGAAAAATTGTCTTTGAGGGCAAAAAGGAAAAACAGGATTTCAAGTACTATCAGCTGGGGGTGGGGATTGGGCTGTCCCTGCAGGTGACAGAATATGTGGAGGTGGGACATGGTAGCAGAGTGAAGCCTGGGGCTTCAATTCTAGCTCATAGGAAAGTTACAGTGAGAACAAGTATTAAACCATATGGCAGGTATGTAAGGAAAGATGATTCCTTCTCAGTAAAGAACACAAAGGCCACCAACACGTTTGGAAGGTGGAATCCACACACTTCTGTATATTTATCAAGGTTTCCAATACCCAGAGGTTTAACGAGTCACCATTCTGAAGAGACTCGATCCTTCCCACAGTAGTTTCCTGTTGATTAGAGGGGACAAGGGCTCAGTCTCAGCTCTGTGGCATTTTCTTGAGGAGGCAGACTGGGTGTTATGGGAGGGGATAGGACAGTTCACAGACTACAATCACAAAATTAATTTGGTTCGGTGCTTTGACATGTTTTTTTTGTGTGCAGTATTACTGTGATATATTCTTACTGTTTTCCCTACAAGCTCTCATCAATGTTACTTGCAATTTTGTCAGATAAGATCCATAAAGTAGTGACATGTGAAGTTCTTCTTGTAAACCATCCAAGATACCTTGTGAACTCAGTCAGGGTATAAATCAATCAGTCAATCCTAAATTTTGTTTCTTTTGTCACAAATATCAAAGACATTACTAAATTACTGTGGTATTAAATTTAAGAAGACTGCATCCAATAACTTGAAAGACATTCTAAGAAAATACATATTGATTAGAACAAAACAAGTAGTTCTATTTGGTGAATAAAACAATTTATAAAGAACTGATAACAAAAGAAGGACAAATGAATTTAGACAGCTCAATGCACAGAACTTATAAGTTCACATTTCACGAATATTAGAAACCAATATATCTATTAAAGAATGTCAGAGAGGATTTAGAATTGAAAAATAAAGAACATTTCAGTAAAGGTAAAGAGCAACAGTGCTAGAGAATTTGGCTGTGGTTGATGAAGACACATTAAAACATGGAAGGAAGATTGGTTCAGAAAAGACAAAAGAATGTATAATATATGCATTAGTATTACTATTTTGTTAAAGAAGATTAGATATTCCAAGTTAAAATAAACTCTTTTCCACCACAAACACACACATTTCCTCCAGTCTTTTAAAAGTCTTTTTTTCCAAGTGTAGCTAAGAAATGAGTAATTTATTCAAAGACTCTTTATTTGTATTTTCTGAATATTAGAATTACCCTTTTGTTTTCCTGCAAAATCTGGGAATGATAGTATATAAAATGGCTTAGGTAAGCAGATGGAATCTTTCATCCAAACAATGAAATGCTATCATATATGTGAGGAATGAATCTTGCTTTGAGTGATGTTAAAGTTAACCAATCACAATGGGTGAGCCTTACAAGGGAAAACATTTCATCAAATATTAGAAAATTTCCTCTTTAAAAAATACCTTTCCTGGATTTTTTTTGAAGTTTATATTTACTTTGAGAGAGAAAGAGAGCATGAGCAGTGGAGGGAAAGAGAGAGAGGAAGAGAAATGGAATCCCAAAGAGGTTCCATGCTGTCAATGTGGAGACCAATACGGGGCTCAAACTTACAAACTGTGAGATCATGACCTTAGCTAAAATCAAGAGCCCAACATTCAAATTGAGCCACCCATGCATCCTATACCTTTCCTGTTTTTATCAACATTACATATTCTCATTAAGGAACAGACAATGAGAAGAAATAAGTTCAAAGAAATAATTAACAGATTCCCTACTATCCTGGTTCAGTGGCATCTTAGCAAACCGTTTTTTTGTTTGTTTGTTTTGTTTTGTTTTTGTGGGGGGTAGGTGGAATAGAGATTTACTCTGTAGTGTTTTTCAATTTCTGTGGTAGAGAGACTCCCAGCATGGCTGCTTTCTAGTTCTCAACAATTTAACAGCTAGCTCACAAAATTCCTGAAAATTTAGCAATAGTTCATTTGATCTAATATAATCCACCATAGCACACCACTGTGTATATAAAAACTTTGTTAAACTTCACTCCAGAAACCTCAAAATGGTTTCATAAGAATAAAAATGGACAGATAGCTATATTGATAAATAGAGTTTGTAAAGCAAGTAAGTTTATAACAAAGGCACTAAATTTATTATTGCTTGGATTTTTAAAGAGAAATGGTGTTGACCTATTTTTGTTGATTTTGAGGGGAGTTCTCTGTGCCTCTTGGACTTGAATCCCTGTTTCTTTCCCCAGATTAGGGAAGTTCTCAGCTATAATTTGTTCAAAGCAACCTTCTGCCCCTTTTCCCTGCTCCTCTTCTTCTGGGACTTCTATGATATGGATATTGTTTTGTTTCATGGAATCTCTTAGTTCTCTAAGTCTCCCGTCAAGATCTAATAATTTCCTTTTCCTCTTTTTTTCAGCTTCATTACCTTCCATAATTTTATCTTCTATATCACCTTTTCTCTTGTCTGCTTCTTCAATCCTCGCTGTCACTGTATCCAGGTTGTTTTGCATCTCAGTTATAGCGATTTTTATTTCATCCTGACTATTTCTCAGGTCTTTGATTTCTGCCACAACAGTTTCTCTGGTGTCTTCTATGCTTTTTTTTTCCAAGCCCAGGTAGTAGTCTTATGACTGTTCTAAATTCTTGTTCAGATACATTGCTTGTATCTGTTTTGAGCAAGTCCCTGGCTGTGGTGCCTTCTTGACCTTTCTTCTGGGGAGAATTCCTCTGTTTTGTCATTTTGGCTAAGTTTCTGTCTTTTGAGTGTTTTAAAAAACTTGTTATGTTTTCTGCCCCTGAGAGTCCTGCTATATTAAAAAGGGGTCATACACTGTCCGGGACCTGGCATTCCAGGAAGTGCTTCTGGTGTATTCTGGGTGCACTCTGCAGTTGCATTTAGGCCACTCTTTTCCACTGGTCAGTCCTCTGCAGAGTGCTTCCTTGCTTGCAGTGGTGGAGTGTTTGGACCTTTAACTAGGTGTACTTTGATTTGATTGTTGAAGTAATTCTGGGAAAAGGGGCGGGGGTAAAGCCTGATCCTGAAAAAAAGAGAAAAGGAAAGGGAACAAAAACAACCTAACAGAGAATCAAAAAACTCTCAGTCTGATTCCAAATAAAAAGGAAAAAAAGAAAGAAGAAGAAAAGACAAAAAGAAGAGGTTAAAACACCGATCCAGAAAAAAGAGCAAAGGAAATGAAAACAAAAACAAAAAAACAAAACAAAACAAGAAACTATGAGCCCGATTCCCAAAGAAAAAAAGAAAAAACAAAGAAAAAAAAAAAAACCCTGTAGGTGTCATCTTGAAGCACTCAATTTTCAGTACACTTGGTGCATGGGGATAGCTGGCTGTGCATGGGGTCTTCAGGAGAAGAGGTCTGCTGCTTTGGCTCAGAGTCAGTCTTGCTCCAGTAAATAAGCAGTTGCTGGGCACTGGGGGAGCAGCAAGGGTAGGATCTGGTATAAGCAGGTCCCTCCTCCACTGGGGGCCACTGTGTTGCTCTGTGAACTCCCACTGTGTTGGTATGGGGGGGAAATGGTGCCACCCCAATCTCTCCTCCCTGTTCAGCCAGCCCTCACAGAATAGGGAGGGCAGTCAGCTCACCCAGTGCCACAGCTCTCCTGCATTTTCTCTTTGCTGCACAGCTGGGATTCAAAACCCAAGGTCTTAAAGGACCCTGTGGGGTGCAGATCCACTCCCCTCCTCCAGAGTACAGCCTCTCCACCTAGTTGATGAAAGGCCTTTGGCTGGCTTTGTCTTTGGGAAGGCTATAAACCCGCTTCCAAAAGTATTCCGATAAGGGGAATGTTCTCTCCCAGTGAACCCCAAAGATCTCTAGAACACTATGCACTCCAGGGCCAGCTCCCTCCTCTCCCCAGGAGTGCACACCACAGCTCCACTCTGAGAAGATCGCACACTTCCAAAACCTCAGAGTCTGAGCTCCAAACACTGTGTGGAAAACAAAACAAAACAAAACAAAACAAAAGAACTGGGACACTCAGAAATGGAAGAATTAGTAAAATTCAGATTACTATTTATGAAAGAAGCACTACCTAAAACATTTAAATTAAGAAAAGACATTCAGAAAATCATTAAGCTTTTGAAGTCATATTTTACATCTTTATTGTCCAAATTGTTAAACAAAAATGGACTGTTTTTCTTAAATAAGCAGAGTTTTTAGAATTCTTACAATTTCAAAGTTTTATGCTATGATTTTTGCTGGGCCAAGGTTTAGAACATTTATATCTTCTCTAACCATAATTCCTTAAATTGTTGGATCTAGTTGCTAGAATCATATGACATTTATTCTCATTAACGATAATTTATCAAAATTCTCCATTCTTGGATTTTTTTTCTTTTATAATTGATGTCAATTATTTGATTAGTTTCCTGAACTTTATCATTGAAAAATGTTTAGTTTTCAAGAGAGGATGATGTAGAATAGTTGCTGTTATACTTGAAGGATACTTAAGGGGAATCAATATTATTTCTTTGTATTTTCATTTGCCTATCATTTTGAAATGTAATTTCATTTGCCTACCATTTTGACCTTCTAACACTTAAAATTCCTACAATGTATGGACATTTAAATTGAAGGAAATTTTCAGTCAGTTTTCTCTTCTTCTGTATTCAATTAAATTTCTGGCACTAAAAGCATTCCACAAAAACAGGGCATTTTCCAACCCATGAAGTTTGACTTATACTCCCACTCACCAATATGCCTGGGCAGATAACAAGTCCAGACAGCCCTACTCATTATACAGCATGGAGAGGTTTTATTTCAAAAGGTATCCCTTGATCTTGCAATGGTTAACTTCAATGTATCAATTTTTAAGTGAAAAATTTAACATTTTTGCTACTCGATATCTTTCCTCAGTGCATGTAGTGGTGCTAGTGTGAGACTGTTCCTCCTCAGCAATGTTTTTGCAAGTGCGTAAGACTTCTTTCATTTCTACTTTGTCTGATGCCAGTTAATTTTTGGATGATTTTAAAATTATTTTGTTCCATTAACTTTTCAAATGTTTTTGTTTTTTTTTAAAACAAACCAAACAGTCCTCCAATACAATCAGATCACAAAGAATGATGGGCATACATACTGCCCTATGCACATGCTCCACTGTTCCAGTGGACCTCACTTAAAAAACATAACTTCTAGGATAAAATTACTGACAATTTCAAGATGGTGACAGCATAGTATTAAACCTAATGGGGGGTCAGAGGACCCCGGTGCAACTGCACTTCTTACAGACTTCTTACAAGTCATGAAGCAGACCTGCTGACCACCTTGAGAGAGTGTGGATTAAGGAAAGGTGAATTCTGACAGAATTTGAGATGTGAAATAATTTTCTGTTACAGAATTAATAAAGATAGGAGAGGCCTTCAAGATCACCATATCCAGAGTAGATATCAACACAGTGGCAAACAAATGCTAAATTCCAGAGATCCTGATTTCTATAGTGATTCATATACACCTCCTTCTCCCCTTTCCCCTGTGCCTCTCTCAGAACTTTGGGGTACTTCTTGTAAAGAATGGGTCTGGTAGAGCTCCAAGTGGTTGTCCATGGAGGCTCTCGAAGCAGAAAGAGGCCACAGACTCTAAGAAGAGACTTGGAACAGTTCTGTTCATGGTAGGGCAGGCCACCAAATTCATGTACTTCAAGTGAGTTACTGTTGTAGTATTTTTTCCCATGAACCATTTTTTCTAACTGTAAATCATTAGGAAAACAATAACTGGCAGATTACTCAAAGAGCTAATTGAATTTGTATGATGAAGAAAAAAGTCATTAACAGTAACAATTGAATATAGGAGGAAAGAATAGAATGAACAGCTGAAGAGAGGTCATGGATTTCAGGCAATTACATGGAATTCTACTCAGAGCTATATAAAGATATAAATTGTGAAAGAGAATTTAAAATATATGGAGTTTAGATGAGAAGGCACATGACACATCTAATAGGAGTTTCAGAAAAGAAGAAAATAAATAAAAGGGAGAAGGAGAAATCGTTAACATTCAAAGGTAAAATTGTTATTATCACAAATAGAACAAGAAAATGTGTCTTTTGTCTTGGGAAACTAAAGACTCCACTGCAAGATAAGAAAAAAAAATCATATTCAGGGACATCACAGAAAAATTATGTGGCATCAGAGACAAAGGGAATGTAATTAGCAAGAAAGAAAAAGATTACCTAGATAGACTTAAAACTATATGAACAGCAGGTGTATTATCAACAAAATAGATGCTAATAAGGAATATATTCAACTTGGGAATTAATTAGAACAATTTTAATTAGAAATAAATATTAAGAATCCTAGTACTTGAATTTCAAGTTGAAAAAAAGTATTAGTGTCTAGATTTCAGTAGGGAGTTTATTGAATACAGGAAAAATGGGGTCTAGGAAGCAATGCTGAAATAAGAAATGAGTTAACATCTTAGTAAATCTAAGAATGACTTAAATGTAAAAAAAATTAATGACTAAAAAGCTAATGGCATTTTAAAAAAGAGTGAAGACCTGACTATATTAACAACAACCAAACTCTTTGTGGGATAACGGTGTAAACGATAAAAGATAGGGCATAGTCTTGAATGAGAGATGTGTAATGCAGATAACTGACAAAGGATTAGTAGCCAGGACACATATGGAATTCCTATGTCATCAACAAAATGCAAAGAACTGAAAAGGAAATGAAATAACTGACATGAAGGGCCTTCAGAGAAATAGATGGCCAATACAGAGACGAAAAAATGTCCATCCTCATTAAAAAGTAAAGAATTGCACATTAAACTATGTCTTCATTGATCATCATCAAGCTGACCATGAAAGTTAAAGATCTGATACACAGAAATTTTGGCAAGAATATGAAAATGGAAGCCCTTATTCCCTTCTGACACAAGTATAAACTGCTACAATTTGGACGGCAATTTATCAGTATATTTTAGATTTAATGAACACCTGTACTCTGACCCTGCAGTTCACTTTTAGGTGTATTTACCCTAAGAAAACTATGACAAAAGTCTAACAGATAAAATGCTTAAAGCCCTTTATTGAAGCACTAATAGCAGCAGCATAATAAAGAATGGAATCAACTGAATATCAATATAGTAGTGGATATACATAGTAGTATACTAATATAACAGAATTCCATAATTATAACACTCAAAATACATGATCTAGTCCCATAAATATCTATTAAGAATAAATTTCATAAACAAGATACTGACAAAAACAAAACAAAATAAAACAAAACAAAACAAGCAATGTACAATGGCATTTATGATGCTCCATGAGCAGAGAATTCTGTCGGACCCACGATGCATGGAAGTTCAGTGAGACTCAGAGCAAACACAAGAAAAACATGTAACATTTCATGCTTTCCATTCAGATTGGAAATTTATTCAAACACATAAAGAAGGCAAGGCATCCTAAGATACATAAATGATCAAGAAGTCTTGTCATATCTTCTTCTGAACTCGTGTTACTTTCTTGTATTACCCAACCACTTACATAGGAAATGATGACGTAAAAGGAAAGAGGAAATTAGGGCAACCCTTATTTCCTTTTCCTTTCAGTTCATCCTTACTTATCGGCCAGCTGAAAGTGGAGAGGGTTGGTAGAATGTGTGTGTATCAAGAAGTGAAAAGAAAGCAACTGAATTAGTTTTGTGCAGAGTTTTCAATATTCTGGAAAAAATGAAATACATACGCATGTGTAAGCTATGAAATATAAATTGTATAATTTTGGTGAATCCTCATGTGAGTCAAATGCTCTCATATTTGCATTTAAATCTGACACTGCACAATACAAAGATGAATATTAAAATTCACTTACAATTAAAATTTTTATTTTGACGTTTCTTAGAATGACATGAAATTGCAAATTAAAAAAAAAATGAGAAGTCAAGAAAGAGACCATGGAACAGAAAAAAATGCATTATATTTTAGAACTTTTCATCATTTTTTTTCTGCTTTTTGAATAAGGATCCCCATGTTTTCCCTTTGCACTGGCTCCTGCTAATTATTTAGATGACACTGGTTACCAGCAGATTAGGCCAGGTAGAAAGTTAACACTAATGCAATAGTAGCTTTTAAGTTCTCCATGGACTGTCAGTGTCTATCAGTTTGCTGACATATTATTCGACATATTATTATCCTTTCTTTCAGTTCTTCAATGAAGAATAATAAACTAGACCAAGCCCAACACTGCTACTCTCTTCTTGATTACAAATTGAGCTAAGTGAGGAAAGCTTTGATTTTGCTCTATTCCATTCTAACAACATTATTACAATCTATAAAGCACATTGAAAAGCATATATTAAAATTAATTATAGAAAATGGTAAGAAATATTTTTTAGGCAATTTAACCTTTCAGAGTCCTCACGAATGACTTCTTTTCAATATTGTCTTCTGCTATTAGCTGTTGATTTTTTTTGCATAATACTGGAAACTGGACATAGACTCTACCAATCTTTTTCTAGAATCTACCAATTTTTAAAGAACCTCTATTAAAGTGGGGTTTTTTTTTTGAGTTATGACATTTATAGGCCACAAATTCTCTTTAGTCCCAGTATTTTAAAAAATCCTATGAAGTATCAATATTTCCTGACTACCCCAATCTCATGTTTATCCCCCTCCAAACATCCTGATCAAAACAGTTTTTGAGTTGCATTTATTTTATGTTAAATGCTGTTCAACACTTGGGAATGGACCATCTGCTCATTTTCATCCAGGACTGTCAAGTTCACATGTGGATCATGAATACATACAAAAAGGAAAATTGATATCTCATTTTCAAAGACATCTATGTACTCAGATGCCTTTTGTGCATAAATCTACCAGGTTCAGTCCATGATTAAATAACATTTGAATATCAAAATAATAATAAAATAATATTTCTTTTAAATTGCAAAAGGGAAATATTAAACTACTTTCTGGAATTATTGCATTCTACGTTCCCAATATTTCCAATTTGACTAAGGACAACGGTGTCTTTATGGGAGACTGAATGCCTGATTACACATCATGACTTTGCCTCTAATAAAGCATCCATAACATTAACAAGTATGGTTGGTAGTCAGCTACCAATTGAAGAAAAAAAAAAGCAGTGATAGTCTATGTAGATTTGAAGGAATATTTTATAGGAATATTGAAAAAAATAGAATGTATTGAGTAATTTTTTTGCCAATCAATTGTTTCAAAATGCTATTTTCATAAGGAATGTGTTTATTTCAGCCATCATTATCTTTTTCTTTTCTTTGACCTTATAGTCAGTATTAACTTATAAGATCAAGGATAAATAATTAATCTAAATAAAAGGTATCATGTTATTCACTGGACTGCAGATTGGAGTAATTTAATTAACACCAACTGCTAGATCATTTCACATTGTAAAATAAGTTTACTCATAGTTTTATACTCATGATAATATATTAAGTTCAGGTACATTCACTGAAATATAACTTGTAAGAACAAAACAATTGTTACAAACTATGTATACATTGATGAGGGCTATTTTCTGGTAAACCTCTCAGAAAGACAAAGGACCTTTGTTCTGAGAATTCCACAGAAATCCTCATATTGACATAAATAGGAGCATTGGATAATTCATCAACCACTCATTTTAATCAAAGGAATTCCATGGGCTATTTTTAACTAAGTTACCTGAACGATATGATATGAGCAATTGGACAATACTAAAGGAATCAGACAAATAAGAGACTGCCCTATTGCTACCCACTTTCCCACAATATGGCTGTGAGAAAAGACAATGATATATTCCACATTCACTCTGTTATAAACATTTCTCTCTGACATGCAGTAAAAATTTGTTGTACATATGGAAATCATACACACACACACACACACACACTCACATGCATACCACAAATAAAACTAACCTGAGTACCACAATCCCTATTTAAACCTGTAATCGGTCTTCTATGAAGAAGACTGTGATGGGGGAACTCATTGCTTCAATGTACAATTTCCTCACAATTTGATTCCATTCTGTCACCCCAGTCTTACTTCCTACCAATTAAGAGGTTAGGGATGTGACATTTTTCACCATGAGGAATGTTCTTGAAATTTCATACCCTTTCATGACTCCATGCTTCTGTACATGCTCTTTCCTCTGTTTTAAAGTACATTATAAGATAATTCTATTATGGAAGATTTCTATTTATTACTCAAAACTCATAGCATCTGTCTGAACTTACTTGATTTATCCAGTAAAAAGCAGTCACATTTTCCACTGAGTCCATACTGAATTGCAAATGTGCTTATTGTCATACTTGTCAAGTTTTATTATAGATTATTTGACTTTATATATGTTTATTTGATTATATTGTTAAGTTTTTAAAATTAATTTATCACAAGAGCTCAGCATAGTTTCTGGAACAACACATAGTCAAAACATATTTGTAAACTAAACAAAATATAAATATTATATTTCAAAGCAATAGTTTTATCTCTCTAATATTTTAATGACATGCATAGTCCCCCCAAATGTAAAATGGTTAGAGAGAAACTCAAGAGAGTTGCTTACTTATATAGACTTATGTAACATACATAGAAAATACCAGATCATAACTTTTACCATTTGTGTAAAGACTGAACTAAAATTAAATTTGTCATATACTCTGCATTTAGTTAAAGTATTTATGAAGTTATAGATTTATTGTTAGTGATTGAGTTCATTTGGTGAATTAAGCTTAATGCTTGAATTGCTTGTGTGTGTCTTTACTCATAGATTGAAACCATTTAAATATGCTAAGGTCCTGTTTTAGAATTGGAAAGATTTCTTGAAATTCTTGGTTTTTTCAGTTTCTTTACATTGTTTAGCAATTAAAAGAACAGTGTACATTAAACATGTATCTTCTGAATACATTCTACATTTCTACAACATATAAGGGGTCATAAGTAAGTGTGAGAATCATAATGTACACATAAAAGTAGTTAGTAACTTCTAATATGACATATCCAACATTGAATAACAACAGAAAATTGTATATACTACTTTCATAAGCATGGTAGAATCAAGTGATGTGAGAATTCAAAGACCTTTGATAGGGATGTGAGTAATTTATGCACATTAAATCCAGTGATTTGAATTTTATAATACATCTTGGGTTTTCTGATTTAATAAAGTAGCACTTTCAAAACTTTTTAATAGTGGGTAATAGAGATCAGTTTTATGATTCCAACTTGGTTAATTGTTCTAAATATACTTACTGAGCCCATTTAAAACAATTTAGATTTATTAAAACTGGATAAGAAACATGCACTTTGGGTAAGCAATAAGGATTGTTATCAGTTCAAAGGCAGCAGGACTAAAAATGTAGGTACCATGACGTTTCAAGTTAAGTTTATATATTACGATCTAGGGTCCGTATTAGGAGTTGAAAATTCTACCCCAGGCATGGGAACATGAGTACAAAATTAGCTTTCAATTCCCATCATCAGTTTATAAGACAAGAGGACATGTGAAGAGTATTAACACAAGACTTTAGTCATGTTAGAGATTCAGGGATTCTTATACAATAGAGATAGGGAAACCAAATACTGAATATACAGTAGCTCAGTCACACCAAATGGTATTTAGTGCCAAAATGTAGTTAGAGAAAGAGGGGTACATGAGGAAGAGAGGCAGGGTTGAAACTAGATTAGAGAGTCCCTTAATTAGGTTGGGGAAAATAGGCGGCATCTGCATTCTAGGGCAGGGAAATTGACTATTTGGATAACTCATCACAAACTTGGGGTATTTGTTATCTTCATGTGCCTGAATCTACGTTGCAAAACAGGACCAAGAGCCAGGGTTATAACTAGCTCAATTTTGCAACTGACTGGTATGAGACATGAGAATAAAAATGGAATTGACTCTGGGAAGAAACTAAGAGGCCTTTAGACTACAACTATCCAGAGGGTTGTGAGACTGATGTGCTGATATGCTTGAAGATTAATTATGAGGGCCTTCACTATGAATCATAAGAGAGGTGTGGAAATTTGGCGGGCTTTGCAAGTCAATACAGTGGTGTCTAATATATAGAATACATAATGTCTTGGAGAGCTCTTAGAGGTGAGTCATAAGCATAAAATTTATCTGTTTCCATAGAATCCAGTGTAACCAATCAGGGTGTTTAGAAGGGGATGGATACGAGGTTCAGTGAACAGGAAATATTGACATTTTATAGGATTTTTAAAAATGAACATTACTATCCATATATGAAAGATTTGTCACATTTTGTCTGGCTTTAAACTTTTGTTTCTCTAGCCATTTCTGAGAATGCCTGAAGGTTGGGTAAGGCGTTTATGCAATATGTTATGTGATCTTCCCAAATGATGAGCAAAGGTTTATAATAAATGAAGTGTGATGTCATTCATTACCAAAATATTGATTCCATTTAGTTTATAAAAGCAAATCACACATTCAGTAAAAAGGACACACTTGACACAAAGATTAATTTTTGATGGCCATTATATCTTTCTATTTCCCACCAAACTATTACCTATTCTTGACCTACAAACTAGAAATCAAACCACTCAACAAAGTTTTAGATCCTCTAAAATAGAGTGAGAGATTTACATGTAATGTTAGCACCTACTCTCACCTAGGATTCTCAAAACAAAACTAATTGGTACACCAGAAACAAATCTAGCCTTTGGATGTCATGTCTTAAGCAGCATTTGCATGAATCCAGTTGATCATAATGTAGTATGTTTAGTCAGACTGTGAAATATGTGTTGACTTCCAGGAAGAGAAAAATGAGAACAATATATTCGATCCAAATTAACACAAATTTCAAATTAAGAAAGAGAATTACTCATAGATATACATTTGCTTTTAATCAAATTTAAATGTAATAAGAGTTATGTTTTACATATGTATTTAACAGGCCTCTTAGTTTCTTCCCAGAGCCAATTCAATTTTTATTCTTATGTCTCATACCAGTCAGTTGCAAAATTGAGCTAGTTATAACCCTGGCTCTTGGTCCTGTTTTGCAACGTAGATTCAGGCACATAAAGATAACAGTATTATCTTTAATAATAAAATTAATTTTTAACAAGGTGGGCAGACCAGTTATAGGTTTCTATGGTGTCATTAAAACATTTTGTAGCTCCTTAATGGATGGAATTGACCCTGTCAATAAAATTGACAAGCTCTTCAATGACTTCTGCAAATGTACTATTGTTGACAATGAAGATAAGTCAATGTTCTTCACAGGGCTTAAGTAGCATATATCCTGCAGGACATCTGGGTTGGCACCAGCAATAGTGAGTGTCCTAATCATACCTTATGAAAAGCATATCCTACCCTGAAGTTTGATTTGCTGCTTGAGACTGAAAACAATAAAGAGATTATCAGGAAACCTAGCTGTAAGCATAGTTATTTTTCAAGAAACTCAGAGGCAGACTTTCTGAAAAGAACCATTGCTATCAATAAAGTGATTTTAGAAAATGTGGGTTTAAATACAAAAATCACACAGGTGTCAGAGATATAGAGCAGAGTATCTACATGTACAGTGGGTTTTTAAAATTAACTTGCTACCCCATAAACATGATTTTTTATAGTAGTGGTGGGTGGAAATTCTGTGATTTTACATTATATGATTTCAGAGATAGGTATTGATGCCAAATTGATAAGGGTGGAATTGTCATGATTAATTTTTTGTGTCAACTTGGTTGGGCCACAGTGCCCAAATGTGATTGAACAATATTCTGGATGTTTCCATGAGGGTTTGGGGATGAGACTGACATTCAAATAGATGGGATTTGAGTAAAGTGTATTGCCCTCCATATTGTGAGTGAGCCTCATCCAAACAATTGAATGCCTGAATAGAACAAAAGACTGATATCCCCCGAATGAAAGAAAATTCTATCAGCCGACAGCTTTTGAACTTGTACTGCAGGATGGTCTCTTCCTGGTCTCTAATCTGCTGCCCACCCTGCAACTTTTGGATTTGCTAGATTCTATAATCATGTAAGCCCATATATACACACACACACATACATCTCCTGTGGGTTCTCTGGAGAACCCTAACTAATAAAGATAGGCACTTAGAAAAAAAACACAGGTATGCCAAACACAAGAAGCAAATGTTTGAAGGGTCTGAAATTATGTAAAATTGGATAAATGCAACTTGACTTAGCACAGTAGTTTGTAATACTTGAAATTTTGAAATTACTTAAACAGCCAACACTAGGAATTTGCCTTACTTAAATATGATACGTTCACATAATTTAAACTAAAAAACAGTCGATAAATGATTAACGTTAGAGTCACATTAACATTGAGCTGACCATGAATTTACAATTTGTGTGATTTAAGGTGATTTAAATTTTTAAGTTCATCATTACTGTTTTTCTTATGCAGTGATTATGTATTAATGGTTTAAATAACTTTAACGAAAGAAAAACAAAGAAGTCCTGTAAAATGATCCTTTATATTTGGATGATGCTTTCAAATTCTCATAATTATTTACAATTTTTATTTGTTCCTGATGTGAGGCTTTGAACATTACACCTTTTGTTATAATTTTTCCTTTTTATATCCCCAGCACTAAAAGAAATCAGCCTAAAGATGATAAAGTCAACTTTGTTTTAATTGTCTATGCAATTATGAAAAATCAAAGAAATTGTCACCAGGATTAAAAGAAAAAAAAAGGTTTACACATTTTTAATTAACAATCTGTTTTCATCAAAATCAAAATTTTTACCCAAGAGATCTCATAAAATTAGATTGTTAATTGTCACATATAATGACTATATTTAATTTTGGCACAAAGTGCTTTTTAGTAAAAGACTTCAGTATAATTCAATGTAAAAAAAAAACTTGCATGCAAATATTCATATTAAACACTTTTAAACTAGAATCAGAGGGGTGCTTGGGTGGGTCAGTTAAACATCCAACTCTTGATCACGGCTTAGGTCATGATCACACGGTTTGTGAGTTCAAGCACCACATCAGGCTTTGCACTGACAGTGTGCCTGCTTGGGATTCTCTCTCTCTCTCCCTGCCCCTCTCTCTTTCTGCCCCTCCCACACTCTCTCTTTCTCTTTCTTTCTCAAAATAAATAAACTTTCAACTAGAATTAAAAAAAAACGCTACACACACAAGTCAGAGGAAAAATGACAGGTTTATTTCTTGTCCTGGTACTTACATTATTTATGGCAATACAGATTCCTTATGTTTTCCCCAATATATTTGAGTAGAACCCCTGGGAAATGCACACCACTAGAAACTATGTTTACCTACTCTCCTTAGGTTGACATTTCAGGCTCCTTTCTGGCTATAACATATTTTCAATAAGTTGTTTGTCAACTCTTCCTACATTCCATCCAAGCCTGCCTCTTCGACTATCCATCCTGTATTTCCTACTCTCCGAATTCAGTGCTCACCCTGTCCACTGAAAGACATGCTATATGTAATCTAGATAATGCCAGGAAACGTCTGTCATTCAAAATTTACACAGTATTAAAACCGTTCCTGTTCCCACTATTGTTCAATTTTCCATTTTTCCTAACAGCCTTGTTTTTTAGGGTTTTGTTTGTTTGTTTGTTTCTAGGCAACTCTTTTCTCCCTTCTAACTCAACAGTAGTATCCACAGTTCTATCATTTATTTTGTATTTAGTTAATCATTTTCTTGTACTATTCTTTCATTTTGTTAAGTGCCTAATAGTTAGGGCATGCATGCTGTCAAGTGTCCAAACAGTTCGTAAGCAGAAAGATGCTGGCAGCTATTAGTTTGGCGTGATACACTTCCACAGATTCAGGCAGTAAGAAGAAAATGACCCCAAATGAATGCAGGTAGTTTATTACTTGTACACATAGAAACAAGAAAAATTTTAGTGTGATGTTAACACCCTGCATATCAGTCTTACAGAAAGACCGTGACCCAAAAGGACCAGACGGCCGACTATAGACTATATGGTGGGGGTAGGGTGGGGTACACCTGCTCTGCCATGGAGGAGCCAACTCTAAACTATAGACAAACAGATTTATAGTCTGCAGCTGTACCTATATGGGGGAGAGATGGACAGACCCATGCTTCCATAGGTCCAGGGAGATGGGATAAGAAACTGCTTCATGGCAGCCTCCCACAAGATATGGAGGCACATGAAAAAAGGCCTTGAGATACCTCATTACAAGATTGCTTCCCTTGCCATATTCTAGACAGGTCTATAGGATGTTTCGCCAGTAATTTCAAACAGACTGCAGTCAAGTCTTGCTTACATGGTCTACATGAAGACATGCAAGATCACCAAGCCACCATGGATGAGCCTTTACTCATAAAGGATATATCTGCTGACTTACTCATTGTCCTGGTTTTGCCCTATCGCCCTTTAATAGTAATTAAGAGTGCATTATTTCATTCTTAAAGTTTGTCATCTTGAAAAATAACTTATGTTGACATTCTAATAATGGTTTTTCTTTATTTGGCTTAAAATTATTTAAGAGAAAATACCATGGCTTTTATTTGGGTGTGTTCTATACACAAAGCCTTGCAGAATCTAAGAATGTGCCAGCTGAACTAAATCTAGACTTTCTGTATTTGGAAATTTGTATTTGTTGGAACTTTCATTGGAAAAGGACAACTATTTGGTTATTGATATGACACAAGAGGTGGTCAGGACCACAGTACACTGACCATTGCAAAATACTCACATTTTCTTCCAGTGCATGTCCATGACCTTTCAGGACAGACTGTTGCTGATTACATGTACTCACTCTATGGACTCATGTGCCCTTTTATTGTTTGCTTCATTTTGTTTTTTTAATGGCACAATATAAAATACTGGATGGAAAAGGGAACATGGAAAGAATCAGAAAACATCTCTTAAGACCCTTAGGAAGCTTCCTCAAAAATCATTTCTAGAGAATAGGAAGGCAGTAAATATCAGAATATTTTGAAGACTTATTCTCTACAAATTTGTTTTGTGGAAATAGTGGATATTTGCAAATGTCAGATAAAGGGTTAGTATCAAAAATCTATAAAATACTTATCAAACTCAACACCCAAAAAACGAAATAATCCAGTGAATAAATGGGCAGAAGACATGAGCAGACACTTTTTCAAAGATGATATCCATATGAAAACAGACACATGAAAAGATGCTCAACATCACTTGTCATCAGGGAAATACAAATCAAAACCACAATGAGATACCACCTCAGCCCTGTCAGAATGGTTAACATTAACAACTCAGGAAACAACAGATATTGGCAAGGAAGCAGAGAAAGGGGGGAGCACTTTTACATTTCTGGTGGGAATGCAAACTGGTGCAGCCACATTGGAAAACAGTATGGAGTTTCTTCAAAAAATTAGAAATAGAGCTACCCTACTCAAGCAATTTCACTACTAGGTGTTTATCCAAAGGAAATATAAATGCTCAGCCAAAGGGGCACATGCACCCCAATGTTTATAGCAGTGCTATCAATAATAGTGGAATTACGGAAAGAGTCCAAATGTCCATTGACTGATGAATGGATAAAGAATGGATAATGAATGGATAGATAGATAGATGATATAGATATAGATATAAATATAGATATAGATCTATAATGGAATATTACTCAGCGATCAAAAAGAATGAAATCTTGCCATTTGCAACTATGTGGATGGAACTAGAGGGTATTATGCTAAGTGAAATAAGTTAGAGAAAGACAAATATATAATTTCATTCATATGTAGAATTTAAGAAACAAAACAGACGAACAAGAGCAAGGGAAGGAAAATAAGATAAAAACAGAGAGGGAGGCAAACTATAAGAGACTCTTAAATGCAGAGAACAAACAGAGGGGTTGCTGGAGGAGTGTTGGGTGGGGGACAGGCTAAATGGGTGATGGGCATTAAGCGGGCACTTGTTGGGATGAGCACTGGGTGTTATATGTAAGTGGTCAATCACTAAATTCTACTCCTGAAACCATTATCACACTATATGTTAACTAACTTGGATTTAAATAGAATAAAAAGTAAATAAGTAAATAAATAAATGAAAATACAAAAAAAAAATAAAATAGTGAAAATTTTAATTCAGTTCTACAATCAAAGAAAAGTCTATTTGAGACTTCTGATATAGTCTAGTTATCACCTTTAGACAATTTTCTAGAGTAGACTGCAAATCTGACTTGACCATATTTCTTTCCTCACTTTTTTTGGTATAGCCTTGAACCAGAAGAGGTGGATTTAATGCACAAGCAAAAAATGGAATGGGAAATAGACTCTTTGATAGATGTTTTAGTTTCCTAAAACTGCCAGAGTAAAGTACAACAAATTGGATGGCTTAAAGAAGAAATTTATTCTCTCACAGTTCTGGAAGCAAGAAGCCCTAAATCAAGGTGCTGGCAAAGCTTCATTCTCTCCAAAGGCTCTGGGGGAGGATGTTTCCTTGTTTTTTCTAGAGTTTGGAGACTACCTTTAATCCTTGGCATTACTGGTTTTGCAGCTACAGTACTCCAATACCTTCCTCCATCTTTACATGTCTTTCTTTTTGATTGGAATGTATGTCTCTCTACATGCTCTCTTCTTATAAAGATCCCAGTCATTGGCTTTTGGATCCATGCTAATCCAGTATGACGTTTACTTAACGTGAGTGTATCTATAAAGATCCCATTCCCAATACAAAAGTGCTGGGACTTAGGCATTGAACATACCTTTTGGGATATTGAACGGGGACACAATTCAAACTACTACAACAAATACACAATTCTTGATGACCATTTTAAATGACAGTCAGAACAAATCAGAATAAAATCCTCTGAATTAATGGATTTACAGAAATATAAAACAATTAGATACTTCTATCCAATTCATTAAAACACCAGAGAAAAAGCCTCTTGATAAAGATCCCACAGAAGCTGTAAAGAGAAAGGATTTGGGGGGAAAATAAACACATATGTCTGGTCAGATAGAGAGTGTTGAGAAATCCCAGTAGAAAGTGAAAGATAAGAAGACTTTAAGACTAACTTGAAATCTGACTTGAGATTTCAAAGTGCCTCAAAAACTTATACAGAGATCTTTCAACAGAGGGTAAAAGCCTCCCAGGTTTGGCTGGCAAACATATAATGACAGTAACTCAACAAACAGACAACTCCACTAGATAAATAGAAACTATAAAAATGGGAAATTTTTAGTTAAAAGATAACTGAATCAAATTAAATATTCAGCTTAATAGCATACTTAAGTTGACTACAGAATCAATAAATCTCAACAGAGACTGATAGATATTAAGCAGTTGAAAGATTTGAAGGAAAAACCAATTGAAGAAAAATAAGCAAAGAGACAGAGACCATTAAAGCTATGTCAAGAATACCAACAAAGGTATAAGAGGAGAACAAAGTTGACAAAGCTTTAGCTAGACTTACCCAGAAAAAAAAAAAAAAGAACTTAAATAAATAAAAATGAGAGAGGAGACATTATAACTGATACCACAGAAATTTTAAAAAATCACAAATACTACTATGAACAATTATACAAAAACAAGTTGTACAACCTAGGATAAATGAAAAAAAAAAACATTCTTGGAAACATACAACCTTACAAGTCTGAATCACAGAAACAGAAAATCTGAACAGACAAATAACAAAGAGATCAAAGCAATAATAAAAACATCCCAACAAAAGCCCTGAGTCTAATGGCTTCACAGACAAATTCTACCAGCAAAGGAAACCACAATAAAATAAAAAGGCAACCAGGCAACTTATAGAATGGCAGAAATTACTTTTAAAATATATATCTGAGAAGGGGCTAATATCCAAAACATACAAGGAATTCACACAGCTCAACAGCAAAAAAAAAATCTGATTTAAAAATGAGGAGAGGATTTGGACAAACATTTTTCCAAATAAGATATAAAAATGTCTAACAAGTACATGTAAAGATGCTCAATATCACCTATCATCAGGAAGTTCAAATCAAAACTACCGTAAGATATCATCTCATACCTGTCAGAATAGCTAACATCGAAAAAGATAAGATATATCAAATGTTGGTGAGAATGTGGAGAAAGAACACTGGTGCACTGTTGGTGGGAACATAAATTGGTATAGCCTCTATAGCCTCTATGGAAAGTAGCATTGGAGTTCCTCAAAAAATTGAAAACTAGAAATTAAAATTAAAATGCTATCTCAGGGAGGCACCTGCACTCCCATTTTCATTATAGCATTATTGACAGAAACGACTTAAGTGTCTGTTGGTGAACAAATGGAGAAAGAAAATGTACTATGGGTAAAGAACACACACACACACACACACACACACACACACACACACAGGTAAGAGGTATATTATTCAGCCATTAAAAAAAAAAGAAATCCTGCCATTTATGACATTAATGTGCCTTTGGGGTTTTTTGCTAAATGAAATAAGTTACACAAATGGAGACAAATATTTTATGATCTCACTTATATGTGGAATCTAAAAATAACAAATTCATAGAAATAGAGAATAGAATAGTGATTGCCAGAGTCTGAGGAGTGAGGGATATGAAGACATGCTCATTCAAGGATACAAACTTTCCGTTGTAAGATGAATAAGTTCTAGGAATCTAATGTACTGCATGATGACTATAGTTAACAATACTGTATTGTATACTTTAAAATGGCTATGAGAGTAGAGCTTTAATGTTCTTACCGTAACAACTAAATGGTAATGACGGGAGGCAAAGGATGTCTTTAACTTTATTGTGGCAAACATTTTGCTACATGTGTATTGAATTATCATACTGCACAGTTTAAACTTACACAGTGTTATATGTCAAGTATATCTCAACAAAGCTGAAAAAGGAAAGATAGGTCATTGGGTGGCCCCTAACATCTAGTATTATGTTTGAAGTACAAAAGCGTATATTAGCTACTATAGGTAAATTATATGGGGATCTGTTCTTTCACTAAATTTATGCCTTCATTACAGTCCCTTTTATTTATAAGGTATATTTTGGCCTATAATTTTCCTATAAAGAGATCACTGGATCATTGGAAAAGTTAATTTTAACAGGAAGAAAACTGTCTCAATTTGTTCAGAATCCTTAACAACTGAAGGAGAATTTTTGACAGTTCTCTTCTACCCCCATCTCTCTCCATTTTGTGTTTTATAAGAGACACCCAAAGTTGGAAAAGCCACACTTGTTCTAGTTCCCAGCTGAACAGGAACACTAAGGCCACACAACTAAGGCCTTAGAAACTTCTTGCCTGAAAGTTCCATGACAGCATGACAAGTCTTAGTTCAAATCAAAGTAGACTTGTTTTAGATATCATGCTGGACCCTCAAAGAGGAATTTTTGTTGGCTTAGAAGACAAATGTTGCAACAAAACTCTTTGGGACCTTTTATGTTACAGAAGTAAAGAAGAAACAAATCATGACAAAAGGATGATTTGGCTAACACTCAGGTCTAGTTTTGTGCATGCTTTAGATTGGGTCTCTTGCTTTAATTTGGGCACTCTAGATTTTATCTTAAGTGTGAACTACACACTTTGATTATAATTTTTCTCTTAATATTTGTCTGACTTGCAGTACTCATATGAATAGTATCTAGAGTCTTAAACACTGCTGTGCAACTACTGTTCTGCCCAAACAAATAAAAATGAGAAAATCTGATAGTCTATTCCTCTAGTTTAGTCTGGACCTAAGAACTGAAGCCAATGTATTCTCCTGTCTCTGTGATAAATAATACTGAAGTCCTGTCTCCATGATGAACAATATTGAGAGTAAGTACAAACAATTAGGCCAAGACTATAGAACACGGTTTCTCAACCTAAGTACTATTGACCTTTGGGCTACATTATTCTTTGTTGTGGAGACTGTTCATTGATGGGTATTTGTCAGTACTCGTGAACTCTGCCAATTAGATGTCAGTCATGTCCCCTTCCACTTTTGTAACAACTGACAGATCAAACTCTGTTCATGATACACCTTTAGGCTAGTCTGGCTAGGATATCTTGGCCCCGAGCTTTGTGTATGAAATTCCTCATAGTAACTTATTTACCCCATCTCAGATTCAGACTCAGGCCCCATGTGCCTAACCAGCCATGAAGAGGAATCATTTTGATTTTCCTTATTTCATTCCTGTGCTTTTATTTCTTTCCATTTCTTTATGTTCTGCCTCTCCAGACTTTGGCTCTTTCTCCTTCCCACATCAGCTAGGGCTGCCTCTAGAGGCATCTTCAGCAAGAGCAAAAAGAAAAGGCAGCAGACTGTGGACTAGATAGGTGCCCTGGAAAGCTAGAGCTACACATTTTGAACCACCGGTCCAAACATTATGGGGAGAGCTGCCAATCTGCCCAAGAACCCTAAGTCACAAGGGCCTTACTTTGTGGTAGGAAGTCAGTGTCATTGGGGTGGCATAAGTGGGATGGGCTCTACATTAGCTTAGGCCTTTTCTTTGAGTCACTGCTCTCTCCCTCTGTGAAACTTGGGCAACTTAACTACCTCCCAAGACCTCAGATTTTGCTCATATATAAAACAAGAATGCCCTAATGTTAGTTAATAAGACTGAATTAGATAATGGAAATGTAGGTGCTTAGTAAACTGTGGCTTCCTACACAGTAGTTGATCACTTTATGTGGCCATGTTCTGAGAAGGTAGACTGCTTTTGTATTCTGAGCATCCTCAGCATTTGCATCCTGATGATGCAGAGCCTTGTGACTGGCAAGACACAGACTGGATGTCCAGGTTAGCCACCAGCAGAGAGCTGCTATATGCTCAACTAGGTTGCTTAGCAATGTTCTCCAAGCCCACACCTTAGTTTTTGAAATCATTTGGGGACTGTATCCCATAACTGTACCTTGCCATGACCTTACCCCTTCTCATGGGGCTCTGGAGTCAAGGAAAATTTCTGAGCCTTCCAGGTGTGCATGAAACCCCCAAAAAGCTCATGAGCAGACGTGCCCTGGAGGACTTACAACCATGGAAGAGACTGGGCTTCGTGAAAGTGGCTGCAAATGACTAAACACTCCCTCTTCGAGATCTACTCCTATAGGCCAACTATCATAATTTACTTATTCAAACTAACAGCTTTCTTATCAAGACTTACTTCAAGAATCTTGCCTCACTATGCCCACCAATCCAAAGCTATTATTATACTGTCATAAACCCAACCAAATCATGACCAATTCCCGGCTCTCAGGAACTATCACCCTCGAAGTTTTATAAAGGTCCTCTACTGAACTTTGTTCTTCCACACTGCTATAAATCAACTAAACTTAGATTTGGTTTTCTGGTATTTTGGGGAAGTATATAGCTAAAATCTCCCAATAAGCCTGGCCCTAAAATCTGTGTGGGCTAGAACAAAAACTGAAATGGAGACACATGTATCATTTGTCTCAAAAGTTAAATGTTATAAATTGAGCTACATCCATTACCTACTCACATCCCATGGAACACCTCCCAGGCTCCCACCCAAAGTTGCTGACCTGACCCAGAAATTTACTCAGAGTGGCTCTTCTCAAAAATATGTAGTCAATCCACCTGAGTAGTAGCAGAGATCTTCTAGGTAAGGGTAGAACTTGGGCTTGCACGCATAGCTCTTAGGTCATGACTGAGTCTTTCTAAAATTAGGATGGAGATTAACTCATCTAGCTACCAGGGAACTCAAGATATCTATGCAGTGCTAATCACTTTCAAAATTCTATATCACCCCCAAAAAAGAACAGAAAGATGTAGTTATATGAGGAAGATGGTCTATCTAGACCTCAACTTTGGGTGATTTAGAGCATATGACTTTAAACAAAAGCAACTCTTTGTCTTGTTTGCCAAGGGCAAATGTGCCTTATGTTTAGCTGCTTTTTATAAACACAGCACCCTAATTCCTTGTGCTCCATAGACGAGATACATCTGCTTCCCTGGGAGCTTGATATAAATGTAGAATTTCAGGTCAGATCTAATAAATCAAAATTTCTATTTTAACAAGATGTCTAGGTGATCTGTATTCACATTCAAATCTAAGAAATTCTGCTCTTCAGGAAGAAGACTACCTATGAGAAGGGTCTCCCTAGCTGGATCCTACATGCAGTATATCCACTATCATTACCTCATTCTACCACTAACCAGATTACAAAAATCCACAAACTGCTTCAGCCACAACTGAGTATGTATCAGGCAGAGAAACCCAGGATATAAATCCTAATTATGGCACACATTTATTTATTTATAATAAAATTTTTTTCATGTTTATTTTTGAGAGAGAGAGAGGGAGGGGGAGAGGGAAAGAGAGAGAGAGAGAGAGAGAGAGAGAGAGAGAGAGGATGAGCAGGGAATAGGCAGAGACAGATGGAGACACAGAATTTAAAGCAGGTTCCAGGCTCTGACCTATCAGCACAGAGCCTGAGGAGGGACTTGAACTCAGGAGCCAAGAGATCATGACCTCAGCTGAAGTCAGACGCTTAAACGATGGAGCCATTAGGGCTCTCCACACTTATTAAACCTTAAACGGTTTTCCTTTATTTGGTAGCCCTGTATGTTTTTAAATCTTGAAGTAAACAACTACAGTGAGATTTTTCGTGAAAGAATGGTATGGCATCTTTTTTGTGATGTGGCAAAAGGGCTTTTGCGCAAACTTCCTTTTAGGCAGTTTTGTCTTGGAAAAAGAGTATGTACTGGGCCTGAGATGCTAAGAAATGAGGCAGTATCCATTCATCAAACTGACAGGGAGTTTAAATAGGTCAAGTATTTCAATAATCCCATAAACTTTAATTAATCCCACTGTATTAGCTTGGGCTGCCATAAAAATAATACCATAGACTGAGTGATTTTAAAAATAGAAATTTATCTTCTCACAGTTCTAGAGACTTATAAGTCCAAGATCAGGGTGCTAGAATGGCCAGGTTCTGGGGAGAGCTCGTTTTCTGCCTTGTAGACAGCTGCCTTGTCACGGAGTCCTTATATGGCCTTTCCTAGGTGCATGTGCATGAAGAGAAAGAGAGAACTCTCTCTTTTCCTCTTCTTATAATTATAAGGCTGCCAATTCTATGGGATTAGGACCCTTCTCTAAATAACCTCATTTAACTTTAATTATCTCCTAAAAGACTCCATTATAGTCACATGAAGGGTATAGTCACATGGAGGGTAAGGGCTTCAAATTCACATAGGAATTTGGGAAGAAAGGGTAAAATTCAGCCTATAGCACCAACAAAGTCATTTATAAAAATCAGAATCTCCATTAAGTCATGAAAATATGTTGGATTATCAAATTAATAATTTGCCTTAAAAATAATTTTATGAAATACAGTCTCATATTTCCTCCTGAATTTGACAAATAAGATAATTTATCTTTAAACAAGTTAGTAAGTTTTTGTCTTTCTTTTTTTCCTTACTAATTGATATAATCTAGTTTGTAGTTTCTCTAGTTCAATTAATTTTCTTTTAGCAAAATTTCCATTATTATATATATTTTAAGTACTACAGATTTTAAAATAAAGAATATAGGAAGAGCAGATCATGAAAACAAAACCAAAGAAGGTTTAAAAAAAGGCCACAGCAAGATGTTAAAAGAAAAAAGAAAGCAATGGTTTCCCCTTTATTCTTTAAAACATTTCTTAGAAGAAAACAATGAACCAAGTCAGAATGCACCCAGCTGTTTGCCTATAATTATAAATTTGTTGTCATAAGGAATTACACCTGTGTTATAGTTCATTATAGGGTATCATAATTTTGATTTTACAAGCAAAATGTCTCATTTCCTCATGGGGAAATAGAAGTTTTCTCATATGTATTTACTAAACTTCCTAAGAGGGCTTCTTGCTATCTTCAGCTACCACATCATTACTTGGGAAATAAAGCTCAAATGGGCTTGTTAAATATCCATTTTGCCTTTTGTTTTTTCTCTCTTCATTTCCTCGATGAAGTTATCCTATGGGAATTCCCAAGACTTAAGTGAAGGATATATCATCAAATCCCTCCTCCTCATTTAAATTTAAAATTTTTATCATGTTTGCAGTTGACAAAGTGGAAAGTGAGCATATGACTGTAAACAAATGCAATTCAGCAAGCCATAGGAAGGGGAATCTCTGTTTTCTTAAAATAGCAAAGTCCACAGAGGGATTTTGCAGAAAAGGGGATAGAGGCTTTAATACCCGTGAAAGCCAGAGATAACAAACATCAACACTAAATTGCCATTTCCTTCATAGATTTCTCAGAGTTTTATCTGTAATCAATATCATGATCAATTTCTGTAAAGTTTATATATTCAGATAAGTACTGAATTACATCCTCGCTCTACCCACTGTGATGATAGGCAAGCTTGGTCAAAAAATTCCCATATTTTTCATACGAAAGGACATTCAGGGAATTAAGAATTTTGAAGAGGTTGAAAGATATAGGTTATCATGACACATAGAGAGATAAATGGATTAAAAGTCAGATATCATTGATTCTAGAGTACAGACCTCAAGACACTAGGTTAAAAAAAAAAAACTTTATTGAGTAGCAGAAAGCTGAGTCTGAAATGAAACTAGCCCTATTTTTTGGTATTTAGCAGAGGATCTATTTTTTTTAAGTTTATTTATTTTTGAGAGAGAGAGAGAGCATGTGGGGAAGGGGCAGAGAGAGGGAGACAGAATCGTAAGCAGGCTCTGCACTATCAGCACAGAGCCTGATGTGAGGCTTGAACCCATGAACCATGAGATCATATCCTGAGCCAAGATCAAGAGTGAGACCTTAACCAGCTGAGACCCAGATGCCCCAGTTGGCAGAGGCTTTATAAGTTACAGGTACTTAAGGTGCCTATGAGATAAGAGAAAGAAAACAGAAATATGAAGTGTGGTACAAGATAAAGATTAATTGGTGTTTCCCAGTTCTTGGAAAAAGATGTCTTGGTATTTCAGTGTTAACACATGTTTATCAAATACTAACAAAGAGTTTAGGTCCAATGACTACAATTCTGTTATGGAAAAGTTTTTTAAGGATCTTAACTCTTTGTAGAAAGCAGCAAATACAGCCATGATTAATTGTTAATCGGCCAACACTTTCCTACTCATAGAACTCACCCCCTCCAAAAAAAAAAATAGTGAAAGGGTATTGGAATATTTTGCAAGAAATCTAAAAGTTGGTTTTACATTATGTACTCCAGAACACATAGCTATATACAACCATCTTCAATACGGCTTTTCTTCCAAAACTCTGTAGCTGAGCCGTTCACCAATGGAAGTTACATTTTATTTGCTCCTTTTCTTTGATTAACCAGCATCATTGGCTCCTTTTTTCTTTCTGGTTTTCTATTGTCCTTAGAACTCCAATTTTTCTTATTCATAAAGTACCGCCTCAGCCACACAAATAGTATGCCCACTGTTCCCCTGATCTACTATGACATAAAAAATCATCCCATAATTCATGGTGGGAAAACATACCATTTTTTATGCTCATGGTTTTTATTTTTTTAATGTTTGTTTATTTACTATTTATTTTTATTAACTTTTTAATGTTTATTTATTTTTGAGAGAAAGAGACAGACAAACAGAATCTGAAGCAGGCTCCAGGCTCTGAGCTGTCAGCACAAAGCTGGACGTGGGTCTTGACCTGGTGAATTGGGAGATCATGACCTGAGCCAAAGTCAGACGCTTACCAACTGAGACACCCAGGTGCCCCTATTTATTTATTTTTGAGAAAAAGTTATAGAGAGAGTGTGAGTGGGAGAGGGGCAGAGACAGAGGGGGAGAGAGAATTCCAAGTAGGCTCCACACTGCTGAAACTTTGAGATCAAGACCTGAGCTGAAATCAAGAATTGGCCGCATAACCAACTGAGCCACCCAGGTGCCCCTATGCTCATGCTCAGGACTATAGTTCCACAATATCTGAGTCCTCAAATTGGAAAGCTAAAATGGCTAATGGTATGAATCATCTGGAAGTTTCTTTACTCTTTTATGCATGGTATTTGAGCTGGGATGACACATAGATTGGGCTCATAGAAATCTCTGCTTGAGTACATGCACATGGATTCTCTACATCAAGTGGGTTTCATGAGAGAATAACTTAAGAGAAAGGATACAGGCACTAAGCATTCCAGGAGAAAAGAGCCTTGTGTTAAGATTTCTGATTTAGCCTCAGTCCTCACATATTCTATTTGTTCAAAATAATCACAAGCCTTCCTAGATTCAAGGAGGGAGGGGCCTAAACCCAACTCTCAAGTGTCAAAAGGAGTGTCAATAAGTGTGGTAAGTCTATACTTCATGACTCTAAACATGTTTCTAAGTACGCCAAAATTGTCACACTGAGAAAGAAGGTTTTACATTTTTGTTTGTTTCTTTTGTTTTAGTTCACAGATAAAAATTTTCCAGTTGTCAGGAAGCACCATTCTTTTAAAAGTAAATGAGGATGACAATAAAAAAAAAAATGCTTGAAGTTAGGATGCATAAGTGACAGTGAGTTTAAAGATGTATGGGATAGATGGAATTTGAAATGGTTGACAATAGGCCATCTTAAATAATTTTCTTCCAGCTGATACTCCATCAATGCACCACCTCAAGGAAAACCCTTGATTTTGAAATAATACAAATGGTAGCCCACAAATAGGAGGCAATGGGAGGAAGAGACAAGCAAAGTAGCTTTATAATGAATATAAACCCTGAAATGAAAACAGCCGTGTCTAGAATAATGACACAGACAGTGACGAAAGGGTGAGAGCCATTTTTGAAACAATAAGTGATGGGGCACCTGGGTGGCTCAGTCAGTGAAGCATCTGACTTTGGTTCAGGTCATGATCTCACAGTTTGTGAGTTCAAGCCCCTCATCAGGCTCTGTGCTGACAGCTCAGAGTCTGGAACCTGCTTCAGATTCTGTGTCTCCCTCTGTCTCTGCCCCTCGCCCGCTCATATTCTATCTTTCTCTGTCTTAAAAATAAATGAACCTTAAAAAATTAAAAAAAATAAATGACAGAATTTAGTGATAAATAGATTTAAACTCTAAAAGAAAGTAAATGAATCAAATAAGACTTATAAATTTCTAAACCTGGCCACCAAAAACTATTAAAGTAAGCATGCCAATAAAAAAATTGAGTACTAAAAAAATGTATACAAAATTACAAACCTTTGGTCTCCTTCAAAGTCGAGCTTTGGCATTTTTTGTATGATCTAAGAATATTTTAGTTATCTAGTTTGACTTTACTATTTTGTATTTGATTTGTCAATATAAAGTTCTATATTAATTTGTGGATTTCTCCTTTCCAGAATAAATAATCCTGAAGATTTTATTTTTAGAACATTGGCTAATTTTTTACCTTTTATTCTCATTCTCATATTCTTATTTTTATGCCTTCTTTGATCAGTTACCTAAACTCTGTTCTTAAAATGTTCCTCGAACCAGCCTTACAATCTTAATGGTTTCCTCTTTCAATACCACATTGAACGTAATATTTTTTTTATGTTTATTTAGTTTTGAGAAAGTGCAAGTGGGGGAGGGAGAGAAAGAGGGAGACAGACAGAGGATCCAAAGTAGGCTCTGGGCTGACAGTCTGACAGCAGGAAGCCTGGTGTGGGGTTCAAACTCACAAACCACAGGATCATGACCTGAGCCAAAGTTGGACGCTCAACTGACTGAGCCTCCCACGTGCCCTTGAATATAATCTTTAATATGTGTTCACTTCATATTTGTAGAAGCATATTAACCACGTTTTTCAGTTTCTGTATCTGATGTTTGAAATCTGGGGACTTGCTGCCTCTCCGAAGATTAGCTGATTTTTAGATATAGTAAATGACTCACTTAGAAGTTAGCCTTCCACAGGAAAACAAACATATCCCAACCCCATCCCCCCTACCCACCTGCTGCTTCACTCGACTCTTACAGTCCAGAGCAGTATTTCTTGCCCAGATCACCACGGGCCAGGCATCAAACAACCAGGGGCAACCCCCACACCTAGGACCTCACTGAAATTATTCATACTAACCAATCCTAAACCTGCTTAGCCTGCCTGTAAAAACCACAACAATGACTCTTCCAAAGTAAACCTGGCCCTCTATACCTCTGATCTATCTGGGTGTCCTCTTGTATGGCCCTCCCTGTCTTGGGGTGTCCTCTCCCAATGGGAATTGTGAGTAATAAGCTCCCCTATCTTTTTAATGGCAATCCGTTTTTGATCTCTTGACCCCGCCATACCTGAATTTTAAAAAGTCTACTTTTTTTTTTTTAATTGGATTTTTCTTAATCCAAAGAAGTCTGATGAGAGAAATTCCAAGAAGCTTGATGGGAACAAGGAACATGGTGTTGGTAACATGGGTAATAATAATAGTAACGACAACAACAACGACAACAACATTCTGCTGTGGTCACCAACTATGCCATTCGGCTTAGAGGCAGTGTGCTGAGATCTAATGAGAACTGAATTGGAAGGCTATGAATATGTAGTAGAAAGCAGGCAGTTGGCATGAAACAATGAAGCCAGAACTGAAATCTGCAGTTTGGCAGAGTACAAAACAACTGAATATTTGTAAAACAAGTGTGATATGTAGTAGGTTTTCCTGTGTGTCATGGAAGGAAGTATGAGAAGGAAATAAAAGCAAGAAAATCTTGGAGATAAGGCAATGAGGTAACAATTTAGATTGCCTTGATAAGAAAAACAGACTCTTCTCTACAAGTCCTCAAATAGGTTTTTCCTTTCTTCAACAGCTATTTTTCTCATATAACTAATTTAAGAAGCTCTTTCATCAGTAATCTGAACACACTAAAGTCTAACAATTAAGAGTTCTATTGACTAAAGTGTGTTTATTTTGTTGTTATAGGCAAATATAAACAGTTCTATATTATAAGTCAGGCTTGCAGTTATGACTAATTAGATGGAAAAGCAAATAAAATGCCACCATCTACATTGATTTGGTACCACTTAGGGTAAACTATGAAAGACTGTGAAACTTTCTTTGTCTACATTCCATCCCCTATCCTAATTTCAATCAGGGTCTGTTTTTCAGAAACTACCATTTGTGTAATACGAATGCAAATTTCCAAAACATCCATCATCTGTTTTGCAAAATAAAAACACGCCAGCATTGACATTCATTTGTTATTAAAAAGAACTGACAAAGTTCCATCTGAGGGCCAGGTGTGGCACCTTTTTAACACAGACATTTATATTTATTTGCCTTTGATGTAGTAACACCTTCTTGAGGAAATCACTCATTTGGTTTACTTTTATTATAAAAGGCATACACAGTGTTTGGATTTTTTTTTTTCCTGAATTTGTATTTATCCATGTTAGATGGTAATACTTTTGGAGAATATCTGATTCCCTTCTACCCAGTTTTCATAGGTAGATATGTGACTACGTGGTTGAGTTCAAAAATGACCAAAAGAGATATTTGTGCCTTTAGACAATAATCTTTTAAGAGCTGGTGTGTGCCTCTCCATATCGTCTTTATTTCTGCCCTAGTCACCACGTCGTTCTAGTTAGTGTGTTCTCTGTGAGTCAGGATCTCTGGAGTGAGGATGATAATGTGTGAGCAAAATTTCTAGGCAGCACTAGAATAGGCCCATAGTAGGGAGGAATAATAGACCTTTCCTTATAAGATACTTAAATATAGGGTATGGACTGGCATGGACTAATACAGTTTCTGTTCCATCAAAATAATATTTAAAAAAAACAATTTTAGAGATATATTAAAGTACCTAAGATAAATACCAGGCTTAAAACCAAAATAGTTCTCTATTTAGGTGTTTAGGGAAGAAAGGAGCATTAAATAGCATTAGCACTGCAAAGTGTGGGTATTACATTCTAAGGGTAATACCCTAGGGGTCAGAAGAAGGATCTTACCCACTCCACATCTCCACACTCCAAATAAGTCTGAATTATCTAAATTTCTGCAGTGTTTACCCACTATTCATTTATTCATTTTATTATATTGTTTATTCATATATAATATTGTTCATTTCTTCACTTAATAAGCATTTATTGATTGTCTGCTTTACCAAACATTCTTCTAAACAAAAGAGCAGGTATAGATCCCAAGCCCCATAGATTCTAATTATGATGAGTGGATACACAAGCATTTCATTAGAAGGCATAAGGAAATACAGGTCCTTTTGGAGTGTGGGGAAATAAGATACTGATAACAATGGGAAGATGAGAGGACACGACATTTAGACTAAACATAGTGGAGGATTTGACAACAAAAAGGATGGTGAGTCATGTTGTGTTAAACAACCATGATCAAAGAAGTGCAACAGTAAAAATTCACAGCAAATCTAAGGAATTGTGAGTCATCTGATTGCTTAGTCTACAGGATATTACAGGAAGGTTAATGGTATAAAATAATGCTAGATGGATAGTGTGGCTAAAGGAGAACTGTAGGACATTATTTGCCTCTTTTTGTAGAGGCAGGACCATTAAAATTTGGAACTTCTGTTGCAAACATCTCTTGCAGACATTTGTTTTTCTTTTCTTAAAAAGGGTATCCATAACAGAAACAGAGAAAGTGGTGGCTTTTTGTTAAATTTATTTACTTATTTTGAGACAGAAAGACACTGTGAGTGGGGAGAGGAGGGGAAGGAACAGAGGGAGGTGTGGTAAAAGAATCCCAAGCTGGCTCTTCACTCTGCGCAGATCCTGATGGAGGGCTCAAACTCACAAACCGTGAGATCATGACCTGAGCCAAAATCAAGTTGGATGCTTAACTGACTGAGCCACCTAAGCATCCTGGTTGTGTTATTTTCAACCACGTCTTTAGGTAAGGACCCTGAGAAAACATCCGGAGATAGTTGTTTTAACCCAGGGCAAAAACCAACAAACATCTGAGGAGACCTCTGGGTTTAGTAAACAGCTCAGAAATTGATAATCTCATCTTTACAACAAGAAAAACATAGAAGTGAAAATTAATGATTTTTCTGGAACCTTTCAAAGAAGTGAGTTCACACTGCAAACCACCTACCTCAAATCAGAGGAGACAGGTGAACACAGAGAATCACAGTAAAGATCTGCTTAAATGAAACAGAAACTGCTGCAATAAAATGATACAGACACTTAAATAGAACCATCAGGAAATTTAACATAAACACTATTACTATGTTAAGGGCTCTAATGGGGAAGAACACAGCATAGAAAAACATATGGATAAGGTAAGTAATAAGATAGAAATTAACAATCAAAGAGAAATAATAAAAGTCAAAAATACTGTTGTAACAGAAATGAAGAATGCCTTTGATGGGCTCATTAGTAAATTGGCCAAGGAAAGAATCAGTGAGCTTAAATACGTCAACAGTAATTTCCCAAAAGGAAATAAAGATGGGGGGGGGGGATATGAAAAACCAGAACAGAACATTGAAAAACAGAGGGACAATTTGAAAAGATGTTCCATATATGTAATTGGAATTGCAAAAGAAGTAAGCAGGAATGGAACAAAATAAATTTTTATTTTTTTTTTTACTGTATTTATTTATTTTGAGAGACAGATCAAGATCAGGGGAGAGGCAAAGAGAGAGGAGAGAGAGAATCCCAAGCAGTCTCTATACTGTCAGTGCTGAGCCCAATGTGGGGCTCCAACTCATGAAACAAGATCATGACCTTAGCCAAAGTTGGATGCTTAACCGATTGAGCCACCTAGGCACCCCAGTATTTAAAATAACAGTTGAAAAATTTTCAAAATTAATGGTTAAGTACCAAATCAGAGATCCAGGAAGCTTAATTTTACGTGTCAACTTGACTGGGCCATGGGCTACCTGAATATTTGGTGTAACACTATTCTGGGTATGCTCATGAGGGTGTTTCTGGATGAGACCGACAAGTGATGGGTAGACTAGGTAAAGCAGATCACCATCTCCAGGGTGGGTGAGTCTCATCTAATCCTCTGAAGACATGAGTAGAGCAAAAAAGACAGAGGGAGAATTTGCTCTCTCTGCCTACCTCTGAGCTGGGATAACAATCTTCTTCTGCCTTGAGCCTTAGACTTGAACAGAAACTTGACACCAGAAAAGTCTTAATTTGAACAAAAGTACATATTACTATGTGAAAGTAGTCAGGCTGAAAAGGCTACATACTATATCACTTCAATTATGTGACATTCTGGAAAAGGCAGAACTATAGAGATAGTAAATTTATCAGTTATCATTAGGGATTTGGAGGAAAGAAGGAGAACTGAAAAGCTAAAAACACAGGAGACTTTTAAGGGCAGTGAAACTATTCTGCATGATATTGTAATGTTGTATACATGACACTATGCATTTATCAAAACCCATAAAATCTGCAGCATAAAGGGTGAACCTTAGTGTATTCTACTAATGAAAATGACACCATTTAGCAGAATGAGAATCTCAAGATGGAGTGCAGACTTTGACAAAAGAATGTAACTGTATTACAAACATCTGAAACAACCTCACTGAAGTGGGTAGTAGGAAAAGTTGATGATCTAATTAACTTTGGAAGGCAGTGACATTCATAAGACTAAAGGTGAAAGAAATTGCACATTAAGCACTTGAATTCAGGTGATGGTTATTTCCCAGATAAGCAAGGGAAGGAGGTTGGAAATATCCATGTGTTTATAGATTAGTGTTAAATACATCAGTATGAACTTATGTTTAATTTGTGGTTACATATAGAAATATTTATAGATAAGAGTATACACGGAAGTTAGTACATGCACATACATTTCCTTCCTGTGTCAGCTAAGGAGGCCTGGCAGCATCAACACACCAGTAGCTATGGGCACACTTAGAACCCATGTCTTGGTTTCCAATACTATTCTCCAGTAGTAGAACTAAGACTCCCTTAAAAAATGGCTGATTCTAAGACAGCGAAGTTTTAACATCTTGTAGTGCCAGAAAGTATGAAACTGGTAAAACAAACAAACAAACAAACAAACAAACCCATATACATTGTGGTATGGCAGAGACAAAGGAGCCACGGTAAGAGCCTTCAGTGTCCACAGCTGGACAAATTCGAATGTCAAAACAAAATAGTACTGGATTATAACACAAAGTATAAAATAAATACCCATGTGTCCATACATATATAAGTAAATTATTAAATAAGATAATTAATAGGTAGGAGAGACGAATGATTATGCAGAAGAATTTCAAATAATTTATGTAGCTAGTCTGTCTTCAAGAAGGGGGGGGGGGCGTGAATCCTCACTGCTTAAGTACGGGTTGTGCACAGTGACTTACTTCCAAAACTGCAGTATAGAACGTGGTGCTTTGTGGATAAATCCAACAAATACCACTCCAGACAGGTGATCAAGGTCAATATCCACAATGATAAATCATATTGATTATATATACCTGTGATATAATTAAAATGACTATTATTCATAACAGCCAGGATATGGAAACAACCTAAATGTCCATCCATTGGTGAATGGATAAAAATATACATGTGTATATATAGATACACACACCCACACCCACATATCATATTTTGTTTATCCATATGTATATGGATACATAAATATATGTATATGTATATTTAGGTAGATACACACACACACATATTGAAATATTATTCAGCCTTAAAAAAAAAGGAAACCCTGTCACTTGTGACAATATGAATGCATCTGAAGGACATTACGTTAAGTGAAATAAGCCACACAAAGAAAGACAAATACTGCATGATCTCATCTCACTCAAATGTGGAATCTAAAATATTAGTCCAAATTGCAGATGCAGAGGGTAGAATGGTGGTTGTCAGTGGTGGGGATAGGGAAGATACGTGGGTAAAGGGTACCTGCTTTTAGCTATGCAAGTTGAATAAATTCTGAAGCTCTAATGTACAGCAACATGACCTAGTCAGCAGTACTGTACTGTGTATTTGAAATTTGATAAGAGAAGAGATTTTAAGAGTTCTTGCCACACACGAGAAAAAGAAACAAAAAAGGAACTGGTAACTATGTGAGGTGATGGATATGTTACTTAGCTTGATTGTGGTGATTATTCCACAGTGCACACATATATCAAAACATCAAGCTGTAAACATATATAATTTTTGTCAGCTATACCTCGATAAAGTTGGAAACATAAATAAAAATAAAAATTATAAAATGACAATTCCCCAATTGGTTGAGGAGAAGACATGGAAGAAAAAAACCTGTCAGCATTATGGTTCAGGCAAGAAAAAACAAAGATGAACAGGAGTTGGAGCCAAGCTGAGCCTGATAACTAATGAAAGTCAGAAGATACTCTCTTCAGCTGTTATTCTACATCACTAGAAAATAAGTTTTCCAGGACTTCTCAAACCTATAGTAAGATATTTCAAACATACTTTACCCTTCTGAATAGTTTGAAGGAATAAATTAAAATTTAGTTTTCCACACTACAGTCTGGACATGCACTATCAATCTACAAAGATGAGACCTATTTATTTTATATACTTGTTTACCGACATGGTTTACTGAATGCTGTTCAACCAAATAGAAGCACAACAAATTTTATTGATACTCCTGTCAAACAAACAATTGCATAGATATATAATGCACTACCAACTTTTTCTCAATATATTGACATTTTAAAGTCATTTCATCATAAAGTATAATATTTGAAACTTTACTGATTATTATTTTGAATTATAGAATATGTCTTCAAAAGGAATTTGACTTCATTTCAGGGGCTGTCAAACATTTACTCAGAAATAACTATTATTCTAATCCCTGTCTATTCCCCATAAGCGTCTGTTAATATGTTTTCTTCCTATTGTTATCTTTTGGCATGTGTTAAATAAACAATTGCAAGCATTTAATATTTGGGGGAAATCCAACAAAATACAAACCACGTTTAATTTCTTTCTATGTCAAAGAAGATTTTAAAGCTGTTTTGTACTAAGAAGCTGATTTGCGGCAAAATACCAATGGCGGTTGCATTTTTAAAATATTAGAAAAAATTTGAACAAGAGATATTTGTCTGCAGGCAAGCAGGCTCTGTGTAGAAATCAATCTAAATGTCCCGATCAAAACTGTATTTTTGAAAAAGCATTTATGGAAGAGGATTCCTAATGGCATGAATATTCCTTTAGATGCCACGATTACAAAAATAGCCCTGCCATTTAGACTGTGAACAATCCAGGCACTTGAATTGAATTGTGTATGATTGCTAGCTTTCCTCAAATCTCTCAATCCTTTACATAAAATTAAAATAGTTTTCTACAATAAAATATCTCAGTCATTTTATTTTTCTTAAAGTTATTCAGGATGACATTAATGAGAAAGTAACAAGGAATTAGTATGATTAGAATCTATAAAATGCCTTTTTACATGTGCTATTGGCCTTTCCTTACTTGGTCAGAGTAAAAAGTTTAAGGAAGTTGGTCACCTGCCAATTACTTAGAGGTAAATATATCAATGTCTGGTATGCACTAAATTATGATTTTTAGACCATGAGTACATGTAATATTCAAGAGGAAGCCTTTTTGTTGTGATTTTTAAATTTTTACTTTACAAATTATATTTTGTGCATTTATTGACATTTTTGTGATCTTTAGGTTCTGACAATTTTCACCAAATGTTTCTTTAATTATCGTTTAATGTACTGTGTTATATCTTTCAGAATGTATAGTCATTTCAAATGTTACCACTATTGTGGTTTGTTTGAGGGTCTGATTCACATATGAAGCTATGCATTATATTCAGTTGAATTCACCATATTCCATTAAACTGATACATTTCTTTACATAACTTTGGAAGAAACAGACAAAAAGTTGCATGTGGTTTGTTTAAAAAGGCTATTTTCATTTGTTTAACAAACGGTGAAACATTTTGATATGAAACTCATATCAGGGATGCTTCATAAATAAAAATCTCCATTACTGAAATATGCACAAAACTATCTTTTCAGTTAATACTATCTTATCTAGCCAGCTTCAGAATTATTCATTTCTTCTTTACTTCTCTATATATTTAATCACTAAATCTTCTGATTCTATATTTTAAAGTTCTCAAAAGATGCATCTCAATGTTCACCACTAACATTTTCACTAATAGATTTTTTTGGACAACACATTATGTATTCATTAAGAAAAAAAGCATTTCACTAAGCGATTTGTATGACAAGTTTTGGAGTATGTCATAAACACAAAACTTCTGATAACCATCGTCTTTGGTCTCTGTTTTAACCATTAACTTCCTGAACTACTGGGGAATATACACGAAATTTCCTTCTAATCCCTTTAAATCCCTTGATTCTACCAAAAATCAAACTTCCCTTCCCCAGCTTGGGAGCATCTGATGACATTCACTTCAGTTGCCTACAAAGGTTGAGTCTTTCTCTAAAGTACCATTCTACTTTCTAGTATATACAGCCACTTTTGTGTGCTCCAAAATTTTAAAAGTAGAAAGAAGATTTTTCATTTCTCTATATGACCATTTGACTAAATTAGATGTTTATGCAATCTAAAATTCGGAAACAGGGGCGCTTGGGTGGCTCAGTCGGTTAAGCGTCCGACTTCGACTCAGGTTATGATCTCATGGTCTGTGAGTTTGAGCCCTGCGTTGGGCTCTGTGCTGACAGCTCATTCTGTGTCTCCTCTCTCTCTGACCCTCCCCCGTTCATGCTTTGTCTCTCTCTGCCTCAAAATTAATAAACATTTAAAAAAATTAAAATTTGGAAACAAAGCATAATAGCTGCATGTTCTTTTAATATCATTTTTTAAAAACTTATCACTCAGTATTTAATTATTCAGCATTATGCACGGGAATTTGATCCTGCATTTCAATTTTTCTGTTAGAACCCTAAAGTAAAAAGTTACATGTTAACCTGTTAAGTTTCTATCTGATAAAAAAGGTAACCACAAAGGTTACAGATTTTTTTGTCCTATGAAACAGTACAAGGTTTTGTTATGTATTAGCAAATTTGTTTTAGCATTTCTTTACTGGACTATGTAAATCTCTATTTCTCAAATGTTTCTTTAAGCCAGTTGTATTATCTTACTGGTTCCCTCACTAATTAATGTGTTGAACAACATCAACAACACATGATGAGTTTAAATTTGATGAAAGCCATATCTTAATTTTTTGAAAATTATTCTAATAGAATAAAAGTTTCATACTTTGAAAGCATTAAAATAGTACCTACTTAACCATAGTGCCACAAATAGACGTTCTGGGCTTACTCTATATGAGGAAATTCTCTTGAATTCATGAAAGAAAATGAATTTAATATTGATCTTAAAAACCTCTTCATCTGGACACAAGAGAAATCTCCCTCATCCCAATATCCAATTATTTAATCTATATTAAATTATTAAACATTAACTATACAAAACCAATGTGTATTTATTAACCTATCACCAAAACAATATTTGCAATTATTCTAAGTTTTGACCTAGAAAACTTTTGTCATTGATTGATAAATGCATATTTTTAAAGAGTTAAAATCAATCTCGTGATATTACTTTTCATGTTTCCTTGATAATATAATTGCCAGTAATCTTTATTCTTCTGCATCTTAAATCCATTAATTTCTCTCAGAGTAATTCAGCAAGTGAGAGACAAATAGGATAAAGTAACAAATGTTTTATTGAACATCCTTGCTCAATGCTTTCAATGCTATTTTTGAAAATATAATTGGAGAGGTTTCAAATAAAGTAGTCAGTAAAAGCAAACAGGACTAATCTCTCTGTTGCAGTGTCTTAAATTCTCTGCCTCTGGCAATCAGGATAAAACAAAAACTGTTGTTCTCTAAAACTATTTTTATATGGGCTCCAATTGTCAAGACTTGCCTGACTCATTTTCTATCTACTCCTGCTTTAAATGTCTGTGGTATGTAGCGGCTGTTGTTGTTAAACCCACACTTTGTTTATAGCTTTATTTTAGACTTTTTGATTCTTCAAGTAAAGTCCCAGTAAAAGTGTTCTTTGTGAAACATTATTTTCCAGAAGCATCAGATATTTTATCACAGGGAAGGTGTCAGAGAGGATTTGAAGCTACAGGTTTAGGAGCTTTTCAAAATTGCAGTCTGGGTTTTAAAGCCAAGAATAATTCACCCCTTTGATTGTATGTGAGGAAAGTCATTAAAATATATACTCACTTATACAAACAACTTATTGTCTGAAATATTTTCAAAATTTCTCAAAATGTATGTTTCTCTCATAGGTGAAAAGAATATAATGAGGGACGAAGTCACTCAGGAGCAAATATGAATGTATATATCTAAGTGTGCTTTCATTTTTTTATCCATTCCCTTTTCCAAATATTATTTTGGAGTCATCATCATGATGACAAAAAAATTCAATTTGGTGGTATGAACTTGTGATTCCTTTGATATTAAGGAGCAATGACATACCAGTGACATTAGTAATCAATCTGTGGTATACCAGAAGTTATTTAAAGTAAAGCTTAAAACAGGGGCATCTGGGTAGCTTGGTTGATTAAGCATCCAACTCTTGATTTCAGCTCAGGTCATGATCTCGCCGTTCGTGGGTTTGAGCCCTGCATCTGGCTCTACACTGACAGGGCACAGCCTGCTTAAGATTCTCTCTCTCCCCTCTCTGTCCCTTCCCCTGTGTTGTACGCACAGGTTTTCTCTCTCCCTCACTCTCTCTCAAAATAAATAAATAAGCTTAAAAATTAAATAAAGCTTAAAATAATAAATTATATTTAAAAGATTTTTAAATAAATATTTTAAATTTCGGATTCCCTCACCGTTTGCATTTTGTCCATTTCTTTACTTACCACATTCAGGTTGCTGAGATCCACGGATAAAGGAAGTTATAGCCCAAAGTAATATCTTTACTCTTTGAGAATTTGCTACAAATCTTTTTATTTGTTCCTTTGCTAGACTTGAGGGAAAAAAATCTAAGGAAATAAAAAAAACAATGTGTGTTCTCCTTATCTACCTCTCTCTTAAACCCAGATCTTGGAGCCAGTCACAATGAACATATTCTCTATATCCACAACCTGACCTCATTCTGATCTCAGAAACATTTCAATGATTTATTATCTTTTAATGTAAAAACCATAACATAAATCAAATGACAGAGAAAGATAAAAAGGAAAAAAAACCCAGATCTTTCAACCTTTAAAAGTGTACCCCTACAAATCTTAATACTTAAGAAAAAACTTAGATTTTAAAATAAAATTTTAAAACACAGGGCTATAAGTCTTAGGCTGTACCAATTCTTTTATATTCCAGAATAATAATAATATCCAAAATATCTTGCCTTAGAATGTAACATTGTTAAACTTTCTACCTTGTTAAATGTTCCTGTATGTTATGGCTTAGATCCTTTCCTTTTGTGCAGCCTGATACCTCACTCCATATTTTCTCTCATTGAGGGAACTTGATAACGATCAGCGTCTCTCACTCTAGAATTTAGGCTGAGTACAATAACACATGGAAGAATCTTCTTTAAAATAAATAAATCATTCTGAAATGAATTCTTTCTTATAGACTGACCCTTCTTCTTCTTTTACCAGTATGGATTTTCAGACGACAAGACTGTTTAAAGCAGAATGGTGTATTAATTACTGATTTGACATGCATTATAGTTAGAAATTGATCTAACCCTTAAGACATAAATGTAAACACTTCCCTTTAAAAATTTGCGATATTTTATTTCCTTATTTCTGGCCTTAACTACTAAGCCAAACCATTGTTAAATAGTAAGTTACATGGCAATTACCGTTAACTTTATTAGTAATAACTTTTTACATGAACAACTGACTTATATCCACAGCAACCATCTGCGTCTTACTTAACATTATCTGAATTAATTTTTCTTTCTACATGGAGAACTTTGTAAATTTGCATAAATTTCCCTGTATATAATATTCATTCCAAAAGCAGAGGACTTGGAGGTGACCTGAAATAAGTGAATGGTCACCTGTCACAAAAAAAAAAAAAAAAATCTGAAAAATTCAACAAATATGTCACATTCAATCTGACTGGGAGATTTACTGATTTTTATGAATTGCAATGCACTCTTTTAAATGTTGTGAAGTTTAAATATTTAGTAACATACTTTGGCCCAGTTTCAACATTTCTGAAAGCAAGAAATATCTCAAATAACTTTCCTGTGCAGAAGAGCGTATTAGTAAGAGTGTTTGTTGGAGACCTTGCACCTGTCTTAGGTATTATGCTACTACCGACCCTCCATTTGACTGCTTTATACAAACTTATTTGCCCATTTCGACCAGGATATCCTGCTATATAAAGGTTGTTTGCTCCTTCCCCCAATATAATCTCTCATTTTTCTGTGTTTTTGATGGTTACACACATTTTCTCATCCCAAAGTTCGACATCTAGTGAGTTGTAACTGCAATTTGTTGATTGTAAGTGTCACAGCAGTTACATATGTACTAATCTCTTTTTAGTTGGACCTTTGAATATCCCAGTCACTTGGAGTAGCTTTGTGATCACCATCTCACTGAAGGCTGGCTATAACTACCCTCTTGTCTACCTCTCATCTTCTTACTGCCTCACTCTCTGTGGATACCCCCATGTGCCTCTATCTTCCATGTATCCAGTTATTTGGTTACTAAATGAATATCTGTGGAAAATATCTATGGACTGAAAGTGTGTTTGTGATAGGCTATTGCCTGTCATTACAAATGATACACACACAATGTATGGTAATTTCCTAACCAGCTTTCTGCAAACTATCATTTGCATTACAAGCTTTCCTTCTGTGACTGAAATCCTGGCCACCCCTTGAGCACTTGAAGACCCAACTTTCCTGGTCCTGCACGGCTGGAGGCCATCTGATGCTTTCTGGTCCAAACTTAAAGACTTTGGTTGAGATTCAAATCAGATTCTAAGTCCAGGGCACACATTGATGGAAGATGGCCACCTCAGAATGTGCTTGAAAGCAGTAGCTCTTATTATTCTGATACTGCAAGCCTATGGTATTGGGTTGAAAGCACACCAAAGACATACTCTTTAGACATAACTCAAGAACACAAACAGTGGACTACTCAGGAAACTCGTAGGAGCTAATCTTGAGGTGTTATGTAGACAAAGACCTCAGGCACTTCTTCCATCTTCTCTTCCTCTTACTGCATTTACAAACAATGCACAATGGTAGTAGAAATGGTGCTAATTAAATTGTCAGCAAATAGCAGACCACAAGAGACAGAGAATGGTCTGGTGGAAGGAATTAAAACGAGGAACAAGGAACAAAACTGACACAATAATAAATGTCCCAAATCAACACAATCAGATAAATGTGAAGGATTTTGTTTAGTAGCTAAGAGGCCAGTACAAATCAAAGACTAAAAGCAGCTCTCTACATTTGACTACAGTGTGTTTCTTGTATATGGAAGATACAAAGTGATGAATTTGCATCCTTCAAATGAGTATTTTAGCTATGGTTGCTCTGTCTTCTAGAAACGAATGCTGCGCATAAGAGACTCTTAAAAACTGAGAACAAACTGAGGGTTGATGGGAGGTGGGAGGGAGGGGAGGGTGGGTGATGGGTATTGAGGAGGGCACCTTTTGGGATGAGCACTGGGTGTTGTATGGAAACCAATTTGACAATAAACTTCATATAATGAAAAATAAAAAAAAAAAAGCGAATGCTGCATTTATTGTTACTTATCTATTGTCTTAGATCAAATTTATTGAAAACCTACTAAGCATCAGATGCTGTGATAAATCTTGGTAAAAAAAAATGCATAAGAAGTCACAAGAGACTATTTAGAAATGAGCATAAGATTACAATAGAATGTGATAAATAAGGATAAGGATAAGATATTGGGAGATGAGAGGGGAAAGGAGCCAACTCTTTCTTGGAAACTCAAAAAAGGCTTCATAGCTGAGGAGATAAATAGGCTTTATTTTAAAGGATGTATATGTGTGTTCTATATGGAGAAAAAAAATAACAGAGGTACAAAGTTATAAGTTTCATGTAATTTTGGTTTAATACACATCATAGAATTTGACAGAAATGAGACAATATCTGCAGGCTCAAAGATCCTCATATACCCTTTGGACTATATAAAATGATATCCTGACTTCTGACAGAAGATAGATTAATAAAATTTATAATAAAACATATCACTCAACAGAAGAATAATCAATGCTATCAACAAGCATTTCACAGAAAATCAAATATGAAGAAACATGCTGAAAGGTACTAAATCTTAAAAATAAAGCAATGCTAATTCTTACTGGCCATTCAAATTTACCTCAATATTAAAAATTTTAGGTTTTTGCTTATATATTATCTGCTCAGAGATTTTCTCCTCAATCCATTTGAAAGGAGCATTCCGCAATCTATCCATCTGAACTGCTTTATTTTTCCCTTTGGAACATTTATACAGAACTTACCATTAGTTCCCATACTATTTCTCTTCTGTGATGCTCCACTAGGATTTAATCTTTTTTAAAGTTTATTTCTTTATTTTGAGAGAGAAAGAGAGTGCCTGGGAGTGAGGGAGGGGTAGAGACAGATGGAGGGAGAGAAGTCCAAGCAGGTTCCATGCTGTTAGTGCAGAGCCTGACACAGGGCTTGATCTCACGATCTGTAAGATCATGACTTGAGCAGAGATCAAGACTCAGACACTTAACCAACTGAGCCACCCAGGTGCCCCAGGATTTAATATTAAAAAAATTTTTTTAACATTTATTTATTTTTTGAGAGAGAGAGAGAGAGAGAGAGAGAGAGAGAACAGAATCCAAAGCAGGCTCAGGCTCTAAGCTGTCAGCACAGAGCCTGATGCAGTGTTCAAATCCATGAACTGTGAGATCATGACCTGAGCCGAAGTTGGATGTTTAACCGACTGAGCCACCCAAGCACCCCAGGATTTAATATTTTGATTATCAATATATCACAACCACAAATATGATGCCTAGTAATTTATAGCCACTCCAAAACTATTTGCTGGATGAATAAAATACATACAGAAATTATGAAATAATACGTTTACACAAATAATTGCATTAAAAAATGAGCAATGACCTGAGTAGTAATTTTTCCGAAGAAAACATACAGATAGCCAATAGACACATGAAAAGATGCTCTACATCACTCATCATCAGTGACTTGTAAATTAAAATCAAAATAAGATATCATTTTACACATGTATGAATGGCTTAAATCAAAACAAAAAGTAGTAAGTGTAGGCCAGGGGGTGGAGAAAAAGGAAACCTTGTGCACTTTTAGTGGGAATGCAAATTGATGCAGCCACAGTGGAAAACAGTATAGAGATTCCTAAAAAAGTAAAGGTAGAATTATCATATGATCCAATAATTCCACTACTGAGTATTTACTGAAAGAAAATGGAAACATTAATTTAAAAAGATATATGCAGATCTCACGGTCAGTGAGTTTGAGCCCCGCATCGGGCTCTGTGCTGACGGCTCAGAGCCTGGAGCCTGTTTCAGATTCTGTGTCTCCCTCTCTCTCTGCCCCTCCCCTGTTCATGCTCTGTCTCTCTCTGTCTCAAAAATAAATAAACATTAAAAAAAAATTTAAAAAGATACATGTACCCCTATGTTTATTGTAGCAATATTTACAAAAGCCAAGAGATAGAAGAAACCTAAGTGTCCATCCATAGACAAATAGATAAAGAAGTGGTATACACACACACACACACACACACATATACATACAATGGAATATTACTCTGTCATCAAAAATGAAATCTTGCCATCTGTAGCAACATGGATAGACCTAGAGGCCATGATGCTGAGTGAAATAAGTCAGTCAGAGAAAGGCGAATAACACAATTTCACTCATAAGTAGAATTTCAGAAACAAAACAAATGAACAAGGAAAGAGACAAAAAACAGACTCTTAAATATTGAGAATAAACTAGTGGTTGCCAGAGAGGAGGTGGGTCGGGGGATAAGAGAAATAGATATAAAGGGACCAAGAGCACACTTGTCTTGATAAGCACTGAGAAATGTATAGAATTATTGAATCATATTGAACACTTGAAACTAACGTAACATTTTATGTTAATTATACTTCAATTAAAATAGTAATACTTTTTACTCATAAAACTGACAGATTAAAAATATTAAAAATAATGTCAACTGTGAAAGTGAAATATGTACTCACACAGTTTATTTTGACAGTTTAATTTGAAATATGTTTTGGATTTGAATTTTACTATATCTGTCAAAATTAAAATGTATAACCCTTGTAAGAATATTTCTTCAGATACATTTTTACAAATGTGAAAAAGTATATCAAAATCCTACAAATTCAAGTATTATTGTACTACCAAAATACAACTAAAAATGCATCAGTATAGGAAAGGAAATATAGAGTATATTCTTTTAAAATATTGGAAATCCATTAATAATAATTAGATATAAAAAGACATATGGATAGTAATTTTAATACATGCAAATTGGAAAATAGCATGTATTATGTATTAATGTTGAAAAGTGTAACAAGTTATATAAGCGTCAGAGAATAAACTAGTGATGCTTCACAACTGAAACAGTTGCCTTTTGGGTGTATGATGTGTCTACATATATTATATCTGGGCTAGACATAAACTCAATCTCGGAGCAACTTTGGCAGTCCTAGTTTCCTCAGGCTTCACTTCTGCCTCAGAATTACTAGCATTCTTGAAATTACTTGAAAAGCTTTACAGTGGATAAGATCTCAGATTCTAGAGAGTTCACCTGACAATCTAATCCTTAGAATATGTTTAGAGAGATTCAAGGAAAACTCTGAAGAGTGATTACATCTAGGAAGTCTGATAGTAATGCAAATTGAGAGGAAGACTTTTTCTTTGGCCTTTAGTGCTTCAGCTGCTTAAATGGGCTTGAAATGAATTTGCAACAATAACAATACCAGTGAAACCAAAGGCAATGAAAAACATATTCTGAAGCAAGTGTATACTCAGAAAAAAATTCAAATGGAAGTTGCAATTAAATTCGCATTTTAGAAGCAAATATTTTGGAACTGAAGAGTGTGAACTAGAGAGATGGAAGGTAGCAATAACATTATTAAAAAAAACTGGTCTAGCAATCCAGGGGTGACCTGAGAAGGAATTCAAGCACTTGTAAGAGATAAAGGAGATTGACTTCTGAGTTAGAAAGGAAAGATGTCAAAAGACTGGATACAGACAGTAAGATGGAGAAACTACTAAAAATGACTTTTGCAACTTTATATAGAAAGACAGGGCGAGCTATTTAGTGATTCTGCAAAATGCAGGATTTAGGATAGTCCCATCAGTTGTGTGGAAAAGAGGCAAACCTCCTAGAAGTAAAATTAGAGCAGAGAGGCATCAGTACCAAGATGGAACTACTGGGCAAAGAAGATACAGTTAAAATGATTGTGTTCAGAGGTTGTCCATGGAAAGAGCAGAAGTAATTAGAATGATGTAAATCTTAGGCAAAATTACTGCAAGAGGCATTAAATGAATAACACTAGGTTAAACAAAGCATAGCTTTGAATAACCTTTCAGAGCAAAAATCTTGAACTTCCTTTTTTTTAAATTTTACTAATCGTACCACTACTACTAACTACCACTACTATTATGGTTCTTTTCATACTAAGTACTTTCACACATTTTCTATTATTTGCTATATGTAACATTTATATTATTATTATTATTATTATTACTATTATTATGAACATGGCCATTTTATAGATGGAAAATTAAGGCTCCAAGAAAATATTATGTAGCCTATATAGCAAAATTACTGAGTGGTCGCACTGGAATTTGAACTTAATTAAAAGTATCATCCCATACTCTTAACCACCATGCTCAGATTGTTTTGGGATTCAGGGGCATTTTGGATGCCTTCAGATGATACTGGAATAGTCTATTCATCTTCCTGTAAGGATAAGCCACTCATGAGTATTCAGGCACTGGCTTGGGAATAAGGACTCTTCAGATTCAAACTCTTTCAAATTCAAACTCAAAATACAGGGAGTATAAGAGGATTGTGTTATTGTTTCTAAATTTCATTCTTAATTCCTTTCCTTCAAGGTTTAGATGCCTCCAAGAAACCTAAAAAGTTAGCAAAAGCCTGTGCTAAGGGAAATGTAACAAGTCACAAAATCATTCAACAAGGAGGAGAAATGGGTCATGTTCATTTGAAACATGTAATTTACAGTGACAGGGCAACCTCTAGGTTGTTCCTGCTAATGAGAGGAATAGGGGACTGCATTATAAATTCTTGGCAATTTGTCTCTTTCTGAACTAATGCCAATACTTTGTTTGTCTTGCTTGGATCTCCTTGTTCCAACGAGAGTTTCCATTTTCCACCCAGGCACTCATAGTTTTATTTTGTTCTGTCTTACTTTCATTTGCCTAGAATTGCCTTCAATTCTTATTTATTGATAATATGTAGTCTGGGGTATGAAATAGGTAAAAGTGAGGCCTCCAGGAGTGTTTAAGATATAAAAACTTACTCCTTGAGGAAGATGTGCATATGGGGACTGAGATACCTCTGAACCTATATAAGCTACTAGGTCTCTGAAACTAGTAAGGTTATTTGGTCCTTTTCTAACAATTAAAAGGAATTAATTTTCCATTACAGTAAAGCATGGAAAAGTGATTTTATGTTCAGAATGAACTATCATTTTAACTAGATTTTGGACCTTCAGTGAAGGAGAATCTTCCTTGTTGAGTTTAAGAGTTTGAGTTTAATGAAGATGAAGATAAAATCTGCAGAGTCTCTCTTGATGGGACTTAAAACAGTGGCAGATACTTTTAAAGATGTATTTGCTGGGTAACTTGAAAAATGGAGCAAAGCTATCTGATTTCCAGAAATGTGAATTCTGCATTTGTTTCAGTAACCATTTGAGTTAACTATCCTAGCAATAAACTTTAGCTCAGAGGTGCCCTAAAGTTCTCACCATAACATGGTACATATGATTATTCATAACATGATAGAATTTTTTAAATAATATGCTGAAGAAGATTATTTTGATAGCTAAACTATGAACTTTTTAGGAAATAATTATGGAGTGTTTTATTCATTCAGTTTTGAACTATAAGTTGACACCCATTTGAGTCAAAATGCAGAAGAGGCACATGGCATTATTTAACAATGAAAGGTTATGTTTTATTTAGGAAAGCCCCAATGAACTCAAATGTGATGGTGTCATAAGTGATAGAAAATTACTCTATTAGAGTGATTTATGATAATTATGGCAATTCAAATTGTTTTTAAATGAGGCTTTGGGGGTTTCACATTCAGTGTCTTTTCTAATTTTAGAGACGTTTGAAGTGGAAAATTAATATAGTAAATGAAGAATCAAAATATCCTACATATGGCTCATTTTTTAATTTCAAGTTTCTCAAGTACATATAAATTTTGGAGTACCAAATATGTATGAAACTGGGATCTTTTTGGATTATCAAAAATAAGATGATGATATTTCAGTCAAGATGAGGTATTAGTCGAATGACCTCATACATGGGAATTCTCCATCTTCTGTGCCTGATTTTGAAGGATCTCAACTAGTGGAAGAAAAGCAGAGGTTGGCATATTAATTGTCACAAACAGCAAACAGTGTTGTAACACACACTGGATGTTAAAGGTAACACTGTTATTTATTTATTCATAATGCACAACAAACACATATTCTATTAGTTTTATTGACCCAACTTTTTGTATCATTGAAAGATCTATGAAACTGAGACAATTTGATGTTTAGGTTGATATAAAGACACAGTTTTTATTAACATGATTTATTTAGAAAATTAGACATACCTTTTGCAATATTTGGATATAGTTTTTGAAAAAATTCACAGAACCCTAAATCTGATATTTTAAATTAAATTACTGTTAAAAATAATAATTTTGTAGATGTTGGTAGGGATTAGAGTATCAGTGATATTGACCAAAATAAGCAATAAACACAATGACATACCCATTAGTTTTTACTTGTGAAAAGAAATACCACTATTCTTCATTGAATGAGGTTATTTTACTCCCCAAAGAAGGTGGGAAGATATAAACAAAAAATAAAGTAAGCAACTAGAACAAGCAAAATTGTTGAATTTAACTTAATTTTGCAAGATTCCATCTATTCTTTTTCACCTCCCCAGTAAACAAAAAATTGGAAGCCCTGAAGTAATGCAATAGCTTAAAAACCTGCTCCTCTGTCTCTGGGCTCTTCCTTAATTATCCTAAACATGGCTATACAAATAATTTTTCTAATATGCTAGTTGGTGGGTGCCTGGGTGACTAAGTCTATTAAGTGTCAGACTCTTGGTTTCAGCTCAGGTCACGATCTCACAGTTCGTGAGTTCGAGCTCCATGTCAGGCTCTGTGCTGCCAGTGAGGAGCCTGCTTGGGATTGTCTCTCTCCTCTCCTTCTGCCCTTCCTCTGTTTCATTCTTTCCCTCAAAAGAAATAAATAAAACTTAAAAAAATGCTATTTGGTGTCCATTGACTGATGAATGGATAAAGAAGATGTGGGGTGTGTGTGTGTGTGTGTGTGTGTGTGTGTGTATATATATATATATATATATATATATGCTATGGAATATTACTCAGCTATCAGAAAGAATGAAATTTTGACATTTGCAACAACATCAATGGAACAGGAATGTATTATGCTAAGCAAAATAAATAACAGAAAAACAAATATCCTATGATTTCACCCATATGTGGAATTTAAAAAACAATACAGATGAACATAAGGGAAGGGAAGGTAAAATAAAATAAGGGAAAAACAGAGAGGGAGGCAAACTGTAAGAAACTCTTAAAAACAGAGAACGAACTGAAGATTGCTGGAGAGAAGGTGGGTAGGGGAATGGGCTAAATGGGTGATGGGCATTAAGGGGGCACTTGTTGGGATGAACACTGGGTGTTATATGTAAGGGATGAATCATTAAATTCTACTCTTGAAACCAATACTACACTATATGTTAACTAACATGAATTTAAATAAAAATAAAAACAATGCTATTTGGAGTATATTAATTCTATGATTAAAATATTTAATAAATACTTAGTGTTAATAAGATAAAACCAAACCTCTTCTTTGGATTAAAATATTCTTTCATGAACTGACCAACCTCTCCTCGACTACTTCCATCTCTGGCCTTCAATGTATCTCATCCAATAGTCCACACCCAACTCTATTACTTGAACTTTGTTACCCACCCTTCAGACTGGTTTTTTATTTTGAGATTGTACTTATCTTTCAAGGTCCACCTTTTCAAGCCATCCTATATACCTGCTCTGATTGTCAGTTCCTCCTGTGGTAACACAGTGCATTGTTTTGTTTTTCTAGTATAAAATTTCACATCTTAAAAAAGTCAACCATTATTCTCCTGCTGTTTAAACACTTGTCATGTGTAAAGACTGTAGCTTTACACACTTCCATCACTGTGTTTCTATTAATTTGTAAAAGGATTGCTTTTAATAAGTATTTAATAAACATTTAACTGAATAATCTTAAATAGCCACATTCTTAAGTTCTCTCATGGAAGTTTCATATGAATCATTTCCTCAAAACTTATGTACAACTTAAAAAAGTAATTTAATTATTCAAATCATGATTTAAAAATGACTGCTTTGGAAAGAACATCCAATGGAAAAAAGACAGTTTCTTTAACAAATGGTGCTGGGAGAACTGGACAGCAACATGCAGAAGGTTGAAACTAGACCACTTTCTCACACCATTCACAAAAATAAACTCAAAATGGATAAAGGACCTGAATGTGAGACAGGAAACCATCAAAACCTTAGAGGAGAAAGCAGGAAAAGACCTCTCTGACCTCAGCCGTAGCAATCTCTTACTCGACACATCCCCAAAGGCAAGGGAATTAAAAGCAAAAGTGAATTACTGGGACCTTATGAAGATAAAAAGCTTCTGCACAGCAAAGGAAACAACCAACACAACTAAAAGGCAACCAACGGAATGGGAAAAGATATTTGCAAATGACATATCGGACAAAGGGCTAGTATCCAAAATCTATAAAGAGCTCATCAAACTCCACACCCGAAAAACAAATAACCCAGTGAAGAAATGGGCAGAAAACATGAATAGACACTTCTCTAAAGAAGACATCCGGATGGCCAACATGCACATGAAAAGATGTTCAACGTCGCTCCTCATCAGGGAAATAAAAATCAAAACCACACTCAGATATCACCTCACGCCAGTCAGAGTGGCCAAAATGAACAAATCAGGAGACTATAGATGCTGGAGAGGATGTGGAGAAACGGGAACCCTCTTGCACTGTTGGTGGGAATGCAAATTGGTGCAGCCGCTCTGGAAAGCAGTGTGGAGGTTCCTCAGAAAATTAAAAATAGATATACCCTATGACCCAGCAATAGCACTGCTAGGAATTTACCCAAGGGATACAGGAGTACTGATGCATAGGGGCACTTGTACCCCAATGTTTATAGCAGCACTCTCAACAATAGCCAAATTATGGAAAGAGCCTAAATGTCCATCAACTGATGAATGGATAAAGAAATTATGGTTTATATACACAATGGAGTACTACGTGGCAATGAGAAAGAATGAAATATGGCCCTTTGTAGCAACGTGGATGGAACTGAAGAGTGTGATGCTAAGTGAAATAAGCCATACAGAGAAAGACAGATACCATATGGTTTCACTCTTATGTGGATCCTGAGAAACGTAACAGAAACCCATGGGGGAGGGAAAGGAAAAAAAAAAAAAAAGAGGTTAGAGTGGGAGAGAGCCAAAGCATAAGAGACTGTTAAAAACTGAGAACAAACTGAGGGTTGATGGGAGGGGAGGGTGGGTGATGGGTATTGAGGAGGGCACCTTTTGGGATGAGCACTGGGTGTTGTATGGAAACCAATTTGACAGTAAATTTCATATATTAAAAAATAAAAAATAAAAAAAAACAAAAAAACAAAAAAACTGAGAACAAACTGAGGGTTGATGGGGGGTGGGAGGGAGGGGAGGGTGGGTGATGGGTATTGAGGAGGGCACCTTTTGGGATGAGCACTGGGTGTTGTATGGAAACCAATTTGACAATAAATTTCATATATTAAAAAAAAAAGATAAAAAAAATAAAACATAAATAAAAAATAAAAAAAATAAAAATGACTGCTTTTTGTTACAAGATGTTTTGCTAATCCTTCTCAGTCCCCAGGAAAAATAAGGAAAACATTTTTATCCTCTATTATCCAGCTTTCTATATCTATTACTATTTTCTTTTTAGAGACATGTATGTATATTTATTTTGTTCATTATAAGAGTAGTAATACATGAACATGATAAGACATTTTTAAAAAATTATTTAGGGATGCCTGGGTGGCTCAGTCGGTTAAGTCTCCGACTCTTGGTTTCCACTCAGGTCATGATCTCATGGTTTCCTGAATTCGAGCTCCTCATTAGGCTCTGCTGACACTGCAGAGCCTGCTTGGGATTCTCTCTCTCCCTCTATGTCCTCCCCCACCCCCACGTGCCCTCTCTCAGTCTCTCTCTCAAAATAAACAAATAAACTTAAATTTTTTTTAAATTTGGGGCACCTGGGTGGCTCAGTTGGTTGAGGATCCGACTTCGGCTCAGGTCATGATCTCACGGTTTGGGGGTTCAAGCCCCGAGTCGGGCTCTGTGCTGACAGCTCAGAGCCTGGAGCACCTTCAGATTCTGTGTCTCCCTCTCTCTCTGCTCCTCTCCCGCTCACACTCTGTCTTTCTCTCAACAATAAATAAAGATTTAAAAAAAATTTAAATTTATTTTGAAGAGGGGAGGGGCAGAGAGAAAGGGAGAGAGAATCCCAAGCAGGCTCTACTGTCAGCACAGAACCCAACACAGATCTCACAAACTGTGAGATCATGACCTGAACTGAAATCAAGAGTTGGATGTTTAACTGGCTGAGCCACCTAGGTGCCCCAAGACGTTTTAAATAAGTACAAGAAAATGTAGTAAAATGGCACATTTTCCTTTCTTTAAGCTTTGGTCACACAATCTGAGGTTGGCAAAAAGAGGGAAATATATTTCCATTTTTCTGTCATTTTCAATTATTCACTTCTGATAACCATATTATAATAAATATTACACTTATGTGTCTATTTCTTGATTTATCACCTTAAAACTAATATACATTCTTTCTGAGATGTAAAATAAGAAATTTAATGTGACTTAATATAGTTTTCTTTTTCTTTCTATATTAAGTATATAAAATATTTATAAATATCATTAAAAATATATAAGGATAAAAATTTTAGTCATTGTTAAGACAATTGGTTTTGTGGAGAAGATATTGGATTCTGAATTATTAAACTTGTAGCTTTTAAAGAAAGTGTCTAAAACATCAAATTCTAATATATACTCTATATTCATATTTAATCAATTGCTCAAATATTATCATATTTTAACTAGCTTCATAATTGGACATTTCTTTCCTTGAACATTCTTGTGTTTCTTCCCTGGAGTGCATATGTGTGTGTGTATTTTTTTTTCTTGCCAAGAAATAGATATAACTCTTTCTTCACACCCCACTTATACCCTACCAGAGAAATTCATCCAGATTGGTCAAATACAAGGACACTGTTCAGGTCTCTGACCATAGTCAGTAAAGGATTCAATGTCGCCCATACAAAGGCACATTTGGGCATAGTCCCATTTTTCCATGCTCTTTTCACAACTGCTTGGTGAGTCACATCTCACAACTGCAGTCTTAGGGACCTTCTTTCTAGGCATTGAGATAAACTCTTTGTTGTAATTTGTTAAATTAACTACTTGTGAGGGTTCTCTGGTTTGGTTATGCCTAAAAGTATGTTGGTAAAATCTGTGATTTGGATTTAGTCCTCTGGGGAAGGTGGCCAAGTAAAGATGCCTAGGCTATGCAAAGGAAGTTGCCCCAGAATGCAACTACACTCCTCTGAGTTCTGTGTTAAATGTTCAGGGAAAATTATTTGTGTTCCCTTGGACTTCCTTTGAGCATCTTAAGAAAAATAAAGACTGTAGGGTATGACTAAGTTTGAAATATATAGTCCCCTCACTTATCCAGCAAACAACAAACACCTTTCTGAATTTTATTTTGTCAAATTATAAAAGACCTTCTAAGTAGGAAATGCATTCAGCCACCACTCCAGTCACCATAGAAATTTGTACCCATACTAGGAAACAATTTTAATTTTCACATCTCAATGGCGGGTGTCATTACATGATGACATAAAATGACCAAAATCTTTTGGCAAAATATTCTAGATACAACATAAATCTGCCAGAGGAAATGAGAGATACATCTATATCTATATTCTATTAACAACACATGCTATAATAAGCCTAAACTAAAAAGAATGACAAATTCAAAGAAATGAGCATCTCAGAGAAAAACACCAGTAAGTTGAACAAAATAAAGTACAGGAAGGCAGTATAATTGCAAAATCCTCTTCCCACTATATTTTTACCAGTATTACCCCACCTTAACATTAATGTCTTTTTCCTCTGCTCATGTGGGCTGGTCAAGATTCTTGAAACTTTGATTCAATAATTCAAGTATTAAATTGTATAGGAAGATAGAAAATGCTTTGAAATAAAATAAAGTGCTATCAAGTTTTACAAAGTCCTTGCTTTTCTCTTAGAGACAGTACTACAGTTTTCTAACACTAACACCAATATTTTAAAACAGAAGTGAATAAAATTGTGTGTGTGTGTATTTGCTTGTGTGTGTGTTTTGTAAAAGTGCCATTTGCCTTGAATAGGGAAAAATACATAAAGAGAAAGTTAAAGAGAATTTAAGAACCACTCAGAGAGTAATTCCTTAAAGTTTTCTTTCTAATTGCAATTAAAATTTGTGGGCAGATTTAAAAAATAAATCACCAGAAGACTCTGAAAACTAAACAGCAATAGGTGATCCACCAATCATCTTTTTTGAGTGAGGGAAGTCAAAACTTGAACCACTAATGCAATAGTAGTGAGATTTTCTTTTTCTTCCTCCTTTCCCCCAACTTTGACTCAAGTGGTTAGAATTAGGGAACTGTTTAGCAAGTATGGACATTAAAATGTCCAAGGATAGTCTAACTTTCTGGACAGAGGACTGGGAAAGGAACATCTGTGAGACCAAGAATGTGGAGTCTTCATTTTTTTTCTTTTTTTGGTGTTTTCTTTTTTCTATTTTTTTTTCCTCTCATGCCTCTGCCCCAGTTGCACAAAACACAAAATCACTGCTGTCATGGTAAGCAGAGCACCTAAAAGTCTCAGAGAAAACCAATCTCTATGGATAGAAGAAAAACAACAATGGCAACTTAGATGAAGAGTGTGAAAAGAATTGCCATCTTTTTTTCCCTTTTTCTTGTAACCACTGTAGCCTGAGAGCCAGCATTGCACGGTTCTATATGTAGCTGAAACTCTGAGAGAACTCCATTACTCTAGCTAGAGGAGTCAGGAAATGGACCAGGGACAGAGGGAAGAGAGAGGAAATAGTTGATGAAATCAATCTGCTAACTCTGTGTAGGAAATAGCATAATCCGTCTAAGCTTTGCATGAGCAGTATATACCCAAAAGAGCTTACTGAAGGCTCTGATAATTGAATTACAACATAAGCCACTATCCAAGCCCAAGAATGAACACAAAAGTGGCACAAAGATCATAGCAAAGGATTTGAGAATGGAACTGACATTATAATCTGTCACCCACAGTAGATGAGGCAGACTTTACAGCACAAAGTTGAATAGATTGATCGCTTCTTAAAATAAACAAACAAAAAATTAACATTTTCCAGAAAATGTTAACAGACTGAAAATTTCAAAGCATAATATTCAAAATATACAGTATACAACCCTCAAAACCAGGAAATCTGATCAATTCAAGAGGGAAAAGACAAGATCATATTTGCCAACCCAGAGATGACCCAGATGTTAGAATTATCAAAGACTTTAAAACAGTCACTGTTACCATCCTCCATGAGAAAAAAGTAAACATGCTTGAAATAAAAGGAAAAATAGAAGTTCTCAACAGAGAAGTAAAAACTAAATATCTAGTTAAGTGGAAAAGATTAATTTTCTCCACCAAAGTTATTTTAAAAACATGAATACAATGATTTAAATTTTATATCTATCTATATATACCTATCTAAATATGTAATTTATAAGATAACTAACATTTAAAGGGGAGATTGTACACCTCAAACTAATATAACACTGTATGTTAACTACATTGGAATTAAGATTTTAAAAAATGAAAGGAAAAAATATAAAGGGGAGTCAAGAAATCTGTATAGTTACAAGCCTTCAATATTTTACTTGAGTTACTTTAAGTAGAATGGGAGAAGTCAGAATAACCAGGAAAGAGCTAATATATTGGGATACAACTAAAAAAAATCCCATAATTAAATTAGAATAGAATACTTAAATATGCTCAAATATTCTAAATGAAAGTAGGAGATTAAAGTTGAAAACAGAGGAACAAAAATCAGGAGTCAAGTAAGAAAATAATAAATAGTACACTTAAATACAAACCAACTACATTCAGTGTAATTTGTCTAAACACACTAATTGAAATAAATATTTTATGATTAGATTGAAAAGAAAGCAAGACAAAACTATGTGTAGTTGACAAGAAACTCATTTTAACTAAAATGATACAGAAAGTTTAAAAGTTTATACAAAAATCTGTACACAAATGCTCATAGAAACCTAATTTATAAACATACAAGAGAAAACAACACAAATGATCTTCACTCATCATTAGAGAAATACAAATCAAAACCCCAATGAGATGCCACCTCACACCTGTCAGAATGGCTGAAATTAACCACTCAGGAAACACCAAATGTTGGCAAGGATTCAGAGAAAGGAGAACACTTTTGCACTGTTGCAGGAATGCAAACTGGTGCAGCCACTCTGAACAGTATGGAGGTTCCTCAAAAAATTAAAAATACACCTACCCTATGACCCAGAAATTGCACTACTAGGTATTTATCCAAAGCATACAAAAATGCTGATTTGAAGGGGCACATTCACCCCAATGTTTACAGCAGCACTATCAACAATAGCCAAATTGTGGAAAGAGCCCAAATGTTCATCGACTGACAAATGGACAGAGAAGATGTGGTGTGTATGTGTATGTGTATGTGTATGTGTATGTGTATGTGTATGTGTATATGTATGCATATACATATCATGGAATGCTACTTGGTGATCAAAAAGAATGAAATCTTGCCATGTGTAACAACAGGGATGGAACTAGAATGTAATGTACTAAGTGAGATAAATTTGTCAGAAAAAGACAAATATCATATCAAATATCAAATATCATATGTGGAACTTAAGAAAAAAACAGACAAATATAGGGAAGGGAAGGAAAAATGAGATAAAAACAGAGAGGGAGGCAAACCAGGCAAACTGTGTCTCTTAAATATGAAGAACAAACTGAGGGTTGCTGGAAGGGAGGTGGGGAGGATGGGCAAAATGGGTGATGGGCATTAAGGAGGGCAATTGTTGAGATGAGCACTGGGTGTCATATGTAAGAGATGAATCACTGGGTTCTACTCCCGAAACCAATACTATGCTGTATGTTAACTAACTTGAATTTAAATAAATAAATTTTAAAAAAGAAGAGACAAGCAAACTATGGTACATATATACACCGAAATGCTATCACCCATAAGAAGAACAAAGCATTCATAGAAGCATCATCACGTATGAATCCTAAATGCAGTCATGTGAGCAAAAGAAGCTACTGTGAAATTACAGGATTCTATTTTCAAGAAGACTGTATTAATGGAGCATTTTAAAAAGACTAATGTGAGCAAACAAAGTCAGAGTGAAATTACAGTATTCCATTTTTTAAAAGACTGTATGAATGGAGAAGACATCAGTGTTCCTCAGGAGTTTACCTCGTGAGGAGAATATGATTGCGAGAGGATATCATGATAGAAATTTTAGGAGGTGATGGAACTTGTCTGAATTTTAACTGTGGTAGTCACACAACTTGTTACATTTTTAAAAACACAAAAACTTTTACAGCAAAAGAAATGTATTTTACTGTGTGTAAATAAAAAATAATTTTACAAGATAGAAAAAGAATTAAAGATATAAAATGATGATTTCTAAAAATAATGCTATGCTGTAAAAAATAAGTGTAAGTTTACATCTGTAAGGGATCTTTCTCCCCCAAACAATTAAACATTGCATTCATTGTATTAGTTTAATTTCTACTGAAATCAGGGTTTTTCCTCAAATAAACATTTAAAAGTTCTCTCAGGAAAAAAAAACAAAATAAAACAAAAAGCTAAATATAATGAAACAATAAAGTTGGACTTGATTTGAAGGGATTAGAACAGAGATCCGTGAAATGAAACTATGGAATGACAGCACATGGTCCCTGTTCGCCTAACCTTTGCTGAAGTATAGCTAGCAATACAGAGCAATATCATTTATGAGACAGAACAAAATAATTTATGATAATAAAATGAAAAAGTATCAAAAAAAGTTCACAGAGCTTCTCACTGGAAAAGACTGAGCAAAGATGGGTATCATACAAATGTGAAATCATAATGGTTAGAAGAAAGAAACACAAGAATTAGCATTGTGATTCTGTATTAGGTTCTTATCGGGAACTGTGTAAATATCTTGTAATGTGAAATGTATCTCTTGGTATTTATTGAATAAATAAACTATACATATATATGTATATATACATGTATGCATATGTATATATATACATGTACACATATATACTATGTATATATATATAGTTTATAGTTTATTTTTTTATTAAATATACTTATTTTCAAGAGAAGTTTTAAGTTCACAGAAAAATTGAAGGAAAACTGGAAACAGTTCCTATATACCTTCTTCTATCCTCACACAACCTCCCCCACTGTCAACACCCCACCATTATTATTGCAAATAATGTAATGGATGAACCTGCATTCACACATCATTATCACACGAAGTCCATGGTTTATATTAGGGCTCATTCTTGGTGCTGTAAATTCCATAGGTGTTGACAACTGTGCCCACTATTATAGTTCATAGATAATAGTTTCATTGCCCTAAAAATCCTCAGTGCTCCACCTATTTATTTTTCCCTATCCCTTAATCCTTGCCAACCATGAAGTGTTTCAATGTCTCCATACTTCATGCCTTTTCCAGGATATTATACAATTGGAATCATACAGTATGTGAGTTTTCCAGATTTCCCCCTTCATTTATTAATGTGCATTTAAGGCTCCTTCATGTGTGTTCATAGTTTGGTGGCTTATTTCTTTTTTTGGGCTGAGTAATATTCCATTATCTGGATGTACTGTGGTTTACTTATCCACTCACCTACTGAAGGGCATTTTGGTTGCTTCCAAATTTGGCAAGTATAAATAAAGCTGCTATAAATATGAATGTGGAGTTTTTGGTGTCTACATTAAGTTTTGAAATCCTTTGGGTTAACACCATGGCGCTCGACTCTAGATGATATGGTTAGAGTATGTTTAATCGTGTAACAAATTGCCAAACTATCTTCCAAGGTGGCTGTAACAAGTCTGCATTCCTATCAACAATAAATGAGAGCTCCTTTTGTTCCACATTCTTCTTAGCATTTGGAGATTTCAGTGTTTTGAACTTTGACCATTCAGGTGTAGTGGTATCTCATTGTTTTGATTTGTAATTCCCTAATGACATATAACACGTAACATATTTTAATATGCTTATTTGTGATTCATGTATCTTCTTTGGTAAGGTATCCTTTGAGCTCTTTTGCACATTTTTAATTGGGTGTTTCATTTTAATCAGGTTGTCTATATACTCATTCTTGAATTTTAAGAGGTCTTTGTGAGTTTTCGACAACAATTTTTATAAGATGGGTCTTTTACAACTATTTCATTCTAGTCTATGACTTCTCATTCTCTTGATGATGTCTTTTACACAGCAGTAATTTTCTATTTTAATGAAATACAGCTTACCAATTATTTCTTTCATGGATAATGCCTTTGGTACTGTATCTAAAAAGCCATCAGCATTCCCATGTTCATCTAGATTTTCTCGTATATTATCTTCCAGAAATCTCATTGTTTTGCATTTTACATTTAGGCTTGTGATATTTTTGAGTTAATTTTTGTGAAGGGTGTAAAGTCTATGTCTAGAATTGTTTTAATTATTTTTTTACTTATGTTTTTTTCTTCTTTTTTATGTCGATGTCTACTGTTTTATCACCATTGGTTGAAAAGACTATTTTTTCTCCATTGTATTGCCTTTGGTCTTTTGTCAAGGATGAGTTGACTATTTGGGTGGTGTATTTCTAGGCTCTTTATTCCGCTACATTGATATATTTACTCTTTTATCATTTTTTATTATTTAATTTATTATTTTGTTAATACTACATCAGTTGATCACTGTAGCTTTATAGCAAATCTTGAAGTCAAGTAACATTTGTTCTCCAAGTTTGCTCTTCTTCACCAATATTGTGTTGGTGATTCTGAATCTTTTGCCTCTCATAAGAATTTTAGAATCAATTTGTCAATAACCACAAAATAACTGCTGGGATTTTTATTTGAATTGTAGTGAAAATACAGGTCTAGTTTGGAAGAACTGGTATTTTGACAATCAAGTCATCCTATCAATGAACATAGAATATCTCTTTAGCTTTCTTTCATCAGAATTTTGTAGTTTTCTCTGTTATAGATCTTCTACATATTTTGTTAGATTTAACCTAAGTATTACTTTTTTCCCCCTGGGTCCTAATGTAAATATTATGTTTAAAAATTCGAATTGCTCATTGCTTATTGATCAATGAAAATAAGAACAGCTGAAATTGATTAAGTATTTTACTATGTGCTAGACACTGTTTTGAACACTTCATTTGTGTTATTTCAATGTATACGTCCCTAAACTCAAGGTGTTATACAATATTCCTTTGTTATTTTATAGATGAGGAAATTATAAAATGTAAAAGCCAAAATAGCTTGCTCTAATTCACTCTGCTACTAAATGACAGAGACAGGTTTTAAACTGGGGAAGTATGGCTCTTAACCATTACGCTCTACCATCACTATAGCCCTCTATATGCCTCATAAGAGCAGTTATAAGACTATGAAACTACACAGTATGTTAGGATTGCACTGCTATTAAGGGAAGAATATGAAAGTGGAAACAAACTCAGGAATCACACGATAGGAGCTTTTCTTTTGGAAATGTTACCTGCAAAGCTTTAGATTGTAAGCAAATTTAAACTTTGACTTAAATGTCTAAGCTATATTTTGAAGAGGTTCAAGGGTTTACAAGATCATGCATACATTAGAGCAAGAACATAGAAACTAATCATAACTTTTGCTGTCTTATCAGACTTCAGACTTCACTTTAATATTTGAGTTGATTGTCAGTTATGTAAATGGAAATGTGTGTTTCTGGATAAATATATAATTATATAAATTTCTTTCAAAATACGATGGCAAAGGGAAAAATGCTTTGCATCTTGTAAAACTGAAAATTTGATGTTGCTACTTCCACGGAAGCTAGACATCGTGGATTGGCATCAGAGATGTAGCCACAAGATCTGTGTGTAATTCACAATGTCAATGGATTGCTAAAAAAATATTTTAACCTGAATTGTCTCTGCTTCACACACTTGCAGACTGTGTAATTCCAGTTCACTTAGTAAATCTTCTTTGTGTCTTCTGGCTTGGATATGCTTTTAAAAGACTGGATTAGTTAGAGGGCTGGGATACTTATCTGATAACTGTGATTTTGGTACATATTTATGCATCATTTTCAGATTCCTTAATAAATTATCAGAAAAAGGATATGCTTTTTATACAAGTAGAAATCAGCTATATTTTAATGGTTGGAGGGAATTAAATTCATGGAATAGTGAAATTACCCTTGTGACGTGCTAAGATATCAACTGATAAAAATTTGTTACACACACACAACACACACACTAGTATATACAGAAGCAATATAAGTATGATATACGTTATAAATGTAAAAAATAGATTTATATATAGCTAACAAATAAGTATATTGTTCAACATAAGTAGCCATCAGGAAAATGCAAATTAAGAACACAATGATATATCACTATACAAATATTAAAACAGCCAAATAAAAACAGTGGCAACATCAAATGCTAGCAAAGATGCAGAGAAATGGGATCTATTGCTGGAGGGAGTGTCAAGTGGTACAGCCACAATGGGAAATTGTCAAATTTTTAGAAAACTAAATGTATGGTTGCCATACGTCTCGACAATTGCAAACCTGGACATTTATCTAGGGAAATAAAAAAGAAATATCTTCACACAAAGCCTATACATGAATGTACACCTCAGCTTTATTCATAATAACCCCAAACTGAAAACAACCAAAATGTTCCTGAATAGATAAATAGTTAACAAACTATGCCCCATTTTCAGCAATAAAACAACAAACTTGAACACAACCACTTGCATGAACCTCAGCACACTGTGCTGAGTAAAGGAATCCAATCTCAAGTGCTCACATAGTATATGATTGCACTTACATAACATTATATGAGTGACAAAACTATATATATGAAGAACAGGTTAGTAGTTGTCAAGGGTTAGGGATGGTGGTGGGGAGTGAGTGGGTGGCTGTGCCTTTAAAGAAGTCCTATGAGGGGAATCTGTGGTAATGACATAGATCTTTATGTTTTTTTTTTCAATATATGAAATTTATTGTCGAATTGGTTTCCATACTACACCCAGTGCTCATCTAAAAAGGTGCCCTCCTCAATACCCATCACCCACCTTCCCTTCCCTCCCACCCCCCCATCAACCCTCAGTTTGTTCTCAGTTTTTAAGAGTCTCTTATGCTTTGGCTCTCTCCCACTCTAATCTCTTTTTTTTTTCTTTCCCCTCCCCCATGGGTTTCTGTTAAGATTCTCAGGATCCACATAAGAGTGAAAACATATGGTATCTGTCTTTCTCTGTATGGCTTATTTCACTTAGCATAACACTCTCCAGTTCCATCAACGTTGCTACAAAGGGCCATATTTCATTCTTTCTCATTGCCACGTAGTACTCCATTGTGTATATAAACCAAAATTTCTTTATCCATTCCATAGATCTTTATGTTGATGGTGGTGGTGCTTATACAAATCCACACAAGGGATAAGATGAGGTAGAATGTCATACACAAATTGTATCAATGTACTATTCTGGCTTTAATACTGTATTATAATATATAAGAGGTAAACACTGAGGAAAACTGGGTAAAAGGTACTTGTGACCTCTCTCTACTTACTTTTCAACGTCTTGTTACTCTATAATTGTTTAAAAATAAAAGTTTAAAAAATTTTAGTCTAAAGTATAATACTTATACTTATAATAATTAGGAGATTAGAGAAAGTGAAAGAAATAGCCAAGGAACTAAGTATTTTATTTTTGAGGAATGGTAGACAAACTAGAGAAAGAAGGGTAAAGTATGATGATTGTCTTGAAAATATCTGAGAGATTGTTATATGGATGAACTACTAATCTTGACTTTCAAACAAAATAAATAGGATGGAGAATAAAAATTAAAATAAAGCAGAATCTAAGTTTACATTCATTGACTAGAGGGCCTTTGAAATCTTGTTTAACTGTGAGAGTAGATTCTGTGATGCTAAATTCTCCCACATGTGTAGAAATGATAACTGAGTGACCCAAAAACTATTCAAATATGGCCAAACATTTAGTTTCTGAAGCAGATGAAAGCACAGAAATAGAATCTTTCAAAATTAATGAAAGACAAAGTGGGTATATTCCTGAGTAAGTAAAGATTGAGTAGTACTCTATACACAGTTTGATTGTAACTTCCTCTTTTTCTGTTATTCACATCACTTAGTGTCATCCTGTTCCACTTAGCACCACCAAAATTGTCAGAATATGTTCTCAGTAAAGAGTCTGAAGTTAATTTTTAGTGATATATAAATGAAGAAGAGCTAAAGAATGCCCATTCCATGTAGAAATGGCAGATTACCTCTTACTATTATTTCAAGTGTTACTCACTATGTCCATTTGTGTAAGGTCCATTTCCAGTAGGAAAATAAAATGACTGAACCCTTTAGGGGAGCCTGGATAGCTCAGTTGGTTAAGTGTCGACTCTTAATATTGGCTTAGGTCATGGTCCCACGGTTCATGAGATTGAGACCTGAATTGAGTCCTGAATCAGGCTCTGCTCTGACAGCGAGGAGCCTGCTTGGGGTTCTCTCTCCTCCTTTCTCTCTGCCCCTCCCCCCCTCACATGCCAAGAGCCTGCACTCCCTCTCAAAATAAATAAACATTTTAAAAATGCCTGAACCCTTTAGATATATAAGTAATTTTATTTAGGGATAAACTAAGATGATTCCAATGTAATATTTTTTTAGATTACTTTCAGTTGTATTTTTATATTCTTTTCTCCATCATATTCTCAACTTATTAAAGATATAGGATATACAACTTCATTTGAAGGTTTGAGAAGTGTGTGAAGATACAAACTAGAATCGAATCATCATGTAGCTTTGTCACATTATATTTTTTTAAATTCCTATTCCTAGAAGGACAATAATCTTGACAAGTGTTGATATTCAAAGGATAAGCAGGAAATCTATTGTTGAAGCAAAGCCAACTGCAATAAAGAACAATCCCTTAGGGGATAATTAGTAGTATCCTTCCTAGAAGGAGATAATCAGGAGAAGATATTATTAGGGTTTTAGTTGGGAATAAGCAGAGTTGATAAAATCATAAAATTTGGATTGTGAGCCCAGGGATCCTGGTATTTGATGGATGGATGATCACGTAGTTCATCTGGACATGTCAGTTGTTCACATACTTTGTAATCTCATCTAACAGCAAGTACTGAACTTATTCTAATGTAGCAAGTATCGATCTTATCTTTCCCTATCCTCACATTGTTTAATATAGAGAAAGGAAAAGATGCCTAGTCCCAGAGTTCTTTAATATGAACACAGGAAAATATGTTGGTTTCAGTTCTCACAAGGCTTTCCTGAGAGAGAGAAAAAAATTATATGAATTCTCTAGTTTTTCTTTTACATGTCAAATGTCACACCAGAGGACTCTTATCATGGTCATTTAATTCATTGGTAGAGAACTGAAGTTAAGATTTAAAAAAAACTTTTAAAACAACAACAACAGAAAAAAACAAAACAAGAAAACCACCAGCCTCCAGAGTATGCTGGACAGGATAAGGGAAAATGAAATAGAGGAAACAGAAAATAGCTTTATTTTATTGGTGCTTCATGTTCTTTGTTTTCTCCTATTTCCCTTGGATGTGCCAAAATACTATATGAGTCAAGTATAATAGAGAGTGAAATAAAATCTTGAGAGCTGGATCACAGTGTCTTTTAGCTAAGCTAAAAAGAAAAGCTAAAAGACACTCATATCCCATCACTTCTCTTTCATTATTTTCATTAGTAGCAAGTCACTGAGCCCAGGCTACACCCAAGGGAAGGGAAGTTCAGCCTCATCTCTTGAAAGGAGGAATAAAAAAAAATTGGAGGTGTTTTGAAATCATCATAGAGGTTAAGTACATTAGGAATGCTGACTTAGAATGTTTAAATTTATCAAGAGTCGGGAAATGAAACTTTATGCATTCTTACATATGTACTTTAAGCTTATATCTTACTGTCAATGGGTGTGCAATGAATGTAACGATGTCCACACTGCTATAAAAATAGGAAGTTAATTTCAAAGGCAATGCAATTTTCTTAATTTGTATAATTTATATTTTATCAAACCTGTCTCTTTAATTTCCACCTTCATATTTGTAAGTAATTTTGAATAAAAATCAAGCCTGGAGTTCTGGGAAAGATGGTGGGTTGAATGCATGCATTAACCTATGATTCTTCCTGAAACTCCATTATCATGATATGAAAAAAAAATTGATATAAATTCAACTAAGCGAAAGAGAAGAGAAAAAGAGACAAGGGAAACACATTTTAGGAAATGAAGCGGGGGATAAATGGCATTTAAAGGCCTAATTCAGAGATCTAGATAACAACCACATCAAAAATAACATCAGTCACTGAGGAAATGCAAAATTTGAAACCACAGTTAATTGCTATTGCACATCTCTAGGGACTGCTAAAATTAAAAGGTAGTGTACTAGGGGCCGGATGGGACCCAGAACAAACAGAACTTTCATCGAGTTCTGGTGGGAAGGCTAAGTAAGAAACAATTTGACAATTTCTTACAAAAGCTAAGCAAATAATCATATGACCTAGCATAGCAGTTCTATATTAGATTCATACGTCTGTGTAACAAAATACGATAAACTAGATAGCTTAAAACGGGGAATTTATTGTCTTCTCATTCTGGAGGCAAGAAGTCCTCCTCTGTAGGCTCTCAGAAAGAATCCAAACCTTCCTTGCCTCCTCCTAGTTGCTGGTGATTGCCAGAAATCCTTGGTTTCCTTTGGCTAGCTGCATCACTCCAAATTTTGCCTTCATTTCCAAATGGACTTTTTCCCTTCTGCGTGTACTTTGTGTCTCTGTATATCCAAATGTCCCTTTCCTGACAAGGACACCAGTCACAGGATTTAGAATCTACTATATGTAGAATGACCTCATTTAACGTGATCACATCTAGAAAGACCCTATTTCCATATAAGGTCACATTTATAGGCTCTGAGTGAACATGAATTTTTAGAAGACACTATTCAACCCAGGAAAGCTCTACTCATAATCACTCAGAATTAAAACAACCCAAATATCCTTCAATTGGCAAGTGAAAAAAGTCTGCTCGGCAAACTGAAAGAATTACTCCTCATCTGTGAGAGATTCACGATTCAGTTAGAAATAAAGTCTCACAGCAGCATCAATATTAGAATAATTAAAAATCTTCTTTCAATAAGCTAATGGTATGAGTAATTAGTTTATTATTTAACCATTTACTTAGTAATCTTTACCAAATGCAAAAAATTATGAGAGGAATTAAAGGGATACAATCTAAGTAAGTTAAAAATCCTTGATGTCAAAGGAATTTAAAAGACACTAGATAAAATTGTTTTGTTTTGTTTTGTTTTTGAAAGAAGAGAAAATGAAACTGATAATGGGCTCTGTATGGACACAAATTCTTTCAAGGTTCCAAATTGTGATTTTAATTCTAATTTCTGTGTAGGTTACAACTGCCTCAGTCTTAAACCCCACTGCCTGCTTTTTAAGAGTCTCCTTGAAAGGCTCCAACTTCCTGTACCCTTGGACATCAGTGAGGAGCTCCTGAACCAGGAGGCTCCTTTAGTTCCTGTGGGTATGTCTGGTTGCTTCTGCTTTCATGATTTTGTTATTTCTTTCTCTTGACTTATCTTCTGTCATCGCAACTGCTCTGCAAATCTCATAAAATTCCGTTTAAGTCACATTTCTTCTACACGACCATCTTTTTAGTATACAATGAACTCTCCTTTCTTCAAAATATAATATAAATAGAATATTACACTTCTTTCAGTTCATCACACTAACTTTGGCAGGGCCTAAACAGCAGTACAAATGAAGACATGTATCTAAATTCAAACCAAATGTCTAAATATTCAAAGACACAAATATAGCCAACACACCATTATATCTACTGTATTTTATCTTTTTAACTTAAAACTATTTTTACATTGACACAATTGAAAGATATGTGTAAAGTTTTAATTTTATGACTAAAAAAAGCACAGGCTCTAAGGCAATGAATTTATTTATTTTTTATTTTTTTAACGTTTTTATTTATTTTTGAGACAGAGAGAGACAGAGCATGAAGGGGGGAGAGGCAGAGAGAGAAGGAGACACAGAATCGGAAGCAGGCTCCAGGCTCTGAGCCATCAGCCCAGAGCCCGACGCGGGGCTTGAACTCACGGACCGAGAGATCGTGGCCTGAGCTGAAGTCGGACGCTTAATCGACTGCACCACCCAGGCGCCCCTCTAAGGCAATGAATTTAATCAGTGTTTTCCCTGAACACTGGTAATGTTTGGATAAGTCATCAAATAAATTAATATATATCAGAGTTTAGTATATGCTCATTCCATATAAATTACTTTTTTTTATATTCATTTTGGCAAAAGTACAGTTTTATTGGGTTTTTTTTAGTAATTTAGATTTTACTTTTGTAAAAGCAAGTTGACAAATATTAAAATATTATAAAATGTTATACTTGCATTATGAACATTATAATATAAATACAAACACAAAACATCCACTGTTAAACACTGATCTCCCATGCCTGACTTGGATTTAGCTACTGAGTATATTATATTTTACAGAAAGAAACTTTCAAAGTTTTGTCAATGCTTGTAGTATATACTATTACTCCTCATCAAAATCTGCGTGAAATCCAAAAGGCTCATATTCAAGGTAGTTACTTTTTTTATTGAACATTCTAAAACATGACAGTTTGGATCAGCCTTCAGATTTTCAGGGCATGAAACATATACAAAGAGAGTACCCAAAAATATGTGTGAACACATTTAGGATAAGTCTGTTTACAAGTACAATAAAAATACCTTCAACCTTCATATCTTTCCATTTTCAGTGAAAAACAAAATACACTAGCCAAACATAAGATATTTGGGGCCAAGTTACTTCTTTGTAAAAATAATTTATCATGCATTGATCAACTCTTAATAGCATTAAAAAAATTGTATTTTATAGTTGTCAATGCATTCACACTGGTTAGTAAGAAGTGAAAAAGAAAAAAAGCGTAGAAACAAAAAAAATCTCAAACTATCCCAACTCCAGAAATAAGAAATTTTCAAATTAAGAAATAACCTTTGTTGCTTAGAAAATAAGTACTTTTTATCTCAAACTCACTCTAACTGCTTGTATAATTCAATACCTAAGAAGACTCTAGGTAAATTATTTTATAATATTTATAGGATGATACTTCTTTGGGTAGGCATATTTTACACAATAGCTTCCAATTAATGCGGGAAAAAAATCACTTGATAATTTTAATCATAATTAATGATTAATGGATTAACAATTTTCTCAGTAATTTAGATGGCATAGATCCAACAAAGGGAACAAGAATTGCTCAATGTGAAATTCTGTCCATTCCTAACACTAAGCTGAAAGTTTGCAGATACTCCACTCAGATTACATGTTTTCATGTAGGTAATTTGATCAACAAAAAAATAGGTACAAAATGTCGAGCTTTCTCCTTTTCTTTCTTTTTCATTCGCTTTTTTTTTTTTAAGAGCAGCTCAATAATTTTGTGGGTTGGTTAGTACAATACAGAGTACACAGGGGAAAGCACAAAATGGCACTTAACACTACTGCCAGTACTCATCTCATTATGGTTATAACTAAGGATAGTATTACCTTTTGTGTTATTTGCTTTTCTTTGGAACATAAATCAAAGCCATAAACTTGAACTTGAAGTATATACACATTAGATATACAACCTTATGTAAAATACTTTTCATAAGTAACCTTACATTTTAAAATATTGGAAACTGAATATGTGCTGATTTGTAGTCTGACTTAATGGAACAAGAAGAGAACAACATTCAACTAGGGAGGCTTATACTGACAATAAAGCACTTAAAGTTAAAAATGTCTCCTTCTCCCTTTGTACTTACCAGAGGCTACACAATGTCCTGAGAGGATTCATTACGAGAAAAATGGCAATCACAGCTTTAAAGACCTTGCTTTGGAAGGGACTAATGAGAAAGCAGATTGGAAAGTGAGACTTCATCTTTGTTTTCAAACGAGTGGTCTTAATTTTTCTTCTTATAGAAAAAGTTTAAATCAGTTTATTATAAATATATCTAAACCATTAATTTTTGCAGCTTTCAGATAAAGTCCAGCACTTGGTTTATACAAAGTCTATGAGAAGAGGTCAGTAGAGATCATCTAATCTTAAATCGTGACATCATCCATTCAAGTCCTTGGCATAATCCCTCTCCAGTAAGAGCATAGCATGCTTGGATATGCCACTGGTGATCTTTAATAGAAGTTAATTTCAAAAACTGGGAGATTTCTGCTACAGTCATGCATTCTTTAACATCTTGTTTACTAGCAAAAATCAGCAATCCAGCTTTCCTTAGGTCCTCATGGGCTAACATTTTATACAGTTCTTCTCTAGTTACAGAAATTCTTTCTCTGTCTGTACCGTCCACAACAACAATTACAAACTCTGTTAGTATAGTATGTGTTCCAGGAAGAACGAAGAGATTCTTGTCCACCAATATCCCACATTAAGAAACACGTATGATTAATCACTATTTCTTCTACATTACTTCCAATTGTAGGTGATGCATGTACAACTTCATTCATAGAAAATTGGTAAAGGACGGTAGTTTTCCCTGCATTATCCAGCCCAACAATGATAACTTTGTGCCCCTGGTGATCGAACAGTCTCCATTTCCTGGTGAAGAGAATTCCCCTTCTTGGGCAGCGGAACCGCCTCCAGCCACCCGAGCGCCCGCCCTCCCCTGGCTCAGGCTGAAGGGGAGGAGAAAGAGGCACCGGTGCCTCCGCCTCTGCTGCTGCTGCTTCTGCGCTGGCCGCCAGCTCAAAATGGCACTTAACACCACTGCCAGTACTCATCTCATTATGGTGATAACTAAGGATAGTATTATCCTTCCTGGGAACTGGAGGGAGGCCGAAGCCCAAGCCGCCCTGCCGCCCTGCCCTGCCCTACCCTGTGCGTGTGCGAGAACCCCGCAGCTGCTGCCGCGGCACTCGCCTGGCTCGCGGACATCGCCGCCGCGTTGTCTCAGTACAGTTTTGTTAAAGCCAGTATTTTACAGAGATTATTTTATTGAAAACAATTGCAAATAAGATGAATTTCTGAATTATTGTCAAAGAACTGCTAAGGGAAATAATCAATTTTTAGATTTAAAAATAAACAATGTACTCTACACATTCTGATCAAATATTGGAAAGGGTCAGTAAATACTATAAGTAATTCAACTTCATCATACAAATAATGGTCACTTATATCGCAATTTCACTATCCTTAAAGTAATGATATAGCTCTATTCAACGTTACAAAGAGTATTAGGCTCCATGGATGTTATCCCCACACATGCATATATGCAAATCTAGGACTGATATGACTGTTTAATGCTACAAAATGTTCCTCGTATGTGCAACTGCTGTAAATACTGAATTAAATTAGGAGTACTTCCAGGACCACAAACTGAAACATAAAAAGGCTAATTTGTCTTTGCTCTTTCCAAAGAACTTCACCACTCAAATCTTCCTTGTAGTTGGAAGGAGTATCATCCCAGACATACTGGCACCAGTCACACCCTAATGCCATCAGGCCATGGTTGCCATAGGACACACAGCTCCAGTGGAGAAGCATTCTCTGGAGCCTGAGGATGTTGCTCATGATCGTGGGCACTGAAACACAAAGTGTACCCTCCCAGTACTGAGGGCCAGATTCCAAGGTATAGGCTCCATGTGTCTTTTAAACAACTTGACGTCTTTTTTTGTTTGCGATATACAGACCCTTCCAAATAAAATACAGGATCCATCTTATCTAAGCCTATGTGGCACTGCATTTGATTATTCTTTATTTTTTCCCATTTTATGGCCCTTGAAGACAGAGCAGGGATACAGAACTTCAGTTAACTAGGCTGTGAGGAAATGATTGAGCTACATTTTCCTATAATACTACAACATAATATTCAAAATATTAAATACTAAAAATTCAAATTTAATAGGAAAAATACATAAGTTGCTAGAGAAGTTATCTCAACCAATTTATTCATGCTCTTTAAGTTTAACCTTTCATTTTAACTTGCTGCTACCTGTAAATTTACCCCAAATGGTAAAGTGCTCATTTGTGCTACTCAGAAAATATTCTCCAGCTCCTAGCAGGAGCAAAGGGCTAAGTGTCCATTCTGTGGCTAATATGTTCTGCATGGAAGTAATTTAACTACACACTTGAGATCCTACAGGTCTTTATCCCCAGCACAGCAGATGGCAGTGATCCAAGTAATGTATGTTTCATCAGCAAAGGTACATTATTGACTAACAATAAGAACACCTTCACTGATTTACAGTGGAGGTGTAGAGCCAATAAGAAATAAACTCTTCATCCCAGTCTCTCTCTCACACCCCTCTTTCTCATCACTACCGTATGGTGATTTCATTGTGTATAATTAATACTAGTTTTCTATATCAGGATATCATTTAATCGATTTTTTCTTGATATAAAATAAATGTTAATCAGCAAGGAGGAGTTGATATGTATACAACAGAATTTAACATTTTTTAACACTGTTCAAAGGAATGTTTCCTCAAAAAAAAAAAAAGTACAACAAAGTGGTACATGGATTAACAGAATCATAGGAAAATAACAAAAGCAGTGCCTTTGTTGGTAATAGAGTATACAATAAATATTTTTGATATTTTCTGTAAAGATATATTTCATATTTTATCACATCAAATCCTCTACTCCCTTTCTTAAGAAAATTTGTGAAAAGAAAAAGAAATCAACAAAATTTATAGCTGAAAAAATAAAGATCTCTAAGTGAAACAAAAAATATTTTAGCTAATGTCTGATTTTCTTGCTTTAAAGAAACTGAAAAACATATACAATGGGATTTTACCAATGTCTAAATTTATATATTAATCAGAAATATGCATTAAATATACTAATTTAGTTGGTTGTAAGCCATTACTAGGAAAGAAATATAGTTAAGAGAAATTTGTTTAAACATACTGAGGCCACAATAGTCCTATTAAAAAATATGGTCACTTAAAAAAAATAAAAGTTGGTATTCTGTTTAAGAATTGTGTTGAGGGGCGCCTGGGTGACTCAGTTGATTAAGCGTCCATCTCCGGCTCAGGTCATGAACTCATGGTATGAGTTTGAGCCCTGCATCGGGCTCTGTGCTTCGGATTCGGTGTCTCCCTCTCTCTCTCTCTTTCTGCTCCTCCCCGGCTCACTCTCTCTCTCTCTCTCAAAAATAAACATTAATAAAAAAAAAAAAATTTAATTGAGTTGAAAAAAAATCTATCTCCTTTCTATATGGATGAAAAACATAAATTCAAGAGAATCTAATTTCCTCTTATTAATAAATTGGTATAAAAAGAATGTCAACATAATATTTCATGGTATAAAAAGAAAGTCAACAAAACCAGTTACTGGTTTCAGGAGTAGAGTTTAGTGATTCATTACCTACATATAACACCCAGTGCTCACCCCAATAAGTGCCCTCCTTAATGCCCATGCCCCCATCTATCTCCCCCTCTAGCAATCCTCAGCTTATGTTTCCTTCCCTTCCCCTATGTTCATCTGTTTTCTTAAATTCCATGTATGAGTGAAAATATACGGTATTTTTCTTTCTCTGACTTATTTTTCTTAGCATAATTACACTCTAGTTCCATCCAGGTTGTTGCAAATGGCAAGATTTCATTCTTTTGATGGCTGAGTAGTATTCATTGTATATATATACCACATCTTTATCCATTCATCAGTTGGTTGACATTTGTGCTCTTTCCATAACTTGGCTATTATTGATAGTTATCTTACTACTCTCTTTCTATGTAGCGATCGTGCACAAAATAGTGCTAACTGGATTCCCGGTAAATCTGTGGTGAATTCTAACAGATTCTTACCATAGCCATAAGAAATCTCAAACTGTAGCTGAAGAAACAATTATGAATTTTATTTTTTAAGGCTCCAGAATTCCTCGACAAAATTATTTGCAAGAGAAGCTAATCTTTACTGAGTGTTAAACCTCACCAGTCCTTCGTGTTCAGTGTATTCTAAAGTCATGACTTTATTCATCCACATACTTTCTTTACAGAGCAAAAGACACTAAAAAAAAGATAAATCATTATATTTCTGTAGGAAGAAACTGATATGAAACAAGTTGCATTATTTATTACCTAGTCATGGTAACTGCCCCAAAACCCAGCAAAACTATCTTGCAAGGAGAAACATGGTTCACAGAAAAAAATGAAAAATGTCTGCATTCAGGCTTCATTTTTTTATGAGGTTCAAACATTTTTATGCGGACTTAGTTTATTGTTTTATGATTTTCTCACCACTTTTATTTCTAAGCTCCATGCACATTTAATTTGGATCTTGTATTCCCCACATAGCTATAGTACTCCTGAGTCCAGGCCATCCCGGCATCAAGTTGCAGTCAGCAAGAAAAATCTACTTTATCCAGCCAAACAGCTGAGCTATAGTATATTTTGAATAAGGCGATATAAAGAATTCTGTTGATATATGAAAACTGAATGTCCCTATGTGATTCTATGAAAACACATGACAAATTTTCTTTTAATTTGATGAACTCCAAAAATATTTGCCAATAGATGACCTTACGTTATATGCTCATAAGGTAAAAGATGTGTGTATTTGTGCACATGATGAAAGGTGTGAATATTTGTCCAAATTTGAAATCCCTTACTCTTTAGCAATTTCCCATTTGCTACACTCTCCATTTCAGAGAATTATAATGATATGAATTAACATGGAAGTTGCTCTTGGAGTCTTGAGGGATATAACAGGGAATTAAGAAGGTACTTGGGATATCAGAGTGTGGAATTAGACACAAAAATGCAAAGTAGTACTTAAATTTAAAAAGTGCCCACTTTTCTGTTTATCCATGAAACTGACTTTTGCAGATGATCACTTCTTTTCATAATGCCTGGGGCTTTTCAAAAGCTAGGAGGATTTTGCCCTGACATCTGTTCCTTATAGAAAATAAAATTAGCCTACTGATTTTACACTGTACAATTATACCATTTTAATATATTGAGAAAAGAGAATTTTAACCAATTAAATTATAACAAATTGCAAATAACTACATCACTTTATTCTGAATCCCAGTAAAGCAAATGCATCAAAAGGGAGAATGCTCACAATTAATACACCAGATTGACTGCTACTCTCAAATACCAGCATAAAAGACAGTTTTATCAAAGTATCATCATAAAAAATAAAAATATAAACAATGTTCATTTTTCCTGTTTGTCTTTAAAGTCAATACACACTTAATATTTCAAGGAGTAAACATCAGTAGACAAAAGTTTTCATTATAAAACTTACAAGATGCCAAGACATTTCCAAGAGGGGAATAACCTACTAAAAATGTCTATTTTTATTTAAATAATTTAAATTTATGTACTAGAAATGCACTGTCCAAAATGAAAGTCACTGGCCACATGTGACTAATGAACACCTGAAATGTGGCTAGTGTGACCTTAGAACTGAATTTTTTATTTCACTATTTTAAAATTGAATATAAACGTATAAATTGAAATTTTAAATTGTTAATTCAATTACTGGAAAATGTTTAAGTAAATTTGGAACAACAAGCATGTAAATCTACTTTTTAAACTCAGTTTTATTAAATCTAAATACAGATCATGTAATCTTGATGAAAATTTAGTATAAAACTTGAAATATGTAAAAATTTCAAATATTTAGTAAAAAAAGGTTTTGTACTAAGAAAATAATATAAAAATCTCTCAAGTAAGTTTTACATTGATTACATGTTAACATAATCTTTTAGATATATTGGAATTATAACTCATTATTAAAATAGGTATCTACTTTATATTTAATATTAAATAATAACATGTAAGATATGTGTTATATCTAAAAATTAGTTTCTTTTTTTTTACTGTTGCAATGTAAGTACAAGAAAAGTTAAAGTTGCATGTATTTTGCTTTATACTTTCTTCAGAGAACATTATGAAAATGATACCTATCTTGTACATGCAACTACTTTTCTGTGTTCCTCCTTTTCTCTCTCCCTTCTTTCCTTCATTTTTTATTTCTTTACAAAAAAAGACATGGCCACTTTTTTTCTAAATGTTATTTTAGTTTGGATATGTTAATATAGATACCTGTTGATTTATTCAGATAATTGTTACTGTTTTCAAGATATTTATTAGATTTTAGATTTTGAGCATTGATTTGTTATGTAAACAAATAGCATAGAAAGTAATTCTCATAGCATTATAAGCATTATAAATTTTGATGAACTTAATTATTTTCTTGTTAAATATATAAGGTACTTAAAAGAGTGATTCATATTTTATTTTCTCTTACATTGTCGTGTTGCTTCCTCAATATCCTACTCCACACCTACTTCCTCCAAAGACTGTATGTAGCACAATGATAGGAATCTTATATTTACTGACTACTTTTTTAGGATATAGTAGGAAATGGTAAAATCAAATAATATACTAACTTTTTTTGCTTAAAACTTTTCACTGAAGCAAACAAAAACATGTTTCGAGTGAAATGAATTTTGAAAACCAATTATGAAACTGGTATTTTAAATGTACTTGTTAATCTTAGGTCCAATATTCCAATATTACTAGAAGTCATACAAAAATCTCTATCTAGTCAGAGAGAGAGAAAGCACACACAGAGGAGGAGGGGCAGAGTGAGAGAGAGTGAGAGAGTGAGAGAGTGAGAGAGTGAGAGAGTGAGAGAGTGAGAGAGAGAGAGAGAGAGAGAGAGAGAGAGAGAGAGAGAATGAATCTGAAGCAGGCTCCATGCTCAACAACCATGGGATAATGACCTGAGCTGAAATCAAGAGTTGGACACCCAACTGACAGAGCCACCCAGGCACTCCTCTTTCTTTGATTCGTAATTCAGCAATATTTTCTTCTACATTTTCATTTTTTAATTTCTTTTTATTTTTAAACTAAATACCTATTTTTTGATGTGGAGCTCTAGAATTTTAATACATTTTGAGAATCTGTAAATGCCATGACAACCAATATTCAGAACAATAACACCACCACCAAAATCCTTGATGTTGTCTCTTTATACTCATATCCTAACCCAATCCATAATACATGGAAAACTGATCTATTCTCTATCACTATCATTTTGTCTCTTTCAAAATGACATTGAAAGGGAATAGTATAATATGTAATATTTTGATTTGGGCTATTTTCATTCAGGATAATGTCTCTGAAGTTCATCTCAGTTGTTTCATGTGTCAATGATTTTTTGATTTTAATTCTTGAGTAGTTTTATATTGTATGGATATACTACTTTTGTTTCTCTGTTCATCCATAGGATATTTGGATAGTCCAGTTTTATGAACAAGCAATCTTTAGAAAGTTATACAAATACTTACTATATGACCCAGGAATTCTAATCTGGCATTTTATACTAGAGAAATAAAACTTAACATTCATGCAAAAAATGTTCACACAGGTGTTCAGAGATAAATTATGATCAGGATTCCAGAGCTCTTTATATATTCTAAATGCAAGTCCTTTATTGGGTATGTGATTTGCAAATACTTTCCCTAGTTTATATTTTCATCCTCTTAATAAGGTATTTCACACATCTTTTTAAAAATGAGATCCAATTTGCCATTATTTTTTTGTTTTATGGATTTTATTTTGATGTTCTGTCTAAAATTCCCTTGCCTAACTCAGTTCCCAAAGGTTTCATCTGTGTTTTCTTCTAAAAGTTTTATAGATTTATGCTTTACATGTATGTCTATCATTCAGTTGGAGTGAGTTAGTATAAATCAATGTTTACTTCTTTCAATATGGATGTCTAATTAATTGTTCTAGCATCAAATGCTAAAAATAACATTCGTTAGCCATTGAATTGCTTTCACAAATTTGTAAAACTTCAGTTGGCCACTTTTGTAGAATTCTAATATTCTATTCTGTGTCAATGACTTAATGTATTTATCCTTTTGCCAATAACATACTTATTGAATATAATTGTTTAATAGCAGGTCTTGAAATTACTTAAACTGTTCCCCCCAACTTTATTCTTCTTTCTCAAAATTGTTTCAGTTATTCTAGGTACTTTTAATTTACACATTAATTTATCATCAGATTATATATACCTACCAAAAATCCTGTTGTGGCTTTAACGGGCATTACATTAAATATATATACATCAATTTGATAATATGAAAATATTTACTACATGGAGCCTTCCAATTCACAAACGTAGCATATACCTCCATTTATTTTGGTCTCCTTTTATTTTTTTCGTCAGCATTTTTTAGATTTCAGGAAACATTATGTTCATGGTTTGCTAGTTTTGTACCTAAGTATTTCAATTTTTTGGAGCTTCTTGCAAAATTTTAGAGAGAGACAGAGAGAACACAAGTGGAGGAGGGGCAGAGGACGAGAGAGAGAGAATCCCAAACAGGCTCCACGCTGTCACTAAGTACATAGGTCTGACATTGGGCTCTCGATCCCATGACCTGGGATCATGACCTGAGCTGCAATCAAGAGTCAGACAATCAACTGAGCCACCCAGAGACCCCATTTTGGAATTACTTTAAATGGTATTTCTTAAATCTAAATTTCCAATTGTATGTTGTTACTGTATAGAAATACAATTACTTTTTGTTTGTTGATCTTGTATGCTACGAATTTGCTAAACTAGTTATGTGCATATTTTCTAGAGAGTACTTGGAAAAGCTTACATAGGCAATAATATTATTTGAAAATGGAGAATCTTTTAGGGCACTTGTGTGTCTCAATGGGTTAAGTGGCCAACTTTGGTTCAGATCATGATCTCATGGTTTGTGGGTTCAAGCTCCATATTGGGCTTCAGATCTTCTGCCCCCCTCTCTCTCTGCACCTACCCCACTCACTCCTTCTCCCTCTCTCTCTCTCAAAATAAATAGGCATTAAAATTTTTTTTAAATAAATGTTAAAAAAAAAATGGAGAATTTTTTATGTCTTTTCCCCACATCTATGTGATTTTTATTTCTTTTGCCTGCCTTATGGCAATGGTAGGATATCTCAGTATAATGTTGAACAGTAATGATCACAGTTAATTTTTTTGCCTTTTTCCCATTCATGAAAGAGAACATTGACTTTTTAATTTTTATTGAGAATGGTGTTATATATACAGGTTTTTTTGTTTGTTTGGTAGATGGCTCTTTTCTATTCCTGATTTGCTGAGAGTCTTTACCATGAATTAATGTGAAATTTTTCTGAAATTTCTTGAAATTAATACTATGATTTTTTTCTTTAGACTATTAACATAGCAGATTACATGGACTGACTTTTCAATAATGAGTCAATCTTGCATTTTAGGAATTAACTCTACTTGGTCATTATCTACTAGTATTTTGCCTCCCTCTTTTACCTATTCATTTGGATGAATTTTGATAATTTGTGTCCTTTAAAGAATTGGTCCATCCTCAAGTGTAGAATTTATGTTTGGAGAGAGAGTTTTGGGTTTCCCTTAGTATCCTTTTGATGTTTATAGGGTCTATTGGGATACAGCCTTTCTGTATTCTTTTAATAACTTTTTATGACTAAAATGTAATAATACAAACTTGAAAGTTTAAAACAACTGAGATTTATTCCACAGTTTCTTTAGATCAAAAGTCCAGGCATGAGAGAACTATGTTCTCTGACCAGGATCTCAAAAGAATGATCTCAAGATGTTAGCCTAGCTGTATTCCTTTCTCAATTCTTTCAAGCTCAGGCAATTGTTGGCAGCATTCACTTCTTTATCATTATAGTAGGGAAGCCTCTATTCTCTTGCAAGCTGTCAGCCTGGGAACTTCTCCAGTGGTCCACACTTCCTCATCCTGGAGCTTCCCTCACAGCCACGTGATCTCTCACACTGAACTTCTGACTTCTTTCTCACTGACCTTTGGTCCCAGGTTTAGCCAGTTCACTGATTAACTCAGACCATCTGGATAAGCTCTTTTTCAATTAATTCAAAGACATCTGTCCAGAACTTTTATTTATACCTAAAAAATCATTTCTGCTATAGAACATAATATGATCAGAGGAGTGAAAGCCCATCATATTCACAGGCTATGCCTAAAATCAAAGAGAGGAAATATACAATGTGTTTACACCGGGGAGAAAAAAATGGAAGTCATCTTAAACTTCTTCCTACCACAATTTCTTTCTTTTTTTTTTTTTTTTTACATTTTGTTTACTTTTGAGAGAGAGTGTGAGGGACAGAAGAAAGGGGAAAAGAAGATCTGACTTGGGCTCTGCGCTGACAGCCGCAAGCCCAATGCAGGACTCAAACTCACAAACCTTGAGATCATGACTTGAGCCAAAGTCAGATGCTCAACCAACTGAAGCACCCAGGTGCCCTGCTACCACAATTTCCAATATTATTTTTGTCTCCTCTCAGTTTTCCTTATTAGTCCTAGTAGAGGCATATCATTTTCATTTAACTTTCCAAAGAACTAGATTTTGATGTCATTGATTTTTCTGTTTTTAAATTTCAATTTCATTGATTTCTGCATTCTTTATCTTCACTGCTTATATTCTTCTGATACCATAGGTTTATTTTCTCTTCTTTTTTCTAGTTTCTTAAATTGGAAGCTTAAATTATGGTAGGAAATCTTCCTGTTTTCTAATGTAAATGTTTAATGGTATAAATTCCCCTCTAATCATTGCTTTATCTGTATCTCACAAATTTATTTTTATGGGATTTTATTTTTGTCTACATTTTCATTAAGTTCAAAATGTTTTCTAATATCATTTGAGGCTTTCTTTTTGACTGATAGGTTGTAACGAAGTATAGTTTTTTTTTAATTTTTTTTCTTTCCAAATGTCTACTGATGTTTCCACTGTCATTCAGTTATTCATTTCTAATTTAATTTCAATATGAACTGAGGACTTTGCCTCATGGTGTTATTTTGTACTTCTATATTCTTGATTGGTTTCTGTCTACTACTTTTATTACTGAGAAAGGAGTGTTAAAATCTTGATTTGTAATTGTGGATTTGCCTATATCTCATTTCAGTTCTGTCAGTTTTTGTCTTGTATATTTTTAAGTTTTGTTGTTCAGGGCATGCACATTTAGAATTGTTATGTCTTTTTAGTAAATTAAAACTTTTATCATTATATAGTGTTCCTCTTTATCCTAGGTAATTTCTTCTGTTCCAACTTTCTTTCTGGTGTCATTTCTGTCTGAAGATTTTTCTTTAGCAATTATTTTAGAACAGATCTGCTGAAAACAGATTCTCTTAGTTTTTCTGTATTTGAGAACGTCTGTATTTTACCTTCATTTGTGATAGATGTTTTTTCCTGGATGTAGAATTAAAGCTAACAACTCTTTTAACACTTTAATATTGTTGTGCTACTTCTCTTTGTCCTCTGTAGTTTTGAAGTGAAATCCACAGCCATTCAAATTGTCCTTCCTCATAGGTAACATGTCATTTTTTTCTGGGGGCTTTCAATACATTTTCTTTGGCTTTAATTTACAACAATTTGTTTATGATGTGTGTTAGTGTGGAAATATATGGGCTTAACCTGTTTGGGGTTTGGGGGGCATTTTTATTGAACTTACAGCTTTATATGTTCTGATAAACTTTTGAAGTTTTCAACTGTTCAACTTTTACATCACCAGTCTCTCAGACTCTGAGGACACAAATGTTACAACTTTTGTGTTTCTCTTGTACATCCCTGAGGCTGTTTATTTTTTAAATTCTTAGTATTGTTCAGATGGAATAATTCCTGTCGACATACCCTCAAGTTCACTCTATCTTCTGTCATCTTTATTTTATCACAAAGCCCAATCAGTACAGCTTTCATATCTATTATTACATTCTTAGTTCAAAAATTTCCATTTTGTTCTTTTTTTAATGTTTATTTATTTTTTGAAAGAGAAAGATAGAGACAGAGTGTAAGCAGGGAAGGAGCAGAGAGAGAGGGAGACACAGAATCTGAAGCAGGCTCCAGGATGTCAATACAGACAAAGCCTGATGTAGGGCTTAAACCCACAAACTGTGAAATCATGACCTGAGCCAAAGTTGAATGCTTAACTGACTGAGCCACCCAGGTGCCCCATTTTGTTCTTTTTTTTACATTCTCTATTTCTTTGTTGATACTCTGAATTTGTCCATTTTTTAAAGTGTTCATGACTGCTTCTTGGATCACTGTGTAATAGTTAAATACTTTGCTAGAAAAGCACATCTGTGTAATTTTGTTGATGTTAGCTGACTGTTTCCATTTTAGTTGAAACTTCCTTGGTTCTTCCTTTGGGGAATAATTTTGGATCATATCTTGGACACTTTCCTTATTATGTTATGGGACTCTGAGTTTTATCTAACTTCTAAGGAGGATTTTTAATTTTTTTTAAATAGGCAATCAACCCATTTTCTTTCAAGTCACAAGGTCCAATCATCCTTCTGTGGGTTGTTGTATCAATGTTAGTTCATTTTTCAAATCCTTTGCATTGCTTTTCAGACCTTTCCTTGGTGTGCACCAGTCATTGCTCAATCTGAGTCCTCGCTGGTGGTCAGCTATCAAAGTATTTGTTATGATGATTAAGATTATACCCATGCATGCAAAAGTTGGGACGAGCCCAGTATTTCATTCTTTATGAATTTTCTTCTTGGGCTTCTTCCTCTGTATGATCTCCTGGGTACATTGTGGCTCCCTGGATCTCCCTTTTCCAATGACAAGAGGACAGAGACAACAAAATAAAGCAATAGCAATAGGTTGGAGTGAGATTGTTGATTGTAGAGAAAGCTCCCTATTCTCAGAGTTTTGTTTTTTGTGGGCTCTCATTATTGCTTCTTCCACCACTACCTGACAGTTACTTGAAATTTGGAGTGTGAGCGAACAGATAATAATAAAAGGTGGAAGGAAGGCTCCTGAATTTCTGTACCTTGGTGTTTACATCCAGGTTACAGGTTGCATTCTGGTCAAGGCATACTGAAGAAAAAAGAAGTGCTAAAGTAATTGCTACCTCCAAGGTACTTCTGGTGTTCTTGTATAATCCTCTGCTACTACTTATATTTCAGAGGCCTAAAATGCTTCTTGATGTACTGGATGTATTCACATGGATAAAATGATAGAGGCTGCTTAGTCCATCTCATCCAGAACTGGACTTCATTAACCATTTCTGATGATACACATTCTGTGAGTCGTTGGCCCGAGTTTATATCTTGCGTCTACTCTAAAAATTCTAAAATCTTTCTGTTTCCCCCTACCTAATTTCAGATGCCTTATTTAAATATCATCTTTGCTGCTTTAAGCACGCATCTACCAAAGCTTTCTTTGCTGAAAATGACTTTTAGATGACACTTGGTCATGGAAATCTAAAATTCTTTTTTTCTTAAGTTTATTTATTTATTTGAGACAGAGACAGTGTGAGTAGGGGAGGGGCAGAGAGAGAGGGAAAGAGAGAATCCCAAGTAAGCTCTGCACTGGCAGTGTAGAGCCCAACACAGGACTCCAACTCACAACACCATGAGATCATGACCTGAGCTGAAACCAACAGTGAGATGCTTGACTGACTGAGCCACCCAGAAGCCTCTGGAAAGTCTAAAATTCTCAATTATTCTTCTTCATCACATATTATTCTTCAAGTCACTGAAGGAAACAGATGATAATAATGGCCAGCAAAGGGACGATTATTAATAGATGAGGCTTGAATGCAACACCCAGTCTGAAAACTTAAACCTGGGGAGCTGACTTTGATGTTGTAGGCTTAGAAAGGCAAGGTTTACTGCTATTTTTCCCAGACATCAGTCTGATTTTCTTGATTTTTCTATAAATGTGCTTGATTTTCTACCAATGTGAGGGAAGGGTAGAATAATCCTTTCCTTGAGGAGTATAGATTTTCTGGTTTTAAAAAGGGGAAGAGATGCTTTTACAATGGACACTGCTTAAGTTAAACCCGGAATTGTTGCTACAGAGATAATGAAAGCTTTAAGAAGAATTTTTCTGTTTTTGCTTCCCAATTAGATTATTCGGCACCTTTCACATTTTAAAACTCAATTAATGAAGAACTGAGTGATTCTCCATCTGCATGGAAATAATCTGAAATGCTTGCCTTGCTGAAAAGATGTATTAAAGTGGATCTTCAAACAGAATTTTGGAGAAAGTAAATTATGTTTGAAGAAAGTTTTTCATATTTCACTTTTACTGATGTACATTTGTCTAAACTATAAGAATACTACTGTTTCATTCAAGGTTAAAATATATTGCAATGTATTTTCTCTTATAACCATGGAAGTTTTGGGGTCCAAATGTCACAGAGCAAAGTCAACTTGATTACTTTTCTGGTTGCGTGTTATGTAATTAAAGCTGTTGCACTCTGCCATGAGGAGAGTGAAGATTCTATGCTATCAGAACAAGGAGTGCTTTGGAGAATTTAGAGTCAGAAACAACAGAATTTGGGTTCCAGAAGTGTAAAGTTTGGGTTTAATTTTGATTAAAAAAAAGAAATTCAGTAAAGTTGAAAATCTATTTTCTGTCAAATTTGAATGCAATTATGATATTTAAATCACTCTCTTATTAGAAAAAATATGCAAATAAATATCACTACCCTAAATTTTTTTAAATTTGTTTTTAGTTTATTTATTATTCTTGAGAGATAGAAACAGAGCATGAGCAGGGGAGGGGCAGAGAGAAGAAGAGACACAGAATCTGAAGCAAGTTCCAGGTTCTGAGCTGTCAGCACAGAGCTGGACGTGGGGCTTGAACTCATGAACCGGGAGATCATGACCTGAGCCGAAGCCGTACGCTTAACCGACTGAGACACCCGGGCACCCCTACCCTGAATTTTTTTTAAACAAATCTCTTTATCATCCCCATTTGCCTATCTTCCACAATTAAAGGCAGCAACTGAATTAGACAGGTGTCCCCTCATGCAAGACATTCTTTCAGTCATGAATCAAAATATTGATGGCCCTAGTGACTCTCCCCAGGATTTTTAAAGTGCTGACTTTAGAGGAGGAGTTACTTTCCTACTCAGCAACTGGATAGTTTTTAATGAATAACTTATACAGCATTCTCCACGTTTCAATTACATTTGGAGTAGCTGATGCATAAACTCATTATTGACTCAGGATCTTGAGTTTTAAAGCAGTTTGCAAGGTATTTTTAAATAATGTTTAAATTGTACCTCTTTGATGTCACTACAATTATTTTCAAAGTGCCCATATTTTACCTGCATTTCTGCTCTAATTTCTCTCCTTGCATTTCCAAACAGCTGTTCCTTCCTTTTTTCAATTGCTCTTGTTTTATAAGCACCACTAATGAGCCAGTGAGAAGTCTACTGAATCCCCCCAAGCTGTAATAAATGTGAAGACAGAATTTTAAAACTAACTTTTATTTGTACACCATTTAAATTCTAAATCCAAAGTTAAACACACACACACACACACACACACACATTACTGAAGCTAATTTTCCTTTTTTCTTATTCATGAGAAACAATCCTTGGCTTCTCTGAATGCATACAAACATATAAAGTACTATTTTGCAAATAATAATGCATACACAGAGTTTGCATAAAACAAAGCCAAAACATTTTGTTCATGTGTACATAGTGAAAAAAGTGGGCAGTTGACTATACAGAATGATTTAAAAGGTTATATTCTTTGTACAGATCCACATCTGTGCCACACAAGAAAATAGTATCTCTTAACATCTTGAAGTTCCATGGTCAAGTTCTGCTCACCTGAATTTTCAAGTCTTCTTAATCTTTAAAGTATCTTATATGTCTGCATACTGTCCAGTATCTGCCATTCCTAATTGGTCTGTGAAATCAATTCTAGCATTTCATAGGTAATATCTTTAGGATCACCTTCATTCCAAGATCTTCAAATCTTCGCACAAATTACTCTGTTCTGATTTCTAGCTACTCATGACATGTTTAGATTTAATTACCTGAGTTTGAACACTGTGTTTTGATTCACATCAGCAATTTTGGGGGAATTTTTACATTTGCCACTCTCAGGTGTACACATGATGGCTTAAAGGCAAGAGTAAACAATTCAGATAGGCCTAACCATGGTAACGTTATCTTCCTTGGCCACTGAGGATGACATATTGGCCACTTGCAACCTTTAAGTGGTTATTAAGTAAGTGGCAAACTGTATTATACATGCAGAAATATATGACAATGAGAGATGAAAACACAATGGAATCAGGGCACAAGAAAAAATGCAAGATTAGTGAACAATGATGAAGAGACAGTGTCAAAATGTCAATAGCTTAGAAATCTACACTCCTGTTTTAAAAAAAAAAAGTGGCCAGATGAAATGACTCATTGAGTGTCCTGTCCTTGAATCCATTAGAAACTGAGGTTTCATGGTTATCTGCCACCCCAGAACCTGGAGACACATGTACATCTGGAGAGTCACAACTAATAGGATCAGCAACTGCTGGAGCCATACACTGTTGGGGACACTTAGATGGTAATTTCGATGAACTGTTGGAGGCTGAGTATAGATGTGCATGTGAGTAGATCCCAGTCTGAGAGGGATCCCAACACCTTAGCAGAATTTAGCTCCAGGAGCCTTCCCAGGTTCTCACAGTGAAAATCCTAGAAGAATGCACTAATAATTCCAGCAGGGAGAAGGGAAGAGTAATCACTGCCAAATATACTCAGTCTTCTCTACAACACACGCCTCTGCTTTGGGGAAAATACTCCGGGACCTATATCTCAGCTGTGGGAAGGGCATTTATTCTCTCTAGTGTGTTCAAAACTCTTCTTCTGGTCAGAAAGATTTTCAGCAGAGTTGTAAGACAAGGAAGAATCTAATGGAAAATGCAGATGCCTGGAGACAAATCAAGGATTTAGCCCTGACCCTTGATTACAGTAGCCCTCCTGGCCATCACCCATACGATATAAACTATAGATAACAACAACTATACTCACTGTGAGGAGTTACTTTGTTTGTTTGTTTGTTTGTTTGTTTAATATGAGGTGACTTAAAAAATTATTTTTTAATGTTTATTTATTTTTGAGAGAGAGAGAGAGACAGAGCACAAGCAGGGGAGGGGCAAAGAGAGGGAGGCACAGAAACTGAAGCAGGCTCCAGGCTCTGAGCTGTCAGCATTGAGCCCAACATAGGACTCAAACCCACAAACTGTGACATCATGACCTGAGCTCAAGTCAGATGCTTACCTGACTGAGCTACCCAGGCGCCCCCAAGAGGTGACTTTTTTTTTTGAGAGAGAGTGTGTGAGCAGGAGAGAGGGGCAGAGGTAGAAAGAGGGAGAGAGAGAGAGAGAGAGAGAGAGAGAGAATCCCAAGCCGGTTGCATGGTCAATGCTGAGCCTGACACAGGACTCAATCCTACAACCTTGGGACCATGACCTAAGCTGAAATCAAGAGTCAGATGCTCAGCCAACTGAGCCACCCAAGTGGCCCAGAGGATTCACTTTTAAAGAATAAGTGTGGTGGCCCAAGTGAAATTTCATTGAACAATAAAAATTGATCCTCAAACTTTATATGGGACTTGCATTTTTAGGACATTAAAATCATAGAATTCCCTTAGTTGGCTTTGTAGAGATTATAATATGTCTTAAAATTCAGTATCCCTTGGACACTTGGAGCATCTATTTTATAATCTTACGTATGTTAATTTAATCAAACCTGTGGGCTTTTAAAAAAATGTTTGCATAAACAATTTAATAACACTACTGGTACTACACATGAATAGGAAACAATGCCTTTTGTACTCTAATCAGGTATATCACACCTATTTTCACATTTTGTCTTTAGTTATAAACTATTAGAAAGCATAAAAATCTGGTGAACAAGTTACATAGGCCTGTTGTGTTTTCTGGTATTGACACTAACATAGTTCACCTTTTTATTATTTATTATAAGCATATTTTACAAAGCCCTCCCTTGGAAAATCCTTTTATTTACTTTAGTAATTATTTCTCATTAGTCCAGATTATTCACATTTTCACAGCTCTTCTAAATGGGGTCTCATGTAATGACATGAGCCATCATACCTGAAAATTAGTAATGTCATAAAGCAAGTTCTGCTACTGGATAGGTTCAAATACACAGTGAAGAAAGACATTAGGTTCTATTTGCCAGGCTGAAAAGAGTTTGACAACTCTGTAATGCTGCTTTGGAGCAGACATCTTCAACCATACTGAGGGAAGGATTAAAATCCAGTCCTTACAACTTGCTATTGTATTTTGAAAATAATAGAGACTTGGCTAGGAATCTCCATAATCATTGCTGGATTAAGCAAAACACAACACACACACACACACACACACACACACACACACACACACACACATAAACACCTGCTAAATCTGTTTAATCTAGCATCAGGTAATACAAATGAAAGGCAATTCTTTAGCCCTTTTTATTGTACACACATATGACAGAGAACATTGGAAGACACTAATCTAACTGCTGTCAGATTTCTGTCTTCCGGAAATGGAAAGTACAAATCCAGCAAGGATCCTACTTCCTGATGGTTGTTGTAGCATATTTTGGTGGCACTATTGGTTGTAAGAGATAATGGAACATCTCCAAAACCAAGAATCTCTCACAATCTTCCCACAGAGCTATGATTAAGGCTTCTTGGGACCAGCTCTCCCTGAGAACAGTTCAGCATTAGCATAGGTGAATACATATCTTAGAGTTCAAGCCCTGACTCAGAAGCAGTAGTTGCTAAAGTGCCCACACTTGTTTCTGTATGTATGTTTATTACACAAGTATTCACCAAGAGAAGGACATATAATCACCAAAACAAACACAGTGTGGGAGCATGTGAGGCACCATTTCTGGCAGTGGATACTGTCTGTTATTCCAACCCTTCCAGATCTCCTCGTGACACCCATAAAAGTTCTCTTTAAGGTGAGGGCAGCTTTTGGACTGTCTAATATAGATCAGGCTAGATGACTTTATCTGACTTTAAGTAAGTATATCATGAGATGGGATACTGACCTGATTATTTTGAGTTCATAATTATTATGATGGGCAGAATATTTGGAAATATACATAGATTATCTCGGAAAAAAAGAAGAAAAGCTGCTAGATATCTTTAAAATCTCTTATTGTTTACCACAGCATCATGAGATAGACATTACCTGATTTACCATCAGGCAAATAAGGCTGGAAAGTAATTTTCAAATTGCCCCAAGTCAAACAGATAGTAGTCAGCAGTGAAATTGTGGTTTGAACTCTTAGTGTTACACAAAAACACAGATATAGATTTGGGCTCCACAAAATCATTTGCCTTTCCTACCCTGCTTATGGAAATATGAATTTCATGAGAGACACTAGTGAGTACATTCAGCTATGCTCCTAAGAAACATCCATTATGGAGATGGGAATTTGATTAAGTAGGGAAAACTTTGAACTACCTGAAGAGTGAGAAATAAAATAAATACATTAATTAATTAATTAAGGTCAGTGAGACAAAAGAACTTCAGTAAGAAAAATAAGAATTATCAGAAAGCAACTACAGCCTAAATAAGAAAGTGGGACTGTGAATGGGGATGAGGATAATAGATAAAAAAAGGTAAACTCTGTTAGTTAATTTTGCTGGGTTGAAGGATATAGTTGTAGCTAAGAACTGTCACTTTTCCAATGCCTCTAATTTTCTCTTCTCAGTATTCAGCCATGTACAGAACACTTTTAGAAATAAAATATTTGGGTGATAAAGTACAATCTCAGTAAGTGAGTTAAAGGCATGGTAGTTTGAAGGAAAATGTTTACCATGGGGCTATATCTAACTTATACTTTTGTAATTTTAGCAGGTCACCTTTTGATAATCCTTCTTTCTTCTCATTTATCTTATTAGAGAAGCAGAAAAAAATCAAATGGTTTCTAGAAAGAGTAGAAACCACATATTGAAGAACTGTAATGCTATATATGAACACAAAAACTATTAGTGTGCTTCAATTCCTCAAACTATATATATATATATATATATATATATATATATATACACACACATATATATGTGTGTGTGTGTGTATATACATATATATGTGTGTGTGTGTGTGTATATATATGTGTGTGTGTGTGTGTGTGTGTGTATATATATATATATATATATATATATATATATATATATAACTCAGTACAAAGTCCTCAAACTCTCTGTGTGTGTATGTGTATATATATATATATATGTATATACATATATATATATAAAACTCAGTACAAAGTCACCAAATTACTATGACACCTACCAGTTCTGATTCTTTAAACAGTAATTATTTCATGTGTCTTCTTTTTTTGAGAACAGTTGACAATGTTATATTAGTTTTAGGTGTACAACATAGTTATTTGACCAGTTTATATATTATGCTATGCTCACCACAAGTGTAGCTACCATCTCTTACCACACAATGTTATTTCAATATCATTGACTATCTTCCTTATACTGTGCCTTTTGTTCCCATGACTTATTCTTTCCTTAACTGGAAGCCTGCACCTCCCAATCTCCTGCACCCATTTAGATGCTCATCACTCTCTTCTGGCAGACAACAGTTTGATCTCTTTACTTAAAGGTCTGATTCTGCTTTTTGTTTGTTTATTCATTTTTTTAAATTCCACTATGAGCAAAATCATATGGCATTTGTCTTTCTCAGTCTAACTTATTTCACATGCCTTAATACCCATACTACCCAAAGCAACCTACAGATTCAATGCAACGCCCATCAAAATACCAATAGCATCTGCCACAAAAGTATAACAAATAATACTAAAATTTGCATGGAAACACAAAAACACTGAATAGGTAAAGCAATCTTGAGGAAGAGGAACAGAGCTGGAGGTATCACGATTCCAGATTTTAAGGTAGACTGCAAAACTACAGTAATCAAAACATTATGGTACTGGCACAAAAATAGACACAAATCAATGGAACATAAGAGAGCCCAGAAATCAACCCACACTTAGATGGTCCATTAATCTATGACAAAAGAGGCAAGAATATACAATGGGGAAAAGACAGTCTTTTCAGTAAATGGTGTTGGGAAAACTGGACAGCTAAAAGTAAAAGAATGAAACTGAACCATTTTCTAACACCACACACAAAAATGCCCATGTATCTTAACATCAAAACATTTTCCCCCTGATTTTTTCTCTTCACTTTTGGTGTCTCTGCTTTTCCAGTATGCAAGACATACCTTAGGGTGCAAATTATTATAATTTGTTACAACTCTGAAATTATTATAATTGAACTGACGTACTTACAAGGTCGGGTGGTCATATTGTTGGAAGCTGCTGGCCTCCTTTTACAGAGATTTTATTTTGTATATTTCATCAAATTCATGATGCCAAAAATTGTAAGAACGTTTTCAATCTTCTGAGTCACTAAAAAATAATAATAGCTTCATGTTAAACCATGATCCAATGCTGTTTAAAAATCTCTCATTTCTTTTATATGTATTGAATGAATATTTGTATAGTTATTTAGACCTAAGTGTAATCATATACCAATCTTGTGAATGCATAAAAACAAATTTTCAGTAAAATAGTTTATTTAGATATTCTAAAACCTTCTCGCATTCAAAATCCAAATCTTCTGACATGGAATATTTATTGTTCTTATCCTGCTGATGACATCATCCTCTGTTCCATGAGTACCATTAGTGATGCAGCCTTTGTTAATGCTATTTCCTTTGAGATATTATTCTCTTCTATAAGATAGGTTCATTTATGCTTATACAGCGCTTTGAACAATCCCCTCTACCATATATTAGGTCTTAAAGAAAGATTTCACTTGCAAGCCAAAGTCACCTAAACAATCGCAACTCTTACTTGTCCTACTGTCTTACAGAGAGGAGTGCCAGAAACATGTTGCTTTGCTAGACATACAGTGAGGGAATGCGATCGAATGGAAGGAACGTATTCCATCCCGTTACTCCCACTTCTTCCTTCTAGAACACTAATGAAAAATAACTACTACTGGGAACATGAACAGGCTGCTTCAGGACTTAGGCAGTCTGGATTCAGGCATCAGCTCAAATTTTGTCTGGGAATGCCAGCTGCCCCAAATCTGGGGATTTTAGATTCCTTGCGATGTTCAACTCTGGGAGCAGGAAGACACCAAAACCACAGAAAGCTTACCATGGATGGAGCTCATTCTACTGGGATACCAGGGAGCCCTGAATTCCAGGTAACTCATTATCCAAATCACTAGAGTGAGCCAATCTTTCAGAGGAAGTTTTGTACATCCTGCTCCTTGTGTCCTATTGCACCAAGATGCTAACATCTCTGTGAGTTTTGATTTTGGTATCAGAAAGTTGCAGACAAAAATGAACACTCACATTCCATTTTTAAGTGGACCTGAAATATTTTGTTGACTGAAGCACTGATGAGGTACAGTTGTCCTGTCTTGCCACCAGGAATATCAACCAAGTTCATGGCAACTCTTTCAAGATTGCTTCCTGGATGTCAGCAATTGCAAGAAGCCACAGATTATAAAATACAGCCCAATTTCTATCATGCCAAAATGTGAATGATGTAAGTGTTTTAGGATCTTTAAAATATTTGCTCTTCACACATTCTCCATTCTCCCCCTTTTCTCTGTTTAATACAAATTGAAAGAAGGGAAAATATACTACAGTCTCATTCATAAGAACACACTAGGGACTCAATGTGTTATCAAACCAGAAGCCTATTAAAGTTTAAGAGAAAAAGTAATATTTGTCCCTAAGAATTACTGATTAATTTTGTACTCTGAGGCAATAGAGGACAAACATATTTTGATTGTCACTCAAATTTTGAGGATTTCACTGGGACAGCCTCTCCAGTTGACAATCCTATGTATGTACTGTTAATTTACATTTACAAAGTTCCGCATTCACAAGCGAGTGATAATCACTTATCCAACATTCTTAAAATAACCACTATGTGTTTATCACATAAACCTGAGTTTTCCTCAAATCTCAAAGTTTAGATAAATATTATTTCCTCAATTTCATAGATGAAGACATTGAGGTTTAAAGGGTTTCATTTTCCAAGAACATTAAACTATCAAGAGGTCAACTTGGCTTTCAACCCACATCTCTCTGACTCTATCACATCATCACATGTGGTCTTCTGCTTACCAATTAGCAATATTCAGAAGGGTTAAAAAAAATTGCCTGAGATCACACACAGTAATTGTTAGATTCAGACTCTAGTCTAGGCTCTGCCAGTCAAAATGGATGTTTATTTTGTGTTCTTCCACTTATTTTACAGTTACCTGAACCGTATGCCTGAATCTGCTCAGTCATTATCCTTGCCTTGAGGGGTTTTCCAGTCTTATGGCTCTTGAACAGAAATCATAAATAAGCCTAGTAACTCTGTTCCCTTAAAACTCATATCTATTTATTCTTCTCCCATGCACTTCTTGAACAAGACAATCTATAAAGGTTTAACATTTGGTTAGATTTGAAATTTTTATTATTAATCTGGCTAAGTAGTTTACAGGTTTGGGTGACTTTATACACTACTGTTACATTTGATATATATGGACCATCAAGTTTCTTTTTTGATTATTCTTTTTATTAAATTGATTACTTTTTTCCTCTCAAAAGTTCCTCAGTAGCTCAAATAGGATTAACGAGTTATTTCATTTCTTGGCTTAAAATTTTATTCACAACTAAAATGAGAGATCCTCCTGAAAGTGACTATATGACATCATATGACTATTAGGAATATTCTTAAGAAGCATGGATACCTTAATTTAAGGAAGTGCATCCACTGACAAGTTGTACTCCCTGAGCAGAGAAGCTGACTTTGAGACTGAGAAGCTGATGAGAATCAAGAATGCTTCACCAGTGAGTATGGAGCCACTGCCAAGAAGACAAAGATGAGGACTGAATCCACACACTGAACTGGACACTGAACAGGTTCTATGGATAAGCACAATTTTATAGGTGAGGAAGCTCTAATGTTTTTGCTATGGTCATGTATATTATTATCAAGCCTCATGAAAAGTATAAATCATCCCACAGTCTACAGTTCCTTTTACCTGCACCTCCCACACAGAAGTTTCATCAAAATTTAAAAGTGCTGACCATGGGCATCTGGGTGGCTCAGTCGGTTAAGCGTCCGACTTCGGCTCAGGTCATGATCTCACGGTCCGTGAGTTCGAGCCCCACGTCGGGCTCTGTGCTGACAGCTCAGAGCCTGGAGGCTGCTTCAGATTCTGTGTCTCCCTCTCTCCCTGCTCCTCCCCCATTCGTGCTCGCTCACTCTCTCTCTCTCTTTCTCTCTCTCTCAAAAACAAATAATAAAATTAAAAAAAAATTGCTGACCAGATTTTAAAATAGTACTTGGGGGTGGTCAGCAAATATTCTCTTGATTGAATTTTCAAGTTATGTCCAGAAAAAATAGAGTTCAATAAAATGCTGAACTGTAAACTAATTTGCGAGGGTTGATGTGCAATGAGAAGATTCCAGGGAAAGAAGCAGTGCATATCATCTAGCTATCTTTCTTTCTTGTTATCAGCTATACAACTGACTGTGGAGTCTCAGTCATCTCATTTATAAATGAGGTTTCCAGCAATTATTATCATATTTGGGTTTGAAAGAGCTGGATCTAATATTTTATGACTCTTTAATTTTCTGTTTTCTGAGCAGAACTATTTGTTGGGCACACTTGAAACGCAAAAAAAAAATTTATAGGGGTTAATATGATCTTGTCTTGCTTTTGATGCATAATAATTTGTATTATAAAAGCTTCAGAAGTAAGTACATAGTGAAATTAATCAGTGAGAACAAAGGGGACATTTCTGCATATGAATAAAAGCTTATATCACAGCATACAGCTAAACTCTGCCTTTATTCAGGGTACTTATTATGTCTCCTGAATTGGTTTAAATAATTCTTAAGGGGGCATATCACACAACAGGAGTTCCAGAACCCAGGAGATTAACCAGTATAAGTAAGTCCTTAAGAACGTCAGACATGTCAATGTTTGAAAGTGATCACAAGGAAGGGAGAATGGGAGGCACTAAGAGCATGTGAGAGATTATGAGTCTTCTTCCTGAAAGTGATTTATGCTAAGCAGAGTTATTTTCAGTAATGAGCTTTTATATTCAATTATATTCATTTTAAATATAGTGATTATGTAAAGCACATCCATGTTGGTTTACTCCAAGCTCTTTAAATCCCCTAAACCTATCTAATACCACTCTTCAACTTAGATACAAAGAAAAATCTCAGCATCTGCCTGTACTAAGCAATCACATACCCAGCATCCTACCTCTCTGATTTCAATCCTTTTACCTTAAAATATGTTCTATCAAAACATACAAAAACAGAATAACAGATTTTGCCAAATTGTTCACTATTATGTTACTCAAACTACACATCCTGTAGCAGTGCACAGAAGTTTCTATTGCTCTATACCCTCATCAATGTTTATGAATGTCAGGATTTTTTTCTCAAGATATTGGGTAAAAATAAAAATGTGTATCTCTTTACTTAGTTTGCAGTATGTTGAGTCTAAAAATACAGAGAAATTCTTTTATATTTAATTGGCATTCTGGTTTCTTACTTTTGTATATATTTGCCCATTTTCTAATGAGTTGTTTGCCTTTTATCTATTGATTACAAAGAAGGATAACTGTATATATCCTTTTATAGATATCCTATATATACATATACCCTTTGTTATTCATACATGTCACAAATATACTCCTCAAATTTGAGTCCACTTTTTACCTTTTTTGTTTCTGACCTTTTCTGTGCTTTTAGATGTGGGTTAAAAATAAAACATAATAACATTTATGTTTCATATGACTCTTTGTGCCCTAATTAAGGCATTCTTCTCCATTTTCTTGTCATAGAAATAAATGCCTATGTTATTGTCTTTCCTTACAAAATGTAGCATTTTTATTTAGGAATGTAATCCAAATGAATTGATTTTTCCAAGTGATTCAAGTTTGAGATAGTCTTTATCACAGAGAAACAACTGTCCACGGCACCATTTTCTTACATCTCATCCCTTTCGTCAGAGTATTATACTGCATGATTGACATCTATCAATATCCAAACATGCATAGGATTCACTGTGTACCCTCATTCTTCTTAAATTATGTGTTTATCACTGCCCCAATACCTCACTTTATAGTGTACTCTAGCTGATATCAGTGAAGGCAAGTTCTCTAGCCTTACTCCCTTTCAAAGCATTCTTGCCAATCTTGGACTATGTGCTCCTCCATATAATACTTAGAATAAGCTAACTGGGTGCCGTTAATAATAATATTAATAACAAAATATTTGAATATTTAAAATTACGGATTAAGATGGCAAGTCTACATCACTGTAACAGTGTCTTCTCATGTGGACATATAAGGTATTGCTCCGTTTACTTCAGTTTTGTTTTGTTATAAACATTTTTATAAGATCTAATCCTTAACGTCTTATTTTCCAGCAATTTCATTGGCATCAAATTAAAAAATATTTTCCAACTTCTATCTGTAAATATTCAAGAATTAAAATTGATATGGTTTTTACACTTGTATTCCCAAATAATATTACTATACCTTATTACTTCAAATAAACTGTTTTCAAATTATCAATTTTTTCCTTTGAAGACAATTAAATCTCCACAAGGATAATTAAATAAATAATTTTTCTACTGCCTGAGACCACCAATACAATAAATATAATTAATGATAACAGATGTATATGTATGATATTTTAAAGAAATATTCCTACTGTCTCATCTCTCTGGATAATATTTGCTTTATTTATCTTTTTTTTTAAACGTTTGTTCATCTTTGAGAGACAGAGACAGAGCATGAGAGGGGAAGGGGCAGAGAGAGGGAGACACAGATGCAGAAGCAGGCTCCAGGCTCCAAGCTGTCAGCACAGAGCCCGATGTGGGGCTTGAGCTCATGAACTGTGAGATCATGACCTGAGCCGAAGTCAGACACTCAACTGACTGAGCCACCCAGGCACCGCTATTTATCTTTTTTAATACGTTATCACATCGAGATCATCTTTTTCCACACTCAATGTTTCTATATTTGGATCAACATCTATCAATCTACTTTGTAAGATTTGCCTTTTGAATTACATTTTATATTTGTTTTCATTTTTATTTTTATTTTGGTTTAGTTTTTTTGTTTGTTTGTTTTGTTCCTTTCCTACATTGGCCACTGACTGTGTTTGTTCGTATTACTTTATCGCTTTATTGTTTATCTTAAATTAAGATGCCACTTAAAAGATCTAAATTTATCTGTTGCTTTCATCCAAATTTCAAACAATTCAAGAATTTTGGAATGCTTAATATCCCACTATCCTTTTCATGGATTACATGATATTATTGCTCTCTCTATATATTTAGTTTTTGTTTTGTTTTGTACTATTGCAGATAAATACATATTGATGTAAAACCTTCACATTTTTCTATAGTGACTCTTCCTTCTTGTAATTCAGACTTTTCTTTTGGAATATTTTATCTTCTTCCTGAATACGTGTTTGGGGTTTTCTTTGCTGATGGTCTACTACTAACTTTTATATTAAATGATAATTAATATAAATAAAAGTGCACAGTAATTTTATCTCAAAATTTGAAGTTATTTTCCCACTGTGTGCTGACATACCTCTGTGCTAGAAAGATATTCTTTTAATGTTCATTTGCCAGTCATTTGCTTTTTTCTCCTTTCTCCTTCTCCTTTTTTCCAGAATTTCAATGGCAATATGCTTAGATGGGAGTTTATGTTGTTTTCTCTTTATCGATATTCACTAGGCTTCTTGAATTTGAGGCTTGACACCTTCCATCATTGCTGGTACTTCCAAAGTGATTATCTCTAAAAATTACCTCTCCTTTTTTGGTGTTTTTCTTTTCTTTTCTTTTCCTTTTCTTTTCTTCTTTCTTTTTTCTTTTTCTTTTTTTGTCAGTTAAATGACAATTGTTTTAGGGGCACACGGGGGGCTCAGTCAGTTGAGCCTCTGACATCGGCCCAGGTCATGATCTCACGGTTCGTGAGTTTGAGCCCCGCATCGGGCTCTGTGCTGACAGCTCAGAGCCTGGAGCCTGCTTCAGATTCTGTGTCTCCCTCTCTCTCTGCCCCATCCCTACTCATGCTCTGTCTCTCTTTCTTAAAAATAAATAAAACATTAAAAAATTTTTTAAAAAATGACAATTGTTTTAGACCATTTCATTCTACCCTGTGTGCTTCTTAAATTGTCTACCTTCTTCTATATTTATCTTATAATTTGTATTACTCATCACGTCTACTTTTCAACGTGCTCTTCATCTGCTTTTGTTTTATGCCATTTGGTTTGTTCATTGAGTTTTTACTTCACTAATTTTTTCTTTCTAAACAATCTATTAATGATTTTATTTTTAATAGGTTTGGCCATTTTTGATGATTCCCTATTTCTTGAACACATATTCAATCTCGTATATGTGTTCTCTTCAAATGTATTCACTGTAATTATTTTGTATTTTTAAACTTGCAGATTTTAAGGATTTAAGTCTGAGGTTTATTTATTTATTTCTGCTAAGATTCTGTTATGATGGCAAGTTTTGTGTGTGTGTGTGTGTGTGTGTGTGTGTGTGTGTGTGTGTGTGTGTACACCAAGCTCAGCACTCTTTAAATTAATTTATGGACTTGGAATTTTCCTGATCATTCAAGTGTTGTCAATTGAAATGCTGAATCCAGATGAGGGAATAGCTGTGCTTTTAATTCCAGGGACTGATTTCAATATATTTTCTGCTTGAATTGTAGGACAAGAAGAGTTTTTTGATTGCCTTCCTTTGCCACTGTGGGAAATCCTACTCTTTCTCAGAAGGAGGAGCATTTTGACATTTATCTTTAGGTGGAGTTTTCCATTTCAGCTTTGTACTTTTAAAGAGCTCAAGGAATTATTTACATTCCTGGAGTTGTAGTTAAAAACCAAATTTCTCTTTCTTGGTACTAGCAAATGCCTTTAGTTTTCATTTCCTTTACTTACTTATTATTTATTTATTTATTTATTTATTTATTTATTTTTATTTATTTATTTTTCACCTGGAAGTCATCCTACTTTCATTTTTTTTTAGGTATCCATTTATAATGATTAGAAAATATATATTATCTAGCATGTCTGTGTATTTAGCAGCAGGCATTCCTACGCCTTCCCTTGCCCACCAATACTCAGTCTTTCTTTTTCCAGCAATGGAAGTCTTCTGATTTGGTCCCTATTTGCTTTCTCTTCACTTCGTATCTCTATTCTGACACAGCAGGCTACTGTCTATAGAACCAATTTTATTTCTTATCTGTGTCTACATTCTTTTAAAGCTCTACATTTAGACTTTAGTTTATATCAGGTACTTTGTCTTTTCCTCCTCTTTCAATCAATAATTTTTATGCTTTCAAGACCCTGAATGTGAGGTACTCAAACCTCATTCTACATGGATAACTTCAGGTTCCTACCCTCCAAGAGTGATGAATTCAAATTCTCTATGCCTAATATTTAACATAATGCTTTTTCTGACCTCCATAGATCCCATCAGTCACAAGGGCTATTACCTGCATGTGACAGCTTTTTTTTATGGGATGTGTTTACCAGTTTTAATGCTGGACACAAAATAAGGAGGCAGACAATATTGTTCATGATAGCCATTTGGGGGGGGGGGCAGTTAGGCAAGCATAAGTATTTGTTTGCTATAATGTAAGCTATGTAAACAAAAATTTCAGTAGGATATTTTAAGAAGATGTATGGGGCTCTCGGATGGCTCAGTCAGTTAAAAGTCCGACTTTGGCTCAGGTCATGTTCTCAGGGTTCATGAGTTCCAGCCCCGCATCAGGCTTTGTGCCTGACAGCTCAGAGCCTGGAGCCTGCTTAGGATTCTGTGTCTCCCTCTCTCTCTGCCCCTCCCTGACTCGTGCTCTGTCACTCTCTCTCTCTCTCTCTCTCTCTCAAAAATAAACTTTAAAAAATTAAGAAAATTTTAAGAAGATATAATGTAGGTGCACAATAGTAAGAATAATAATTCACATTTATATGTCCTTTATTTCTATTGGCCATTTATTTCTTACAGCAACCCCAGAAACAGGCATTGCTAATTTTATTTTTTGATCCATTTTTACAGATTAAAAATCCCAAAGCACAGAATGGATATGTGATTTGCCCACATACACACAAACTATAAACTTTGAGCCAAGATTTAAACCCAGGCAGTCTGGCTTCAGAATCTGAATCCTCATTCCTACATTACCATATCATGAGGGAATGAATATAAACAGAATGATGTAAAAGAGAAATGTATAAATCAAATTATATAATATAGTGAATAAAGCAAAGTATATATAATTTGGAGGTATCTCTCACAATGATTAACAAACGTGAATACATCAACTATGAACCCAAATCTATCTTCTCCTTATTTTTCTGACTTTTGTTTACTTTGAGTGGTAATGCCATCTACTTAATCACTTATCTCAGAAATCCTGAAATCCTGTGTATTTCTTCCCTCAGCCACTTCCTACACTCCATCATTTGTCTCTGATTTCTGCAGATTTTATATCTGAATTTTTCCACTGTCTCAAGACTTGAACCAGGTCCCCATCTTCTCTTACTGAATTTTCACAATAGGTTTCTGGATGAGCTAGTCTGCATACCGATCTGCTCATTCACCCCTACACACTACACTCTTGCCAAGGGCATCATTGCAAATGCACATCTCATGCTCAGCCTTTATCTGCCTATAACTCTGTAAAAGTACACAGAATAAAGCCAAACCTCTTTATTATTACATCATATATTTCAATTCTGTGTTCACTATTATCCCCTCTAATATCCCAATATTAATTTTGTTCTTGTCAAATGTGATAATAAATTTATTTATAAGCTTTTAACTACAAAGATCTATGAATATACAAGCTTCTAGCATTGCATATGAAGTACCCTTTCCCTAAAACACCCTTTTTCACTTATGTGAAACTTATGTGAAACACACACATGTTGTGTGTCTGTGAGGCATTTTCCATTTTTTGAGAAATCTACTTGACAGATAATAACAGTAAATAGTTTAATTATTTAAGTATATGATGAATAACTGCATGAGGAAGGAAGAAAGAAAGGGAAGAGAGAAGGAAGGAACAAAGGGGAGAGGGAGGGAAGAAGGAAAAAGTGGGATGAGAAGAAGGAAGGGGGAGAGAGAAAAGACAGAACATGTGGATAGACAGATTGCAGAGAAGGAGATGTGTAAAAAATGAGAAAAAATAACTTCTAAGAACTAACTTTGAGGAGACAGGTTAAAATTAGGTCTGCTTCAAGAGAATCTTAGTAAAGGCATCAAAGAGCCTAATATCTTCAGATGTTGTTTAACTTGCAAAACAGGTAGTACTCTGACTTTGTTCCAGAGATTATCCAGAAAGAAATATTTTCTCTATTCATTTCCGGATTGACATAGAAGGTTAGTTGATATGGAGCTGGAAATGGGCTGTCTGAAATGTAAAATATAAAATCTAAACTTCAGAGTTAAACTAAAACATTGAATACTGTATAAATTATGGGCAATTGAAAATTATTTACCTGTACATAATTTGTTGATAGGAATTCCTCACATATAATATTTTTTACAATTCTAAGGGAAAGGGCTGAAAAGAAAAGGCAGCCTAAATCACAATTTACACATCAGGTATTACAGCACATATTTCCTGATTTAGAGTGTAAATATCATTATGTAGGCTTTCATCTAAAATTTTAACTTAAAATGAAGTTATATCCAGCTTCTATTTAAAAAATAACCTGCAAAAATATATTATATTTAAGGAAGGTATATAGACTCTATATTTACATGCCTGCTTTTCAAGTCATTCACATACCAAATCAGATTACCTAAAACCTGCTTTTGTAAACTTAAGCATTTTAATCCTATGCAGGGATTCCTTCAGTTCACCAGAGTTCTCCTAGATCTTTAGTGAACACAAAAGAAATAGCTATATGAAGCATGATGTTTTATAATCTGAAGGACCCGTTTTGAAGACATTGTCAAACATATTTCTCAGTGATGATTTATAACAGACACAGTAAATTCATTTTTACTATGGAAATTAGTGCTTCCCTTGAAAATTTTTGATATTCTCTTTCATTACATACTAACAGCACAATATTTGCCTTCTGGACCAGGAAGTTCACACTTAAATTTAATCAGTGCTTAACAGTAATATCTATTACTGCATTAGTGTAAATAGCATGAACTTCCTGAAATCGAGGATACTGCTGAGGTCACCAGAGCAGGGACTGAAAAAGAAGTGTCAACAGTTTAGAACTTTTGGATCTTACCTTATTTCACTTGAACTAAGAGGATTTCAACTATCCTGTCAAACATACTGGATTTGTAGATAAGATTTTGTTTAAGGTGTATAACATTTGTAACTATTAAAAAAAAGCTCATTACAAAGTAAAAGTTTGAAAATTACTGGTGTTGGTAATTAATATTTTTTTCCTCTGTCCACTAGTTTTTGACTCTATTTTTTGTTAAGAGTCTCACCAAATTTGTACCAATTATTATAAAAGGAATCTACTCCTGAAATCATTTTTGCACTATATGCTAACTAATTTGGCTGTAAATAAAAAAATTTAAAAAATCGTTATCTCAAGTGCTCTAGGGCAGTAAGTACCATATAAAAATGTGAGATCATTGTCTTAAAAACAAACTCCTTTGAGTGCTGTGATTACACAAATGGAAAGTCATGGCAATGCTGGGATGTTTCTGATGTTTTCACATTTGTTTCAAGGGTCAGAAAAAGTGGTTGAACAGCAGCTGAAATGGTATTTATTTAAACCCAGTCAGGATAGTTTGTTTAGGAAATAATGAGTGGACTAAAGAAAATCAAGGAATATTTTTTTGAGTGCACATTAAGGGCATTCACTATTGCAAACATTCAGGGAAGTATACATGTATAAAACACAAGGTCCCTTATTGCAATAATTATCTGGTCTATACGGCAAGATTTATTTGGTCACATATATATAATCATAAATGTATCATAAAGTTTTCTATCTTGATTTCTCTACAAGCCCAGGAATGCCAGTGGATACCAACAGCAGGAGAGAGTCATGGAACAGATTCTCTCTTAGAGGGCCCAGAAAGAATTTTTGCCAACTTCCCACCTCCAGAAATGTTGTTTAAGCCAAGAAAAGAGAGAAAGAGATATAAATTAAGAGAGAGAGAGAGAGAGAGAGAGAGAAAGAAAAAGGGAAAAAAAGGAAGAAAATTGAATGGGATTTAGATTGGAATAGAGGAGAAAATTTCTTAGGAGGAATGAAAAGTTGAAATAATACAGGAGAGAAAAAAATTACACCAGAACCATCTGAAGATAGTGAGTACATTAATTTGCATAGGTATGATACATTCAGTGCTGGGGGAGAGGGTAAGATACAAAAATAATTTGAAGCCACACTTCCAAAGCGCCTTTACTTTTCACATGAAAGGAAACAGAATATGTCTTATCCTCTTCTACTTGTTTAAATTATTGAGATAATGTACAGGAAGAGAAGAAAACTTGGAAAAACCCAAAATAGATTGTGTATGTACACATTTCTTTGCACACATTACAAATATATCACCCATAAGCCATACATTCTGTACCTATTTTGACACAGGTCATTTAATTATATGTGTATGAGCTGTGCACACACAAACGCAAACACACACACTGACACACCACACACTCACACCAAGTAGAAACAGGGTGATGGTGCTTTGGCCTATAATTTCATTGTCTGTCCTAGCAAGGAAATCAAGTTTGACATATATAATTTTCTTTTTGAGAAAGAGAGAGAGAGAGAGAGAGAGAGAGAGAGGGAGAAAGAACATGTGAGCTGGGAAGGAGCAGAGAGAGAATCTGAAGCAGGCACTATACCCAGCACCGAGCCCTAATGCGGTGTTCAATCTCACAACAAAACCCTTAGATCATGGCCTGCACCCAAATCAAGAGTTGGTCACCCAATCGATCAATCAAGCCGCCCAGGCATGCATGACATGTCTTTTTAAAATTTTTTTTAATGTTTTTACTTTATTTATTTATTTATTTATTTATTTATTTAAAATGTTTATTTATTTTTGAGACAGAGACAGAGCATGAACAGGGGAGGGGCAGAGAGAGAGGGAGACACAGAATCTGAGCTGTCAGCACAGAGTCCGATGCGGGGCTTGAACCCACAAACTGTGAGATCATGACCTGAGCCTAAGTCAGACTCCCAACTGACTGAGCCACCCAGGCACCCCTGTTTTTATTTATTTTTGACAGAGAGAGAGAGAGAGAGAGAGACAGAGAGACAGAGAGACAGAGAGAGACAGAGCATGAACGGGAGAGGAGCAGAGAGAGAGGGAGACACAGAATCCGAAGCAGGCTCCAGGCTCTGAGCTGTCAGCACAGAGCCTGATGCAGGGCTTGAACCCACAAACTGTGAGATCATGACCTGAGGTGAAGTTGGACGCTTAACGACTGAGCCACCCAGGCGCCCCGCATGACATATATTTTTAACACAACTTTATTAACTCAGGGATCACCCACATTTATTAGCATATTTGATAGTCACCACAATCCTGTGATTTGAGCAAAACACTATTTATTATGATCATATTTCAGAGAGAGGTATCAAAGTGTAAAGTTTGTGAAATTTACTCTTTTTGTTTGTTTGTTTTCTATTGTGGCCTCAAGAATTTGAAATGACTCACAAAAAATTCCATTTTCAAATAGTGAAAATAATTGCAAAGCCAAAATGATACAAAGAACAGTAATGAATCCCAACATTTATATATTGCTTTATATTTCTCAAAGCACTTCACCACACAGTAAAGATCATAAAAATTTTTAAATTGTGGGTCATACAGATTTCTTACCATAAACTCATCCGTTCTCTACTTTGACAGGAAACTTAACCTTGAAACAAGTCAGCAATGATGGCTTTGCCCTTTTGTGATACAGTTTTAACAATATCTCAGGATAGGTGCACATTGTCAGGACATAATGTGGATGTAATATGTTAATAGAAGTAAATGTTAATAGAAATAAAGGAAGACTCCATATTCTGTACTATAAAGTAGCATTTTAACAAAGTAACAAACTTAATTCCATCATGTATGATTTACTTTGGCAATTCTGTATGATGAAGACAGATATGTCTTAAATGTTTATGACTGAATATCAAATTGACCATGGCTTTAGAGAAGGAAAAAGCATGGGCTTAGTAATGGTAGAAATTTCTAAGTACAGGTATAATCTATATAATAAATAAAAACTCTCAACAAAATTAAATGATAATTATCCCTACCATTATTTATATGAAAATGACCTTTAATCATTTATTAAAAATTTGCTTTAGAACTCTGCTAAGCATTTTACATCAATTATGTTACAGTAAATCCTTGAATTGCTAGTAACTTGTTCTGCGAGTGTTCTGCAAGATGAGCAAACATTTCTAATAAATTTTAACTTGATAAACAAGTGATGTCTTGCAATATGAGTAGTACATGACACTAACTGTCACAAGATCACAACTGAGCCAATGGCTCTTGAAATTTGCTTTGATATACAAGTGCTTTGGATTATGAACGTATTTCAGGAATTAATCATGTTCACAAAACAAAGTTTTACTGGTCTTTAATTCTTTTTTTTTTAAATATTTTTTAATGTTTATTTTTGAGAGAGAGAGAGAAAGAGAGAAAGAGAGAGAGAGAGAGAGAGCGAGCATGAGTGGGGAAGGGGCAGAGAGAGAGGGAGACACAGAACCCAAAGCAGATTTCAGACTCTGTGCTGTTAGCCCACAGCCAGATGCAGGGCTTGAACTCATAAACTGCAAGATCGTGACCTGAGCCAAAGTCAGACACTGAACCAACTGAGCCACCCAGGTGTCCCTGCTGGTATTTAATTATTAAAAAAAAAATCAATGAGTTTGGATTTAAAAATAAAAAAAGAAATAAACAATTTTAGAGGATTTAAGGCAGGCAGAAAAAAAGTAACAGAATGAGTCAAAAACATGTGTGTTTGACTCTGAAGCTTGTTTCTTGTTCATATTCACTAAAGCTAGAGACTGAGCTCCAGGTCCTGCCTGAAATTCTAAAACCCAAAGCGGGGTTACCTGAGAGTTCTGTCCCACAAGAAAGGAGGGTCTTGAATGAGACTTATACATTCAGCCTTGGAGTGTTATTAGGGAAGTAAAACCCAGGGACCCCACTGCATCCTGAAAATGTAACACTGTACATTATGTCCTTCTCTTTGTGACAAGGGTGGCACACAAGTGCCTTGTTTATTCAAGTAACAACCCCAGTTCCAATGGATTGTTCACCTTTCCAATCTTTTCCCCATGTGCTAGACATTTTTACCATTCGGCTTCTACCTAGTTTCATTAAAAAACTGGTTATTTCCTGAAACTCATTAAGTAATATGTATTTGCTAAAAGAATTTCCAAACTAGTTCCTTTTTTGTTTGTTTAAGCTAACCATGGTTTCATTTTATTATAAAATTTTACAGATTTTATGGCTCAGCAATTGCACTACTAGGTACTTACCCTAAAGATACAAAAATACTGATTTGAAGGGGCATATGCACCCTGATGTTTATAGCAGCATTATCAATAATAGCTAAATTATGGAAACAGCCCAAATGTCCATTGACTGATGAATGGATTATATATATATGTATATACATATCTACATATCTACGTACATATCTATACATATATACACATATCTATATACATATCTATACATGTATGTATATATTGTATATATATATATACAATGGTATACTACTCAGCAATCGACAAATGAAATCTTGCCATTTGCAACAATGTGGCTGGAGCTAGAGTGTATTATGCTAAGTGAAATAAGTCAGTCAAAGAAACACAAATACCATACGATTTCACTCATATGTGGAACTTAAGAAACAAAACAGATGAACTTAGGGGAAGAAAAAAGAGGTAAACCAAGAAACAGACTCTTACTACAGAGAACAAACTGAGGGTTACTGGATGAGAAGTGGGTAGGAGAATGGGATAAATGGGTGGTGGGTATTAAGGAGGGCACTTGTGTTGAGCACTGTCATATGTAAGTGACAAATCACTAAATTTTACTACTGAAACTAATATTACATTGTATGTTAACTAACTGGAATTTAACTAAAACTTGAAACATTAAAAAAAAATTTCAGGTTTTTAAAAATATCCAAATCTTTGTACCATGTGAACTTATTTTATTAGAAAGATGAAGTGGGGAGCCAATTTTTTTTCATAAAATATTAGCCAATTGTCCCAACACTACTTGAATAACCCACTTTTTTTTTTTCAAATTTAAGATGGTAATTTCATCATATACACAATTCCTATATATATTTACACCCAACCTTTAGGTAAAATTTTAACAGGAAAAGGGAAAAGACTGCTATAATTGAAAATGATATTCCATTGCTTCTTTTTTATTTCTAAGTAGGCAGAAAAGGTTCAGTTAGGACTGAAAATGTTTGGACAGGGGCCATGTGACCCAGTTTCCAATTTTCCTCCAACATAATTTGTCACAAAATTGTTACCTATTAACTATATTTGCTATGTTGCGCATTGTATCCCCATGTCTTACTTATTTTATAATTGGAAGTTTGCACCTTTTAATCCCCTTCCTCTATTTTTGCCATACCCTCACCCCCTTCCCTTCTGGCAACCACTAGATTATTCTCTGTATCTACGAATCTATTTCTATTTTGGTTTGTTTGACCACTTGTTCTCTTTTTTTAGATTCCATGTGTAAGTGAAACTATTTGCCTGTGTTTGACTTATTTCACTTAGCATAATACCCTCTAGTTCCACCCATGATGTTGCAAATGGCAAGATTTCATTCTTTTTTATGGTGGGCCACCATTCCATTGTGTGTGTGTACTTCTATACACACACACTACATCTTCTTTATCCATTCATCCATAGTTGGGCACTTATGTTGCTTTCATATCTTGGCTACTGTAAATAATGCTACAATGAACATAGGGGTGCATACATCTTTTAAATTAGTGTTTTCATTTCTTCAGATAAATTTTCAAAAGTGGATTTACTGGATGATATGGTAGTTCTATTTCTAATTTTTTGAGGAACATCCCCATAGTGGTCATACCATTGTTTTTGGGGGGGGGGGGTTAGGGGCACGCTGTTTTGCATTCCTACCAGGGTTGCATGCACACCAGGGCTACCTTTTCTCCACATGCTTGCCAACACTTGCTTCTCATCTTTAATAACAGCCACTCTGACAGGTATGAAGTGATATATCATTGTGATTCTAATTTGCACGTCCCTGAAGATGAGTGATGTTGAGCATCTTTCCATGTGTCTGTTGCTATCTATATGTCTTCTTTGGAGAAATGTCTATTCAGGTTCTCTGCCCATTTTTTAAACTGGGTATTTATTTTTTGCTATTGAGTTGTGTGAGTTATTTTATATTTTGTTGTTATATCATTTGCAAATATTTTCTTCTATTCAGTAGGTTGCCTTTTCTTCTTGTTGATGGTTTTATTCACTGTGTAAAAGGGTTTTGGCCTGATATAGTCCCATTTGTTTATTTTTGCTTTTGTTGCCCTTGCCTAAGAAAGATTGTGTGTGTGTTTGTGTGTGTGTGTGTACACAGGCCAGTGTCCAAGAGCTTACTATGTTTTTTCCTCAGAGTTTTATGGTTTACAGTCATACATTTAGTTTTTAATCCTTTTTGAGTTTATTTTTGTATATGATTTAATAAGTGGTCCAATTTCATTCTGTTGCATGTATTTTTTTCCACTACCATTTATTGACAAAACTACCTTTTTCCCATTGTACATTTTTGACTCTTTTGTAGATGATTAACAAAACAAAAATTGAAATAAAAATGTGTTGATTTCTGGACTCTATTCTGTTCCATTTATCTAGGTTTCTGTTTTTGTACCAGTACCATAGTGTTTTAATTACTACAGTTTTGTGGTATAGTTTTGAATCAGTGTGTGTGATACCTCCAGCTTTGTTCTTTTTTCTCAAGATTTCTTTGGCTATTTGGGATTTTTCATGGTTCTATACAAATTTAAGGATTATTTGTTCCAGTTCTGTGAAAATTGTCATTGGTATTTTCATAAGGATTGCACTGAATTTGTAAGTTCCTTTGGTTATTATGGACACTTAAATAATATTAATTTTTCCAATCCATCGATATCTTATAGTTTTCTAGTCTTTTAACTCCTTGGTTTCATTCATTCCTACATATTTTATTCTTTCTGATGTAACTGTAAGTGGGTTTGTTTTCTTAATTTTCCCTAAAAATAGTTCATTATTACTGTACAGAAATGCAACAGATTTTATGTATATTGATTTTGCATCCTGTAACTTTACTGAATTCATTTATTAGTTCTAATTTTTTTTTGTGTGGAGTCTTTATGGTTTTCTCTACATAGTATATGATTATTACATCTTGATGAATTGACCACTTTATCATTATATAAAGATCTTCCCTGTGTCTTCACCCAGTTTTGGCTTAGTCTATTTTATCAGCTATAAGGACAGCTACTGTACTTTCTTTGGTTTCCACCAAAAATATTGTATGGAATACTTTTTTCTAGCCCTTCACTTTGAGCTAATATGTGCCCATTGTATGAAGTGAGTATTTCATAAGCAGGATATAGTTGGGTCTTTTTTTTTTTTTTTTTTTTTTTTTTAATTTCATCTAGCCACTCTATGCCTTTAGATTTAAAATTTAAAGTTAATTCTCTTACATTTAGAGTAATTATTAGTACGTAAGGACTTACTAATGCCAAGTTATTAATTCCTTTCCAACTGTTTTATATTTCCATTGTTTCTTTTTTCCCTTGTTTCTGCCTACCTTTGTAAATTGGTAATTTTCCCTGATGCCATGCTCTTTTTCTCTTTCTCTTTAGTGGATCTACGGTATGTTTTTGTTTTGTGGTTAACATGAGATTTACATAAAAGATCTTATAAATAAAATAGATAATTTTAGGCTGATAGAAAGTTAACTTCAATTATATACCAATGCTCCACCCTTTTATTCTCCTTTTTCATATACTTGATGTCACAATTTACCTTTTTAATTGTTTATTCATTAAAAAGTTACAGTAGCTATAGTTATTTTAATACTCTTTCCCTTCACCCATTATGCTATAGGTTAAGTGGTTGACACACTAACCTATTACAGAATTAAAGTTTTCTAAATCTGGTTGTATATTTACATTTACCAATGTGTTGTACACTTTCATATGTTTTCATGTCACTAATTTGCATTTTTTCATTTCATAATGAACTCTTTTCATTATTTCTTACAAGGTAGTTCTAGTGGTAATGAAACTCTTCACCATTTGTTTGTCTGAGAAAGTCTATCTAAAGTATAACTGCTGGATAGAGCATTATCAGCTGACAATTTTTTAATTTTGACAATTTGAATATGTCATTCTACTTTCTGAGAAAGTCTATCTAAAGTATAACTGCTGGATACAGCATTATCAGCTGACAATTTTTTAATTTTGACAATTTGAATATGTCATTCTACTTTCAACAGTAGGGTTTCTGGTGGGAAGTCCGTGATAGCCTAACAGGGCTTCCTTTGTTGGTTAGAATCTTCCCCCCGCCCCCAACACTAGCTGCTTTTAAGTTTCTTTTTAACTTTGAGTTTTAAAAGTTTCATACAATGTGTCTTGGAAAAGCTCTTTTTGCATTAATATAATGGGGTGATCTATTAGCTTCCTCAACTTGGATGTGAGTCTCATCTACTAGTTCCTTAAGTAAACTTTCTCTTTTTTTTCCTTCCAGAATCCTAATTATTCAAATATTTGCATGTTTGATGGAATTCCACAAATCATTTAGGTCTTCTTCACTTTTTCATTCTTTTCTTTTTTCCTAAGATTGGGTTTTTTCAAAGTTACTATCCTCTAGATCACTTATTCTCCCTTCCACTGATCTATTCTACTATAGATGCTCTCTACTGCATTTTTAAAATTTTCATTCACTGAATTTTTCAGATCCAGAGTTCTGTTTGGTTCTTTTTTTATGATTTCTATTTCTTTGTTAAATTTTTCATTTTCCTGATTTTTCTCTTCTTTCTCATAGGCTGTTTAATTTTCCAAAATAGCTATTTTGAATTCATTATCACCTAGGCCACAAAACTCCATGCCCTTGAGTTTGATTACTGGATTATTATTATCTTTTAATAATGACATGTTTCCTTGATTCTTCATGTTCCTCATCATTTTGCATTGCTGTTTTCACATCTGTAGAAAAAGATACCTCCTCAAATCTTTCCTAGTTGTCTTCAGGTGGGATATACTATTAATTCATTCTCTTATATCTAGGGTTTACCCCAACCTTCTATGGATACACCTGCTCTTCACTTCTTACTCCCTCTTACAGCATAATTATCTTATTTTTTTACATGTTTATTTATTTTGTTATTTTGAAAGAGAGAGAGAACATAAGCGGAGGAGAAGCAGAGAGAGCGGGAAAGAGAGAATCCCAAGCAGGGCTGTCAGTACAGAGCCCAACATGGAGCTCGATCTCATGAACCATGCATGAGATCATGTTCTGAGCCAAAACCAACTGACCCACCCAGGTGCCTCTTATAGCAGAGTTCTTAAGCTATTATATCTTCTTTGGTTCTTATGGCTCACTGGTTGGCTACTAGAAATCTCTCTTGTCTTCCAGAAGGTGACACTACAGCTTAAGTTTGTCATTTATCACTTGTCCAAAGACTCTGGTCTCTTTTCTATAGGAACTCCCTATTTACTGGAATTTGCTTTTGCTTTCACACTCAAGAGTGTATATATGGAACTGGCTACAGAGTGAGGGGAGGTGTGGATTTAAAACTTTGTGTATAGGGAATAGTCTCAGTGAGGGAATACTTGGGTGAGATCTCTCAGAGGCGTGTGGGCAGAATTCCTGCTGGAATCTTAGGTGCAATTAGGGGGAATCATATCCCTTTGATGCCCTTTGATGTTACTATCTGACTCTCTAACCAGTCATGGTGGTCCCACCTCAGTGCTATGGGTGCTGCCAGAAAGAAACAATTTTCTCCAAAAGCATCCCACACAGCAGGGGTAGACAAGCACTTATTGTTCTTTCTTCAATAGAAGGGGTTGACACCTCCTAGATAAGCCCCATACAGTGTCACCTTGGGGCAAAGGAGATGCTGGTAGTTTATCTTACCATGTCTCAATAGATAGATAGATAGATAGATAGATAGATAGATAGATGACACATTCCAATGGCATGCTGGAATCACCACTCAAGAAGGCTGGACTTCTACAAACTCTCTTCCATCTGTGGGTTTCTGCCCAAGTCAGACTCTCCAGGTTTTCCTCAGTCACAGCCAAGAAGGGTTAGGGCCTGTTCACAGCTCCTCCTGGTTTTCAGTCCTTACCAAGGTCTGTCTGCTTCTTACCAGATACATAGGTGGGCAAGATTCCTCCTGTGTTCCTTGGGGTATGGTGCTGGATCCCACAACTCCCAGGGGCACTTTTGTTTGTGGATGGATATCTAATCAGTCATTTAAAAAGGGGACAGTAAGGAGGGGCATATTAAGCTGCCATGATGCATATATTTCTCCCAACTAGTTTCTACTAACACAGTTTTCTTGGACTAATTAAGATCACTTGGCTATTGACATGATTTTTTAATGAAGTCAATATTTCCATCATGTCAGGCTCTCTTATCTGGGTACTGACCTTTCTCTGGAAGGGTCATTGTGACTGGCCAGGTTTAGCTCCATAATTATTATGTTAATCATGCATGCATGGTCCCATCACTGTTGGGTTGGGAGATTCCCTCTAATCAAGCAGCCACTGGCAGGCACGACATATTTATTTGATTACCGTGCAACTCCTAGGACAATAAATATTTCATTTAATTCAGCCACACCTCATCTAGTAATTGAATTTCTCTATTTGTCCCAAATCCTCTGCTAGAGTAATCAGAACTACCCAAAAATGCCATCTTTTGTGAGGTGTCCCTTCCTTGTTTGAAAATAGGTCTATTTCTAACAATTCCTACACTTAGTTTATTGACTTTAACTCAGGTTTATTGACTTTAACTCAGATTAAAGTTATAGATCTGAGTTATATTCTTTCTGTAGAAGTAAATCTCAGTACAATCTATTATGATGTAGAACTGCTTTAGAACTGCTGTATGATTAACAATCAAAGTAGAAGCGAATAGGGTTTGAAGTACCACAGCATCTTAATCATAGATATGAACCTCTTCCAGAGGAAGTGAACATTGGATACCCTTGTTTGTCTTGGGGTGATGAGTATTACAACCTAAGGCATTTGATATGAATACAAACATAACAGGTGTCTTAACCAAAAGAAAAGGGGCCCAGAATTCTATTACTGAACAGTTAACTCTCTCTTCTGAGAGCTCATATGAAGCAAAAAATAATGAAGAACACACACTAAGATGTTACAAAAGAATATGGTAAAGATTTGGTTTGGAGCTCATTCAAATCCTGTGTCAAAGCTACAGGGATAAAAAATGGAAGACACTGCACAGGTCAAATAGAACCAGACTATATTTATCTGGCTGGGATTCTGAAGCCTCCTAAATTCTTAAACAGGTGTGTAAGGTTTTTGAATATCTCATGTAAATTGATGTAGTGTAATATACTGTCATTGGAATAGTCTGATACTTGAAATTGTGATCACATGGAATTTCAGGCCTATGGCATTTCAGGCCCAGCAATATAATCTAGTTTTTCTTATTCCCAAAAAGAGTTGTAGATGTTAAGGATATGACAAATATTTGCCACTAATATGAGGATCCATAACTATGAAGGGCCTCAGCTTTGGTTTCAGAAAGTTATTTTTGTAACTTGGCAAGAAAAAAAGTTCTGGAAACGGGGCAAGTTTTTAATGTACTTTTCCGAAAATTTCTACTCTCATATAAGCTTATGTTTTTTCAGAAATATACAATATCAGAGTGAAACACTGAAGTTGGGTTGAGTCTTATAATTAAGACAGTAATGAGGCAAGAGTGGGGTATCCAGAACAGTGCAGATTCATGACTCTTCCTCCAGCAGAAAACATGGATTCCACAGTTCACAACTGCTGACATTTGATGGAAACTCAAAGTTTTCATATTAGAAAATTATCACCATATAAAGACCTCTTCATTCAAAGGTGACCACTCAAATCCTACAAGTATACTGTTTTTACTGAGAAAAACGTGTATCAAGAAAAGACTAGAAATTATCATTTATGAGTGCTGAAACAGCAAGATGAACATGAAATATAGCTTTACCACCATTTCATTCACTTCTTCCATTTAAATAGAAGATACTTTACCTTATTCTTACTTTTTCTAGTTTCTTAGATAAAAACAATAAGAAGGATTTCATATTGCTTGTCGAAAGTATTACCATAATTAAATAAAAGCTATGAGTTTTTCTGCTACCTCTACCATTCAGTGGATAGCAAGCAGCAGAAAACCTGGGCTCTAGGCAGTGCGTCATAAACCCTTTCCACCATGGATGACAGGAGCAAGTCTAACTAGTGACATTTTATGGAGCAAATTCTGAAGTATGGAATTCCCTGCTAGTGACCTTCTACAATAGTAAAATTGAAATACTAATAGGTTCAATAATAAGTAGGGAGACAAAGCTCAGTAAAGAAATGGGAGAAATAGAAGATGTTGAGAAAAAAAAAAGAATCCAGTGTATAAAAAGAGATTTGATTATGAAACTAGAAATCTAATTTGAAAGAAGAAAATAACAAGAATAAATGGGCAGACAGAAAATGTATAGAGTGGTAAAAGGCTGTTGTCCAGTAAAGAAAAATTAATGCTTTATGTTTTATTTTAAGAACAAGACATATAGTAAATGGGTCAAATTGACTGAATGGACAAGATAGAGTAGGAAAGAGAAAAAGTTAGAAAATTAGGAAGGACTGCCATCAGAAAAGTAGTTTTGCTGTAACCAAGTATTGGAGGTAAAGGTCAGAAAGTATGTGCAGCAAATGAGGGTATAATCCAAGATGGTATTAATATCTAAAGAGTTTAATGGGACATGTGGTAATGGTAGATGAGCCTTCCAGACAGTGATCATTCATGTCTACAGGGGAGTAGAAATACACTGGTGGTAAGAGTTAAGATCATCTATCTGGTTAAAAGCAATAGCCAGCTTTGGGTCAAAGAGGGGAGACACTGTACTCAGATAATTAAATCGTGGTCAAGAACAGACTCCAGTTTTGGTAGGAACTGAAATAAAGTGAAGGACTTAACAGAATCCCAGTAAAGAAATCTGTGAAACATCTAATATTTATGTCTGAAGGCATTTCTGGAGATATAAGGATTGCAGTCTTTAATTGCTCAGGATGGAGGAGTGGTACAGTCTGCATATGCCTCTGTCAACACTTAAAAATCTAGAATAAAGCTAAATAATGTGTAAGGATTTACAGTTATGCATTGTTGCATTTTATAACTCATATTTAGGTACAGTCTAGATCTACAGAAATTTTGTTACAGGTCCAACTGGCACTGAAGAAAAGAGGTGTATCATGCAGACAAAAAGAATTACTTGGACATAAATCATGTTTTACATGTATAGAAGGCAATATTTCTATATTAATTCTTAAATAATCATCATTTAAGTTAATTTTAGAGACAATAGTCATAATAAAGTGATATCCACTTTAGTAATTTTTATGGGGATTATAATGCATATAAAAGCATGTATTAAATCATAATACAAGTTGTTTTTAGTTTACAAAATAATTTTATCTCTATTTGATAATTACCAGGTCATTCCCATCTTTCTGTTTGGTGAAATTTAATATTAAAATTGTTTTACAAATCCCTGTGCCTATAACAAATATTCGTGGAAGCAGTCTTGACTTTAAACTACAAATACACTGGTGGAATTCTACTAAGCAGAAAATCTTTGTGCAAAATATCTAGAAATGGCCCCACATTTTTCTTTTCATTTCCATTTTCTCCATATTCATCTGGCAGTGCATTATTGCAAATCTGAACTATAACTAAAACAAAATGTGAGTTCATAAAATCACAAAAGTAATGCCCTTTCCAAAACTGATTTCCCTGGCTATTAAAGTAAGGACTAATTACTAAGTTTTATTTCAAGTTTCATATAGAGAAGACCAATTTTCTGCCCTGCATAGTAATCCATACTTGGTTCATTTTTAAGTGAAATTTGAAAACAAATAGCTTTGTCTATTGTTCAACTTCATAACTTACAACAAACACAGTTTAGCTTCTAAATTATACTAAGGAAATAAATGAACAAAGATTAGTTCTGGCTGGTTTGTGTTTGATTTTATGCTAACTGTAAATAAGTTTTTAAAACATCATTTTTGTCTGGAATACACTATATTAATTCCCAAATATAGAAATAATTGAGGAGCTTTCATGAAAAGAAAAAAAATATATTGCTTTCATTTAAAAAGGTGGGTGGTTATCACTAAAAATCAGGAGGGTGAAGTGAGATTTCTGGCTCTTTTAATGTTAGGCCAAGCATTGTGAATTAATGGCTCTTTATTAGTGTTTTACACATATCTCCATTAGTGCTTTACCAGTCCTACTACAATGATTTGAGAAATAATTAATTTCTATAAAAATATAGAAGTTCTTAAATGAAAGTTTCCATAATAAGGGCCAAGTGGAAGGTAGGAGCTATGCCGACGAGATACAGTAAGTTTCATTCTCTTTTATTCAGGGAACTTTGAAGGGGTGGCTGGTGGAGTGAAGAATAAAATTAGAAGCAGTCATGAAAAACTGTTTCTGAATCTTCTTAGTATTCTTTCATGGTGTTATAATTATATATGAGTTGTGCTGCCTAATCAATTCCATGGACATCCAGCATAGGCTTTAACAGGTAGTTTATTTTGGGAGAGTCGAGACATAATAAGACATCACTATGCTCTCAAGAACTTTTCATTTTGAGAGTAAAGTTGTGACATGCATGAATTGTTGCAGGTATTTTTTCTATCCCCTAATAAAACTATCCAGAAAAAAAGTCACATTTGTTTGAACTTAAGGGTCAAGTAATAAGAGAATTAAAGGTGAAAGACAGGAAGGGAGAATAGTCCAATCTTTTAAATGGTAATGAAAGCAAGGCACTGTGGGATAATCAGACACAAAAATTCATCACCAAATCACAGAATCAAATTCATTATGTAAACAATGCAGGAACTTGTATTGTTTACAAGGATAATTACACTGTTGTGACTGAAACATGCAAAGTGTAGAAGAGTTCCTTAATCCATGGAGAAATTAATTTTAAGAAAGTACAGGCTTAATTATCTGAATTATATTTCTAATTGTCAACATTCACTTTAGTGAAAATTATCTGCAATATTTGTTTTAAGCAATATGTCTGGCATGAACAGACTGGAAGGAAAAATAATATTATAATGGAATTTGGATCCAAAGATATGATTATAAAGTTAGGTTTCATCAAAGACAATGAAAGTTGCAGAGACCAGAGGAATGAGCTTTGAAAAAATGTATGTGGAACTGAAAAAAAATACATGATAGATAATCACACTGAAAGTTAAATATATTTGGACCAAAATAGAGATTGACTTTGGATACAGAGCAAAGAGTTGGGACCAAGGACACAAAAATATAATGAAATAAAATCAGGAAATTTTGGAAGGTGTGAGGGAATGGGACTGATAACCTTGATCAAATGATTTAAATGTCCGGAGCACCAGGCTGGCTCAGTAGTTACAGAATGGGACTCTTGATCTTGGGGTCATGAATTCAAACACCTCACTAGGCATGAAGTTTACTTAAAAGAATGTTTTAAAGGCCAGATAGTGGATGCAGATTAGACTTCAACATTCTGTTGATGTCAGCAAGAGAGAGGAGGGGAGTTTTCTACTTGTCTTCTCTCATGGCAACAATAAGTTGGCAGCCATCCACAGGTAAAATTGCCTTTATGGGATCTTTGAGAAATAGTTAAGAAGTTGTGAAACCCTGGTGGAATCCAACTGATGAAGAACTGTTTTGAGAAGACAGTCCCATGCTCAAGTGGCAAGCTCATATGATCTTAGTTATAGACCTAAAAAATCAGTAAAGTAACACTGACTTGAATAACCTTATGGACAAAATGGACCTAAAAGACATACACAGAGCATCGCATCCAATAGCAGAATTCTTCTCAAGTGTATCCATGGCATTTTCCAGGATAGATCATGTATTAGGTCACAAAATGTGGACAAATTAAATGAGATTGAAATTATATGAAGTATCATTTGTGACCATAATTGCATCAAACTAGAAATTAACAAAAATTGAAAATTTTTAAATTTACAAATGGAAATTTAGCAACACATTCCTGAATAACAACAGTGGATCAAAAAATAAATCAAAGGGAAAATTAAAAAAAAAATATCTTGAGACAAATGAAAACACAACATACCAAAACTTACAGGATATACCAAAATCAGTTGTAAGAGGGAACTTTAGAGCTACAAATGCATACTTTGAGAAAAAAGAAGAATCTCATATAAATAATGAAAATCTAGTGAAACTAGTAAAAGAGCAAACTAAGCCCAAAGTCAGTAGAAAGAAGGAAATGAAGATTAGAGCAGAGATAAATGAACTAGAGACTAGGAAAAAGTAGAAAAAAATCAACAAAATTAATAGTAACTGTTTTGAAAAGTTGAACACAATGAGAAGTAAATTTTAGCCAGACTAGCAAGGAAAAAGTGAGAGGGCTAAAATAAATAAAATTATTGGTGGAAGAGAAAACATTACAACTGATACCACAGAAATACAAAAATAACAAACAAAACACAAAAACAACAACAAACAAACATGCATCCCAATGTTTATAGCAGCACTATCAACAATTGCCAAATTATGGAAAGAGTCCAAATGTCCATCAACTGATAAATGGATAAAGAAGGTGTGGTTTATATAAACAACAAAATACTACTTGGCAATGAGAAAGAATGAAATCTTGCCATTTGCAACAATGTGGATGGAACTGAGGGTATTATGCTAATTGAAATAAGTCAGTCAGAGAAAGACAGATATCATGTTTCACTCATATGTGGAATTTGAGAAACTTAACAGAGGACCATGGGGGAAGGGAAGGGGAAAAATAGTTTCAGAGAGAGAGGCAAACCACAGGAGACTCTTAAATACAGAGAACAAACTGAGGGTTGATGGGGGGATCAGTAGGAGGGGAAAAGGGGTAATGGGCATTGAGGAGGGCACTTGTTGGGACGACCACTGGGTGTTGCATGTAAGCCATGAATCATGGGAATCTACTCCTGAAGCCAAGAGCACACTGTATACACTGTAAGTTAACAAATTTGACAATAAATTATATTTTAAAAAACTTTAAGAGACTCTTATGAACAATACACATGAGTAGATTGGATAACCTAAAAGAAATGGATAAATTCCTAGAAATACATAACCTAACAAGACTAACTCAAAGAAATATAAATGTTAAAAAGATAATAATGAGTAAGAAGACTTAATCAATAATCAAAACCTTGCAACAATGAAAAGTTTAGGCCCAAATGGCTTCAAGTGTGAATTCTGCCATCTTTTTTACAGAAGAATTAATATCAATTATTGTCAAAATTTCTAAAAAATGAACAAAAGAACACTTCCAAATTCCTTTTATGAGGTCAGTGATACCCACTTATTAAAACCAGACAAGGACACTATAAGAAAACTACATGCTTTTATCCCTAATGCATAAAAATTTAAAAAATCCTGAACAAAATAGTAACAAAAAAATTCAGCACCATGTTAAAAGGATCATACAACATGACTGAGTGGAGGACTTATTGTTGAGATTCAAAGTTGGTTCAGCTCATATAAGTCAATATGTAATACATCATACTAGCAGAATGAAGAATAAAGTTCACATGATGATCTCAATAGATGCACAAAAAGTATTTGACAAAATTCAACATCCTTTCATGCTAAAAACCATTAACAAATTAGGTATGGAAAAAATGTACTTCAACATAATAAAGGCCATGTATGACAAGCCCATAGATAATATACTCAATAGTGAAAAGCTGAATTTTTTTCCTCTTAGAGCAGAATAAGGATGTCCATTCTTGCCACTTCTATTCAATACTGTACTAGAAATTCTAGCTAGAATAATTAGGCAAGAAAAATAAATAAAAGACATCCAAACCAGAAAGGAAGAAGTACAACGATCTCTGTATGCAGATGACATGAAGTTATATACATAAATATTATCCAAAGACTTCACTGAAAAACTGTTAGAAAAAAGGAACTTAGTAAAGTTGCAGGAAACAAATAAATCTATAAAAATCAGTTGTGTTTCTATATACTAACAAAGAACTATACGAAAAGGAAATTAAGAAAATAATCCCATTTATAAGAGCATTTAAAATAATAAAATACTTAAGAATTTTTTTTCTCAAGTTAGTTAACATACAGTGTAGTTTTGGCTTCCAGAGTAGAACACAATGATTCATCTCTTACATATGACACATATGCTCATCTCGAAAAGTGCCCTCCTTAATGCCAGTCATCCATTTAACCCACCCCTGTCAACCTTCAGTTTATTCTCTGTATTTAAGAGTCACTTAAGAATAAATTTAACCAAGGAAGTAGAGAGCCCAGAAATAAAGCCATACAGATATAATCAATGACATATATAATCTATGTCAAGGGTGCCAAGAATACAAATGAGAAACGGACAGTCTTTTCCATAAATGTTATTGGGAAAACTGGGCATCCACATGCAATAAAAGGATATTATAACTATATCCTATACCATACACAAAAATTCAAAATTGAAGACTTAAACATAAGACCTGAAATCATATAACTCCTAGAAGATAACATAGAGAAAAGGTACTTGATATTGGTCTTGGCAATGATTTTCTGGGCAAGACCAAAAAGCACAGGCAACAAAAGCAAAAAAAAAAAAAAAAAAAAAAAAAAAAGAAAGAAAGAAAGAAAGAAAGAAAGAAAGAAAGAAAGAAAACGACCACCAACAAAGCAACAACAACAAAAAAAACCCAAATGGGACTAAACTAAAAAGCCTCTGCACAAATGCTTCAAAGGAAACCATCTACAATGACAAGGTAACCTATGGAGTGTGAGAAAACATATGAAAACATTATATCATATAAGGGATTATTATCCAAACCATGTAGCAAACAACTCAATAGCCTGCATGCATGCATAAGTGAATGAGTAAATAAAATCTGATCAAAACTGGGCAAAGTACCTGAGTAGACATTTTTCCAAAAAAAGGCACACAAATTGCCAACAGGTATACGAAAAAGTGCTTGACATCACTTGTTATCAGAGACATGCGTATCAAAATCACAATGAGATACTACCTCATATATATTAGGATGTCTAATATTAAAAAAGACAAGAGATAATAATAAGTATTGGCAAGGATGTGAAGAAAAGGGAACCCTGATACACTGCTGGTAAGAATGTAAATTGGTACAGTCATTATGAAAAACAATATGGCAGTCCTCAAAAAAATTGAAAACAGAACTTCCATTAAATTCAGTAAATCACATCTTTGAGTATATATTCAAAGGAAATGCAATCAGTATCTTAAAGAAATATCTGCACTCTCATGTTCATTGCAGCATTATTCACAACAACCAGGATATGGAAAAACAACCTAAGTGTCCAAAAACAAATGAATGGATAAAGAAAATATGAACATGTGCTAATGTATGTACATGTGATATACATGTGATATACATATCACATATATATCTATATCTATCTTCTATCTATCTATCTATCTATCTAAAGTCATAAAAAAGAATTAAATTCTGTTATTTGTGACAACATGGATGGTATCTGGAAGACATAATGTTAAATGAAATAAACCAGACACACAAAGATAGTTACTGTATGATCTCACTTACATACTGAATCTAAAAATGGTGAACTTACAGAAGCAGAGAGTAGAACAGGGGCTTCTATGGACTGAGAGAGTGTGAGAAATGGGGATATGTTAGTCAAAGGGCACAAAATTTCACTTACAAGATAAATAAGTTCTGGAGATTAATTGTACAATTCGGTGACCACAGTTAATAACGTTGCACTGTATATTTAAAATTTTCCAAGGGAACAAATCTTAAGTGTTCTCTCTCACACACAAAAGTAACTATGTGAAGTTATGTTTATGTGAATTAGCTTTGATTATGGTAATCATTTCACAATGCTGAATGTCAAATCAACACATTATAAACCCTAAATATGTTCAATTTTAATTTGTCAATTATATCTCAAAGCTGAAACAGAATAAATTTTTTAATTGGTCTCAAAAAAAATTGTACTGAGATCCTCCAAACATGCAACATAGTAGTACAGAATTGAATTTGTTAGAACTTGCTATAGCTACAAGGAATAAGGCCTTGGCAGAGTGAAAGACACTCAGTAGTGTCTAAGAAGTGGGGAGCCAAAGGGAATACTTATAGGATTTGAAATTTGGGCTTAGTGATTTAAGGCAGGGAGAGGAACTACTGGGGATTGGATGAAATTCCTGATACAATACTTTATGATTGGTAGACACAGTAAGACGAGGCTGTTAAATAAAGTTAGTCCTGAAAATTAAAGTGTTGCTTCTTACGTGAGCTGCTTTCCGAGGACACTGCTATATAAGGTAACTGATGTATATGAAATTCCTAATGCAAACAGTTATTTATTGGTTTCAAGATTTGTCTTTCCCAGGAAAAGTTTACCTGGACCAAATAATTAACAATAGCTAACATGGCCATGTTGACACGGGCCATCTCAATTCATGGTACTAATAGCTAGGTCATGTTAAGGCAGGTGGTGACACACAGTGCACGAGTCCAAAAGGCCATGGTGATTAATCAGGTCAAAGTTTTAAGGTTTGATTTTCTTTGATTTATTTTTCTAAACGCATACATGTGTTCTTCAAGTACAGTCATACTTTAGTCATATTCCATTATCAGACAAAATGTTATCATTTGGTTAATGTCTGTATACTATTCCATTGAGCATGCCAGAGTTTGAAGGTCACACTATTTGGGGATATTTAGAGTATTCAAATATTTTTCTGGTGTGAAGTAATTTCTATGACTATGTCAACAGAGCAACTTCTAGGAATATTCTTTTTCTGTTGTTGTTCTAACTACATTAAAAATTATACTAGATCTGATATTTCAATTTTTTCTCAGTTTCAATGGGGAGATGGTAGGATTTATTTGACAGAAGTATTGACTTCCATATGGTGTTTCCATATGCTGGTTTAACTAGAAAAGCAATCACATTAGACACAGTATTACCATCAACAGTGTTCTTATTCAAGCGGCACCAACACTGAGAAAGCATATCAGTAAGTGAAGCATAACACAATCCATTTCTCTTTTAGAGTTTGGCTAAGAAAGTTGTATACAAATTCTCATCCAAAACCACACAGCTATACTTATGTTCATATACATTTATTTCAAAAGTCTACACTGGCTCCTTAATTAAGGAATACCCCTTTAGAAGTCTTATAAACCTTCTATGGTAAAACATTTATAATTTGATACTTCACATCATAACCAAAGTGTTTATACATTAACTTTGAGACAGTATTATTTTAAGTACTCCATAATGATGAATTTATCAAGTTGTTCAGAATTTGGAAGGTTCCTGGGCCAATGCATGAGGGAGCCTATAGAGTATAGATTCCTGAGGGTAAGAATAGGGAGGAAGGGTGTGGGGAACAGTTTCAATTAAAAACTATGCCAAAGAGGGAAAATATATTTAAAGTATGAGACAGAGATGGAGTGGAAGAAGAACCTGAGAAAACTATCTCTACTGATCTGGGAAGTAGCACCATTTCTGGCATCACTGGGAGCTGATCTAATAGCTCTATTTATTGAATGTCTTGCTTTTTTTAAGTTTATTTATTGAGAGAGAGAGAGAGAGAGAGAGAGAGAGAGAGAGAGAGAGAGAGAGAATGAGAACAAACTAGTGGGGGAGAGGCAGAGAGAGACAGAGCGACAGAATCCCAAGCAGGTTATGTGTTGTCAGTGCAGAGAGGATGTGGGGCTCAATCTCATGAACTGTGAGATCATGACCTGAGCTGAGATCCAGAGCTGGACACTTAACTGACAGAACTGCCCAGAAGCGCCTTGAATGTCTTGCTTTTAATGGATTGCACCCCTTGTTTCCTATTGGCAAGAAGAACAGCTGGTAAGATATTGGCCATGATTTAATAGATTTGGGGCTTCAAGGCAAATAATCTACAGTGGAAAGGGAAGGGGCTGGGTAAAATGAGACAAAGAAGTAAATCAAGAATAAAATATTATTGACAGCACTCATATTCTACTTCAACTTTTTCAAGATTATACTTCCCTTCCTAAAGCACATTTATTTTGAACCTCTGAGTAATCCATAACTATGTTTGGAAATAATAATTCATATGCTATGTATTCCTCCCCCTTGTTGGGAGATTTTAGTAGCAGAAGCTCACTGATATAACACACTGCTAGGTGACCTCAAATGCACACATTAAGTATCTTGTTGCTAGGGCATTCTGGCACATAGCTCCCAAGTGAGGCATTAAACTAAAGTATTCCTATTTGTGTTTCAAAGCTTTCTTGGGTTAATAATGATCTCAAATATTCCACCTGTATACTCTTTTCACAGACTTTCACATACATTCACATACAACTCTTACTTTTAGCTCTGTATGCAATATGAAAATAAAAGAACCCTAGGGGCACCTGGGTGGCTCAGTTGGTTAAGCATCTGACTTCGGCTCAGGTCATGATCTCAAGGTTCGTGAGTTCGAGCCCCACGTCGGGCTCTGTGCTGACAGCTTAGAGCCTGCAGCCTGCCTCAGATTCTGTGTCCACCTCTCTTTCTGACCCTCCCCAGGTTGCATTCTGTCTCTCTCTCCAAAAGAAATAAAAATTTTAAAAAAATTTAAAAAGAACCCTAATTTTTAATAAAATTCAAACAATTGCCCTAAGAGATTACTGTTAATCATAGGAACAATGAAGAGTATCATATTACTAAAATTAGAATACAATAAAATTATACTAGAATGTTATAATCACTTGTTGGCATTCCATTAAAGGCTAACTGGGGTGAGTATTTATATGGCATATTAAAGGTCACTTCCCTTAAATATACCTTTCTTCTTTTTTTCTTTCAAAGTTGCCATAAAATAATTTAAATAAAATCTATTCAGCTATAGCATGCAATCTCAAAGGCAACTGAATAAGATGACCTCTCAGAGCAATTACATGACTTACTCCAGATCACATAGAAAGTAAGGAGCAATGCTAAGTTTGCTCATGAATATTTTATCCATAAGATCAGGTCTGTCTCAAAAATGTTAATGGTTTTGATTGACAGAATTCCTTTCCTTCAAGACATTTTTAAAAATTTTTTAATGTTTATTTATTTTTGAGAGAGAGAGAGAGAGACAGAGCATGAGTGGGGGAGGGGCAGAGAGAGAGGGAGACACAGAATCTGAAGCAGGCTCCAGGCTCTGAGCTGTCAGCACAGAGCCCGACACGGGGCTTGAACTCATGAATGGTGAGATCATTACTTGAGCTGAAGTCAGAGGCATAACCAACTGAGCTACCCAGGCACCCTGGTAAGAGCTCTACTTAAATCAGCTTATAAAAATTTACTTTCCTTTCTTGGGCGAAATATTGGGATATTCACTATGAGCTAACTCAGCCAAGGTTATATTTGGTAGCCATCAACTAGAGACTAAGGTGTTTATTCAAAAGACTGATGTCAACCCAATACAAAGATACTACATATATGAGGAAGGGCTAAAGATTTACAATCTGGTTAATCTTAGAACAAAATATTGATTTTGAAAAATTTGTAAATACAAAGCACATTTATAGTAGAATCTCATTAAAGGTTCAACAACCAGCTCTGGGTAGATATTTCTGCATGTCTTAAAGGTGGGGCACATGCCCATGTTGCTGAGAATGTGTTAGGTGTTGCCTTTATTGCCACCCTTACAGCAAAGACTCTCAATCGTGCTCATTATGTCTATCCACAGAAAGTTTTGGAGTCTGATGTGTAGAACAAAAAGCAATAAATCATTTTTCACGAAAAAATTTTTCCTTTACCCTTACATCTTGTTTTAATTTACTTGAAATATTAAAACATATTATACTTAAAGGCAAGAAAAATATAAATTTATAATTTACAACTTGGTATTCATTTTGTACAATTTTTTTGTTTTAATCCAAAGTTTTAGATCATACACTTCTTGGCCATCTCTTTCTGGAATGAAGAGCTCTTCCTTATTTATAAACTTTAATATCCTCTTTGTCTTTTGAAATACCACTTTTTTTGGACATATTCCCATGTAATTATGTCTTTCTTGAGAGTTCCTGGCAATTTCACTGTTCATTTAACAAACTCAACATTCCTACATTAAGTCAGTCTACCTATATGGAAGATGATTATTTATTCAAAGACCTGTTAGTTTAATGGGTTTTGTTTTGTTAACAATTTTAGTCCACAGAATTTTATAAGTATAAAAATCCACAGCAGCACTGGACTCTCCTGAATATCCTGGTCATCTGGCATTTGAGTGGCCTTTTGGAGGGTTGCTATGAAGCAGTAAGGACCTTGGAAAGTCAACTGGCACCCAACTTTAGATGATATTAAGGACATCAGTTTTAGTTTGTTTGTACTAAATTTGGATATGCTTTATTTAGGATGTTTATATCTAGATTCAGAAAGGAGACAGACTCACAGTATTCTTTTCTGTGTATTTTTCTCTGGATTGGGATAAAGGTTATTAATGCATACATAATTGGTTAAGAAACCTCACAGTTTGTTTTTTTTAAGTATGTGATATGTGTAGAATATTTCTTTAGGGCTTTGATGAATAGTTGACTTATGACTTATAATTTCTCTTGGTAACTGCAGTACTAAAATCAACAGTCAGTAGTAATTGTATAGTTTTGCTTTTCTCTGAAAAGCAGCAATCCTTAGCAAGCTATAATCAACCACCTTAAATCATATCGTTAGATGAGAGTAAAGACAGGAAACCTGTCCATCCTATCACACCTGTGCTCCTCTCTTGCATCTGACTTCCACTGTATTCTCTGTCCAGCAGAATTGTCGAGGTAAAATCCTGAAAGTCCTTTGTGGAGGTCAGTCTTCTTGCTACCTTTGACCAGCACAAATTTTTATCCTTTAGGATGCTGCCAGGCTGATGTGTACAGCCTTTCCCCAGCACCTTTACCTGTACCCTCTGCCTTAAGGAACAGGTTCCTCTCATCTCAGGAATGCTAATATGCTGTGTCTTCAAGTTCCAACTCAAGTTGTGTTTTACTTTATTTTATTTCAAGCTGTGAGTATATTTACTTCATTTTATTTCAAGCTGTGAGTATATTCAGATTATATTACCTCAGAAAACAATTCCAAAATATTTCTGGTTTAAATAAAACAAAAGACTGTTTTTCATTCAGTCCTCTGTGGACCCGGTGACACAGTCACCAAAGCCACAGTCTCCCATATGTTGACTCAGTGATTCAGCCTGTTTGATATCTTGACTTAATATTTTAATACAAAATTCCTCTAATTTTTTACGGAAGAAAAGTGAAGGCTAGAGAATTTGAGTGACTTAAGCTTAAGTCTTTATTTTTTTTTAATTTACATCCAAGTTAGTTAGCATATAGTGCGATAATGACTTCAGGAGTAGAATCCAGTGATTCATCCCCTACATATAACACCCAGTGCTCATCCCAACAAGTGTCCTCATTAATGCCCATTGCCCATTTAGGCAATCCCCCCATCCACAACCCCTCCAGAAGCCCTCAGTTTGTTCCCTATATTTAAGAGTCCCTTATGTTTTGCCCCCTCCCTGTTTTTATATTATTTTTGCTTCCCTTACCTTATGTTAATCTCTTTTGTATCTTAAATTTCATATATAAGTGAAGTCATACGATATGTGTCTTTCTCTGACTAATTTCACTTAGCATAATACCCTCTAGTACCATCCACAGTGTTGCAAATGGCAAGATTTCATTCTTTTTGATGGCCGAGTAATACTCCATTGTATATATAGCACATCTTCTTTATCCATTCATCTGTCGATGGACATTTGGGGTCTCTCCATACTTTGGTTACTATTGATAGAGCTGCTGTAAACATTGGGGTACATGTGCCTGAAACAGCACACCTGTATATGCAAGGGATAAATACCTAGTAGTGCAATTGCTGGGTCGTAGAGTAGTTCTATTTTTAATTTTTTGAGGAACCTCCATACTGTTTTCCAGATGGCTGCACCAGTCAGCATTCCCACCAGCAGTATAAAAGAGATCTTCCTTCTCCGCATCCTTGCCAACATCTGTTGTTGCCTGAGTTGTTAATTTTAGCTATTCTGACAAGTATGAGGTGGTATCTCATTGTGGTTTTGATTTGTATTTCCCTGATGATGAGTGATGTTGAGCATTTTTTCATGTGTCTGTTAGCCATCTGGATGTCTTCTTTGGAGAAGTGTCTATTCATGTCTTTTGCCATTTCTTCACTGGATTATTTGCTTTTTGGGTGTTGAGTTTGGTAAGTTCTTTATAGATTTTGGATACTAACCCTTTATCTGATATGTCATTTGCAAATATCTTCTCCCATTCTGTCAGGTGCCTTTTAGTTTTGTTAACTGTCTCCTTCACTGTGAAGAAGAAGATTTTTATCTTGATGAGGTCCTAATAGTTACATAACCTACATCACCACAACTCTCAGCTTATTGACCTGAGCTAGTTGTACAAATTCTACTCCTATCTCCATGCCACATGTGTCTTGAAACTGAGGAGACAGGGTATTTGTAAGCAGAACTTTACCACAAAGAATGTAGTAATAGACAAGATCTAAATCATGTAGATTTACACACATATACAGTACATTCTTTCCAAGCTCCTATAAAACTAATGTTTAAAAAACATCATACATGAGCACAACTTAAAAATCAAAATAAACAGCTAAAAAGAATAGCATAGAATCCATTACTTAACCACAGTGCAATTAACACTGCAACTAATAGCAAAAACAGAAAACACTAAAGCTAAACTATAGATACTTATTTAAGAGATTCCCATAATAGGGGTGCCTGGGTGGCTCAGTCGGTTGAGCGTCCGACTCCGGCTCAGCTCTCGTGGTCTGTGAGTTCAAGCCCCGCGTCGGGTTCTGTGCCAGCAGCTCGAAGCCTGGAGCCTGTTTCGGATTGTGTCTCTCTCTCTCTCTGACCCTCCCTCGTTCATACTCTGTCTCTCTGTGTCTCAAAAAAATAAATAAACATCAAGAAAAATTAAAAAAAAAAGAGATTGCCATAACATGTGGACAAAAATAATGGTAATAACAATAATAAAATTTAGTATTTATATAGATTTTATTGTCAGGCACTACTATATTTCAGTTTATTACTTTATCCTAATAACCTCCCTATGAGGTAGTTATATTATTATCAATCACATTTCACAGAAAAGTAAATTGAGGAACAGAGAGGTACTATGCCAAAGGTCACAGAAACAGCGGGTAGAGGAACCAGGATTTGTACTGCTACTTAAAGCTTAGATGGCCTGACTTCAGAAAAGCTCAGAAAAAAAAATAATTAAGTAATAATTTAAAACAAGATAATGTAAAGTAAACCAAATTGTATTTGTAGCTGGAAAAATAAATTACTAAAGAGTATATGGACTAGTTTAAAAAAAGAGGGGAAGTGTGGGATTGACAAAGCTTAGCATCAACTCTATAAATAGGCAAATTTTCAATCAATCCAAAAATTTTTTTAAATCACAAAAACCCATAAAATTATACTTAAGGTTGAGAAATTTACAGAAATACAAAAAATTAGAGAAGAAACGTGCACAATGTTCTCAAATATACAGAATTGTGTTAGAAGTCTCAAGGACACAAATAATTTACTGAATGATAAACTACTTAGGCTGAAAACATAAAATATTATGAATGTAAATCCACCAATTAACTTTTTAAGAATTAGACTTTCACTAAATAACTATCCTTGGAATAAATTCCAGCATAGGTGATTGTGATACCTAAGTATGTTGAGAAATACTGAATTTCAAACTTACTGAAATTATTCAATAGAGGAATTTCCATTAAACCAACAAACAAAATGAACTAAATATAGCCAAATCTGATATAGGGAACATCAACAGTCTTCTACTTATTTATGTTATGCCAGGTATCCTGGAGGCACCTCTGACTATAGAACAACTTTGTCATGGATATGACACATTCTCTGTAGCATTTTCGTACTGAGAGATGGTAGAAGATGCCCTCCAAAATATACATTCTTAAGACCTAAAGACTAAGTTGTAGGCAGATGAAAAGAATTTATTCAACCAGAGGACAAACAGGCCTATAAAACTTTGTGTCATGCAGACTTGAGTTTGCAACAAGAGACAGTTGAATCTGGGGCCTTCACATTAGATCTGGACTCTCTGCAGAGTAGTTCCTGGCTAATAGTCCTCTGTGGTTCCCAGAAGAAAATACTCTTCTCCCCCCCCAGAAAAGACCCACAGGAGCTCCACAGATTAAAAGGAAAAAGGTTCAGGGGCAATTGGGTGGCTCAGTCAGTTGGGCCTCCAACTTCAGCCTAGGTCACGATCCAGCCATTCCCAAGTTTGAGCCTTGCATCAGGCTCTGTGCTTACAGCTCAGAGCCTGGAGCCTGTTTCAGATTCCGTGTCTCCCTTTGTCTCTCTGCTCCTCCCCTACTCACACTCTGTCTCTGTCTCTGTCTCAAAAATAAGTAAACATTTAAAGAGAAAAAAAAAAACAAAAAGGTTCAGGTCATAATCAAAAACAATCAAGAACACACAAAAGGTTGAGTGGGGAGGGGGAAGCAGAAGCAGAACCAGAAGCAGAAGAAGAAGCAGAAGAAAAAGGAGAAAAAGGAAAAAAAAAAAAAAGGAGAAGGAGGAAAAGGAGGAGAAGAAATAATAACTTTGCGTACTTAAAGCAGGATAAGGAACATGAGCTATTTCTAAAATAAGTAAAGTATGAAATTAGGTAAGTGAATAAAAAATAAGAGACCATCAGGAACGAACTGGCAAATATAATGTAGAGTAAGACTTACAGAAATGAAAATTTTAATTGTTAGAAATCAAATCTTAGTGGATTTATTATGAATAGATTAGAGAGAGATTACAATAAATGTGAATGACTAATATGTCATTATTTTCACAGAAACATGAAGATATGAATAAAAATTAAAGAGATACAGATTATAAGATGAAAAAATCAAAATCTGTGTGTGTGTGTGTTGTGTGTGTGTGTATGTGTGTAAATCCAGAAGGAAACAATAAAACAGAAGCAGGGACAACCACATTTTTTTTCTTTATTTTCTTTATTTTTATTTTTAAATTTTTGATTTCAGTATAGTTAACATACAGCGTTACATTAGTTTCACATATACAATATAGTGCTTCAACAATTCCATCCATCAGCCAGTGCTCATCACAAGTGTCCCCTCAAGGCCCATCACCTATTTCACCCATCCCCTCACCCACATCTCTTTGATAACCATCAGTTTGTTCTCTAGAGTTAAAAGTCTATTTCTTAGTTTGTCACTCTTTTTCTTTTTGCTCATTTCTTAAAATCCACATATGAGTGAAATCCCATGGTATTTGTTTTTCTAAGACTATTTTGTTTTGTGTATACTCTCTGGCTCATCCATGTTGCTGCAAATGGCAAGATTACATTCTTTTTTATGGTTGAATTATATTCCATTGTGTCTTCTTTATCCATTCATCTATTGATGGACACTTGGGCTATTTCCATAATTTGGCCATTGTAATTAATGCTGCTATAAACATAGGGGTGCATGTACCCTTTGATTTACTGGGGTTTTTTTGTGTTTTGAGTAAATGCCCAGTAATGTAATAACTGGATTATAGGGTAGTTTTTATTTTTAACTTTTTGAAAAACCTCCATACTGTTTGCCACAGTGGCTATACCAATTTGCATTCCCACCAACAGTGCAAGAAGATTCCTTTTTCCCCACATCCTTGCCAACACTTGTTTCTTGTGCCTTTTGTCACGTTAGCCATTCTCAGAGATGTGAGGTGGTATCTCATCGTAGTTTTGATTTGCATTTCCCTGATGATGAGTGATGCTGAGCATCTTTTTGGGTGTCTGTTGACCGTCTGTATGTCTTCTCTGGAGAAGTGTCTATGTCTTCTGCCCAATTTTAACCAGATTATTTGGTTTGTATAAATTCTTTACATATTTTGGATACTACTGTTTTATTGGATATGTCATTTGCAAAATCATCTCCCATTCCGTAGGTTGCCTATGTTGATGGTTTCCTTCGCTGTGCAGCTTTTTTATTTTTATGTAGTCCCAGCAGATTATTTTTGCTTTGTTTAAATCTTCCTATAGCCAGTATCAGAGAAAATACTGCCTGTGCTATCTTCTATGATTTTGATGGTTTCATGTCTCATATTTAAGTCTTTAATTCACTTTTAGTATATTTTTGTGTATGGTGTAAGAAAGTGGTCCACTTTCGTTCTTTTGAATATAGCTCTCCAGTTTTCCTAACACCATTTGTTGAAGTGACTGTTTTTCCCCCATTGGATATTGTCTCTTGCTTTGTTGAAGATTAATTGACCATATAACTGTGAGTTTATTTCTGGGTTTTCTGTTCTGTTCCATTGCTCTATGTGTCAATTTCTGTGCCAATACCATACTGTTTTTATTACTACAGCTTTGTAATGAATCTTGAATCTGGAATTGTGATACCATAAGCTTTGATTTTCTTTTTCAAGATTGCTTTGGCTATTTGGGGTCTTTGGTGGTTCCATAAATGTTACTATTTATTTGTTCTGGCTCTGTTAAAAATGCTGAGGACAACCACATTTTGATGAGATAATAACTGGAAACATCGCAGAACACTTGAAAAGTATGAATCTTTATTTCTCATGAAAATAATATATCCTAATCAGGATAAATAAAACAAATCCAAATCTATCCACAAGTCTATGAAGCTGCTAAACACAAAAGCCAAAATAATAAGTATAATAGCAGTCAGAGATAAAAATAGACCACGTACTGATATTTTCTATAACTGAGGACAACAATTAGAATGAAAAAGTATTCTAAACAGCAATAACTGAAGCCAGAAGGGAAAGAAATAAAATTAAGGAAAATTAAGGAAAGGGAGCATATTAAGAGGTTCCTCAAGTGTCTTGATTTTCCCTAAACATGCCTTAGAATTGCAGCTAACAGAGTGGATTCTTTGTAATGGAGGAAGATCAGGCATGCTATTCTGAGAACATACATATAAGGAAACAGTGAAATTATATCAAATTTTAAATTGTGCTTTTATGTTCTGAAGTTATAAAACCATTTAGGATGAGGACTTGATCACTGGCCAGCAAGCTCATGAATCAGACAGGTGAGGCACTTTAGAATGCATACATAAGCATATACTGATCTTATCTTTAATTCAAATTGTGATCTTTTGCTCATCTTGAGCTTTTTGCATTAATTTGCATTAAAAATGTGTTAATTATTATTTATCTAGATTCCTGCGTAAATTCTGTACTCAAGGGAAGTACATCTGTCAACCTCACCCTAATCTGGCCCTGCTTGTTTTGTACTCAAGGGAAGTAAATTTTGTACTCAAGGGAAGTACCTCTGTCAACCTCACCCTAATCCTGGCCCTGCTTGTTACATGCTGATCTATGAAACAGAACTAGGTTACTTAGGACCTAGCATTACTAATAAATCAGATTAAGCCCATGTAACTAATGATATCATCTCTTTGATTAGTTTGAGGAAGAAATACAAAAAACTTCTCTGTCTCTGTCTCTTTTCCTTTTAGTCAGAGTAATTTATCAAAGTCCCCTCATATGTTTCTATTAGCAGGGAGTTCTTGAGATGGCCTTCACTCCTCCGTCACCCCCCATCCCAAATTGTTCCAGTACTCTAAGCTCTTCCAACTCTGTCAGTTTGCATTACATGCCCAATGTGGTTTAGGGAAAAGAAAAAAAAAGTTTAATGGTGTGTAGCTGTTTCGATTTACTATACGTTTGTTATACCCAAATACACTTAATATGATATTGAAAACATGCTGTTCAGTGTATTATCTTTTTAATATAAGCCCATTTCAAGTGATTGGGTGTTGAAATACATTATAATCACCAGCACACAGTATTGAGAATGAGCCATGTTCCCAAATTCTGAAGCTCCAGATTCACAATTTCCTCAGGGTGAATTCTACTTTGGGGAAAGATTTTTACCCCAAATTCAAATTCAGTTGTGACTCTCTCAACTTGTCACATCGTTTCTAAAAATGTTGTTTATCCCTGAAGTCATTCACCCATATGCAAACTTATCTAATAGTCTCTCACATATCAGCATATAGGGAAGTATTAGAGAGATCACAAAAGGCCTAATGATGCTTTTGTTCCTGAAGGACTGGGTCCTACCTCATCTTAAGATTCAATGCTTTCTTTATAGGTCAATTTAGTGTTAACAAGCTAGAAACTATTATGCCTTAACTTTACTTTAGGTCTCCACTCCTACTCATCCTATTGCATATTTAGCACACATAGAATGATCCAGGCACCCATACATAAATTCAAAACCAATTTGTGTATATGATTCAAATGTACTCAACACCCACATTTTTCATGAGCTTAACTTGACATTTTCTCACCTTCTCTGTAGGTTACTGACATTTTTTTTCTTCAGAAGGACCATATAAAATGGCAATGAACGAGTCTTAAGTTAATCATTTTTTAAAGTTAACTTTTTTTTTTTTTTAATTTCCCTCTTGAAGAAAGATAAATGTGGTTACTTCCAAGGCTGGATTTTTTCTTTATACAGATACTCATTGCTCTTCCTTTACGAAGCACAAAAACAATTTTCTTCTAGAACAGCATACCTGGCATAGTGTATTGATTGCTTCTTGGTTTGAGGAATTTGAATGTGAAACTACATTTCTTCCTACTAGGAAACACTAAATCGTACTGGTATTACATTTTGGTGGGAGGAAGATGAAGGAGCTACGACAGAATGGGAAGGAAGATAAATGAGATCAATTTCCTTTTTTTTTTCTCCATACCTGTAGTTTACTCTTATATTAATTCTCTCTCATTCAAACACACACACACACACACACACACACACACACACACACACACCCCTCTACCTTAATCTTCTTTGGCAATGCTGGGAACTCTATGAATATGCTATAAATTTAAAAAATGGTTGATTCAAGAACTACTTCTGGATGAATTGATAAAAATGGCTAATTGACTAGTGAAAGAATTAATAAAGATCTCTATGGCAAACTGTGAACAGTAGTATTAGAAGTTAGGAAGATTAGAAACCATACTAAAAATGAGAGAGAAGAAGGTCAAGCTTCTCTCAATTATCTATTTGGAGCTATTAATTGTCTACTCCTATTATAATCTTGATTCAGCATTATTTATGCTACACCATGATTTACTGATTTCATTTTTTTTATTTTAAAATTTGTAAAAGGAATAAAAGAATCCATTACTGGTTCCTATCCGTATAACAGTATATTTTAAACTGGGAGCAAATAGTTTGGGGAATGATGGTTACAACTCTCAGAAGGAAGTGAAAAAATGGATTTTCTCAAGCAGAAGGTACTTTGTTGTTTATATCATCCAAGTTCTCATGTTATACATTGGAATAGTGAGTCCCATGAATACTAGCTGATTAGCTCAAACCCATACAACATGGTTTGTAAGGATTGTATGTTGGCACATACGGTTTGTACAATGGTGATACCAAAACCTTGATATCCTGGCTTACATTCCAGTTTGTCTGTCTTACCAGTGACATTTCCCATAATGTATTCATGTGTATATCTAAGTTTAAATAGTGAATTATCCATTATAAAAACACAAATCTAAAGGAAGAAATCACTCATCCCAGAGAAACTTAAGAATTGTTAAAAGAGAAAGCTAAAAAAATATAAGGTTATATCTTACTTGAGTTTCTATTAAAAATACTTTTCCTTGTTACATAATGAACATCAAATTGGATTGAAGTATGGTCATTATTTTTCTGAGGTACTGTCTTGGCTCTCCACATAAGTGTATATTCTTGTTAAGCACTTCCTCTCCATCTATTCTCAGCTGGAGTCTGAAAACTCTCATCCATCAGAGTGTACCTTTATAGTACATCAGCCAAACCCCAAAGCCAGGAAAAGTACAAAAAACCTTATTCACATCAGTGAGTAAGGTAGAGGTAAGAAGGAGTCTTTACTTCCAAAATCTAACTCCCCTTTTCATAAAGCTTTATTTTTTCCATCATTAATTTCATTTGTGGGAAACAGATAAATTATTTAACAGAAAAAGTGAAGCTCTCTCAATCCGTCACTATAGATTTCAAAATAAACCAAACTCTATTTAAAATACCAATAAATACAAGGATGTTTTCAAAAGATGATTTGAAATATGAAAGGATACATTTTCAATGATGTTTATTATTTTTTATACTATTAAGGGAAAAACTGAATATCTAACTCTCAATCTTCCTCCTCTGAAAATTTGTCTTGGTATAGAATAGTTAATCTATTATATCTTGTTTGTGATTTCATTGAACACACAAATCAACTTGGGAAAATGTTTATAATATTGAGTTTCCATTCCATAAATGTATTTCTCATATTGCCAATAACTTCAATATGGAAAATAAGCACAAAGGAGAAGGAATTAAGTGGACTAAGAGTCATTCTAAGAAAAGTGTACCGGATATTTAAACTGAAAACATTGAGAGAAATTTAAAAAATTTAGATCAAAATTAATATAAGGAATTTCAGAGAAGTCAAAATTTATTAAAGAATTAAGAAAGTAAGATGTGTATAAAATAAATAGACCAAAGAAACATAATGAAGCAAAAAAATTGGAGAGTTTATCATCGAAAAAACTGACATTGCAGAGTGATGGTGTGAGAATGGTCTTTTGTAATAATATTTATTAATTAAAAAAATTTTTGAGAGAAAATGCATGTGCATGTGAGCAAATGGAGGAGGCAGGCAGAGAGAGAGGAAAAGAGAGAATTCTTTTTTTAAAATTTTTTAAATGTTTATTTATTTTGAAGGAGAGAGAGAGCATGAGCAAGGGAGGGACAGAGAAAGAGGGAGACACAGAATCTAAAGCAGGCTTCAGGCTCCAGGCTCTGAGGTGTCAGCATAGAGCCCACTGCGGGGCTCTAACTCACAAGCTGTGAGATCATGACCTGAGCCGAAGTTGGATGCTTAACCAACTGAGCCACCCAGGTGCCCCACCCCATGATAGATTCTTAAGCAGGCTCCACACTCAGCACAGAGCCCAACATGGGGCTTGATCTCAGGAAACCTGAGATCATGACCTGAGCCGAAATCAAGAGTCAGATGCTTAATTACTGAACCACCCAGGTACTCGGAGAATGGTGTTTTGAATACATATTCTTTCTAGCCAAAAAAATACAAACAAAAATAAAAATAACAGGGGACAGCCAAAACTTTTATACAAAAAGTACTCTATTCCAACCAAATCCAATGGAAAAAATGGTGATCCTAACCCAAGTGATGCTGGCAAAAGCTGAGTGGAGAGTGTAGACATCCACCTTGGCAAGCTGAAATAAAACAACCCAATTTCCTCACCAGTAGTGTCTGAGATGGCCAAGTAGAGAACTGGGACTTCCATTCATCCTGGCAATAAAAAGGGTTCCTTCCCATAGTGTCAATGAGACCAGATGAGGAACTTGGGCTTTCATTTCACCTGAGGAAAATGAAGCAGCCTTCTCCTCCTTGCTTGGGGTGGCAGGTCAGAGGAGGTCTAGTGGAGAGTTTGAGCTTTTAACAGCTCAGGGTTTATTTTTAATAAATGTTTATTCATTTTTGAGACAGAGAGAGCATAAGCAGGGGAGGGGCAGAGAGAAGATAGAAACAGAGCATCTGAAGTGGGCTCTGCACTGATAGCAATGACCCTGATGCAGGGATCGAGCTCACCAAACGTGAGATAATGAGCTCAGCTGAAGTCAGAAGCTCAACCAACCGACCCACCCAGGCACTCCAACTACTGCTCAGTTTTAATGAGGCTTCTATGGTGATAAAATAGTTCTGTACCTTGATTGTGGTGGTATTTCAATAAATTTATACATGTGATAAAATGACATTGTACTATTCACATATATTGTACTATGTTAAATTCTTGTTTTTGATATTGTACTATAATGAGGTAAGATGTAATCACTGGGAAAAACTGAGTGAAGGTACACAGGACTTACATGTACTATTGTTTCAACTTCCTATTAATCCATCACTATTTTAAAAGTGAAAGTTTATATTCCTTTGGATTAGGATTTTTTGTATTCTTTGGGCAAATATGTAGTAGTGCAATTGCTGGATTGTGCATCCCAATGTTTATAGTAGCATTATTTACAATAGCCAAATTATGGAAACAGCCAAGTGTTCATCAACTGATGACTGGATAAAGAAAATGTGAAATATACACACACACACAGAGACACACACACACACACACACACACACACACAATGGAACATTACTCACCCACAAAAAAGAATGAAATCTTGCCATTTGTAATGAAATGGATGAAGCTATACAGTACTATGCTAAGTGAAATAAGCCAGAGAAAGACAAATGCCATGATTTCTCTCATATGCAGAATTTAAGAAACAAAACAAAAGAGCAAAGGGGGGAGAGAGAGAGAGAGAGAGAGAGAGAAGCAAACAAGAAACAGACCCTTAAGTATAGAGAACAAATTAATGGCTGATTATCAGAGGAGAGGTGGATAGGAAATGTGTGAAACAGATGATGGGGATTAAGGAGTACAGTTGTTGTGATGAACACTGGGTGTTGTATCGAAGTGTTGAACCAGTATATTGTACACGTGAAACTAAGATTATACTGTATCTTAACTAACTGTAATTTGAACAAAAAACTTAAAATATAAAAGCAAAAGTTTAGAAGAAATAAATAGCAAGTGTTGTTATGGGAAAAATTAAATGAAATATTTAGAATATACAAATATTTACAAAGTTAAGGAAAAATCAAGTATAAAATAGAAGAGGAACTGAACAGGTAGTTCAAAGATGAGTATATTTAAATACCTTTTTTTAAGTTTATTTATTTATTTTGAGAGAGAGAGAGAAAGTGTGAGTGGGGAAGGAGCAGAGATAGAGGGGGGGGAGGGGGGAGGGAGGGGGGGAGGGGGGGAGGGAGGGTGGGGGAGAGAGAGAGAGAGAGAGAGAGAGAGAGAGAGAGAGAGAATGAATCCCAAGCAGGCTCTACACTGTCAGTGCAGAGCCCGATGCAGAAATCAAACTCACAAACTGTGAGATGAAACCTGAGCTGATGTCAGGCACTTAACTGACTGAGCCACCCAGATGTCCCAGGATATTTAAATACTTTAAGAGATATATAAAATCTGCTCAAAACATTAGTGTAATTAGAAAATTGAGAATTAAAATAAATGAGTTTTCCTCTACTACTGACAGGAACATAAACATGCACGGTATCATGGGAAACACTTTTGGTATATATCAAGTTGGCCATATTGATACTTTATGACCTAGTGTTGGAACTCCAAAGGATAATAGCCAACAGAAAATCATGCACATGTCCACCAATATATGTAGAACCTTGGTCATAAAAAACATTATCTGTAATAGCTTTCAAAAAAATGTAACCCATAAGTGTACCAACAACTGAATGAATAAACTGTAGTGTATCTGTACAAAGAGCAATGATATTTCATATTATTTATTAAAATAGGTGAAACACCTAAGTTAATCATATTTTTATTCAGAATAACAAATAGTTCAGAATTTCATCAACACATAAATTCTTGACAAAAGCTGTTGGTAAAAGGTGTTTTACACCATTAATATTTCTGATTAAAAAAATATTGATCTCTCAGTGCCATTCACACAATGATGGCACATAGATTAGATGTCTAATAAATTCATCCTTTGTCCAACTGAAAATTTTACTTAGATATTAATTTACTTTCTCATTCAACAAACATTTCTTGACACTTTTTAGGTGTCTGGAAGTGAGAATGGTCTTGAAGTTAAAATAAATAAGAGAATATTATTTTTACAAATGTCATGTCTAGTTGAATATTCAGAAAATACAGCAAGGAACATGCTAGGAAATCAGGAAACCCTGATTTTCCACTATACACAGTAAGCTAGCTGTGGTAGTTGATCTAAAATTTGAAAGGTATTGTTTAGATTAATATAAGTGGAATATATTCTAAGCAGAGGAAAAGCTATGATTCAAGTAGAGCCCAAAATCTTAATTAACAGATATATGCCATTTAAATAATAAATACACATGGTAAACTGTATCACTTGAACAATAAATGTTCGCTGAGCACTGGCTGGGAGGGGCATAAAAGCAGATAATGTAAGTGAGGTTAGCAGCAATCAAATAAGGCAGGAAAGTATAAAAACTGTAGATTTTAAGGATTTCAAGCAGGTGGTTAACTTTTTCTGAAGGATATTTATGTATCTTTATACACTGCTGTAGTTTTATAGAGTGGTGGCAGGGAGGGAACAGGTACTATTTGACTACAGCTATTAAGTGAATTAGAATTTGGGGATAAAAATATATATATATATATTTATTTTTAGATATATTTAATTGGGATCCCCACTGGTTTCTACTATGGGAGATATCCTATAGGTAATCAGAAAGACATTCTATCTTCTACCTATCTCATTCTGTCCATACACATCCCCTTCAGGTCTTAGTAACTTAGCTCTCACTAGTGTCACTTCAATATACTTACTTTCTCTGCTTTAACTACATTAGTGTTCTTACATTCCTTGAAAACACCTAGATTTTTGTTTTTGTTTTTGTTTTTAACATCAGGCCTTTGAACTTATTGCATCGTGGAAGGATTTGCTTTTCACACAACTTCTTATTAGGCCCTTATAATTATTTCAATCTTACATTATCATCTCTTATGGGAAATATATGAATATTTTCAAGCTGATTCATGGTCAGGGCTTTCTCAGCAAAAAACTAATAGCAATCTGGAATAAAGGACAAGTCTTGGAAGTCAAAGGATGACTAAAAAGCATGGAAACAAATTATAGTAACAACTCTTTGGGGAGATTTTTATCTCCTCGGAGTGCTTGTATTTCAAAGGGTAATGAGAGCCAAAGGCATACATTTATCCTTCAAAGAAATGTAAGACATTAGGCAACAAAAGTTTCTGTCACTCTCTTCAGTAGGGAGGGGACAGGCGTCCAGGTTCCATATATGCTTCCAGATTAATATTCTCTGTGTTACTTTCCTGTGGTGCAAGAAACTCATGTTTCATAGGAAGAGTGACATCTGCCCTCCCTCCACTCATTGCCTTGAAGTGAAAATTTGAGGCATGGGAAGATGATGCATGTATTGCTATTAAAAAGTAACATCTTTGCCTCTGTTCCAGAAACCTCATGTGTTCCTTCATAACAAAATAAGTAAACAGAGATAAAGCTATTAATCAGCCATAAAAAAAGAACAAAATCTTGCCATTTGTAACAACATGGATGGAGCAAGAGAGTATAATGCTAAGTGAAGTAAGTGACAAATACTACATGATTTCACTCATATATCAAGTTTAAGAAACAAAACAAATGAATAAAAGAAAAAAGAGAGAGAGAGATAAACCAAGTAACAGACTATGGAGAACAAATTGATGGTTACTAGAGGGGAGATGGGTGAAGGGAGTTAAGAGTACACTTATCATGGTGAGCAATGTACAGAATTGTTGAATCACTATATTGTACACCTGAAACTAATAAACACAGTATGTTAACTATACTGGAATTAAAAATTAAAACTTAATTTAAAAAAGCTGATCACTTCTTCCCAGAAGACTTTCTTAATCCTATTATTAGAGCAAGGAAGGAACAAGCTTGTTATACTTTGTTTTACATAATTCTCTGTTTTCTAAATGTACTTATTAAAATTTGTAATTATATTTTTCTTCATTTCCTATGGACTTAAAAATTATTGGTGTTTTAAACATTTAATCTCCACAAGTGTTTTTCCAATCTATAGTATCCACACATCAGCGAACACTTCTGTCTGATATCACTCTCAATTCTAAAATTTTGCAAATGAAAGTATTCAATGAATGCTTTATATCTGCCCATCATATTTATTCAAGCAACCTCAGTTTGGCAACAATTTACGGTATCATATGTGGGTATAGCCACAAAACAATTTCCACAGCTTTTCCAAGTGTCAAAAATGGCATCTTTTGAGGAGACTTGGTGGCTCAGTTGAGCATTTCAGTTTAGATTTCAGTTCAAGTCATATCCAAGGTCGTGGGATCCAGCCACAGGTCCAGCTCCACACTGTGTGTAGAGTTTGCTTAAGGTTCTCTCTTTCTCAGGGCACGTGGGTGGCTTAGTCAGTTAAGCATCCAACTTCGGCCTAGGTCATGATCTCACCATTTCCAAGAGTGAGACCCACGTCAGGCTCTCTGCTGACAGCTCAGAACCTGGAGCCTATTTCAAATTCTGTGTCTCCCTGTCTCTCTCTGCCCCTCTCCCACTCACACACTGTCTCTCTCTCTCTCTCTCCAAAATAAACATTAACAAAAATATTTTTTAATTAAAAAAAAATTATCTCTTTCTCCCTCTGCTCCTCTCTGTAGCTCATGCTCTGTTTCCAAAATTAAAAAAATTAAAATTAAAAATTAGAAAGGCATCTTTTGGCAACCACGGGTAAAAAAAATGGTCTTGGAAAAGTTGACTATCATTATAAATTTAAAAAAAATTCTTTTTTATATGACAAACAAAATAGTAGAAAATGGCTTTTCCCTAACTTTCCACAGAAAAATTGATGACAGAAAACAATACTATGACACATGTAGTTACTTCATTTAGAATAAATTAAAAAAAAATTTTTCTTACATACAAACACAATCAGCAAGAAGAAATGAAATTCAAATCAGGTCAAAAGACCGCATGATGTAACTATTAGTGACACTTTAGAACTGTAGTATGAAATAGTATATTTCAGTTTTTATGTCAACTGCTGATTATATTTACAAATCAAAACTGTACCGCGAACCAAGCTCACTGACATTCTGACATCTGAATTTTAGCATAGGGCTCTATGGAAAATACATTTATTCCAGAAACCATGAATTCAAACCTAGATCATCCCTGTTATTACACTTCTTGGAAATGTTTATTTTGATGCCTTGAAGTTGATATGGACATCATTTCATTAAAGCACTTTCAGGATACTAAGAAAATTCTAGTCATATGATTACTCTATTATCAAGAAATGCATTCACTACTATATTTTCAAAAGGATGTAGAAGTTTTATGGTAATTATAAAGTCTTGTTAAATTGTACTGGTTTTAAAATCAAATCAGTATAGCTTCCTCCTTCCTTCGTTATAATTATATATACATCAAGAATATTTTGTTATCTGGAATCAAATAATTTGGAAAACATCAGCAAATTAAACTGTCCTTTCATCTGAACTAACTTGTGTTTAATGACAATTATAAACATTAGGAAAATTAGACTAACCATATTTTTTCAAAATATTTCCTGTACTCCCATTGTACGTGAATACTCCCTATTTCTACTTGGGCTGTTCCATATAACGGCAAAGTGATATTTAATACACCATTGTTTTAATAGTGGTGGAGAAGTTAGCATCAGACCAACCATCTTGCAAGTAGTTCCTTCTTTGGACAAATATTTTTTAAAAATACCATTTGAGCAACCTACTGAATGGAGAAATATATTTGCCAATGATATAACTGATAAGGTGTTAATACACAAAATATATAAAGAACTCACACAACTCAATATTTTAAAAAATCTAAAAAGATGGGCAGAGAACCTGAATAGACATTTCTCCAAAGAAGACAGATGGTAGCCAAAAGACACATGAAAAGATGTTTAACATCACTAGTCATCAGAGAAATGCAAATCAAAACTACAAGATATCACTTCATCTTGATTAAGAGTGGCCATTATCAAAAAAGACATAACAATTTCTCTTTTTCAGTTTATTTATTATATATACTTATTATATTAAGTATATTATATATACTTAATATAATAAGTATTACATTATTATATTTATTATATATACCTTAAGAGAGAGAGAGATACAGAGAGAGCATGAGAGTGGGGTAGGGGCAGAAAAAAGAGAGAGTCCCTGTCAGCATGGAGCCTGATGCTGGGCTGTTCTCATGAACCATGATACCATGACCTGAGCCAAAACCAAGAGTCGGATGCTCAACCGACTGAGTCACCCAGAGGCCCCAAGAAATAACAATTTCTGATGAAGATGTGAGGAATAGGGAAGCCTTGTGCACTGTTGATGGGACTGCAAACTGGTACAGCCTCTGCGGAAAATGGTTTGGAAGGTCTTCAAATGATTGAAAATAGAAGTACTGTATAATCCAGCAATTCCATTTTTAGAAATATATCCAAAGGAGAGGAAAACACTAACTTAAAAATATATCTGCACCCTTATATTCATAGCAACATTGCTCACAATAGCCATGGCATGGAAATACGCTAAGTATCCATCAATAGGTAAATGGATAAAGAAGTTGTGAAACACACACACACACACGAATATTATTTAGCCATAAAAAACAAGAAAACCCTGCCATTTGCAACATCATGGATAGACTTTGAGGATACTATGCTAAGTGAAATAAGTCAGATACAGCAAGAAGACAGCTACTGTATGATTTGACTTATATGTGGAATCTAAAACAGAAAGAAAACAAAAGCAAACAAAACAAAACTCATAGCAAAAGAGATCAAACTTGTGGTTACAAGAGGTAGAGTATGGCAAATTAGAGGAAGGTGGAAAAGGTACAAATTTCCAGTTGTATGATAAATAAGTACTAGAAATGTAATGTACAACATGTTGGCTACAGTAACACTACTGTGTGATACATATGAAAGCTGCTAAGAGAGTAAATCCTAAGAGTTCTCATCACAAGGAGAATGTTTTTCTCTTTTTCTTTTTTCTTTTCCATTTATCTATATGAGATGATGGGCATTAACCAAACATACTGGAGAAATCATTTCACAATATATGTAAGTCAAACCATTTTGCTGTATACCTTAAAATTATACAATGATGTATGTCAATTGTGTCTCAAAAAACAGGAAAAAAAACCTTAATACAAATCTACAGTAAGAAAAAACAAAAACAAAAACAAAAACAAAACCAACATGATATCGGCATGAAGACCAATGAAACAGAACAGAGAGCCCAGAAATAAGCCCACATATGTATGTTAAAAATAATTTGACGATGTTCCCAAGACCTTTCAATGAGGAAAGAAGTCTTTTCAATAAATGGCATTGGGAAAGCTGCATATGCACATGTAAAAGAATGAAGTTGCATTCTTACTTTACACCCTATATTTTAAAAAATGATTCAAAATGGATCAAAGGTCTAAAAACAAGAAATAAAACTGCTGGAGAAAAACATAAGGGAAAACTTCATAATATTGGCTTTAGTCATAATTTCATGGATATAGTTCCAAAAGCACAAGAATCAAAAGAAATAATAGAATAACTGTGCTACATCAAACTTAAAAGTTTTTGTGCACAAAAGGACACAATCAACAGTATAAAGGTAACTCATGAAATGGGAGAAAATATTTACAAATTGTATGTCTTGCAAGGGATTAATATCTAGAAACAAAGAAATCCTACAACAATATGTAGTAAATAACCCAATTTAAAGTGTAGTAAGTAACCCAATTTAAAAGAGGACTTGAACAGACACTTCTCCAGAGAAGATACATAAAATGGCTAACGTCCACCTGAAAATATGATTAACATCCCTAATGATTAGGGAAAGGCAAATCAAAATAACAATGAATATCAAGATATCAAGCCATTCCCATTAGGACAGCTAGTATCAAAAATTAAAACACACACACACACACACACACACACACACACACACAATCAGAACACCAATATTGTTGGTGATGATTTGGAGAAATTAGAATCCTGGTGCACTGCTGGTGGGAATGTAACATGGTGAAACCACTATGATTCAAAAATAATATGATGCTTTCTTAAAAAATTAACAATATATTTACCATATGATGCAGCAACTCTACTTCTGGTATATTATCCAGAAAAATTGAAAGCAGTGTCTCTAAAAATATTTGAATACCCATGTTCATAGCAGCATTATTCACCATAGCCAAAAGGTGGAAGCAAACCAAATATCCAGCAACAAATCAATGAACAAAATGTGGTGTATACATACAAGAGAATATTATGCAACCTTAAAAATTAAGGGAATTATGACAAAATTGCAAACATGGGTGATCTCGGAGGACATTATACTATGTGAAATAAGTCCACCCCCAAAAGACAAAGACTTCATAATTCTATTTATGTGGTAACCAAAGTAGTCAAATTCATAGATACAGAAAGTAGAATGCTGGATGCAGGCATTAAAGGGAAGGGGTGTGGAATTACTGTGTAATTGGAACAAAGTTCAGTTTTGCAAGAGCAACAGAGTTCTGGAGATGGACTATGGTGATGGTGGCATGATAATGTGAATGTACTTAATACTAACAATCTCTATCACTTCCCTGCCTTTTGGCTAAGATGAAGTGTAATACTAATAATCTCTACACTTCAAAGCGGTTAAAAATGTAAATTTTAAGTTATATTTGATGGAAATTCTTTTAATTCTAGAAACTATATACTTTTTAAAAAAGGACAGTCCACAAAGATGTGCGAGGCATTCCCAAGTAGTCTAACATATTTACATTTGGAGTCATAGAAAGAAAAAAGAAAGGAAACATGTATTTGCTGATTTTTTACAGTTTGGTAAAAGGCATGAACTGATGAAACTTAGAATCCCAGTGAAAATCCAAAGATTGTTTTAGTTTCGATTATTTTTCCTTTGCTCTTTGTTCTCTTTTGTATATATTTTGGATATGAATCCTTTGGTATCCGCTGCACTGAATATGTAGTCTCCTATAATCTGTTTTTTGGTTTTGTTTTATATTTTTATGATATTTTTTTCAAAAGTGTTAAATTTCAAAGTAGCAAAATTGTTCAATTTTCATTAGTTTTGGTAAATAACTTGGTTGTCTTTATGATTTAAAAATATCCTTTCATGTTCTAAATGTAAGTTATTTTCATAAATAGGCTTCTACAGTATTCTCTCTCATCTCCTTACAGAACTTCAATGCCATATGTACAGATATCTTGTATTATCTACATTTTTCATTCTTCTGCCACAATGTTTTTTCCAAGCTTCAATCCAACATTTTCAACTAACATCTAACTCACACTCCTGCATATTAACTCTTCATATTTGTCTGATCTGCTATTACATACAGCTGCAGAAATCTAAATATCACTAACGTTATGTTCCTTTCGTTTGGATCATACAAACTTTCCTTTGTATCATTTTTATAGTTTCCTTTTTCTGCTTAATTCTCAATTTTTCATCTAATTTCTTGATAAAGTTAATCAATTATTCTACTATCTTTATCTATTCACTTCATTATCTGAATCTCCCATAGGCCTATTTCTGTCATATTTTTACTCTCTTATTTATTTATTTATTTATTTATTTATTTATTTATTTATTTATTTATTTATTTATTTTTGTTTCCAGGTATGCATTTTTTAAATTGAAAGTTAGATGTCTATCAAATTGGGGAAACAATATAAAGTGTTATATAGTGCTACCTTCTCCCAGAAACAGTTTCCTGTTCTGGCACAAGTTGAGATAAGAATACACTACTATGGTGAAATTCATATTGAAATTTGTATGGTGAAATTCATATTTTGGGTTACATCATTATTAGTGCTTATGTAGTTCTGGCCTAATCCTTTCCGGTGGCAATTCTTGGACAGCAACAACTGAAGCCTACGTGTTTACCAGATATTTTAGTCTTCAGTTGAGTCTCTGTCCCCTTAGTTCCTTAATACTGTTGAGCTTAGCCCCTTAGCCACTACTTTTTTATGTTTATTTTTTTATTTTGAGAGAGAGAGAAAGAGCACAAGTGGGGGAGACGCAGAAAGAGATAGAGAGGCAAGGAGGGAGGGAGCGAGGGAGGGCGGGGGGAAGAGAGGAAGAGGGAGAGAGAGGGAGAGAGAGGGAGAGAGAGGGAGAGAGAGGGAGAGAGAGGGAGAGAGAGGGAGAGAGAGAGGGAGAGAGAGAGGGAGAGAGAGAGAGAGAGGGAGAGAGAGGGAGAGAGAGGGAGAGAGAGAGAGAGGGAGAGAGAGGGAGAGAGAGAGAGAGAGAGGGGGGAGAGAGAGAGGGGGAGAGAGAGAGAGAGAGAGAGAGAGAGAGAGAGAGAGAGAGAGAGAGAATCCCAAGCATGCTCTGCACTGTCAGCACAGAGCCCAATGTGGGGCTCGAACTCATGAACCGTGAAATCATGACCTGAGCTGAAATCAAGAGTTGGGAGTTGAACTGACTGAGCCACCCAGGTGCCCCAGCCACTATTTCTTAATCAGTAAATATCTTAGGAGAAATGCAGGGAAACAAGCTGGTCTCATTTCTTGCACTGTGCTATTCATTATGATTTTGTACACTCTAGTTTCTGAAGCCTGGATACATATAATTGCAATTTATCTACTATGTAGTTTTTCTTGGATAGTATAACAGTATTATGTATATGTATATGGCTACAGATGTTACACAAAAAGTATAAATTACAGCATATACACGTTTCTTTTCTAATTTTTTAAAATGTTTATTTATATTTTGAGAGAGAGCGAGAGCTTGTGCTCATGAGCAGGGGAGGGGCAGAGAGAGAGAAGGACAGAGGATCTGAAGTGGGCTCTGTGCTGACAGCAGCAAGACCGATGTAAAGTTCAAACTCACTACCTGTGAGATGGTGACCTGAGCCAAAGTCAAACACTCAACCAACTAAGCCACCTAGGTGCCCAGCATATACGTGTTTTTACACTAGAATATATATATATATATATATATATATACGTATATATATATATATGTATATATATATGATATATATATACATATATATGATATATGTATGTATATATATCATATATATATATGTATATATATGATATATATACATACATATATATATGATATATGTATGTATATATCTCATATATAAGCTTAGTTTGGATACTGTGTACTCTATACTCATATAGTATACAGTGTATTGCATGTAATACATTTACATGTATATACCACATTTTTAAGTGTGTATTACACTATATTTAATATTTTGCCCACCTTGTTTTAGATGTTTTCATATATCACTTATATTTTGCCATGTCTCTGCTTGGATGTTATATGCTTTTTTCTTTTCTTTTTTTTTTTTTTTTTTCAAACGCATACATATTAAATCCTATCTCTTCTTAGGGCTTTTAGTGCTTTTTATATGTCCCTTCCCAAAGTTTCCAGTGTTATTTTCCACTGATTCTAGCCATGGCTCTCTTGCTGTTCCTCATGTATACTCATGATTTCTCATGTTGGTCTCATTATCTACAAGTTCCTTGCCTAGCTCTTATTCCACCATGCAATCAATGTATAATAATTTGGGGAACCTGGGTGGCTCAGTCTGTTAAGTGGCTGACTTTGGCTCAGGTCATGAACTCATGGCTCATGGGTTTCAGCCCCACATCAGTCTCTGTGCTGACAGCTCAGAGCCTGGAGCCTGCTTCAGATTCTGTGTCTCCTCTGTGTCTCTGCCCCTCCCCTGCTCACAATCTGTCTCTCTCAAAAATAAGTAAACATTAAAAATTATAATAATTTATTTTGTTACCTGTGTATTATCTTGGAAGAGACAAGAAAGCATCATTTATTTTTTTTATCTATTCTTCTCTCTCTTTTTTTTTTACTCTTTAAAGGAACTAGTCTGAGGCCAACTCCATAATCAGATAATCGTTTCTCTAAATTTGTATGTATCAAAGCTTGTTTTACTTTTCATATTAACATTTAATGAGGAATTATTTTCTAGAAGATATGGTAGGCACAAAGGTGGAAAGATGAGGGAGATATGAAACTTTTTAAAAGAAAATTATTCCTAGAGTCTAGTGTAGAGACCAAATTATTGTTGGCTAAAAGACTTCTCTCACTTCTCAGAGAGCCTAGAAATGAACTGGCTAGTCTCCAGCTGATATTAGCCCTGAAATGCAAAATTCCTAATACAACTGACCTCTTCAAGCAGTATGTTCACCTTGCCAATGAGGCAATATGCTCAACCATGTGAGGTCTTCTCATTTAAATTTATACAATAATGTTTGGGTGACCCTGCCACCCTTCGACTTCCACCTTAATCAGTGAAGTAAAATATGACATTTGCTTGGATCATTCTACGTAGAGGATAAGGGCTCAGGAGACCATGTGCGCTTTGCTGATCCTCTGTTTGCAACCCCCCCCCCCCCCGCAACCCTGCATTATTGATGTACTGTGCTATGGTGGTATTTGCATCCCCTCCGTGTACGTACTACATGTGTTTTGATTCCAGGCATAACATTTCAGTTCTCAAGAACTTAATTTTCCAACCTGTTATCTAAATTATATCTAAATTTATATACTAATTTATACAAGATTTCTCATCCAGCTCTTCTATCCTGGCTTTTTGAGTTCAGCATGTTACCACCCTCATACTTTGTATCATGTGAAAAATGAGGGACTGGACAAGTGGGATTTCATTTTGAAAAACTGTATCAGTTTATTTCATCTGAGTTTCATTTGAATGACTGTCTTTGTTATTTGAACACACTGTTTCCTTTGGAGTTACAGAAGTGACATTTTTTTAAACATTTACAAGGGAATATTTCATATAGTAATGCCTTTAGTGGATGATCTACCAGGAATTTGTTGTGAATGTGCAATTCTAATTCTTAAATGACAAATGCTAAAATGAATTAAGTATCTGTGTGAAGTGCTTCTTCTAGACTTAAGTTTTAAAAAAAAGAGGCTATCCCCAAATTCTTCCAGGTTTCGGATGGCATTATTCTCTTTACTCAACATAGTATACTCAACGTAGTATACATATTCCACATATAGAAACTCAACATAGTATACATATTCCATACAATAAAAACATTTTACAATCAAGCCAAAAAATGACATAGCAAATTTTTGATGGACATTATTTGATAAGTTAAAAATCCTTGAAATATCAGATGCTAGCTAATATGACAACTGACCTTTAGTTATAATACCAGAAATGGGATACTATAAAGATATCCACGTTCATTTTCTTCTATTGAGGTTATTAGGAAGAACTTGTTTTGAATATTTACTAGGAAAGAGCCCTGACTATGTTATATATCTAATAACAAAGCATATAGGTTTTTTTTTTGTTTTGCTTCTATATATTAATCCACATCATCCACTAGCTGTAGGAAGCAATGAAACCAAACTTTCTTAATAACATGAAATTTACCACTATCTTTCAGATGACCTATGTGTTTCCTTTAACATATCCCTAAAGAATTAGAAGTGTCTTTTACTTAAAAACTTAGGTAAGAGAATTACATGCCAAACATTCCATGAAAAGTTCTTCCCTCTTGCCTGAAGAATAGTATCGAGGCACTTTTACCTGGATATCCAGTGTTCTTTGATGTCAACCAATGTAATGTTCTAGCCTCAGCCCGGCACACAGACAGAGCATGTCCGAAATTGAACTTCCTGTCTTCCCCATCTGTAATAAAAACTTTGCTCTCTCTTTTCTACTTATCTCACCTAGTCACTATCTAGTAACCTGAGTCAAAAAATCTATACACAATGACAAATTCTCTTTTCTGTCTCCAGTTATTCACCAACTCCATGCTACCTCCTTCACCTTTTTTATGTTATTCTTAGCACCTTTTTTACTGATTCTTTTCTTTTTAATTTTGTTTAATGTTTATTTATTTTTGAGAGAGAGAGAGAGACAGAGTGCAATCAGGGAAGGGGCAGAGAGAGAGGGAGACACCGAATCTGAAGCAGGCTCTAGGCTCTGAGCTGTCAGCACAGAGCTCCATACAGGGCTCAGACTCATGAACTGTGAGATCATGACCTGAGCTGAAGTTGGACGCTTAGCCGACTGAGCCACCCAGGCACCCCTTTACTGATTCTTGATAGTATTCCATCATCCATGATCAACACTATTATGAAATCATGCTCATTCCTTTCTCCTAACCAGTTCTCATGCAAACCATTTTCTATTTATTTATTTTGAGAGAGAGAGGGAGAGACAGAGAGAGAGAGAGAGAGAGAGACAGAGAGAGAGAGAGAGAGAGAGAGTGTGTGTGTGTGTGTGTGTGAGCAGGGGGAGGAGCAGAGAGAGAGGGAGAGAGGGACTCCTAAGCAGGCTCCCTGCTGTCAGTGCAGAGCCCGATGTGGGGCTCAATCTCACAAACCATGAAATTTTTTTTTTTTAATGTTTGTTTACTTTTGAGAGAGAGAGAGAGAGAGAGAGAGAGAGCGAGCGCGCGCAGGGGAGGAGCAGAGAGAGAGAGGAAGACACAGAATCCGAAGCAGACTCCAGGCTCTGAGATGTCAGCACAGAGCCTAATGCCAGGCTAGAACTCACGAACTGTGAGATCATGACCTGAACCAAAGTCAAATGCTTAACTGTCTGAGCCACCCAGGCACCCCACAAACCATGAGATCTTGACCTAAGCGGACACCAAGAATCAGACGCTTAACTGACTGAGCCACCCAGGTGTCCCACAAGCAAACCATTTTCAAAAATTCTGCCAAAATCTGATCAAGTTAGTCATGTTGGAGGTACTCAATAGCTTTCCCCTATATATAGAGCCAGAAATCAGTGCTCTATCCCCAACACATAGGAATGTGCCTGGTACAGAAAACAGAAACATGAAATTATTTGGACTGGAATAATTTTGTCTAGATCTGTATGATTGAAATAATGAAGAAACCTCTATTCATTCTTATTCACTCATCCATTCATTCACACAATAAGTCTATTGAGTTCCTACATGGTACCAGGCTGAACTGAGTTATGTGACAGATAGCTGGATAAGAAATTCATACATTAGCAATTATAACACACAGACAAAAGACAACGAACTTTTAAGAAGGCAGAGATTAAGTGTTTTGGTAACTCAGGTTTGGGAAGAGGGAGTGAGCTCAAAAAATGAAGGGATGCAAATCAGCAATGGTCTCAAAGGGGGTGGGGCATTCAAGTTAGATCTTCAAATAGGAAAACTTTTTAAGAAATTTCACATGGACTCTGAAGATCGTTTGAGCCCTTTACCTCCAGATCACACCATGCTCCTGTTGTTCTGTGTTCCTTCTTTTCTTTCATATCATTAAGAATATCTTTATCTCTGTAAGTAATATAATATTTAACTAAAAGTAAAATGGTTAAGAGGTCATATTAACTTATGAATAAAGAGTCTGGCTGCAAGGTATGCCAAGAGTTGGGGGCCATCCCATACTGGTGTCTCCAAGAACTCTAGTGCTTCCATGTCTGTTATCATCTGTCTTTCAGCAGTTTCTTCCCCCACTGGAGCACAAACAGTATGGAGATTCCAGCTTCCTGTAATTATAACCATACAGAGCAAAGAAGAAACAATGCATTCCCTTCAATATGTCCCTTTGCTAGGGAGGAAGGCTTTCCAGAGCCCCTGAAGACTTTTTCCCACTTCCCATTGGCCAGCAGGGAATCATAAGCCATTGTTCTGGGTGCAAGTGGAGAGAGTAGAGAGTGGAGGGTAGTAGGTAAAAAAGCAAATATTCAGTGTTTTCAATACTAACTGGGAAGACAGGCTCTGTCAGCAAGGAAAAAAAGGATGAAGTTGAGTTCTTAGTAGGTAACCAATAGCATCTTCCTCCCTTCCTCCCTTCCTCAGCCTTCTCTTCCCACCTAGCTCTTCGTGCTGGCATCCTTCCTCTGAACTCCTTTCACAACCTTTGCCTATTTGAGTCATTTGACAGAGACAATGAGCGATATTTTTAGTTTCTGTTTTGTGAAGATGTCTGCCGTTAGTTTCTCAGGGCTTCTATAACAAAGTGCCATAAACAGAAAGACTGAAACAACGGCTATTTGCCTCACAGTTTTGGAGGCTACAAGTCTGAGATCGAGGTGTTGCCAAGACCATACTGTCTCAGAAGGTACTGGGAAAAAAAGCTGTCCCAGGCTTCTCTCCTAGCTTCTGACACTTCCTGAATTTGTGGCAATATAATTCCAATCCTCACATGGTGTTTTCCCTGTGTACATGCCCAAATTTCCCCTTTTCACAAAGTTGTATTAGACTGGGGCATTTTCTAATGATCTCATCTTACTAGAACATCTGAAAAGACCTTATTTTCAAATAAAGTTGCATTCACAGATACTGAATGTTAGAACTTCAGTACTTTTTTTGGATGAGACATTTTAACCCATAGAAAGGTCTACCCGTCCTATTGAGAAAGTAAACAACTTCCAAGCAAGAACATTTTATTAAACATATGTTTCACTGAGAGCAGGTAGCAGAAGGCTTTAAACATAATCATTGCTTAATAAATATTCTGATTGATCATGGTTCATATCGTCCTCTCTTGACTCAGTGTTAACCCAAAATAAGGTCCAACAAATTTCAATAAATCTTCTATGAAGGAAAAAATAAATCACCAAGGACAGAGATTTGGCAATAAGAATGTAGTACCATGGGTTAAATTCTTTTACACAGTCTATTTCCCCTCTGGGAAATTTCAAAGACTTTAACATGTCATATAATGTGGATCTCTCAAAGGGGGGGATGAGTTATTTGGTATTTCTCAAACATAAGGGCCATTTTTAGTTTCCCCACAGAAAACACTTGTTAATCTCCACATGAACAGTATCATGCTATAAATACTATTTGGGAAATCTGTTCATTAGGAACTGGCTCAGAGATAACAGCTAAAGAAACAAATAGATCTAACTTTATCAGTTCCCAATTTGTATGCTAAATCACACATCTAATCCATTTTTAATAGATAAATCTTTTGGTTTTATGATATACTATTTTTAATGAACACAAAGATTTAAATATTTTGCAGCCTTAAAATAAAAACCATCCAAAGAGAGTATGATTTTTTTTTTGTAGAAAGACAGATTTAGATGCTCTTATTATCTTTACATTCTGTTTAGATAACTAAAAGTGTCTACTGATATTATTATATATTGGATTATTCATACTTCCTCCTTTTACAATATTTCATATGTAGTTGGTTGTATGATTTGTTCAATTGGTAGTTTTCAGATTTGGTCACATTTAACTGTGATCATGCAGGAATATGATAAAAAGGGCCTCAAGTTAGAACTGAAAGGGATAAGAGAGAAAAGAGGAAAATATGAAAAGCCAAAGGTATGCACTGAGGAAACTTATTTAAATGTTATTTAGATCAGATCACACTAACACTCAGAAAGGCGGGTGCACCAAGATTAAACTCCTGACCCCAACATTCCAAACTCCTATCTGTTTTTCAAAACCCAGCAAGATGGCAGCCCAAGAAGCCTTCTGCCTGTTTTCTCTGGGAATATTGGTTTCCTTTCTCTGATCCTGGAGGGAGTTGCTCTCTGCCTTAAAGCCAAGCTAGAAAGGCTTGACTCCATGTAGTTCAGAGTAAGACAAAAGGTTAATATCCAAAAAAATAGAGTTTATACAGCTTAAAAGCAAAAGAACAATCTGATTAAAAATGAACAGAAAATCTAAATAGACATTTTTCCAAAGAAGATATAAAAATGGCCAAAGGTTGGGGCGCCTGGGTGGCTCAGTCGGTTAAGCGTCCGACTTCGGCTCAGGTCACGATCTCGTGGTCCGTGAGTTCGAGCCCCGCGTCAGGCTCTGTGCTGACAGCTCGGAGCCTGGAGCCTGTTTCCGATTCTGTGTCTCCCTCTCTCTCTGCCCCTCCCCCGTTCATGCTCTGTCTCTCTCTGTCTCAAAAATGAATAAACGTTAAAAAAAAAATGGCCAAAGGTATATGAAAAGATGCTCAACATGAGTAATCATCAAAAAGTGCAAATCTAAATCACAATGTGATATCATCTCATACATGTTAGAATGGCTATTATCAAAAAGGCAAGAAATAACAAATGTTGGCAAGGATGTGAACAAAAGGGAACCCTTGTGCAGCCACTGTAGAAAACAGAACGGAGATGCCTCAAGAACCTAAAAATAGAACTACCATATGATCTAGCAATTCAATTCTGGGAATATATACAAAACAATGAAATCACTAACTGGAAAAGATTTATGTACCCACATGTTAACTGTAGCATCATTTGCAACAGCCAAGACACGGAAACAACCTAAGTGTCCACTGATGGATGAGTGGATAAAGAAGTTGCGATGTATACACACAATGGAATATTATTCCGCCATAAAGAAAGAATGAAATCTTGTCATGTGCAATAACACGGATGGACTTGAGGTCATTATACTAAATAAAATAAGTCAGAGGAAGACAAATATAACATCATCTCACTTATATGTAGAATCTAAAAGATCAACAAATAGGTGCGCCTGGGTGGCTCAGTTGGTTAAGTGTCCAAATCTTGATTTCAGCTCAAGTCATGATCTCACAGTTGGTGAGATCGAGCCCCACATTGACTAATAGCACAGAACCTGCTTGGGATTCTCTCTCTCTCTCTCTGCACCTCCCCCACTGGTGCACACACTCTCTCTCTCTCTCCCTCTTTCTCTCAAAATAAATAAACTTTAAAAGGATTTTTAAAAAAGACCAACAAATAAAAAGAAAACAAAAAACAAGATCATGGATACAAAGAGGACAGACGGGTGGTTGCCAGAGGTGCGGGTGGAATGAAGGGAAAAATGGGTGAAGAATGTCAAAAGGCATTATTTCCAGTTACAAAATAAGGCCTGGGGATGTAATGTACAGCATGGCGACTACAGTCAATATTACTATTATTACATTTTTGAAAGTTACCTAGAGTAAATCTTAAAAGTCTTCATCCAGAGAAAAAAGAATTTTGTTACTATGTATACTGGTGGATGTTAACTAGACTTACCATGGTGATCATTTCACAATGTATACAAGTATCAGATCATTATGTTGTTCACCTGAAACTAATATGTCACTTATACTCCAATTAAAAAAAAAATCTAACCTTCACTCAGGACTCTTACTCTAGCAAGGCTGAATTTTTTACCAAATTGATTTGATTGCAGAAACCATGACAGCTTGAGGGTTCTGAAATAAATAGACACTCAGGCTTGAACCTCCAGTCATTGGATCCTCAAGTTGGTAGAGTTTGAACTCAAAAGAGACTTCGTTGAACACTAGTTGTATTAACTTCAGGCTTTGTATTTTTGGAGCATACTACTTAGACTCTCTATTCCTTAGTTTTTCCTTCAGCAAAATGGGTTCAGGGATATTGATTAGGTTGAAGAGTATGAAATTCCTGTTTTTGAAAGTCAAAATATTCAAATATGACAATTTCCCATACTTCAACTTACTGTACAGAATATTATGATGAAAATTTTTCATGAATGTGAAACTAAAGTTCCTGGTCTGCGGCTTCAGAGCAGCAGTAACAGAAATTATTATCTGTAAGTTTTTATCTAAAGGAAACTTTATTCCATATTAAACACTGGAAGCTACAGAAAGGAGGTACTGGTCACTCCCAAGGAAACTCCTGATTTTATCAGAAACTCCAAACTCAAATTTCAAAATTTCAACAGTACATCTTTGCATTCATTTATGCTTTAAAAGAAAAACAATGTAAATATAAGAAGCCTCAACATGTGTTATTTTCATGGATATTTGATTCACAAACATATTAGCTTAAGCCAGAAGGTTTTCCTAAAGGTTCAGCCTCTCTTCCTAAACAAAGGAGTTAAGAATAAGAACTTAAATTGTTTTTAAACAGAGAAAAATGATTTATTGTCACTGCCTGAAACAAATCTGTCTAACAGCTGTTTGCCAACCATACAACAGAAAAATAGAATCCTATTTTGAGACTCTGCTAGATCTGGTGCTACTTCTAAGGCCAAAGTTGCAGTTTGAAACAGTGAGATTAGAGTTGGCAGAGTCTGCTCTGGCCACCTGGGCTCAGGTTTGGAAACAAGGCTGGACATGCTGTTGCCTTTAGCATGACTTCAGGCAAAAGTTCTATACTCCAATCAGCACCAGCTATACAGGTCTACGTTGGCTACAGACAGACCATTCTTCGCTAACAATGTAGGCAGTATATTAAATCAGACTTCTGAAGCTGACTCTTTCAGTTTCAAGGTTGGAAGTATTACACACGATAGACAACAGCAACAACAACAACCAAGAGTCAGCATTTGGTGCTAGGAAGTCATACATTAGGATGAAAAAAAATGAGGGACAGACTTCACTTGCAACAATACCTAGGAAATATTAGGTCTGGGCTTGACACTGATCATCACTGCCATCGAGTTCTGCATCCCTAGTCCACCCCGAGAGAGATGTACCTGGTTCCAGGACTCTCCAAGCAAAGGCTGATAATGATGTTTTTGTCTCTTTGGTTGCCATCCTTTCTCCTAAATTTGATGAAGCCTGTTGGTCTTGAAATACATACAGGATGACACAATGATGTTTTTATTTTTGAATTTAGATACAAATATAATGTTAAACTAGAAGTATGACTGGTTCTTAGCGATTTCATTTGAGGGATTTGGAAGGTTGTCTGTGCTTGAACAGCCAACACTGTGAATTGGCTGCCGTAGATAAGAGTTAAAACCACACTCAGTCAATATCATATAAATGAAGTTCTCTGGTCCTCTTCCCAATGCAATCCAAAGTAATAGGAATCGTGTTCATTTCTGTTTCCATGCAGTTAGGTGGTAGAAGCCACTTGTGGGATTTCTGTCTTCCCCTACCTAATCTCAGATAACCCAGTACTCCCAGGGTCTGGCAAACCTATGGAAGAATGCTTCCTTTCTTTCTTGATTTTACTTGCCTTCTACATGTGTTTACAGTTACAACTCTTTTTTTGTTTTCTGGCTAAGGACCTTTCTACTCTCCCCTTTGGGATGAAGAGGATTTGCTCATACATGATGAATCCATATTCTATGTGTAAGGCCCTCCTGGGTCAGAGGACAGAGCCTACTCTTTTTCTCTTTAAAGTGAGGAAACTATCCATTAACTAGATAATCCCAAGAAATAGCTGTTCTTAAGGTGAATTAGTCTATCTTCCATCTTTTAAAATAGAAACATATAGGGACACCTGGGTGGCTGAGGTGGTTGAGCGTCCGACTTCGGTTCAGGTTATGATCTCACTGTTTGTGAGTTCGAGCCCCATGTCAGGTTCTGTGCTGACAGCTCAGAGCCTGGAGCCTGCTTCGGATTCTGTGTCTCCCTTTCTCTCTGCTCCTCCCTTGTTCACACTCTCTCTTTCTCTCTCAAAAATAAATAAACATTAAACAAAATTAAAATAGAAACATATAGACTCCCTTGTTAGTGAACTAGAAGAGAGATTTTAAAATTCAGGACTATTATTCCAACAATTTATCAACCTCTCTTTTTGTGAGTTTCAATGCCTATATTTCAAATTTTAATAGTTTATAAAAAGAGAGTAATAGACATCCTTTAAAACTCCACTGCTCAGGGTCAGCTAATTTACTCTTCTCCCCACATTAGAGTCTTATTCTTTTCCCTTCCCAATCTGCCACTGGGATCTCTCTTCTATGGTCTCATTCTGGTGGTAAGTTTCTGGGAAAACTTTGCTTAGCCACCAACTATGATTTTAACTAAGGTTTTCTGGATTCACAGATTTTGTTGTCACTTCTGCTAATAAACCTGGCAGTAAAAAAGTCAGGCCTTAGCAGATTGTACATTGGGTTTGTGACCTTTAAGAATCCTTGGCAATCATGCTGGATAAGAGATTTGTTTATGTATATGTTGGGCCCAGAATATCACTTATACATTTTTTTTCTTTTCTGCCACCTTATTTCATTGAGTCTATAGGAACGAGGGAAATTTCTTTGAAACACAAGTCAATATATGTATCCTGAATTTTTTACATGTCAAAATTAGAAGAATAGTCACCATGTGAATTATAATAGTTCAATTATGATTATTTTTTTTCTCAATTTTAGAAGAAATATGTATGCATGACCTGAATTCACTTCTACTGGTATCAAGACCATCTTATGCTTGACTAGATCACTAAGATTACGCTTGGTCATGAGAACCAAGTTAACTATAAAATTTGATTTCAATTATCAACAGTAAGTTCTCAGCTTTTATATGGTCAGTATAAGAGTAGAAAGAATGAAAAATATTTATAACTAGGTGCTCAGAGATTGAAAAGCAAAAGAAAGTCCATTTTGAAATCACAGGTGCCAGAATCGACTCCCTTCTTATTCTTAAAGCATGTTTACACATCATTTAGCCATTGTCAAAGAAATTGCCCTGGACAGAGTTAAATAGGCAAGGAAACTTTAAGAGTATTGCCATAAGGGAGAGAAACCAAACTCAATTTTACTGAAACAAAAGGCAGAAGCATATTTAAATGTTGGGGTGAGCTAGTGGAAGGGTACTAGAGTGCTTTAGCTGGTAGGTTGGTCAGATTAGGCCACCTGTGGTTGTTAATTGTTGCTCTTCTAAGTTAGGTTCCTACCCATTCACAGAGATTTGGGAGGTAGGTCTACTATCTTCCTTGATTAGGTTTCAAAAAGCTCCCAGGTCTTTGAGAAAGATATTCCTACATCTTAAAACTGGCAACTGGCTTTTAAGATTTATACTTCTCAGGGGCAGAGAACAAAATTTGCATTTCAAGTATTCTGAAGCATATGCTCTAAGAGGGAGGAACCTACAATTATGAAGAAACCTATCTAAAATTTAGTCAAGCTGATGGGGACATTAAGGTCATGTTAGCCACCATCCCACTGATCAAAGTCATTCATGCAGCCAGGGTAATTGTGATCATAACAAATTACTTAAACAGATGACAATGCGTATCCAACCAAACTATTAAGGGCTAATATTCCCTTCACTTCATCAGTGCAGAAGCTAATAATTTGATTCCTCAACTCAAACATATCAGCATAAAGCGGTGTCTGAATGGTTCAGCTGGTTGCACATCAGACTCTTGATTTCAGCTTAGGTCATGATCTCAGGGTTGTGGGATCAAGCCTCACATCAGGCTATGCACTGAACGTGGAGCCTACTTAAGATTCTGTCTCCCTCTCTCTCTCTCTCTCTGCCCCTCTCCCCTGATCACGTGCTCTCTCTCTAAAACACAAAAAAATTTAAAAACTAAAAAAAACACATCAGCATGCCAAATTGGAATACTTCTTATTATGATTATTAATGCTGTATAAGGAGAGAAGCAATTCTGTCTTTCATATTTTTTTTCATTTCTCTTAAGAATTTAAGGCGGTAAACTATTTCATGTTTGCCTGTTTTGCAATATTCAAGAACACTGTTTAAAAATTGCTGTAATGACATATTTTAGAGAGTATTTGAATTTAGTGTCCACAGAAAAGGGGAAATTCAAAGAATCACCTCAATAAACCATCTCTCATTTCTCCAGATCCTTTGGAATTTTAGGAACAGCAAAGACATGTACTACTAAATAATGAAAATTGGTTCATACACTGGCAACCTGGGAATCTGCCCAGGCAGCTGCACAGAGACCCTTCAGCCAGGATTGCCCTCAAATTCTCTGAGCACATGGCTGATTAATCCCTTCATAACTACATTTACATATAGTCCTATGAAAATCAGTCTAAATGATTTCAGGGACACGGTCTTCTCTGTCAAAATAATAGTTCCAGAACACAGAATTCCAGAGGAGAAAATGCCACCAGCAGTGAGTACTTTGTTTTTGATAACTTTTAGGTAACTGCCTGTCTTCCCTTGAAGCACTTTTTTTTCAAATGGATTTGCCTAGACATGTTTGCTCGTTAAGCCCTTGGAGACAGCGCTAAATGGACCCTCTGTCCATTTCTCCCTTCGAGGCAGTCAACTTTCACTGGCCACTTCCCTAATGGCTTTTACAAAGCAGGCAAATAAAATCATTATGTATTTTATATCAACACACAGATTACATTTTGTTGTGTCTATCCCTTCTATTCCCAGAGATACTCTGAACTTTATTAATATATCTTAATTAATACATTAATATCTCTCTGGCCCAAGAAATATCACTAATCATTTAAAATTCCTCAAACAGAGCTTTGAGCAACTTTATGATAAATTTTTACCAGGTAAAGTGGGGTGCAGCAAAAATGCATTTAAATATTCCATTTGCATATAATGTAAAACTTGTTTTTCTAGCATAAAAAAAGAAAAACTTCTTACACTTCGCTTGTTTTGGTCAATAGATGAAATTAAATCACATATAATGATTAATTTTAATATTTTAATCTAAGTTTCTATTTTTCAAAATAGAAAAAAATTATCTACCTTGCAGCTATGTTGTAAATACCAAATGTGATTATATGTAATATTTGTGTTTGTATATGTATTTTCAAATGAATATATGTATGTGCATAGATGTGTGTAGGCATATGTGTATATAAATACACATACATATTCCTTAGCCGCCATTTGCATCATACTAAACATTTCATATACTTTAGATAGAGTAATTGTTTTTTTCTTGTAATTATTGTGTACCTGTGGTATTCAGACTTCACTGGAATTTTAACATGACCCAGCAAATTACCTTACAAGAATAATTAAGGAAAGTTTTAAGAAAAAATTTTGAAAAAAAAATTCAAACATATCAGGGATGACATGCCAGACAGATGGAGTAGAAGGTGAGGAAAAATAAATGTAGATGTACAAAATGGTGCATCTGACCTAAAGAGATCATTTGGCAAGGCAGAGTAATAGGAGTATGAGATGTTTACTATAGGAAATTATGTAAGGGCTTTGAATCAGGCTATACTACAGTCATTTTGTGCTGAACAGTCAAATGCTAAAGACCTGTCTATTAAAATCAGACATATAACAATGCAGCTGTGTGTTGGAACAAATTAGTTACTACTTCTCTCAGGCTGGATTGGTGTTTATAAAGAAAATAAATATCATGAATAAAATGTGGATGGGGTATTGGTTCTTTGAATGAAGACTCTCAAAGAATAGGTTACCAAATTTAAACTGGATTGGAGAATATAACTGGGACCAATGCCAAAGTAGGGACATCTTATTTTCTCATCTTAGATTTTAGTACCTATGTATGGAGAAATCTAGGTCATAATGCAGTCTTAATACATTAACCAGCCAGCTGCCCAGAGGTCACTGTCTGCTTTACAGATCCATGTTCTACCAGGGCAGCGCCCACAGTGCCTTCTCAACGATGAGACTCTGTCATCTGGGAACCACAGCCCAAGGAACATGAAGGTTTTACTATTTTCACATAATGGGAAAGTTATTCCTCTCAAGGAAAGAGTGAAAAGAGTGTAAGGGACCTTGATTTTGTAGGAAAACAGAAGTTCCCATTTCTACGGCAAGATTAGGGTTTTTCTTTTAATCACTATGAAGCATCTACATTAAATGTCACTGTTGTGGAAGTTCTAGCCCATGTAAATATGACGTGGAAACAAGAATAGAAATAAAGCCATAATTATTTTATATAAAATGATTTAGGAAAGTGTTTGGAAGTGACTGGGCGCAATAGAGTTATATAAAGTAGTGTGTCTTTATGTCAGAAATCACAAGTTAGAAAATAAAATTTAATGAAATCCTATTCCCACTACAATAGAACATAGAAAGATACATGGACGTATCTAAAACATAATCCTAGTGAAAAAGAGGCAGAAATTTTTATTGAGAGACAATATGCATATCTGATTAAAGGAGACACATAATGGTGATATATATCTGAGTGGGTTGATTAAAAAGTTTAAATATGGATATCATTCAAATATATCCATTTGAATAATGATAGCGGAAACTAATTTTGTTCTTTAAAAAAATTTTTTTTTAGTTAGAGAGCACGCAGGTGGGTGAGGGGGGCAGAGGGAGAGAGAGTGAGAGAATCTTAAGCAGTTCCACACCAAGCGTAGAGCCAGATGCGGGCTTGATCCTATGACCCTGGAATAATGGCTTGAGTCAAATACCGAGTCAGATGCTTAACTAACTGAGCCACCCAGGCACCTCAAAACCAATTTCATTCTTAAAGAGAACATACTATTTATGTATGTTTCATCTACATAAAGAATAACTATCCATAGGGCACTACAGTACTGAGTTTCCCAGAGGAAACAGACTTCAGGCTTGAAGATCAAACTCAATAGAATTATTGAGGAGCTATTCAGGAGGTATGAGCAGGTGAAGGCATAGACATGGGGTAGTGAAGCCTCCAGAGACTGGCAGCAGTGGAAGCCATTTACCACCTTAGGCCTGATAGAAGAAGAGAGGGAACTGGGTCGCTGGAGCCTAGACAAAGCTCATCTCCCTAGAATAGGGACGGCCATCTCACAGGATTTGTCCTGTGGAATGCAGCCTCTGTCATAATGGTGAGGGAGAAGGCTGGGGAGGGGACACCTACCTGACTGACCTCTTACTCTTCCTGAATTTCTGGCTCTTGCTATTATTAACCCACTGTCCAAACCCAACAAATATTCACGGGGCAGGAGTGAGTGGATCAGGCCAAGAAGCATGGATGGGAGAGGAGGGGAAAACATCCTAAACAGGAACCACAGGTATTTCTAATATAATAAAAATAATGGTTAATTCTGACATATGAGTAATACATTTATTGAAATAGTCATGTCTATGTAATCTGAGACAAGTAGAAAATGCAGAACACTACTTATAAATATACAACTATAGATTAGTTACCTTATGTTACATTATGCAATGGAAACAAATAACACCAAAATCCCAGTGGTTTACAATGACAAGGGCTTATTTCCTGCTTAATCATGTGCCTACTGCCTGTCAGATGTGGCTTTGCTCCAACTGACTTCACTCTAGTCCTAGGCTGAAAAAACATACTCAATCTAGAATGTACTGGTCTCTTGGCAGAGAAAAAAGGGATGTGGTAAACTACATGCTGGCTTATAAAGCTTATGAATTTCACATGGAAAGCTTAATGTTATCCTTACTCACATTTCACTGGCTAAAGAAAGTCATGTGACCAAGCCCAATGTCACTACTGGTGGGCAGATTTAAGCATTCTTGGTGGGGAAGGATGGTGGTGGGCAAAACCCTTAAAAGTCTGTTTCTTCGTTTTTAAGTTTTGTGTTTTTTTTGTTTTGCTTTTTGTTTTGTTTTGTTTTGTTTTTGTTGTCGTTGTTTTTAATCTTGAGAGAGTGTGAGTAGGGTAGGGATAGAGAGAGAGAGGAAGAGAGAGAATCCCACGCAGGCTCTGTCCTGGCAGCATGGAGCCCCATGCAGGGCTCAGACTCATGAACCATGAGATCATGACCAGAGCCAAAACCATGGGGCCACCCATGTGCCCCAAAAGTTTATTTTAATTTTTGTTAACAGATAATATAATTTATCACATTCCTTTATTTGTGAGTTGATATTTGATAATGAAAGCATAAAATATCAATTGAAAGCCCATGTAAAAATGTGTTCATATAATTACATAGCCATAATGAGTTGAAGATAGAAGGGAGCTGGACCAATATCTGGATTTTACTAATGTAGGAAATGAGCCTCAGAAAGATGTAATGATGTGTCCAAGGTCATAACATTCAACAACTTGGATCAGATTGGTAATATCTAATTCTGCACTTAGGCCTCTTTCCAGCACAGGTCAGTTCTTTGTGAACAGGTTTTGTTAGGAAGGAAGAAGCTTGTCTTTTATGAATTTAATCCTATTTGTTGAAGGTCAATACCAATCACATTTAGGTACGAGGTATAATGCATTTTTAAGGACCTGCAGAGAGGTCACTGTCAATTCATTCTTCTTCAAATCTCTCTTCTATATCTACCTCTGTATACAAGAGAGCGAGTAACAGAAAGATCACTTGGTGTTTGATGGGGATAGAGAATACAGGCACCAGTCTCAGATTTCAAAAATCACATGTTTTCTCTTCCATAAAATCTCCTAGATTAACTCTTGATAAGCAACTAATTTCTGGGCCATGATCTTCTTATGGGGAATTATAAAGAAGATACAAATAAACTGATATATTTAGGTAGAGAGGCAATCAAAACATCTTTGTTGCAAAGGTTGTCCAGAAACCTTTCATTAATGCTGTGTAACCACTGAGTTAATTGACTTCCCTGTTTGAAATAACAGGCCAAATCATAGTAGTGGAAAAGAAGGGACTGCAATGGCAAGCTTTCCCTTTGTCACCTGAGAGGACAAAACCCAGTACTAACCGTCTATCACCTTTATCCGTCAGAATAATGAGAAGACAGCTTTCAGATTGGCCTCCTAGGAATCACTACCCTTTATAAGATAATCAAATCTGACATGTTGTTTATAGGTTGAATATTGTTAAGTTTGGGATGCTTATAATGTACAGTTGTAGGTTATATTCTAATTTGTTGGCATTTTCTCATCTGACAAAACAAAGTTACTAAAAAAATAACAATAGCCACTCCAATGTGTGTGTGTGTGTGTGTGTGTGTGTGTAGGTGAATTTGTAGCTGCTAAAGATACTTGCAACTTGCAATGATTTGGTAAGTATGTGACATTTATCCTTAACTGCTCCTCATAAAAGAATACTCAGAACTGCCTCTAACTCCTACTTCAATCTGTGTGGCATTATCAAAATTTGGTTAGACTGGAGCTTTCAGAATTTTAATGAGGTCGAGGAGTTAGACAAACAATGACTAATTTATAGGAAGGTCACCTTCAAAGTACAGTGAACATAGTTTTGTAATACAGCAAGAAAGATGATGCAAAAGAATGGGAGTTAAAAAAAAAACATTTTCTTATGTGCTCCAAACAGTAGGTTTACTACTGAATTATAACTCATCTGACAAGGCAACGGGATATTTTATTCATTGTGTTTAGACATTTTGATAAAAGTTTGGCTCAACTATAATGGGACAATTTGAGTGGGGACAAATCATCAGAGCCCACCAGACTGACTGAACATCTTTGTGCTTATTTGGTGTGTCTACTTCTCATTCTTTAAATATAACTGTCACGCTATTCTCAGAGACCGAAAGTACTTGCCTGCCATGAGCAGAATCTTGCCTGTGACCTTTGGTGTTCTCTCTGTTAAGCCATGTCAGTTCTCTCTCTCTTTTTAAATTTTTTCAATGTTGATGTATTATTTTGAGGGACAGAGAAAGATGGAGCATAAGCAGAGGAGAGGCAGAGAGAGAGAAGGAAAGGGAGATGCAGAATCCAAAAAAGGCTCCATGCTCTGAGCTGTCAGCACAGACCCCAACGTGGGTCCTGAACACACAGACTGTGAGATCATGACCTGAACTGAAGTCAACTGCTTAACCAACTGAGCCACCCAGGCACTCCCATGTCAGTTCTTATATAGATGCTCTCATGTACTTCAAGAGAAACTCCACACACAACGGGAACTTGACCAGACAATGAAATGTATAAAACTGAACATGGGCTCTAATTCCTACCAGGCCAAAGTGACTGCCTCACACATTTAAAAAGGTAGTTTCAAGTCAGTAAGCATTTGTCTAGGGAATGCAAACCAGCTTAACTATTCAATGAAAAAATATAAGAAGCAATTCACTGTTAAACAAAGTAGCTACATGCATATGGCAAAAAAAAAAACACAAAAAAAAAACAAAAAAAACAAAAAAAAAACCTACTATTTTATTAACAACGGTTTCTCTTTCCTAGCTTTTAGAGCATCCAGTCAAAATTTGACTGGATTCATACAAAAACGTTTCCACCTTCCAGAGGATGATTTTTGCCTAAAATAACCCACAGAACATTTGGGAATGTCCCAAATTATAGTTGCTATGTCAAATAAATCACATCTACTATTTTGTAATTTTAACTACTAAAACATATTAGGAAATATGGCCTGTCATTCTTTTGGCTGAAGCACATGATTAAGCAGCTTGGTGAATGGAATGAACAGGTGCTGGGATGAAAATCAGAAAGCCCATTCATCTTCATGCTTCCAGGGGAAAATAAACCTTTTGGGGATTTCAACCAGTAGGACATCACTTTCTTGTTTTGGTAGTTTAGTGTGTTTTGGGTGTTTCAGAGCTTTTTCCGATAATTTCATGTTAGTAATGTGGGAGACAATCATATAATGAATTGCTTGCAGTACGTTTGATGCCTCATTGTTAAATCATACCAACCATTAGGAGGGAAGAAAGTTGCTTCCCACCATTTGGGCATTACTGAATGATATATATCTTTTAGATACTAAGTGATGATATTAGACAGTGAACTCTGAATTCAAGAGTATGTCTAAATCCTTAATATCACATGTTCTTTACATATAATAGCTATCAAAAATGTTGGTTGAAGGACTGAATAGAAAATAACAATTAACTCAACAGGCAGATATTGCTTCTGTCCCTGGGATATCCTATATACTGTCCCCTATACTTGGTTCAAGCTCATTCATCCTTTATATTTATCATCAGAAATCACCTCTGACAGGTGTCCTTCCCTGGTCATACCCCAAAGAGAGATGATTACTCTCTTTTCCGAGCTATCTTGATACCATCTGTATGATGTTATGTTGTGTATATATACGCTTTTAAAGTTTGTTTAAATGTATCTCACTTCTGTGATTGAAGAGAATTCCTTTTGGTCATAGAATAGGGTTTTCTCTACTTAAAGGTGTGTGGTTATAAATATTCTATCTTGGGGCACCTGGGTGGCTCAGTCGGTTGAGCCTCCGACTTCAGCTCAGGTCATGATCTCACGGCTCGTGGGTTCAAGCCCCTTGTCAGGCTCTGTGCTGATGGCTCAGAGCCTGGAGCCTGCTTGGGCTTCTGTGTCTCCTCTCTGTGCCCCTCCCCTGCTCGTGTTCTGTCTCTGTCTCTCAAAACTAAATAAACATTAAAAATAAATAAATAAATAAATAAATAAATAAATAAATAAATAATTTATCTAGTATAGGCTATGTAATAGACTTTTGCTACAACTGGATAAATCCAGGATGGGTAAATGGGTTGAAGGAAAACGTGGTATCTTTACATCTGAATTTCCAAATATCTTAAAGGTTTTTGTTGTTGTTGTTTATTTATTTTTGAGACAGAGACAGAGACAGAGTGTGAGCAGGGGAGGAGCAGAGAGAAAGGGAGACACAGAATCTGAAGCAGGCTCCAGGCTAGGAGCTGTCAGCACAGAGCCCAACGCTGGGCCCAAACCCATGAACCATGAGATCATGACCTGAGCCAAAGTTGGACACTTAACTGACTGAGCCACTCAGGTGCCCCTAAATTTCCAAATATCTTTAAATAAGTATGATCTGTCATTAGCATGAAATCAGTTGAATGTGATATGTGAGCTATTAACTTTCTCTCCAATTGCTAAAGAAGAATCCTTTGAAGATCTACTTTTATCTAAATCCTGGAAAATGTATAGGAGTATGCCATAAATATAAGGGAGGAATGACATTTGGGGCAAATGTCATTGCAAATACAAAGCTACTGATCTGAAAGTTAGTCTGATTTATCCAATGTGATGAAGAGAAATTCACTGTTATACTAATAATAAGAAATGAAAATATAAATGTAGTCAGGAACAGGAATAAAGGTTTTATCCTATGACTATGGAAATGGAAAGCCAAAAAGAAGTATTCATTCATTTCTTTATTTTCTTTCTAAGCAGAAAAGTGATGTGATAAACCTTTAATCTAGAAAAAAAAAATGGCAGCAATGTGACAGATGGTTTGGAATGGGCATAAATCCATTTCTATGGAGAGCAGTTAAGAGGCTCAAGCACAAGAAAATGAAGACCCTTGGTGAATGAATGGCTTCATGGTTGAAGGGGAGTGGGAGGGAGGGGAAAGTGGGTGCCGGGCATTGAGGAGGGCATCTGTTGGGATGAGCACTGGGTGTTGTATGGAAACCAATTTGACAATAACTTTCATACTAAAAAAAGTATCAAATGACAAAATGGAGGAAAAAAATAAAAAATAAAAAGAAAAGAAAAATAAAGATACACCTAAAATACAATTGACCAAATATGTGACTATTTACATAGGGTTGAGAGACATATTGTACATTGTTTTTTGTTGCTACTTTTTGTTGTTTGTAATTCTAAGGTACTTGTTGGACTGTAGTATCATTAAGATATAAATAAATACAAGAACTGGGGGAGAAATGGTACATTACTTATAAAAGACTAAATTCTCTTACTGAAATATTAAATGTTACTGTATTTGCAGATGGAAATGTCCAGTAGGCACTATGAAATGAGTTTATCTCATGGGAGGGTTATCAGATTACAATTATAGATTTTGAATTTAATGACCTAGAGATAGTAGTTGAGGAAGTGGTAACAAATAAGGTCACTCAGTGAGTATGGGACAAAGAACAAAAAAAAATAAGTTTAGAATTTTGAAGATGACATTACTTTTGCGCTTAAGGATTAAATCCTGGAGAAAAACATCAACAAAAATGAACACACCTGAATACAAAAGAGGTAAGCACTCTAGTCAAAATATGTTTGGCTGCTGGCAGAACCCCTGACACTGAAAAACTGCTTACATGCCTGTTTAAGTTTAGAGGCATGCTGACAGGATGCTACAAACAAAATTACTTAAAAATGTTGCCATAAGACAGTGTTCCCAGGCCATAATCCAGTCTTCAGGTAACAGTGATGAATCATATAGAGTTACAGGAATTCCTTCTTTTATATGTCACATCTCCTTCTTAGTATGCTTGCTTCGGTCTTACTTTAGACACTACAGATTTTGCTAATCCAATGAGGAGGAAAGTTAAATGCAAAAAAAAATGCAAACCAAGGAACACAAAACAGCACAAGAGAAGATATTCCCCAAAGGTCCACAGCAATTCTTTTCTAGTTAGCTCATCAAAGTGTGTCCACAGAAAAATTAAAACTAATCATGAGGTGACTATGCAAATTTTAGAGTTTAACAGAGTAGAGCATTGAACTTTTCCTGGAGGTCAGTATCAAATAAGGGCAACAGAATTGGAGATAAGGAAGAGAGAGTTACAAGGAATAAGATTCACTCAAAAGTGACAACACACTCACACACACACACACACACACACACACACACACACACACAAATAGATTTGATGAACAGTGACATTACATTTTGAAAATTAATAATTAAGTAGTAATATATGGCCTATGAAAAGTGACATTTACCCACATGACACTCAAGCAAATATGACAAAATGTTAACAATAATTGACTCCAAGTGGAGTATAAACAGTTTCGCTACCTAGAAGATGCAGTTGTGGAGAGTGAACAGTGGAGCATTTGGGACAATAGCGCAGTGTGGTTTCCCCTTACAATGTCAAGAAGAAGATAATAACAGGTAGATATTTAAAGAACATGAAAAGCAAGATGATAAGTGTAAAATAATAATGAGAAACTATGTAGAATAATAATGGATGATGGAACTAATCCCGTTAAGGGAAGCTCTAGAGAAGCCAAAGGAAATTGATAGTTCAGTAAGAAAAATAAAAAGTGATGCTGAATGGGTCAGACCCTCTGAAAATTCCAGAGACCTAAACCAGGTAAAATGTCAGATTAGGGAAATCACAGGGTTAGCTGACAGTATATAGGGTTTCTCCCTATACAGAAGAATATTTCACTTGTTCTTCAGTCCTCTCCTCACTGTTAATTTTGAGAATTTACTCAAAAAAATTAAAATTGATATGTGAATCCAAACGATAAATGAGAAAACTCACTATTTTACATTTAGTTACATTTTGTGCACCATGACTAATAAATTAAGGGAACTTTAAATCTTCTCAAAGCTTTGCTTTGAATATATTTCCTAAAAATGCATTTCAAAGATGAACATGTATAAAGCTCAGTCCTTTTACTCTAGAATAAAACATCTTGGGTGCAAATGTAATATAATCATCTCTCAAAGAATTTGCATCAGTAGTCTGCTCAATTCAAGTTGTCTGGCTAATGTAGTAGGGAAAGGACTGATTACTATAGAGAAAGAAATCTCTGTAAAGAGCGTATCTTCTACTGGATATTTAGCTAATTAATTTGTTTCTGTTGGCATGCTCAACAGTCTCATATTTCACAAACACTGAATGATCTTATGGTAAATATTTCTTATTGCCCAAGGAGGCAAAAAAGAAGCAAGAATCATACTCTGTAATAGGAACAGATCTCCTTACTCCATACTCATTTTATACATGGGAAAGTGACTCCCAAAGTCACTCAGTGAGTTGGTGACAAAATTGGGACAAGAAGCAAGAACTTCACTTTTCTAGTCTAGTATCTTCTCTGCCACATAAAATAAAAATTAAAAATAAAAGGCTTGGGGTTTTGAATTTATGTCTCCTCCATGGAGTCTCAAGACAAACTATGATGGTGGACTCCTGAAAGATTTAATGAACCTAGTTCCTCCAGTCTTTCAATCTTTTCTCATTAGCTTGCTTTTGTGTAGCAATCCTAGTGAGCAAGAACAATCAACCAGGACTTTCACCATATTTTTGGTCTTTTATCCACCTTAGTACTAACTTTGTACTTTAATAAATACATATGTAAATGAACAAATAAAGTCCGTAGTTGCTAATTCAGTAGGATCTGTCTTAGGAACATTTATGTTTAACCCTTATACTCCTAGATTGGCTCCACATGACCAATTAGATTCTCGTGACCCTGCTGGTAGATCAACTGACTCAGTTGACATTTAGAATCATAAATTAGCTTCATTTGGACAAAAATCATGGCACTTGTATCTGTCAGGGTCCAAACTGGAAATGAGAAACTCACTCTTAGTATTTAAAATAGATGACACTTAGCACAGGGAGTTGGTTCAAATCCTGAGGGAACAGCAAAGAAGCCAAAAAGGGGAGCGTATCGCAACCCAAACACGAGCAACAGCAAGGGAAACTTTCACTCCTAGGAATATAAGGACAAAGGGAAGGAGTTCCTAGAGCCCAGGGCTCAAGAGTCAACTGGTAGAAGATGGAAACAGTGTGTAGCCCTCAGGTGGGAGGTGGAACTGTGAAGACCCTACCCAAACATATACCAGGACTGTCAGGGCCACAGGGTGAGGTGGGGCAGCAGGACACTCCATTTTCTCTTCCTCTCACCATGTAATCTCCTGGCAGCACTGGGCAGCACAAGGCAAGGAATTGAGGTAAAAAAAAAAAAAAAAAATGAAGACCAGATCAACATTGTTTCTCAAAATGTGATCCACAGAGTAACCACTATAGAATCAACAACTAGTGAAAATTCAGATTCCTGTCGCAGAAATCTGCATTAATTATTCAGAATCCTTGGGGGCTGACTGAGTGTGATTTAAAAACCTGCATATTTAATGAGCCAAAAGGTGTTTGAGCTCCAAATAGGAAAACTCAGGAATTACAGCTGACTAGAAACTGCTTAGGAATAAGAAGACCTTGGCTCAAAGTCTGCCTTACTGACTGTGGGGTCTTTGAAAGTTTAATTATCCAGGTCTCAGTTTTTATATCTAAAAATTGGAACACTATCATGTGTCATATATACAGTATAGGTCTGTGTGTGAGTTAAATGAGATAGTGTGGAATGCTAGAAATTAGAATATTAAAAGTGCTTTCAGGAGCCCTATCATCTATAACAACCAAGTTAAATTCAATTCTACTATGATAAGCTCCTTATTTGGTTTCTTGGGGCAATACTATATGGCCACCTTTATATACTGACCATATTTTAGTTACTATAACCATGATTTTTCTTGGACTTTTTAAACTTACATTTTATGTAACACACCAATTTTTGTTTTTTTTGTTTTTTTTTTTTTTTTGCACAATAACAGTTGTGGAGAAAATAATACTGGATTAGTATCTTTCAGTTGAAACTCAATTTATAATTTCTCTTTGATGTATTTTTAACATCTATTACCTGTATGTTCACTATGTTAAGTCAAATTCCCAATATAAATTTTTTCTTTCTATAAGTTATAGTTAATGATACTTCATGAAATCATAAAAAAAAAACTTTCATTTAAAAAAGAATATGCACATATTTTGGCTATTTTGAATAAGAAAATGAAAAGATTCTCTGAATTTCCTGTTAAATAGAGAAATTATTAATGTTCTATCTGATTGCAAGATGATATTATAATTTCATCATTTTAACTACTCAACACAATAACCTCAGCTTTGCAGCATAACAAATATGGTGGGTGGAGAGGGAAACAGCATTTATAAATGTGTATTAATGGCATAAATAAGATCTATACATCATATGGATCATTAAAACACACTTCATGGAAATATATATTCCCCAGTCTTACAGTTATACTGACTGAGGCATTGATATTTGATATACAATACTCCATGCCCATGTCTGGTGTAGGACTGGGCGAAGGTTTGAATTCATGTTACTCAATTTTTTAAAAAATCCATGAAAATTTTCCTGTATCAACTAGAAAACTATTGCATCTTTGTCTCTTTATTTCTTTTGTTAATTACAACAAGTCTATAAAGAAAAGTGCAAAAATTGTGAGGTGCATAACTTGATGAATATTGAAAAAGTGAACACACCAAAGGAATCAGCACCTAGATCAAGAGACGAACATGACCAGGACTCCAGAAACACTCATTATAGCATCTTCCGGGCACTAGCCACCTAAGGTTAAAGAAAAAAAAAAAATCTGTCCCTATTTCTAACATGATATATTTTTGCTTATTTTTGAAATGTAAGTAGCATTACATTGCCCATATTATTTCACATGTAGCTTCTTACTTTCATTTTTTTTTATTTTTTAATATAAGAAATTTACTGTCAAATTGGTTTCCATACAACACCCAGTGCTCATCCCAAAAGGTGCCCTCCTCAATACCCATCACCCACCCTCCCCTCCCTCCCACCCCCCATCAACCCTCAGTTTGTTCTCAGTTTTTAACAGTCTCTTATGCTTTGGCTCTCTTCCACTCTAACCTCTTTTTTTTTTTTTTTTCCCCTTCCCCTCCCCCATGGGTTTCTGTTAAGTTTCTCAGGATCCACACAAGACTGAAACCATATGGTATCTGTCTTTCTCTGTATGGCTTATTTCACTTAGCATCACACTCTCCAGTTCCATCCACGTTGCTACAAAAGGCCATATTTCATTTTTTCTCATTGCCACGTAGTATTCCATTGTGTATATAAACCACAATTTCTTTATCCATTCATCAGTTGATGGACATTTAGGCTCTTTCCATAATTTGGCTATTGTTGAGAGTGCTGCTATAAACACTGGGGTACAAGTGCCCCTATGCATCAGTACTCCTGTATCCCTTGGATAAACTCCTAGCAGTGCTATTGCTGGGTCATAGGGTAGGTCTATTTTTAATTTTCTGAGGAACCTCCACACTGCTTTCCAGAGCGGCTGCACCAATTTGCATTCCCACCAACAGTGCAAGAGGGTTCCCGTTTCTCCACATCCTCTCCAGCATCTATAGTCTCCTGATTTCTTCATTTTGGCCACTCTGACTGGGGTGAGGTGATATCTGAGTGTGGTTTTGATTTATATTTCCCTGATAAGGAGCGATGTTGAACATCTTTTCATGTGCCTGTTGGCCATCCGGATGTCTTCTTTAGAGAAGTGTCTATTCATGTTTTCTGCCCATTTCTTCACTGGGTTATTTGTTTTCCGGGTGTGGAGTTTGATGAACTCTTTATAGATTTTGGATACTAGCCCTTTGTCCGATATGTCATTTGCAAATATCTTTTCCCATTCTGTTGGTTGCCTTTTAGTTTTGTTGGTTGTTTCCTTTGCTGTGCAGAAGCTTTTTATCTTCATAAGGTCCCAGTAATTCACTTTTGCTTTTAATTCCCTTGCCTTTGGGGATGTGTCGGGTAAGAGATTGCTACGGCTGAGGTCAGAGAGGTCTTTTCCTGCTTTCTCCTCTAAGGTTTTGATGGTTTCCTGTCTCACATTCAGGTCCTTTATCCATTTTCAGTTTATTTTTGTGAATGGTGTGAGAAAGTGGTCTAGTTTCAACCTTCTGCATGTTGCTGTCCAGTTCTCCCAGCACCATTTGTTAAAGAGACTGTCTTTTTTCCACTGGATGTTCTTTCCTGCTTTGTCAAAGATGAGTTGGCCATACGTTTGTGGGTCTAGTTCTGGGGTTTCTATTCTATTCCATTGGTCTATGTGTCTGTTTTTGTGCCAATACCATGCTGTCTTGATGACTACAGCTTTGTAGTAGAGGCTAAAGTCTGGGATTGTGATGTCTCCTGCTTTGGTCTTCTTCAAAATTACTTTGGCTATTCGGGGCCTTTTGTGGATCCATATGAATTTTAGGATTGCTTGTTCTAGTTTCGAGAAGAATGCTGGTGCAATTTTGATTGGGATTGCATTGAATGTGTAGATAGCTTGGGGTAGTATTGACATTTTGACAATATTTATTCTTCCAATCCATGAGCAGGGAATGTCTTTCCATTTCTTTATATCTTCTTCAATTACCTGCATAAGCTTTCTATAGTTTTCAGCATACAGATCTTTTACATCTTTGGTTAGATTTATTCCTAGGTATTTTATGCTTCTTGGTGCAATTGTGAACGGGATCAGTTTCTTTATTTGTCTTTCTGTTGCTTCATTGTTAGTGTATAAGAATGCAACTGATTTCTGTACATTGATTTTGTATCCTGCAACTTTGCTGAATTCATGTATCAGTTCTAGCAGACTTTTGGTGGAGTCTGTCGGATTTTCCATGTATAATATCATGTCATCTGCAAAAAGCGAAAGCTTGACTTCATCTTTGCCAATTTTGATGCCTTTGATTTCCTTTTGTTGTCTGATTGCTGATGCTAGAACTTCCAGCACTATGTTAAACAACAGCGGTGAGAGTGGGCATCCCTGTCGTGTTCCTGATCTCAGGGAAAAAGCTCTCAGTTTTTCCCCGTTGAGGATGATGTTAGCTGTGGGCTTTTCATAAATGGCGTTTATGATCTTTAAGTATGTTCCCTCTATCCCGACTTTCTCAAGGGTTTTTATTAAGAAAGGGTGCTGGATTTTGTCAAAGGCCTTTTCTGCATCGATTGACAGGATCATATGGTTCTTCTCTTTTTTGTTGTTAATGTGATGTATCACGTTGATCGATTTGCGAATGTTGAACCAGCCCTGCATCCCAGGAATGAATCCCACTTGATCATGGTGAATAATTCTTTTTATATGCTGTTGAATTCGATTTGCTAGTATCTTATTAAGAATTTTTGCATCCATATTCATCAGAGATATTGGCCTGTAGTTCTCTTTTTTTACTGGGTCTCTGGTTTAGGAATCAAAGTAATACTGGCTTCATAGAATGAGTCTGGAAGTTTTCCTTCCCTTTCTATTTCTTGGAATAGCTTGAGAAGGATAGGTATTATCTCTGCTTTAAACGTCTGGTAGAACTCCCCTGGGAAGCCATCTGGTCCTGGACTCTTATTTGTTGGGAGATTTTTGATAACCGATTCAATTTCTTCGCTGGTTATGGGTCTGTTCAAGCTTTCTATTTCCTCCTGATTGAGTTTTGGAAGAGTGTGGGTGTTTAGGAATTTGTCCATTTCTTCCAGGTGGTCCAATTTGTTGGCATATAATTTTTCATAGTATTCCCTGATAATTGTTTGTATCTCTGAGGGATTGGTTGTAATAATTCCATTTTCATTCATGATTTTATCTATTTGGGTCATCTCCCTTTTCTTTTTGAGAAGCCTGGCTAGAGGTTTGTCAATTCTGTTTATTTTTTCAAAAAACCAACTCTTGGTTTCGTTGATCTGCTCTACAGTTTTTTTAGATTCTATATTGTTTATTTCTGCTCTGATCTTTATGATTTCTCTTCTTCTGCTGGGTTTAGGCTGCCTTTGCTGTTCTGCTTCTATTTCCTTTAGGTGTGCTGTTAGATTTTGTATTTGGGATTTTTCTTGTTTCTTGAGATAGGCCTGGATTGCAATGTATTTTCCTCTCAGGACTGCCTTCGCTGCGTCCCAAAGCGTTTGGATTGTTGTATTTTCATTTTCGTTTGTTTCCATATATTTTTTTTAATTTCTTCTCTAATTGCCTGGTTGACCCACTCATTCGTTAGTAGGGTGTTCTTTAACCTCCATGCTTTTGGAGGTTTTCCAGACTTTTTCCTGTGGTTGATTTCAAGCTTCATAGCATTGTGGTCTGAAAGTATGCACGGTGGGGCGCCTGGGTGGCGCAGTCAGTTAAGCGTCCGACTTCAGCCAGGTCACGATCTCGCGGTCTGTGAGTTCGAGCCCCGCGTCAGGCTCTGGGCTGATGGCTCGGAGCCTGGAGCCTGTTTCCGATTCTGTGTCTCCCTCTCTCTCTGCCCCTCCCCCGTTCATGCTCTGTCTCTCTCTGTCCCAAAAATAAATAAAAAAAAAAAAAAATGAAAGTATGCACGGTATAATTTCAATTCTTGTAAACTTATGAAGGGCTGTTTTGTGACCCAGTATATGATCTATCTTGGAGAATGTTCCATGTGCACTCGAGAAGAAAGTATATTCTGTTGCTTTGGGATGCAGAGTTCTAAATATATCTGTCAAGTCCATCTGATCCAATGTATCATTCAGGGCCCTTGTTTCTTTATTGACTGTGTGTCTAGATGATCTATCCATTTCTGTAAGTGGGGTGTTAAAGTCCCCTGCAATGACCACATTCTTATCAATAAGGTTGCTTATGTTTATGAGTAATTGTTTTATATATCTGGGGGCTCCGGTATTTGGCGCATAGACATTTATAATTGTTAGCTCTTCCTGATGGATAGACCCTGTAATTATTATATAATGCCCTTCTTCATCTCTTGTTACAGCCTTTAATTTAAAGTCTAGTTTGTCTGATATAAGTATGGCTACTCCAGCTTTCTTTTGGCTTCCAGTAGCATGATAAATAGTTCTCCATCCCCTCACTCTCAATCTAAAGGTGTCCTCAGATCTAAAATGAGTCTCTTGTAGACAGCAAATAGATGGGTCTTGTTTTTTTATCCATTCTGATACCCTATGTCTTTTGGTTGGCACATTTAATCCATTTACATTCAGTGTTATTATAGAAAGATACGGGTTTAGAGTCATTGTGATGTCTGTATGTTTTATGCTTGTAGTGATGTCCCTGGTACTTTGTCTCACAGGATCCCCCTTAGGATCTCTTGTAGGGCTGGTTTAGTGGTGATGAATTCCTTCAGTTTTTGTTTGTTTGGGAAGACCTTTATCTCTCCTTCTATTCTAAATGACAGACTTGCTGGATAAAGGATTCTCGGCTGCATATTTTTTCTGTTTAGCACACTGAAGATATCGTGCCAAGCCTTTCTGGCCTGCCAAGTTTCAAAGGAGAGATCAGTCACGAGTCTTATAGGTCTCCCTTTATATGTGAGGGCACGTTTATCCCTTGCTGCTTTCAGAATTTTCTCTTTATCCTTGTATTTTGCCAGTTTCACTACGATATGTTGTGCAGAAGATCGATTCAAGTTACGTCTGAAGGGAGTTCTCTGTGCCTCTTGGATTTCAATGCCTTTTTCCTTCCCCAGTTCAGGGAAGTTCTCAGCTATAATTTGTTCAAGTACCCCTTCAGCACCTTTCCCTCTCTCTTCCTCCTCTGGGATACCAATTATGCGTATATTATTTCTTTTTAGTGTGTCACTTAGTTCTCTAATTTTTCCCTCATACTCCTGGATTTTTTTTATCTCTCTTTCTCTCAGCTTCCTCTTTTTCCATAACTTTATCTTCTAGTTCACCTATTCTCTCCTCTGCCTCTTCAATCCGAGCTGTCATCGTTTCCATTTTGTTTTGCATTTCGTTTAAAGCGCTTTTCAGCTCCTCGTGACTGTTCCTTAGTCCCTGGATCTCTGTGGCAAGAGATTCTCTGCTGTCCTGTATACTGTTTTCAAGCCCAGCGATTAATTTTATGACTATTATTCTAAATTCACTTTCTGTTATATTATTTAAATCCTTTTTGATCAGTTCATTAGCTGTTGTTATTTCCTGGAGATTCTTCTGAGGGGAATTCTTCCGTTTGGTCATTTTGGATAGTCCCTGGAGTGGTGAGGACCTGCAGGGCACTTCCCCTGTGCTGTGGTGTATAACTAGAGTTGGTGGGCGGGGCCGCAGTCCGACCCGATGTCTGCCCCCAGACCACTGCTGGGGCCACAGTCAGACTGGTGTGTGCCTTCTCTTCCCCTCTCCTAGGGGCGGGATTCACTGTGGGGTGGCGTGGCTGGTCTGGGCTACTTGCACACTGCCAGGCTTGTGGTGCTGGGGATCTGGCCTATTAGCTGGGGTGGGTAGGCAAGGTGCATGGGGGCGGGAGGGGCAGGCTTAGCTCGCTTCTCCTTAGGTGATCCACTTCAGGAGGGGCCCTGTGGCAGCGGGAAGGGGTCAGATCCGCTGCCGGAGGTTTGGCTCTGCAGAAGCACAGAGTTGGGTGTTTGCGCGGAGCGAGCAAGTTCCCTGGCAGGAACTGGTTCTCTTTGGGATTTTGGCTGGGGGATGGGCGAGGGAGATGGCGCTGGCGAGCGCCTTTGTTGCCCGCCAAGCTGAGCTCTGCCGTCTGGGGGCTCAGCAGCTCTCCCTCCCTTTGTCCTCCAGCCTTCCCGCTTTCTGAGCAGAGCTGTTAACTTATGACCTCCCAGACGCTAAGTCGCGCTTGCCGTCGGAACACAGTCGGTCCGGCCCCTCCGCTTTTACCAGCCAGACTCGGGGGCTCTGCTTGGCCGGCGAGCCACCCCTCCGCCCCGACTCCCTCCCGCCAGTCCGTGGAGCGCACACCGCCTCACCGCACTTCCTACCCTCTTCCGTGGGCCTTTCGTCTGCGCTTGGCTCCGGAGACTCCGTTCTGCTAATCCTCTGGCGGTTTTCTGGGTTCTTTAGGCAGGTGTAGGTGGAATCTAAGTGATCGGCAGGACGCGCAGTGAGCCCAGTGTCCTCCTACGCCGCCATCTTCCCTCCTCTCTAGCTTCTTACTTTCAGCATGCTGTTTTTCCCCCATTGTTTTGAAGTTATAGTAGCAGTAGCTAGTTCATTCTTGTGTAGCATTTCCTTCCATGAATAACCACAATTTAGTTTTCAACAGCCAGAAAAGTTTTGCTGCTTATTAAAAATGTTACAAATTAGTTCTGAGCATACACATAGGGGAAGAATTTCTGGGCCATAAGAATTAGTCTGATTTGAATTAAAGATCAAATTGTATACATGTGTATATAATTCTGAATATATAGTTTTATACATATAGATACATGTATATAAAATATAAATTTGTACACACATGCAATTTTATATGCATACATATTCGATATGCTGAATTCAAGACAGATACCTTGAGCACAAAAAATACCACTTCACATTTGCTAGAATGGCTATAATTTTTTTTAAAGGGAAAAAACAAGTGGTGATGAGAATGTGGAGAAATTGGAACCTGAATACATTGTCGGTGGGAATGTAAAAAGATGTAGGCTATATGGGAAAAAAAATTAGTGGTTTCCTAAAAAGTGAAACAGAATTATCCCAAGCAATTCTATTCATATATCTCCAAAAGAATGAAAAAAGGGACTCACACTGATGCTTGAATGCCAATGTTCACTGCAGTTTTGCAGCTTTGCTCACAACAGTCAAAATCTGGAAACAATCCAAGTGACCATCAATACATGAATATATGCAATGCGGTGTGTGTGTGTGTGTGTGTGTGTGTGTGTGTATACATATGTATATACATATATATATGTATATATATATATAATATACATATATATATGTATGGAATATTATTCAGCTAGAAAAGGAATGATGTTCCAGTATACATAAGAACATCAATGAACCTTGAAAACTTTGCTATGTGAAATGAGACAAATTATATGATTCCACTTACATGAAATATCTTCAGTAGGCAAATTCATCAAGACAGAAAGTAGATTAGAAAGTTATCAGAGGCTGGAGGGAGGCGGGCAATGGGGAGTTATTGCTTAATGATTATAGAGTTTTTGTTTGGGATGACAAGCTTTGAAAATGCACTTAAAAATAGTTAAATATGGTTTTGTTACCTATAGTTTACCACAATTTTTTAAAATGTGTGAAAATTACTGACTTAAGGAACTTGCTATTTACTTGAGAAGAAAAGACAGAGACATATAAGGTAATCTACAATTTATAGTAATTATCAATGACATTTTTCTTCACCATTTTATCCCCTCTCCCTGACAGTTTACACCTCCACACAAATACACAAATACACGTAAATATATCCCTACATCCCAAGTCAATAAATCTTTTTGTATTAACTGTGTCAACATAATTGCTTATCAGATTTCTGCTATCCTAGGTCTGATTTACATGTTCTCTTATGTGATTTACTTAGTTTCTCCATCTACTCCCCTGTGTCCAGGCTTGTAGCCACTCTTCTGAGCTGTCTGACTGAATTTCTATTCATATTACTAATCTATTTGAGACCTTTAATAGATCTCCATCTTGTTATTTACATTTTCAGATGTCTTAGAATGTATTATGAGACCTTTTTTGATATGGCATACAACACTATTTCCAGCCTCTCTACTCACTGTACAGAGAGTACTTACTTTCCACTTAAGAAATGTGGGCACCTGGGTGGCTCAATTAGTTAAGCGGCCAACTTTGACTCGGGTCATGATCTCACAGTTTGAGCCCCACATTGAGCTCTGTGCTGACAGCTTGGACCCTGGAGCCTGCTTCAGATTCTGTGTCTCCCTCTCTCTGCCCCTCCCCCCCTCAAAAATAAACATTGGGAAAAAAAAAAGAAATGTGTAAAAAACAAAAAGAAAGAAATGTGTTCCCTTGGGGGAGGCTGGGTGGCTCAGTAGGCTAAGCATCTAAATCTTGATTTCAGCTCAGGTCATAATCTCACAGTTTGAGGGATTGATCCCCACATTGGTCTGTATGCTGATGGTGCGGAAGGAGCCTGCTTGGTATTCTCCCTCTCTCCCTCTTTCTTTCTCTCTCAAAATAAATAAATACACTTTTAAAAAATGCCAAAGACTCCTTGGCTTTCCTTGAAATAAAGAAAGAAAGAAAAAGAAAGAAGGAAAAAGAAAGAAAGAAAGAAAGAAAGAAAGAAAGAAAGAAAGAAAGAAAGAAAGAAAAAGAGAGAGAAAGAAAGAAAGAAAGAAAAAGAGAAAGAAAGAAAAAAGAGAAAGAGAAAAGTAAAGAAAAGAATAGGAAGGAAAAGAAAGAAATATGTTCTCTTGGGCTTTGTAGTTTTGTAGATGCTACCCCACCTATCTGGAGCACACTATATCATCTATCTCTTTCAGAAAAAAATCTTAGCACTTTTTTCCTTTGAGCTATATCATACCTTAATTAATTAAAACAGCCGTACTTACAACAAATGGTTCCAATCTTTTACATGTCTGTTTTCTAATGAGTTTTACAGACTTTCAGAACACAGCATGTCTCATTCATCTGTGTAACCTCAACACCAAATAAATTTGTGTTAAATAAATACATTAAACATTTGACGGATGAAAGAAAGAGAACTCATTTCCAGCTGAAGGGAAACATTTTGTAGATAAAAGACAACTTTACTTTCAAAATCATGTGATAACCAGAACACATTGCTTAGGAGCTGTTTCCAAGGAGGACTCTTTATAATATATCTATTGGTCCCATTAGCAGCAGAATCTATCTTCATAGAAACACTTACTGTGTTAGAGACAATAGATATTTTGTTCCTCTAAGTTAGCTGAACACGTCTTCTACAATCTCACTTACAAATAGGGTTGTTCCTCATATTTTCCCACAATAGATTGTGCACCAGACATTAAGTCCTTAATAAATTGAATCCTCACAAATCTGTGTTGCTCAAATTGAGTTAATGACGGTGGGGGTCACACAGTTCCGTAACAAATCAGATGAACTGTTACCATAGTGACATGTTCAACAACTAGAAAGCTAGTGAATCACTGAAGCCAGAAGCCTAAAATGAAGTTCTAAAATACGTCTACAGTAACCCATTGCAAAATCATACATTGGGTGTCCGGGTCTCTGTGATTTTCAAAAAAGAACCACAATCACATTTTAAACATTATCATTTCTCAAAGAAAAAAAAATAATGCAACTCGAAAGGCCCAAGTGTAAGACAGAAATAGCCTCAAAATGCCTAATCCTAATTTTGCTAGTATAATTTATTTCCCAAGAGGAAAATTCTTTGCTATAACATACAAGCAAATTTATCTAAAAATGCCAAGCCACACAACTTTACCAAAGCTTTTGGAACTTGTCTTTAAAAATAACCAACATACACGTAATAAAAGGAAATTATATAGAAAATAAACAAGCAAGTTATTGCATAGAAAAGCACAACTGTCTTAGAATTTTTAAAAGGGGACCAATGAAGAGTTTTCCAGAAGTTATTTATGATATGGAAGACCACTGGGCAGCAGTAAAACAAAAAAAAGGAAAGAGAGGGAAAGAAAGAGAAACAGAGAGAGAGAAAAAAAAAAAGATCCTATTGCGCTGCACACACTTGGGAATCACTGATGAACAATTTGTAGCAAGCATGCTAGAATGGCAGAGGCTGATTATAATAAACACAGAAGTGGCAATCAGCATTCTCTTTCCTCCTTTTTCCTCTCTATTTCTACAAGTATTCTCAGGTGTCTTTGGTAACATTATGTAACATGAAAGACTACATACAACTCCCTCAAAACCTCAACTCAAGAACACCACAGTCTGGATGAGTCAACACCTTCTGAAGAAATGCCCAGTGTCTTACTGTATGATTTAATCAATGTGGAACATGTATAAATTATAAAGTTAAAACTTAGAATAGGGCTAGAATGAAGAATAGCAACTTCCTCCCAGTGTCCACTTTGAAACCAAATTCAGTTTACCCAAAAACTGCACACACGCGCGTACACACACACACACACACACACACACACACACACACACACACACTATATCCATGTAAACAGGTGACCTTTCTTATATCCTTGAAAGCATTTCACTATTTTGTTAAATGCATATTCTTTTTATATTATCATGAGTGTGCGCTATTGTTCCCTGCTGAGTCCGTTTTGAGCTACATATATGGTTTTTTTTCTTGATCATTTTTCACATGCAGTTAATAATTACCACTTATTTTATAAGATTTCTAGGGGTGCCTGGATGGCTCAGTCGTTTAAGCCTGGAGCCTGTTTCAGATTCTGTCTCCCTTTCTCTCTGCTCCTCCCCCACTTGCACTCTCTCTCTCAAAAATAAATAAAACATTAAAAAAAAGATTTCTATATGCTTATCACTATTACAGGCATAAATTTTTTGACAGGAGTCTTAATCTACTGTCCATAAAAGCAAACACATGAGAGTTAATCATCCCCATTTTGTTACTGTTTGGGGATGGAGCCTAAGTTTTCTGGTACCATTTTGGATGGACTGTTCCCTTGACCAGCTGCAGAGCTGTGGACATGTGAAGTCTACACACTTCACTTCTATCTCCAGTTCCCTGTTTTGCATACAACACGAGCTCTTTGTGAGTGGTTTATTTCTTTGATTTTTAAGGACTACACCCTACCTTCTTACTTTCCTAAGGAAAGTTTCAAGAAGATTTTTTTCTTCTTTTTTAGAATATGCATGTATATTCATGCCTTTCTTCCCCTTCTATTTGACAGTTTAACTGGATACAGAATTTAAATTGGTTTTAATGTTTATTTATTATTGAGAGAGACAGAGAGACAGAGACAGAGAGAGACAGAGAGAGAGAGAGAGAGACAGAGAGAGAGAGAGAGAGAGAGAGAGAGAGAGAGAGAATGAGAATGAGAGGGGGAGGGAGACACAGAATCTCAAACAGGCTCCAGGCTCTGGGCTGTCAGCACAGAGCCTGACACAGGGCTCAAACTTATGAACCACAAGATCATGACCTCAGCTGAAGTTGGATGCCCAACCAACTGAGCCACCCAGGCATGCCTAGCTGGATATAGAATTTAAAGTTCAAATAATTTTCTCTCAGAAGGTAGAAGGCATTGCTCTATTGTGAGGTATTGATAGTTGCAAGTCTGATGTTATTTTGATTCCTAATTCACTTTTGTGACCTGTTTATGTTGTGTAGTTTCATAGTACGTGTTGTTTTGAGTTTTCAAGTTGTTGCTGTTTTTTGTTTCTTTTTCTATGATCCGATTGAAGTCTCTGAGGATAAAATCAAAATATACTCTCTGGTGGTAGCCAGGACAATGTTAATTTTTTAAATTTAATTTTAATTTTTTATTTGAGTATAGTTGATATACAATGTTACATTAGTTTCAGGTGTACGACATACTGATTCAACCTCTCTATATGTTATGCTATGTTCACTACAAGTATAGTTACCATCTGTCACCATACAGTACTATTACAGTATCATTGACTATGTTCCCTGTGCTGCACCTTTTATTCCCATGACTTGACACTAAAGAAGCATAAGATAGTTGAGAACATAGCAAAGGCAGTTTCAGTAGACTTCTGTTGGACATTTATTGCCTCTTTTCAGTATCAGAGTGGGCTAACAATATTCACTGCATTGCTGCTATAGGTAATGTCTTTCCTAAACCCATTTGTTTCTGAAAGGTGGGGGGGGGGAGAGAAGCTATTTTAGTGCATGTTTTCTGGTTCATGTGACATTTTTGTTCTGATTTTTAATTCATCACCTAGACCCATCATCCTCCTGACCATGTTACACTGTTTAGGAGACCAGGGACCAAGGGAGTGGTATAATTAACAGAGTCTATTTCACAGAAGCCTAACCACATTAAATTGGTCCCATTAGGATTCTATCCTTGCTTTAACTCTTTGAGCTAAGCAATCACAGACCAAAAGGCATTACAAATATCATGAATACGATTCAAACTACAGGGGAGATTAAAAAAAAGTAGCAACTAACCAAAACACAAAAACAAAACAACATTCAGAAAACAATCTACTCCAAAGCCACTGAGTCATAAATCACAGGTGCATACTTCTTCCATTCTTGCTCTTTAATTATTACTGCTGACTCGTTTTGTTCTTCCCACTGAGAGACTTTTGCTCATGGGTTTCATCAGTAACACAAGTTGCTATGCAGGTGTGTAAGTGAAGCTCATCCCTGATAATCTGACAAATATCAAGTGGGCTCCCAAGGGAAAGAAAAGCATAAAGGAGGGGCACGCACCTTCTGGATTATTTTGTTTGTGATGAGATGGCATCTCAAGCCACAAAACAGCTCTGCATTTTTATTTCTTAAAATTCATTTTTATCTTAGTATGCTCCATTCTGTTCTTCTTCTTGGAAGTTTCTACTTTAAAGCTTCCTGTCTTTTTTGTATGTCTATAAATGAATGCATCCCTTCCCAAATCAGACTTTTCATGAACATTCTTGCTACTTTTTAAAAACAAAATGTCATACAATCTCCCATTGTGAATGTTACGAGGTATTAATTCGCCTGTCAGATGAGTCCTTTCTGAGGCTGGGGCCCAAGAATACTGCTGTGAAAATAATGTAAATGATGCCCTCTGGAGCTGTCCATGTGATGGTACCAACTAACAATTTACTTGATCTATTGTTAAAGGATTATAGTCCAAGGCCTTTTTCCAGAATATTCATGTTCACTTGGGCTGATACAGTTCTAAAAAAATTGTTTTTTAAAAATAACATTAAGTGGTAGTTTATGTGTTTAAGAAAAATCAAGAAAACTCCACCGGTACAAGAGCCAAGATGTTGTACTGTCTGGGGCTAGCTGTGACATAGACAAGGGAGGTAGACTAGTGGGAATGGTCATACCCAAGACAACTTCCCCACTAGCCCACCAGAAAGACTATTACCTGCACATTCTCAAAACCTAGCTTCCCAGTCATGATGAGGAACATCGTTTCAGAGTAAATGTAGTAACCAGCACAAGACATTCATTTACTGATTTTTTTAACCCCAATGTGCCCTTGAACATGTTTTTCTCTTAGAGCCTAAGTTACTTATTGTGTGATTAATACAAACATCCCCTCCTCACAATGTATATACTCCAGGAAGTTCCTGACTGTCCCCTAGCATCAACTCCCCACGAGCAAGCCTGCTCCTCCATAGAATTCCTGTCTCTTTTTATACAATGCTATACTGTTCTTTTGCATGCCAATTTCCACACAGGATTGTTACTCTTATGTGCTTTATATCTCCTCAGTGGTTGCTGAAAGGATTATTAGACACATTATGGATGAATAAATGAATGAATTAAGCTATTATCACTTAAGAACATTTGAGATCAAGTAAATTTATAAAATTTGCCAGTTTTTAAATAAGCCCTGAAAAAAGTGTAACTCGGGACAGGAAAGATAGGATAGGGAAGACGGAAGTCAAGATATTCAGTAACAGTTTTATAATTTGATTATTATATTTGGCAGTGCTGTTAACCCTTAAATAAAATTTATATAAAACTCTATAAAACATATAACAGAGGAATGAAAAAGGAGATTTCCAAATGTTTGACCCTTTTACCTTAGGACCACAAGTATTTCCAAGAAACTCTACAGGTATGCAACTCAGTTTGTAAATCACTGAACTAACTTGCACTCAAGATCATAAACTCATAGGACATCCAACCAGAGGCGCATTACAGCTTTAATGGCTCTCCTGACTCTGCCCACACTTAAACTGACATTGCTGAGGGCCCGTCACCCACTGCCATTTCCTATATTCCCTGGGTTTAGCAACCTATCCTTAAAATAAGGAGAAATGTAAAGGGCCCAATGCTGGGTCTTGAGGCTCACCATTAGTTGACCCTGTTAGCTGGTTCTACTGTTATCTATGGCCAGTTACTAATTACCGGGTTCTTATTTTATTTCTTATTCCCACAACTTTCTATAGTTGTGCTGTTTTAAGAAGGGGTAACCCTCTCATTATTTATTCATAATCCAGTACACCAATTCTTCTAAGGCCGTGCATCTGCTTAGATCTCTATAATATCATGCTGTAGCACAAACTCTATTTGCTAGTCTCAGGTTGGGCTCCAGTGGCTGTGCTGGCATCCTGTTTGCCTGATGAACCTGCTGCTCCATGTAGAAGGCTCAACTCCAGGGATTCTTGGCTATTGTCCTGTCCATAGATACTGTCTAGTTACCAGATTCTGATACCTCCTGGTTTGGTCCATTCTCTAAAAAGGAAATTCAGACTGTTGGGTCAGGATGGGGTTAGCAAGGAGAAAGGAAATCAACATAAATGAAAATAAACTAATACTGCCCATGCCAGTTAGATAGGGCCAGCTGTATTTCTATGAGTTCACTAGACTGGGAGCCAAGTGCTGAGCACACTCTTCCAATTCTTCTAGGAGTTAAGTAAGATGTGATATTGATAAAACTACTTTCCTGAATATTGATCTCTGTATCTATAAAGTGAGTCTGCTCAACGGAATAATCTCTAATATATTTATAATAAATATTAGCAGGACTGGTATTTTAGAGTTTCACAATTATACCACAGAAAACAAGGACACTGTGTTTTTCATCTTTCTTCCACTTACGCTACAAATACTTCCCCAGATTGTATTATTATATCCACTCATGTGTATGCAATTGATCTCCTAGTGACACAGAGGAGCATGTACTCCACAATTTTCTTTCTCCTCAGAATCCCAAGTTTACATGTGGAACACTTCATCTCTGAGATCCTCCTCATTCAAGCTTTCCTCATCAATAATTCTTAATTCTCCACTGAACCAGAAAGATCAGGACACACACAGTCCTCCTGGAGGCCACTGCCACAATTACTGAGAGTAATCTTAACTTGGGGATTACAATATGCCATGCACTTCATCTAAAATTAACATATTGTAACTGCACAGTGATTTAAGAGATCATTTATTGTTCTCAGTTTTCAGATGGGATATCTGAGCCACAGAGAGTTTAGGTGCATAGATGAAGGTCACATAAATAGTAAGAGGCTAGGCAACTCCAGCATCTGTCCGTTTAAGCACTATGCCATCCTACTTCATTGGCTGACAGAGGAGGTTATAAATAACCTCTAATAGGCACATCACACAGACCACCTGCTCTTGTCTCTGCAGCTTCTTTCACTACCTCTCCCACTCTCCTGTCTGAAGCCCTTTTTCACCACCAGCAAAATCTCTATGCTGTCACATTACTTGTTTGATTTCTGCAAAAATCCATTTCCTCAAAAAAAGGCTCAGTGAAGTCAACCTTAAACTCTAAATGTCATGTCTGCCAATTAGCATTATGACCTTTACCAAGTCACTCTCCCTCTCTGGGTCTCAGTTTTGCTTTTCTATAGCCTATAAGGTTTGTTGCATCAGTGATTTTTTAACAATACGAACAAAGGAATTTGACTTTTAGCATCTCATAGGAAGAGTTCGCGCGTTAGCCGTCTATGAAATTATTTGTTATAAGTATTTCATCATTTTCAAATAAATCACTACATTTAGGCAATAATGACAGGCTTTAAAAGGAGAGGAGTTTTAAATATTTGTAGAACCTTGATAATACTTTGGTATATCCAAAGAAATCAATATTTTTTCTTAATTGGTTAAAAAAAAAAACAAGTGCATGTATTGGTGGATTAATAAAATAATTGTTGTTAAGTTTAATAAAATCTTATTCTTATAAATTCATTATATGGTATTCTAAAAAAAGATTAGTCCAAAGACTCTTGGCATCAATACCCAACAGACCAGATTTTGTCAGAGAGTCTCCATGCTACCAACTCTACCTTTCCCATCTATAGCTGCTGAACAGGTTCTTTTTTATCAGGTCATGGAGATTTGACAGAGCTCTTGTTGCTCACTAGATAACATCATCTACAGGCTGTCCTTGTTCTCAACTGATTCAGTCAAGCTGACTTCCCCAGTGCATGCTCCCCTTGCCCTTAGAAGCACCTCCATTATAATAGTTATCCTGCTTCATCATGATGGCTTACTGTTACACCCTCTAGACAGTAAGCATTTTGATATTGGGGACTGTGTCTTGTTTAATTCTTACTCACTTTCCATTCCTCCTCCCATGCCAGGTCTACATTACCATGAGAGAACTGCAGCTTGAGATCAACCCCAAACCACCTTGCATACCTACAAAACTGATTTGAGGATTAATACAACAATCTGCACAACCTGAACCAAAGAACTCGGCAGGTACACAGCATGGAGAGGTGAACTGGGGGAGAGAGAAGCCGTGGAGGGCAGGGAGCTGTTTTTGCTTGCCAAGAGAGGACAGAGACGGGGGACAGTATGGGAAAAGCACCCCTCACCCAAAAGCAGCTGGAGAGAAAAAAGAAGAGCAGAAACAGCTGCGAGGGACTGAACAAAAAAGGAAGAAAGGAGAAAGCAGAGGGTTTAAATTCCATTAAGACTCTATAAACAGAGGGATCACAGAGTCTTAAACTATGCAGCTCAATACCTGGTGGTGCTCTGATAGGAAGGGTGAATCGCCAGGAGCAGAGAGCAAAGTCCAAGGGGTCAGTGGGCCACATGGGGAGTGGTGGTTCCTCTGCTGGGAGGACATTTGATAGAATTTGTGTGGCCTCACCAAAGGCAAGGGTCCCAGCAGACAGTAGAGATCAGCAACATTCGCTGGTATTGGAACAAGGACATTGGAAGTGAAACCTGGTGCCAGATGTGTGTTGTGATTTGCCATAGTCCCTGAAATAATGATGCTACGTGATCCCAAGAACGTTTTCATGCAGGCTGGCACCAGGCTGCAGTCTCTACACATTGGCAGCACCACGGTCACATGAACATTCCTGAGGGCGGGCTGGCATTTCTTGGCTAGACGAGGGTCTGAACAGGTCAAGGCTGCAGTCCCTCAGAAGTGAGGGCTTGTGAAACACAGCCCCATCTGAGATAAAACTCTGGAGACAGGTTGCACCTGGCAGACTGATGGCTTGGTCCCGGACAGTGAAGAAGCAGGGAGTGGACAGAGGCCAGAGACAAAGGAGGGGTTCTTGACTGCCAGACGGGGAGAGCACATAGTTCCAATAGTGGAGACTGGGCAGCTGGGTGATGCCATTTTTACCCTTCCCGCGCATGTGCATACACACCTACAAGTGCCACGGCAATCCACCCCAGTAAGCTAAGCAGCACCATCTAGTGGAGAAAGGAGCCATTACATTAAGCCCGCCCAACTGGGCTAACTGTGCTCTTGAGGAACACCAAAAGTCTCTCCATCAGCTTAGTATATGGATTATAAAGTGCTCCTAGTTTGCCTTCTAGGGGAAACTGGAGGTAATTTAAATCATATTTCATTCTGTGCAATGGTCCATCTATTCAATTATTTTTCCTTTTTCTTTCTTTATTCTTGAATACAGAAAGACAAAATTTTTATTTTTATTTTCTGTTTTTGTATAAAGAGATTCTCCTTTAATTTTTTCTACTATATTTTTCACTTTTTTGTAAATTTTTAAATTTTATTTTACTTTCATCATCACAGTTCATTCTATTTTATTGTATTTTTTTTTTCAAATTTTCAAATGTTTTCCTTTTTTCTCCCTTTTTTTCTTTTCTTTTCCTTTTTTCTCTATTCTATCAAGCTTCTTTTAATAACCAGACTTTTAATAACCAGACTTTTAATAACCAGACCAAAACACACCTAAGATCTAGCATCCTTTATTTGACTTTTTGTGTTGTTTTAAATTTTTTTAATTTTATTTTTTTACCTTATTATTTTTCTTCCTTCAAAATGATGAAATGAAGGAAATGACCCCAAAAGAAAGAACAGGAAGAAATGACAGGCAGGGACTTAATCAACACAGATACAAGCAAGATGTCTGAACCAGGATTTAGAATCACAATAATAAGAATACTAGCTGGCATTGAAAATAGATTAGAATCCCTTTCTGCAGAGATAAAAGAAGTAAAAGCTAGTCAGGATGAAATAAAAAATGCTATAACTGAGCTTTAATCTCAAATGGATACCATGGCGGCAAGGATGGATGAGGCAGAGCAGTGAATCATCGATATAGAGGACAAACTTACGGAGGATAATGACGCATTTAAAAAGAGGGAGACTAAAGCAAAAGAACATGATATAAGAATTAGAGAACTTAATGACTCACTAAAGAGGAATAACATCAGAATCACAGGGGTCCCAGAGGATGAAGAGAGACACATAGGGATAGAAGTTTTATGTGAGCAAATTATAGAGGAAAACTTCCCTAACCTGGGGAAAGGCACAGACATCAAAACCCAGGAAGCACAGAGAACTCCCATTAGATTCAACAAAAACCGCCCATCAATAAGGCATATCATAGTCAAATTCACAAAATACTCAGGTGAGGAAAGAATCATGAAAGCAGCAAGGGAAAAAAAGTCCTTAACTTACAAGGGACGACAGATCAGGTTCACAACAGACCTATCCACAGAAACTTGGCAGGCCAGAAAGGAGTGACAGGATATATCTGATGTGCTGAATCAGAAAAACATGCAGCCAAAAATTCTTTATCCAACAAGACTGTCATTCAAAACAGAAGGAGAGATAAAAAGTTTCCCAAACAAAAACTGAAGGAGTGAGTGACCATTAAACCAGCCCTGCAAGAAATTTTAAGGGGGACTCTCTGAGGGGAGAAAAGACAAAAAACAAACAAAAAAATATAAACAGAACAAAACAAAACAAAAACAACAAAGCAACAAAGACTAGAAAGGACCAAAGAATTCAACCAGAAACTCCCAATTCTACAGGCGACACAATGGCAATAAATTCCTATCTTTCAGTACTCACTCTAAATGTCAATGGACTAAATGCTCCAATCAAAAGACACAGGGTAACAGAATGGATAAGAAAACAAGATCCATCTATATGCTGTTTACAAGGGACCCATTTTAGATCTAAAGACACCATCAGATTGTAGTAAGGGGATGGAGAACCATCTATCATTCTAATTGTCAACAAAAGAAAGTTGGAGTAGCCATACTTTTGTCAGACAATCTAGACTTTAAAATAAAGCCTGTAACAAGAGATGGAGAAGGGCATTATATAATAATTAAGGGGTCTATCCACCAAGAAGACCTAACAATTGTAAACCTTTATGCTCCAAACGTGAAACACCCAAATATATAAATCAAGTAATCACAAACATAAAGAAACTCATTGATAATATCATAATGGTAGAGGACTTCAACACCCCACTTACAGGAATGGACAGATCATCTAAACAAAAAATCAATAAGGAAACTGGCTTTGAATGACACACTGGACCCAATGGACTTAACAGATGTATACAGAATATTTCATCCTAAAGCAGCAGAATACACATTCTTCTCAAGTGCACATGGAACGTTCTACAGAATAGATCACATACTGGGACATAAAACAGCCCTCAACAAATACAAAAAGATCCAGATCACACCGTGCACACTTTCAGACCACAATGCTACAACATTTGAAATCAACCACAGGAAAAAATTTGGAAAGATAACAAATACTTGGAGACTAAAAAACATCCTACTACAGAATGAATGGGCTAACCAAAAAGTTGAAGAGGAAATTTAAAAGTACATGGAAGCCCAAAAAAGTGATAAAAACACAACCCAAAACCTCTGGGACACAGCAAAGGCAGTCATAAGAGGGAAGCATATAGCAATCCAGGCCTTCCTAAGAAGGAAAAAAGGTCTCAGATACACAACCTAACCTTACACCTTAAAGAGCTGGAAAAAGAACAGCAAATAAAAACAAAAACCAGCAGAATATAGGAAATAATAAAGATTAGAGCAGAAATCAATGCTATCAAAATCAAACCAAACCACCCAAACCAAACAAAAAAATAATAAAACAGATCAATGAACCCAGGCTTTGAAAGAATTAACAAAACTGATAAACCCCTAGCCAGTTTTATCAAAAAGAAAAAGGAAAGGACCCAAATAAATAAAACCAACCATGCAAGAGGAGAGATAACAAACAAGACAGCAGAAATACAAACAATAATAAGAGAATATTATGACAACTATATGCCAATAAAATGGGCAATCTGGAAGAAATGGACAATTTCCTAGAAACATATAAACTACCAAAACTGAAACAAGAAGAAATAGAAAATTTGAACAGACCCATAACCAGTAAATAAATCAAATTTAGTAATCAAAAATCTCCCCAAAAACAAGAGTCCAGGGCCAGATGACTTTACAGGAGAATTCTACCAAACATTTAAAGAAGAGTTAACACCTATTCTTCTGAAGCTGTTCCAAAAAGTAGAAATGGAAGGAAAACTTACAAATTCATATTATGAAGCCAGCATTACCTTAATTCCAAACCCAGACAAAGACCCCCACTAAAAGGGAGAACTACAGACCAATCTTCCTGATGAATATGGATGCAAAAATCCTCAACAAGATAGTAGCCAACCAGAGCTAACAATACATTAAAAGAATTATTCACCACAACCAAGTGGGATTTATACCTGGGATGCAGGGCTGGTTCAATATCTCAAAAACATTATACCTGGGATATAGGGCTGGTTCAATATCTGCAAAACAATCAACATGATACATCACACATCAATAAAAGAAAGGACAAGAACCACATGATCCTCTCAATAGATGCAGAGAAATCATTTGACAAAATACAACATTCTTTCTTGATAAAAACCCTCAAGAAAGTAGGGACAGAAGGATCATATCTCAAGATCATAAAAACCATATATGAAAGACCCACAGCTAATATCATCCTCAATGGGGAAAAGTTGAGAGCTTTCCCCCTCAGGTCAGGAAAATGACAGGGATATCCACTCTCGTCACTGCAATTCAATATAAAATTGGAAGTCTTGGCCTCAGCAGTCAGGCAACACAAAGGAATAAAAGGAATCCAAATCAGACAGGAGGAATTCAAACTTACAGTCTTTACAGATGGCATAATACTCTATATGAAAAATCCAAAAGATTCCACAAAAAAATGCCAGAAGTGATCCAGGAATTCAGCAAAGTCACAAGATAGATATAAAGTCAATACACAGAAGTCGGTTGCATTTCTATACACCAATAATGAAGCCACAGAAAGAGAAATCAGGGAATCTACCCCATTTACAGCTGCACCAAAATCCATAAAATACCTAGGAGTGAACCTAACCAAAGAGGTGAATAATCTATACACTGAAAACTATCGAAAGTTTATGAAAGAAATTGAAGAACACACACACACACACACACACACACACACACACACACACACAAACACACACAAGAAAACGATTCCATGCTCCTGGATTGGAAGAACAAACATTAACATGTCGACAATACCCAAAGCAATCTACAAATTCAATGCAATCCCTATCAACAACAACACCAGCATTCTTCACAGGTCTAAAACAAACAATCCTAAAATTTGTATGGAACCAGAAAAAACCCCGAATAGCCAAAGCAATCCTGAAAAAGAAAACCAAAGCTGGATGCATCATAATCCCAGACTTCAAGATGTATTATAAAGCTGTAATCAGGACAGTATGGTACTGGCACAAAATAGACACTCATAAAAATGGAACAGAATAGAGAACCCAGAAATGGACCCACAAACGTATGGCCAACTAATCTTTGACAAAACAGGAAAGAATATCCAATGGAATAAAGACAGGTGTCTTCAGCAAATGGCGCTGGAAAAACTGGACATTGACATGCAAAAAAATGAACATGGACCATTTTCTTACACCATACACAAAAATAAACTCAAAATGGATGAAAGACCTAAACTTAAGACAGGAAGCCATCAAAATCCTCAAGGAGAAAGCAGGCAAAAACCTCTTTGACCTTGGCCACAGCAACTTCTTACTCAACATGTCTCCAGAGGCAAGGGAAACAAAAGCAAAAACGAACCATTGGGACCTCATCAAAATAAAAAGCTTCCGCACAGAGAAGGAAACAATCAACAAAACTAAAAGGCAACCAATGGAATGAGAGTTGATATTTGCAAACAATATATCAGAAAAAGGGTTCGTATCCAAAATCTATAAAGAACTTATCAAACTCAACACCCAAAAAACAAATAATCCAGTGAAGAAATGGGCAAAAGACATGAATAGACACTTCTACGAAGAAGACATCCAGATGGCTAACAGAAACAGGAAAAACCGCTCAGCATCACTCATCATCAGGGAAATACAAATCAAAACCACAATGAGCTACCACCTCACACCTGTCAGAATGGCTAAAGTTAACAACTCAGGCAATAACAGATGTTGGCGAGGATGTGGAGAAAAAGGATCTCTTTTGCACCACTTGTGGGATGCAGGCTGTTGCAGCCATCTGGAAAACACTATGGAGGATCCTCAAAAAATTAAAAATAGAACTACCCTACAACCCAGCAATTGCACTACTAAGTATTTATCCAATGGATACAGGTATGCTGTTTCGAAAGGGCACATGCACCCCAATGTTTAAAGCAGTGCTATCGACAATGGCCAAATTATGGAAAGAGCCCACATGTCCATCGGCAGATGAATGGATAAAGAAGATTTGGTATATATATACAATGGAGCTTTACTCAGCAATCAAAAAGAATGAAATCTTGCCATTTGCAAGAACATGGATGGAACTAGAGGGTATTATGCTAGGTGAAATTAGTCAGAGAAAGACAAACAGTATGTGACTTCATTCATATGAGGAATTTAAGATACAAAACAGATGAACATAAGGTAAGGGAAGCAAAAATAATATAAAAACAGGGAGGGGGACAAAACATAAGAGAATCTTAAATATAAAGAACAAACAGAGGGTTGCTGGAGGGGTCATGGGAGGCGGGATGGGCTAAGTGGGTAAGGGGTATTAAGGAAGACACTTGTTGGGATGAGCACTGATTGTTATACATAGGGGATGAATCCCTGGAATCTACTCCTGAAATCAGTGTTGCACTATATGCTAACTTGGATTTAAATGAATAAATAAATAATAAATAAATAAATAAATAAATAAATACTGCAGCTTGAACTTTATAACCAAGGAGGCAATGGAGGTTTTAAAATAACAACAAATACCCTCTCTTCTATAGTTATGAGTCTACACTTGGGAGACTGTAAAAGTTCTGTAGGGACTATGTTTCTGAAACATCTGCTGGGATATCAAGTGGCAAGTATCTCACCCTAGCATCCCTTCTTCTAGGTATCCCTCTTCTGCAATCATTTTTGCTCCAGAGAGTGACTCTCCCTCAAACAGCAAGCTGCTGTCTGAAAGTCACATGCTTTAAAGCATTATGTGGACCCTGGAGCTGCCTAAAATGATCATGAGCAGCAGATCCTTTCACTGCTGTATATACATTATCTAAACTAGATTTTCACTTCTTCCAAAGTCCTATTGCATATCTTATTTCTTCTGTTTCCACTGCTACCGTCTTTTCTTTTTTTAAAATATAATTTATTGTCACATTGACTAACATACAGTGTGTAAAGTGTGCTCTTGGTTTTTGGGGTAGATTCCCATGGTTCATTGCTTACATATAACACCCAATGCTCATCCCAACAAGTGCCTTTCTCAATGCCCATCACCCATTTCCCCCTCTATCCTGCTCCTTCCCCCCCATCAACCCTCAGTTTGTTCTCTGTATTCAAGAGTCTCTTATGGTTTCCTCCCTCTCTGTAACTATTTTTCCCCCTTCCCTTCCCCTGTGGTGTTAAGTTTCTCGAGATCCACATATGACCACTGCTATCATCTTATTCCAAATTACTCCAAACCTGGACTTCTTTCTAAAGGTAATTGCCTTCTAACCACAAGTATTAGAATTTGCTTTGTCTTATGTGATAATAGGGTATATAATTCATAGTGTGAATGCAAGATATTTGTAGATAAATTGTGAAAACTAATTTGGACATTGATAAGAATTTGATTTTCCTGTAATATATCAAATAAATCTGAACAACCTATAGTAATAATGATACTGGAAAGCACTGTGAAATAAAAACTTTAAGATGGAAAGAAATAGAGATCTAAATTTTTAGACTGCCCCAAGTCTCAATATGCCCTGAATTAGCCACCCTGAATAACTGCTACAGACTGAATATCTGTGTACCACCCAAAGTCATATGTTGAAACCAATGTGATGGTATTTGGAAGTTGGGGCTTAGGGATACAATTAGATCATGAGGGTTGAGGCCTCATGAATGGGATTAGAGCCCCTACAAAAGAGACCCCAGGGAGCTCTCTTGTTCTTTCTGCCATGTGAGGTCATAGTAAACAGTTTATGAACCAGGAGGCTGACTCTCACAAGACTCTGAATCTGTTGGTGCCTTGTTTTTGTACTCCCCAGCCTCCAGACCTGAGAAATAAATGTTCATTGTTTACAAGTAACTCAGTGTATGGCATTTTTGTTTTAGCAGAAAGCAGAGACAGAAAATTGATGCCAAGAGATACAGGTGCTACTATAACAGATACCTAAAAATGCGGAAGTGGTTTGGAACTAAGAAATAAACAGAGGCTGAAAGACTTTGGAGGTGCATGCTAGAAAAAGCCTGCATTGCTGTAAATGGACCATTAAGCACAATTCTGGTGGATCTCAGAAAGAAAAGAGGAGATGCAGAGGAAGTCTCAATCTTCTTAAAGAACCAATTAAGAACTGAACAGAATGTTGGTAGAAATATGGATAGTAAAGGTCATTCTGGTCAAGTCTTAAATGGAAATGAGAAATATGTTATTAGACAATGCAAAAGAAGCCATCCTTATTATAAATTGGCAAAAATCTTGGATGAATTGTTTCCGTATTCTAGTGTTTTTTGGAAGGCTAAATTTGTGAGTGGAAAAAAACCCTGAATATTTGAGAAAATATCTACGCAAAATTTTGAAGGAGCATCCTGGTTCCTCTTGAGGACTTAAATTACTTAAATGCTGAATTGTTAAGCAAGAGGAAGTATAACTTAGACTTGGAAGAAAAAGAAGGAAGAAGTGAAATTATCTTTGTTTGCAGATGACATGATGATATATGTGTAATACCCTAAAGGATCAACCACAAAGTTTTAGAACTAAAAAGTAACTTTAGTAAAGGTGCAGGATACAAAGTCACATAAATCATTTGTGTTTCTACACATAAACAAACTATCTGAAAATGAAATTAAAACAATCCCACTCAAGATAGCAACAAAAAGATAAAATACTTAGGAATAAACTTAAAGAGGTGAAACATTTATACACTGAAAATGTAAAACATTCGGGAAGAAAATTAAAGAAGACACACAGATGATGGAAAGATATCCCATGTTCATGGATTTTAAGAATTAATATTGTTAAAATATCCTTATCACCCAAAGGTATCTACAGATTCAATGTAATGCCCAGCATAATTCCAATCAATGGCATTCTTTGCAGAAATGGAAAAAAGAAAACAAACAAACAAACAAAAACAATTCTACAATTTCTATGGAACCTGAAAAGACTTCAAATGGTCAAAGTAATCTTAAGCAAAAACAACAAAGTTGAATGTATCACATTTTCCGACTTCAAAATACACTATAAAGCTACAGTAATCAACAGTATGGTGCAGGATCTAAATAGAGATTTCTCAAAAGAAGACATACAAATCTTCAACAGGTATATGTAAAGTTACTCAACATCACTGATCATTAGAGAAATGCAAATTAAAACCTCAATAAGATAGCATCTCACATTTGTTTCAATGGCTATTATTGAAAAGATAAAAGATAGGGGCACCTGGGTGGCTCAGTCAGTTAAGCGTCTGACTTCGGCTCAGGTCATGATCTTACAGCTTGTGAGTTTGAGTCCTGCGCTGAGTTGAGTCTGATGACAGCTCAGAGTCTGGAACCTGCTTCAGATTCTGTTTCTCCCTCTCTCTGCCCCTCCCCCACTCACACTCTGTCTCTCTCTCTCTCTCTCTCAAAAATAAACATTTAAAAACTTAAAAAAAAGATAAAAGATAACAAGTGTTGGTGAGAATGGGGAGAAAAGGAAACCCTTGTGCACTATCTTTGATAATGTAAATTGGTTCAGCCATTATGAGGTCAGCCAATATGGAGGTTCCTCAGAGAATTAAAAACAGAGATAGCTTATGTTATAGTAATTCTGGGTATATATGCAAAGGAAATTAAATCACTTCTCAACAAGACATCTGCATACCTGTGTTCACTGCAGCATTATTCACAATAGGCAAGACATGGAAACAAGCTAAATATCTGCCAGTAGATGGATGGATATAGAAAATGTGTCACTTGCAAGAACGTGGAAGAACCTGGAGATCATTATACTAAGAGAAATAAGTAAGCTACAAAATGACAAATACTGCATTACCTCACTTATATATACGGCATCTAAAAAAGATGAATTCATGAAAGCAGAGAATAGAATTAATTGTGTTTGCCAGGGTTGGGGGGCGGGGGAAGTGGAGGGATGTTGGTCAAACATCAGAAAGTTTCAGTTAGGTAGAATGAATAACTTCTGGAGATCTAACCTATAGCATGTTCAGTGTAGTTAATAATACTGTATTATATACTTAAAAGTTTCTAAAAGAGTTGACCTTAGGGGTGCCTGGTGCCTGGGTGGCTCAGTCAATTAACCATCCAACTCTTGACTTTGGCTCAAGTCATGATTTCATGGTCTTGAGATCGAACCCCTCTCTCTCAGAAAGACAGAGAGAGAGAGAGAGAGAGAGAGAGGGAGAGAGAGAGAAAGAGTTGATATTAAGTGTGCTCACCAGACACAAAAATGTAAAGTGATATTATTATGCTAATATATTAATTAACTATGGCAATCATTAGCTAATTGTGGCAATCATTTCACTACTTACATATATTTCAAAAACTCACATTATACACCCTAATGTACATTATTTTTATGTGTTGATTATATTTCAATAAAGCTGGTAAAAATAAAGAGGAGTATTAAAATGTCCAACTATTATTGCTGAATTATCTATTACTTCCTTTAATTCCGTCAATTTTGCTCCACATATTTTAGGGTTCTGTTTTTAACTGCATGTGTGTTGGCAATTATGTCCTCCTAATATTCTGGCCATTTTATAACTGAAATTACTTTAATTCTAGTAATGATTTTTGTCTTACAGTCTATTTTGTCACTTATTAGGATAGATACTTTTGGTTTGTATGGTAATCTTTTTCTGTCCTTTTGTACTCCACATATTTGTGGCTGCAGATCTAATATGCATTCCTTGTGGACAATGAATAATTAAACAATATTTTAAAATCCATTCTTCCAATATTATTGTTTATCAGATTGTTTAGGCTATTTGCATTAAATGCAGTTGCTGATATGATAGGATATATGTCTGCATTTTGGTATTTCTTTTCCATACACTTTTGTCATTTCTTTATTGCTCCATGACTGCTTTCCTTTGTGATAAACAGATTTTCCATACCATACTATTTGAATTTACTTTTTGTTGCTTTGGCAATATTTTAGAAATTATTTTACTTCATGGTTTCCCATATAAATTTATAACAATCTAGTTTGGATTAATATCAATTTACATTCTTTATTATGCAAAAGCTTTAACATATCTACATTTTTCACTGCCCTTTGTAAAATTATGAATAAACTAATTTCATCTTTACATATTATGAGCCTAGAAACATAATTGGTAATTGTTTTATGCAATTGCCTTTTAACTGAGATAAGAGAAGAAAAGTCACAAAAAAAGATACCCTTATCCTATCTTCGTATTTGACTATGTATTCAACTTTATCAGGTTATTTATTTGTCTTGTGGGTTTAAATTACTGTTTAATGTCCTTTTATTTCATCTTGAAAGCCTCCCTTTAGTATTTTTTGCAGGACAAGTCAGCTAGCAACAAATTCTCTATTTTTGATAATCTGGAAATGTCTTAATTTCTCTCCTTTGTTTTAATGAATAGTTTTTCTGAATATAATTGCTTAGTTAATAGTCTTCTGGTCAGTACTGTGAATATGACTTTTTATCGCCTTCTGAAACATATGGTTTTCAATAAGAAGTAAGCTGTTAATCTCACTGAGGATTCCTGATATGTGATGAGTCAATTTTGTTTTGTTGCTTCCAAGATTGTGTCTTTGTCTGTTAACAATTTGATTATAATGTGTTCAGACAGGATCTGAGTTTATTCATTGAACTTGAATATGTGGATTTGTATCTTTCACCAAATTTGGGAAGGTTTGGTCACTATTTTTTTCAAATATTCCTTCTGCCCCTTCCTATCTTCCCATTCTGGGATTTGCATAATGTGTATGTTTGTATGGTATCCCCCAGGGGTCCACTTTTATTTATTCTTTTCTTTCTTTTCCTCACAATGGATCATTTCAGTTATCCTATTTTCAAGTTTATTTATTATCTTCTGTCTGCTTATATCTGTTGTTGAACTCCCAAATGAATTCATTTTAATCGTTACACTTTTCAGTTCCAGAATTTTTGTTTTGTTTCTTTATAATTTCCATCTCTTTATTAGTATCCCCATTTTGTTCATACAATGTTTTCTTGATTTCCTGTAGTTCTTTGTCTATGTTACTTTGTTCTTTAAGCATATTTAAGACAGTTGTTTTGAAGTCTTTTTCCAGTAATTTTGATATCTGAGTTCACTTGGAAAGAGTTTGTCAACTTATTTTGATTCTTTGAAAGAGGTGTATTTTCCTGTATCTTTGAATCCTTTCCAATTTTTTGTTGTTGTTGTAAAACTGAACATTTGAGTATTATAACGTGGTGACTCTGGAAATCATATTTTTATACTTACTCAAGATTTCTCTTTCTCTGTTTTTAAATTACTAAAGACTTTATTTTTTTTATTTCTTTTTAAAAATTTTTTTAAACATTTTTATTTATTTTTGAGACAGGGAGAGACAGAGCATGAACAGGGGAGGGTCAGAGAGAGGGAGACACAGAATCCGAAACAGGCTCCAGGCTCTGAGCCGTCAGCACAGAGCCCGACGCGGGGCTTGAACTCACAGACCGTGAGATCATGACCTGAGCCGAAGTTGGCCGCTTAACCGACTGAGCCACCCAGGCGCCCCTACTAAAGACTTTAAATTAGAGACTTTTCTCAATTATTTTTGCAGAGACTATATTTCTTTTTAAGGACTGTTAGTGAAGTCTCTATGAAATCCTAGCTAAGTGGACTTAAAATCCTAAAAAAATAAAAAAATAATAAAAAAATAAAAAAAAATCTATCAAATTATAACATATGAGGTGAGTATTAACCAGGAGACCTGAATTCATGGTCAATAGCAGAAATGACTGAGGTATGTGGACGATATTGTTGACAGCCCTTCAGAAACTAAGACTATGAGGAGATAGGCAACAGGAGCTTCCTCTTCCCATGATGTTCAGTGCATGCTGTATTAGTGAACTGACTTCTTAACAGGGGTTTTGTAGCCCAGAGGTTATATTCACACTGGTTTAAAGTAGTTCAGGCAAACAAAAAGAAAAAAAAAAGGATAGTATCCAGGACACTAAAATGTAGGATGTGTAAACATGGTAACCAGTGATATAAAACCAAACAAAAGTTTGAATTCCTCTCTTTGACTACTTGCTCTTTGCTTTGTAAACAGAATCCATGAAGGCAAGACTGGAAATACTGAAATATAAGAGAGTAGTTGAACATCAGAGGACAAGGAAGTGTCTTGAGAAGAAAAATACATCACATAAAGCAAAGCTGAGCTTCTTGAGCTTCTGAAAAAGTTGCTTTTGAGCACAAATGTCTCTCAATTCTGCATTTGATTTTCCAATCAATTCTGCTTGTCTTCTGCCTCCAACTACTAGATTGTTTTGTTTTGTTTCTGTTTTTGTTTGTTTTGTTTTGTTTGTTTGTTTTTTGGCTGGCTGTACAATTTAATCAGTGCAGATTGTTTTACAGAAAGAAATGTATGGGGGTGGACATGGACCTCCAAGCCCCATCCCTTAACTCGCTCTCTGGTTCTGAGGATGGAGGGGTACCAAGACAGCCTGTGAGAAGCCTCGCCCTACAGGGGTCTTGGGGATCTGGGTGGCAGACCCATTTGCCCTGGGCTGAGGGGAAGCAGAGGGGACAGAGCCGGCTGTACAGTACCATTTCCACAGCAGCCTTGCTGCCTGCTTACTTTGGGAAGGAAAAAAAGGAAGAGGTGGCTCTGCCTTTAGGGCTGAACCAAGAAAAAGGGGAGTCTCCAGGACCACAATGGGCTCCTTTGGGGGCTCCACAGCCACATTCCACAGTCTGTGTGAGGGGATGAGCTGCTGGCCCTTCTCCACAGTGTCCCCTCTCCCAGTGCCCTGGGGGACAGGGAATGGAGGGGAGGAACCCCTGAGCCTGGTGCCTGGTGCACCCGTCAGCACCCTGTCTCCCTGGGGCAGCTGGGACCCTGGCAGTGGGTGCCTGAGGCCAGTGGGGTTCTGAGACCCCTGAGGGTGGTGGTGTGGGTGAGGGTGGGTGGGAAGAGGCCCAGGAAAGATGCCCAAGCGCATCACAGCTCAGAGAGGAGTGGATGGGGGCTGGAAGCCCAGACTTGGTGGGAGTGAGGCTCCTAGGTGGAGGGGCCTTGACAGACCCCCTTTGGTCCTGGGTAAGGCAGGCCAGGAGATATGGGCTCCAGGAGGTGTGTACACACCAGGAGGTGTGTTACCAACACTCAGCTGCCCCCTTCCTCATCTGTCCCCTCCCCAAAGTTCCCCTCTCTGCCACCTGGGCCAGCCTCATGGCCCTCATCACTGCCCTCTCACTGTCACTGCCCACCCCGGGCTCTGCACACCCATCAGGGTTGAAGGGCAGACAGGCCACATGGGGCCATTGGAGTCCTGTGTCCACACACTCTTGGCAGCCTGTGAAGACCCACAGGGTGGATTTGGGGTAGTCCAGTTCCACTCGCAGGTGCTCATTGTCAAACCTTTAGTACTTGGTGCCCTTGTAGAACGACATGTAGGCTGTGTCTTTGCTCAAGAAGGCAGACCATTGATTTTAAGAAATATATTAGGGCTTGGGGTATAATAGATAATTTAAATGGATAGAGATAGATAATTCATAGTAAATCTAAACAATGAATCCTTAGACACATAGAAGATACTCCCTAAAAATTAATGTGTGCAAAGCACAGATTAACCCAAATAAATCTAGTATTATCTACATCTTAAATTCTACACATTTTGTCCATCCAAAAAGTGTTTTGTCTGCAATGATTCTATTTCTCTTTAAAGTCACCTAACTTATATTTTTCTTACTCATGTGCATTTAATCATGGAAACAATGTTTACTAAGGTTCCTTTGAGTCCTCTTTTTTTTTTTAATAATTACATGAAAAATAAGATTTTACCACCATTCAATACAGTTTGGTTACATTTAACATAAAAGCAATGAAATGTTAATAATAAGCTTGGTATAAATTTTGCTTTAGAATTTAGAATGAATAATAAATTTTTAAAAAGACAAAATAAATATATAAAGATCCATATACTATTCAGGCTAATAGATGTGTAAGTGGAAAGCTTAGGGGAAATACTTAAGCCTCAATCTATTTACGATCATATCTTTTGCACAGAGGCAAATGCTTTCTAAAATGTTCTCACATATCAACTACTTAGAATTTTAAAACTTTCACAATATTGCCATTAAAATATAAACATTTAGAATAAATTACAGATGTCCAAGGTCATGAAAACAGGTAATAACAAAGCCAAGATGCAAACGGGATTCTCTGGACTCCTTGATCAGCACTCACTCATTCCAATTTCCTCCTGCTGTCCTGGACATTATCCTTTTTTCCCTAGAGAAATCCGTTCTGCTATGTCTTCTTACTCAATTCTTTTCCTACAAGATCTACCCTTTTTCAGTGTTTTGCTATCAAAGAAAAATATCAAAATGAAAGAAAATATGCTGCTTTACTAATATGAAAATGACCATAACCTGGTATGTTAGCTTCCCCAAGAGCATGCTATTTTCAAATAGGACACTTGTTTTCCCTTTAGGGATAATATCTAACTTCAAACTATAGACTCCTATGGCAACTTGTGGTGAAGAATATTAGGCAGGGATTCATTCCCATTGCCAACAAAATAACAATGCGATCTGTTACACAGCTTGTCTGGTCTGAAACATCGCACTTATTCATGAATAACGCAGTAGATAAACTAATACTCAGTCTACAACTTTCAGAGTGTTTCTACATGAATTATCCCATTTAATCTCATGTCATAGGACATCACATATTCTGGCCTGATAAACTGACAGAAACAAAGACTGTGAGAAAAAGCAGGTGGAGTCAATGACCATGTTCCAGACTAGTCCCAAAATATGTAAAGTAGTATGTCATTAATGCTCAAGATTTTACTTAACATAATTAAATTGACACAAACCTACTGGTTTTGTATACAGTTAGGTGAAGAGCCCACCACACTGTTCAGGATATACTGTTGACATATGTCATAGTCTAAAAGCCTTTTTTGACCATTTTTATCCTCTGTCCTACACTCTGAAAATATGAAGTTTCTACTGATAACTTTGACATGAAAAGTTCATCAATGAAATAACTTCAGGCTTAATATGTCTTTGAATAAAACTAATCTGAAACTCATTAATAATGTTACTCTTAAAAATATAAAATAACATAAAAATAAAAATAAAATAAAATAAATTAAAAAGTCTCCTTCATTTCATCCTATTTTCCTAAAAAAGTCTCCTTCATTTCATCCTATTTTCCTTTTGCATCCAAACTGTAGTTTGATTGAAACTTGTTTCACAGCACTTCAACCCACAAAGCTAGAGTCACTTAGTAAACTACCCACACAAATTAACCCCAAATTCTATTTGTTTCCGAATTCTTTGTTTCTTTTCTAATGCTGGATTTTCTTTTTATTACTTGTAAAATAAAACCATAATACCAATAACAGAAACAACCATTATTTGGATAAGCATTTTAGTTCTTGTTCAATTTGTCTTAGCTTGAGTTCCTGCCTTTCTATCTGAGGGACTATCGCCAATGTGGTTCAGAATCCATGACTTGTTTCCTCCAAACCTGAAGCTAGACCACTGAGCTTACAGTGAAAATAATGCTTATTCTCTGAAAGCAGATGGTAAAGACACTGTGTGAACTCTGTTTTATTATAAAAGGAAGATACCATAGTCATTTTTATTTTCAGTGTGTAGGCTTCAAACATAGGATTGAAGGATTTCCCGACAGATATTTGTTGAGTTATGAATAAATAAACAAGTAAATGAATAAAGAATGTTTCTCGTGATTTAGTAAGCAGCTCACACTCTGGGATTATGTATCTGCATGTCTGTGTATATTATCTAGGTATTTCTTGAATACCTTGGGTATTGCTGACCCATCTGAGATGTTTTATATAGTCTTGTCACTCAAGTCTTCTTATGTCCCCAACAAATATACTCAGTTTCTGAGATGAAATGTGAGATTAAGAAAACTGTCTTCTGGGAGCACCTTGGTGGCTCAGTCAGTTAAGTAACTGACTTTAGCTCAGGTCATAATCTCACAGTGTGTGAGTTTGAGCCCCACATCAGGCTCTGCACTGACAGAGTAGATGCACTCACATGTACACACTCTTTTTCTCTTTTAAAAATAAATAAATATTAAAAAATAAATTAGGGGGCACCTGGGTGACTTGGTCGGTTAAGCGTATGAGTTCAGCTCAGGTAATGATCTTGTGGTTCCTGAGTTTGAGCCTGGCTTTGGGCTCTGTGCTGACAGCCTGGAGCCTGGAGCCTGCTTTGGATTCTGTGTCTCTCTCTCTGCCCCTCCCCACCAAAACTAAATAAACGTTAAAAATTTTTTAAATAAAGAAAACTGCCTTCTGTTAAATCATACCAAACATGTTTGAATTTATTATTTTTTTTGAAGAAATTAAGAAAGTGAAAGCAAATGTGCCTGCTGTAACTACTCCAGTCATGAGGGACAGACAGCAAGCAGTTCAGATTGTGGCAAGTAGCCTGCAGCATTTGATTGTAGTCGCCATGAGTTTGCCCCTAAATCCCAAAACCTTCCTGAAAGGATTAACAGGAAAGCCAGTAATGACAAAACTCAAGTCCAGAATGGAGTACAAAGACCACCTGGTATCTGCAGATGGCTATATGAATATGCAGCTCGCAAATGCAGAAAAATACATAGATGGAGCATCGTCCGGACATTTCAGTCAAGTTATAACAGGGTGTAATAATGTCCTTTATATCAGGGGTGTTGAAGAAGAGGAAGAAGATGGGGAAATGTGAGAATTGCAGCTTTTGTGGGGATTTTTTTAAAAAAAATACATATTTCTAGACGATAAATAGGTTTTTTTTCCCCTTTGGAAATCAATGCAAGATATTTCCTGAAAGTAAATGCAAGATATGTAAGTCTAAATCACATCTTGGGAAACTGAGTAATTTTCAGCAAAGTATCAGCCACGTGACCATGATAGCTTAGATCTGCCTTTTGTCTAAACTATCTACTCAGAAGTTACTTTTGATAGATCCTATGCATTTTGTACTCACAGAATAAGTTATTCAGAATTTTGAGCTGGAAGATATCAGTCATAATTATTTTAAATTGTGAAAATACCAAATCTCCAAATCTGGCAGTGATATAGATACATGTGTAATGAATTTGAATGGACTGATTTATGTGAAGGATAATATACTTCTCATAAGATGAGAATCTTACAGAGTGATTCTTAACCAAAATTGAACATCAGAATTATATGTAATTTTTTTGAGATGTACACATGCCTGCTCTGCTCTCACCATCAACCTAAACTGACTGGGCCAGATATTCATTTTAAAAGAAGTTTTCCAGGTAAATCTCATACACATCTCAAAATGAGTATGGTTGGTGGTTACTCAATTTCTAACCTAATAGTGACAAGTGAAAAGCTGCATTAGTTTATGTAAATCATGGAAACTGCTAAAATACGCATTCCCCAAAATGTCAGTGGCTCAGTTAATAAAGGTGTATTTTTTAATCAGATTGCAATTTGTTATGGGTCATTCAGAAACTAATATCCTTTCATGTAGTAGCTTCTAGTGTCTGTAGTTCCTTCCCTTAATACTATACATATAGCCTTTCGAGAGGAGAAGGTAGGCCTGCTTTTAATCACTTCATTCCAGAGGAACATTTTGTTAATAGGACACACTACATTGTCCCAACCAAATGAAAGGGAGACAAGAAATGTCAATTAGCAATGATCCAAAGGAGAAAGCGACAAACTTTGATATGGGTGATGACTAATCACATAATAAGTAGCCAATAAAAATTGAAAGATAAATATAATTCTGAAACATGATTTCTTATATGATCCTTGATATTCTTACATCGACTATGTCTTACTACAGAAATTTAATAGATCAATATGCTTAATACTGTAAAACAAATCTCATACTAGTCTAGTCCTGACTATAAAAACAAATAAATTACCAACTTCCTCAAGAGTTCTAGAACAATTATTTGATGAGTTCAGCACTTTTAGTATCTCCATTTAGTTTCATTGAGAAAAATAGGTCAAATCTATTTTTCATTGAATCAATTAACTGCTCCAATGATACACGGTCTTCCACCCAACAACTACTAGTGAAGGTGATTGCTCCAAGTGTTGCAAAAAAAGGGAAAAGATCATTTCATTATGGGAAATTGCACTGGTCTATGAATATTATACTTAGGCTACACATATGTATTTACTTCGTATTCTCCAATATTTGGCTCATTTTCTTCCATGTGAGTAAGCTCCGATCTTTAAACTCAGAATATACTTCAGCGCCAAAGAAGGAATGAATGGCCTTTGGTTATCAACTTGCAAGTCTAAAGATCAAAGGGAATATATCCAGGGCCTATAGGTTCGGTGAGTTAATTACAACTTCTGTATCATAAATTTCTACCTACTTTGTGTTTTTTTTTTCAAGGATGATGTGAGGATAATGTATAACGTGCATTACATTATGAATAGCAGCTATAAACAAACAAACCAAAAACTTAATATATAAGGTTGACCCCCGTGAAATTATTTACGATGATGTGGTAAAGCTAATAGAGAAGTTTACGTATCAGTATTTGTTGAAATTAGTATCAGTATTAATTTGATAGGATCTCCCTACAACTCATATAGGGATATTAGACTTAGGAGATTTGACACCGTGAGGAGCTAGATGTTTTTTACCAGGCAAGTGATGCATTTATTTTTTAACAAATTCTTATCTTCTCTTTAAGAGAAAGAGCTACTGTAAACTCTGAGATTTCTGCTATTTTGAGTCACACAGAGCATTTTTAGAAAGTAATTGGGGACAATTATTTGCAATCTGGAACTAATCATGATTTGAGCCATTTAGCTAAAATCTTTTCAAAAAGTCAAAGATGAAAGATATATGAAACAAAATGAGGTCCCTTATCAATCCTAATCTAGGCATCCTGAAATCACATAGAACTAACCAAATTTTAAGTGCATTATGTTAAATGGAAGAGTTTAAATTGATCACTAAAAGACAGGATTGTCTAAATGTGAAAAATGGAAGTTTAAGAATAATTGCTATGAAAAAAATAAAGCTACTACCAGGGAGAACTACAAGAAGGCTACAAAAGGACATTCTAAAAAAAGAAATTCTTATATACAAATATTCATGTTTAACAATGTCAAGGTTTACATATTCACAGCTGGTAAAGCCCAGTTAGGATTATAGTTTCAATTATTGTTACTATATCAAACTAATTCTATTTAAAACATAATTCATTATTTCTATATGCATCCCTCTTGTGTTTTTAAATTTTTACTTGAGTGCAGTTAACACACAAGGTATATTAGTTTCAGGTGTACAACATAGCGATTTGACAAGTTTATACATTATGCTATACTTACCCCAAGTGTATCTACCATCTGTCACCATTCAATGCTATACAATCTCACTGACTACATTCCTTATGCTCTGCCTCTTATTCCCAAGACTTATTCATCCCATAACTGGAAGCCTGTATCTCCCACTCCCCCTTCATTCATTACATCCATTCCCCCTACTCCCCCGCTCCCTCCCCGCCCCAGCAACCATCAGTTTGTTTTCTGTATTTACAGGTCTGATTCTGCTTATTTTGTTTCTTTTTAAAAGGCATCATCAAATTCACAAGTAGTGGCTGATTTCACAAGTAACAGAATAAAGAGTTATCCTTAACCTCTCTTTTTCCATACTACTTATTCATGGCATTTCTAAGGAAATACCAGTCCTATTTACTGTACTTCTTTAGCTCAGAGATTATTACATCCACTGATCGCTTCAAGAAAGCCCTAACTAGTTTCACTGTCACTAGTTTTGCCTCTCTTCCCACAGTGCTGTCAGATTTGTCTTTTCAGACCTCATGTCTGATACGTGTTTTTCCTCAATAAAACTTTTTTTTAATCATTGCCTATAAAGTTCAAAGTATCTACTGCACCAATTACAATTATAGCCTATGGGGCAAATCCAGTCCACTATTTATTTCTGTAAGCTAAAATGGTTTTTACACTGATTATATTTTAAATAATTATATAGTTACTTAAACAATGTGTTTGATTATGCCTCTTGGTCTGTAAAGCCAAAAATATTTACTCTCTGGCCCTTTATAGAAGAAGATTGCAGACCCCTGTGCTAGGAACCTGTGGAGAGCCCATTACATACACCATTACCATTGCATTAGCCTTATCTCTTACTACAACATTGACACATTTTCTAACCAAGACATCCCTGGAAACTGTTGAATTTTTAGAAAATAAAATGTTCCTTCTCACCTCTGGGCTTTACCTCAGTTCTAAGTCTGAAACATTTACCTCTGCTATCTTCCTCATTGGATAAGCCCTTTCTTCCTTCAAAATCAATTTACCTTCCGGGAAAAACTTTACAGAACTTCACTGTTCTGAGTAGCTGCAGTTTGGTTTTCTGACAATCTGTCATCTTTCAATCTGTATAGTACTTGTTGTGCAATAGAATGTGTAGTAGTTTTCATTTTCCTAAATGGCTGCCACAATATCTCCCATCTCGTATGTTCTTCCGCACTATGACTTGCCATATTCCTGTGAGGAGGTAGAGCCTATATCTCCACCCCTTGGATCTGGGCAGGACTAGTAACTGACTTGACTAGTATATTATGGCAGAATTAACACCATAACAGATATGAGAATACCCTTATGAGGCCTGGCGGCTTTTGACTCCTGCCATTTTGAGGCCAGTATCCAGATAAGAATTGTCATTATTATGGGTCCATCAGGTATTAATTAGCCTATTACCTAAAATGCCTATTTATGATGAGGCCATCCATGGTGAGCGAGATGTCCTGCACAGAGAGGGGGTGAAGGAGCAATGAGACACCAGCCACATGAATGAAGAAGCCACTGTGGAGGTGGATCTGCCAGGCCTGGCACGGTATCTTATACTATGTGCATCACAGGCAAATAGCCCACCTGAGCTCGTTCTACATTTCTGATTTACAAAATGTGAGCAAAATGAAATTGTTACTTTAAACCAATAGCTTTTGGGGTGGTTTGTCATAATGCACTATATAGCCAGGACAAAATAACTGCCTCGTTGCTAATTTGTTTTCTCCATTTGAATGTAAGGTTTAGATGACTGAATAGTTTAGATGACTCTCTTACTAAGTCTGTTTCATGAAACCTGGCGTATGGGAAATACCTGTTACATGCTTACTGATTGAATGAGTGAGTTTTCAAAGTGGAATGTAAGATTTAATATGCAAATTAATTAAGTTGCAGGAAAGTGTATAGCTAGCAGATGCTGTCTTCTATGGAGAGAAGCAAGAATAAGGGAATGGAAAGAAAGTGGCAAGAAAGAATGGTAAGCAGACATAAGGCAGATTTACATAGGGAAGAGGGAAAATATTGAGAAAGAGGTGGTATGAAGGTGCACTGGGGGTCACCAAGACCAACCCAAGTTTGGTGATTCATTAAATAGATCTAACATATAGTCTAACTCCTGACTATGATTTATTGTAGTGAATGACTATAAAGCAAAATTACCAAAGGGAAAACACACGAGGTGAAGTCCTGGGTAAATCAGGTTCACATTTCCAAAGGTTCTCAGTCATTGAGGATGCACTTAATTCCCCAATGGCAAGTTGTGACAGCATTTGTGAAATCTGTCTAAGGAAGCACTTTTAAGACTCAGCATCCAGGTCTTTGTTGGGGTCTGGTCATGTAGGCAGTTTCTGCCTAGCACTTACAAAAATTCTAGACATTCAGCATAAATCAGGTGTTCAGTATTATTTATACTGTTTATACAAATAGTTTAGACATAGTAAATAAGCCACTCTTGTCAGTTCTGGGGATGGTGGGAATCCTCCCGAAATCTAAGTTCCCAAGGCTAGCTAAGGGGCAAAGTTATAAGCAGAACTTTCAAAGAATAGCAGTCAGGCCTTCTATTATAACTCTTCTCTGCATACAAGGGAAAGGTTATAGTCCTTAGCGGCTACCCTCAGCCCCTGGGTGGCTCAGTTGGTTAAGCATCTGACTTTGGCTCAAGTCATGATCTCGCAGTTCATGAGTTTGAGCCCCATGTCTGGCTCTGTGCTGACACCTCAGAGCCTGAAGCCTGCTTCAGATTCTGTCTTCCTCTCTCTCCACCCTTCCCCACTCATGCTCTGTCTTCCATTCCCTCAAAAAATAAACATTAAAAAAATTGTAAAACTAAGTGATTTGTAACTCTACAGAAAAAACCTAGTAAGTATTGTGTTAGCCTTATATTAAGTAGATCCATTTTCAATTAAGAAACCCTCAAAGAAAAAAAAAGACAACCTTCTGGTTGTTTTTTGCAGAACATTTAAGAAGTTAGTTTTTACTATGAATGATAAATGATTTCCAAATAATTCTTACATTAAAGTAGAATCTTTGATATACCCTTAATACTACAAATATTTACTGACTATCTGCCATGTACAAGGCACATGCTAAAGTCTATAATGATACCTGTGAAACAGGGACTTCCTATTAGGACTTAAGAGATATAATGACATTGTAATCTGGCAAGGCTACACCAGAGGACAACATGGTTTGCTTTTTGCACATATCAAAGGAGACAGCTAGTGTTGCTGGAGAGAATGCTGGGACTATCCCTCTTCTCAAGTGCCTAGTGGGTCAAAAGCTTAATTATGAGCAGAACTGATTAGGGCAGAAACAGGAAGGATTTTGATTATTCAATAGAGAGAATAATATAAACCAAAGGCTTTACAGTCTATAACACATTTAATAATTGTAAGTAAATCTGTACTAGAATGCAGATCTTTGAGGGGAAAAATTAGAAGTGAAAATAGAGGCTCAGGAAAATTGAGATTATTAAAAAAATTTCATGGGCACACTAACAGGTCTAAACTTCAAAGAAAGGCAACAAGCAATCAATGAACATCTTAAAGTGAAAGGACAGGGCTGGAGTATTTAAAAATAGATTTTCAAAGGGTCCAACTTCGGCTCAGGTCGTGATCTCACAGTTCACGAGTTCCAGTCCACCATCAGGCTTGGTGCTGTCAACATGGAGCCTGCTTCCAGTCCTCTCTCCTCTCTTTCTGCCCCTTCCCCGCTAACACTCTCTCTTCTCAAAAAATAAAACACAGAAGATTCACATAGCCTCACAGTAAATGATGCATAAGTGATCTTGCTTCCAAATTGACCATTTTCATCATATATAGAAAACTTAACTCATGTACTCTAAAATACTTTTGTATCACCAATGATAGAGGGTACTATAATATTTTTTGAAGCAATGGCAAGGGAAGTTCTATTTCTGGTCATAGAACAAACTGGCTATTTAAGGAAATCATTCCAAATAAAGTAACACAAAAGTTTTCAGTATAAATTATTATTTTTTTTAGAAAACCTTAATGCCTGCCTTAGCTCACGGCAAATAATGGGATTCATGAGAGAACAGAAACTACAAGAAAATGAGAGTTCTGACTGGAAGCAGGGACGTCAGGTCAGCATTTCCTTTGGGCTTATATTCAATTCCTGGTGGCCTAGAGCCAGAATTTGAATGAGTTATACAACTAAGTTATTGGGGGACAAAAAGAGAGGCCCAAAAGAATGGGAGTTCAGATTGAAGCACCCCACATAAAATCAAATAATTCAAGAAGCAATTCTCTCAATAAGTGAAGTTGAAAGAAAATCCAATTTTATGGAAATGGGGAAGATGCCCGAGTGATTAAGCCTTGGTCCTGAGTCAGAGTAGAAGGCATCCTTGGAGAATTTCTAAGTCTCTATTCACACAGGTTTATATTTGTTTGTATCACTCTCCCCCTCCCCCCGCCAAAAATACTTCGAGATCGAAGAGCTCAAAGTTGGTAGAGTCCACAGGCACTTGATAGAAACAAATGCAAGTCCTCTTTAGATTAAGATACCCTTTATCACAATTTCAAATAATTCTCAAAACAGAATTCAAGAAATAGAGGTTCACACTCAAAAACAACTAAATGCCTGAAGTCCTGCAGCCATAAACAGAAGCCATCAATGAAACAACAATAATATAAAAACCAACAACACACACACATACACGCACACACAAAACAAAAAAACTAAGCTGAATACTGTAGTTATAGAGTATAATACAAACAGGTTTTATATATTTAAGGAAATAGAAAATAAAATGAAAGTATGAGAAAGGTGTAAAACACTAACAAATCTGACAGAATTGAAAATAAATTAAATACATTTTAGGATTAAAAAATAAAATAAGTTATGTAAAAATAAAACATTGAGCTTAAATTTCAGATTTGTCACAGTTGAGGAAATTAGTGACCTGGACATTTGTAGTAAGACAGTAAGCTATTACATGGAATGAAGCAAAGATATATACATATACACACATATTTTAACAGTCATTTAAAATATAGAGTATATAATAAAAAGGTCCAGCATACATGTAATTTGTTCCCAAAAAAGAGACAATAGACAAAAAATGGGCATAAGCAATATTTGGAGAAATAATATCTGGGAAATGTCTGGATGAATGAAATAGCCAAATTTCTACTTCAGTAAGTTTAATGCATCCAAAGCTAAATTACACACACACACACACACACACACACACACACACACACACTCTCTTTCTCCCTCTCTCTCTCTCTCTCTCTCTCTCTCTGAGAAAAAAGTTAATGTAACTATAGAAAACCAACGACACCAAGATAATTATAAAAAATAGCCTGAGATAAAATATATCTAAAAAGAACGGTAATTATATGAAAGCTAAATGCTCAGCAGAAAGAAAGCCTATCAGAAGACAGCATAATAATATCCTCAGCTACTGAGGGAATATAATTGACATATAATAATTCTATATCCTGTGAAATTATTTTTCATGCTCTTTGATTTTTTTAAAAAAAGTTAAAACAAACCTTATTATAAATTTCATAGATGTATCTTAAGAAAAATTTTTAAATAAGCATTCTTGAAGAAAGGTCTAAAAACTGAGAAAGGCCATGTTGTAGTCACTCCACAGAAATGTTATGAATCTCCAGCCAAAATCTGGTTTGGGACTTACAATGCTTATAATGTGATGTACTGTAATAATACATTCTAATGCTCTGTAATGATGGTAATTAGGGTTGTGGGGCTGGAGTGCTAGTTCTCATGAGAAAGCAGGGTCTTGCATATTTTGAACTTCTAGGGCATTTGGGTTTTCTTTTTAGCTTGTCCTTTTGCAAGGCAGAAGAAGTACAGAGGGAAGGGTGGGCCTTAAAATGTATGGCAGATAAACGTAACAAATGGGGTAGGACTGTATTTCAGCTGTTAGTCAATGAAGAGGTTAAGAAACAACAAGTACTTATTAATTAACAGTTCTGGTCCTATAATTTAGTCCTCTTTTAGCCTCTACCAGAATATATAAGAAATGATGTATCTTTAAAATGTGAGTGCATTAAATACTATGAAAACAGAGATAAAGGGAGGAACAGAGGCTCCAGTGCTATAAATAAGCAAACAAAGAAACAAACAGTATTTTTAAAATTTCCTTTTTGAATACTATAGATTGAAAACAAAACTTCTCTTTGGTATTTTAAAGTGTGTAAGGAAACAATATCATGGCAGACTCACAGGCATCTATGCAATTTCTTTATGTTACTAAATAGAAAATAAAGTTTCACCAGCATTTCTTAGAGTCTAATTTACCCCCAGGAAGAGATTTACACAATGCAATAAGCTTCCTCATTGTTCCCTTCTTTGCTTCCTGATTCATTTATTCATGAAACCCTATCTTAAATTCCTCAAAGATCCTGACAACATCTATTCTTTTGGACATCATACAGTGTCCCAAACATAGTGAAATAAATGGTCAATTTGGAAACAAGATCACTTGTGCATCATTTACTGCAAGGCTATGTGACTCTTCTGTGCCCAGCACTGTAAGAGTTGCTATGGAGAAGTGAACATAAGGAGAAGGTATAAAATAATTAAAGTAGAAACAAGAACAAACACAAAACACCTCAAGGATAATATTCAAAATGAAGCTAGTCAAAATATTCTATGAGGAAATGTGGCTTGAGTCAGGCATTGAAAAAATCCACTGATTAGTAAAAATAGGAGGAGAATTCCTTGATTAAAATACAACTATGGAGATGTCCAGGATACAAAGAGCAAGAAGGAAAGTAAGGTAGAGGTGGTGAAACTGAGAAGTCTTTTTCAAGATCTGCTTGGGGGAAGGAAGGCTGGTGCAGCCAGCAGTAAAATTGAAAAACTATGACAAGAACAGACTGATAGAATGCTTTAGTATTTCTATTTCTGCTACTTACAAAATCATCTTCTAATTTGAAACTTTGCCTCTTGGCTTCCCTAATGGAACCAAATAAATTTCAATTGGCTCTCCTAATATAAATATTAATTTTCTGAGCTTTAAACAGTTTTCCTAGATTTTATCTTATTACTTTCTTTTAAAAAATCTATAAACCTCATAATTGCCTTTTGAATAAAATCCATATTTCCTATGTGCCATTCAGAATAATAATGATAAGCTCCCTAAATACAAGTCAATCTTTATGTCTAACAAAATCTCTTCATCTCTACTCCAATTATACTGATTTCCTTTTTCTCCTAGATTTCCATGTGTGGGCTTGCCTCCATACTGATTGATGATTATTTTCTTCCCATCTTTCTTATATTTGCATTTAATATTTTACTCCTACTTGTCCTGTTCTTTCTCCTCACTCTCCTCCTCCCCCACCTCTTTCTCTCTTTCTCTGTGTATGAATGTGTTTGCAAGGAAGAGCTCTTAGACTTATGATTCTAAGATTAAAAAGAGTGGGGCATTACAAGACAGAGTTTGAGTGTAAAAAGAAACTTATTAAATAGTGTTTTGTCTGTAGGGCCCATCCATTTTAGAATCTGGTTCTTCAAACTCCCTCTCTTTAAAATTATGTTCTTATTTGCTTTCTCTTTCTAGGAACATGGGGAAAAACTAGCTTGGTGTCACCTCAATTTCACTGGGAAGTACATCTTATTTTGCAGAAGCTAAACTGGCTCCCAAGGAATGGAGAATCTATAGAGGTCACTTAAGTAATAAGCCTTTGCCTAGACCTAAAGGGAATTCTCATTTCACAGTTGACTCAGTGTATTCTCCTTAGTTCTGAGGAACCACACTTATATTTGGAGCTGATGTCTCATGACAGCAAGTAAAGTGATTCCATTTCCATAGCATTGTCCTCTATCACAATTGCAAAAGTGACATCTCTACCAGCACCACTACGTCTTCCCACTGAGAATATAATTTTCATGACAGTTTTTACATGCTGTCTTTTTCAGCGGTGTTTTAGTGCATAGTACAGTGTCTTTCATGTATCAGAAACTCAATAATTACTTATTGGATGTGTGAAGTTCATAGAGAGATGATAAATAAAGCAGCTTACAGATATTTGACAAGCTTCCCATGATCACCAAGATTCATACAGCAAAGTTGTAGGCTTTGTTTAGGAGCTTGAGACACTATTTAAATATTTTAAGCAGGGAAACTACAATAAAATTTCCATATGCATTTGCCCCCTCTGGCTACAAAATGGATAATAAATTTCAACAAGATGGAATTGGATGACGAGAACAGTAATATAGTTATTACCACATATAAAAGTGGTCTCAATGGATAAGAAGTGGTCAGGTTCAAAGTAGTTTTATGAGACAAAATCAATAGGCCTTTGTTATGTGTTATGTGCAAGCAGGGAGGGAAAAAGAAGTTTCAAGGATATTCACATTTCCAGTTTTGGCAATTGTTGAATATTGGTGCCTCTTACAAAGATGGACAGAGAGAAGCAAAGCTTATAGGAAAGTATGAATTCAGTTTGGGGCCTTTTCCTTTTGGAAGTTTTCTTAAAATGTCTGAAAAAATATTTTATCAGGTTATATACATGACTCTTCAGGTTGGAAAAAGGTTTGTGCAGGGAATAATAGTTTAGAAGTTATCATCACTGAGTAATCTGCACCACAGGCATAGACAATATGGAGTAGGGAGAAAAATAAGGGTGGGAAAAAAAAGATGGAGTCCCGGAGAGGAGGCTTAGACATTCCATTACTCAACATCATGGTGAAGAATAATGAAACATAGGGTGCCTGGGTGGCTCAGCTGGTTCAGTGTTTGAGTCTTGATTTTGGCTCAGGTCATCCTCACAGGCTCCTGGGATAGAGTCCCACGTTGGGCTCCATGCTTAGTGTGGAGCCTGCTTAAGATCTTCTCTTCTCTTCTCTTCTCTTCTCTTCTCTTCTCTTCTCTTCTCTTCTCTTCTCTTCTCTCTGCCCCTCTCCCCTACTCATGCTTTTTCTCCAAAATTAAAAAAAAAGAAGAAGAAAACACAGAACAAGAAAGAGCCTCAAGAGTGGAAGAAGAGGCTACACTGTCATGGAAGTTAAAGGAAGAAAATTTTAAGAAATAGATAATGAGACATATTTCAGGAATTTTTGATAAGTTAGGAGGAAAGCAACATATGCGCTTTGGGTTTAGCCACATATAGTTAACTAATGACTTTGGTAGGAGTACTTGTGTTCATCATGACCAGAGCCAAAGGGGAATGATGGTAGACTGAGTAAGGAATAGCAAGTAAGAGAAGAAAAAAATGGACTAAGTCTAGAAAAATATATATATTTTTACAAGTTTGGCTTCGAGAGAAGAAATATTACCAGCCTTAACCCTACTCCCCCGCAAATAAGGCAGGGCTGTGAAAGTGGTATGTTTCTTTGGTTGTTTCATCTTTTCCTTGTTTAACTTTGATTTGAAATGGGAAGGACTTGAATATATTTAAACATTTCTGGTAAGCATCTTTGTGAAAGAGATAAGATGGAAGACATTTTGGAAAGTATCATCAGTCATCTTTAGGTACCTGACAGGCCCAGACACAAAGTCTAACATACAGTGATCCCTAAACGAGTTGATATGAATTCATGCAACACAAACTGGCCATTGCAAGCCTATATGGAATGCTTACTGGACTGGGAACAAAGGATATTCATACTTCTCTTTGTCTCCCCAGAATGATAAAAGCAGTGTTTGAAACTCAATCAATGTTGACTGAACACATCTATCTTCTGATTTCCCATTGCTTAGCACAGTTCCCAGCATAGAGGATGATCCGTATAACTACTTGTTGTTTAAATAGTCAAATAAATGAATTAGAGAATAAATCTGATAAGACAGGCCCTAAAGAAGCCTCTGCTAGCTGTTTTCATAATTCTATAATATCAGAAAACATGTAGGCCATGGGGTAGGTATTCCATACATTTCTTATTTAGCTGGAAATTTCCAGGTTCTTTGGAGAGGACCACATAAATAACAAAATTACACATTTCCCTGTCTGTCCAGTTAGTCTAACTGATCTGATACAGATCTAATGACTTTGATTATCTTAATGCATACTTCTCTTAGGGTTTTTACATTTTTTGCTCAACTTTGTTTTTGTTTTTTTTTAAACTTTTTAAAATTTTTATTTTTGAGAGAGAGACAGAGAGAGGGAGCATGAGTAGGGGAACGGCAGAGACAGTGGGAGACACAGACTCTGAAGCAGGCTCCAGGCTCTGAGCTGTCAGCACAGAGCCCAATGTGGGGCCTGAACCCATAAACTGCAAGATCATGACGTGAACCAAAGTCAGATGCTTAACGGACTGAGCAACCCAGGTGCCCCTCAACTTGGTTTGTTTTTATGCAGATAACTTTGGGCAAGGATATCCACACATCACACTTATTTTTATTAACTTTAAATGAAAAATGAAAAATACATTTCAGATGAACTTAATGTTATTTTTAATGTATTTTTTTCTTCTCTCTTTTTTACTATTATTGTCTACATGTTAGATGTGCTAAAATGCTTCCAATCAGTATATTTTAAAATATCACAGTAAACTGGTGAAGCAAAATAACAGTATACAAAATCTGTTGGAAATCTAATTTTCAGTGCAAAGAGAAAGCTGGGCTTGATCTAGAAACTCTCATTCTTGGTCTTAGGGAACAATATTTGGCAGCTGTCTTCTTTGCTGTTGGGAAACGAATGAAAAGTTTACCCTTCTCCTGACTGGAACACAATTTCTCTTCTTTAGCAGAGTTTTCTTAGAGCTATATCATGTTTCAGTTACTTCATTCTGGTATATGGAAAACTATCATTTTTTCCTCTTATCCCTCAGACAGAGAGGAAACAGGAACCATATATGTCCCTCTCTCTTTTGTTTCTACACCTCATTGTAATGGCAGGAAATAGATCTATCCTACAAGTTTAAGAAAGATTGCTGGATGGGAAGAAATTGAATGAATTCAACAATTCAGTTATAACAACAGCTTCTGTGACATGCTGTTAATATAAACTCTATTACCCAGCTCAGTTATATAGTCTTAAATTCATGGTCATGACTTTCTGGTACTTAAACAAACAAACAAACAAACCACCAGAAAATTAAAATTGATGTAAATTTGATTCACATATAGAGGTCAATCACTGTTTCAATTAATTCTTATCTCAGAACCTAAATTATGATGTACTATATAGATATCTAAAGAAATGCTATTAAGTTCTGTATATGATTTTTTGTTTTTAAAATGAAAATATATTGTGCTTCTTTAAAACACTGAATAGTTCAAAAAGGCTTTCAATGAAAAGCAACACTTCCAGTTTCTCTATCGAATAGCTATTTCTTCTGGTAGTTACTGTTATATCCATTATGTCCATGTTACCTATTGATTTAATCACTGAGATAATATCTATAAAAGATAATTACTTTTTTTCACTTATACTTCTCCCATAGCCTCCAAATATTTATATCTCAAGTACCAACTTTATTCTGATTCTACTAATTTTCTTCCATTTTGGACATCAGAGTTTAAGTTTCCAAAAGCCTTATGTTATTCTTTCCTATAGAATTATTTTTGTATGGATGCTGTGTTTTCATGATTCTCTTAGAATATATTTATTGGGATAATTATGAAGTTAATTTCACTCAAATCATTTGTTTCCTCCAGAATAGGTAATATTTTTCATGCTCTTTATATTTTATCCCTCATGAAGTCCTAAAATATCTTCTTTTTTGTTTTCTGATTGGATATGAATATGTGTCCACCAATGTGTATGTACATGCATGTGTGTGTGTTTCAAAATAAATCTATTAAAAGATAACAGAGGTCTCTAGAGTTTGTTAAGAGTTTTTTTAAATGGGAGATTTCACCTCAGGTATACTTGCCTAGAAGCCCATCCAGGTGAAGAAAAAAACTGGCTAAGGGACAACTACTTCATACAAGACCTTTAAGTAATCACTCTCCTTCCTATCCCAGGTCTTGTGTTCAGCCACCCTTTGGGACCTGGCACTTCAGAATTTTCTCAGGTTTCTGTTGGGCTGACTTCTCCCATTGGCTCTGATCTATCATGTCACATGCTCAAGGATACGGCTTCCCCTCCTTTGATTTATCAAAATGCCTCCATTTATTCTGTCCTGATGTAGAAATTTGTTGAATCGCTTAGTAGCTGATGACCCCCATCTTGTTTTCACATCTTGGTGGATTTGCACCTTTTAATTTTTTGCATTATTTTAGTATAGCCTCAGAAGGAAAAGGAGACAAACATGCATAATCATGTCAATAATCATAACAGAGTGTTCTGTTTGGCTTTGAGGTTAGGTTTCTTTTATTTTTTTTTCTTTTTACGAAAAGGGATTCAATTTTATAAATCAAATTTTTAAAAAATGCAGATTCAAACCACAATGTAAAACTACTATGTACCCACTGGAATGGCTAAAATGGAAGAGGCAGATAATACAAGTGATGACAAGGATGTAGAGCAATAAGAATTCTTCACTGCTGGTAGAAGTATAAACTAGTACTCTTGTTTTGGAAAACTGCTTCACAGTATATTTTATAATCGATCATATGCTTATCCCCTGACATAGCAATTTCACTCCTAGGTAAACGCCTTAACAGAAATGTCTGCATATGTTTACCCAAAGACATGCAAACAAATGTTCATGTTAGCACAATCTGTAGCAGTAACACTGGAATCAACTCATATGTCTATCAATAGAATGTATAAATTATGATATATTTTGTATAATGGCATACTGCACAGCAGAGGGAATGAAGGAACCACAATTAAATGTAACAACATGGATAAATTTCACAAACATATTGAGCAAAAGAAGGCAGAACTTTCTCCTAAAAAAAATAATACTACATGATTTCATGTATACAAAGTTCAAAATCAGGCTGAATTCATATGTAGTGTTAGAGGTCATGACAGTGGTCACTCTTTGAGAGGGAGAAGGGTAATGGCTGAAAGAAGAACAATAAGGGTATGGTTTCTTGAGGTACTTACTGCTCGTTCTCTTTCTTTCTTTCTTTCTTTCTTTAAAATTTTTAATGTTTATTTATTTTTGAGAGAGAGAGTATGTGGGTAGGGGAGGGGCAGAGAGAGAGGGAGACACAGAATCCAAAGCGGGGTCCAGGCTCTGAGCTGTCAGCACAGAGCCCAATGCAGGGCTCGAGCTCGAACTCACAAACCGTGAGATCATGACCTGAACCAAAGTTGGATGCTTAACTGCCTGAGCCACCCACATGTCCTTTAAGTGTTCTTTCTTGATCTGGGTGTTACTGAGATTATTTCAATTTGTGAAGATCAGCAATACTACACTTAAGAACTGCCTGAATGTATGTTATACCTCAATACAGCATCTATTTGAAAAGTGCTATGAGATGCAAATATACTGGACACAATTCAGATTCTCTACATGCAGTTCAGAGGAATGATTACTCCTCTTTCACCTAGTTTACCCAAAATCAAACACTTGAAAATCAGATATAATCTTATATGGGGAAAGTAATATTTTAAGGTCATTTTTATGGCACAGAATTGTAATAGGAAGAAAAAAAATGGTATTCCTGACTCATATTTAGGCTGACAGGAAATACATATTTGATTCTCCTTTAAGGCTTTAGACTACATATCCCCAGATTTTTTTTTCTTTTCTTTTTTTTTTTTTTTAATTTACATCCAAGTTAGCTATGATATAGTGCAATAATGATTTCAGAAGTAGAATCCAGGGATTCATTCCCTACATATAACACCAGTGTTCATTCCAAGTGTCTTCCTTAATGTCCTTTACCCATTTAGCCCATCTCCCCACCCATGGCCCCTCCAGGAACCCTTAGTTTATTCTCTATATTTAAGAGTCTCTTATATGTTGTCCCCCTCCCTGTTTTTGTATTATTTTTGCTTCTCTTCCCTTAGGTTCATAGATTTATTTTCATTCTTTTAAAATGTGTCCCGGGGCACCTGGGTGGCCCAGTAGGTTAAGCCTCTGACTCTTGATTTCAGCTCAGGTCATGATCTCACAGTTCATGAGTTTGAGCCCCACGTTGGGCTCTGCACTGATGGCATGGAACCTGCTTGGGATTCTCTCTCTCTCCCTCTCTCTGCTCCTCGCCTGCTCTCTCTCGCTCTAAAATTAAATAAATAAGCTTTAAAAAAGTAAAAAAATAAAATAATAAAACGTGTTCCCAACTTAGGGGAGAGATGACAGCTTCAAATAATCTAAATACAGCTGGCTGTTTTCAGAAACTGGGTGCCAAGCCGCAAGTATTGTGCTGAGCTTAAGTCATAGCAAATTTCATTTTCACTTAAAACTGCAGAAATAGAGCCTGTCCTGGGAACTTATACTACTTCTAGTTTATAGATTCTCATTAAAACAATTACGGGCAATAATTAATAGGACTTTCTTACTGATTGTGTAAGACCTAGGAAGAAAAAAATGCATGAATTAAATCATACACCATATCTGTAACATATTCTTCTAACAGCTTAAAATGTAAAAAAAAAATATTAAAACATCACATCAAAACATTAAAATACCACGCAATGTGACATCCATAGTTCTTTCCAATGTACCATTGTATTAGAGTTTTTGAGGCTAACAAAACTGCCATGAAATAGACCCCACACCCCAAAAGGAAAATAAAATGTTATACTCCAGTTTAAGTCCACAGAAGTAAATAGTTGACTTTAAGATAAATTATGTCAGGCCATACAACTCTGGGACCTAATTTAAATACATGTTAATGACTTTTTCAGTGTTTTACTTCTCCCACAGCTTTTGTCTGCTAAATCTAAAGATACATACCTCCTATCAAGTACGTACATGAGACTTTAGAACAATTTTATAAATTCTAGGCAATCTTAGAGTACCAGTTTCTAAATGCTTGCTTAGCAAAGTTTAAATATGTTCTGCCTAGCAAATTGTTTTTCTGTTTCCACTTACTAATTATGCTTTAAACTCCACCGCTAAAATTTTATCTTATTAATTTCATCCTAGTAAGTATTTTGTCCACCTTACAAAAAGTTCTTTCAGGACATGAAGATTTACATGTGCTCAGACTCAGCTGGAACATATTCCTACCAGATTTGAAACACTTAGTTTTGAAAAAAACATGAGAAGATGGAAGAAGATACTTAGCTACTATCTGTCAGACTGTATTTGAATTATTATTTTTTTTTGCCAGTGTTATCAAAAGGATAGATTTAGATTTGGGGACACTAAAGGAAAATGTAATGTCATTTCATAAATTTCATTAGGATCATTTTCTTCTGAGGACATAGAAGCAGCCCTATCTTTACAACACATTCACTAGTCAGTTGTAATTGCATTTCAAGCAACTGTATGAATGAGAGAGAATGAGTGATTTCCTTCCAAATTGCTCTTGTCTTTTTCACTGAATCCTCCTCTTTATGGCTATCTTAAATAGAAACTGGACTCATTTACAGCAATTAGTGAGAGTGGGAGGCATATCTACATGACTAACAAATTGATTCTTTGCAGGTCAGTGAGTGAGCAATTGAACAGATCATTGCACAATTGATTCAATCCCAGAAGCAAATTGACCATACTTCAAAAAAGCCAGATCTCTCATATCAGTGGAGTTAAGCACAGCACAGGAGTTCTGTGATGAGTCTACAAATGTTCTATAAAATCAATAGCATTTTGATTTCCTTATTCTAGGGACAGAAGCATAAAGGAAAGAAAACTAAACTAAGTCTCAAGAAGGCATTTTGAGTCCCAGTGCTTCTATTAATTAGTTGTATAAAAGAAGACACAAAGAACATCAACAAGAAAGCAAGGGATAAGAGATAAGTAAGGCTTCAATATGAGATACTTCTCTTTAGAAGGGCAGCACTTACTAACTTTGAAGTAATGCTTCCAAATACTAGCAGTACCTTTTAAGTACTCTGGTGTACAGATATTTCTTGAGTGGTTATAGATCTAAACCAGAGATTTCTTTCACATCCAAAAAGTTTATAATAATCTATTGATTCATAAAAACTATGAATGATGGTTTTATGATATGTCAATTTGGTTAGGCTAAAATATATTCCCCAGAATTCTCTTCCTAGTATGTTTGTTAGGGTGAACTACAGAGGAGGTTCTCTCATGAGATTTGGTGGCCAATGCAAGGCAGCAGCCTTCTTGCAGTATACACACACCTCTTCTAGTCATTCAAAGGCTAGTACAGGTGCTACTACAGAGGTATTTTGTAGATGTAATTAAAATCCTCCATTTTGAGTTAATCAAAAGGAAGAACATCATGGATGCTCCCGACTTAATTAAGTAAAAGGCCTTTAAAAAGGGACTAATACCCGGAGCTTTGGTGGCTCAGTCGGTTAAGTGTCAGACTCTTCATTTCGGCTCAGGTCATGATCTCATGGGTTCACGGATTCGGGTCTTGCCATGGGCTCTGTACTGACAGTGCAAATGGGATTCTCTCTCTCCCCCTCTCTATCTTCTCCTCCCCAACTCACACGCGCACATGTGTGCACTCTCTCTCTCTCTCCCTATTTCTATCTCTCAAAATAAATAAACATTAAAAAAAAAAAAAAGGACTAATGCCCCCTACATGAGATGCAGAGACTCCACAAGGCAGAGAGGAAAGAAAACTGCAGAATCTTTCTTCATTCTGGGACCCTCACACTCACCTCATTGCTGCTGATCTGATTCCCCTTAATGGTATGAAGTAGCAGCTGGACCTACAATTTCTCTGTCTTCCCCCTGTAACTTTCTTCAGTTCCTGTGACTCCTGGGCCAGATGTGTATGTGTGTTTAGCTCCATGACAGACATTCCCAGATTCTGCAGGATACCTTGCTAGGTCAGAAGTAATAGGAATTGGCATAGGTTTTAGTCCATCCTTGTTAGGGTTTCTGCTCATGCTCATGGGGGTCCAGGCTACACTTAATCTTCTTTTCCTACCTGTCATGCCTCTGGATTACAGCATTAGTCATGTGGGGACAGTTATGACTGCTTTGCCAGGCCCCACAATTTCCTAAAAATATGAATATATATTTTATTTTATATATTATACATATATAAACTTCTATATTAAATTTTTATAGATAATAAATATATAAATAAATATATATTATATACATAAAGAGATTATATAAATACAAATTTCTCTTTTTTTTCTTTTTTTTTCTTTTTTGTCTTTCTCTCCTGCACATGAAGGCTTACATCCCATGAACAATCCAATCATGAAAAAAGAAAAGCGTTGCTAAGCAATTATGTTATTTCAATTACCCCCCTCCATTGGTTCTGCTTTGCTGTTTGAACTCTAAAAGATAAATCATGTGAGATATAAAGATGGGGTGTCAGGGGCGCCTGGGTGGCGCAGTCGGTTAAGCGTCCGACTTCAACCAGGTCACGATCTCGCGGTCCGTGAGTTCGAGCCCCGCGTCAGGCTCTGGGCTGATGGCTCAGAGCCTGGAGCCTGTTTCCGATTCTGTGTCTCCCTCTCTCTCTGCCCCTCCCCCTTTCATGCTCTGTCTCTCTCTGTCCCAAAAATAAATAAAAAAACGTTGAAAAAAAAAATTAAAAAAAAAAAAAAGATGGGGTGTCAGGAACTCAGGAACCTGGACACTCAAATCACATTCACAAATGACTGTCACTCACTTCAGAAAGACACAATAGAGAAATGTGCACAGAGGCCTAAGCTGAGCACCATATTAGCCCTAAATTAGATTAAGCCCTAAATCCTAGTGTACAACCTAAACGAACTAAGACTATATAGCAAGAGTTCTCAAGCTTGACTACATATTAAAATAAACAAAGACATGTTTACAAAAATATATCCATGTTTGGGCTCCACCTCCATAAATTCTGATTTAATACTGGCTTCTAGGGAGTGGGAGCTAGGAATGGGTATTTTTTGTAATGGTCCTCATGCAACTATAATATGCTGTCCCAGAGGAGAGTGACTGGGCAGGCCGAGTGGAAGATTCATTTTGGCCAGTTCAAAGGTGGGTTGAGGTGACAACTTGTACCTTTTCCTAATTAGCCCAGGACCTAATCTATTATCCTCTGCAACTTACTACCATACAGTAAGAACATGGCAGGCCATGTAAGTCAACTAAGTAAATAATTCAGTCTGAGGACATAATTTTATTAAGGCATCAAAGGAAAGTTGTTCACCTTAGACATTTTCAGGTTGGGACTTCCCAAACTAGAAGTGCCACCATACTTTGCAAATTTTGTAAGAGAGAAACTTATTAAGAGGTGTAAAAACCCAATTCAGGCTGAAACTTGAATAATTCTTACACTGTATTTTTTACTCACTTACACTGCATCTCAATACAATGTCTTTTCCTGTGATTATTCCTCAACCTTGGTCCAGGAGAGAACAGGGATGGGGAATGTCAGAGGCTACTTACCTTAGACACAAATGTTGCACATCTAAATTCATTCAGTATCTGGGAATAATGAAGGAATAATAGTGACATTTACAGAACCCTTCACTGAAGGACAAAGTGATGATTCTAATTATGGTGGTAAACAGGTCAGATTAGAGTTTAATTGAACCAGAGCAAGAAACTACAGTTATTTTGTTTATTCTTCTTTTTTCCATCTTTTATTTTTCATATACGCTTAACATGACCAGTAAGACAATGAGGAAGAAGTCAGCTTATTGCATTTTTAATTAACTGTACACTAACAGTCTGAAGAAATATATTTTTATATAAATGACCAAAATTGAATCAGTATATTAGACAACTTTTTGAAAAGATGCAATTAGAATTTCTATAGGCAAGGGCAGCCCCCAGGTAGCACTGTGAAATGGGTGTGGCTTATTTTGTATGTTCCTATTAGTCTCCCTCCCACATCCTCTCCAGTTTACTTTATCCACTCAGTGGTTATCTTGCTATTTTTCTAGACTCACATGTTAAAACATCATTCCAGAGAAAGTAAAGATAATATGAAATAGCCATTTATTAAGCATTTTAAGTCAGAAACAGAATTAAGCTTTATAGTTTATATAATATATACAGCTATATATATTATATTACATATATTATATTATAATATATTATATATTATATTATATTGTATATATAATATATATTTTCTAAAGTCAATATGAAAATTGAAAAACATATATATTCATACTATATATAATAATACATATTACTACCCCAATTTTAAAGACAGTGATATTGTGATTCAAAGAGATTAAGGTGCTTGTCTAAGATCACCCAAGTAGAAAGTGGCAAAGCCAGAATGAGAATGCAAATTTGTTGAGCTCCAAAATTATACTTTCTTATTCCCCAGGAGTCACTGCTTTCCTTTATTCCACAGTATCTGAAACTTGTGACCCTCACTCCATTTGCATAATAGTAATTAAAATCTACCTATATCTATGTACAATTTTCTTGGGAATACTTTTTTCATGTGATAACTTTCTCCTGCATCAGTATCAGTCTATGATATTGGCAGGGAAATGTGATAACTTACCCAAATTATGTAATTGCTTTGTTACATGAGGATTCACTGCTCTAATCCATAAAGGACATTGATTAAAAACTTAGAGACTCCCTGTATTATGACCAATAGAAAATATTCAGGACCATGGAATATACTATAGTATAAAATAGTAGAGTTGAAAATATTTGAAAATATTACTATTAAAATATAAAGTAATGCTAATAAAATAAACATTATTTCCTACTTGCTTGACATGTACTTATAGTCACTCTGGGAATGGGTTTTGAAGGTTTGTATTCCATGTATGATCCATTATGAAAAAAGAAAAGGATTGCTAAGCAGTTCGGCTTTTTAGTTAAGTGAGAATATAACAATCACAACATTCAAGATATTTTTGTGCCACTTTAATATAAAAATGATCTAATTTTTTAAAGAGCAATTTCTGACTTTATGGATTTTCAGTTAGTTTCTTTTAGTCTGCTGTCATAATTTGGAAGTCCTCTTATGACTTGTACCAGCTCCTAGTCCACCACCTCTAAATTGTGCTACCTCTTTTCTGAAAGGCAAAATCTGTATCACTCACTGACTTCTGCAACTTTTTGTTATAAGCATACAGATTTCCTGAGTAATGCCCTATGCCTAAATAAGTGGGCATGGGACAAAGTAAGGACTCCAAGAAAGTAAGATTAAAATACTGGAGGGAAATACACTAACTTTCAAGGAGGAACTAATAGTTTGAAAGAAGTGTCTGAAACCGCATGACATTTCAAGCCTACCCCAGGGAGGGCAAGAGCATCCAGAGGAACCAAAGTGATGGAATTTAGAGGATTTAAACTACTTGGGCTACAGACATAAAAGCAAGCTAGGCTAATCTGTCAAGCAGATTCTAAGTAAGAGGGTTACTATACAATGTTATTACTTAAATTGGGTTTCTGTTTATTTCAAAGCACCCAGACCATAGGAACCAGACAGCTGAAGATGAAACTATTTCACAACTCCAATGACTAACAGAATGAACACCAAATATCCTTGGTATCAATAAGGGTTTCATTGGTGTTAGGTCCGAGTGAGATTAAATCCTCAAATGATTTTTATTTATTATAAGCATCCAGCAACATGGACTTGACAGGTTTATATGACCTCCAACTGAATTTTCCACAGGCCACTTATCCTGTCCCAAATGAATCTCTGTATTTTTGCATTTAGTAAACATGTTTTTCTATGTTCCTTCATTCACTCCCCAGTCTTCCAACTCATAGAGCTTGTAATGATCATTAATTGTTCCTGCTCTCTCACCCTTACATTCAGTAATTAATTAATCAAATATCCTCACCACAAATCATTGAAATGTTGCTATTAGTTTACATCCTCAGACTTATTCCAAGCTTTGTCCTATTGAAAATCTCTTGACTAATCAACCCTTCTTTTAGTCCTTCCCTGAAAGTAGTCTTGTGTACCTGAATTAGAAAGGCAACTGTTTAACTCATAGCTCTGCCATTATTTGGTGCATTTTATTTGGGAAAGTAAATTCACTGAATATTATTGTTATTACTATTATTTTTGCAAAAGTACAGGCCATAATAACTTTTTCAGAGGTTGCATTGCATATGAAACTATCCAGGGATATTTATAAGACTCTAGGCATTCCAGAAGTTGGAGTGGAATCTGAATACTTCCATTACTCTACCAGAACACAAATTTGATCAACCAATTATCCAATTACAAACTCAACTTTCCTCAAAAAGTTAAAAATGGAACTACCCTACAACCCAGCAATTGTACTACCAGGTATTTATCCAAAAGATACAAAAATACTGATTTGAAGGAACACATGCATCCCAATGTTTATAGAGCTATCAATAATAGCCAAATTATGGAAAGAGCCCAAATGTCCATTGACTAATGAATGGATATATACATATATATATACATACACAATGAAATATAACTTAGCCATCAAAAGGAATGGAATCTTGCCATTTGCAACAACACGGATGGAGCTAGAGTGTCTTAAGCTAAGTGAAATAAATGATTCAGAGAAAGACAAGTAACATATAATTTCACTCATGTGGAATTTAAGAAACAAAAGAGGTGAATGTAATGAAAGGGAAGGAAAAATAAAATAACATTAAAACAGTGAGGGAAGCAAACCATAAGAGACCCTTAACTATAGATAACACATTGAGCGTTGCTGGAGGGGTATTGGGTGGGAAGATGGGCTAAGTGTGTGATAGACATGAAAGATGGCACTTGTTGTGATGAGCACTGTTATATGTGTTATACATAAGTGATGAATCACCAAATTCTACTCCTGAAACCAACATTGCATTATACGTTAATTAACCTGAATTTAAATAAAGTCTTAAAAGAAAAAGAAATTCAAATTTTTAACTAAGTTCCTTACCACATCATCAGTTTCCTCACCATTCAACTTACAACCAGACTTAATGGCATTTTCAAAACTTTAAAATGCAAAAAGTGACATTCAACCAAATCTCATTAATCATAGGCTCCTAGTCAGGAATCTCTCTTTATGATCAGGCAAGAGCACATGTCTTCAGAAGTACAATAATGGGAACATGTTTGGACTCCAGTTCCAAAGAAATTCAGATAACAGTCATTGTCATTTGTATCAGCACACCTAGCTAGAAAGTTAAGTGCTCAGGAATGTTTGTTACATGAACGGCTGACTGATTTTCAATGAGGTCATATCATATCAAATTCTCTCTTACAAAAGTTTAGTTCTATATCATCTTATAGAAACTGCTTTAAGACCAGGCTACCTAATCTTTAAATTCTATCATGGTCCTCTAACCTACCAACAAGGACACAGGCTGCCTAATATTGATCTCTTTCTGGTATTAATTGGTGAATGAACCCTTTCAACTTTTTTTCACTGTGGTCTAGTACTTAAAGAGTTTTGATCCAATCCACCTACCTACCTACGAGTAATATTAACAGCTTGAACAGTAAAAATTTATTTTTGCTACTTTTCCCCACAAATGTTTATAGATAAGTATTCAGGCCAAGTGATTTTTCTCAGAACATATACATGATGTAGAGAGAAATCAACCATTTCTTCTATTTCAATGGACTCTCACCACACCTTCTTATAGGAGTGACAGTGATAGGAGAAAAGAGGAGGAATTCTAGTGGATGTAAAAAATATTTTTCTTCTTGTTCAATATTTCATGTTTCATGAAAATTAACATTCTCATGAACTAGGAACCTTGGATCAATTAATAAGGACTTTTTCACCAGAAAAAAATGTACATATATTAAACTATAGTTATTTCCAATCAAAAATCAATTCATTTAGTACCTCTTATATGGAATGTTATTTCCCTGGCCTTTGTCTGTTGTTGTCAAGATTTCTGATCCTAAAGAAATTCTTACTCAGTGCCCACCAAAATTATAAGCTCTTATGCTAAGGCAAATATGGTAGACAGGAAGGTTCTTAGTTTTGGGGTAGAAGAAATAAATGAGGAAAATAAACATATCTATCTACCTACCTACCTATCTATCCATTATCTATCACCTAATCTTGAGGTTCAACATACAAATGATCACACTTGATCCAAACAAAAACACTGTGGTATATCTTCTAAAATGATGAAGGTTTTAGTAAACTGTGCATGATACCAAGTAATGGGTAAAGGTAGAATTGAGGTAGGTTCTTTTATTCTTTTGTTATTTCCTGTATGTTTATAAAATGGGATATGCAGAAATTAAATGAAGTTATCCTTTCAAAATTGGTAGGTAGGTAGAAAAATGAAAATTGTTTTCGTATATGGGGTAATGTTTTATTTTATTATAAAATCACTTGGGGCGCCTGGGTGGCTCAGTCGGTTAAGCGGCCGACTTCGGCTCAGGTCATGATCCCGCGGTCCGTGAGTTCCAGCCCCGCGTCGGGCTCTGTGCTGACAGCTCAGAGCCTGGAGCCTGTTTCAGATTCTGTGTCCCCCTCTCTCTGACCCTCCCCCGTTCATGCTCTGTCTCTCTCTGTCTCAAAAATAAATAAACGTTAAAAAAAATTGTTAAAAAAAATAAAATCACTGTAGGACATAAGTTCATTTAATTTTGTCTATACAGTTTTGTTTTCTTTTAGCTGATGGTGTTTTGTCATCTAAAATATTACTGAGAGATTTAATTTATTAAACAATAATAATCCATAACAGGAGAAGGGAAAGGAGTTTCCCAATGGATACTCAAGTTAAACATTTTTATCCAGGTCTCTCTATATTTTAAGGTACATCCAGGAGTCACAAATTCTAATTTGCATATTTGCATATTAATTTATTTGTTTTTGTTTTCCCAGAGGAGCACAACTTATTTTCATTGTTTCTTTTCTATTATCTCATGTTTGTGTTAAGCTTAGTTGGTTATTATCCAACCATTTTAGCAGAATGCATTATTTTCCAGAATTACAATGCCCTTTTTGTTGGCTAGAAGTGATTAATTACCGATTGCATAATTACTTTATCATAGAGCCCACAGAAGAGATGAAACAAAATGCTTGAGTTTGTTTTCTTCTTTTTATTTTAAGGGAATTACTATTGGATTTTTCTCAACTATCATTTCAATGGATTAATTCTTAACTCAAAATTATAGATTTAAAATACCAACATCATTTAATACAAAGCAACTATGTACATATCTAACCTAAGAATTTTTAAATGGCACTGCAAAATGGAATGCTTAATAAGTAGTGCCTGGGACTACAAAATATGTAATAAACCTGCCACTCTTGTGAATTGATTATTTTTAATTATAATTAGAACAAATAAAATCAATCTTGGAGTTTTAAAAGGACATTTCCTTTTATAGGATCACGGATCCTATCAGCTTAAAGTAGCCCACTTTATGTCTCTCTGGATGAAACAAGCATACTGTTTTCTGAGAAGGCTGCTCACAAGGAATCTTGCATTCTAGTTCCTTTTACATCTTCAAACAGAACAAAGGAAAATGCAAGTAAATAAATTGCCATCCTTTTTAAAATAATGATATACATATTGATTAAATATCTATTATATGTTATGCAGGATGTTATGGATGAGAATACATTATGAGATTTCCTATCTTGAATGTTATTCAGTTCTTGTGACCTGATATCAAGAGAGTTCTGTTGGAAAAATAAAGGTGAAATATAATTATATGCATACACACACATACACACACACAATTAAATAACTAAATTGACCTGAGTTGTGAGCAAATATATGCTGCTCTCTAAGCACAGACTAAATAATTAAGAATCTTTGGTTTTCCAGGAAAGTATAAAATTAAGATAGAATCTTTGGAGTCTAGGCATTGCCATAACCTTGCTGTGATATGGTATTACCCATTTAGTAAATCTCAACATTAGTGTTTAAGTTTATACAGAAATAATTTAAACTAGATAATTTCACTTATCTATCTTTTGAAGATAGGCAGACTCCTCATTTAAAAGATAAATAATGGGGAAAAGTAGTTGGTAAACAAGACCTAATTTATCACAGTCTATTACTGAGATGAAAGTTCTTGCTAATATACAACATCAGACGTTCTATACCTCTTAGTATCTTTGCCATTCATTTGACATTCACCAAATTACACATGATTTCATGTCCTATCAGAGCAAACCTTACATAGACCTCTACCTCAAGCATCTAGAACACTGAGAGTATAACTAAACAAACATTTACATAGCAAGGAGTATAGCCTTATTGAATTCATCATCTCAAGAAGTGTTAAGAGCCGAAATTATAAAAAAAAGTTTCAAATTAAAATGATGTCCACAAATTAAGAAATTAAAGAAAATGATGGCAGCATAGAAGGACGCTGGGCTCACCTCGTCCTGCTGATTGCTTAGTTTCCACACACATCAGCCTAAATAACCCAGAAAACCACCAGAAGACTAGCAGAACAGACTCTCTGGAGCCAAGCATGACAAGAGGCCCATGGGGGAGGATAGGAAGGGCAGAGAGGTGGTGCGTGCTACACGGACTGGCAGGAGGGAGACAGGGCAGTGGAGGGGCAGCCTGCGGGGCAAGGGAGAACCCCCAAAGTCTGGCGGGCAAAAACAGAGGGGCTGGACTGCGTGAGTTCTGACAGCCAGTGGGACTTAACATCTGGAATGTTAAAAGTCAACAGCTCTGCTCTGGGACACCGGGAAGGAGAGTTATTGAGCTCCGGAAGGAAGGACAGAGCTCGGCAGGGGAACAAAGGCGCTGGCAAGCGCCATTTCCCTCTCCCATCCCCCAGCTGAAATTCCAAAGGGAACCAGTTCCCATCACCGAACTTGCTTGCACTGCGCAAACACCCAACGCTGTGCTTCTGTGGATCCATCCCTCCGATGGGCCTGCCTCCCTCCTGGTGTTACAGGGCCCCTCCCATAGGGGACCACTGATAGCCAAGCTAGCTAAGCCTGCCCCTCCCGTCCCTGTGCACCTTGCAGATCTACCCCTCTAATACGACCTTGAACAGATCCCATCAAAGCAGCACCAAAAGCCTGGCAGTGGGCATGTAGCCCAGACAGGGGCCACACCACTCCATAGTGAGTCCTGCCCCTGGGAGAGGGGAAGATAAAGGTATACACTAGTCTGACTGTGGCCCCAGCAGTGGGCTGGGGGCAGACATCGGGTCTGACTGAGGTCCCACCCACCAACGCAAGTTTCTCCGGACAGCACAGGGAAAGTCCCCTGCAGTTTGGAGCTACGGCAGGGACTACCCAAAATGACAAAACGGAAGAATTCTCCTCAAAAGAAACTCCAGGAAGTAGCAACAGCTAACGAATTGATCAAAACTGATATAAGCAATATAATGGAACAAGAATTTACACTAATAGTCATAAAATTAATCGCTGGGCTTGAAAAAAGCATAGAGGACAGCAGAGAACCTATTGCTACAGAGATCAAGGGACTAAAAAATAGTCATGAGGAATTAAAAAATGCTATAAATGAGGTGCAAAATAAAATGGAGGCAGCCATAGCACAGATTGAAAAGGCAGAGGAGAGAATAGGTGAATTAGAAGATAAAATTATTGAAAAAGAGTAAGCTGAGAAAATGAGAGAGAAAAAAATCCAGGAGTATGAAGGGAGCATTAGAGAAGTAAGTGATGCAATCAAACGGAACAATATCCATATCATAGGAATTCCAGAAAAAGAAGAAGAGAGAGAAAGGGGCTGAAGGTGTACTTGAACAAATCATAGCTGATAACTTCTCTGATCTGGGGAAGGAAACAGGCAATGAAATCCAAGAGGTACAGAGAACTCCCTTCAGATGTAACTTGAATTGCTCTTCTGCACGGCATATCATAGTATAACTGGAAAGTACAAGCATAAAGAGAGAATTTTGAAAGCAGCTAGGGATAAACAGGCCCTAACTTACAAAGGTAGACACATAAGGGTAGTAGCAGACCTATCTACTAAAGCTTGGCAGGCCAGAAAGGAATGGCAGAAAATCTTTAATGTGATGAACAGGAAAAATATGCAGCCAAGAATCCTATATCCAGAAAATCTGACATTCAGAATAGAAGGAGAAATAAAGGTTTTCCCAAACAAACAAAAACTGAAGGAATTCATCACCACTAAACCAGCCCTACAAGAGATCCTAAAAGGGACTCTGTTAGTGAAATGTTGCAAGGACCACAAAGTACCAGAGACATCACTACAAGCATGAAACCTACAGACATCACAATGACTCTAAACCCATGATCTTTCAATAATGACACTGAATGTAAATGGACTAAATGCTCCAACCAAAAGACATAGGGTATCAGAATGGATAAAAAAACAAGACCCATCTATTTGCTATCTACAAGAGACTCATTTTAGACCTGAGGACACCTTCAGATTGAAAGTGAGGGGATGGAGAACTATCTATCATGTTACTGGAAGTCAAAAGAAAGCTGGAGTAGCCATACTTATATCAGACAAACTAGACTTTAAATTAAAGGCTGTAACAAGAGATAAAGAAGGGTATTATGTAATAATTACAGGGTCTATCCATCAGGAAGAGCTAACAATTATAAATGTCTATGAGCCCAATACAGGCGCCCCCAAATATATAAATCAATTATTCACAAACATAAGTAACCTTATTAATAAGAATGTGGTAATTGCAGGGGACTTAAATACCCCACTTACAACAATGGATAGATCATCTAGACACACAGTCAATAAAGAAACAAGGGCCCTGAATGATACATTGGATCAGATGGACTTGACAGATATATTTAGAACTCTGCATCCCAAAGCAACAGAATATACTTTCTTCTCGAGTGCACATGGAACATTCTCCATGATACATCACATACTGGGTCAAAAAACAGCCTTTAATAAGTTTAAAAGAATTGAGCTCATACCATGCACACCTCCAGACCATAATGCTATGAAACTTGAAATCAACCACAGGAAAAAGTCTGGAAAACCTCCAAAAGCATGGAGGTTAAAGAACACCCTACTAAAGAATGAGTGGGTCAACCAGGCAATTAGAGAAGAAATTAAAAAATATATGGAAACAAACGAAAATGAAAATACAACAATCCAAACGCTTTGGGACGCAGCGAAGGCAGTCCTGAGAGGAAAATACATTGCAATCCAGGCCTATCTCAAGAAACAAGAAAAATCCCAAATACAAAATCTAACAGCACACCTAAAGGAAATAGTAGCAGAATAGCAAAGGCAGCCTAAACCCAGCAGAAGAAGAGAAATAAACAACAGCAGTGAGACTGGGCATGAGAAGAGCAGAAGTAAACAATATAGAATCTAAAAAAATGGTAGAGCAGATCAACAAAACCAAGAGTTGGTTTTTTGAAAAAATAAACAAAATTGACAAAATTTGACAAGCCAGGCTTCTGAAAAAGAAAAGGGAGATGACCCAAATAGATAAAATCATGAATGAAAATGGAATTATTACAACCAATCCCTCAGAGATACAAACAATTATCAGGGAATACTATGAAAAATTATATGCCAACAAATTGGACCACCTGGAAGAAATGGACAAATTCCTAAACACCCACACTCTTCCAAAACTCAATCAGGAGGAAATAGAAAGCTTGAACAGACCCATAACCAGTGAAGAAATTGAATCGGTTATCAAAAATCTCCCAACAAATAAGAGTCCAGGACCAGATGGCTTCCCAGGGGAGTTCTACCAGACGTTTAAAGCAGAGATAATACCCATCCTTCTCAAGCTATTCCAAGAAATAGAAAGGGAAGGAAAACTTCCAGACTCATTCTATGAAGCCAGTATTACTTTGATTCCTAAACCAGACAGAGACCCAGTAAAAAAAAGAGAACTATAGGCCAATATCCCTGATGAATATGGATGCAAAAATTCTCAATAAGATACTACCAAATCGAATTCAACAGCATATAAAAAGAATTATTCACCATGATCAAGTGGGATTCATTCCTGGGATGCAGGGCTGGTTCAACATTCACAAATCGATCAACGTGATACATCACATTAACAAAAAAAAAAAGAGAAGAACCATATGATCCTGTCAATCGATGCAGAAAAGGCCTTGACAAAATCCAGCACCCTTTCTTAATAAAAACCCTGGAGAAAGTCGGGATAGAAGGAACATACTTAAAGATCATAAAAGCCATTTATGAAAAGCCCACAGCTAACATCATCCTCAACGGGGAAAAACTGAGAGCTTTCCCCCTGAGATCAGGAACACGACAGGGATGCCCACTCTCACCGCTGTTGTTTAACATAGTGCTGGAAGTTCTAGCATCAGCAATCAGACAACAAAAGGAAATCAAAGGCATCAAAATTGGCAAAGATGAAGTCAAGCTTTCGCTTTTTGCAGATGACATGATATTATACATGGAAAATCCGATAGACTCCACCAAAAGTCTGCTAGAACTGATACGTGAATTCAGCAAAGTTGCAGGATACAAAATCAATGCACAGAAATCAGTTGTATTCTTATACACTAACAATGAAGCAACAGAAAGACAAATAAAGAAACTGATCCCGTTCACAATTGCACCAAGAAGCATAAAATACCTAGGAATAAATCTAACCAAAGATGTAAAAGATCTGTATGCTGAAAACCATAGAAAGCTTATGCAGGTAATTGAAGAAGATATAAAGAAATGGAAAGACATTCCCTGCTCATGGATTGGAAGAATAAATATTGTCAAAATGTCAATACTACCCAAAGCTATCTACACATTCAATGCAATCCCAATCAAAATTGCACCAGCATTCTTCTCGAAACTAGAACAAGCAATCCTAAAATTCATATGGAACCACAAAAGGCCCCGAATAGCCAAAGTAATTTTGAAGAAGAAGACCAAAGCAGGAGGCATCACAATCCCAGACTTTAGCCTCTACTACAAAGCTGTCATCATCAAGACAGCATGGTATTGGCATAAAAACAGACACATAGACCAATGGAATAGAATAGAAACCCCAGAACTAGACCCACAAACGTATGGCCAACTCATCTTTGACAAAGCAGGAAAGAACATCCAATGGAAAAAAGACAGTCTCTTTAACAAATGGTGCTGGGAGAACT